>NC_058520.1:328690185-329940185 GCF_904849725.1 Hordeum vulgare subsp. vulgare | reverse complement strand
TCACATAAGGCAGTTATTACATAATTTCCTTTAATAGAGCAAGGTATAGTAGGCACTCCGGGATCACCAAGTTTCTTAGGAGTTCCACCTTTGAAAGTGTAATTGGCAAGCATGGTGGAGATCTCAAGATCTGGTATCTTCCGTTTATTAGTCACGATATCTTTCATGTACTTGGCATACGGAGACATCTTGAGCATATCAGTTAACCGCATCTACAGAAAGACGGGTCTTATCATCTCAACGAAGTGCTCAAAATCCTCATCATCCTTTTTCTTGGATGGCTTAGGAGGAAAGGGCATAGGTCTCTGAACCCATGGCTCCCTTTCTTTACCATGCTTCCTAGCAGTGAAGTCATTCTTGTCGTATCTCTTAGGTTGTGGATTATCAGGATTAACCGTAGGTTCAATCTCCACATCCTCGTCATGGCTAGGTTGAGCATTATTATGAACACAACTGTCCATATTGTCACCAGGTTCATGTTCATCACCTGATTGTGTTTCTGCATCAGACGCAAAAATATCATTAGGTTCTTCAGGTGTGACAGTATTTGGTGAACTGGCGTGCAAGTTTCTATCATCCTTCTTCTTCTCCTTAGGATGACTAGGTGTATCAGCATTGATTCCTTGAGAATCTTGATCAATTCTCTTAGGATGACCTTCAGGATACAAAGGTTCCTGAGTCATTTTTCCTCCTCTAGTAATGACTCTGACAGAGTTGTCATTTAATTCATTGAGAAGGTCATTCTGAGCTTTAAGTACTTGTTCTACCTGAGTAGTAATCACAGAGGCATGTTTACTCAGAAGCTTCAGATCATTGACATTTCTGTCTACACAAGCACTTAAATGGCTAAGCATACGAGTACTTTGTTCCAAATGTCTGCTAACATAATCATTGAAACTCTGTCGTTTGGCAACAAAGTTGTCGAATTCATCAAAGCATAGGCTAGCAGGTTTATCAAAAGGAATATCACTCTCATCAAACCTACGCAGAGAATTAACTTCTACTACCTGCATCGGGTTATCGAGACCACGTATCTCTTCGATAGGTGGTAGATTTTTGACATGTTCGGATTTAATGCCTTTCTCTTGCATAGATTTCTTGGCTTCTTGCATATCTTGGGGACTGAGGAATAGAATACCTCTATTCTTAGGAGTTGGCTTAGGAGGTGGTTCGGGAATAGTCCAAGCATTATCGTTGATCAAGAGGTTATTCAGTAGAGTCTCAGCTTGTTCTACAGTTCGTTCCCTAAAAACACAACCGACACAACTATCTAGGTGGTCTCTAGAGGCATCGGTAAGTCCTTTATAGAGGATATCAAGTATCTTGTTCTTCTTAAGAGGGTGATCAGGCAAAGCATTTTGTAGCTGGATGAGCCTCCCCCAAGCTTGTGGGAGACTCTCTTCTTGGAGTTGAGCAAAGTTGTATATTTCCTGCAAGGCAGCTTGCTTCTTATGGGCAGGAAAATATTTCTCACAGAAGTAATAGACCATCTCCTGGGGACTACACACACATCGAGGAGCAAGACAGGTGAACCAGACTTTAGCGTCGTCCTTTAGAGAGAAAGGAAACAACTTAAGGATATAGTAGAGGCGGATCTTCTCCTCATTAGTGAAAAGGTTGGCTATTTCGGATAGTTTGGCAAGAAGGGCTATGACCGTCTCAGACTCATAACCGTGAAAAGGATCAGATTCGACTAGAGAAATTATCTCAGGGTCGATAGAGAATTCATAATCCCTATAGGTGACAAAGATAGGCGAAGTGGCAAACTTCGGGTCATTTTTCATCCTAGCTTCCCGAGATTTTTCCTTCCACTTGAGAAGTAATTTCTCAGTGTCATAGGCATCCTTACACGCAAGAAAATCCTCAGCTATCTCTCCCTCCATAACGTAACCCTCAGGTATATAAGGCAATTCATATCTAGGAGAGCTAGATCTAGGAGGATCAAAAGCAGGTTCTATCTCAATAGTATCGGCAGTATCAGAAGCATCACGAGCATTGGCAGTAACTCTAGCAATATGAGCATCAAGGAACACTCCTAGTGGAACATCAGGCAAAGGAGTATCTCTAGCAGTATCAAGCATAGCATCATCAGGCAAAATAGCATCTCTAGCATCATTAGGCAATGCAGTATCAAGCATAGCATCTCTAGTAGTATCAGGCATAGTATCAAGCATAGCATCATTAGGCATAGTATCAAGCATAGCATCGACATATCAAGATTTCTAGCAGGAGGTGATGTCGCAAACTTACTCATAACGGAAGGTGAATCAAGTGCAGAGCTAGATGCCAATTCCTTACCTCCCCTCATAGTTGACGGCAAGACTTTGGTCTTCGGATCCTTCAGATTCTTCATAGTGATCAGCAGATATAAATCCCAAGTGACTCAGAGAATATAGCAATACCTTCCCGACAACGGCGCCAGAAAAATGCTGATTGCAATCTCTGGCGATAGCTAGACGAATGCTGATGACAACAATCCTTCCCTTGCAACAGCACCAGAAGAATGTTGCTAGCACTCCCCGGCAACGGTGCCAGAAAAATGCTGATTGCCTACAGGAGGTGAGAGAATACTCTCGAGTATTAGCAGCTGAATTTGTCAAATTCAACCACACCTGAAAGATTAGTATCTGCAAGCACAGTAGTAACAGCAAAGTAATATGATAACAACGGTGTCAAAAACGATATGTTGACAGCAGACAATTCCTACCGATTGTATCAATGGTGCCTCCGTTGCCGCGTTGACGGAAGTTGTCAGTTCCCGTCAATATCCAGTGAACCAACAGTGTAGCAGGTAGCAGCAGTGTAACAAGCAATAGAAGTGGCAAGGAACAACAGTAGTGACAGCAGTAGCAAGTAGCAACAGAAGCAAGTGACAGTAGTAGCAACAGTAGCAGCAGTAGCAGAGCAAAACAAGTAATAGCAATAGGAACAGTAGTAGTAGCAGCAGTAGAGCAAAACAAGTAACAGCAGTAGCAACAGTAGTAGCAGCAGCAGAGCAAGACAAGTAACAACAGTAGGAAAAACTCGTAGGCAATGGGCCGGTGATTTGTTTGGATGATATTCATCATGCAACAGCTATAACACGGAGAGATATGTGGCTAGCTCCCGTTCATCAACGTGATGTAGGCATGCATTCCGTGTGTCGTCATACGTGCTTAGGGAAAAGAACTTGCATGACATCTATTGTCCATCCCTCCCGTGGCAGCGGGGTCCAAAAGGAAACTACGGGATATTAAGGTTCTCCTTTTAATAAAGAACCGGACCAACGCATTAGCACTTGGTGAACGCATGAACTCCTCAAACTGTGGTCATCACCGGGAGTGGTTCCGGTTATTGTCACTCCGGGGTTGCCGGATCATAACACATAGTAGGTAAGTACAACTTGCAAGATCGGATCTAAAACACATATATATTGGTGACAACATAATAATTTCAGATCTGAAATCATGGCACTCGGGCCCTAGTGACAAGCATTAAGCATGGCAAAGTAGTAGCAACATCAATCTCAGAACATAGTGGATACTAGGGATCAATCCCCATCAAAACTAACTCGATTACATGATAGATCTCATCCTACTCATCACCGCCCAGAGATCCTACGAATAGATTACTCACGAATGACGAAGAGCTTCATGGAATTGGAGAGGGAAGAAGGTTGATGATGACGATGGCGACGATTTCCCCTCTCCGGAGACCAAGACGGACTCCAGATCTGCCCTCTAGATGAAGAACAGGTGGTGGCGGCGCCTCCGTATCGAAAATGCGACGAATACTTCTCCCTTTTTTTCTGGGATGAAAGGGATCTTATAGAGCTGGAATTGGGGGCGGCAGAGCCGTGTGGGCCCCACAAGCCTGCCCACCGCCACCAGGGGGGTGGTGGCGGAGTAGGGGCTTCTGGCCCACCCCCTGAGGTGGAACTTGGCGCAGATATGTTTGATATTTTCCAAAACTGCTCCCCGTAAATTTTCAGGACGTTTGAAGAACTTTGATTTCTGCACAAAAATAACACCAAGGCAATTCTGCTGAAAACAGCGTCAGTCCAGGTTAGTTCCATTCAAATCATGCAAATTAGAGTCCAAAACAAGGGCAAAAGAGTTTAGAAAAGTAGATACGATGGAGATGTATCAGGCATCACGCTTGTGATTAAGGGGTGCTAGGACTGCCGTCGGCTGCCCACGCATCGTGCAGGAGCGCGAAGGGGAACTGGGCCCACGAACCCTTTGTGCTTAGGAGTTAGACCGGCCGGTTGCCCTCTCTGTTGAGTCTTAGGTGGGGCTACGACGTGTCGATATTCCAAGGCCGGGCATGACCCAGAAAAATGTGTCCGGCCAGAGTGTTATCTAGCGTGACGGGAAATGTGGTGCACCCGTGCAGGGATGAAAATTAACTATTCAAATAACTGTGTCCACGGTTACAGGACGACTTGGAGTTGTGCCCTGATATTATACAACTACAATTATTACTTAACTAGATTTTAGTTGCCCCGGGATCGCTTCCTCGCAGGGAATCGAGGGAGGATCTCTGGGCGTGACTTCACATTAATATTGCTGCAACAATATGACTATTAATTGTGTTGCACCTGTTCCACTCTCGTCTATTGCTGCAAGACCCTGAAGATGCTAGTCTTCGATAGGACTAGGCATTCTCTATCAATTCTCGCATTGCTGCAGTCAGTCCACATATAACCACCCCTCCTTTGATACTGATGCATACTTAGACTAGTTATGATGTAAGACTTGCGAGTACTTTGGATGAGTACTCACCATTGCTTTGCTCCCCCTTTGTCCCCTTGATCCGTTGTTGCGACCAGATGATGGAGCCCAGGAGATGGAGTTTCCTGCCGACGTCTGCCACCCCGTTGGTGACTTCTTCATGGAGGCCGCTGAAGACCCGGAGTAGTTTAGGAGGTTCCTAGGCACGAGGCCTCGCCTCATTCGATCGTGTTTCTTTTGTGCTAGCCTTCTCTAAGGCACCCCATGTTATGTCTGTACTCAGATATTGTTGCTTTCGCTGACTCGTGTGTTTATCGAGCTTCTGTATTCTAGCCCTCGAGGCCCCTGGCTTGTAATATGAAGCTGATATTGTTTTATTCGTGTCTAGAGTTTCGGTGTGATATCTACCCGTAAGTCCTTGGGTTTGATCATATGCATTTGCGTGTATGATTAGCGTATGATTAAACCGAGGGCGTCACACTTAGCGTATGGCGTTGAGACATCTCACTAGCTATCTTACGATCATGAAGTGGCAATATGAAAGTGACGGCACAAGTCATGAGACGGAACGGTGGGAGTTGCATGGAAATATATCTCGGAATGGCTATGAAAATGCCATAATAGGTAGGTATGGTGGCTGTTTTGAGGAAGGTATATGGTGGGTTTGTGCACCGGCGAAAGTTGTGCGGTACTAGAGAGGCTAGCAATGGTGGAAGGGTGAGAGTGCGTATAATCCATGGACTCACATTAGTCATGAAGAACTCTTACACTTATTGCGGAAGTTTTATTAGTAATCGAAACAAAGTGCTAAACGCATACTCTTAGGGGAAGGGTTGGTAGGTATTAACCATCGCGCGATCCCGACCGCCACACAAAGGATGACAATCAATAAATCAGTTATGCTCCGACTTCCTAACATAGCGGTTCACCATACGTGCATGCTACGGGGATCACTAACTTCAACACAAGTATTTCTAGATTCACAACACCCTACTAACATAACTCTAATATTACCATATCCATATTTCAAAGCTAATTGTGAGGAAACAAACTTTTCTTACTTATCAATGCACTTGAATATGGAAGTTTTTATTATATCCTCTTTGGATGCCTATCATATTTAGGACTAATTTCGTAGCACACGCCAATTACCAAGTTACTTAGGGAGAGCACTCTCAAAAGGATATAATTGAAGATTGAGAGTTTTTATTTCTTCAAAATATGACACCGCCATGCTCTAAAATGATTTAAGTGAAGCACTAGAGCAAAATTATCTGGCTCAAAAGATATAAGTGAAGCACATGCGAGCTAAATTGCCTAACTCAAAAGATATAGGTCAAGCTCAATGAGTATTCTAACAATTTCATCATGAGTGCATGTCCCTCTCAAAAAGGTGTGCAACAAGGAAGATTGTGACAAAACAAAAAGCAAAGACTCCTATAATACACGACGCTCCAAGCAAAACACATATCATGTGGTGAATAAAAATATAGCTCCAAGTAACGTTACCGATGGATTGAAGACGAAAGAGGGGATGCCTTCCCAGGGCATCCCCAAGCTTAGGATTTTTGGTGTCCTTGAATTTGGCTTGGGATGTCTTGGGCATTCCCAAGCTTAAGCTCTTTCCACTCTTTTTCCCATTGTCCATGAGAACATCACCCAAAACTTGAAAACTTCACAACACAAAACTTAAACAGAAACTTGTGATATCATTAGCATAAGAAAACAAACCACCAACACTTTAGGTACTATAATAAACTTGATTTCTATTTAGATTGGTGTTATATTATTGTATTCTCACTTTTCCATGTCTAGTACCCCCGATACTATCCATAGTTTCATCAAAATAAGCAATCAACACAACAAAAATAGAATCTGTCAAAAACAAACCAGTCTGTAGCAATCTGTATACTTCGTATACCTCTGGTATCCCAAAATTCTGAACAATTATGAAAATTAGGGAAATTTTCATATCAACCGGCAGCAAAAAGAATCAACTCAAAAGCTCTTTCTGGATATGAATTAAAAATAATTTCGTGAGCGTAAAGTTTCTGTCTTTTTCAGCAAGATCAAACAACCATCACCAAAACTGATCATAAAGGTTCTACTTGGCACAAACACTAAAAGAAACATAAAAACACAATCATAACAGAATTATGATGGTGTGGACACTACAAAACAGAAAGAAAAAAGCAAATATAAATTCATTGGATTGCCTCCCAACAAGCGCTATTGTTTAACGCCCTTAGCTAGGCATAAGGCGATAGAATCAAGTATCGTCATCTTTGGTGCTCAAACCATAAGTAGGGTGAACACTCAATATTTTAAGATCTTCATATCTCTTACTAGATGGTTCACCACTGTTTTTAGGAACAAAAACAAACTTAGTGGCCTTATTGTGGGCAAAATTTGGAGCGTTTTGAACAGCGGCAAAAGCGGAACCCAAGTTAGTTATAACATCCTCTAGTTTGCCAATTCTAGCAGAATCATGGCCTAGTTTTTCGTTAACTGTGGGTTCCTTCTCCTTTAAACTTTTCAAAGTCATCCCCACCTTCGATCCATAATGAGTGATTTGATTGTGGATCTTTTTATCCAAATTTTCAATGAGTTCTATCGTAGCAACTTTATTTTCAATGACATCTAGCCTACGCATCACATGTTCCAAAGTTATGGTAGTTCCATTAACCATGAGTGGGGGTGAGCCTACCAAATTTATTAAAGCACTGTAACAATCAACGGTATGGCTACCCAAGAAATTTCCGCCTACGATGGTGTCAAGAACATACCTATTCCAAGGGGAAATACCCACATAAAAGTTGCGAAGTAGAACAGTTGTAGATTGCTTACGAGTAGATCTATTCTGAGCGTTGGAAATTCTATACCAAGCATCCTTTAAGTTTTATCCTTCATTTTCTTTGAAATTAAGAACTTCACTCTCGGGAGTAACATTCAAAGTAATAGGACTAGCCATAAGGATAGGTAGACTATCCCACAGAAGCAAACAAAAAGCAAGCGAAAGAAAAAGGGCAAACGAACAAGGCAATTATTTTTGTAAATTTTGTTTTTTTCAGAAGTGGGGGAGAGGAAAACGAGAGGCAAAAGACAAATAATGTAAATGCAAGAGATGAGTTTGCGATAGTTACTTGGATAAGCTTCACTTGAATACTCACCGGCAATGGCGCCAGAAATCCTTCTTGCTACCTCTTGAGCTTGCGTTGGTTTTTCCCTTGAAGAGGAAAGGGTGATGCAGCACAGTAGCGATAAGTATTTCCCTCAGTTTGAGAACCAATGTATCAATCCATTAGGAGTATCAAGATGAGTCACCAATGTACCTGCGCAAAAACAAACAAACTTGCACCCAACGCTATAAAGGGGTTGTCAATCCCTTCATGATTATTTGCAAGGTGAGATCTGAAGGTGAAAAGTGCAACAAAGTAAATTTGTAGATGTGAAAATACGATGTGAAGTAGACCCGGGGGGGCCATAGTGTTCGCTAGAGGCTTCTCTCATGATAGCAAGTATTACGGTGGGTGAACGAATTACTATCGAGCAATTGATAGAATCGCGCAAAGTCATGATGATATCTAAGGCAATGATCATACATGTAGGCATCTCGTCCGAGACAAGTAGACCGATACTTTCTGCATCTACTACTATTACTCCACACATCGACCGCTATCCAGCATGCATCTAGCATATTGAGTTCATAACAACAGAGTAACGCTTTAAGCAAGATGACATGATGTAGAGGGATAGATTCATGCGATATGATATAAACCCCATATTTTTACCCTAGATGGCAACAACACGATGCGTGCCTCGCTACCCCTTCTGTCACTAGGTGAGGACACTGCGCGGTATGAACCCAAAACCAAGCACTTCTCCCATTTCAAGAATTATAGATCAAGTTGGCCAAACGAAACCCACAACTTGAAGAGAATTACAAGGATACGAAATCATGCATATAAGATATCAGAGGAAACTCAAATAATATTCATAGATAATCTGATGATAAATCCACAATTCATCAGATCTCGACAAACACATCGCAAAAGAAGGTTACATCGGATAGATCTCCATGAAGATCATGGAGAACTTTGTATTGAAGATCCAAGAGGGAGAAGAAGCCATCTAGCTACTAGCTATGGACCCGAAGGTCTGTGGTGAACTACTCACGCATCATCGGAGAGGCAATGGTGTTGATAAACAAGCCCTCCATGTCTGAATCCCCCTCCGGCAGGGCACCAGAACGGTCCCCAGATGAAATCTTGCGGAGACAGAAGCTTGCAGCGGCGGAAAAGTATTTCCGTGGCTCCCTTCGGAGGTTTTGGGATTTTAGAAAATTTATAGGCGAAAGAGGTAGGGCAAAGGAGCCACATGGGGCCCACAAGCTTGCTAGGCACCCCCGAGGCCGCGGCTAGGGGGCTTGTGACCTCCCCCAAGGTCCCCTGCCTTGGTTCTCAAGTCCCTTGCGTATCTTCTATTATGGAAAAAATCATCTCGCGGGTTTTATTCCGTTTGGACTCCATTTAATATTCTTCTCTGAAAAAGGTCAAAAACACAGAAAAAACAGAAACTGGGACTTGGCACTGGGTTAATAGTTTAGTCCCAAAAATAGAATATTCATGCGTATAAAACATCCAATGTTGACATGATAATAGCATGGAACCATCAAAAATTATAGATACGTTGGACTCGTATCAATAATCGCTGTGAAATCTTGTAGCGACCCGACTCAAGACGAGTCAAGCCTCTGGTGTTTCCGTACAATCCCAAGATCATGCTGGTACACACACAGTACATAATGTATATAATCAAGAGTTCAATCACACAGCTTTATTAATCGAAATCTCATAAAGAGTACTTTATTACAATAAAGGATTACAATAAAGTGGCTGAAGGCCATCTCTTGAGATATCTAACGAAGACTAGCGGAAGCATCAGGTAGACGAGTCCATCCGACTCCAATGGCATGTGGCTGAGCGTAGATCGTAGCCTCACTCCTGGTCGGAAAAGTACTCTGCAACATGATACGTTGCAGCCGTGTAGGTCAGCATATTGAATATGCCGGCAAGTCATCAAAGAGAGGAGTAAAAATAATCAACTATCTCTACATGCATATTTGGCCGGTGGGGCTAAGTTTTGCATAAAGCCAGTTTTATCCTACAACAAGAGGGGTTGGAAGCAAAATATTACTACATTGTTTGTTGTTAACGAGATGGTTCCGCCAACCAATTCTCGTACCCGAATAGTTGTTAATACCCACATCATTATTAAGTTGTGTCGAGAGTTCAGGGGAAATTCAATGCCTTCGGCTCAAGTTGTCCATGACCGTGGACACGGCTAATCGATTAGGTTGAGCACTCTGCAGAGTTTTCCACACGTTCCCCACAAGATTTGATCGCCTCCGGGTTTGTCCTCGCACTTCAGGGTATTTGAAGACCGGATGATCAAAACATGACCTTTCAACGGGTCCCTTTGAATCCCTGTCGGTGCCCATCCATTCCTACCGTTCTTCTACATCTGCTAGCACCGCCTGTCTAGAGCCGCCGCGTTGTCCAACCAAGCCAGAGCCCATAATGACTTGTGGCTGTGCAGGTAAGCCTTGAGTCTTGAAGTCTCCGTCCGTCTCTTCGAGCCTGGGTGAAGCTTTCCGCAGGATGACATGGCCTCTCCAGCATCCCGGGCATCCACTGGGTTCTCCAGGGAGCCGATCAACCGTCCTTCACCCAGAGTAGCATTGCGTACGAGGTCTTGAAAATCTTGTCTTATCCGGTCTTGATTATTTAATCAACCTCGCATCACTCGTGATATACACTCAACCGAAAACCCGTCTACTCAAGCATAGCATTAAGAAATTGTCGTCCCGGGGCCAAGTATCGGGGTTGTTGTGTTCCTACAACATGATACTACAACTTATACTAAAGTTTCCAAGTACCTAGGCAGCATGCAATTGGGCAAAGAAAGGTGATCTACCATGCATCGAAATCATAGGTAAAATAACATGATCAAAATGACTTGCCTTGATGATAGTTGTCTTGATCGAGCGCTTCTAAGTAACACGCTTAGCACTCCGGATGATCTACCGATACAAACACAAAACACACCATAAGCACTTCAATCAAGCAACAAGTAAAAATAACATCACAAGTAGGGATTTGCTAAAGCCTAAGTAAAAGAATTCATCACGCGCCGGTATGGCAGAAACTTGTTTCTGTTGAAAACACCAGTAAAAATACTTTACATTTTTTGAAACTTCTACCATAGTAAGATATAATCACTAGGAAGCAGTAGCAAAACAAATCAACTCAAAATCATTTTTTAAACTCCTGGAATAGGCAGAACAAGGTTTAAACTAAATCTGATCTAACTTATATTTCAAAATATCAAACATAGACAAATTATATGTTTTTAAAAACTACAGAAAAATTGGAGTCTACTGGAACAAGAATCAATATCATTGGACTTCGGGATCAAAAGTTGTGGCCAAAACAAAACAGAAACTTTTCTCTTTTTGCAAATAGACAGAAAAACTGAAGCTAACTAGTATCTAACAGGGGGTACACGTGGCGCACTACGATAGGCTGCGGGAGATGTTTGTTGCAATGCTCGGAGCAAACGGCCGAAGCTAACAAAAAAACTTGCTGGCTATTTGATTAAGTGAAAATAAACCGCCGGTTTTCTACTCTAAACCGAAAAGGTATTTAGGATCTAATCTACACCACTGGATAAAGATCTAAGGGCTACAAAAAGAATAGAAGAAAGAACAGAGGGAAGAGAGGCTACCGTGGCTGGCTGGCTACTCCGGCGAAGAAGATGATGGCCGCCGGCGAGGGGAGAGCTCCGGGGGGCGGTGGAGAGGACGGGGCGGCGGCGGTGGTGGTCCTCCTCTGAGGGGTGGCGTCGGGCGGAGTGGAGAGGGGCGTTGGGGCGCTGCTCCAAGAGGCGGCCGAAGTGGGCAGGAGCTTCGGCTCCGGCGGGCGGCGGCAGGGGGCGGCGGTTCGTCGAGGTAGGGGTGGGAACGGGGTCGGCCGGGGTGGGGGGTACTTATAGGCCTGGGGAGGGGAGAGGAAAGGAAGGGAGAGAGGGAAATCGGGGAGGAATCCCGAGTCTGGGAGCAGGCTCGGTCTCGGGCAGCATTTTGGAAGGGGGAGGAACAAGATGGCCGCTGGGAGGGGAGGGTCGGCCAGTGGGGGCCACTGGCAGCGAGTGGAGAGAGGGGAAGGAAGGGGTCGGTCGGCCTTGATCTAAGGGATCCAGTCCTTGGCGGCGGGGGATTCGGCCCAATGGCCTAAAAAGCGCTCGGGCGGCGGCTTAAAAGAAAAAGAAAACCTTTCCTATTTTATAACTTTTTCTGAATCAGAAAATAAAAGCGAATAAAAAGGAAATAAATCAAAATATTAATATAGGGTATTATATACCAAAAAAATCAGAAAAATATCCTCTACCCGAATAACATTTTTCCAAAGCAAAACTAAAAACTTTAAAAAAATGTTTTTTCAGAAATTCCCTAAATTGCTTTATTTCTTTTTGCAATTATTTTTGCAAATGATCCTTGGATTTTCTTGGCTCCAACATTTCAGAAATGCCCGTACTTTGGAGGGTCATTTTCCTCCGCTCTCTCTCTTGCGTGCAAGAGAGTATTTCCCGGGCTTTTCGTGCGAGGAAAAAGAAATGGAAATGCAAATCAAAAAGACGAAGGAATTCACGTGCTAAATTTTATTTCAATCAATATGCATAGATGCTTAGCTACAATGCAAAACATTCCCAATTAGGAAAATTGGGATGTTACAAACCTACCCACCTTAAGATGAATCTCGCCCTCGAGATTCGGGTTGGCTAGAAAACAGGTGCGGGTGGTCTCGACGAAGATCCTCTTCTCGTTCCTAGGTGGCTTCTTCCTCGGTGTGGTGGCTCCACAACACCTTGCAGAACTTGATGATCTTGCTGCGGGTAACTCTGTTGGCAGTCTCGAGAATCCTGACGGGTTTCTCCTCATACGTCAGATCACTGTCAAGCTGTATGGCCTCTAGGGGCACTGTATCTCTCAACGGAACATCGGCCATCTCAGCGTGGCATTTCTTCAACAGGGAAACATGGAAGACATCATGAACTCCGGACAATCCTTCCGGCAGTTCCAGTTTGTATGCAACTTCGCCTCTACGTTCAAGAATTTTGTAGGGGCCAATGAAACGAGGTGCTAATTTTCCTTTCACACCGAATCTCTTGATTCCTCGAAGTGGAGACACCCGAAGGTATGCTCGGTCTCCTACTTCGTACATTACTTCCTTGCTTTTGCTGTCAGCATAACTCTTCTGCCTGGACTGAGCTATCTTGAGTCGGTCACGAATTAGCTTGACTTTCTCTTCAGAATCTCGGATAAGGTCGGGACCAAAAAGTTGTCGGTCTCCAACTCCATCCCACATCAACGGTGTTCTGCACCTCCTTCCGTATAGAGCTTCGAAAGGGGCCATCTTCAAACTGGTCTGGTAGCTGTTGTTGTATGAGAACTCGGCATAAGGTAAATTGTCATCCCAACTAGACCCATAGTCTAGTGCGCAAGCTCTCAACATGTCTTCCAGAATCTGATTGACTCTCTCGGTCTGTCCATCTGTCTGTGGGTGAAAAGCTGTACTGAACTCCAATCTCGTTCCCAAGGTTTCATGCAGTTGGTGCCAAAATTTGGATGTGAACTGAGTCCCTCTGTCTGACACAATGCCCTTCGGTACTCCGTGTAGACATACGATCCTCGTCATATATATCTTGGCCAGCTTGGCACTCGTGTAAGTAGTCTTTACCGGGATGAAGTGAGCTACCTTGGTCAAACGATCGACCACAACCCAAATTGAATCATAGCCAGAACGGGTCCGAGGTAATCCTGTGATGAAGTCCATACCAAGCTTTTCCCATTTCCACTCGGGTATCGGCAGAGGTTGGAGCAAACCTACTGGCTTCTGATGCTCGGCTTTTACTCGCTGACAAACATCGCATATTGCTACGAACTCAGCAATGTCTTTCTTCAATCCTGTCCACCAGAAACTTTCTTTCAGATCCAGATACATCTTGGTGTTGCCGGGGTGTATCGAGTACGGGGAATCATGGGCCTCCTGTAGTATCAACTTCCTGAGTTCGGGATCATTGGGCACATAGATGCGATCCTCAAACCATAAAGTTCCGTGTTCATCCTCACGAAAACCTTTAGCCTTCCCGTCTTCCATTTTCTGCTTAATCTCAGCTATCTCCTTGTCTGATTTCTGTGCTTCGCGGATCTTTTCTGTCAAAGTGGACTGAATTTCCAGTGTGGCAACAAATCCTCTTGGAATTATTTCCAATTTGAGCTCTCGGAGGTCATCGACTAACTCCTGGGGTAATCCTCCAGCTGTGAGTGTGTTCACATAACTCTTGCGGCTCAACGCATCGGCTACAACATTTGCCTTGCCTGGGTGATAATGCAATCTCATGTCATAGTCCTTGATCAACTCTAGCCATCGCCTCTGTCTGAGGTTCAACTCCTTCTGCGTGAAGATATATTTCAGGCTCTTGTGATCAGTGTAAATATCACAACTATTTCCGATCAGGAAATGTCTCCAGGTCTTGAGAGCGTGCACTACGGCTGCTAGTTCCAAGTCATGTGTGGCATAATTCAACTCATGAGGTCTGAGTTGTCTGGATGCATAGGCTACAACTTTGCCTTCTTGCATGAGCACTCCTCCGAGTCCTTGACGAGAAGCGTCCCAGTAAACCTGGAAATCCTTCCGAATGTTCGGCAATATCAGCACTGGGGCTGTAACAAGACGTTTCTTCAGTTCTTGAAAACTGGTTTCACATTCCTCAGTCCAAACATACTTGGATTCTTTCTTCAACAACTCTGTCATGGGCTTGGAAATCTTCGAGAAATTCTCAATGAACCTCCGGTAATATCCGGCAAGTCCGAGGAAACTGCGGATCTCCTTGACTGAAGTGGGTGCTACCCATTCGGTGACTGCTGCGACCTTGGTAGGGTCCACTGCTATTCCTTCTCCTGAGATGACATGTCCGAGGAATCCGACTTCCTTCAACCAAAACTCGCATTTGCTGAACTTTGCATATAGCTTATGCTCTCGAAGCTTCTCCAGAACTAGACGCAGATGTTCCTTGTGTTCCTCTTCGTTCTTTTAGAATATCAGTATGTCATCGATGAACACCACGACAAACTTGTCCAAGTATTCCATAAATACTTTGTTCATCAGATTCATAAAATATGCCGGAGCATTAGTGAGTCCAAATGACATGACCGTGTACTCATACAAGCCGTACCGAGTGGTGAAGGCTGTCTTGGGTATATCCTGTTCACGAATTTTCAACTGATGATACCCGGATCGAAGATCGATCTTTGAGAATACACGAGCTCCAACTAACTGATCAAACAGATCATTGATCATCGGCAAGGGGTACTTGTTCTTGATGGTCACATCGTTCAATGCACGATAATCGACAACCATCCTCAAGGACTTGTCCTTCTTTTCAACCAAGAGCACTGGGGCTCCCCAAGGTGAAGAACTTGGGCGAATATACCCTTTGTCCAATAACTCCTTAATTTGCGTCTTGATTTCTATCAAGTCATTCGCGGGCATTCGATAGGGTCTCTTAGATATCGGGGCTGTTCCGGGTAATAGCTCAATCAAGAACTCAATCTCTCTATCGGGTGGCATGCCCGGCAATTCCTCCGGAAATACATCTGGGTACTCCTGTACAATCGTTACTTCCTCCTGGACTACTCCCGTGAGAGAGTTTACGCGCTTACTCCGTGTCGGGCGCTGAGACACGTACTTAATCCGCTTCTGCTCGGGGGTGGTGAGCAAAATAGACTTAAGGGCACAATCAATATTCCCTTCATACTTGGCCAACCAATCCATGTCTAGGATTACATCCAGTCCCTGGGACTCTAATACGATGAGGTCGGTAGGAAAATTATGGTTCCCTATGTTGAGACTCAAAGCATGGCATCCTATCGCGGCTGTCATCATGCCTCCTGGGGAACTGACCTTAATAGGCTGGCTGAGGGTTCTAGTTGGCAAACTATACTTTTCCACAACTACCCTTGTTATGAATGAATGTGTTGCACCAGAATCAAAAAGTACCAATACTGGACGTGAATTTAGCAAAAACTTACCAACCAAAGTATCGGGGTGATCATAGACCTCTTCAACATCAATGTGGTTCACCTGAGCTCGAGGAAAAGGATTGGGCTTCTTTGCTGCAGAGTTTCCGTTGCCGTTTCCATTTCCCTGCTTGTTCTGGGGACATTCAGTGGCATAGTGTCCCGTCTTCTAACACTTGCAGCAAGTGATGTGAGTCAGATCCTTCTGAGCTGGAGCTCAATGTTGCTGAGTGCTAGTACCGCCATTCTTGAAGTTGTTGTTGTTGCGGTGGTTCCCATTTCCTCCATGGTTGTGGCCTCCATGGTTGTGCACCGGGTGGTTATGCTGAACGTGTCCTCCAAACTTACCGGATCCAGTCCCGGTATTCCCTGAATAGGGGGTGTAGCGAGGCTTCTGCTGAGTGCCGGAGTTGAACTTTCCAACCCCATACTTTCGCTTGCGGTTCTCCATCTGCTGGTGTTTCCCCTCCAAGATGAGGGCCTTACCAACCAGCTCCTGGTAGTTGTTGAAGGTGGCTACAGTCAACTGAATGCTCAGCTCATCATTGAGTCCTTCCAAGAATTTTTCCTGCTTGGCCGCATCATCGGCCAGATCTCCAGGTGCATAACGGGCGAGCATGCTGAATTCATCAACGTACTGGGCCACAGAGCGATTCCCCTGGCGTAAGTTGCGAAACTCACGCTTCTTCAGACTCATTGCACCAGCTGAGACATGTGCGGTGCGGAAGGCTTGCTTGAATTGTTCCCAAGTGACTCCAGCAATGGGATAAGTGGTGGTGTAGTTCTCCCACCAAGCAGCTGCAGGGCCTTCAAGTTGATGCGCGGCAAAACGCACCTTCTCAGCTTCAGTACAACGAGCAGTGATAAGTTCACGCTCCATCTTGCGGAGCCAATCATCTGCCACAATGGGTTCAATGCTGTTGGAGAAAGTTGGAGGGTTCAACCTCAAGAAACGGGTGAGATTGTCGGCCTGGGGTGGGTGACGGTTTTTGTTATTGTTCTGGTTCTGGATGATCAGCTGCATCAGGGTGTTTTGTTGCTGGATCAACTGGGTGAGTTCCGGTGGGAAGTTGGACTCAGGGGCGCGTCTCGGAGGCATCTGATGTTTGTGGAGGGGTGAGATTAGCATAGAACAATGGTCTAAGAGGAATTACACTACCCATATGAATGCAACACACAAGTATAACACCACACATTTTATTCAATATCATCACAAAGGTCCACACGGGGATACAAAATTCGATAATCCTAAACATCGGCCTAAACGTATAACGATAAAATAAATTTGGTGGTCTAGTCTAAGTGTCCTCCTCAGAAAAGCATGGCGGTGGGTCCTTCGGTGGAGCTTTCTTCATAGTCCTCGTCGTTGCTGATCAAGGGGGCTACATCTCCTTCGGGATGAAGGTTCTCGCCCATGTCCAGTTCCTCATCCAGGTATGCAACTCGAGTCTTCAGCTTCTCGATTCGCCCCAGAAAGTCCTTCACCTCCAGTTCGTGCTCATGGTGGGCTACCCGGGCTGCTTCTTCCAGTTCAAGCTCGTGGAGTGACAGTTGTTTGATCTTCCTGGCGTCCTTGATCACACGATGCTCCATAGTCCTGCTGTGCTTCTCCAAGGTCTGGGCATAAGACAAGAGAGCATCCTTGGTCCTGCTTGAGATGATTTCTCCGTCTTCGTTTCTCCGGGATATGGTGAGTAGGTCTAGGGAAATAGGGCAGCCTTTGCATTCTTCCTTGATACGTCCGAGGGCACAATGGATCGCCATGTCCCTTCCGAGAATCTAGTTGGGTGCGATGAACTTGAAATCCACCGGCTCAGTGCGCGGCTGGAATGTCCTTCCGGGAGCGTGCACCTCGATCCTGTAGCGTGAATCCTCCAGGTAAGACGAAGTTGGCTTCCCTGTGATAGTCGGCAGAGCAATCCTCAAATCCTTGGTGATCTGCACCAGCTCCTTTCCGAACGGCATAGTGGCGTCGGACCGGCAAAACTCCGTGAACTTAACAGGGATGAAGATGGCCATCTAAACATTGGAAAATCGGAGAGAAGTCAGAAATGATCAGAAGAGGAAATAGAAGATTTATAGACATAAGAGAAAATAGTTTTCCTTGGTAAGGCTTTTCCATTCCTAGAGGTTACGTCCTAAGGTCAGCGTGTGCTCTGAATACCATTTCTGTAGCGACCCGACTCAAGACAAGTCAAGCCTCTGGTGTTTCCGTACCATCCCAAGATCATGTTGGTACACACAAAGTACATAATGTATATATTCAAGAGTTCAATCACACAGCTTTATTAATCGAAATCTCATAAAGAGTACTTTATTACAATAAAGGATTACAATAAAGTGGCTGAAGGCCATCTCTTGAGATATCTAACGAAGACTAGCGGAAGCATCAGGTAGACGAGTCCATCCGACTCCAAGGGCATGTCGCTGAGCGAAGATCGTAGCCTCACTCCTGGTCGGAAAAGTACTCTGCAACATGATACGTTGCAGCCGTGTAGGTCAGCATATTGAATATGCCGACAAGTCATCAAAGAGAGGAGTAAAAATAATCAACTATCTCTACATGCATATTTGGCCGGTGGGGCTAAGTTTTGCATAAAGCCAGTTTTATCCTACAACAAGAGGGGTTGGAAGCAAAATATTACTACATTGTTTGTTGTTAACGAGATGGTTCCGCCAACCAATTCTCGTACCCGAATAGTTGTTAATACCCACATCATTATTAAGTTGTGTCGAGAGTTCAGGGGAAATTCAATGCCTTCGGCTCAAGTTGTCGATGACCGTGGACACGGCTAATCGATTAGGTTGGGCACTCTGCAGAGTTTTCCACACGTTCCCCACAAGATTTGATCGCCTCCGGCTTTGTCCTCGCACTTCAGGGTGTTTGAAGACCGGATGATCAAAACATGGTCTTTCAACGGGTCCCTCTGAATCCCTGTCGGTGCCCATCCATTCCTACCGTTCTTCTACATCTGCTAGCACCGCCTGTCCAGAGTCGCCGCGTTGTCCAACCAAGCCAGAGCACATAATGACTTGTGGCTGTGCAGGTAAGCCTTGAGTCT
This sequence comes from Hordeum vulgare subsp. vulgare, assembly GCF_904849725.1. Classification (NCBI taxonomy): domain Eukaryota; kingdom Viridiplantae; phylum Streptophyta; class Magnoliopsida; order Poales; family Poaceae; genus Hordeum; species Hordeum vulgare. The sequence continues at coordinate 329,921,271 of NC_058520.1, read as the reverse complement.
TGAAGTCTCCGTCCGTCTCTTTGAGCCTGGGTGAAGCTTTCCGCAGGATGACATGGCCTCTCCAGCATCCCGGGCATCCACTGGGTTCTCCAGGGAGCCGATCAACCGTCCTTCACCCAGAGTTGCATTGCGTCCGAGGTCTTGAAAATCTTGTCTTAGCCGGTCTTGATTATTTAATCAACCTCGCATCACTCGTGATATACACTCAACCGAAAACCCGTCTACTCAAGCATAGCATTAAGAAATTGTCGTCCCGGGGCCAAGTATCGGGGTTGTTGTGTTCCTACAACATGATACTACAACTTATACTAAAGTTTCCAAGTACCTAGGCAGCATGCAATTGGGCAAAGAAAGGTGATCTACCATGCATCGAAATCATAGGTAAAATACTATGATCAAAATGACTTGCCTTGATGATAGTTGTCTTGATCGAGCGCTTCTAAGTAACACGCTTCGCACTCCAGATGATCTACCGATACAAACACAAAACACACCATAAGCACTTCAATCAAGCAACAAGTAAAAATAACATCACAAGTAGGGATTTGCTAAAGCCTAAGTAAAAGAATTCATCACGCCCCGGTATGGCAAAAACTTGTTTCTGTTGAAAACACCAGTAAAAATACTTTAAATTTTTTTAAACTTCTACCACAGTAATATATAATCACTAGGAAGTAGTAGCAAAAACAATCAACTCAAAATCATTTTTAAAACTCCTGGAATAGGCAGAACAAGGCTTAAACTAAATCTGATCTAACTTATATTTGAAAATTGGAGTCTACTGGAACAAGAATCAATATCATTGGACTTCGGGATCAAAAGTTGTGGCCAAAACAAAACAGAAACTTTTCTGTTTTTGCAAGTAGACAGAAAAACTGAAGCTAACTAGTATCTAACAGGGGGTACACGTGGCGCACTACGATAGGCTGCGGGAGATGTTTGTTGCAACGCTAGGAGCAAACGGCCGAAGCTAACAAAAAACTTGCTGGCTATTTGATTAAGTGAAAATAAACCGCCGGTTTTCTACTCTAAACTGAAAAGGTATTTAGGATCTAATCTACACCACTGGATAAAGATCTAAGGGCTACAAAAAGAATAGAAGAAAGAACGGAGGGAAGAGAGGCTACCGTGGCTGGCTGGCTACTCCGGCGAGGAAGAAAATGGCCGCCGGCGAGGGGAGAGCTCCGGGGGGCGGTGGAGAGGACGGGGCGGCGGCGGTGGTGGTCCCCCTCCGAGGGGTGGCGTCGGGCGGAGTGGAGAGGGGCGTTGGGGCGCTGCTCCAAGAGGCGGCCGAAGTGGGCAGGAGCTTCGGCTCCGGCGGGCGGCGGCAGGGGGCGGCGGTTCGTCGAGGTAGGGGTGGGAACGGGGTCGGCCGGGGTGGGGGGTACTTATAGGCCTGGGGAGGGGAGAGGAAAGGAAGGGAGAGAGGGAAATCGGGGAGGAATCCCGAGTCTGGGAGCAGGCTCGGTCTCGGGCAGCATTTTGGAAGGGGGAGGAACAAGATGGCCGCTGGGAGGGGAGGGTCGGCCAGTGGGGGCCACTGGCAGCGAGTGGAGAGAGGGGAAGGAAGGGGTCGGTCGGCCTTGATCTAAGGGATCCAGTCCCTGGCGGCGGGGGATTCGGCCCAATGGCCTAAAAAGCGCTCGGGCGGCGGCTTAAAAGAAAAAGAAAACCTTTCCTATTTTATAACTTTTTCCGAATCAGAAAATAAAAGCGAATAAAAAGGAAATAAATCAAAATATTAATATAGGGCATTATATACCAAAAAAATAAAAAAAATATCCTCTACCCGAATAACATTTTTCCAAAGCAAAAATAAAAACTTTAAAAAAATGTTTTTTCAGAATTTCCTAAATTGCTTTATTTGTTTTTGCAATTATTTTTTCAAATGATCCTTGGATTTTCTTGGCTCCAACATTTCAGAAACGCCCGTACTTTGGAGGGTCATTTTCCTCCGCTCTCTCTCTTGCGTGCAAGAGAGTATTTCCCGGGCTTTTCGTGCGAGGAAAAAGAAATGGAAATGCAAATCAAAAAGACGAAGGAATTCACGTGCTAAATTTTATTTCAATCAATATGCATAGATGCTTAGCTACAATGTAAAACATTCCCAATTAGGAAAATTGGGATGTTACAAATCTACACCAACCATCAAAGTCTGAAGTATCTATTCACTCAGCCGGAGCTGATTCTACGTCACCAAAGATGGATGGAACGTGTAGCAGATTTCGTCTGTAGTATATCATATACCACCGGCAAGGCTAACGTAATGGCTGATGGCTTGAGACGTCTGCAAGAGGAATTCCGTAAGCTGAACCTCCATATTGTTCCTCAGGGTTATCTTGTTCCCCCTCCTGAAAAGTTTCGCAAGATGAATCTCCGTGTGGTAAATCAGGGTTCCCTCAGTAACCTGGTTGTTGAACCAGATCTTGTGGACACCATCAAGACTCTGCAAGGTTATGACGATGATGTCGAAAAAATTAAACGTTGCCCACCTTATTCATTGTTGCTGAAGATGGTGCCTTGTACTTCAAGGGTCGCCTATTCGTCCCAAATAAGAAGGAAAATCTCAGAATGACCGGAGAGGTGATGAAAGGAGCTCACGACACACCATTGTCTATTCACCCGGGTAGTACCAAGATGTACCAAGACATCCGTCAAAGATTCTCGTGACCCAATATGAAGCAAGACATTGCATGCTATATGACAGAATGTGATATTTGCCGTCGTATCAAAGCAGAACATCAAAAGCCTGCTGGAACTTTGCAACCTATCTCTATTCCTGAGTGGAAACGGGACCATGTTGAGATGGACTTGGTCACCGATTTTCCAAAATCTCAGAAGGGTAATGATTCTATTCTTGTCGACATTGACCGACTGTCCAAATTTGCACATTTTCTGGCCGTCAAAGAAACAATTAATGCTAGTCAACTCGCGGATCTTATATGTCAAGAATTGTTTCACTTCACGGTATTCCATTGGTAATCAGCTCCGATCATGGCAGCTTGTTCACTTCAAAATTCTGGGAAAGTTTTCAGAAGGCTGTGGGGACTCATCTGTCCTTCAGCACTGCTTTTCATCCTCAATCCCAGGGACAAGTTGAACGAGTCAACCAAATACTCGAGGACATGCTTCGAGCTTTTGTCATTTCTTTCGGTAAGAAATGAGAGGAATCTCTCCCGTATGCCGAGTTCTCCTACAACAATAGCTATCAAGCTAGTCTGAAGATGGCCCCTTTCGAAGTGTTGTATGGACAAAGGTGTCGAACTCCTCTAAATGGGTCAGAAACTGGGGAACAATCACTCTTAGGTCCAGATGATACCCAACACGCTAAAGATCAAATCTGCGTTGTTCTTGAGAATCTGAAGGCTGCTCAGTCTCGTCAGAAGAGTCAGTATGACCTTCATCAGCAAGATATGGTCTATCAACCTGGCGAAAAGGCTTATCTTCGTGTCACATCAATGAGAGGTGCATACCGTTTTGAGATCAAGAGCAAGCTAGCTCCTCGCTATATTGGTCCTTTCACTGTTCTCGAAAGGCGTGGAAAACTGGCTTATCAATTGGAACTGTCGGCGAACCTTTCTCAGGTTCACGATGTCTTCCATGTGTCTCAGCTCCACCGCTGCTTCAAGGATCCTATTTGAGCAGTGGATCATGATATGCTTGAGCTGCAACAAGACCTCTCTTATAAAGAGCATCCGGTCCGCATTCTCGACCAGGATGAACGTCGCAAAGTCACCAAGTTACTTAAAGTGTAGTGGTCAAATCATTGTGAAGATGAAGCCACCTCGGAACGCGAAGATCGTCTTCGTGATGAATACCCCAAGCTCTTTCCTTCTACCTCTTAATTCACGGGACAAGAATTCTTGTTAGTAGGGCAGAGTTGTGACATCCTCAGCTTTTGCTACAGTGTTGTATGTAATTAAGCTACAGTGATCCCACGTTAATGGTGCCACATCACCGTGATTGCTATCGTTAATCTCGTGTTAGTTCAAAACCGAGTCAAATTCCAAATTAAAAATATAGTCAAACGAGGAAAGTTTTAGAATGCAAAAATAAAAATGTTGGAAGGTTACAATTATTCCCTAAGAATTTATAAAGTTGAATCGGGCATTTGTCGAATTATTTAAAGCCTCTAAATAGTTAAAACCGAAACTATTAAAAAACAAAGGCCCAAGCCCAACTGGGCCAACCAGCCCAGCCGACCACTTCCTAGACCATCCACCTGGGGGTATAAGACCCCCAAGTAAACCTAGCGCTACCCCCCCACTCCCAGTTCCCTCACGCTTCCGCCAGCCACGAGGGATGTTTCTCTCGTCCAACTGCGCCACCATCCCACGAGGGAACCGCCCCTCGTTCCCTTTCCTCGTCACCCCTTACCCCACCACGATCCCCTGGCTCGATCCCATCGAGACCCCAGCCCCTCGTGGTTCCTCCCCACGTCTCCCTCCTCCCTGGCGCCTCTCCCTCACCGGGAGCCAGCCACCATCGCCCTGATCCCCCTCGCCTCGCTCCCTCCCCAACGACCCTCTGGCGCCGATCCCTCTAGGGTACCTCCACCGAGCGCCTCCTCCTCACCGTCCCCCCTTCTCCACTCGTCCGTCCACAGCCACCGGCCACCTCTGCCGGCCATAGTGATACGTCCATTTTGCATCATGTTTTCATGTGTATATTTATCGCTTCTTTGGCTGTTATTTCACTTCACGATACAATTCTTATGCCTTTTCTCTCTTATTTTGAAAGATTTATATTAAGAGGGAGAATGCCGGCAACTGGAATTCTGGCGTGAAAGTGGAGCAAAGTTGAGATACCTATTCTAGGCAACTCCAAACGCCGTAAAAATCAACGAGAATTGTTTTCCCAATTTATCAAAAATACTGGGCCAAAGAAGTGCCAGAGAGGCACTAGGGGGTGCCCACAAGCCTACAAGGCGTGGCCACCCCCCAGGCCGCGCCATGAGGGCTTGTGGGCAGCCCACTGGCCCACTTGCCCCCCTCTTTTGCTATATGAAGGGTTTCGTCCAGGAAAAAAATCAAGGAGGAGCTTTTTCGTGGTTTCGCCGCCGCCACGAGGCGGAACTTGAGCACAACCAATCTAGAGCTCCGTGAGGACGATCCTGCCGGGGAAACTTCCCTCCGGAGGGGGAAATTGCCGCCATCGTCATCACCAACACTCCTCTCATCGGAGGGGACTCATCACCATCAACATCTACATCAGCACCATCTCATCTTCAAATCCTAGTCCATCACTTGTAACCAATCTCCGTCTCGCGACTCCGATTGGTACTTGTAAGGTTGCTAGTAGTGTTAATTACTCTTTGTAGTTGATGCTAGTTGGATTATTTGATGGAAGAGTTTATGTCAGATCCTTGATGCTACTCATTACCTCTCTGTTCATGAATATGATTATGCTTTGTGAGTAGTTACTTTTGTTCCTGAGGACATGGGATAAGTCATGCTAATAGTAGTCATGTGAATTTGGTATTCATTCGGTAATTTGATATGTTGTATGCTGTTTTTCCTCTAGTGGTGTTATGTGAACGTCGACTACATAACACTTCACCATTATTTGGGCCTAGAGGAAGGCATTGGGAAGTAGTAAGTAGATGATGGGTTGCTAGAGTGACAGAAGCTGAAAACCTAGTTTATGCGTTGCTTCGTAAGGGGGTGATTTGGATCCACTAGTTTAATGCTATGGTTAGACTTTGTCTTAATTCTTCTTTCGTAGTTGCGGATGCTTGCGAGAGGGGTTAATCATAAGTGGGATGCTTGTCCAAGTAAGGGAAGTACCCAAGCGCCGGTCCACCTACATATCAAACTATAAAAGTAACGAACGTGAACCATATGAACATGATGAAACTAGCATGACAGAAATTCCCGTGTGTCCTCGGGAGCGTTTTTCCTCCTATAAGACTTTGTCCAGGCTTGTCCCTTGCTACAAAAGGGATTGGGCCACTTTGCTGCACCGTTGCTACTTTTGTTACTTGTTTCTCGTTACGAATCATCTCACCACACAATCACTTGTTACCGACTATTTTAGTGCTTGCAGATATTTCCTTGATGAAAACCACTTGTCAGATCCTTCTGCTCCTCGTTGGGTTCGGCACTCTTACTTATCGAAAGGACTACGATTGATCCCCTATACTTGTGGGTCCTCAAGACTCTTTTCTGGCGTCGTTGCCGGGGAGTGAAGCGCCTTTGGTAAGTGGAACTTGGTAAGGAAACATTCATATAGTGTGCTGAAATTTATTGTCACTTGTCACTATGGATACTAATCCTTTGAGGGGCTTGTTCAGGGTATCTTCACCTCGAACGGAAGCACAGATAGTTGTTCCTCAACCTGCTACACCTACTGAAAATATTTGTTTTGAATTTCCTTCGGGTATGCTTGAGAAACTGCTGGCTAATCCTTTTACAGGAGATGGAACATCACATCCAGACTTGCATCTGATCTATGTAGATGAGGTTTGTGGTTTATTTAAGATTGCAGGTGTGCCCGAGGATGAGGTCAAGAAGAAGGTCTTTCCTTTATCTTTGAAGGATAAGGCATTGACATGGTATAGGCTACGTGATGATACTGGATCATGGGACTACAATCGGTTGAAATTGGAATTTCACCAAAAGTTTTATCCTATGCATTTAGTACATCGTGATCGGAATTATATTTACAATTTTTGGCCTCGTGACAGAGAAAGAATCGCTCAATCTTGGGGGAGACTTAAATCAATGCTATATTCATGCCCCAATCATGAGCTTTAGAGAGAAATTATCATTCAGAACTTCTATGCTCGGCTTTCTCATGATGATCGCAGCATGCTTGACACTTCTTGTACCGGTTCTTTTATGAACAGAGATATTGACTTCAAATGGAATTTATTGGAGAGAATTAAACGCAACTCTGAAGATTGGGAGCTTGAAGAAGGTAAGGAGTCAGGTATGAATTTCACCTTTGATTGCGTTAAATCCTTTGTTGAGACATATACCTTTAGTGGTTTTAGCGCTAAGTATGGACTTGACTCTGAGATACTAGCTTCATTGTGTGAATCCTTTGCTTCTCATATTGATCTCCAAAAAGAGAAGTGGTTTAAATATCATCCTCCGTTAGAAGTCAATGTAGTTAAACCCACTCCAGTTGAAGAGAAAGTCATTGCCTATAATGATCCTGTTGTTCCCAGTGCTTACACTGAGAAACCAGCTTTCCCTGTTAGGATAAAGGATCATTCTAAAGCTTCAACTGTGATACGTAGAGGCTATATTAGAACACCTACACCCCCTGAGCAAATTAGAGTTGAACCTAGAATTGCTATTATCAAATAGCTTCTGTCTAAAGAAGTTGAGGGACATAATATTCACTTCTGTGAAGATGCTGCTAGAATTCCTAAACCTCACGTTAGAGACAAACATAGGCCTGTTGTTGGCCTGTGGTTTTTGTTAAGATAGGAGATCATTGTTATCATGGTTTATGTGACGTGGGTGCTAGTGTTAGTGCAATACCTCAATCCTTATACGATGAAATCAAAGATTAGATTGCACCTGTTGAGATAGAGCCTATTGATGTCACTATTCTGCTTGCCAATAGAGATACTATCTGCCTTGTGGGAATTGTTAGGGATGTTGAAGTCTTGTGTGGTAAAACGAAGTATCTTGCTGATTTCCTCATTCTTGCTACTGCACAAGATAGCTTATGTCCCATCATATTTGGTAGACCTTTTCTCAATACCGTCAATGCTCATATTGATTGTAAAAAGCAAACTGTCACTGTTGGCTTTGAAGGTGTGTCACGTGAGTTCAATTTCTCTAAGTTTGGTAGACAACCTCATGAAAAGGATTTGCCTAGTAGGGATGAAACTATTGCCTTAGCTTCTATTGTCGTGCCTCCTACTGATCCCTTAGAGCAATACTTGCTTGAGCACGAAAATGATATGCATATGGATGAAAGGGATGAGATAGATAGAGTTGTCTTAGAACAATATCCTATCCTTAAGAATAATTTGCATGTTGAACTGCTTGGGGATCCACCCCCATCAAAGGGTGATCTTGTGTTCGAGCTTAAACAGTTGCCTGATACTCTTAAGTATGCTTATCTTGATGAAAAAGAGATATATCTTGTTATTATTAGTGCTAGCCTCTCAGAGCATGAAGAAAAGAAGTTACTAAAAACTCTGAGGAAGCACCGTGCTGCTATTGGATATACTCTTGATGATCTTAAGGGCATTAGTCCTACTCTATGTCAACACAAGATTAAAACTGATCTTGATTTCAAACCAGTTGCTGATCATCAAAGGAGATTAAATCCTAAGATGAAAGAAGTAGTGAGAAAAGAAATACTAAAGCTCCTGGAAGCGGGTATTATCTATCATGTTGCTCATAGCGATTGGGTGAGTCCGGTGCATTGCGTCCCTAAGAAGGGAGGCATTATCGTTGTCCCTAATGACAAGGATGAATTGATCCCACAGAGGATTATTACTGGCTATAGGATGGTGATCGATTTTAGGAAATGGAATAAAGCCACTAGGAAAGATAATTACCCTTTGCCTTTTCTCGACCAAATGCTAGAAAGGCTGTCCAAAAACACACACTTCTCCTTTCTAGACGGTTATTTTGGTTTCTCCCAAATACCAGTCGCACAATCTGATCAGGATAAAACCACTTTCACATGTCCTTTCGGTACCTTTGCTTATAGACGTATGCCTTTTGGCTTATGTAATGCACCTGCCACCTTTCAAAGATGTATGATGGCTATATTTTCTGACTTTTGTGAAAAGATTGTTGAGGTTTTCATGGATGACTTCTCCGTTTACGGATCTTCCTTTGATGACTGCCTCAGCAACCTTGATCGAGTCTTACAGAGATGTAAAGACACCAATCTTGTCTTGAATTGGGAGAAGTGCCACTTTATGGTTAATCAAGGCATCGTTTTAGGACATAAAATTTCTGAAAGAGGTATTGAAGTCGATAAGGCTAAGGTTGATGCAATAGAGAAAATGCCATACCCCACATATATCAAAGGTATAAGAAGTTTCCTTGGTCATGCTGGTTTCTATAGAAGGTTCATCAAAGACTTCTCTAAGATTTCTAGGCCTCTTACCAATCTCTTGCAAAAGGATATTCCTTTTGTCTTTGACGATGATTGTGAGGAAGCCTTCGAAATACTTAAGAGGGCTTTGATAACTGCACCTATTGTTCAAACACCTGATTGGAACTTGCCTTTTAAAATCATGTGTGACGCTAGTGATTATGTTGTTGGTGTTGTTCTAGGGCAAAGAGTTGATAAGAAGTTGAATGTTATTCACTACGCTAGTAAAACTCTAGACAGTGCCCAACGAAACTATGCTACTACGGAAAAGGAGTTTTTAGCAGTCGTGTTTACATGTGAAAAGTTCAGGTCTTACATAGTTGACTCCGAAGTCACTATTCACACTGATCACGCTGCTATTAAGTACCTCAAGGAGAAGAAAGACGCTAAACCTAGACTTATCAGATGGGTTCTCTTGCTACAAGAATTTGATTTGCACGCTGTCGACAGAAAGGGTGCTGATAACCGAGTAGTAGATAACTTTTCTAGGTTGGAGAACGTTCTTGATGACCCACAACCTATTGATGATAGTTTTCACGATGAGCAATTGAATGTCATCAATGCTTCACGTAGTGCACCGTAGTATGCTGATTATGCGAACTATATCATTGCCAAATACATACCACCTAGTTTCACGTACCAACAAAAGAAGAAATTCTTCTTTGACTTGAGACATTTCTTTTGGGATGATCCTCACCTTTATAAGGAAGGAGTAGATGGTGTTATTAGACGTTGTGTACCTGAACATGAACAGGGACAGATCCTATAGAAGTGTCACTTCGAGGCCTACGGAGGACACCATGCGGGAGATAGAACTGAACACAAGGTATTGCAATCAGGTTTCTATTGGCCCACTCTCTTCAAGGATGCCCGTAAGTTTGTCTTGTCTTGTGACGAATGTCAAAGAATAGGTAATATTAGCAAACGTCATGAAATGCCTATGAACTATTAACTTGTCACTGAACCATTTGATGTCTGGGGCTTTGATTACATGGGACCTTTTCCAAAATCCAACGGGTATACTCATATCCTAGTTGTTGTTGATTACGTCACTAAGTGGGTAGAAGCTATCCCCACTAGTAGTGTTGATCACAACACCTCTATCAAGATGCTGAAAGAAGTTATCTTCCCTAGATTTGGAGTCCCTAGATATCTAATGACTGACGGTGGTTCACTTCATTCATGGTGATTTCCGTAAAATGCTTGCTAAGTACGATGTCAACCATAGAATTGTGTCTCCCTATCACCCTCAGTCAAGTAATCAAGTAGAGCTAAGTAATAGAGAGATTAAACTAATTCTGCAAAGGACTGTCAACAGGTCTAGAAAGAATTGGTCTAAGAAGCTCGATGATGCACTGTGGGCTTATAGAACTGCCTATAAGAATCCCATGGGCATGTCTCCATACGAAATGGTGTACGGTAAAGCATGTCATTTACCTCTTGAGCTAGAGCAAAAAGCTTATTGGGCAATCAAAGAGCTCAACTTTGATTTCAAACTTGCCGGTGAAAAGAGGTTATTTGATATTAGCCCGCTTGATGAGTGGAGAACCCAGGCATATGAGAATGCCAAGCTGTTCAAAGAGAAGGTTAAGAGGGGGCATGATAAGAGAATACAAAAGCGTGAGTTCAATGTAGGTGATTATGTCTTGCTATATAACTCTCTTTTAAGATTCTTTGCAGGCAAGCTTCTCTCTAAATGGGAAGGTTCCTATGTCGTTGAGGAAGTATATCGTTCCGGTTCTATCAAGATCAACAATACGGAAGGTAATTGTCCAAGAGTTGTAAATGGGCAGAGAATCAAGCATTATATCTCAGGTACTCCCATGAATGTTGAAAGCAATATCATCAATACCATAACTCCGGAGGAATACCTAAGGGATGTTAATCAGCCTGTTTCAGACTCCGAAAACGAAGAGGTATGTGATTCGGTAAGAAAACAGAGTCCAAAACTTTTCTAGTAGGAAAGTTTCTCCGTTTTTGAATATTTGAAAAATACAAAAATTGGAAGTAGTCCGGAAAGTGCGCGAGGAGGCGACAATCCTGCACGGCGCGGGCCCACCCCTTGGCCGCGCCGTGAGGGCTTGTGGCCACCTCGTGCGCCTCCCGGACTCCGTTTTCGTGCGGGGTACTCCTTGTGGTCTGAAAAAAATCATTATATATACTCCCATTTGGTCTGACCCCTGCATCACGCAGATTTCCTCTGTTTTTCGTTTCGAGCCTGTTTTTTGTCGCAGATCTAGGTCAAGATGTCTTCTCAGGATTCAGAGGGGGAGAGCTATGTGGCTGATTACCTTGCTAACCCCAAGGTCTATGGGGACTTGGATCCTTATGGCTGGACAACTGATGAGGAAGAAGATTATGATCCGAAGGGGAAGGAACAAACAAGTTCCGATGAAGAGGAGGCTCCTCTACCTCAACCTGGACACACTCATGTGGAGTTCAAGAAGTCAAGCCTCCCCGACTCAAGGAAGAAGCCTAAGACTTTGTTTATCCCTTCTCGTTTCTTGCAGGAGAGTAAGAAGGAATTATGCCAAAGGGTGTTGAAGCTTGAAGAGTAAAATGATGATCTGAGGGAGCAAAATTTTATGCTCAAGTGGAAATTAAACAAGCTCAAGACCTCTTCAAGAACTCCTCAACCTTCACCACCAAAGGAAGGCAACTAAGCATTGGTATGGGCAATCCCCTTGGCTTGTGCCAATCTTGGGGGAGTTGCCCCGGTATCGTATCACCATCACATCTTTTGCCTTTACCTTTGTTTTAGTTTTCCTTTTCAGTTTTCTTTTTATCTAGTAGATTAAAAGTCTTAGTGTTTTAGTCTTGATATTTGCTTTGTGTCACCCCTGATGTATTCGAGCTCGTGAGCCATATAATAAATAGTGTCTTAGTTGAAGGGCTTTACCTCTTGCCATGATCAAAAGAGTGAGAATAGAACAAAAGCATGAAAGATCATGTAATGATCTTATGGGAAGTGATGGCTTCACATATAAAAATAATGAGGATTGAAACTTGTTGAGGGTAGGCAAACGTAGACCTTGGTCATTGTTGCAATTAACAGGAAGTGATAAAGAAGGAGAGGTTCACAAAAATATATATCATCTCTGACACCATCTATGATTGTGAACACTCACCAAACTATTGCATGCCTAGAAGTAGATGTTGGACAAGGAAGACAACGTAATGAATTGTGTTTTCTTGGCTCTGAACAATGTTATATGATTAGAGATCCCTTAGCATGTGACTATTGCTTCCACCTCATAATAGCCAAAAACTCCCGCACCATGTAGAGATACTACTTGTGCATCCATAAACCTTCAAACCAGTTTTGCCATGAGTGTCCACCATACCTACCTATGGATTGAATAAGATGCCTCAAGTAAGTTGTCATCGGTGCAAGCAATAAAAATTGCTCTCTAATATGTATGATCTATTAGTGTGTGAAAAATAAGCTTTATATGAACCTGTGATGAGGAAGACATAAAAGCGACAGACTGCATAATACAGTTCTTTATCACAGGAGGTAATATAAAGTGACGTTCCTCCGCACTAAGAGGACACGCATCCAAACCTCAAAAGTGCATGACAACCTCTGCTTCCCTCTGCGAAGGGCCTATCTTGTACCTTTACTTTTTGCCCCTGAAAGAGTCATGGTGATCTTTACCAATTCCTTATTTCGCCTTTATCTTGGCTAACATCATATGCTTGGGAAAGATCTATATTCATATGTCAACTTGGAGGTAAGCATTCATGAATTGTTATTGTTGACATTACCCTTGAGGTAAGAAGTTGGGAGGCAATACTGTAAGACCCTTTCTTTCTCTGTGTCCAGCTGAAACATTGATCTCATGAGTACCACGTGAGTTGTAGCACTTGTAGAGAACGAAAGAATGATTGACTATGTGGATTTGCTTTACAATCTCTTATTTGACTCTTTCTCATGTTGTGATAAATTGCAATTGCTTCAATGACTAAAGGCTATTGGTTGTTACTTCTCGGTAAGGTTCTTGATCCATGCTTTACTTTGTGAAGGAATTATCACTTTAGCATGAGAGATTATATGTTGGTATTGCTGTTCTGATCTTGATCATGATGCATGCATGTTCGTATCTTGTTTTGTCGACACCTCTGTCCCTAAACATGTGGACATATTTATTGAGCTTGGCTTTCGCTTGAGGACAAGCGAGGACTAAGCTTGGGGGAGTTGATACGTCCATTTTGCATCATGTTTTCATGTTGATATTTATCGCTTCTTTGGCTGTTATTTCACTTCACGGTACAATTCTTATGCCTTTTCTCTCTTATTTTGCAAGGTTTACATGAAGAGGGAGAATGTCGGTAACTGGAATTCTGGCCTGAAAGTGGAGCAAAGTTGAGATACCTATTGTGTGCAACTCCAAACGCCGTAAAAATCAACAAGGATTTGTTTCCCGATTTATCAAAAATACTGGACCGAAGAAGTGCGAGAGGGGCACCACGGGGTGCCCACAAGCCTGCACGGCGCGGCCACCCCCCAGGCCGCGCCATGAGGGATTGTTGGCAGCCCATTGGCTCCCCTCTTTTGCTATATGAAGGGTTCCGTCCAGGAAAAAAAATCAAGGAGGAGCTTTTTCGTGGTTTCGCCGCCGCCACGAGGCGGAACTTGATCTGAACCAATCTAGAGCTCCGGCAGGACGATCCTGCCGGGGAAACTTCCCTCCCAGAGGGGGAAATCGTCGCCATCGTCATCACCAACACTCCTCTCATCGGAGGGGACCCGTCACCATCAACATCTTCATCAGCACCATCTCATCTCCAAACCCTAGTTCATCACTTGTAACCAATCTCCGTCTCGCGACTCCGATTGGTACTTGTAAGGTTGCTAGTAGTGTTAATTACTCTTTGTAGTTGATGCTAGTTGGATTATTTGGTGGAAGAGTTTATGTTCAGATCCTTGATGCTACTCATTACCTCTCTGGTCATGAATATGATTATGCTTTGTGAGTAGTTACTTTTGTTCCTGAGGACATGGGATAAGTCATGCTAATAGTAGTCATGTGAATTTGGTACTCGTTCGGTAATTTGATATGTTGTATGTTGTTTTTCCTCTAGTGGTGTTATGTGAACGTCGACTACATAACACTTCACCATTATTTGGGCCTAGAGGAAGGCATTGGGAAGTAGTAAGTAGATGATGGGTTGCTAGAGTGACAGAAGCTTAAACCCTAGTTTATGTGTTGCTTCGTAAGGGGCTGATTTGGATCCACTAGTTTAATGCTATGGTTAGACTTTGTCTTAATTCTTCTTTCGTAGTTGCGGATGCTTGCGAGAGGGGTTAATCATAAGTGGGATTCTTGTACAAGTAAGGGCAGTAGCCAAGCGCCGGTCCACCCACATATCAAACTATCAAAGTAACTAACGTGAATCATATGAACATGATCAAACTAGCATGACAGAAATTCCCGTGTGTCCTCGGTAGCGTTTTTCCTCCTATAAGACTTTGTACAGGCTTGTCCCTTGCTACAAAAGGGATTGGGCCACTTTGCTGCACCGTTGCTACTTCTGTTACTTGTTTCTCATTACGAATCATCTCACCACACGATCACTTTTTACCGACAATTTCAGTGCTTGCAGATATTTCCTTGCTGAAAACCACTTGTCAGATCCTTCTACTCCTCGTTGGGTTCGACACTCTTACTTATAGAAAGGACTACGATTGATCCCCTATACTTGTGGGTCATAACAAAGCCACCGGCCGCCTCCGCCGGCCACCAGCGACTGGCACGCCCCGACCCCGACTCCCTTCGCCACCGGATCCAGCCCGACAACGCCCCTGCAACAGTGACGTCAGCCGCCATCTCCCCGACCGCAGCGGATCCGCCCCTGCACCAATGTCGCCGGTTGTCGCCCCTCCCCATGCACACTGCCTCTCCCTACAGCTCGACGTGAGCCCTCGTTCCTCCTCTCTCTCTCTCTCTCTCTCTCTCTCTCTCTCTCTCTCTCTCTCTCTCTCTCTCTCTCTCTCTCTCTGTCGTCGTGTATCTCGTCGTCGACGTCGTTCCGGCGACCAACGCCCCCGTCGCATCGCCCTGCTCCCCCCACGGCCTCGCGCCTCCCTGGACAGAGCCCCTAGCTTGTATGCTCGTTGCCTCATCGGCCCTCCCCTCACCGCATCTCCCCTAGCGCCCCGGGCCCCTGCCCCCAGCCGATCTGGTTAGTGGAGGGGCTTGACCTCCCCCCACTAACCTTTTTTTGTGAGGATGACGGTGGGGCCCACGAACACCCCCCTCGAAATTGTTAAAAAAATAAATTATATATATATGTTTTGATAATAATAATAATAATAAAATAAAGTAAATAAATAATTAGTTATATTAATTAATTAATTAATTAATTAATTAAATAGATGATTAAGTATTAATTAAAGTTTGTTAATAAATTATGCTAATTACATTATCCTAACAGTGTATAACACGTGGGTCCCCCACTAATTAATGTGATAAATTATTAGTTAATCTAAACATCTAAATTGTGCCTATGACACATGGGACCCACTAGTCAGTTTGACGAGTCGAACCTGTTGACTGCTGATGTCAGCATGACATCATGCTGATGTCATAATTGCACTTAATTGAATTAACAAAATCTGTTTTAGTTCCTAAATATTAATAAAACTTTGAAAAAAAATAAAATAAACCGTAGCTTAGATGAAAATATTTTCAACATGAAAGTTGATCAGTAGAATGAGACGAACCCGGATACGCTATCCGTTCGTCTGTCACGCGTCCCTAGCATAGCAAACGTGGAATTTTTCCATCATTTTCATCTGACCAGTATAATAGCGAGAGACCAGGGAAATATCATCTGATATTTTCCCGACCCGTCTATGACGGGTGTTACTGCGTTAGCTCATGCGACGACCTGCATTTGCCATGTCATGCTTAGTGTTGCACCGTTGTTGTTATTTATTGTTTCTTCCCCCTCTTCATACTGGTAGACCCCGAGACTGGTGCTGTTGCCGGGTACATCTACCCTCCCGACGACTGATCCATCTCCGTTGTATCTACTTTTCCGAACACTTTTGCCCTTGTTTTGGACTCTAATTTGCATGATTTGAATGGAACTAACCCGGACTGACGCTGTTTTCAGCAGAATTGCCATGGTGTTGTTTTTGCGCAAAAATAAAAGTTCTCGAAATGACCTGGAAATCTATGAGGATTTTTTGTGGAATATATAAAAATACTGGTGCAAGAATCAACTGGAGGGACGGAGCCAGGACCTCACAAGCCCACCAGCCCCCCTGGCCGGGCCTGGCAGGCTTGTGAGCCCCTCGGGACTCCGCAACCCCCAATTCCAGCTCTATATATCCTCTTTCGTCCGGAAAAAATCAGAGAGAAGAGTTCATCACGTTTTACGATACAGAGGCGCCGCCACGTCCTGTTCTTCCACTCGAGGGCAGATCTGGAGTCCGTTCTGGGCTCCACAGAGGGGAGATCATCGTCGTCGTCATCATCAACCTTCCTTCATCGCCAATTCCATGATGCTCTTCACCGTTCGTGAGTAATCTCATCGTAGGCTTGTTGGACGGTGATGGGTTGGATGAGATCTATCATGTAATCGAGTTAGTTTTGACGGGGATTGATCCCTAGTATCCACTATGTTCTGAGACTGATGTCGCTACTACTTTGCCATGCTTAATGCTGGTCACTAGGGCCCGAGTGCCATGATTTCATATCTGAACATATTATGTTGTCGCCAATATATGTGTGTTTTAGATCCTATATTGCAAGTTGTAGTCACCTACTATGTGTTATGACCCGGCAACCCCGAGTGACAATAGCCGGAACCACTCCCGGAGATGACCATAGTATGAGGAGTTCATGTATTCAACAAGTGATAATGCGTTGGTACGGTTCTTTATTAAAAGGAGAACCTTATAATATCCCATAGTTTCCATTAGGACCCCGCTGCCACAGGAGGGATGGACAATAGATGTCATGCAAGTTCTTTTCCCTAAGCACGTATGACTACATACGGAATACATGCCTACATTAGATTGACGAACTGGAGCTAGTTACTTATCTCTCCGTGTTATAACTGTTGCATGATGAATCACATCCGGCATAATAATCCATCACCGATCCAACGCCTACGAGTTTTTCCTACTGGTCGTTGCTACGTTACTTTACCGCTACTGCTGTCACTGCTTCTATTGTTACTCTGTTGCTACTGTTGTTACTTTGCTGCTACTGGTTAGGGTTGCTACTGCTGCTATCATACTACCTTGCTACTAATACTTTGCTGCAGATACTAAATCTTTCAGGTGTGGTTGAATTGACAACTCAACTGCTAATACTTGAGAATATTCTTTGGCTTCCCCTTGAGTCGAATTAATAAATTTGGGTTGAATACTCTACCCTCGAAAACTGTTGCGATCCCCTATACTTGTGGGTTATCAAGACCTTTTTCTGGCGCCGTTGCCGGGGAAGCATATCTATATTCTCTGAGTCACTTGGGATTTATGAATTCTCTGTCGACCCTGAGTTAATCACTCTGGTCGAATCTGATCCTTTTCACAGTTATGAGTCTGAAAGGGTTGTAGCCCATCTTACCAAACTGCACGATATAGCCACCCTATTCACTAGTGAGGAAAAGATTCGCCACTGCTATATCCTCAAGCTGTTTCCTTTCTCGCTAAAAGATGATGCTAAGACTTGGTTCACTTCTCTTGCTCTTGGTTGTGTGCGTAGCCCCCGGGATATGGTCTACTAATTCTCTGAAAAATATTTCCCTGCCCATAAGAAGCAAGCTGCTTTGCAGGAAATATACAACTTTGCTCAAGCTGAAGAAGAGAGTCTCCCACAAGCTTGGGGGAGGCTCGTCCAGCTACTGAATGCTTTGCCTGATCACCCTCTTGAGAAGAATGAAATACTTGATATCTTCTATAATGGACTTACCGATGCTTCTAGAGACCACCAAGATAGTTGTGTCGGTTGTGTTTTTAGGGAACGAACTGTAGAACAAGCTGAGATCCTATTGAATAATATCTTGTGCAATGAGAATGCTTGGACTATTCCCAACCCACCTCCTAAGCCAACTCTAAAGAAAAGAGGTATTCTATTCCTCAGTCCTGAAGATATGCAAGAAGCTAAGAAATCGATGAAACAGAAAGGCATTAAATCTGAAGATGTCAAAAATCTACCACCTATCAAAGAGATCCATGGTCTCGATAACCCGATACAGGTAGTAGAAGTAAATTCTCTGCGTAGGTTTGACGAGAGTGATATTCCTTTTGATAAACCTGCTAGCCTATGCCTGGATGAATTTGATAACTTTGTTGCCAAACAACAGAGTTTCAATGATTATGTTAGCAGACAATTGGAACAGAATGCTCGTATGCTTAGTCATTTAAGTGCTTGTGTGGACAGAAATGTCAATGATCTTAAGCTCCTGAGTAAACATGCCTCCATGGTTACTACTCAGGTAGAACAAGTACTTAAAGCTCAGAATGACTTGCTCAATGAGTTGAATGACAATTCCGTTAGAGTCGTTACTAGAGGCGGAAGAATGACCCAGGAACCTTTGTATCCTGAGGGTCATCCAAAGACAAGTGAACAAGATTCTCAAGGAGTTAGCACTGATGCACCTAGTCATCCTAGAAAGAAGAAGAAAGATGATAGGAACCTGCACGCTAGCAACCCAGATGCTGATACACCTGAGAATCCAAACAATGTCTCTGTCTCTGATGCTGAAACACAATCTGGTGATGAACATGAGCCTAATGATGATATCAATAGTGATGTTCATGTTGATGCTCAACTAGCAATGATAAGGATGTGGAGATTGAACCTATTGATCTTGATAACCCACATCCTAAGGCTAGGAGATACGATAAGAATTACTTCGCTGCTAGGATGCATGGTAAAGAAAGGGAACCATGGGTTCAGAAACCCATGCCCTTTCCTCCCAAACCATCCAAGAAAAAGGATGATGAGGATTTTGAGCGCTTCGTTGAAATGATCAGACCTGTCTTTCTGCAAATGCGTTTGACAGATATGCTCAAAATGTCTCCGTATGCTAAGTACATGAAGGATATTGTTACTAATAAGAGGAGGATACCTAAGGTTGAGATTTCCACCATGCTTGCTAACTATACCTTCAAGGGTGGAACTCCTAAGAAACTAGGTGATCCCGGAGTGCCCAATATACCTTGCTCCATTAAAGTCAACTATGTTAGAACTGCTTTATGCGACCTTGGAGCCGGTGTTAGTGTTATGCCTCTCTCTCTTTATCATAGACTTGAACTGGATAAGTTGACACCCACTGATATCTCTCTACAAATGGCCGACAAATCAATTGCTTTCCCTATCGGCATTTGCGAGGATGTGCCTGTTGTGGTTGCCAACGTTACTATCTTAACGGACTTTGTTATCTTGGATATTCCCGAGGACGATGCCATGGCGGTCATCCTTGGAAGACCCTTTTTAAACACTGTAGGGGTTGTTATAGTTGCAACAAAGGCAATGTCACTTTCCATGTCAACGGTAATGAGCATACGGTGCACTTTCCGAAGAAACAATATCGAGTACATTGCAGCAATGCTATCAAAAAAACTTCATCGATTCTTATTGGGAGCTTTGAATGCCCTAGACCTCCTGTCAAGATGAAGTATGATTTGCTTGTTGGGGAGATACACATCCCCATTGAGGTAACCTAGTGACTATTCGAAAATTCTCCGTTCTCTTTTGCGATTCAAAAAAGTTTGTCAAGGAGACTTGATCAACCTCATTGACGGGATTTCTTTCGATGACCATGAGATGGATGAATCGAGGAGTCTCAAACCTCTGTTCCAAGCTTTCACCTTCGGTTGCTTAGAAGAAAAATGATAGGTTTAGTTTAGTTTTCCCTGTTTTCTGTTTTAGCATCCCGTAGAAAAGTACCCCGAAAATAAAAGTTCTCCGAACTGTTTTGGGGAAATTACTCCTTGGTAAGTGACTCCTCCATTGGTCCAATTAGTTTTTGCTATAGTGCCTTATACCTCGCGTATTTTCGCTGCCTTGGTGACCATGTTCTTGAGCTTTGCATGCTAATTTTAGCTGGTCCTAAGTAGTTTTGATGCGTAATATGGCCTCTAGGCACTTGTGGGAGTAGTTTCTACGAGTTTTGTTGAGCCTTGTTCACTTTTCCTTAGAATCACTAAAAATTTCAGAAATTTTGATAGAAAAGGGAAAAGATGAGGAGGTTCTTAAGAGGCTGTTCAAGCCATGACCCCAAGGATGATGGCAGTGAGAAGAAGCCCAAGTATCCGGTCCCTCGAGTTGCAGAAGTTCGAGCGTGCGAGTGGCCAAGCGATGTGTTCTTACGTGCCGCCGGACTTTATGAGGACTTTTACTACTTGGTGGAGAACGCAGGCCTTACCGCCTTCGTTGAAGATAAGTGTCCGCAATACCTCCTCCTCACTAATATCTTCGTACAAAGATTTAATTTCTATCCGAGGAAGAATCCTCCTATGGTTGAGTTCAAACTTTATGATATCCCCCAACGCATGTCACTCCAGGATTTTTGCAATGTTTGCAAATTACCTTACATTGGGGATATTCATGAACCTCGTCCACGGGACTTGGAGGCTTTCATCGATACTATTGTTGTAGGAGAGGAGAGAGGAGTGTCTTGTGCTAGAGCTGCTAGCATACATTTTCCCGTGCTTCGATACTTCTCACTATTTGTGGGAAAATGTTTGATTGGCCGTGGGAAAGCTGGGTCACTCAGCTCCCCAGATCTTGCGGTCTTGCGCGAAGCCCTTTATAATGATAAAACTTATAGCTTGGGCGCTATAGAAGCTCAACGGTTGAACACTAATCGTTCTAAAGGCGTTGTCTATGGAGGTATCTATGCTACTCGTCTTGCTAGACACTTTGAGATACCTGTTAGACTGCTTGAGGAAGAAGAGATTCTGCTTCCTCAGAAATATCTAGATTATGATAGCATGGTTCGCCATGAATTTCTCGATAGAGATATAAATAGAAGGATGATCTATAACCTGGTATTTAGTCAGGGTACCCGTGAGACTATTACTCTGCCTGCCCCTTCTTTGTTCAATCTTCATGCAGGCAGGTACATTATCATGCCCTCGGACATCTAAGCGTATTGGGGCTTAGCCTAACCACATGCGTCCGTGCCCGAGCCACCAGTCGAGTACCAGACGCAGGTTTATCAGTGGGACCCATAGGAGCTCACACAACAGTGGCATCCTTAGTCCACTCCAAAGTACCCCAGAGCTGGTTATTTCCCCCCTTGGGAGTAGACCAACTTAGGCCAAAATCCTAAGCTTGGGGGAGTACGTGTTTCTCACCGACTTTACATTCTTGCTTATGCTTTCACTTTGTTCGTCGGTGTTCACACTTTGCCACTGTATCATCCATGCTAGTTTATTTCTTTTTATCGTTTTCTTTTCACATGTCTATCTAGGTTGAGAAAACCCCAAAAAGATTTTCTTGTTCTTCTTTTGCTTGTTGGGAGCTTTCCCATGTAAATAGTTTTCTTGTTCTTTGGGTCAAGGTAGAAGATCATGATTACAATGTTTAGTGGCTCTCGCATGCATATCTCCTTATCTGCTAAAGAGTCATATTACTTTGTCTTCTCTTTTGTGTTTGCATGCATATTTCAGCGTAATCCAATGCACGAGCACGTTTATTATTGTTCACATCATTCGGTCGTGCAAGTGAAAGGCAATAATGACGATATATGATGAAGTGACTGTGCCTAGAAAAGCTAGTATGGACTCGATCTATTTTGTTTTTGTAAATATGACTAGCTCATCGTTCCTGATTCGGCTTTGTTGTGAGAAAAACATGTTTGGAATGACAACTTAGAGATCATAGTTTTTGATGCCATGCTTAATTAGCTAGAAGCTTATAATTGTTTGTCTTGGCTGCCCACATGAATGTTGAGATGACTATGATGTACTATGATAGGATGGTATCCTCCTTTGAATGTTTCAAGTGGCTTGACTTGGTGCATGTTTACGCATGTAGTTGAAACAAAATCAACATAGCCTCCATGATATTCATGTTCGTGGTGATTCATGTCCTACTCATGCTTGCACTCAATGTTAGTTAATCTCAATGCATTTTGATGACTGTTGTCGCTCTCTAGTTGGTCGCTTCCCAGTCTTTTGCTAGCCTTCACTTGTACTAAGTGGGAATACTGCTTGTGCGTCCACTTCCATAAACCCAAAGTTCTTCCATATGAGTCCACCATACCTACCTATATGCGGTATCTACCTACCGTTCCAAGTAAATTAGCATGTGCCACTCTCTAAATCTTCAAGAAATAATGTGTGTTGCATGCCCAAACCGCTCATGTGGTGACAGGGGGCTATCAGTATCTTCCATGCTAGGCCTGTTATCCTCGATATGTGTTTACTCACTATCATTCACGAGAAAGGGGCCGGTAATTGGAATGCCTAGTTCCATGCTCAAATCGAAAAGATAATTGCAAACAAAACTCCCCCTGGATTGATGTTGGTATGGACGGCACCCGAGAATTCGGCTAGTCGTGGAGTGTGATTGATTGGTGGTGGGGGAGTCAAACCTTTACTTTTTTGTTTGGGAATCGCCTATAGCATGTGTAGCGTGGAACATGGTGAGAACTCTTAGTCATTGCGTTGACAATGAAAGCATGCCACCCAAAATTATTATCTCTGTTTTCAAAGCATGAGCTCTGGCACCTCTGCAAATCAATGCTTCCCTGTGCGAAGGGCCTGTCTATTTATGTTCCTGTTGAGTCATCCTCCGCTTATAAAAGCACCAATTAGAGAGCACCTCTGTCATTTTTATGCTTTGCTTTTAACTGGGTTCAGTATGACTGTGACTGGATCTTCTTTGCCATGAATTACAATGTTTAGCCAGCCCTTGGTCTTTGAAGGTTCTCTGCATTTACGTTTTGCGGTCTCAGAAAGAGCTAGCGAAATACCATCTATTCGTACTGCTTCATGATTGTTTTGATTGAAGTGTTGATGTTTGAAACTTATTATTATTTGCTCGCTAGTTGATTATGTCATTGATATGATTTTACCGTGAGACCTAGATGTTATTTGCTTTTGTGGTTTGCTTATGATCTTGCTGAAATTCTGGATATGAGTTAGGCATAATTGCAACAACAAGATCAAACAGAGTTCATAAAAGTTTTTATTTTGTCTCTTTCAGTTTGTCAACTGAATTGCTTGAGGACAAGCAAGGCTTTAAGCTTGGGGGAGTTGATACGCCTCTGTCGTATCTACTTTTCCGAACATTTTTGCCCTTGTTTGGACTCTAATTTGCATGATTTGAATGAAACTAACCCGGACTGACGTTGTTTTCAGCAGAATTACCATGGTGTTGTTTTTGCGCAGAAATAAAAGTTCTCGGAATGACCTGGAAATCTACGAGGATTTTTTGTGGAATATATAAAAAAATACTGGCGCAAGAATCAACTGGAGGGACGGAGCCAAGAGCTCACAAGCCCACCAGGCCTGGCCCCCCTGGTCGGGCCTGGCAGGCTTGTGAGCACCTCGGGACTCCGCCGCCCCCAATTCCAACTCTATATATCCTCTTTCGTCCGGAAAAAAAACCAGAGAGAAGAATTCATCATGTTTTATGATACGGAGGCGCCGCCACCTCCTGTTCTTCCTCTGGAGGGCAGATGTGGAGTCCGTTCTGGGCTACGGAGAGGGGAGATCGTCGCCATCATCATCATCAACCTTCCTTCATCACCAATTCCATGATGTTCTTCACCGTTCGTGAGTAATCTTATCGTAGGCTTGTTGGACGGTGATGGGTTGGATGAGATCTATCATGTAATCGAGTTAGTTTTGACGGGGATTGACCCCTAGTATCCACAATGTTCTGAGATTGATGTTGCTACTACTTTGCCATGCTTAATGCTTGTCACTAGGGCCCGAGTGCCATAATTTCAGCTCTGAACCTATTATGTTGTCGCCAATATATGTGTGTTTTAGATCGTATCTTGCAAGTTGTAGTCACCTACTATGTGTTATGACCCGGCAACCCCAGAGTGACAATAGCTGGAACCACTCCCGGAGATGACCATAGTATGAGGAGTTCATATATTCACCAAGTGTTAATGCGTTGGTCCGGTTCTTTATTAAAAGGAGAACCTTAATATCTCGTAGTTTCCATTAGGACCCTGCTGCCACGGGAGGGATGCACAATAGATTTCATGCAAGTTCTTTTCCCTAAGCACGTATGACTACATACGAAATACATGCCTACATTAGATTGACGAACTGGAGCTAGTTACTTATCTCTCCGTGTTATAACTGTTGCATGATGAATCACATCCGGCATAATCATCCATCATCGATCCGACGCCTATGAGTTTTTCCTACTGGTCCTTCCTACGTTACTTCGCCACTACTGCTGTCACTCCTACTACTGTTACTCTGTTGCTACTGCTGTTACTTTGCTGCTACTGGTTACTATTGCTACTGCTGCTATGATACTACCTTGCTACTGATACTTTGCTGCTGATACTAAGTCTTTCAGGTGTGGTTGAATTGACAACTCAACTGATAATACTTGAGAATATTCTTTGGCTTCCCCTTGAGTCGAATCAATAAATTTGGGTTGAATACTCTACCCTCGAATACTGTTGCGATCCCCTATACTTGTGGGTTGTCAACGACCAGCCCTTTGCCACAGAGCAACAAGGCAAGCAAACCCCCCTTGATCGTTCCTATATCGCCCATTTCTTTCTCCCTCATGCTTGCATTAGTATTTTGCTAGTGTTGTAGTTAGCTCCTATATGTGATGCATAACCTAATTTTGATTAAATGCTACTTTCAGTACCGCACTTTAAACTATTTAGTATAGGTGGAGCAGTCATCCCCTCTGACCCCTTAGTCTAGTTGCCCCGCTTTATTGTCGATTCTCGATCCCTGATCGATGAGCCAAGATCCGACACAACACTTACACCCCCCCTTAGTTGTATGATGCTGCAGAGCTACTATCGGGTACCGACGGTGACACCTCGCGAAGTACTCATGATGATATCTCTGTAGTGCAGCTAGTCGGTCGTGTTTATCGAGGGTGATTCCTCCTTCACCACTCCCGACAATGACTCTGTCGTCCAGCTTGACAGATACATTGTTTGGGATCCAACGAGGGTGATGCCTCGGATCCCCTGATGTTACAACCACACAGTTACTTGACCATGATACTGGGAACATTGATGAATAAATGTTAGGTGGGTGGATTCCCGCGTGGATGTGTAGTTGAGTTAATTAAAATGTTAATGTATATGGGTATCTGATCTGGGTTGGTCGGAGACCTTTTCGCACTAACCGGCTACGCGGGAGAAGTTATGGGTACTCGGCGTCGTGGTATCAACCGAAGATCTTCAGACGTCATAAATGGAGCGGCGCGCGCCCGAGTGGTCTCGAGATGCATCACCCTTGTATTGAGGGGTCCTAGGACTGACATCGGCCGCCCTTGCATCGTGCAGGAACGCAGAGGGCAAGTGGAACCACGACTCCTTTGTGCTTAGGATTTAGACCGGCGGGCTGGCCTCTCTGTTGAGCAAAGGTGGGGCTGCGACATGTCGATATTCCGAGGCGGGGCATCACCCAGAAAAGTGTGTCTGGCTAGAGTGTTATCGAGCATGACGGAAACTTGGTGCACCCCTCCAGGGATGAAAATTAACTATTCGAATAGCCGTGTCCACGGTTACATGACGACTTGGAGTTGTGCCCTGATCTTATACAACTACAACTGTTACTTAACTAGAATTAGTTGCCCCGGGATTTCTTCCTCGTAGGGAGTCGAGGGAGGATCTCTGGGCGTGACCTCATATTAATATTGCTGCAACAATATGACTATTAATTGTGTTACCTGTTCTACTCTCGTCTATTGCTGCAAGACCCTGAAGATGCTAGTCTTCGATAGGACTAGGCCTTCTCTCTCTATTCTTGCATTGTTGTAGTCAGTCCACATATAAACCCCCTTCTTTGATACTGATGCATACTTAGCATAGTTCTGATGTTAGTCTTGCGAGTACTTTGGATGAGTACTCACCGTTGCTTTGCTCCCCCTTTGCCCCCTTGATCCGTTGTTGCGACCAGATGAGGGAGCCCTGGAGATGGGGTATCCCTCCGACGACGACTGCTACCCCGACGGTGCCTACTACTACGTGGAGGCCGCTGAAGACCAGGAGTAGTTAGGAGGTTCCCAGGAAGGAGGCCTCGCCTCGTTCGATCGTGTATCTTTTGTGCTAGCCTTCTCTAAGGCACCCATATTTAATGTTTGTACTCAGATATTTGTTGCTTCCGCTGACTTGTGTGTTTATCAAGCTTCCGTATTCTAGCCCTCGAGGCCCCTGTCTTGTAATATGAAGCTTGTATGTTTTATTTGTATCTAGAGTTGTGTTGTGATATCTTCGAGTGAGTCCTTGAGTTTGATCGTACACATTTGTGTGTACGATTAGCGTACGATTAAATTGAGGGTGTCACAACTCTGCTCCGGATCCGATGCAGAATTTCGTCAGTGCCTCCCTTTTGTTCTCCGGGTACAGATCCTCTCTGCTTATTGTCGAGACATGTGTCAGGAGAACAACGGGGAGGTGCTGCCGAAATACTGCGTCGGATCTCGAGCAGAGCATGGGAAAACGAAGCCAATCTACACATACTCGGGTGGGATTAGGACCTATCTTTACCTATTAGCATGTAGGTTGCATGGACGTAATAAAACTGACAAACTTGATTAGCGGATGAATATAGATGATGAATTATATATTTATTTCTTGTGTGTCCTTAGGTAGCTAGGCAAGATGAGTGACCGTGCTTGGATGTACACTGGTCACCCTAGTCAGAAAGACATGATCCATGAATGGTTAACAAAATCTAGGGGGTTGTGAGAGCCGCATTTGCAAATGGCCAGCAAAAAACATGGTGCCCGTGTCCCAACTGCGACAACTGGAAAAGGCAGACAGAGTTTGAAATGGATAAACACCTGCAGAAGTGGTGTTTTACGCCTAATTATACGGTGTGGACTTTTCATGGTGAGCCTGACCAACGTGCCAGAGCTGAGGTGATTCGTCGTCGCACCGACGAGCATGGTACCAGGATCGAAGACATGGTGCAAGACTTTGATGATGCTCAGGATTCCGACAATGAGATGGAGGAATCTGCAAAGGCCTTCTATGAAATGTTGGAGTCTTCAAAACATCCTCTCCACGAGCACACTGAGCTTTGTCAGCTAGATGCCATCACGCAAGTAATGGCTCTGAAGACTCAATTCAACCTAGGTAGAGAATGCTACGACGTGATGACGACGATATTTGGACGCTTTCTACTCAAAGGCCATGTACTGCCTGCAAACCTGTAATATATTTCCGCATTATGTTGTGCGTGCGAACCACTTACAATGAGTTATCTTAGAGGCTGCTATTCTGAAAGAGAGAGAGGCAATGCATGCGCTTTTGGAGGAGAAGGATAAGGAGATGAAAGAGCTGGAGGAGAGGATGGTTGCGTTGGTGGAGGCGGAGAGGGCACGGAATGATGCGTCTAACAGGGCCATGTACGAGCTCTTTGTGGTAAGTTTCTTCTTCATATTTTGTAAAATCTTGCATTTTAATGTTCGTTTCATTAATAACTAAAATGTTTGACTTGTCGAAACTAGATGTACAGTCTATGTGCGAGAAGACCGGCCACGTCCCTCCGGCGATGCCAGCCATTAACTTGGCGGGGATGGTGACTTTCAATTCAATGCAGTGATCTTTTTAATGTCATCATACTAATGACACATTGCAAATGATGTTTGATGCACAATATCTCCCGAAATGCATCGCACGACCCTTTTACAGTGGAGCCTTCTCCAGGGCAGCCTTCTCCATGTGAAACAAGCCAGAGCCAGCATGCTTCACCATCGTGATGACGAGAATGGTATGTTTTTTCTAGTGTTTTGCTTAACAACCGAATAATGATCTTTACTTACCTTACCTTAGCTCCAAAATGATATATTTTACCCAAGTTAGCTCTAGAATGACCTATACTTAGCTTGGCTTCCACCTAAATGACATAATTAGCTTAGTTAGCTCCAAAATGGCCTATTTAATGAAAAATGACATATACTTAGCTAAGTTCTCTCTTAAATGTCATAATAAGCTTAGGTACCTCCAAGATGACCTATTCCCCCTAACTTAGCTATTAAATGGCCTATAATTAGCTTAGCTCGCTCCAAAATTGCTTAATAAGCATAGTTAGCTCCAAAATGACATATTTTACCCAAGTTAGCTCTAGAATGACCTATACTTAGCTTGGATTCCACCTAAATGACATAATTAGCTTAATTAGCTACAAAATGGTCTATTTAATAAAAATGACCTATACTTAGCTAAGTTCTCTCCTAAATGACATAATAAGGCTTACGTAACTCCAAGATGACCTATTCCCCCTAACTTAGCTATTAAATGGCCTATAATTATCTTAGCTAGCTCCAAAATGGCTTAATAAGCATAGTTAGCTCTAAAATGATATATTTTACCCAAGTTAGCTCTAGAATGACCTATACTTATCTTGGCTTCCACCTAAATGACATAATTAGCTTATTTAGCTCCAAAATGGCCTATTTAATAAAAAATGACCTATACATAACTAAGTTCTCTCCTAAATGACATGATAAGGCTTACGTAGCTCCAAGATGACCTATCCCCCTAACTTAGCTATTAAATGGCCTATAATTAGCTTAGCTAGCTCCAAAATGGCTTATTAAGCATAGTTAGCTCCAAAATGACATATTTTACCCAAGTTAGCTCTAGAATGACCTATACTTAGCTTGGCTTCCACCTAAATGACATAATTAGCTTAGTTAGCTCCAAAATGGCCTATTTAATAAAAAATGACATATACTTGTTCTCTCCTAAATGACATAATAAGGCTTACTTAGCTCCAAGATGACCTATCCCCCTAACTTTGCTATTAAATGGCCTACAATTTGCTTAGCTAACTACAAAATGGCTTAATAAGCATAGTTAGCTCCAAAATGACATATTTTACCCAAGTTAGCTATAGAATGACCTATACATAGCTTTGCTTCCACCTAAATGACATAATTAACTTAGTTAGCTCCAAAATGGCCTATTTAATAAAAAATGACCTATACTTAGCTAAGTTCTCTCCTAAATGACATAATAAGGCTTACGTAGCTCCAAGATGACCTATTGATACGTCTCCGTCGTATCTATAATTTTTGATTGTTTCATGCCAATATTCTACAACTTTCATATACTTTTGGCAACTTTTTATACTACTTTTGGGACTAACATATTGATCCAGTGCCCAGTGCCAGTTCCTGTTTGTTGCATGTTTTTTGTTTCGCAAAATATCCATACCAAACGAAGTCCAAACGTAATAAAAACTTACGTGGATTTTTTTGGAATATTTATATTTTTTGGGAAGAAGAATCAACGCAAGGCGATGCACAGAGTGCCCACAAGCCGTGTCGCCGCGGCGAGGGGGTGGGCCCGCGGCAGGCAGGCTTGTGGCCACTCCTTAAGGCGGTTTGAGCCCTTCTTTTGCTGCAAGAAAGATAATATCCGGAAGAAAATCATGTTAACATTTCAGCCCAATCGGAGTTACGGATCTCCGGGAATTTAAGAAATGGTGAAACGTAGAGCCTGGGAGCGCAGAAACAGAAGGACACAGAGAGAGAGATCCAATCTCGGAGGGGCTCTCGCCCCTCCACCGCCATGGAGACCATGGACCAGAGGGGAAACCCTTCTCCCATCTAGGGAGGAGGTCAAGGAAGAAGAAGAAGGAGGGGGCTCTCTCCCCCTCTCTCCCGGCGGCGCCGGAACGCCGCTCGGGACATCATCGTGTGACGGCGATCTACACCAACACCTCCGTCATCTTCACCAACATCTCCATCACCTTCCCCCATCTATATTCAGCGGTCCACTCTCCCGCAACCCGCTGTACCCTCTACTTGAACATGGTGCTTTATGCTTCATATTATTATCCAATGATGTGTTGCTATCCTATGATGTCTGAGTAGATTATCATTGTCCTATCGGTGATTGATGAATTGCTATGGTTGGTTTAATTTGCTTGTGGTTATGTTGCTGTCCTTTGGTGCCCATCATATGATCGCGCAAGTGGATCACACCATAGGGTTAGTTGTATGTTGATAGGACTATGTATTGGCAGGCTAGAGTGACAGAAGCTTCACACCTAGCATAGAAATTGATGCATATGGGATTGAAGGGGGACCAATATATCTTATTGCTATGGTTGGGTTCTACCTTAATGAACGTTAGTAGTTGCGGACGCTTGCTAATAGTTCCAATCATAAGTGCATAGAATTCCATGTAAGGGATGACATGCTAGCAGAGGCCTCTCCCACATAATACTTGATATCGATCTAGTAACGTAGTCAATTGCTTACGGGCAATTCCGCAACTCCTACCACCACTTTTCCACACTCGTTAGACACTCGTATTTGTTTCTTTTTCTAATGTCACACCCTGTTTTTCACCACAAGTATTTTATGTTGCAAAAATCAGAGCTTGTTAAAACTATTTCTAATAATGTTGTGAGTGCAATGTGAACCCTTTTATGAGTGAATGCTTGCTTGTTTGATGACTCAAACCCATGAAAACTTATTATTTTGCTCTCTTCAAAAACCCTTTTTCCTTTATATCAAGATCACCTTTACCATGTTGGGATACACTACTAGCTCATGAAGCCAAGTGGCACTTCCAACCAAAGCTGGTGACCTGATACAAATATTATTTTCATTCATTAAAAAAATTAATTGGTGATTTAAAATATTATTTTCCTATTTTATATCTATGTATGTTTCTAAGGCGAGTAATGATATTCCCACAAGGAAAATTGCTTTCCTGCCTTAGAAAGTTCTGAGTAAATTCATGGAAGCTCAGAAGGACATATATTTTCCATATATAAGATTTTCAACCCTATTTTATATTAATATTATTTGAGTAAAACCCTTAAAACCATTTCTGTCTGTTTTTAGCTTTTTGAGATGTTTCCAAAGGAAATTATCTCAGTAAATTCCCATAAAATTACAGGAGCCCTCCCAAGCCATATTAGGTGCTCACCTAAAATCTCACTTTGATCCAAGGTGGGGAAGTGCACGTAAGGAGCCCAAAACCCTCTCTGTCCAGAGAAGAGTTGGAACAACTCTACATTACAAAGTTTCTCCAATGGAGCTGAAACTTTGCAGAGGTGTTTGACACCCCAAATGAGGACTCCACACCAAAGATGGGATTTGTGAGACTCTGTTTGGCCACACTTCCTTTGTAAAGGATAGTACTGGTCATTTTAAGGCATTTTCAAGTTTACAAAGCCAAACTGGTTCAATGGAGCTCAAATTTGGTGAAACCCCATGTTTTTACCCCAAGACCAAACCTGTTAAGTTTCATTTCTAGTGGTGGAGTGGAAGCACCCCAAGTCACTGTCAAACACCTACTGACAGGAAGGTAAAAACCCTCCTAGCCAATGTTTTACCCAATGGCAAGGCCCCAAACTTGGTGGGTTAGAGCCCCAGACCACCCTGAGCACCCAGTCAATCAGCCCCTCCCCAACTCCAAGCACAAGTGACAAGAACTCCAATTTGAACCGCAGGGCAGTACTGGCAACACTAGTGTTCCTTGCTCCCTTGACCAGCTCGGGCTCCCACTAAACCACAACGGCTAGGCACACTCCCAGCAACATTCAGGACATGGAGGACACGTCCCAAGTGCCCCAGAGCGCGCCAGCATGCCGTGGCATGCCAAAACTGCGCTCTGGGCGCGCTGCAGAGAGCCTCTCGCAAGGGGACGACGCCCCGGCCGGTCCCAACCTCCCCATTTATGTCCAAATGCTCCCCCGACAACCATTCAGTGCAAAGCTACCCCCAGGGACCCTCTCCCCTCGCGCAAGAGCTCAGGCGACGCGTGCCCGTGCGCGCCCGATGCGGCCGAGCATGCACGGTCGCTGCGGCTCGACCCCACTCGCTTTCCCTCTGCGGCCGATGCACTAGGAGGTCCTAAACCACGTCCCGAACCAGTGGTTTTGCGGCCAGCACCTCACTGTGCTCGCATGCGTGCCATGGTGAGTCACCGGCGCGCCCGAGTCGGGTCACCGTCGTTGGCCTATAAATAGGTCCCCCCGGCACCCCAGCACCCTCCAAGCAGCTTCAGCACAACCAGTAGACACCCTCTAGCCACCCAGTCGAGCTCGCAGAGACCCGGTGCTCGAGATCGACCGAGGCACCTCCGCCTCGGAGCTCCGGTCGATCTCCGGCTACACGTCGGCTCCTGCGCTGCCCGACCTCCCATTACACTCCCCTTGACACCAGGAACATTTCCCCCAACTTTCCCGAGCGAATCCGTGCCCCTAGCCACTAGTTCAACACCAACCCGAAACCCTTCCGCCACGGTCACCTCGTCGCGGGCGACCCAGACCACCTCCGGTGACGTCCCGACCACGAGCAGGTAGGCGGAGGCACGAGGGACCCGTTCCTGCTCCTAGATTGGCATGAGGACAACGGCAGCCTCGCCGGCGTTCGTCTCCACCTCTCTGGCTGGAGGTAGGAGAAGAACCCGACAGGTGGAGCCCACCTGTCGGTGTCCTGGGACAGCCAGCGCGCACAGCCGCTGACGCTGACCCCAGGGGCCCGCAGGTCAGGTTTGAACCTGGCCCGCGCGCGCCCGATGGCCAGGCCTGCTGGCTGGGTCGGCTGGGTCTGTTCCCCCTGGCCTTTTCCTTTTATTTTAATCCAGTAACTTAAATGATTTTTATAAAAATATTTAGCCAGTAGAAAAATATGATTCTTCCACCAGTAATTTTCTAAAAATGTGTAGTATTTGATTCTGTAGTGTTTGACATTTATCAAAAACAGAAACTATTTTGGTATAATAAAATGATATTAAAAAGCACATGTTTGCTTCTGTTTGCTTTTAAATAAGTATGCTTAGCTAATAAAAACTATAGGAAACATTTTCCAAAATAATAAACTGAATTTATTCAAACTTTGCAACATTTTTAAAAGCACTTTGTGATCTGTTTTAGTGAGAGCTATTATTTATTTATTCCTTTCTCGATGGTAGAGTTACCGAGTGGCGGAGGATCCAGAGTGGAAGACCTCGAAGACCCCGGATACCTAGCTGACCAAGGCAAGCAGCCCTTTTGCCATGACTTAAGCATATGAAATGATGCACGCTAGTATAGCAAGTACTTTTCGTTGCATAAGATCGCAGTGCCTGTTCATGATTGATGTGATTGTATCGAAGGCTTCAACGAAGCACTTGCATGATAGTAATGATATTCACATGGCTCCTCGGAGCACAAACATGATGAGCTGACCCTACTGTCTACGAGGATCATGCTACTGTCATGTTGATTAGTAAAGTTATAAGATCATTGCATTGAGCCATGTTGACAAGTAAAGATAGAGCATATTATCACAAACATGATGATGAGTTAAATAAAGAGTTTATGAAAACCCCGTCGGGTGCCACTAATGCCCGAGGGTGATGATGAGTTGGTGATCACTTTTGGTGAAGTGATGCACTGGTGTTTTTGTGTGAGTATGGTTTCGGAAATGGGATTAGATTTATGATGTGTCGACCGTCCCAACCTTACCAGTACGACCACGATACACCTTTATGGGACGGGGCTTTGTTGATTACTCTGGTCGGTACTAGCAAAGAGCCACATTACTAGTGGCGGGAGTGATCGGTGTCACTCTCGTGATGGGGTCGTGCCAGGTAGGACCACTATGCCATTATTATGAGTTCCAGGCACACCGTTGGTCCCTGCATGGTTTATATAGTCCAGAGTCGGTGCTCGTAAGACGTACAACATGTGGGCTGGGTACCAATCGAGTGGACCTCTTTGTCTAGTATTGTCAGGGGAAAGATGATGATTGGGTACTTACCTCGGGTATATGTGATATACCACGAGTCGTGGATGACACGGAAGTTTCCCGTTTCTTGTGGGTCCAGCGTACTACCTCTGCAGAGTGTAAACTATTCAAATAGCCGTGTCCACGGTCAAGGACAGTTGGGTGGTGCTGCTTAAACTACGTCCAGCGTTTCCGCATAAACCAAAAGTGTGTGTGTGTGGTGTTAAAAAGGTGTTGTTATGATAATCACAATAATATGATCAAGTTCGGTGACTTGGCATATAGGGTAAACCCGGATGGTTTAGCCCTCATTAATACATTGAGGTTATGACAAGTCCGATGACTTGGCATATAGGGTGAACCCGGTGTGTTCAACCCTTGTCAGATATGTCGATATCTGTAACCTGTTCTTCAAGAGTAATTCTTTAACTTGTCGCATATACCTGATCATTCCACCAAATTGCATTCCACTAAAGATGCATGTTACTGTTATTTTTCACTATAAATGTTCATATCATGGGCTGTTTGCGAGTACATTCAAAGTACTCATTGGCTTGCCACTGGTTATATTATTGACCAGACATGGAAGGACCGGAGTTTGGCGATGAGTACGCCGTCGGAGACGAACCTGCGATCTAGGACGCTTCCAAGTTAGAATGCCCGTCGGTGTAGGCTTGATGGCATGGACACCGCTTAGCCCTTACGAGTTTCCGCTATTCGATGTATATGTTTAATTTGGCCTTAGGCCTCGCTCTTGAACCCGACCTTCTGGTCGTTTGATGTAATAATTTTGGTACTTGGATGTAAGACTCTATTATTCAGTATCTGTGTTGAGTGAACATTGATCCTTGGGGTCACTGGGCACGGCGAACTCGACTCGCTAGTCGGGGTCCCCACAGAACTAGTATCAGAGCCATCCTGACTATAGGAAACCTTAGATAGCATGGACGTTAACCGAGAACGTGAGAACGCCAGCCTTGCACAAGACTTTTGCACATACAACCTTCTGACTTCTCTCCTGTGCCTTGTAGATGGCTGCCGTACCTGAGACGCTTCTGGAGACCAGCTTTCCACTCCTTCTGGTGGATTATCTCGAGAAGTGCCACGTACGTCGCACGCCCATCTTCCTCTACCACGAGCACTGGGTCAACGCCGACACTAAGGAATATCACGTGGACGTGATAGTGAAGGCTAATGACTCCCCATCTAGTTAGTTCTTCGAAGGACCACAGATGGGAGAGCTGATGTTGGCAGTGGAGACGGCTGCACGAGAGGCGCTCGTGCAACTCCGCAGCATCCTCCCTGAGATGGCTAATGAGCCTGTCACTCGTCACCTACCTTTCACTAAGGAAGGAGTGGATGGGAGTTGGACACTCACCCCAGCCACGGAGGATGGGATGCCATTAAGGTTTCAGACCTACTTCAGTCTCTCGTCGGACACCCTGACGCACTTCCTGGTTAAGGAATCAGTCAAGCTTCACCAAGAGCTGCACCTAGTCAAGGGCCTGCTCCACACTGAGAAGATGCAGAACCGCAAGGTAAAGAATGCAGGCGCACCTGAAGGGAGGGCAGCTGTTGCCACTAGGGGTGGTGTGTTACCCATCCAGGCAGTCCCTCTTCGGAGTCGCCACCTGACAGCGGAAGAGTACACTGAGATCTTCGCCGCCTCGGCTAAGAGACGCCGTGATGTGCGTATTCTTTCTTCCACTCCTATAAAGGAGGAAGATGTTGATGAAGATGAGGATCCTGTTGAGTCCGCCTTTGAGACCGAGCAGTC
This sequence comes from Hordeum vulgare subsp. vulgare, assembly GCF_904849725.1. Lineage (NCBI taxonomy): Eukaryota > Viridiplantae > Streptophyta > Magnoliopsida > Poales > Poaceae > Hordeum > Hordeum vulgare. The sequence goes on along the minus strand of NC_058520.1, from coordinate 329,885,547 downwards.
CGCCGCGTAGGATTTAGCGTAGGCAATTAGGAGTATCCCGAGCATAGGGTATCCATGTATCTGTTTCTAATTTGCGTATGTGTGCATGATGTAAGTCACATATTGCCTTAGGCAGCCTGTAAGTGACTACATCACCTAGTTTTTGTGAATGCAATTTCCAGTTTTCAAAAACTTTGGTTTTGAAAACTTGGCACATGCACGTATTGGACCCCCTCTTACTAGGAGCGAATCCTTGTATTCCCGAGCAAGGTGGCATTTTGACCTGTGTGTTTCTATGACAGGATGGTGAACGCAACCCGCAATAGCACCTTCGGCAACCCCGGCGTCGGCTCCTGAGGGACGCCGCAGGGAACCGAAGGAGAAGCTCACGCTGGAGGTCACCACGAGCAGCCTAGAGACCTGCCGCCACCCCCCCACCTCCTGAGAACTTGACGATGGCTCAGTTCCTTCAAGCTCTTCAAGAGGAGCGTCAAGCCAGCAATGCCGCTATTCAGCAGCTGACTCAAGTCCTGGTGGACAACCCGCCGCGGAATGGGAATGGCGATGGTCGCTCTACTCTTTCTGAGTTCATGCGGACTACGCCTCCCATATTCACGGAGTTGACTGAACCACTGGACGCTGATGATTGGATTCGCACCATTGAAGACCTCCTTGCGCTGGTCAAGTGCACCGACGATCATGACAAGGTCCTTTATGTTTCTCACTGTCTCGGAGGCACCGCCAGAGCATGGTGGGATGGATTCCAGATCATGCGGATAGGGCAAGTCATCACTTGGGTGATGTTCAAGGAAGGATTTCGCGCGGCTCACATTCCACCTGGGCTGATGACCATTAAGAAGCGGGAATTCCGAGCCTTGAGGCAGGGCAGTGGAACTGTGAAGGAGTACCTGCAGAAGTTTAACCTCTTGTCGAGGTATGCACCCGAAGATGTTAACACTGAAGCCGCTAAGGTGGAACGCTTCATGGAAGGGTTACAGCAGTCCCTGCAATACCAGCTGGTGGTTTGCGACTGCCAGACTTTCTGCGAGCTGGTTAACAAGGCGCTTATGCTGGAAGACAAGCATCGTGCGATGGACGACACCCGCAAGCGCAAACTGATAGGCAGTGGAGGACCTAGTAGCGCAAGACCAAGACCATGGCAGTCAGCACCTGCAAGACCCAACTTTCAGCAGTAGCAGTACAAGTATCTGGTGTTCCGCCAGAATTATCAGCCTCAGCAGCAAGCCAAGCCAGCAGTCAACCCGCCGAGCAACGGTGGAGTTAAGACCAACCCTCCGGGGCAAGTCACCTGCTTTGGGTGTGGTCAGACTGGGCACTATTCCAGGCAGTGCCCCAACAAGAAGCCCGACGTACCGCGTCCCAATGCACCGAACCCCGGTCAAGGTGCACCAGGAAGGAACCAGGCCCCCCACAACCAGCAGTTCAATGGCAGGTGCCAGATCAACCACATCATTGCAGAAGAGGCGCAGGAAGACCCGGACTGCATTCTGGGTACGTTCCTCGTCAACTCAACTCCAGCAACAGTGTTGTTTGATTGTGGTGCCTCGCATTCTTTTCTTACTCAAGGGTTTGCGGAGAAGTGTGGTTTAAAACCCACTCTACTCCGTGGGCAGATGGCAATTCAAACCCCGGGAGCAGTATTGCGGACCAACCTAGGGTGTAGAAGGGTCGAGATAGTTATCAATGGGACGAGTTTCTTGGCAGATCTCATTGTGCTTAAATCGCAAGGTGTAGAAGTAATCCTCGGCATGGATTGGTTGGCCAAGCACCAGAGTCTTTTGGACTGTGCCAACAGGGCCATTACCATGACAAGCAACCAAGGGATCAAGGTCAAGTTCATCTCTGAGCCAGTATCGGCTCAAGTGCCTCGAGTCAACAATCTATCCGAGGTAGAGCTTGATCAAGTGCCTATAGTCTGTGAATACCCGGACGTCTTTCCTGACGAGCTACCCGGAATGCCTCCTGACCGAGATATCGAGTTCATCATTGAGCTCATGCCCGGATCAAGGCCTATATACAAAAAGCCTTATAGGATGGGTTCCGAAGAGCTGGCAGAGCTGAAAAAGCAGCTGGATGAGCAACTCAGGAAAGGGTTCATCCGTCCGAGTGCATCACCTTGGGGATCACCTGTTCTATTTGTTTCAAAGAAGGATGGTACCATTCGACTCTGCGTCGATTACCGTTCTCTTAATGAAGTCACAATTAAGAACAAGTACCCGCTCCCCAAGATCGAAGACCTGTTTGACCAGTTAAACGGGGCCAGGGTATTTTCCAAGATCAATCTTCGATCGGGATACTACCAGTTGAAGATCCGACCTGAAGATATACCCAAGACTGCATTCGTGACCCGGTACGGTCTATATGAATGCACGGTCATGCCCTTCGGTTTGACAAATGCCCCAGCCTACTTCATGTACCTCATGAACAAGGTCTTCATGGAATATTTGGACAAGTTTGTCGTCGTGTTCATCGATGACATATTAATCTTCTCCAAGTCTGAAGAGGAGCATGAGCAACACCTGAGGCTAGTTCTGGGAAAGCTTCGAGAGCACCAGCTTTATGCCAAATTCAGCAAGTGTCAGTTCTGGCTGAACGAAGTTGGATTTCTGGGTCATACCCTGACGGCACGCGGTTTGGCCGTAGATCAGTCCAAGATTACTACAGTGACCAACTGGGAATCACCAAAGAACGTGAAGGATGTCAGGAGTTTCCTCGGGCTCGCGGGATACTACCGCAAGTTCGTAGAAGGATTCTCCAGCATCGCTCGACCTATGACTCAGCTCTTGAAGAAAGGCCGGAAGTTCGAGTGGACACCGGCGTGTGAAGCAAGCTTCCAGGAGTTGAAGAAGAGGCTAACTACCGCCCTGGTATTGGCTACCCCAGACATCAACAAGGAATTCGTGATATATTGTGATGCCTCTAGAACCGGGCTCGGTGGAGTCCTGATGCAAGATGGCAGGGTCGTGGCGTACTTGTCACGGCAACTACGACCGCATGAGGAGAACTACGCCACCCATGATCTCGAGCTAGCAGCTATAGTGCATGCTCTGAAGACGTGGCGACATTACCTTCTGGGGAAGCGATGTGAGATATATACAGACCACAAAAGTCTGAAATATATCTTCACTCAGAGGGAGCTGAATATGAGGCAGCGGAGATGGCTTGAGTTAATCAAGGATTACGACCTCACCATTCAGTATCATCCCGGCAAGGCGAACGTGGTAGCCGATGCCTTAAGTCGGAAGGCAGGCTCCTTGAACGTCACGCTCAAGGAAAGGTTCCCATCTTGTATGAAGAGATGGAGGACTTCGGACTTGAGATAGTCGAACCAGGGTACCTGGCCAACCTTGAGGTCAAGCCTACTCTGGCAGACGACATCAAGGAAGCCCAGAAGGGGCACAAGAGTATCGAAGGCCTCAAGAGGAAGGTGCGCGAAGGCAAAGCCCCAGGATTCTCGATTGATGGGCAAGGAGTACTGTGGTACGGGAAGCGCTTATGCGTACCTAACAAGGCCGAACTTAAGGACTTGATCCTCCAAGAGGCTCATGACACACCGTACTCTATCCATCCAGGTGGTACCAAGATGTACCAAGACATCCGAGAACGATTCTGGTGGCATGGCATGAACAGAGAAATTGGCTCCTATGTCGCTAAATGCGATGTATGCCAGCGAGTCAAGGCTGAACACCAGCGACCTGCTGGATTGCTGCAACCTCTTCAAGTGCCGAAATGGAAGTGGGATAAAGTCGGCATGGACTTCATCACCGAGTTGCCGCGGTCGAATAAGGGTCATAACTCCACTTGGGTCATAGTCGATCATTTGACCAAGGTGGCCCATTTCATCCCCGTTAACACCACCTACGATGGTAGCCAGCTGGCCAGTCTGTACATTGATCGAGTGGTGAGTCTCCATGGAGTTCCCAAGGAGATCGTGTCCGACCGCGGCACGCAATTCACCTCAAGATTCTGGAAGAAGTTTCAAGAAGCTCTCAGAACCAAACTCTCCTTCAGTACGGCTTTCCACCCGCAGACGGGCGGACAGACCGAGAGGGTAAACCAGATACTTGAGGACATGCTCCGCGCATGTGTTTTGGCTCATGGTGCCAAGTGGGAGGATCCAGAGTGGAAGACCTCGAAGACCCCGGATACCTAGCTGACCAAGGAAAGCAGCCCTTTTTCCATGACTTAAGCATATGAAATGATGCACGCTAGTATAGCAAGTACTTTTCGTTGCATAAGATCGCAGTGCCTGTTCATGATTGATGTGATTGTATCGAAGGCTTCAACGAAGCACTTGCATGATAGTAATGATATTCACATGGCTCCTCGGAGCACAAACATGATGAGCTGACCCTACTGTCTACGAGGATCATGCTACTGTCATGTTGATTAGTAAAGTTATAAGATCATTGCATTGAGCCATGTTGACAAGTAAAGATAGAGCATATTATCACAAACATGAATGAGTTAAATAAAGAGTTTATGAAAACCCCGTCGGGTGCCACTAATGCCCGAGGGTGATGATGAGTTGGTGATCACTTTTGGTGAAGTGATGCACTGGTGTTTTTGTGTGAGTATGGTTTCGGAAATGGGATTAGATTTATGATGTGTCGACCGTCCCAACCTTACCAGTACAACCACGATACACCTTTATTGGACGGGGCTTTGTTGATTACTCTGGTCGGTACTAGCAAAGAGCCACATTACTAGTGGCGGGAGTGATCGGTGTCACTCTTGTGATGGGGTCGTGCCAGGTAGGACCACTATGCCATTATTATGAGTTCCAGGCACACCGTTGGTCCCTGCATGGTTTATATAGTCCAGAGTCGGTGCTCGTAAGACGTACAACATGTGGGCTGGGTACCAATCGAGTGGACCTCTTTGTCTAGTATTGTCAGGGGAAAGATGATGATTGGGTACTTACCTCGGGTATATGTGATATACCACGAGTCGTGGATGACACGGAAGTTTCCCGTTTCTTGTGGGTCCAGCGTACTACCTCTGCAGAGTGTAAACTATTCGAATAGCCGTGTCCACGGTCAAGGACAGTTGGGTGGTGCTGCTTAAACTACGTCCAGCGTTTCCGCATAAACCAAAAGTGTGTGTGTGTGTGTGGTGTTAAAAAGGTGTTGTTATGGTAATCACAATAATATGATCAAGTTCGGTGACTTGGCATATAGGGTAAACCCGGATGGTTTAGCCCTCATTAATACATTGAGGTTATGACAAGTCCGATGACTTGGCATATAGGATGAACCCGGTGTGTTCAACCCTTGTCAGATATGTCGATATCTGTAACCTGTTCTTCAAGAGTAATTCTTTAACTTGTTGCATATACCTGATCATTCCACCAAATTGCATTCCACTAACGATGCATGTTACTGTTATTTTTCACTATAAATGTTCATATCATGGGCTGTTTGCGAGTACATTCAAAGTACTCATTGGCTTGCCACTGGTTATATTATTGACCAGACATGGAAGGACCGGAGTTTGGCGATGAGTACGCCGTCGGAGACGAACCTGCGATCTAGGACGCTTCCAAGTTAGAATGCCCGTCGGTGTAGGCTTGATGGCATGGACACCGCTTAGCCCTTACGAGTTTCCGCTACTCGACGTATCTGTTTAATTTGGCCTTAGGCCTCGCTCTTGAACCCGACCTTCTGGTCGTTTGATGTAATAATTTTGGTACTTGGATGTAAGACTCTATTATTCAGTATCTGTGTTCAGTGAACATTGATCCTTGGGGTCACTGGGCACGGCGAACTCGACTCGCTAGTCGGGGTCCCCACAGAACTAGTATCAGAGCCATCCTGACTATAGGAAACCTTAGATAGCATGGACGTTAACCGAGAACGTTAGAACGCCAGCCTTGCACAAGACTTTTGCACATACAACCTTCTGACTTCTCTCCTGTGCCTTGTAGATGGCTGCCGTACCTGAGACGCTTCTGGAGACCGGCTTTCCACTCCTTCTGGTGGATTATCTCGAGAAGTGCCACGTACGTCGCACGCCCATCTTCCTCTACCACGAGCACTGGGTCAACGCCGACACTAAGGAATATCACGTGGACGTGATAGTGAAGGCTAATGACTCCCCATCTAGTTAGTTCTTCGAAGGACCACAGATGGGAGAGCTGATGTTGGCAGTGGAGACGGCTGCACGAGAGGCGCTCGTGCAACTCCGCAGCATCCTCCCTGAGATGGCTAATGAGCCTGTCACTCGTCACCTACCTTTCACTAAGGAAGGAGTGGATGGGAGTTGGACACTCACCCCAGCCACGGAGGATGGGATGCCATTAAGGTTTCAGACCTACTTCAGTCTCTCGTCGGACACCCTGACGCACTTCCTGGTTAAGGAATCAGTCAAGCTTCACCAAGAGCTGCACCTAGTCAAGGGCCTGCTCCACACTGAGAAGATGCAGAACCGCAAGCTAAAGAATGCAGGCGCACCTGAAGGGAGGGCAGCTGTTGCCACTAGGGGTGGTGTGTTACCCATCCAGGCAGTCCCTCTTCGGAGTCGCCACCTGACAGCGGAAGAGTACACTGAGATCTTCGCCGCCTCGGCTAAGAGATGCCGTGATGTGCGGATTCTTTCTTCCACTCCTATAAAGGAGGAAGATGTTGATGAAGATGAGGATCCTGTTGAGTCCGCCTTTGAGACCGAGCAGTCCGCCGCGTAGGATTTAGCGTAGGCAATTAGGAGTATCCCGAGCATAGGGTATCCATGTATCTGTTTCTAATTTGCGTATGTGTGCATGATGTAAGTCACATATTGCCTTAGGCAGCCTGTAAGTGACTACATCACCTAGTTTTTGTGAATGCAATTTCCAGTTTTCAAAAACTTTGGTTTTGAAAACTTGGCACATGCACGTATTGGACCCCCTCTTACTAGGAGCGAATCCTTGTATTCCCGAGCAAGGTGGCATTTTGACCTGTGTGTTTCTACGACAGGATGGTGAACGCAACCCGCAATAGCACCTTCGGCAACCCCGGCGTCGGCTCCTCAGGGACGCCGCAGGGAACCGAAGGAGAAGATCACGCTGGAGGTCACCACGAGCAGCCTAGAGACCTGCCGCCACCCCCCCACCTCCTGAGAACTTGACGATGGCTCAGTTCCTTCAAGCTCTTCAAGAGGAGCGTCAAGCCAGCAATGCCGCTATTCAGCAGCTGACTCAAGTCCTGGTGGACAACCCGCCGCGGAATGGGAATGGCGATGGTCGCTCTACTCTTTCTGAGTTCATGCGGACTACGCCTCCCATATTCACGGAGTTGACTGAACCACTGGACGCTGATGATTGGATTCGCACCATTGAAGACCTCCTTGCGCTGGTCAAGTGCACCGACGATCATGACAAGGTCCTTTATGTTTCTCACTGTCTCGGAGGCACCGCCAGAGCATGGTGGGATGGATTCCAGATCATGCGGATAGGGCAAGTCATCACTTGGGTGATGTTCAAGGAAGGATTTCGCGCGGCTCACATTCCACCTGGGCTGATGACCATTAAGAAGCGGGAATTCCGAGCCTTGAGGCAGGGCAGTGGAACTGTGAAGGAGTACCTGCAGAAGTTTAACCTCTTGTCGAGGTATGCACCCGAAGATGTTAACACTGAAGCCGCTAAGGTGGAACGCTTCATGGAAGGGTTACAGCAGTCCCTGCAATACCAGCTGGTGGTTTGCGACTGCCAGACTTTCTGCGAGCTGGTTAACAAGGCGCTTATGCTGGAAGACAAGCATCGTGCGATGGACGACACCCGCAAGCGCAAACTGATAGGCAGTGGAGGACCTAGTAGCGCAAGACCAAGACCATGGCAGTCAGCACCTGCAAGACCCAACTTTCAGCAGTAGCAGTACAAGTATCTGGTGTTCCGCCAGAATTATCAGCCTCAGCAGCAAGCCAAGCCAGCAGTCAACCCGCCGAGCAACGGTGGAGTTAAGACCAACCCTCCGGGGCAAGTCACCTGCTTTGGGTGTGGTCAGACTGGGCACTATTCCAGGCAGTGCCCCAACAAGAAGCCCGACGTACCGCGTCCCAATGCACCGAACCCCGGTCAAGGTGCACCAGGAAGGAACCAGGCCCCCCACAACCAGCAGTTCAATGGCAGGTGCCAGATCAACCACATCATTGCAGAAGAGGCGCAGGAAGACCCGGACTGCATTCTGGGTACGTTCCTCGTCAACTCAACTCCAGCAACAGTGTTGTTTGATTGTGGTGCCTCGCATTCTTTTCTTACTCAAGGGTTTGCGGAGAAGTGTGGTTTAAAACCCACTCTACTCCGTGGGCAGATGGCAATTCAAACCCCGGGAGCAGTATTGCGGACCAACCTAGGGTGTAGAAGGGTCGAGATAGTTATCAATGGGACGAGTTTCTTGGCAGATCTCATTGTGCTTAAATCGCAAGGTGTAGAAGTAATCCTCGGCATGGATTGGTTGGCCAAGCACCAGAGTCTTTTGGACTGTGCCAACAGGGCCATTACCATGACAAGCAACCAAGGGATCAAGGTCAAGTTCATCTCTGAGCCAGTATCGGCTCAAGTGCCTCGAGTCAACAATCTATCCGAGGTAGAGCTTGATCAAGTGCCTATAGTCTGTGAATACCCGGACGTCTTTCCTGACGAGCTACCCGGAATGCCTCCTGACCGAGATATCGAGTTCATCATTGAGCTCATGCCCGGATCAAGGCCTATATACAAAAAGCCTTATAGGATGGGTTCCGAAGAGCTGGCAGAGCTGAAAAAGCAGCTGGATGAGCAACTCAGGAAAGGGTTCATCCGTCCGAGTGCATCACCTTGGGGATCACCTGTTCTATTTGTTTCAAAGAAGGATGGTACCATTCGACTCTGCGTCGATTACCGTTCTCTTAATGAAGTCACAATTAAGAACAAGTACCCGCTCCCCAAGATCGAAGACCTGTTTGACCAGTTAAACGGGGCCAGGGTATTTTCCAAGATCAATCTTCGATCGGGATACTACCAGTTGAAGATCCGACCTGAAGATATACCCAAGACTGCATTCGTGACCCGGTACGGTCTATATGAATGCACGGTCATGCCCTTCGGTTTGACAAATGCCCCAGCCTACTTCATGTACCTCATGAACAAGGTCTTCATGGAATATTTGGACAAGTTTGTCGTCGTGTTCATCGATGACATATTAATCTTCTCCAAGTCTGAAGAGGAGCATGAGCAACACCTGAGGCTAGTTCTGGGAAAGCTTCGAGAGCACCAGCTTTATGCCAAATTCAGCAAGTGTCCGTTCTGGCTGAACGAAGTTGGATTTCTGGGTCATACCCTGACGGCACGCGGTTTGGCCGTAGATCAGTCCAAGATTACTACAGTGACCAACTGGGAATCACCAAAGGACGTGAAGGATGTCAGGAGTTTCCTCGGGCTCGCGGGATACTACCGCAAGTTCGTAGAAGGATTCTCCAGCATCGCTCGACCTATGACTCGGCTCTTGAAGAAAGGCCGGAAGTTCGAGTGGACACCGGCGTGTGAAGCAAGCTTCCAGGAGTTGAAGAAGAGGCTAACTACCGCCCTGGTATTGGCTACCCCAGACATCAACAAGGAATTCGTGATATATTGTGATGCCTCTAGAACCGGGCTCGGTGGAGTCCTGATGGAAGATGGCAGGGTCGTGGCGTACTTGTCACGGCAACTGCGACCGCATGAGGAGAACTACGCCACCCATGATCTCGAGCTAGCAGCTATAGTGCATGCTCTGAAGACGTGGCGACATTACCTTCTGGGGAAGCGATGTGAGATATATACAGACCACAAAAGTCTGAAATATATCTTCACTCAGAGGGAGCTGAATATGAGGCAGCGGAGATGGCTTGAGTTAATCAAGGATTACGACCTCACCATTCAGTATCATCCCGGCAAGGCGAACGTGGTAGCCGATGCCTTAAGCCGGAAGGCAGGCTCCTTGAACGTCACGCTCAAGGAAAGGTTCCCATCTTGTATGAAGAGATGGAGGACTTCGGACTTGAGATAGTCGAACCAGGGTACCTGGCCAACCTTGAGGCCAATCCTACTCTGGCAGACGACATCAAGGAAGCCCAGAAGGGGCACAAGAGTATCGAAGGCCTCAAGAGGAAGGTGCGCGAAGGCAAAGCCCCAGGATTCTCGATTGATGGGCAAGGAGTACTGTGGTACGGGAAGCGCTTATGCGTACCTAACAAGGCCGAACTTAAGGACTTGATCCTCCAAGAGGCTCATGACACACCGTACTCTATCCATCCAGGTGGTACCAAGATGTACCAAGACATCCGAGAACGATTCTGGTGGCATGGCATGAACAGAGAAATTGGCTCCTATGTCGCTAAATGCGATGTATGCCAGCGAGTAAAGGCTGAACACCAGCGACCTGCTGGATTGCTGCAACCTCTTCAAGTGTCGGAATGGAAGTGGGATAAAGTCGGCATGGACTTCATCACCGAGTTGCCGCGGTCGAATAAGGGTCATAACTCCACTTGGGTCATAGTCGATCATTTGACCAAGGTGGCCCATTTCATCCCCGTTAACACCACCTACGATGGCAGCCAGCTGGCCAGTCTGTACATTGATCGAGTGGTGAGTCTCCATGGAGTTCCCAAGGAGATCGTGTCCGACCGCGGCACGCAATTCACCTCAAGATTCTGGAAGAAGTTTCAAGAAGCTCTCAGAACCAAACTCTCCTTCAGTACGGCTTTCCACCCGCAGACGGGCGGACAGACCGAGAGGGTAAACCAGATACTTGAGGACATGCTCCGCGCATGTGTTTTGGCTCATGGTGCCAAGTGGGAAGACTGCCTGCCGTTTGCTGAGTTTTCTTACAACAACAGCTACCATACTAGTCTTCAGATGGCCCCATTCGAAGCATTATATGGGCGGAAGTGCCGCACCCCGCTCAATTGGTCCGAAACCGGCGAAGGACTAGTTTTCGGACCAGAAGCACTGCAGGAAGCAGGGGACAAGGTTCAGCTTGTCCGAGAAAACTTGGAGGCAGCTAAGTCAAGGCAGAAGAGCTATGCGGACCCTCGCCGCAGAAACGTGGAGTTTGTTCCCGGAGACCAGGTGTACTTGCGAGTCACGCCTCTCAAGGGGACCAAGTGTTTCCACGTCAAGGGGAAGATAGCTCCAAGGTTCATTGGACCCTTCAAGATCACGGCAAGGCGCGGGGAAGTTGCTTATCAGTTGGAGCTACCTCCTGAGCTTTCACCACAAGTATTTTATGTTGCAAAAATCGGAGCTTGTTAAAACTTTTTCAAATAATGTTGTGAGTGCAATGTGAACCCTTGTATGAGTGAATGCTTGCTTGTTTGATGACTCAAACCCATGAAAACTTATTATTTTGCTCTCTTCAAAAACCCTTTTCCCTTTATATCAAGATCACCTTCACCATGTTGGGATACACTACTAGCTCATGAAGCCAAGTGGCACTTCCAACCAGAGCTGGTGATCTGATCCAAATATTATTTTCATTCATTAAAAAAATTAATTGGTGATTTAAAATATTGTTTTCCTATTTTATATCTATGTCTGTTTCTAAGGCCAGTAATGATATTCCCACAAGGAAAATTGCTTTCCTGCCTTAGAAAATTCTGAGTAAATTCATGGAAGCTCAGAAGGACATATATTTTCCATATATAAGATTTTTCAACCCTATTTTATATTAATATTATTTGAGTAAAACCCTGAAAATCATTTCTGTCTGTTTTAGCTTTTTGAGATGTTTACAAAGGAAATTATCTCAGTAAATTCCCATAAAATTACAAGAGCCCTCCCAAGCCATATTAGTTGCTCACCTAAAATCTCACCTTGATCCAAGGTGGGGAAGTGCACCTAATGAGCCCAAAACCCTCTTTGTCTAGAGAAGAGTTGGAACAACTCTACATTGCAAAGTTTCTCCAATGGAGCTGAAACTTTGCAGAGGTGTTTGACACCCCAAATGAGGACTCCACACCAAATATGGGATTTGTGAGACTCTGTTTGGCCACACTTCCTTTGTAAGGGACAGTACTGGTCATTTTGAGGCATTTTCAAGTTTACAAAGCCAAACTGGTTCAATGGAGCTCAAATTTGGTGAAACCCCATGTTTTTACCCCAAGACCAAACCTGTTAAGTTTCATTTCCAATGGTGGAGTGGAAGCACCCCAAGTCACTGTCGAACACCTACTGACAGGAAGGTAAAAACCCTCCTAGCCAATGTTTTACCCAATGGCAAGGCCCCAAACTTGGTGGGTTAGAGCCCCAGAACACCCTGAGCACCCAATCAATCAGCCCCTCCCCAACTCCAAGCACAAGTGATAAGAACTCCAATTTGAGCCACAGGGCAGTACTGGCAACACTAGTGTTCCTTGCTCCCTTGACCAGCTCGGGCTCCCACTAAACCACAACGGCTAGGCACACTCCCAGCAACACTCAGGACATGGAGGACACGTCCCAAGTGCCCCAGAGCGCCCCAGCATGCCGTGGCATGCCAAAACTGAGCTCTGGGCGCACTGCAGAGAGCCTCCCGCAAGGGGACGACGCCCCGGCCGGTCCCAACCTCCCCAGTTATGTCCAAACGCTCCCCCAACAACCATTCAGTGCAAAGCTACCCCCAGGGACCCTCTCCCCTCGCGCAAGAGCTCAGGCAACGCGTGCCCGTGCGCGCCCGACGCGGCCGAGCATGCACGGTCGCCGCGGCTCGACCCCACTCGCTTTCCCTCTGCGGCCGATGCACCAGGAGGTCCTAAAACACGTCCCGAACCCGTGGTTTCGCGGCCAGCACCTCACTGTGCTCGCACGCACGCCACGGTGAGTCACCGGCGCGCCCGAGTCAGGTCACCGTCGCTGGCCTATAAATAGGTCCCCCCGGCACCCCAGCACCCTCCAAGCAGCTTCAGCACAACCAGTAGACACCCCCTAGCCACCCAGTCGAGCTTGCAGAGCCCCGGTGCTTGAGATCGACCGAGGCCCCTCCGCCTCGGAGCTCCTGCGCTCCTGCTACACGTCGGCTCCTGCGCTGCCCGACCTCCCATTACACTCCCCTTGACACCAGGAACATTTCCCCCAACTTTCCCAACTGAATCCGTGCCCCTAGCCACTAGTTCAACACCAACCAGAAACCCTTCTGCCACGGTCACCTCGTCGCCGGTGACCTAGACCACCTCCGGTGATGTCCCGACCATGAGCAGGTAGGCGGAGGCACGAGGGGCCCGTTCCCACTCCTAGATTGGCCTGAGGACAACGGCAGCCTCGCCGGTGTCCGTCTCCACCTCCCTGGCTGGAGGTAGGAGAAGGACCCGACAGGTGGAGCCCACCTGTCGGTGTCATGGGGCAGCCAGCGCGCGCAGCCGCCGACGCTGACCCCATGGGCCCGCAGGTCAGGTTTGAACCTGGCCCGCGCGCGCCCGGTGGCCAGGCCTGCTGGCTGGGCCGGCTGGATCTGTTCCCCCTGGCCTTTTCCTTTTATTTTAATCCAGTAACTTAAATGATTTTTATAAAAATATTTAGCCTGTAGAAAAATATGATTCTTCGACCAGTAATTTTCTAAAAATGTGTAGTATTTCATTCTGTAGTGTTTGACATTTATCAAAAACAGAAACTATTTTGGTATAATAAAATGATATTAAAAAGCATTTGTTTGCTTCTGTTTGCTTTTAAATAAATATGATTAGCTAATAAAAACTATAGGAAACATTTTCCAAAATAATAATCTGAATTTATTCAAACTTTGCAACATTTTTAAAAGCACTTTGTGATATGTTTTAGTAAGAGCTATTATTTATTTATTCCTTTCTCGACGGTAGAGTTACCGAGTGACGGAGGATCCGGAGCGGAAGACCTCGAAGACCCCGGATACCTAGCTGACCAAGGCTAGCAACCCTTTTGCCATGACTTAAGCATATGAAATGATGCACGCTAGTATAGCAAGTACTTTTCTTTGCATAAGATCACAGTGTCGGTTCATCATTGATGTGATGGTACCGAAGGCTTCATCGAAGCACTTGCATGATAGTAATGATATTCACATGGCTCCTCAGAGCACAAACATGATGAGTTGACCCTACTGTCTACGAGGATCATGCTACTGTCATGTTGATTAGTAAAGTTATAAGATCATTGCATTGAGCTTGACCCTACCCGCGAGGGTCATGTTCTTACCATGTTGACAAGTAAAGATAGAGCATATTATCACAAACATGATGATGAGTTAAATAAAGAGTTTATGAAAACCCCGTCGGGTGCCACTAATGCCCGAGGGTGATGATGAGTTGGTGAGCGGGTGTCACTCTCGTGATGGGGTCGTGCCAGGTAGGACGACTATGCCATTATTATGAGTTCCAAGCACACCCTTGATCCCTGCATGGTTGATACAGTCCAGAGTTGGTGCTCGTAAGACGTACAACATGTGGGCTGGGTACCAATCGAGTGGACCTCTTTGTCTAGTATCGTCAGGGGAAAGACGATGATCGGGTACTTACCTCGGGTATATGTGATATACCGCGAGTCGTGGATGACACGGAAGTTTCCCGTTTCTCGTGGGTCCAGCGTACTACCTCTGCAGAGTGTAAACTATTCGAATAGCCGTGTCCACGGTCAAGGACAGTTGGGTGGTGCTGCTTAAACTACGTCCAGCGTTTCCGCATAAACCAAAAGTGTGTGTGTGTGGTGTTAAAAAGGTGTTGTTATGATAATCACAATAATATGATCAAGTTCGGTGACTTGGCATATAGGGTAAACCCGGATGGTTTAGCCCTCATTAATACATTGAGGTTATGACAAGTCCGATGACTTGGCATATAGGGTGAACCCGGTGTGTTCAACCCTTGTCAGAGATGTCGATATCTGTAACCTGTTCTTCAAGAGTAATTCTTTAACTTGTTGCATATACCTGATCATTCCACCAAATTGCATTCCACTAAAGATGCATGTTACTGTTATTTTTCACTATAAATGTTCATATCATGGGCTGTTTGCGAGTACATTCAAAGTACTCATTGGCTTGCCACTGGTTATATTATTGACCAGACATGGAAGGACCGGAGTTTGGCGATGAGTACGCCGTCGGAGACGAACCTACGATCTAGGACGCTTCCAAGTCAGAATGCCTGTCGGTGTAGGATTGATGGTATGGGCACCGCTTAGCCCTTACGAGTTTCTGCTACTCGATGTATCTGTTTAATTTGGCCTTAGGCCTCGCTCTTGAACCCACCCTTCTAGTCGTTTGATGTAATAATTTCGGTACTTGGATGTAAGACTCTATTATTCAGTATTTATGTTCAGTGAACATTGATCCTTGGGGTCACTGGGCACGGCGAACTCGACTTGCTAGCCGGGGTCCCCACATCTAACCAGCCCCTAGTTTTATTTACGTGTTCTTTACTTTCTTGCAAGCCTTTCCTTTCACTCCTACAAAGTACTTCTAGTTTCATACTTGTTCTAGGTAAAGCGAACGTAAAGTGTGCGTAGAGTTGTATCGGTGGTCGATAGAACTTGAGGGAATATTTGTCCTACCTTTAGCTCCTCGTTGGGTTCGACACTCTTACTTATCGAGAAAGGCTACAATTGATCCCCTATACTTGTGGGTTATCAAGACCTTTTTCTCGCGTCGTTGCCGGGGAGAGAGGGGGAGAGATGAATATCGTCGTGTGTGCTTGTTTGCTTTATCACTAAGTAGATTTATTATTTGTTCTAAGCTGTTCTTTATCTTTAGTTATGGATATGGAACACGAAATACCAAAAAAATTAGGTGTACTTGCTACTCATGGAGATGGGGAACCTCTTAAAACCCTCGATGCTCGTTATGTGGAAAATATTATGTACTTCTTTAATAATCCTGAGAAAGCCCCATTCAGTTATATAATGGGATACACGTTGGATCAACGTGAATACTTTGGGGATTATCGCTTGACTCAAAAAGGGAAACTTTTATGGGATCAAATCCATTTGTTGAAATGGTATGCTTGGGAACTATGCAAGAGACATGGTGTTATTTGTTGCTCTAGGATGAAGGCTCCACACCTTCCCTTTTCTTGTGAGTTTAATGATCATAGAACCTTGGCTTCTTATGCTAATGGTATATATGATTACCTTGATGTGGATCAAACAGAACAGTTTGTTGCTTTTATGGGTGCTTATGAAATTGAGGCTCTGTTTAAAAGGTGTGATGATAATGATGATGCTCCTTATCAATCTGAAAATTTGGTTGTGCTTCGTTATTGTTATACTAATTATGAATATAATGCCCATATTGAACGATTTAAGGTGAAATCCTATGCTTCCCAAGAATAGACTATTATTTTGCAGGAAACTATGGAAGAAGAAAATGCTGAAATTGTGAGCTCATTAGATGAAAAAGATGAAGAGGAGAGCAAAGAACAAAAGGAGGAAGAGCGGACTAGCTACCCATGTCCACCTTCTAATGAGAGTAACTCTTCTACTCATACATTATTTAATTTCCCTTCGTTCTTACCGAAGGATGAATGCTATGATCCCTTGGATTCGTTTGAAATATCCCTTTTTGATGAACTTGATGCTTGCTATGCTTGTGGCCATGATGCCAATATGAATGATGCTTATGAAGATGAGCTAGCTATAGTTCCTTATGTTACACATGATGATTTTGATGAATATAATATGCATGTGTTTGCTGCTCCTACTTGCAATTATTATGAGAGAGGAACTACATCTTCACCTCTCTATGTTTCCAATACGATAAAATTGCAAGAAACTGCTTATGCTATGTATTGGCCTTTACTTGATGTGCATGAATTGTTCTTTTATGACATGCCAATGCATAGGAAGAGAGTTAGACTTTGTAATTGCATGATATATGTTACCTTGTGCTCACTACTAAATTTCAAATCATTGCTAATTAAAATTGGCTTTGATATACCTTGGGATCCGGGTGGATCCATTACTTGAGCACTTTATGCCCAGCTTAATGGCTTTAAAGAAAGCGCTGCCTGGGAGACAACCCGGAAGTTTTAGAGAGTCGTTTATTTCTGTTGAGTTCTATTATTTAGTTTAAAAACAAAAAAATATGGAGGGGAACTTAAAACTTTTTCAAAAAGAGAAGCGATTGAAAGGTGATGCATTGCGGAAGTGAGGGTCGACCTTGAACACTTGTGTTCATGCTCATGGAAACAATGTAGAATTTTTCATGGAAGTTTCTCACAAAACTAATTATCCCCTTGTACAATTCCTTTGTGTTTTTAAAAAATAATGTGCCAAGCAAAGCCTTTACGATTAGTTTGGGTGTGGGTACCCCGACTGGTAAGTCGAGATCGCCGTGCCCAGTGATCCCAAGGATCAATGCTCACTGAACACAGATACTGAATAATAGAGTCTTACATCCATACATACCGTTTGATACAATAAATGACCACTTCGGTCGAGTCTTACATACATAGGGCCTTAAAGGCCAAGCACCAAACTAGACCAATAGCGGAATTATTGGTTGAAAGCGTGAACCCATGCCATCAGCCTTAACCTACAGGCATTCTGACTGGGAAGCGTCCTAGCTCGCAAGAACGTCACCGAGTTAATCTTCACCATATCCTGTCTTTCACACCTGGTCAATGAAATAGCCAGTGGCAAGCCAATGAGTACTTTCAATGTACTCGCAAACAGTCCATGATACGAACAATGAAAGTGAAGGATAACAGTATTATGCTTCTTTAGTGTAACTCATCTGGTGGAATGATCATGTATATGCATCAGGTTAAAGAATTACTCTTGAAGAACAGGTTACAGATATTGACATATCCGTAAAGGGTTGAACACACCGGGTTCACCCTAAATGCCAAGTCAACGGACTTGTCATAATCTCAAGGTATTAATGAGGGCTAAACCATCTGGGTTTACCCTAAATGCCAAGTCACCGAACTTGATCATAGTATCATGATTATAATAACACCTTTCTAACACCACACAGACACACACACACATTTGGTTTATGCGGAAACTCAGGACGTAGTTTAAGCAGCACCACCCAACTATCCTTGACCGTGGACACAGCTATTCGAATAGTTTACACTCTGCAGAGGTAGTACGCTGGACCCACGAGAAACGGAATACTTTCGTGTCATCCACGACTCGCGGTATATAACATATACCCGAGGTAAGTATCCGATCATCATCTTCCACTGACGATACTAGACAAAGAGATCCACTCGATTGGTACCCAGCCCACATGTTGTACGTCTTACGAGCACCGACTCTGGACTGTATGAGCCATGCAGGGACCAATGGTGTGCCTGGAACTAATAATAATGGCATAGTCGTCCTACCTGGCACGACCCCATCACGAGAGTGAGACCGATCACTCCTGCCACTAGTAATGTGGCTCTTTGCTAGCACTGACCAGAGTAATCAACAAAGCCCCATCCCATAAAGGGGTATCGTGGTCGTACTGGGTAAGGTTGGGACGGTCGACACATCATAAATCTAATCCATTTCTGAAACCATACTCACACCAAAATCACCGGTGCATCACTTCACCAAAAGTGACCACCAACTCATCATCACCCTCGGGCATTAGTGGCACCCGACGGGGTTTTCATAAACTCTTTATTTAACTCATCATTATGCTTGAGATGATATGCCTTAACATTACTTGTCAACATGAAAATATCATGACCCTCACGGGGTAGGGTCAAGCTCAATGCAGTGATCATACTCTACTAGTCAACATGACAGTAGCATGATCCTCGTAGATGGTAGGATCAAGCTCATCATATTTGTGCTCCGAGGAGCTATGTGAATATCACTACTATAATGCAAGGGCTTCGAAGAAGCCTTCGGTACCATCACATCAATGATGAACCGGCATCGTGATTACATGCAACGGAAAATACTTGCTATTCTAGCATGCATCATTTTATTTACATAAGTCATGGAAAAAGGGCTGCTTGCCTTGCCCACGTAAGTTCTCGGGGTCTTCGAGGTCTTCCGCTCCGTCCCGGAATAATCCGTCTACCGTCAACTACGTCGAAAACAACCATAGTAAGCCACACATCCAGCAGAATAAAAGTGTTCTATAAATAGAAGTTATATTTTTCTTGGACCTCTCTGGTCATAAGAAAAATACCTGAAGCTTGATATAGGATATTTGGGTCATCAATGATTTTTGAATGGATGGAAAGAGCAATAGATGGCCATTGAATAAGCCAACAGAAATCTTTCTGTTAAAAATGAGTGGGGGCACCCATTTAACAGAGAATGATTTTAGAAATATTTAGGAAGTGGTTTCACTGGATTTGGAGTTGAAATGAAGATTCTAGGGATTTAACAATGAGGATTAAATAGCAATAGAAGCTATTTATTTATTGCAACATAATGAAGCTTGATAAAAATGTTGACCAAGTCTCTAAAAATGGAAAGTGATTTTAGAAGGTTCTGGAAATTGAAATCACTCCATTTGGAGTTGAAATGGATCCTCTAGGAATTTACAAAGGTGGGCTAAATATATTCAAATCTGCATTTGAATAATAATACCATAGAAATTTTTCTTGGAAAAATGTTCAAGACACATATTCAGATAGAGCTTGATTTTAGGAACCTGCAGAATTTTGAATCAACAGATTTGGAGTCAGTATGAATTTAATATGGAATTTATAAGTTGAATCAGATAGAAAAAGGAAAAAGGCTTAGCCTCGAGTTATCTAACGCTCATGACGCGGATTAGGCCTTCGGGCCAGCCCACGGCTCGGTCTGGCCAGGGAGAAGGCCACGCCGAAGGCGCTTTAGAGGAAAGCCGTCTTCGCCATGGGGAGGCAATAATTGAAGAACTCGTCTCCACTTAACCGCGCGGGCCCGATTGGAGAGAGGCTGACGAGCGGGCCCCACCCGTCAGCTTTGTCTCCCTCCTCCAACTCGCGCAGGGGAGAGGCAGGAGATCGAGGGCTCGCCGGCACCTGCTCCTCTGGCCGTCCCCGGCGAGGCTTGGCACTCCGGCAGGCTCGGGTGGAGGCGCCGCACCGCCTGGCTGCTCCCAGGAGCTTCGGGGGGTCGAGGGCCTGCGCGCCTATAGTCGCGGAGGAGGGCAGCGACGGTGGCCGTGGGGAGCAGTGCCCTGGCCACCGGGAGGGGAGAGGAATGAGGGGAGGAGGAAGCGGAGGGCTGCAGGGCCTCCGGGGCGCCCCTACGTAGCCGGAAGAGGAGAGGAGAGGGGCTGGAGAGTCCGGGCGCGGTCATGGCCGAAGCTGGCCATGGCGGCCATGGGAGGAGAGGAGGAGGCTTGGGAGAGAAGAGGGAAGGGGGAAAGGAGCGGTGCCGGCTCGGGGGTTGCTACTGGAGGTAGCTAGATGGGAAGGGGGAGCTGCGCAAGCTCGGACGCGAGCTTGGCCACATCGGCCATGGCAGCAACAGAAGAAGAGGGAGGAAGGAGAGCTTGGGAAGGAGATGGGGGCTATGAGGTGGTTCCAGGGAGAGAGGGAAAGGGCTCTGGAGGAGCTTGAGGGCTCGGGAGGCTCTAAGTGGAGAGAAGGAGCCGAGAGGGCTCGAGAGCTCTCTGGAGCTCTCTGGTGCACCCAGGGCACGGCCGCCACGCGTCCCTGAGCCACCTTGGAGTCTTGCTGGCGTCGTGGAGGGGGTCAAGGATGCACTGCGGCGCTCAGGGACACGGTGCCAAGGAGGGGGGCCGAGCTGCAGAAGGAGAATAGGGTGTAGAGCACCAATATTCCATGCCGGAGTGGTGGTCACCACGGGCACCTGTGCCTTGGGGCACCCCTTGGCCAGCAAAACATGTCCAGCACTCAAATCACACACGCAGGAGAGTGACTCTGGAGTTTGGAAGCATTTGAGGCTGGTTAAAGATGGGTTTGACTGCTGTTAAGTTTGCAACAGCAAACTTAAGGTGGGTAGATAGGGCACTAACTTGGGATATAATGGAATAAAAACATGTCTAGCACTCTTGTTTATAGAAGGACTACAAGACTGCAAAGTTGCAGCTCAAGAAAACAAGTGTAGCTAGTACTTGTTGTACAAAGCCACATTTCAGCCAGAAATGAACTTGAGGAGGTGCTGCTCATTTTCTCCACATGAGTATGCCATAACTTTGTTCTAAATGAGGCCTTGGCATATAATAGATGTTCTGGAAAGAGTTGGGGTGATAGCTTAAGCAGAAGAATGGAAAGAGAGGTAAAACAGTGCTGCCAAGGGTGAAAATGAGAGAAAGTTACAAAGGGACCTTCTCCAATAATTGACCAGTGGCCATGGGAATGTTACTGGAGGTGAAATGTAACTATATGAGGCTGTGGTAGAAAGTTGAGCTCAGGGGTAAAAGTAGAAGGGGCAATAGAAGCCAAATTAGTGAGTGCACACAAGGTGTTTCATCTGTGTTTAGGCTATCAGATGAATTCCAATGGATATGAAACTTAACAGGATCAAATAATAGATGAAAATAGGCTTGCACACCAAATTTGGGATTTGCTGGAGAAGTTTTCCAATGTAGACTTGAAAAACCCTAGAAAGGGGTAGAAATGGGTTTCTGCTTAGAACCCTATTCAAATTAATTCCCACAAATCCAATATTTGGTGTAAGGGTATTATTTGAGCATTAAGGCATGCACAAAAAGTTTGAGGTCAATTGGACAAACTTTATAATGTAAAGTTTGTCAAAGTCAGAAATTAACAGAGAGGGTTTTGAGGGTGTTAGGACAAGTTCCTCTACTCTGCTTGGTGTACAACTTGGTGCGGATGCCTCATTGGAGTACTGGAACATGTCCACCAAATTTGAGCACAATTGGAGACACTCCACAATGTAGAGTTTCTCAAATGTGATTCTGGACAGATAGGGTTTTAGAGGGATTAGGGGAGTCAAATCAACTTGGGTTGAAATAAAACTTGGTAAGATCATCAAGAATATCTTAGATGACATGCTAGAATTTTACTGGAATTTATTGAGAATATTTCTTATAGAAATATTCCAAAAACTTGAAATATGCAGGAATGGTTTTGGAGGGGTTTGTCCAATATTTTGAACATGACCATGTGTTGA
Source organism: Hordeum vulgare subsp. vulgare (assembly GCF_904849725.1). Lineage (NCBI taxonomy): Eukaryota > Viridiplantae > Streptophyta > Magnoliopsida > Poales > Poaceae > Hordeum > Hordeum vulgare. The sequence goes on along the minus strand of NC_058520.1, from coordinate 329,863,577 downwards.
AACTCATATATATGGAATAAATATATCCACTGAGTTTCCCTAAATTTTCTTAAATATTGTGAAAGCAATAAAAATAACTTTCCTTCATAGGAGACCATTTCTGGCCTCCCAGAAAGGCTTTTAAATAAAATAATAAAATAACTTTTAAAATAATAATATGGTGGTTTTTGAAAGTCATTTTGATAATGATTTTAAATAAAACAATTGGTGCAAAAAGAAACTCCCTAATTTGAGGACTTGTAGTGCAAACCTCATCTGAGGGGTTTGAAAGTTTAATTCAAAGAAAATCTTTTTGGTGAAAATAATATTTGGTAAAAATAGATATTTGCTCTAGACACATGGCATGATCATTAGGCAGGAGATCATGGAGTGAGAAGATGATTAGGAGGATGGCAAGAATGAAGGGGGGGCAATCACATGCATCCAAGCAAACAGACAAACATTAGTCACTCCAAGCATCACAAGCATTCACAAAAAATTTAATTGGTCCTAAATTTTGAAACAAGTTACTTAGTCAGGAAAGCCCAAAAATTGGGGTGTGACATTGGGTGATAGTTGTTTGATCACGCTGAGAAAAGACAGAAACTTTCTGCTCACGAAATTAATTTTCATTTTTATTCTGAAAGAGATTTTGAGTTGATTCTTTTTTTTGCTGATTGATATGCAAATTTTCTAGACATTAGTAATGTGTCAGATGTTTTGAGATAGCAGAAGTATACAGAAAATACAGATTGCTACAGACTGTTCTGTTTTAACAGATTCTGTTTTCTATGCATTGTTCTCTTATTTTGATGAATCTATGGGTCGTATCGGGGGGTATGAACCATGGTGAAGTTGGATTACAGTAGATATAATGCTAATATGAATTTAGAATGAGTTTACAACAGTACTTGAAGTGGTGATTTATTTTATTATACTAACGGATCTCACGAAGTTTTGTTGAGTTTTGTGTGATTGAAGTTTTCAAGTTTTGGGTGAGAGCATGATGGATGAAGGAATAAGGAGAGGCAAGATCCTAAGCTTGGGGATGCCCGAGGCACCCCAAGGTAATATTCAAGGAATACTCAAGCGTATAAGCTTGGGGCTCTTTCGTCTACAATCTATCGGTAATTTTACTCGGAGCTATATTTTAATTCGTCACATGATATGTGCAAATGCTTGGAGCGTCTTTTGTGTTTATTTTTCCTTTTTCTTTTATGCACAATGCTGGTACGAGATAGTCCTTGGTTGGCTTTATAGAATGCTTCATGTGCTTCACTTATATCATTTGAAGTTTGGATTGCTTGTTTCCCTACACATAGAAAACCGCCATTTGTAGAATGCTCTTTTGCTTCACTTATATTTGTTAGAGCGGGGCATATCTTTTGTAGAAAGAATTAAACTCTCATGCTTCACTAATACCTATTTAGAGAGTTAACAGGAGTTGGCCATTCACATGGTTAGTCATAAAATCCTACATAAAACTTGTAGATCACTGAATATCATATGTTTGATTCCTTGCAATAGTTTTGCGACATGAATATGTGATATTAGAGTCATGCTAGTGAGTAATTGTCTATTCCTAGAAATACTTGTGTTAAGGTTTGTGATTCCCGTAGCATGCACGTATGGTGAACCGTTATGTGATGAAGTCGGAGCATGATTTATTTATTGATTGTCATCCTTTGTGTGGAGGTCGGGATGTGCGATGGTTAACTCCTACCAACCTTTCCCCTAGGAGCATGCGTGTAGTACCTTGTTTCGATGACTAATAGACTTTTGCAATAAGTATGTGAGTTCTTTATGACTAATGTTGAGTCCATGAATTATAAGCACTCTCACCCTTCCACCATTGCTATCCTCTCTAGTACCGCGCAACTTTCGCCGGTGCATTACACCCACCATATAGCCTTCCTCAAAACAGCCACATACCTACCTATTATGGCATTTTCATAGCCATTCCGAGATATATTGCCATGCAACTACCACCGTTCCGTCCCATGACATGTGCCACCACTTCCATATTGCCATTTCATGATCGTAAGATAGCTAGCATGATGTTTCGATGGCTTGTCCATTTTTTGAGTCATTGTTATGCTAGATCATTGTCACGGTACACTACCGAAGGCATTTCATATAGAGTCATCATTGCTCTAAGTATTGAGTTGTAAGTGTGATGATCATCATTAATAGAGCATTGTGCCATGTGAGGAAATAAAAGAGGCCAGCGAAACCCATTTATGAAAAAGAGGCCAAAGATGCCCACCAAAAAAAAAAGAGGCCAAAGAGCCCACACACAAAAAATGAGAGGAAAGAGAGAAGGGAGAATTGCTACTATCCTGTTTCCACACTTGTGCTTCAAATAGCACTATGATCTTCATGACAGAGAGTATCCTATGTTGTCACTTCCATATACTAGTGGGAAATTTTCATTATATAACTTGGCTTGTATATTCCAATGATGGGCTTCCTCAAAATTGCCCTAGGTCTTCGTGAGCAAGCAAGTTGGGTGCACACCCACTAGTTTCTTTCGTGAGCTTTCATACACTTATAAGATCTAGTGCATCCGTTGCGTGGCAATCCCTACTCACTCACATTGATATCTATTGATGGGCATCTCCATAGCCCGTTGATACGCCTAGTTGATGTGAGACTATCTCCTCCTTTTTTGTCTTCTCCACGACCACCATATTCTATTCCACCTATAGTGCTATGTCCATGGCTCACGCTCATGTATTGCGTGAAAGTTGAAAAAGTTTGAGAACACTGAAGTATGAAACAATTTCTTAGCTAAAACTAGGGTTGTGCATGATTTAAATACGTTGTGTGGGGAAGATGGAGCATAGCCATACTATATGATTTTCTAGGGATAAATTTCTTTGGCCATGATATTTTGAGAAGACATGATTGCTTTGTTAGTATGCTTGAAATATTATAGTCTTTATGTCGAATGATAGACTATTGCTTCGAATCACTCGTGTTTTAGTATTCATGCCATGATTAGATTATATGATCAAGATTATGCTAGGCAGCATTCCACGTCAAAAGTTATCTTTTTTATCATTTACCTACTCGAGGACGAGCAGGAATTAAGCTTGGCAATGGTGATACGTCTCCGTCGTATCTACAACTTTTGATTGTTTCATGCCAATATTCTACAACTTTCATATACTTTTGGCAACTTTTTATACTATTTTTGGGACTAACATATTGATCCAGTGTCGAGTGCCAGTTCCTGTTTGTTGCATGTTTTTTGTTTCGCAGAATATCCATACCAAACGAAGTCCAAACATAATAAGAACTTAAGGGGATTTTTTTTGGAATATTTATGATTTTTTGGAAGAAGAATCAACGCGAGGCGATGCACGGAGTGCCCACAAGCCCTGTCACCGCGGCCAGGGGTGGGCCCGCGGCAGGCAGGCTTGTGGCCACTCCTTAAGGCGGTTGGAGCCCTTCTTTCGCCACAGGAAAGATAATATTCGGGAGAAACTCGTGTTAAAATTTCAGTCCAATCGGAGTTACGGATCTCTCGGAATTAAAGAAACGATGAAACGCAGAATCTGGGAGCGCAGAAACAGAAGGACACAGAGAAAGAGAGATCCAATCTCGGAGGGGCTCTCGCCCCTCCGCCACCATGGAGACCATGGACCAGAGGGGAAACCCTTCTCCCATCTAGGGAGGAGGTCAAGGAAGAATAAGAAGGAGGGGGGCTCTCTCCCCCTCTCTCCCGGAGGCGCCGGAACGCCGCCTGGGCATCATCGCGTGACGGCGATCTACACCAACACCTCTGTCATCTTCACCAACATCTCCATCACCTTCCCCATCTATATTCAGCAGTCCACTCTCCCGCAACCCGATGTACCCTCTACTTGAACATGGTGCTTTATGCTACATATTATTATCCAATGATGTGTTGCTATCCTATGATGTCTGAGTAGATTATCGTTGTCCTATCGGTGATTGATGAATTGCTATGGTTGGTTTAATTTGCTTGTGGTTATGTTGCTGTCCTTTGGTGCCCATCATATGATCGCGCGCGTGGATCCCACCATAGGGTTAGTTGTATGTTGATAGGACTATGTATTGGCAGGCTAGAGTGATAGAAGCTTCAGACCTAGCATAGAAATTGATTCATATGGGATTGAAGGGGGACCAATATATCTTATTGCTATGGTTGGGTTTTACCTTAATGAACGTTAGTAGTTGCGGACGCTTGGTAATAGTTCCAATCATAAGTGCATAGAATTCCAAGTAAGGGATGACATGCTAGCAGAGGCCTCTCCCACATAATACTTGCTATCGATCTAGTAACGTAGTCAATTGCTTAGGGACAATTCCGCAACTCCTACCACCACTTTTCCACACTCGTTAGACACTCGTATTTGTCTCTTTTTCTAACCAGACCCTATTTTTATTTACGTGTTATTTACTTTCTTGCAAGACTTTCGTTTCACTCCTACAAAGTACTTCCAGTTTCATACTTGTTCTAGGTAAAGCGAACGTAAAGTGTGCGTAGAGTTGTATCGGTGGTCGATAGAACTTGAGGGAATATTTGTCCTACCTTTAGCTCCTCGTTGGGTTCGACACTCTTACTTATCGAGAAAGGCTACAATTGATCCCCTATACTTGTGGGTTATCACCTATCCCCCTAAGTTAGGTATTAAATGGCCTATAATTAGCTTAGCTAGCTACAAAATGGCTTAATAAGCATAGTTAGCTCCAAAATGACATATTTTTACCTATGTAACTCCAAAATGACATATACTTAGCTTAGTTTCCTCCTAGATGGCGTAGTAAGCTAAATTAGATCTGAAATGGTCTATTTAATAAAAATTACCTATACTTAGCTAAGTTATCTCCTAAATGACATAATATGCTTACGTAGCTCCAAGATGACCTATTTTACCTAACTTAGATATTAAATGGCCTATAGTTAGCTTAGTTAGCTCCAAAATGGCTTAATAAACATAGTTAGCTCCTAAATGACCTATTTTTACCTAAGTAACTCCAAAATAACATATACTTAGCTTAGTTTCCTCCTAGATGACCTAGTAATCTAAATTAGCTCTGAAATGACATGTACTTCTCTTCTTCATCTAGTCTTCTTCTTCTAACTTTCCTATTTAATATTTTGCAGATTACATTCACTTCACGGAAGCTTGGATTGATGGAGTGCTTGGGTTACTTGTATTTTTTTGGATAATATGTATGGATGAAACTATTGTAATATATGGATATGAAACTTTGTATGCATGGATTAAACTAGTGTAATATATGGTTTGGTACGGATGAAACTTGCATAATATGTATGTATGTATGGATGAAACTTATTTTAATATGGTTATCAGTATGGCAACAACATTATTTCTCTCAAATATATATATATATATATATATATATATATATATATCCATGATTTGTGTGAAAATTGCAGGATATAATAAAAAATAAACACGGGCAGTTTGGAGCCTTTGTCGTCTGCCCACCGACGGCAAAGGGGCTGCAGCACACGGCAAAGGGTCTAAAGCCCTGGGCAGCAGCACACTGGGTGCCCCCTTTACCATCAGCCCACGGGCATGGCAGACGGCAAAGGGGCAAGGGCCTGGGCTGCAGCAGATTGGGTGCCCCCCTTTGCCGTCATCCCACAGGCATGGCAGACGGCAAAGGGGGTAAGGGCAGACGGCAAAGAGTCCGTGGGCCCAGCAAGCTACTGTTAACACTTGACGAAGGTGCCCGCGGATCTGCCGTCCCATTTTCTTTGCCGTTTGCCCCCCCTCCCACGGCAAAGGTTATTTGCCGTCAGCAGGCCCAATGCAGACGGCAAAGAGGCCCTTTACCGGATTTTTGTTTGTCGTCCAGTTTGTCATCTGCAGATGGACAACAAAGGCCTTTGCCGTCCGGGGTGCCCCCCTTTGCCGTCTGCCATTGCAGATAGCAAAGTCTCTGATTCCTGTAGTGAGCACAAGCCCGAGCTGAAAAGCAAACTACTAAAAAGATGGGACCACTAATCAGAGACATTCCAAGCTTCCTATACATTAGTTATCTAGCCTCCGGAAATCAACTCACACCTAGGTCGTATTCCACAAGACGCGTACGACTGTGGAAAATACAACCACTACAACACTACTACACCACTCACGAACTCAAACAATCGCGTAGAACATCTCATACAATTTCCCCCGTGGCCTGGGAGCTGGACCTGAGGGTCAGGAAACACCCTAGCCTCAGATCCCTTGGAACCATAAGGGCACGGATGTGGCCTAGGTCCCCTGTCTAGCGGCAATAGAGGTCCACGAAGAGGGGTGACACCTCCAACAGTAGGCCAATCTACGTGAGCTAGCAATTAAGTCTATATCAGGTTTAACATCTCCATGTCTCTATAGCCTGTGTGAATGACATGTGCTAGCTGCGTCAAAGCTGCCCATAGACGGAGACAGGTAGCATAAAGCTCCATGCGAAGATCACATGCATCTTGGTCCCTGTTCTCAAGCATCTGGGTGGTAACCTTCAGCAACGGGTCCTCCAAAGAGGAATCATAGTAAGCTCCACTGAGATAACCTTCTTCTTCCGACTGAGCGGCTGGAATATAGGAAAAACTCTATGTTCTCCAATAGTACATGATTTGCTCTCATGATAGTCAACATTAAGTTGGAAGCATCCTGGACCGCCATATCAATGGTAAACCCCAATCTGTAAGACCAATGGATTGGCTCCACAACTCCAGGGCAATCTGGATATACCCTAACAGTAGATAGATACTCGCTGTGGTTAAAGTCCACGTACTGCCCCTGCACTATATACTCTAGGTACCAGCAGTAACCGGCTACACACATCACTCTGACCAACATGGTCGTGTCACCCGGTACATCGATGCACCTAGTCAAACGGACCACCTGACGAGAAGGACGAGGAGGCATCTAAAATAGAGGACGATGCAAGGCCTTAGAGCTCTAGCAAAAATAGGGCAGCATAACGGCTAAAATTGCTCAAGAGCAATTTTGAGACATCCTACAAAAGATTGGATAGCATAACCACTCAACTTTCAAGCCCAGGGTTCCAAAGTCAACAATTTTACTCACAAAGTAAAAACTTGAAAACTGGAGTTGACTCTCAAGCAATTTTCCCTACAAGTCTACGGAGTAGTAACACGTGATCCTTAGAGATATATAAGAAGCCTAGTTCTTAATCCCCGTACAAAAGATGAGGGTGACTCAGAATAGAATGACTTGACAAGAGAAGCAAAAAGAGTCTTACGTTACCTTCCACAATCAATTCCCTTATATAACTAGGGCAGTTCTAGACTCGACTTCGACCATTTTGGCTTGGTAATCCTATAGTCAGTCAAGCTCTGATACCAATGTTGTCAGGACCCCGATCCTAAGAGATAGGAATCCAGCTTGTAACGCATCACATCACTTTGTGCTCTCAGGCACAGTTATCCCCACGGCTACCACCCTACCTTGTCGGGGCCGTTTGCGACTTTTGACTCACATATGCAAATGTGTCGCTAGCATTCCAATGTCAAAGAACACGAGTCGACATAACTAGTGATAAGCCCAAGTGGCACATCCGTACAGTGACAGGCATACATAATCCAACAATGTAGGTGTCGGTCATCAGCGTGTGTAGACGAGTCATAGCAAGCTACAAGGACTCCATTACGCCATGGGAAATTAATGTCATGACTGCACGTAGACGAGTCGTAGCAGGCTACAATGACTCCATTACACTGCGAGACATTTCCCCAAAGGGACAGACACAACAACAAAGAAGGATACATGTCGGTCAACCAATGTGTCCGGAGCAGTAGGAAACTACCAGGGCTTAGTGGAATCACAAAAGAAAAGTACTACTAAAGGCACACAACTAGGTGTCGAACCCCATACATATCGCAGTACATCACACGTACGCATGACATACCCAATATGCATAGATACAACAATGGCATCACAACATAACCATACAACATCACAACATTTATTTAGAAGGCTCAGGAGAGCCTTGCATAATATGTTCATACAGATAGTGGTCACATGACCTGACACTCAAGTCGTACACACAAATTAATACAAGCCATGCGGAAGCTTAAAGTTGTGTGAGTACAGGCAGATGAAAGGCAAAAGGCATAAAGCCTGGCTATCTACAGTTCCCTTCTGGAGGGGCCAGGTCGTAGCTGGGACACTAGCTACTCAACATCGTCAACGTCTAGGTAGAACCCATGTGATGGTTCGTGGGTGTCTTCTGTAGCAGTTATTAAGCAAACATGAGTACGAAAGTAGTCAGCAAGACTTTAAATCAGATCTATCTACTCATGCACATGTATCAAAAAGGTGGGGTTGTGGGGTTTCATGTAGCAAGCCAGCTTTGACTCTTGGCTAACCTGTATTACGACTATGAGTACTTTTGAGCAAGTTTGAGAAGTCGTACACGAGTCCACTATCTCCACAACAATACAATACCATGGATCCTTTCTCGTCTCCCTACGAGAATGTCATCCATGATACTCACACTTGTCTTGATACTTTTATGAGTAGCCATTAAAGTTATCTATGAACAACATATGTTTCAAGTAGTCCATATCCGAGGACGCGGCTATTCAAATATATCATAACCCTGCAGTGGTGTACTTCTTCACACACGCTCTCGCCACTTATCGCCATGTGCACTTGATATGTCTCAAACGTATCAACTTTTCCAAACACTTTTGCTATTGTTTTGGCCTCATTCTTGCATGATTTGTATGAAACTAACCCAGAGTGACGCTGTTTTCAGCAGAGCTGCTTCTATGGTTTTCTTGCGTGCAGGAAAATGAATATTTAGACGCTCCAGAAAAATCCCATAAAATATAGAGAAAATCCATGCACCGGGAGGGACCATAGGCTAGAAGATGGGCCAGAGGTCAGCCAAAGGGCCCCCAGGCAACCTGCTGGATCGGCGTGCCCCCTGGCCGCGCGGGGAGGCCGCTTGGGCGGGGGCCACCCCCTCTCGTGCCCTACTTTGGCTCCTATTTTTACCCGTGACGAGGAAATTCCAAAACAGAAGTCGTTTTGCAAGTTCTCGACGCGGAGCCGCCGCCACCCTCGGTTCTTCTTCGAGAGTGCTTATGTGGAGGCTATTTTGGCCTCCGAAGAGGGGAAATCGTCGCTATCGTCATCACCATCACCACTCCATCCTCCTTCCATGGCTTCTCCCATCATGTGTGAGTAATTCCCTGTTGTAGGTGAAGGGGATGGGAAAGATTGGATGAGTTAGATCATGTAATAGTTCGTCAGATTGTTGGGGGCATGTTGCCTATCATCTACTATGGTGTTTATCATCTTTGCTACTACTTGTTACTCTTAATGCTTGTCACTTTGGGCCCGAGTGCCATGATTTCAGATCTAAATTCATTATGTTTCCGTGAATATATTTGTGTTGTAGATCCTATCTATGAGTAGCATGCACCTATTATAGTCCGGAACCGGCGATCCCAATGGTGACAGCTTGGGACACCAAAGAGGATAGGCTATAGTTTGAGGATTCCATGTATCCATTGATTGTTAATGCTTTGTTCCGGTGCTCTTTGACAGGAGCACCTTAATCTCCATAAGTTCATTTTGGCCCCGTTGATAGCGGGATGGTAGGACAAAAGATGTCGTGCAAGTTCTTATTGCAAGCACGTACGACTACCTCAGGATACATGCCTAATGTTTGATATATGCCTAGATGATCATTACTTTTCTATGTGCCTTGCCCCAAGTTAAATACATGATATCTCTCATGCATGACCAAGCATCCATCTCCTTCGCCTACAGTATTTTAATCCTGCTAGTCACAAGTTACTTTACTTTCGCCGTTTTACTTTTGTTGCTTTGCCACTTTTATTTCCATTGCCGCCATCACTTCCATATCACCGTTGCTACTAATATTTCGTTGCCAAGCAAGTATCCTTCAGGTGCGGTTGAATTGACAACTCAATTGTTAAATCTTATAAATATCCTTTGGCTCCCCTTGTGTTAAATCAATAAATTGGGTTAACTTACCTGCGAAGACTTTTACAATCCCCTACACTTGTGGGTTATCAAGACCTTTTTCTAGGGCTGTTGCCGGGGAGCATAGCTTTATTTACAAGTCTACTTGGAGTTATTTTGCTTGCTGCGATTTATTCATTATGGGTAAGAAAGGAGACCCCAAGGTTCCAATTTTACCATCCACTACCATAAAAGGTACGGTTCTTAGCACTAGTGCTACGCTTGATTCACCTTTCGTTATGAGTAAGTTCACTTCACCACAAGCACATGCTGCTTATACCGACTCTGTTACTATGTGTGATACTTTTGATGATGCTTCGACTACTATTGATGAGCCTGGTTCGCTTGGTTATTTTATTGAGACTCAGATTGCTAAGGCTGCTAAGCAATCTGGAATTGAACTTCATGTTTCACGCTACCCCATTGGTAGATCTTTCGGTTACCCAGACTTGAGTGGTCTCAAGGAAAGAATCCTTGATGATGATTATATTGAACTTGATGATGATTTATGCAGGGAACTTACATAGTGTGTTGACTCTGACCCTGCTTCTATTAAGAAGCTGCTTGAAAAGCATTCTATGAAGAACAAGTTTACTCCTGATCCTAAGTTTGCTTCATCTCCTATTTGCATTGATGATGCTGATTTTGATTTCTCTGTTGATCTTTCACTTATATTCATAGTTGAAGATGACCCCTTTTATGGCAGAGAAGATGACGATGATATTGCAACCTTACCAAACTCGCTGAGTTGGGTGGCTTATTCACTACAGAGGACAAGAAGAGAACTTATTACGTTACTAAGCTACTTCCTTTCTCTTTGAAGGAAGATGCTAAAGCATGGTATGATGCACTACCATGTGGTTCCATTAAGAGTCCTCAAGATTTAGCTCAATCTTTTGTTGCTAAATAATTTCCTGCTCATAAGCAACATGCTGCTTTACAAAGAATTTACAACTTTAAACAGTTGCAGGATGATCACCTCCCTAAAGCTTGGGGGAGGTATTGCACTTTGCTTAAGGCTAGACCGGTACATGGAATTCCTAAGAATGAATTGCTTGGTATATTTTATGCTGGTCTAACCGATGAATCTAGAACCTATCTGGATAGTTGTGCTGGTTGTGTTTTCAGGGAAAGAACACATGACGATGCCGAAGAATTAATGGGCAAGATAGCTAACAATCATGATGATTGGTCCGTTCCTGAACCACCTCCATCACCCAAGAAGAGAGGTATGCTTTTCTTAAGTCCAGAAATTACGCAAGAAGCCAAGAATCTATGAAAGAGAGAGGTATTAAAGCTGAAGATGTGAAGAATCTACCTCGTATTGAGCAATTATGTGAGCCTACCACTCACCCACCTATGGTAGAGGTACACTCCCTTTTAGAAGTCAATGCAAGTGACGTCCCTCACGGTAAGCCTCCTGACCAATGTTTAGATAAGCTTGATAATTTCATTGTCAAGCAAAATCACTTTAATGAGCAGATTCAAAGCCAATTGCATGATAATTGCCTTGCTATCAAAAGTTTGCTTGATGTTTTAAGTAGAACTGTTAATGATGTTAAAGGTCTTGTTAAGCATTTTCATATGGTTCAAACTCAGCTTGAACAAATTTCTAATGTGCAAAAAGATTTGCTTGTTAACAATGCCAAACAAGTTGATACGCAGGCATGTGGTATAAAGACCCGAGGAGATACACATACCCAGGACCCCCTTTATCCGGAGCGGCATCCCAAAGAGGATCGAGCAGGATTCTCAATTGCAAGAAGAAGACATTGTCAGCTCCCCAAAGAAGAAGAAGAAACACAAGGAGGCTCACAACTCCAATGATCCTATAATTGATGAAGAACCTATTATTGGTCCTAATAGTATATCTATTTCCGATGCTGAAACTGAAGATGGTGCTGAACCTAATAAAGATAATGAGAAGATTGATCCTCCTGAGATACGAGAATAAGAAGCACCAGACAAGCGCAAAAGATATACTAAATAAGATTTTGTTGCAAGAAAACATGGGAAGGAAATAGAACCATGGGTAAAATAATCAATGCCCTTCCCAGGTAAGTCTTTTAAAACTAAAGAAGAGGAGCATGACAATAAATTATGTGAATGGATGAAACCTCTTTTTCTTCAAATTCCTTTGACTGATGCTATTAAGCCGCCTCCGTACTCAAGGTATATGAAAGATATTGTTACTAACAAAAGAAAAGTTCTTAATGAGGCAATATCTACTATGCTTTCCAATTACTCTTTCAGTGGCAAGATTCCTAAGAAGCTTGGTGATCCAGGTATACCCACCATTCCTTGCTCCATAAAAAATAATTATGTCAGAACTGCTTTATGTGATCTTGGTGCAGGAGTGAGTGTTATGCCTTTCTCTCTTTACAAAAGGCTTTGTCTAGATAAACTAATCCCTAAACATATATCTCTTCAAATGGTTGATAAGTCAACAGTCGTTCCTGTAGGTATTTGTGAGGATGTTCCCATTGAAGTTGCTAATTGTTTGATCCTTACTCACTTTGTTATGCTTGACATGCCCGAGGATGGGAGCATGTCTATTATTCTTGGTAGATCTTTTCTTAACACCCTAGGTGCTATTATTGATTCCAATAAAGGAAAGGTGACCTTCAATGTTAATGAGAAGGAGCACATGGTATATTTTCCGAAGAAGATTGATAAAAGGCACGGCCTTAATTCTATTGAGAATATTGAGACCGTGAAGGTTGGAGAGAGGGATTGTCCTCTACATGTGCACCACAAATACAAAATCATTATGGTGGGGACAATATCCATTGAGATAAAGGTACCATGATTGCTTTATGAGAAGTGAAACTTTTTCCTCAATATAACACATGTTTGGTAGTGAGACTTGATCAACCTTGCTAACAAATATGTTTTATATGAGTAAAAAGAGAAGTTTGTTATGTTTTCATTTCCTTTATCTTTCTTTCTCCTCGTTGTACCAAAGTTTTGTGTTATTGAAACTTCATATGTTTAACTATTGTTTTGAGCTTACCGGAAGTTTTGCAGCTTTTAGTATTTCAAAAAAAATTCAAAAGTGAAGTTGTCACAAAAAATCCATAAAATTCAAAATAAAAATTTCCTCCGAAAAAGTGATGTAGGGGCACCTGGGCCAGCCAAGGGAGGCCACCCTTTGTCCAGGCGGCCAGCTGGCGCGACCTGCCCCTTGGCCGCACCGCCAAGTCGTCTGGGCCCACATGGGCCCCTTTCCAGGTACTCCTTCCTCCCTTCTCTCTCTCTTTATCACTCCAAAAATCCAGATTTTTCTATTGGAGCTCGAGTTCTTGCTGTTCTTGGTGATAAATTTTGATCTCTCTCTACAGCCCATCATTTGCATTGAGAACTTGAGCATTTGCTCCCTAGTATGTGACTCCTCCACTCCTCCAATTAAAATTTTGATTGGTGGTTTTATTTGTGAGTATTTAGGAGCGCTTGGTGCTGTTCATATGAGCTTTCTTGCATGCCTAGAATTTATTTGTGAAGTTTTGATGCAAGCGTATGCATAAGGGGAGTGAGTAGAATAGTTTGCTCCAACTCATTTTTGCTTAAACCTCCATTTTTTGGTGAACCAAAAATTTCAGAAATGAGCTTGTTTGGAAAGGAAAAGGGATGGCTTCGGAAGAAGAGACCCGAGCCTACCGATAGATTGGCTAGAGCTGCACCTTCATTCTCTACTGTGAGGACAAGTTACAATGATGATATCGTGCCACAGGAGTTGTTCCACGAGACGGACACGGCACGTGCCATGGCATACCCATGTTCTGATTTTCTTATGGTGGCAGGTATTAAGAATGAGTTTGATAACCCTTGTGCAGTTGTAGGTTTGACACACCTCGTGACATGATGTGTGCAACAATATCCAAAACTCACTTATTATTTTGTCAACTGGTTTAGATATAATGATAAAACTTCCATGATTGAATTCAGATTATATGAGGATGTATTTACCATGTCTTTGGCAGAATTTTTTGATATTATAGGTGTGCGGAATGTCAGGAAGATGACCAAAATAAACGTTCAACCATACAAGCTAAAATACCTATTCGCTTCCCTTTGCAGTAAGGACCCGCGAGAAATTCACTAGGGGAAGATCTCCAGCATCTTGTTTCCCCACATCAGGTATTTTTCATATTATATTGCTCGAGGGGTGTTAGCTCGTGAAAACACGAGCAACATTTCGGCTCTGGATCTCGCTATCTTGGCAGCCTCCCTCTTAGGAGATAACACGTATAATATTGGTGCTCTGATTGCTCGTCGCCTCGTCGCTCACAGTGGCAAAAGGGCCTCACTTTGGTGGCATTTATGCCACACTTATCCTCGAGCACCTTGGGCGCACTATATGTGCGGATGATGTGCTTTTTCACTCAAAAGCTTTGATCTTGCCGCTATGAAGAGGCATGAGTTTGTTACTAGGACTTCCGAGTTTGGTAACCTTGTTTATATTATGAGATTTAGCGAGCTTACTACTCGCGAGATCCGTCTACCTGCACCACTTTTATTTGATTATACTAGCAGGAACGGATGGTCTTTCACCTCAAAGGTGTTGGACGAGTTCGTGATCCAGCAGCAGTTCTACAACCCCATGGAGAAGGTTGTTCCCGAGGAAGAAGAACCTTCTCCTTGGGAGGCCAGCCGGGCATCAGTGTACGCGCCCGAGGCTTCGTATGATTCTTGGAGCCACCAGTACCACTCCGGAGTCGGAGGAAGCTCCTGGATCCCGCAGTAGCCGAGCTCAACTTAGGCCAAAAGCCTAAGCTTTGGGGAGTACGTATCCTTCTCCCCTTCCATTGTATCATCCGTAGTTTCCTTTTAAAGTCTTTTCAGAGTTTTTGCATGTTCTTCTTTGTTCTCTCTTTGCAAAAACAACAAAAAGATTTCTCTTTTCTTTTGCTTTCGTTTAACTGTTGGAAAACCCAGAAATATGTCTTTTCTTTCTTTAGTTTGCTCTGTTTGCAGAGTGCAGCTCGCATCCATGGTTGCACTTACGCTTGATTATATTTTTCTACGTTTGATCGTGCAAGTGACGATGCAATAATGACAAAGATCGATGGAAGGAATGCAACAAGGGAAGCCGGTATGAACTCTATTTGTTTCTACTTATGTACATATGCATGTACTTATGATCTAGAGACCAGCTTGTAGCGACATAGTGCTATGATTACAATGTTTTCCCAGTAGTTCATGCTTCCTTTGTGACTAGTCTCAAATAGCTCGAGTGCATAATGTGTTATTGAAATAATTTGCATGCATTGCATTGTTCATGGTTTGGCATATTAGAGTGGTATTTCCCTTCGGAGAGTTTTTGGATTGACTTAGCACATGATTACACATGTTTATGACTAGAAGTCTATCAAGCATTGACGATCTTTTATTTCAGAATAGTTATATCGCTTTCATGCCCTATTCAATGTTGCTTTGTCGCTCTCCATGATTATGACCGTTATTGCTCTCTAGTTGGTTGCTTCCCCGTCTTTTGCTAGCCTTCGCCTGTACTAAGCGGACTGACTGCTTGTACACCCAAAATCCTTAAAACCAGTTGCGCCATATGAGTCCACCATATCTACCTATATGCGGTATTTATGTACCGTCCTAAGTAAATTTGCATGTGTCGTACTCTAAATTTTGAAATAAATATTTTGTTTTGTATGCCCGCATAGCTCATGTAGTGACTAGGGTCTATCAGTATCTTCCATAATAAGTACATTATTCTCAAGATATGTGTTGATTCACTATCATCCACGAGAAAGTGGCTGGTAACCGGGATGCCGAGTTCCATGCTCAGAGTCAAATCAACTTTAATGAAACAAAACTCCCCCAGGATTGTTGTTTGAATGGACGGTACCCGTGGATTCGGCCCGCCGTGGAGTGTGATTGATTGGTGGAGGGAGAGTTAAAACTTTACTTTTCTGTTTGGGAACCTCCTATAATGTATTTAGCATGGAAGATATTGAGATCTTTTAGTTGTTATGTTGACAATGAAAGCGTGCCGTTCAAAATGTTGATTTATCTCTATTTTAAAGCTCAAGCTCTGGCACCTCTGCAAATCAATGCTTCCCTCTATGAAGGGTCTATCTATTTCACTTTTCTGTTGACTTGTCCTCTTCTTATAAAAGCACCAACTATAGAGAGCATAATTGTCATTCTCAGTGTAATGTGCGTTGTCCCAAAGCACCACATTGTCTTCTGCATGATTGTGATATTGCTTATTCTGAAAATATTTATTTCTAGTCTCCTTTAATACTCTGAAGGAGCATCTGCATTTATGTTTTGCTTCTCTCATGGGGGCTAATGAGATACCCCTCTAGTATATCCAAGTCATGTGCATTGTAATCTCGTTATGATTTTCAGTTACATACTATTCTATCTTAGTTGTTTGAAACTATTCACATGATTGCAGGAATTGCTTTGTGTATTGTTTTTGTAGCATTACTGCAATGCTTGTTGGGCCTGTTCGTAGTGCATGCTTATATACATCTGATGAAGCAAAAGAGTTTGTCAAAGTTTCTTTGTCGTGCTCAGTTCGTTAAACTGAATTACTTGAGGACAAGCAATATGCTAAGCTTGGGGGAGTTGATACGTCTCAAACGTATCGACTTTTCCAAACACTTTTGCTGGCCTCATTCTTGCGTGCAGGAAAATGAATATTTAGACGCCCCGGAAAAATCCCATAAAAATAGAGAAAATCCACGCACTAGGAGGGACCATGGGCCAAAAGATGGGCCAGAGGGGAGCCACAGGGCCCCCAGGCGATCTGCTAGCGCGGCCTGCCCCTTGGCCGCGTCGGGAGGCCGCCTGGGCAGGGCCCACCCCCTCTGGTACCCTACTTTGGCTCCTATTTTTACCCGTGATGAGGAAACTCCACAACAGAAGTCGTTTTGCAAGTTCTCGACGCAGAGCCGCCGTCACCCTTGGTTCTTCTTTGGGAGAGCTAATCTGGAGGCTGTTTTGGCCTCCGGAGAGGGGAAATCGTCGCCATCGTCATCACCATCGCCACTCCATCCTCCTTCCGTGGCTTCTCCCATCATGTGTGAGTAGTTCCCTGCTGTAGGTGAAGGGGATGTGAGAGATTGCATGAGTTAGATCATGTAATAGTTCGTCGCATTGTTGCGGGCATGTTGCCTATCACCTACTATGGTGTTTATCATCTTTGCTACTACTTGTTACTCTTAATGCTTGTCACTTTGGGCCCAAGTGCCATGATTTCAGATCTGAATTCATTATGTTTTCGTGAATATATTTGTGTTCTAGATCCTATCTATGAGTAGCATGCACCTATTATAGTTCGGAACCGGTGATCCCAATGGTGACAGCTTGGGACACCAAAGGGGATAGGCTATAGTGTGAGGATTCCATGTATCCATTGATTGTTAATGCTTTGTTCCAGTGCTCTTTGACAGGAGCACCTTAATCTCCATAAGTTCCTTTTGGCCCCGTTGATAGCGGTATGGTAGGACAAAAGATGTCGGGCAAGTTCTTATTGCAAGCACGTACAACTACCTCGGGATACATGCCTAATGTTTAATAGATGCCTAGATCATCATTACTTTTCTATTTGCCTTCCCCAAGTTAAATAGATGATATCTCTCATCCATGACCAACCATCCATCTCCTTAGCCTATAGTATTTTAATCCTGCTAGTCACAAGTTACTTTACTTTCACCGTTTTAGTTTTGCTGTTTTGCCACTTTTATTTCGTTGCCGCCATCACTTCCATATCACCGTTGCTACTAATATTTCGTTGCCAAGCAAGTATCTTTCAGGTGCGGTTGAATTGACAACTCAGTTGTTAAAGCTTATAAATATTATTTGGCTCCCCTTGTGTCGAATCAATAAATTGGGTTAACTTACCCGTGAAGACTGTTGCGATCCCCTATTATTGTGGGTTATCAGTACTTCACACACCTCGGCAACCTTAAAGCGGAAGCCCAGTGAGGGAGGCAACGATCGTTAAACACACTAACACATAGTCCAGCTTTATCGCCTATTTGAGACTGAACCCGCACGAAAGTCCGATCGAAGTTTCCGCTACGGCCTCAAATGATGTGCGCAGGGTTCCCAAGCCCACCATCTGGGTGCCACTTGGTACACCATGCCACTGCCTACCGCGTCACAGCCCACCTCTAAGGTCAGCGCTATGCACGGTCCCCAGCATATGCTACAAACACCAGAAACTACTTGCAACTCCTGGACCGAGTACTAGGCGATTAATAAGTCGAGAGGGTCCATTGGCTTCGGGCCCAATGTATTGTAGCAGCTAATCTTGAATCACATACACGGAACTCAGTTCCTAAAAAGGTTCCAATGAGACAACCCGCCATGTACTCCTACACATCCTCCCATCGGTACCTTTACCAAATCAAGTTCAGCACTATTTTTTTTCACTAGAACACATTCATTCACCCCAGTTCATCATCCACAAGAAACAAGCCCGATAGAACTCTAAGAATAGCAAGCATAGAAAGGTAAGATACATCATGGCTCAAGAGACTACTAGGTATGCTAGGTTGCAAGGTTTAGGTATTTACTGTCAAAATGACAGGTCATGCAGAGGAATGTGTTCAACTACCAAAGAAAGTAGCATTTGAATCAATGTGTCCTAATGCAATAAATGAGAGCACGAGCGAGAACATGGGATTTTATCGGAATGCTCAAAAGGGGTGTTTGCCTTGTGGATCAACGGAGGGATACACTCGTTCAGTTGGATACTCCTTGGTATCCTGCGGAGCGAAGCCTACGGCAATGCAAACAAGTAACAATCGAGACACGACAAGTGCAATAATATGATGCATGATCATGACATGACAAGAATATGTTGGATGAGCTAATGCACCTATTAAACAATTGGTTGAAGCTGTTTTGAATCATGGATTCAAATTCCACTTGAAATAAGGTATTTTCAAATATCCTTTAATTGATTTGACATAATGAGCAGGTATAGCTTGTTCTATCATGCATCACAAGAGCACCAATGGATTCCTTGGATTTTTCTGATAATTTTTCATGTATAAATTATTTCAATCTGAGTTACAGATTATTTTTTATGAATTTAGGAGTTTTAATCTATTTCTGGAATTATTATAAACCAGAAAAGTATTACTACATCAGCATTGCATCACCATGAGGTCAGCTGGTCAAACGTTCATTGCGGGTCAAACCTGACTAGTGGGCTCCACTGGTTAGTGACATAGATTTGAACTGAGATTAATATTAATCATCAAACCTAATTAGTGGAATTGGGCCCAGTTTCATTGAGTCATTAAGTTAATTAATTTAAATAATTAAATTTGCACTAAACCGAAATTAGCCACGGGCTAGGCCCCACCTTCGAGTGACCCACAGGGTCAACCCTGTGGTTAAACTGGTCACGCTCACCGGCGTTGAGTCGCCGGTGGCACCAGGCACGACGGAGGGGATCGGGTTTCGCCCTCCGGCGACCAAAACGACGATGGATTGCTTCATTCGAACGGCTACTCAACCGCAATTCTAATGGGAGCAACCCCAGGGGCTGGGGCGGAACACGTCGCCGGCGACGAGCTTGGCGGAGGGGATCCTCGTGTCGTAGTGGAATCGAGGCCATGACACGAAATCGACCAGGGGGAGGGGAATTGGTCGAGAGGCTCATGACATATCTTTTGGCGCTGGTGGCGAGGTCGGGGAGGCACTAGAGACGCCGAATCGATGATGATGGTGGTCGGAGCCGAGGAAGAAGAAGAGCTCCGGGGCGTCGCTTCAGGGGCTCTGGCGTCGATTGACTTGGTGGTGAGCATGAGGGGGACCTAGCGGAGCTCGTGGAGGGATCAGGAGAACTCGTGATCGGCTCTGGCTACGGCAGTGAGCTATAGTGAGGCCGGTGATGGCGGGGCAGAGGCGAGAGAAGAAGCACGGGGGCGAATGGACGAGGAGGAGGCGATTATGACGGATCATCTAGAGGTTATCCTCCTTGCCACCTCGACGGAGGAGGCGGCCAGGCAGCCAATTGCGTGGTGACGGCACAGCGAGCCGCGGCCAGCTCCTCCTTTCTCAGTCGGCACGAGGAACATGACACGATGGGGTGGACTAGGCCTCCACTTTCACGTAAGTGGCCCAGGTTAGATCCTCTTTTTTTTGTTTAATTCTATTTTGTTCCATTTTATTATTTCTCACAGTTGTGTTTATTTTATTTGGCCAGAAATACTTAACCCAAAATTTCTGAAACATTTTATAAATTATAGGTTGAATATTTTCAAACTCTCACAGAAGTTTCAGCAATTTTGGAGCAAGTAAATAATTATAGTGCATTAATTGATATTTTTAGAAGCTCTGTTGGTTTAATTTAAATGCCAAAAAGGATGTGTAAAATAAAATGCATCCCTAAAATATTGTTGCCAATATTTATCACAAAGGATGAACATTTTTTAAGGCAATTTTGGGCTCATTGAAAATCACATCTTTTGGAATTGTTCTAATTTGGTGAGGTGCTAGGGTTTGGTATTCCCCATTTAAAATTTGCAAATTTTGAACACGATGCGCATTCTAGCTAGCACAATGCAATGAAAACTAGGGATGTGACAGTGATGTTAACCATAGAATTGCATCTCCCTATCATCCTGAATCTAGTGGCCAAGTAGAGTTAACCAATAGAGAGACAAAATTAATATAGCAAAAGGTTGTCAATAGGTCCCGAAATAATAGGTCTAAGAAATTAGATGATGCCTTGTGGGCCTACAGAAATGCTTATAAAAATCCTATGGGTATGTCTGCTCTAAAATGGTTTATGGGAAAGCATGTCATTTACCTCTTGAGTTAGAACATGAAACTTATTGTGCAATTAAAGAACTCAACTATGATTTCAAGCTTGCTGGTGAAAAGAGGTTATTTGATATTAGCTCATTAGATGAATGGAGAACCCAAGCTTATGAAAATGCCAAAATATTCAAAGAAAAGTTAAAATATGGCACGACAAAAGAATCCAAAAGGGAGAACTCAAAGTTGGTGAACATGTTCTATTATACAATTCTCGTCTTAGATTTTTTGCACGAAAACTTCTCTCCAAATGGGAAGGACCATATATCATCGAAGAAGTTTATCGGTCTGGAGCTATTAAGATCAATAATCCCGAAGGTACTACCCTGAAGGTGGTCAATGGACAAAGAATAAAACACTATATCTCAGGTACACCTATTAATGTTGTAACAAATATTATTCAAACCATGACATTGGAGGAACACATAAAGGAGACCTTCCAGAACACTGTAGAACCCTTAAAAGGAAGAGGTATGTGATACAATCTGAAAATATGTCGTCTCAAGATTCGGAGGGGCAAAGAGCTATGTCTCAAGATTCGAAGGGAGAGAACAAAGTGGCATTATGTGAAAAGATATTAAAGCTGAAATTGGAGAATGAGAATTTGAGGGAGGATAATTTTAGCCTCAAACACAAGTTGGAGAACAAAAATGCACCACCACCTTCATCTTCCCCACCAAAGAAGGAGACTTGAGTACACGGGTATGTGCACTCCCCATGGCTTGTGCCAAGCTTGGGGGAGGTGCCTCGGTATCGTATCACCATCACTCTTATTATATTTATCCATCTTAGTTCGATCTTCGGTTTTTTTTTGATTTAGTAAAATAAAAGTTTAGTTCCAACCATCTTTTTGAGTGCTAGTTTCTTGATCTATCTATCTATATAATCGAGTGATAGTTATATAATAAAGTTTAGTTTGAGCTTTTGCTTCTTTACTTTCTTGTCGCAATCAAAATAAAGGAAATAATGGAAAATATCATATACTAATCTTATAGTAAGTAGTGACATCACATAAGGAAAAGTATAGGTGGTAAAATTTGTTAAAGGTTGACAAACATAGCATTGGTCGGTGATGCAAAACATACCAGAATTAATAAGGGAAGAAAAGATTTACATGCAAGTACACTATCCTTGACATCTTTTATGATTAAGAGCCCTCATTAATTATAGTATGACAAAACTATTAACGTTAAACAAGGAAGACAACATAATGATTTATGTTTGTTCACATTCACATAGAATTTATATTGTGATAGATCCGCTAACATGTGGTGCTTGCCCAATATCTTTGCTAGCCAAAACTCTGTACTAAGTAGAGATACTACTTGTGCATCCAAAACCTTAAACAAAAATCCATGTTTTACGAGTCCACGATACATACATATGGATTGAGTAATATCCTTCAAGTTGTCATCGGTGCACAATGCAATAAAAATTGCTTCTAAACATGTTTGATCATTTAGTGTAAGGGAAACTAAGCGTTGTACAAACTTGTGATGGCGATAATAAAAGCAATAAAATGCATAATAAAGGCTGCCATCATAAGGGGCAATATAACATAACTTTCCTTTGCACTAAGAGATTTGGCATACAACAAAAAAGAGCATGACAACCTCTGCTTCCCTCTACGAAGGGCCTATATTTTACTTTTATGTATTTACTTTTATGCAAGATTCAAAGTATTCTTCTCTAGTCCTTTTTGTTTTCTCTTTTGCAAGCATCATGTGGTGGAGAAAGATCTAGGCATATATATCCAGTTGAATGTGGGTGGTCATGAGTTATTATTTTTGACATCACCCTTGAGGTGAATATGTTGGGAGGTGACACTTTAAGCCCTTATCTTTCTATGTATCCGGTTGAAACCTTTTGCTCAGATGTATGTAGTGAGTGTTCGCAATAATAGAAGAATAAATGGTGGTTGAGTATGTAGACTTGCTTAAAAGCTATGATATGTGACCCTTCCTGATAATGTGATGAATTGTGTTGCAAAGTTGACTAAAAACATAGTTTGTTAGTTTTCAATAGATTTTATGCTTCATACTTGGATGTTGTGATGAATTCTTACTTGTTTATGAGAAGTTTTTATGATGTAAGTTATATGATGAAAATGTTGAGGTGAAGTATTTTATAAAGTTTATTGGTTGTTATAATAATGAGCATGATGCTACTATGTTCGTATTTTGTTTTTATCGACACCTCTCTCTCAAAGCATGTGGTCATGATTTTCGTTATCGGCTTTCGCTTGAGGACAACCAAGGTCTAAGCTTGGGAGAGTTGATACATCCATTTTGCATCATGATTTTCTACTATACATTATAGTGTTTTTATGCATTATACCACTTTATGGAGTAATTCTAATGCCTTTTCTCTCATAATATGCAAGGTTTACACAAAGAGGGAGAATGCCGAAAGATGGAATTCTCAAACCCTCTGACATAGCTTTTCAGGTCGAGAATTCCATTTGTTGGCATTCTCCCTCTTGGTGTAAACCTTGTATATTATGAGAGAAAAGGCATTAGAATTACTCCATAAAGTGGTATAATGCATAACAACACTATAAATAACAGTAGCAAATGATGATGCAAAATGGATGTATCAAATCCCTCAACCTTAGACCTCGCTTGTCCTCAAGCGAAAGCCGATAAGGAAAATCATGACCACATGCTTTGAGAGAGAGGTGTCGATAAAAACATAATACGGACATACTAGCATCATGATCATTATTATAACAACAAATAAACTTTATAAAATACTTCATCACATCATTTTCATCGTATAACTTTAATCCTAAAAACTTCTCATAAATAAGTAACAGTTCATCACAACATCGAAGTATGAAGCAAAAAATCTATTGAAAACTAACAAACTATGTTTTCAGTCAACTTTGCAACACAATTCATCACATTTTCAGGAACGGTGAGATATTGGAGCTTTTAAGAAAGTCAACATACTCAACAATCAGTTAGTCTTCTATGATTCCTAACACTCACGCATACATATGAGCAAAAGATTTCAGCCAGACACATAGAAATATAGGGGCTTAAAGTGTCGCCTCCCAACATATTCATCTCAAGGGCGACGTCAACAATAATAACTCATGACCACCCACATTCAACTGGATATATATGCCTAGATCTTTCCCCACCACATGATGCTTGCAAAATAGAAAATAAAAAGGAGTAGAGAAGAATACTTTGAATCTTGCATAAAAGTAAATACATAAAAGTAAAATATAGGCCCTTCGTAGAGGGAAGCAGAGGTTGTCATGCTCTTTTTTGTTGTATGCCAAATCTCTTAGTGCAAAGGAAAGTTATGTTATATTGCCCCTTATGATGGCAGCCTTTATTATGCATTTTATCGCTTTTATTATCGCCATCACAAGTTTGTACAACATTAATTCCCCTTACACTAAATGATTGAACATGTTTAGAAGCAATTTTTATTGCCTTTTGCACCGACGACAACTTACTTGAAGGATCTTACTCAATCCATAGGTAGGTATGGTGGACTCTTAAAACATGGATTTGGGTTTTTGGTTTTGGATGCAAAGGTAGTATATCTACTTAGCGCAGAGTTTTGGCTAGCAAAGATATTGGGCAAGAACCACATGTTAGAGGATCTATAACAATATAACTTCTATGTCAATGTGAACAAACATAAATCATTACGTTGACTTCCTTGTCTAAGGTCAACAATTTTGGCATACTATAATTAATGGGGTCTCAAAATCATAAAATATGTCAAGGATAGTGTATTTGCATGTAAATTTTCTCTTCCCTTATTAATTCGTTCATGTGTTGCATCACCGACCAATGCTATGTTTGTCAACCTTCAACAAATTTTGCCACTTATACTTTTCCTTATGTGGTGTCATTACTTATTATAAGATTACAATATTATCTTTTTCATTATTTTCATTTATTTTTATTGCAACAAGAAGGTAAAGAAGTTAAAGACTGAAAATAAAATTTATTATATTACCCTCACTCGATTACATAGATAGATAGATCACGAAACTAGCACTCAAAAATATGGATCGAACTAAACTTTTATTTGACTAATTCACAAAATAACTAAAGATCGAACTAAGATGGATAAAGATAATAAAAGTGATGGTGATATGATACCGGGGCATCTCCCCCCACCATGGCACAAGCCAAGAGGAGTGCCCATACCCATGTACTCAAGTCTCCTTCTTTGGTGAGGAAGATGAAGGTGGTGGTGGTGTAGATGATGAGGTAGAAGAAAACATGTCCTTCGGTTTCCATGGTAGTGGATCACCATCATAAGAGGAAACACGAGTCTCCCGGGTCCTGCAACTGGCAGCTAAACTC
The DNA here is from genome assembly GCF_904849725.1 of Hordeum vulgare subsp. vulgare. Taxonomy (NCBI): domain Eukaryota; kingdom Viridiplantae; phylum Streptophyta; class Magnoliopsida; order Poales; family Poaceae; genus Hordeum; species Hordeum vulgare. The sequence goes on along the minus strand of NC_058520.1, from coordinate 329,838,454 downwards.
TTTAAACCTTGCTTCATACTCAAAGATTTGGTTTTGAAGATCGAAGATTTGGGCTTGCAGAAAATTGATTTGCTCGTTGAGGGTGAAGACAATATCCTTCAAGGACCTGCCATCCACCTTCTAATCATGGGTGAATTCCGTGATCATGGAGTGGTTAACACTGAGTCCACGTTGCACCATGACTTGGCACCTGAAGATCTCCTACTCCATCGCCTCGAGCCTGGCCTACACGGTTCCCTTCTTCTTAGTCCCTTGAACATCCTAGATGTGGAGCACCCCCTCATGCATCTCAATGGTTTGAGGGTGATTCATCACCTCTGGCAAGTAGGGGTTCCTGACCCTCTCGAAGAACTTGTCCTGGGAGGAGCTTGATGAGGCCATGGTGTGTAGATCTGTCAGAAAAATAGCACGAAACAAGAACAGAGGATTTCTCCTTGGTATTCAGGTTAAATCATCGGGAGATATATATAAAGAATTTTTATATAGGGAAATGTTTGTCCTACAAGAAAACAGAGCCAGGAAGGTGCCCGAGGGCCCACTACCCACGAAGGCGTGCCTGGTGGGGATGACATGCCCTAGTGCCTAGTGCCCAGTGTCTAGGGTTTAGGGTTTAGGGCTGACGCCCCTAGTGCCTAGGGTTTACGGTTTAGGGTTGATGCCCCTGATGCCTAGTGAACACCTAGGTTGCCTTCTCGTGTGTTTATCAATTTGCTAATTTTTGTAATATTCCAAAACTGGAAAAAAAATGTGGATGTTTTGGAGTCCGTTTACTTACCGTATCACTTACCTCTTCCTTTTAAGGGTTCTGGAGTGCTCTGGGAGGTCTCCTTTATGTATTCTTCTGGTGTCATTGTTTGAATAGTATATTTTTCAACATTAATAGGTGTACCTGAAATATAGTGATTTATTCTTTGTACATTGACCACCTTCGGGTTAGTGCCTTCGGGATTATTGATCTTAATAACTCCAGACCGATAAACTTCTTTGATGATGTATCGTCCTTCACATTTGGAAAGAAGTTTTCCTACAAAAAATCTAATACTAGAATTGTATGATAGAACATATTCACCAACTTTGAATTCTCGCTTTTGGATTCTTTTTTCATGCCATCTTTTAACTTTTTCTTTAAATAGGTTTGCATTTTCATAAGCCTGGGTTCTCCATTCATTTAATGAGCTAATATAAAATAACCTCTTTTCACAAGAAATTCTGAAATCATAGTTGAGTTATTTAATTTCCTAATAAGCTTTATGTTCTAACTCAAGAGGTAAATGACATGCTTTTCCATAAACCATTTTATAAGGAGACATACCCATGGGATTTTTATAAGCTATTTTGTAGGCCCACAACGCATCATCTAATTTCTTAGACCAATTCTTTCGGGACCTATTGACAGTCTTTTTGCAATATTAATTTTATTTCTCTATTGTTTAATTCTACTTGACCACTAGATTGGGGATGATAGGGATATGTGATTCTATGTTTAACATCATATCTAGCAAGCAACTTACGAAACACACCATTAATAAAGTGTGAACCACCATTAGTCATTAAGTGTCTAGGGACTACAACACGTGCGAAAATAACTTCCTTAATCATTTTAATAGAGGTGTTATGATCAGCACTACTCGTTGGAATAGCTTCTACCCACTTAGTAACATAATCAACAACAACCAAAATATATGTATACCCATTAGAGGAAGGAAAAGGTCCCATATAATCAAATCCCCGAACATCAAATTTTTTTGTAACAAGTGAATAATTCATAGGCATTTCTTGACTTCTACCAATATTACCAATTATTTGACATTCATCACAAGAGAGGACAAACTTACGAGCATCTTTGAAAAGAGTAGGCCAATAAAATCTAGACTGTAATACCTTGTGGGCAGTTCTATCTCCGGCATGGTGTCCTCCATAAGCCTCGGAGTGACACTTTCGAAGGATTTGTTTCTGTTCATGCTCAGGTACACAACGTCTAATAATACCATCTACTCCCTATTTGTAAAGATGTGGGTCATCCCAAAAGTAATCTCTTAAATCAAAGAAGAATTTTTTTCTTTTCCTGATAGGTGAAACTAGGTGGTGTGTAATTAGCAACAATGTAATTAACAGAATCAGCAAACCACAATGTGTTATGAGAAACATTGAACACGGCTATTTGTTCATCAAGGAAGCAATCATCAATAGGTAGTGGGTCATTAAGAATATTTTCTAACCTAGACAAGTTATCAGCTACTCGGTTCTCAGTTCCTTTCCTATCAATGATATGCAAATCAAATTCTTGTAGCAAAAGAACCCACCTAATAAGCCTAGGGTTTAGCATCCTTCTTTTCCATAAGATATTTAATAGCACCATGATCGGTGTGACCAATTACTTTAGAATCAACAATGTAAGATCTCGATTTATCACAAGCAAATACAACTCGTAAGGATTCTTTTTTAGTGGTAGCATAATTTCTCTCGGCACTATCTAGATTTTTACTAGAATAATGGATAATGTTTAATTTCTTATCAACTCTTTGTTCTCTTCTAAGAGTTTGCTTATATCTCTGCAAAAATCGATCAAGATTGCTTAAGCAATCATCAAAAGAAGTTCCATAAACGGGAAAATCATCCATGAAAACCTCAACAACCTTTTCACAAAAATCAGAGAATATAAATGTCATAATCTTTGAAGGGTAGGAGGTGCATTGCATAATCCAAAAGGCATGTGTCTATAAGCATAGGTTCCAAAGCACAAGTAAAGGTGTTTCTCTCTTGATCAGGTTGTGACACATGTATTTGAGAAAAATCGGAATAACCATCTAGAAAGCAAAAAATGTGTTTGTTTCGATAATCTTCCTAGCATTTGGTCTATGAAAGGTAAAGGATAATGATCTTTCCTAGTAGATTTCTTTAATTTTCTAAAACCAATTACCATTCTATAGTAGGTTACAATTCTTTGTGGAATTAGTTCATTTTTATCATTAAAAACAATAGTAATAACTCCTTTCTTAGGAACACAATGAACGAGACTTACCCATCTAATATCAGCTATGGGATAAATTATACCTGCTTCGAGAAGCTTTAATATTTCATTTCTTACCACTTCTTTCATTTTGGGATTCAGTATTCATTGGTGATCAACAACGAGTTTAGCATGTGGTTCCATATCAATCTTGTGCTGACAAAGAGTGTGACTAATGCCCTCAATATCATGAAGAGTATACCCAATAGCAGCTCGGTGCTTCCTTAAAGTTCTTAACAATCTTTTTTATTCATGCTCTGTAATGTTAGCACTGATAATAATAGGATATGTCTTCTTTTCATCAAGATAAGCATATTTGAAAGTGTCATGTAATTGTTTTAATTAAAACACAGGATCACCCTTGGGTGGAGGAGGACCTCCTAGAGTTTCAACATGCAAGTTGTGTTTAAGGATAGGTTGTTGTCCAAAGAACATTTTATCTATTTCATTTCTTTCACGCATATGCATATCATTTTCATGGTCTAGAAAATATTGTTCTAATGGATCAGTAGGAGGAATGTCAAAAGAAATAAAAAACATTTCATATTTACTAGGTAATTCTTTATCATGGGGTTGCTTACTAAACTTGGAGAAATTGAACTCGTGAGACATATATATACCACCAAAATTAACACTGAAGTTTCCTTTTTGCAATCTATTTCAGCATTGACAGTGTTCAAGAAGGGTCTACCAAATATTATGGTACAAATATCATCTTGTGATGAGCCAAGTACTAGGAAATTAGTAGGATATTTCACTTTTCCGCACAAGATCTCAACATCTCTTACAATCCCAAGTGGTGTGATGGTGTCTCTATTAGCAAGTTCAGAAATAACATCTATGTCTTCAATTTCAGCAGGTGCTATCTCATGCATAATTTCTTGATATAAGGTAAAATGAATAGCACTAACACTAGTGCCCATATCACGTAAACCATGATAACAATGATCTCCTATTCTGACTGAGACGACAAGCATGCCAACAAGGGGTTTATTTTTATCTTTAGTATCAGGCTTGGCAATTCAAGCAGCTTCATCACAGAAATAAATAATATGCCCATCAATATAATCGACCAAGAGATCTTTAACCATAGCAATACTAGGTTCTACCTTGATTTTCTCACAGGTTTTGGTTGTTCTGACATAACTTTTGTTAACCATGGTTGAAGCTTTAGCATGTTGCGGTATCCTAACATGGACAGGTGGTTTCTCAATATAAGTAGTTGGCACAAGTAGGTCAACATTGTAAATGATAGTTCCATTCTCAACTTGAATTGGTTCTTCAACTTTTTCTTTAATAGGTGGATGATATTTAAACAATTTCTCTTTAGGGAGATCAACATGAGTAGCAAAGGTTTCACAAAATGAGGCTACTATCTGAGAGTCAAGTCCATATTAAGTGCTAAAATCATTGAAAGTATCAGTATTCATAAAAGATTTAACACAATCGAACTCAAGTTTTATACCTCACTCTTTACCTTCGTCGAGTTCCCAATATTTAGAGTTGTGTTTAATTCTATCCAAAAGATCCGACCTGAATTCAATAGTCTTCTTCACAAAAGAACCAGAACAAGAAGTATCGAGCAAGGTCTGATAATTAGGAGAAAGCCGAGCATAAAAATTCTGAATAATAATTTCTCTCGAGAGCTCATGATTGGGGCATGAAAACAACATTGACTTAAGGCTCCCCCAATCTAGAGCGATACTTTCTCCTTCACGAGGCCAAAAACTATAGTTATAATTCGGATCATGATGAACAAGATGCATAGGATGAATTTTTTGGTGAAAGTCCAATCGCAATCGGTTCTAGTTCCAAGATCATGTATCATCACATATCCTATACCATGTCAATGCTTTTCTCCCAAAGATAAAGGGAAAAGATTCTTCTTGACTTCATCTCTGAATAAACCTACAAGCTCACTACAACAAGACCTCACCTCTAGCAACGCTTCTTTCCGTATCTAAAAGTCCATATATGCGTTGCTAGCCTCTTTACCAATGGTTCAGGATGCGTAACCTTATCCAGTGTTGCTAGTCACTACTGGAAAACAGTTATTTGCCATCTGCTTCTTCTTTGCCGTCTGCTGGCTGATGGCAAAGACCCTCTTTGCCATCAGCTACCAGAAACCAGATGGCAAAGAGCAGGCTGATGCCAAAGGTACTATTTGCCATCAGCCAGCTCTTTGTCGTCTGCCAGCTCACGGCAAAGAGCATTCAGGCAGACGGCAAAGAGCATGGGCGGCCCACCCCGCAGCCCCTCTCTCCCCCCTAACGGCCTCTCTCTTTGCCGTCTTATTTTCACCTCTGTGCCGTCGGGAGGCGAACAGCAAAGAGGGTGCCCCCCTAACGGCTGTTAGCCCCACCCCCACGCGTCTCCCTCCCCCTAACGGCCACCCCGACACCCCTCTCTCTCTCACCCCCGACACCACCATCGCCGCCGCGCCCTCCTCCGACCTTCCTGCGCCCCCTCCTGCTCCGGCCTCCCTGCGCCCCATCCTCCACCACCGCACCCTCCTCCTCCCCGGCCGCCCTGCGCCCTCCTCCTCCCCGGCCGCCCTGCGTCCTCCTCCCCGGCCGCCCTGCACCCTCCTCCTCCCCGACCGCCCTGCGCCCTCCTCCTCCCCGGCCGCCCTGCGCCCCCTCCTCCACCGCCATCTCCTCCACCGCTGCACCCTCCTCCTCCCCGGCCGCCCCCCTCCGGTGAGTCCTTTTTTCTTTTTTTGCTAATTTACAGATTTAGTTTTGTTTTGTTAATTAGTGGTAGCTAGATTATTGTTAGTAGTTTTACTGGTAGATTTAGTTAGGTTAGTAGTTTTCGTTAGGTTAGTTAGTTAGCTTGGTTAGTTAGGTGGAGGAGGAGAAGAGGAGAAGAGGAGGAGGAGGAGGACGAGAAGAGGAGAAGAAGAAGCGGAGTAGGAGGAGGAGGAGAAGAAAAAGAAGAAGAAGAAGAAGAAGAAGAAGAAGAAGAAGAAGAAGAAGAAGAAGAAGAAGAAGAAGAAGAAGAAGAAGAAGAAGAAGAAGAAGAAGAAGAAGAAGAAGAAGAAGAAGAAGAAGAAGAAGAAGAGGAGGAGGAGGAGAAGAAGAAGAAAATAAGAAGGAGGAGAAGAAGAAGAAGAAGAAGAAGAGAAGAAAAAATAAGAAGGAGAAGAAGTAAAGAAGAAGAGAAGAAGAAGAGAAGAAGAGAATAAGAAAAAAAATAAGAAGGAGAAGAAGAGAAAAAAGAAGAAGAAATTGATTTTTTATTGTTTGGTATTTAGTGGTAACTAGATTCTTTTTTAGTTACTTAGTGGTAGATTCTGTTTTTGTTATTTTTTTGCTGTTTAGTGCTATCTAGGTTTAGCGATAGGTTTAGTTAGCTTGGTTAGTTAGGTTAGTTAGTTAGTTAGCTTAATAGAAAGAATAGGAAGAAGAAGAGGAGGAGGAGGAGGAGAAGAGGAGGAGAGGAGGAGGAGGAGAAGAAGAAGAAGAAGAAGAAGAAGAAGAAGAAGAGGATAAGACAAAAATAAGAAGGAGAAGAAGAAAAGAAGAAGAAAAGAAGAAGAGAAGAAGAAGAGAAGAAGAGAAGAAGAATACCTTCTCCTCCTCCTCCTTCTCCTTCTTCTTGATTTCTTCTTCTTATTCTCCTCCTCATCTTTCTTCTCCTCTATCTTATTCTCCTCACCTTATTTTCCCCAACAATGAGATAATTATCCCATTTAGCTACAAAATGGCATAAAAACCTTGGTTAGCTCATGAATATTATATTCTTAACTTGTTTTCCTCTAAAATGACATAATTAGAATATTTGTGTTGATCGGGTGGATTTACATGTGATAGTTGTCTCGTCGCTGTGAGGTCTGCTGTGCGAAGACCTGCCCGTGCGTTGTACGAGCTCCGCCCCTGCATTCGTGGGTCAGTACAAATTTCATCTCCTCCCCGCCCCTTCATTTACTGTGGCTCAGTTTCCGGATGAAACTTTCTAGATTTAGGTAATTAAATTAATTTATCAGTATGCGTGACCAGTATGCGTCTCCCGTTTGAAAGGGCGCCATCTATAAATATGCATGTTTTTGCATATTTATAACCGCCATCCTTTCGAATTATCCAACATTATCCATGGACAGCCGGAGTATGTGTAGATTGGGTTCGTTTTCCCGTATGCTGTGCTCCGGATCCGATGCGGAATTTTGTCAGTGCCTCCCTGTTGTTCTCCGGATGCACATCCTCTCTGTTTATTGCGGAGACGTGTATCAGGAGAACAGCGGGGAGGTACTGCCGAAATTTTGCATTGGATCCAGAGCAGAGCATGGGGAAACGAACCCAATCTACACATACTCGGGTGGGATTAGGACCTATCTTTACCTATTAGCGTGTAGGTTGCCTGGACATAATAAAAATGGCGAACCTGATTAACCGATGGATATAAATGCTAAATTATATATAAATATATTTCTTCTGTCTTTAGTAGCTACGCAAGATGAGTGATCGTGCGTGGATGTATACCGGTCACCCTAGTTAGAAAGAGATGACGAAAGAATGGTTTGTAAAAACAAAGGAATTTGTGAAAGTCGCATTGCAAATGGCCAGGAAAGAAACTATTGCCCCTGTCCTGGATGCAACAACTATAAAAAGAGGACAGAGGCTGTAATGATTAAACACCTACAGAAGAGGGGTTTTAAGCCTAATTATACGGTGTGGACATTTCATGGTGAGTCTATACAACGCACAAGAGCTGAGGTGGCCCGTCGTCGCACGGACGAGCATGGTACCGGGATCGAAGACATGGTGCAAGACTTTGATGATGCTCGGGATTCGGAAGATGAGATGGAGGAATCTGCAAAGGCCTTTTATGAAATGTTGGAGTCTTCAAAACGTCCTCTCCATGAGCACACTGAGCTCTGTCAGCTGGATGCAATTGCACAAGTAATGGCTCTGAAGGCTCAGTTCAACTTGGGAAGAGAATGCTACGACGCGATGATGACACTATTTGGACGCTTCCTACCCAAAGGCCATGTCATGCGTGCAAACCTGTACCAGTCGGACAAAATACTTCGTGTACTTAAGATGCCCTATGAGAAGATAGATGCATGTGAGAAAGGATGTGTCTTATTTAGGAAGGAGTATGCACACTTGGACTATTGTCCCAATTGCGAGTCTTGCAGGTATCTTGTGGTAGACAACGGTATGGGTGAGAAGAGGCAGACCAAAATCGCAATTAGTGTTCTTCGGTATATGCCAATCGTACCAAGACTTCAACGTATTTTCATGGTCGAAGAGACAGCCAGACAGATGACATGGCACAAATTGGGCAAAAGAACCGAACTAGATGCGGATGGGAATAAGATGATGGTACACAGATCGGATGGGAAAGCGTGGAAACATTTCGATGGATTGCATCAGGAAAAAGCGGCAGATCCAAGGAATCCTCGAGTTTGCGCCGCCACGGATGGTTTTAATCCCTTCGGCATGACGGCAACCCAATACAGTTGTTGGCATGTATTTGTCATTCCACTCAATCTCCCCCCCCCAGGCATATTATGCAAAGAAAGAACATATTTCTGACGTTGATAATTCCACGTCCCAATTATCCGGGGAAGAATATGAATGTGTACCTGCAACCGCTTAAGGATGAATTGGAAGAAGTATGGGATAATAGGGTCAAGACATACGATGCCTCTAGAAAAGAAAACTTCAAAATGCATGTGTGGTACATGTACTCAATGCATGACTTGCCAGCGTATGTGCTATTCTCTCGATGGTGTGTGCATGGAAGGTTCCCGTGCCCCCAATGCAAGGCAGCTCTTCAGTTTCATTGGTTGCAGGAGGGTCGGAAGTATTCTTGCTTTGACTTGCATAGACAGTTCCTGGATCCTGACCATCAGTTCAGAAAAGACAAGAAGAACTTTACCAAAGGTAAAGTTGTCAAAAACTTGGCACCACCTACGCTCACAGGCCAACAGATCCTGGATCAGTTAAACGCCCTCAAGCCTGATCCAAAGCGTCCAGGGTATTTCAAGGGGTATAATTCAAAACACGCCTGGACTCACAAGCCATGCTTCTGTGATCTGCCTTACTTCAAAGACCTCCTTCTTCCACACAATATCGACATGATGCACACTGAAAAGAATATCGGAGAGGCTATTTTTGGTACATTGTTCGACATAGATGGGAAGACAAAGGATAATATTAAGGCTAGAGTCGATCAAGAGACATTATGTCATAGACCGTTACAAAACATGCGAGAAGGCAAAGGAAAGCAGAAGTGGTCGAAGCCAAAGGCCTGGTTCAATCTTGGAAGGCTAGCTATGAGGGAAATTATCTTGTGGGTCAAAATGCACTTGATGTTCCCCGATGGGTATGCAGCGAATCTAAAGAGGGGAGCGAGTCTTGAAAAATTAAAAATCTTTGGTCTCAAGAGTCATGATTGGCACATATGGCTAGAGCGGGTAATGCCGGTGATGTTACGTGGCTTTATTCGTGAGGATGAATGGCTAGTACTGGCTGAGCTGAGCTATTTCTTCCGTGTTCTTTGTGCGAAAGAATTGTCGCCTGGCGTGGTAGAAGACATGGAGGAGTTTCACCGGAGTTGTTGTGCAAGTTAGAGAAGATCTTTCCATCGGGCTTCTTTAATCCAATGCAGCATTTAATTTTACATCTACCGACCGAGGCAAGATTGGGTGGACCCGTGCAAGATCGTTGGTGCTATGCAACTGAGAGGATGCAGAAGACCCTTCGAGCTAAATGTAAAAATAAGCATAGAATTGAAGCATCATGGCTGAGGCATTCATTACTGAGGAGGTGGCAAACTTTGTGACAGCACAATACGAAGCCAAAAATCATCATTTGCATAATCCGAAACCTCGGCACAATGATGCAGACCCTAAAAAAGGTGGGTCCAACCTCAGCCTATTCAAAGGGAAGCTCGCACCAGCCGGTGCTTCGAAACCAATAACGTTGGATGTCAAAGAATGGAGGAACATTTCGTTGTATATCTTCAACAACCTAACAGAAGTGCGGCCGTACATCGAGTGAGTTATCGGCACATTTTCCCGTAACTTCTAATTCATTTGAACTGCTCTTATTCCCGGATATTGCAAACAGCCGGTGATCGAAAATGATTCTGTCAAAGAGTATGGGCTTCTGTCAAAGATAGGAGGCTGCTATCCCGGTTTCATCTCTTGGTTCAAACAAACGGTAATTATCAATAATGGACCATTTCATTCTTGGTCTAACTTGCGGCTAATGCAACAATCGTTTCGTATTAAACTTGTAGGTTAATTCAGAGTCTATGGACGCCGAATTGAGACAAGTCGCTAATGTTTTGACTATAAGGTCCGTTCATTTGAGAAATACAACATCAACGGGTATCTCTTTCGTACCTTTGGCAAAGAGCTATCTATGCCCGACCGAAAATCTACAAATTGTGGTGTCTCTGCTATCGGCGAAGGTGTTATCGAGTATTATGGAAGAGTTGAAGCAATTTATGAACTTCAATTCGATGGTGAAAACCCACCGAACGTCGTAGTCTTCAAATGTTATTGGTTCCAGCCGAAGAAGACTAGAAGGACTCATGAACATATAGGACTAGTCGAAATCAATCCAAACACCCATTTAGATGTTCCCGATGTCTATATTACGGCTCAACAGGCGACCCAAGTTTTCTATCTACCGTGGGCATGCCAAACGGATAAGAATCTGGAAGGTTGGTATGTTGTTTATGAAGTGCCGCTACATGTCAGACCACCTCTCCCGAATGAACAGGATTATGAACCTCACATTAACCCAGACACATATGATGGAGAATTCTTCCAAGAAACGTTTCAAGAACCGTCGTGCTTGACCCAAGAACATGGAAGTAGATAGCGACAATGAATCCGACTCCAGCCCTGAGCCGGAACCACAAGACCTGGAACTCGTAGAGGTTACTGATGCGGATGACCTGTCAATGCTTCAACGATTAAAGGAAGGCCTTTCACAACTTCACGCCGTTGAACCCGACGAGCACGTCATTCATGAAGACATGCGTGATAGTGATGATGATGATGCATTTATTGATGATGATTATTAGCTTGTAAGATTCACAACTTAAATTTTATATATATATATTAATCTTTATTATTCATGTACATATTATTATTCATGTTAGTTATTCAATTTTTTTATGTTGTACTAATTTCTTTTAATATTTATCATGGCAGGTCACCAGGTGTGGAAAGATGGTTGGCGCTGGTCCAGATCGCTCGACGGGTTCTTCCCAGGCGCCCCGCACGAGGGGTGGTACTTCCCTTCCACCCCTATCTCTCCGTAGAGCCTTGGCAGACAGTCTGTTGACACCACCCGTGGGTTCTTCTTCGTCGGCGGCATTGCCCACTGGGAGAGGTGTTGGTCGGGTAGGGAAGAAGGGGAAGGGTACACGGAGAGGTGGTGGCCGCGGAAGATCCACGAGGACTGTTGAGCCGTCCTCGCCGCCACCACCAGCTCATTCACCCGAGTATAGGACTACTATGGTCGACCCATTTGCGGAGGAGGTTATGGGGACTCCGTTCCAGGAGCCTGTTGTTGACGGGCATTCATCCCATGAGACTTCGGTCCAGGAGCAGCCTCGGGTCGAGGTGCATTCGGCCCACGAGACTACGGTTTCGGAGGCTTCACCCGACGTGGAGAGGCCCGGATGGGAGACCTGGCCGGATCGTACCGAGTTGCCGGATTGAACCGAGGGTCCGGGTGGCTCAGGGGGCGGGGATGGCGGGGATGAGCTTACGGATAGTGAGGGCGATGTGCAGGTGGACGGGGCCACCGTGTACAAGCGTGGTAGTACACGTCTCCTGGTCGCGCCGGCTACCCGCGAGTAGAGGCCGGTGACTAAACCTGAAGGAGATAGGTAAGTACATTTACTCTTTTTTTAGCTTTTGCCTTCAAGTTTGTTCAAATATCTAATGTGTTGACCTTATCATACTGCAGGGGATGGGTACACCCTCTTGGAGTCCGCAGGCCGAACTCTGTCCTTGGTGTGCTTTGCCGGACAAATTTCCCGGGGTTTGTGACGTTGCCTGCTGAGGGTCAGGTTCCTACACTAGGATTTTTCTGGGAGCACTACTAGGCTGCGCGGGCCCCGCCGGAGGAGATTATAGATGGTGTCTTGTGCCAAACGAGGGCCGAGATGGTGATCAAGAGTTTTTCGGTAAGTTATCCTTTTACAGAATCTAAAATTAACAATATAGCTAATTATTGTACTAATCGGTGTTTTCACGTTTGATTGCAGACCTTCTATAGGTGTGAGGATGGATATGAGGAGGAGGCGGCCAGGGTTCTCGAGGCCGAGTGTAAGCGGTTACTACAGAACTTGCGCCACGAGGCTCGGCCGCAGGCTATTCGAGATTACTACGCCACGCGTGGTATTAAGAAGCAGAAGAAGGATTGTCGCGGAAAGTTTCTGAAGAAGGAGCAATACATGAAGGTAATTACCTATTCTTAAGTCCTTCTATGTAGTTTTCTTGATTTCATTCATAGGCGTAGCGCTGAAAATTATTTCTAATAACTTACACGTGCCCCCGAGATGGTGTGCGGATAAGATGGATTGTTGGGAGGCGTTGGTTGATGAGTGGTGCACAGGCAGCTGGCAAGCCGTCCACGAGAATGCGAAGGATCGGCGTAGCCAAATGGTTGGTGTGCCACACCATCAAGGCAGCCCCAACTTACTTCAGTTCGGACAAAATTGGGTATGTGATTTGCTTCATGATTCATGCAATTCATTCTTGATGCTAATATTTTGTTCCTCTCTTTTAGGCGCATCACAATAATACGGAGATGCCACACTTGTACGACCTTTATGGCATGGCCCATACTGCCTCGTACAAGAAGGCGAAGCCATTCTCTGAGTCTGACCTGGATGATCCCAATAACTTCACTAACATATCATCCCACCAGAAGCTCCTGGCATACAGGGACGCCGGGAAGGCTACGAAAGGGGATGACTTTAACCCTAGCCAGGAACCTTTGGATCTAGAGCAGGTGATGATATCTGGTGGCGGGAGGCCCCATGGCTCGATAGCCATTGGAGATGGGATAATACGCTGTTCACTCACTCTCCCGGAGATCAAGGCGCACCAGTCGAGCAGCTGTCCTGAGATAATGCGTCGTCCACGGCCAGTCGAACTTGCCATCGAGGTTAGTTGTACGGACTAAGAACACTTTCATCCATTTCATTATGTGTGTCACCATAGATCATTAGTGTGGTAACGAGGAATGGTGTTTCAGGCTGCTCTTCAGAAAGAGAGATTGGCAAACCAGGCTGCTCTTGAGAAAGAGAGATTGGCAAGCCAGGCTTCTCTTGAGGCTGCTCTTGAGAAAGAGAGATTGGCAAGTCAGGCTGCTCTTGATGAGAGGGACTAGACCACGGCACGATTGATTGAGGAGGAGAGGTACCGGAATGAGGCGGGTCAACGGGCCCTGTACGACCTTTTTGTTGTAAGTTTTTTTTCACATTAGCCAAATCATGTGTGTAATGTCTGTTTCATTACTAACTAATACGACCCACTCTTCAGGGTCTGTGCGAGAAGAGCGGTCAAGTCCCTCTGCCGATGCCCGTCTTCTCTTTGATAGGCACGGTGAGTTTCATTATAAACAAGTATTAATAATTGAGTCTCATCATGCTAACTGACACATTGCAAAATATCGATTCTGCAGAATAACTCCCGAGTGGCATCGCACAACCCTTCTCTAGGTGTTTCTCCTCCTTGATGACCACTACGGTAAGTTTCTCTTCTCCTCTTTCATATTCTCCTTTCCTTAATTTCCCCAACAATGACATAGTTAGCCCATTTAGCTCCAAAAAGACATAATTAGCCCATTTAGCTTAAAAATGCCATAATAAGCTCAAAATGGCATAAGAACCTTGGTTAGCTCATTATTATTATATACTTAGCTTGTTTTCCTCTAAAATGAGATAATTAGCCCATTTAGCTCCAACAAGACATAGTTAGCTAATTTAGCTCCAAGAAGAGGAGAAGAGGAGAAGAAATAGGAAAAATGAAAAGAAAGAAGAAGAAGAAGAAGAGAAGAAGGAGAAGGAGGAGGAGGAGGAGGAGGAGAAGGCCAAGGACCTTCTAGTTCTTCTCCTCCTCCTCCTTCTCCTCCTTCTCCTCCTTCTTCTTAATTTCTTCTTCTTCTCCTCCTCCTCCTCTTTCTTCTCCTCTGTCATATTATCCTTGCTTTAATTTCCCCAACAATGACATAATTAGCCCATTTAGCTCCAAAATGCCATAATAACCTCAAAATGGCATAAGAACCTTGGTTAGCTCATGAATATTATATACTTAGCTTGTTTTCCTCTAAAATGGGACAATTAACCCATTTAGTTCCAAAAAGACATAATTAGGTAATTTAGCTCCAACAAGAGGAGAAGAGGAGAAGAAATAGGAAAAATGAAAAGAAAGAAGAAGAAGAAGAAGAAGAAGAAGAAGAAGAAGAAGAGAAGAAGGAGAAGGAGGAGGAGGAGGAGGAGAAGGCCAAGGTCCTTCTAGTCCTTCTCCTCCTCCTCCTTCTCCTCCTTCTCCTCCTTCTTCTTGATTTCTTCTTCTCCTCCTCCTCCTCCTCTTTCTTCTCCTCTTTCATATTATCCTTGCTTTAATTTCCCCAACAATGACATAATTAGCCCATTTAGCTCCAAAATGCCATAATAACCTCAAAATGGCATAAGAACTTTGGTTAGCTCATGAATATTATATACTTAGCTTGTTTTCCTCTAAAATGGGATAATTAGCCCATTTAGCTCCAAAAAGACATAATTAGGTAATTTAGCTCCAAAAAGAGGAGAAGAGGAGAAGAAATAGGAAAACTGAAAAGAAAGAAAAAGAAGAAGAAGAAGAAGAAGAAGAAGAAGAAGAAGAGAAGAAGGAGAAGGAGGAGGAGGAGGAGGAGGAGAAGGCCAAGGACCTTCTAGTCCTTCTCCTCCTCCTCCTTCTCCTCCTTCTTCTTGATTTCTTCTTCTTCTCATCCTCCTCCTCTTTATTCTCCTCTTTCATATTATCCTTGCTTTAATTTCCCCAACAATGACATAATTAGCCCATTTAACTCCAAAATGCCATAATAACCTCAAAATGGCATAAGAACCTTGGTTAGCTCATGAATATTATATACTTAGCTTGTTTTCCTCTAAAATGGGAAAATTAGCCCATTTAGCTCCAAAAAGACATAATTAGGTAATTTAGCTCCAACAAGAGGAGAAGAGGAGAAGAAATAGGAAAAATGAAAAGAAAGAAGAAGAAGAAGAAGAAGAAGAAGAAGAAGAAGAGAAGAAGGAGAAGGAGGAGGAGGAGGAGGAGAAGGCCAAGGACCTTCTAGTCCTTCTCCTCCTCCTCCTTCTCCTCCTTCTCCTCCTTCTTCTTGATTTCTTCTTCTTCTCCTCCTCCTCCTCTTCCTTCTCCTATTTCATATTATCATTGCTTTAATTTCCCCAACAATGATATAATTAGCCCATTTAGCTCCAAAATGCCATAATAAGCTCAAAATGGCATAACAACCTTGGTTAGCTCATGAATATTATATTCTTAGCTTGTTTTCCTCTAAAATGGTATAATTAGACCATATAGCTCCAAAAAGACATAATTAGGTAATTTAGCTCCAACAAGAGGAGAAGCGGAGAAAAACAGGAAAAATGAAAAGAAAGAAGAAGAAGAAGAAGAAGAAGAAGAGAAGAAGGAGAAGGAGGAGGAGGAGGAGAAGGCCAAGGACCTTTTAGTCCTTCTCCTCCTCCTCCTTCTCCTCCTTCTTCTTGATTTCTTCTTCTTCTCCTCCTCCTACTCTTTCTTCTCCTCTTTCGAATTATCCTTGCTTTAATTTCCCCAACAATGACATAATTAGCCCATTTAGCTCCAAAGTGCCATAATAAGCTAAAAATGTCATGAGAACCTTGGTTAGCTCATGAATATTATATTCTTAGCTTGTTTTCCGCTAAAATGACATAATTAGCCCATATAGCTCCAAAAAGACATAATTAGGTAATTTAGCTCCAACAAGAGGGGGAGAGGAGAAGAAATAGGAAAAACGAAAAGAAAGAAGAAGAAGAAGAAGAAGAAGAAGAAGAAGAAGAGAAGAAGGAGAAGGAGGAGGAGGAGGAGAAGGCCAAGGACCTTCTAGTCCTTCTCCTCCTCCTCCTCCTTCTCCTCCTTCTCCTCCTCCTCCTCCTCCTCCTCCTTCTCCTCCTTCTCCTCCTTCTTCTTGATTTCTTCTTCTTTTCCTCCTCCTCCTCTTTCATATTATACTTGCTTTAATTTCCCCAAAAATGACATAATTAGCCCATTTAGCTCCAAAATGCCATAATAAGCTAAAAATGGCATAAGAACCTTGGTTAGCTCATGAATATTATATTCTTAGCTTGTTTTCCGCTAAAATGACATAATTAGCCCATATAGCTCCAAAAAAGACATAATTAGGTAATTTAGCTCCAACAAGAGGAGAAGAGGAGAATAAATAGGAAAAATGAAAAGAAAGACGAAGAAGAAGAAGAAGAGAAGAAGGAGAAGGAGGAGGAGGAGAAGGCCAAGGACCTTATAGTCCTTCTCCTCCTCCTCCTTCTCCTCCTTCTCCTCCTTCTTCTTGATTTCTTCTTCTTCTTCTTCTTCTCCTCCTCTTTCTTCTCCTCTTTCATATTATCCTAGCTTTAATTTCCCCAGCAATGACATAATCAGCCCATTTAGCTCCAAAATGCCATAATAAGCTAAAAATGGCATAAGAACCTTGGTTAGCTCATGAATATTATATTCTTAACTTGTTTTCCGCTAAAATGACATAATTAGGCCATATAGCTCCAAAAAGACATAATTAGATAATTTAGCTCCAACAAGAGGAGAAGAGGAGAAGAAATAGGAAAAATGAAAACAAAGAAGAAGAAGAGAAGAAGGAGAAGGAGGAGGGGGAGGAGGAGAAGGCCAAGGACCTTCTAGTCCTTCTCCTCCTCCTCCTTCTCCTCCTTCTTCTTGATTTCTTCTTGTTCTCCTCCTCCTCCTCTTTCTTCTCCTCTTTTCATATTATCCTTGCTTTAATTTCCCCAACAATGACATAATTAACCCATTTATCTCCAACATGCCATAATAAGCTAAAAATGGCATAAGAACCTTGGTTAGCTCATGAATATTATATTCTTAGCTTGTTTTCCGCTAAAATGACATAATTAGCCCATATAGCTCCAAAAAAGACATAATTTGGTAATTTAGCTCCAACAAGAGGAGAAGAGGAGAAGAAATAGGAAAAATGAAAAGAAATAAGAAGAAGAGACGAAGGAGAAGGAGGAGGAGGAGGAGGAGAAGGCCAAGGACCTTCTAGTCCTTCTCCTCCTCCTCCTTCTCCTCTTTCTCCTCCTTCTTCTTGATTTCTTCTTCTTCTCCTCCTCCTCCTACTCTTTCATATCCTCTTTCATATTATCCTTCCTTAATTTCCCCAACCATGACATAATTAACCCATTTAGCTCCAAAATGCCATAATAAGCTAAAAATGGCATAAGAACCTTGGTTAGCTCATGAATATTATATTCTTAGCTTGTTTTCCGCTAAAATGACATAATTAGCCCATATAGCTCCAAAAAGACATAATTAGGTAATTTAGCTCCAACAAGAGGAGAAGAGGAGAAGAAATAGGAAAAATGAAAAGAAAGAAGAAGAAGAGAAGAAGGAGAAGGAGGAGGAGGAGGAGAAGGCCAAGGACCTTCTAGTCCTTCTCCTCCTCCTCCTCCTCCTCCTTCTCCTCCTTCTTCTTGATTTCTTCTTCTTCTCATCCTCCTCCTCTTTCTTCTCCTCTTTCATATTATCCTTGCTTTAATTTCCCCAACAATGACATAATTAACCCATTTAGCTCCAAAATGCCATAATAAGCTAAAAATGGCATAAGAACCTTGGTTAGCTCATGAATATTACATTCTTAGCTTGTTTTCCACTAAAATGACATAATTAGCTCAAAAACAGCATATTTTGTTCTTCTTCTGACTTTCTTATTCACATTTTTGCAGATTGGATATACTACATGCATGGAAGCTGGCATTCATGGAGTTGAACAATGTCGATGGATGAACTTTATATGTATATCATCTAGTTTTTATTTGAGTTGATGAACAATGTCGAACTATATGTATATGTATATATGGATAAACAGTGCAATACTTTGTATGTTGGTTCTTTCGATATATGGGGATGTACATTGATTTATATGTATATCATATATGTGTGGTGAATTATATATATGTGTTGGCAAGTATATGTGTGGTGAACTATATATCATATATGTGTGGTGAATTATATAAATGTGCTGTCAAATATATATATATGTGCTGTGAAATAATATAAAACAAAAAAATAGGTACTATATGGGCTCTTTTGCCGTCTGCCAGCTGATGGCAAAGACCTGTGCCATCAGCTGGCAGACGGCAAAGGTGCCACATGGCACCCAGCTGTGCATCCTGGGGTGTCTATGTAGGCTCTTTGTCGTCTGCCTCCAGGGTGGGCAGACGGCAAAGAAGAGGGCACAAAAGAGGGGGGAGGAGGAGGCAGACGGCAAAGAGTGGAGGGGGAGGAGGAGGAGGCAGACGGCACAGAAGAGGGGGCGGCAGATGGCAAAGAAGAGGGGGAGGCAGACGGCAGAGAAGAGGGGGAGGCAGACGGCAAAGCCTCCGTTAACCCCTAACGGAGGCAACGCCTGTCGGCTGCCGTCTCGAGCACTTTGCCGACTGCTCCTATGAAAAGCTGACGGCAAAGCTCTTTGTCGTCTGCTTTGCGGAGACAGACGGCAAAGAAGGTACGATGCCGTCGTAGGCTGACGCAGAAATTTTACCGGCCGTGAGAATATTTGTCGTCTGTGGTATTGTCTTTGTCGTCCGTGATATACTCTTTGTCGTCCGTGATGGCAGACGGCAAAGAAGCTGATTCTTGTAGTGAGTGCATAATGCAACGCTTATACTGCCGTTGGTAAAAGGGACCGTTGCAAGATTACAACACATAAAACCTACATCTACAACACTTAATTATGTTGGTGCTCAATATACACGAATAAAAATCTCATTATTTCTCAATAGAGATTTTGCAACACTTCTTGGTACACATATTATGTTATTATTATTATTATTATTATTATTATTATTATTCACAACAATTAAATTAATGCTCCACATAATGGTGATAATTATGTATATCAAGTGACGAAAAGATGAGATAACATACTCACAAGAGGAAGAAATCATATATTGGATAAAACTATTGGATTACAATAGTGGATATTACAGGAGAAACATTATCCAAATATGATGCACATCTAAATATTTTCTTGATAACAAAAATTAAACTAAAAGCATCCATCGACATCCTTAAAACCTAACTTAAACATAACCAGAAACATCATCGAACATGAACAATATCCTTACAATTCAACTAAAACTGAAAGCATCCATCTATCATTATCATCATCATCATCATCATCATCATCATGAACTCGAGCATCACCACCATCAGCATCATGAACTGGAACATCACCACCATCAGCATCATGAACTGGAACATCACCACCACCATCATCATTGTAGTATACTTGGGACACACCCATATAATTAGCAGTATATCTTTTGAGTCTACAAAGCAAGTAACAAAATGTGTTTTTAACATATAGTGCATTAAGAAGTAAGAACCACTTTGCTCACTCTTACTGGCTCATTAGCACATTTTTTGTTTTTTGGGTCTGGAAAGTGGTCTGATAGCAAATAAGAACAAGCAAATAAACAAGATAGCACTGCAGTCTGAACACAAATTCGTATGTGATTATGAAAAGATACCAGCATGAGTGTTAGTTGTCATTGATGACTAATCCAGATGCCACAATATACAACAAAACCTCGAGAAAACATGGGTAAATAAAATTATATGGACAGTAGCCTAGTGCTGATGTGCATAGTGAAATGTGATTGACACTAGCACTTCTCTCCTCAAAATTATTTGTCATTTGAAACTGAACCAAAACATTTATTTCTAGTTGGTTTCAATAATTCAATAGGAAACAAACGAATTTCCATGGTCATGACCAGCCTAGACATCCATTGCTAATTCTTTAAACCTATAGCCAAACTGTTTTATGTGAACCTACTGAAACCTACAACGCCAAATCCTATAAATTTACATGGACAACAGCATAGAACCTAGCACGGCTCAATGGTCGTGGACACAACGAGCAGTAACACTTTAAGGAGAGGGGGGAGTTTACCTTGCATGGCATCGTCCATGAAGTGCTTCATGAACTCAACTTGCTCTGTGGCGTCCCCCTGCATGGAGTTGGAACACCTAATTGAGCTTAATTATATTAAGATTCGTCATATGAAACCAAATAGTGGACTTAATACATGCAGCACACAATATTATAGGTCCGCGGTTTCTGATATCCAACAAAAAAATAGCTTGTTTACCAGGCAATAACTTGTACCTTCAGTTTGGTTCTCAAGTCTGGTATGATGTCACAGGAGAGGAACAAATATACAATGAAGTCCAAATTTGTCGTCAGTAGGACTTTATTACCTGCCAATTGAAAATAGATAATGCTAACTTATGATGGTATCATCAGCAAGCACATGCACACTGTTGTTGAAATTCTTACTATGGCAGTCATTACGTTATTGTTCAACAATGAGTAAATATTTTCGAACAATGAACAAAAGGACAAAGTTCAAACTCTGGACCTAAAAAGGGATTCTTGCAAATCGACGGGATGTATCCTATTCTAAATACATCATATTGGAGAAAACATACTAGTTTATAATGAAACTGGAGAAAGAGTAACTAATTTATAGTGCAATGGACAAAATAGTACCTTATATATGGACAACTGGTAGGTGCTTATTTCCCGGCAGTGTATTTCATGAGTACATGATGGTATAAAAATAGTAGTGCATCACAGGTTCATCCTTGTATCAAGTTTTTTATTTCACTTTCCGTATAGAATTTGCGGAACAAAACCGTTAGTTCTTTCCATATTTTGCTCATATAATAGGCAGAGTAGAAGTCATTCATGACTTTTGATGGGGAATAGTATCCGAAGCAATACATCTGCAGAAGCATTGTGTCCTGAACTCATGATAACAACAATAACAATATCCTTTTTAGTTCAAAATGCAAACTTATAATATTGAAATGTTATTCATGATTTTCTAAAGGATAGATTGAGATACCATGTTACCACAAAGGAAGTCAAAAAGATAATACAACTGTGGTTTATTTGGTCTGAAAGTTCATATGAATACAGAACATAATTTGTATTGGACATTATACTGAGATAATAATACATCAGTTGATAACATAATTTGTATTGAACATAATTTGTATGGAACATGAGAGTGTTGGATGGGTAGGGATAGGGATGGATCTGGTAGCCAGCGCAGCTACGAGGTGGGAGGAGGGGAGGGGAAGGGACGGCGGCAAGGTGGGTCGGAGGAGGAGGCGGTGGTGGAGGCGATTTTCCAGAGATAAGGGCGGGGACTCGTTGTTTCTCGCGCATCTCATTTCCCTATTTTCCTCTGTTTTTTTCATCTGTACCACAATAGGGTAATGAGATGCGACTGTACATCATATATGTTGCATCGCTTATATGCGTATCTATGATAAATTTTGCAACATATAGTAAAAATGTTGTAGAATTTACGTTGCTTAATGTGGGTATTCTTGTAGTGGCTTAAATAATCCGCAAACTCCATCCACATAGATTAGGTGCATATCGGGATGTTTTGTTCCATTTCCTGCATAAGGATTAGCTAGCAGTTTCTCTATCATACCCGAATCAATTTCATAATAAATATTTTCAGTAGGTTCAGTAGGTTGAGGGACAACTCTTGTTGTTTACGGTCGAGGTCAAGATACCCCGAACAAACCCATCAAAGGATTGCTTTCCATAGTGACAAGTGATAGTAAATTTCAGCACGTAATATAAATTTTCCATTACCAAATTCTGCTTACCAAAGGCGCTTCACTCTCCGGCAACGGCGCCAGAAAAGAGTCTTGATGACCCACAAGTATAGGGTATCAATTGTAGTCCTTTCGATAAGTAAGAGTGTCGAACCCAACGAGGAGCAAAAGGAAATGGCAAGCGATTTTCACCACGGTAATTTCTGCAAGCACTGAAATAGCCGTAACAAGTTGTTTTATAGCAAGATAACTGTAAAAAGTAACAAGTAGCAATAGTAAAAATAAGTGCAGCAAGGTAGCCCAATCCTTTTGTGGAA
Organism: Hordeum vulgare subsp. vulgare; assembly: GCF_904849725.1. Classification (NCBI taxonomy): domain Eukaryota; kingdom Viridiplantae; phylum Streptophyta; class Magnoliopsida; order Poales; family Poaceae; genus Hordeum; species Hordeum vulgare. Next base: position 329,816,226 of record NC_058520.1, on the reverse strand, counting down.
AAGTACAAGTCAGAATGGTTTCTTATAATAGGCAAAGCGTTCTTGAGGGCACACGGGAATTTCATCTAGTCACTTTCGTAATTCATGTTCGGTACTTTCATAATTTGATATGTGGGTGCACTAGTCCTTGGGTGTTTTTCTTACTTGAAAAAGACTCCCACTTATGATTAACCCTCCTGCAAGCATGCGCAATTACGAGAAAAGTATTAAGAATAAATTATAACCATAGCATTAAACATAGGGATCCAAACCAACCCCTTACAAAATAGCGCATAAATTAGGGTTTAAGTTTGTGTCAGTCTCACAACCCAGCATCTAATAAATACTCCACAATGCATTTCCTTAGGCCAAAAGATGGTTAAGTGTCATGTAGTCGATGTTCGCATAACACCACAAAGGGAATACAACATTCATACCATCAAAATATCGAACGAATATCAACTTCACATGACTACTTGCAACATGACTTCTCCCGTGGCCTCAAGAACAAAAGTAACTACTCACATGTGATGAACATAACAATCTTTCCTAATTATTTTAATTATCCAAAGTGGTATTTCGAATGGGATACATTCAGTAGGTGGAGGAGACTTATCTACTATGGGTGTGGTAAAGCGGCCTTCCCCAAGCACCGAACTAAGAGTGCAGTTTTCCATAAGCCTAACTAGTGAAAATAAAAACAATAAACGAAAAGATTTAATTGCAAGATCTAAAGATGTACCTTCAAGCACTCACCTCCCCAGCAACGGCAACGGAAATAACTTGATGTCTACACACGCTTCTATTCTTGTAGACTATCTTGGGCCTCCAAGCGCAGAGGTTTGTAGGACAGCAACAATTTCCCTCAAGTGGATGACCTAAGGTTCATCGAACTCAAGGAAGTAGAGGTTGAAGATGGTCTATCTCAAGCAACCCTGCAATTAAGATACAAGAAGTCTCTTGTGTCCCCCAACACACCTAATACAATTGTCAGTTGTATAGGTGCACTATTTCGGCAAAGAGATGTTAAAAGTCAAGTGATATGGATGGTAAAACAAGGTATTGTAAATCTGAAATAAAAATGGCAGCAAGGTAGCAAGTAACAAAAGTGAGCATAAACGGTGTAACAATGGTGATAAACAAGGCCTAGGATTCATACTTTCACTAGTGCCTACTCCCAATAACATTAACATAGTCTAATCACATGATATTTCCACTAAAACATGCAATGGAGACGTACTCGGAGGTCATTCCTTTGTGATCAAGAGAGGAGGAGAATTATGTAGGGCTACAAAAGCACACCTCAGAGTTCGTAGTTCTCATCTATGGATCTCCCAATGTCACCGCGACCATCCAAAGATAGTAGCACAATCACCACAACATATTTCAAGGATAGTCAAAGACAAACACCAAGAGACTCTCAATCTTCAATCAATTCACAAAATAGGAAATCACTCATGAAAATATTCTTCTAATCCATGTCCAATAGACCGTTGTCACCATGGTCCCGGGGATTATACTAGATAAGATCAAGTGAGTACATCAATCCAATACATAGAAGAAGGGGAAACATCATGGGATCACCCTAGGTTAACATAGCCTATGATCACAATCAAGATCACATCATGGGAGAGAGAATTAACCACTTAGCTACTTTAGAAGACCTCAGACCTGAGGAGGAACTACTCCCGCTTCGTGGAGAGAGGAAGCAACGTCGATGGATATGAATCCGAGGTCACTTCCCCGTCCCGGCAGGGAGCCGGCACAGGAATTCTGGTCCCCCGAAACTTGTTGGCGATGGTGGCGGAGATCGGAATTGCTTCTCGATAAAAGGGTTCCGGAATCAGCATTTCCTCCACGGGGTAAAAATAGGAGCCAAGGCAGGCCACCAGAGGAGGTGGGCCCCACCTAGGCGACCTATGGGCGCGCCCAGGGGGTAGGCCGCGCAGGGAGGCCGCCTGGGCAGGCCCTGGATCCCTTTTGGCCCACCTTTGGTGCTCGGGAAGCTTCCGTCATGCTGATTTTTATATATTTTCTCGTGATTTTTGGGACTCGGTAAATTGCGGCAAAAGTCCCTGCAAAAAAGACATCAGCAGACAGAAATTGGCAATGGGTGCACTGAGTTAGTAGGTTAGTCCAAATATGTGTAAAAAGGTATGAAAGTGTAGCAAAACATATAACAATGTCACCCAAAAGATCATGGAACAAGCAGAAATTATAGATACGTTTGGGACATATCAACATCCCCAAGCTTAATTCCTGCTCGTCCTTGGGTAGGTAAATGATAACTCAAATAATTTCTCTCGTGACATGCTAACACACATATTAGAACTTCAAAGTAAAGAAAGTATGATATGCCAAGTCAAGACAATAGCAAGCAAGAGTCTATATTTAGTATTGAAATTAGCAAAGTAAAAATATAAAGGTGCAAGAGCTCTCGATGTCCGTGACTCGAATGTGTCCAAATGGTGTTTGCGTGCAAGAAGTAGGGGATGGGTTTAGAGCATAAAAAATAGTTTTTAGTTTAATTGAGAACTTAATCTACTAAAACTTCACACTTGGTCTCCTTCGGAATCTTATTTTGACTCATCCCCAGACCACTAGTCAGGCACAAGTCAAAATGATACTCTCCCTTTCGACTTTGAGCACTCATGCAATGGATGAGCGCAAGCAAGATATGTTGGAACTTAGGATGGCAAAGAGAATAATGATGGGGAATGACGAAAAAAAGGTGTGAAAGGCTCACATCAATGAAGACAACCATCAGCGAGAGAAAACCAAATGATAGATATGATGTGAGGAGTAGGGATTGCCATGCAACAGATGCACATATGAGCTAAGGTAAGCTCTCCAATGGAACTAGTGGGGGTGCATCCAACTTGCTTTCTCATGAAGACCTGGAGCTCATTTGAGGAGGCTCATCATTGGAATATACAAGTCAAGTTCTATAGTGTAAGGGTCCCCACATAGTTATGCATGAATGATAATATCTATGGAGTACAAATATAACAATGGAGTACGAATGTGGATCTTTCAAAAGGAATAGTAGTGTTGCCCCCTTCTCTCTTTTTTTGTGTGGCCTCTTTGGCTCTTTCTATTTATCTCTCATATGTCCTCTTTGGGATCATTTACTCACTTAAGGTCAACACTCTATGTTTTACAAGAATAAAAAGAAGATCTTCACACTTTATAAGAAGTACTCACATAAAGATAAATGAAAACTATCATGATGTATGCAAATGTATGCCTCTGCCAGTGTAGCAGGATATGCAATGATACTAGCGCGTCATGTAGCAATAATAAGGGCAAGTTCCAACTAGCATGCGGCTCCTCGATCAAGCAAAAGCATGTATGACATGAAGATCAAGTCATGAGATGGTGGATGTTGCATGGCAATGTATCTCAGAAAGGCTATGGAAATGCCTTAATAGGTAGGTATGGTGGCTGTTTTAAGGAAGGATATAATGAGGCTTATGATGACAGAGCGTATCATGCCAAGGGTTTGGATGCACCGGCGAAGGTTGCACCAACTCTCAAGATGAGAAAGGGCAATGCACGGTACCGAAGAGGCTAGCAAAATATGGATGGTGGAAGTGCCAACAATCGAATACTCACATTAGTCCGAAGAACTCATGAACTTATTATCGGTAACTCTCCATCTAGTCAGGAGATTCACAAAGCGACAAGTACCCCAAGGAGGAGTGTTTGGGGGTTTCGTTATCCTTGCGCATCCTAGACCGGTGGTAACATGAGGGTACTCTATATATTCCAACCCCTCTAGAGGTTAGCGATCAGTCTAGTAGCTAGAGTTATCAACTAATTTTTTTTGTTTTTTTAAAAACACACGGATTTCCAAAAATACAACACCTATCACTAATAGGCTCAATCTATTGACACCAATAGTCCAAACATTACTCAAATCAATACCTCAAAACTATCGCAAGTTACTACTATACTTAAATAGCAACCTTAGTTACCTACTCATGCAAGACACACAACTCAGTGCAACAAGCCAACTCTCTAAACAAGATAAACATGATAACTCAAGATAATTCCAAAAGCATCTAACTAAAATCTCTTAAAAAGATAAAGCGTGAAAACTAAGAGATAAGCATGACAGCAGCTATGAAAAGATAAAGAACACACAAAAAGATAAGCATGAAAACCTATGTTGTGTTCTAGAGTGGAGTGGAGCGTGTTTCTCTCCCAAACAAAGAAGGCTAGGGTACAACTTGTTATTAACAGCAAGCAAAACTAAAACAAACTAAAAAGTAAAGAGCAGGACGCTCCAAGCATAGCGAATAACATATGAAGTGATAAAAATATAGCATGGAGAAGGACGAACTAATGATTGTTGATGGAGAAGGGGATGCATGGGGGCATCCCCAAGCTTAGACACTTGAGTCTCCTTGGATATTTCTTGGGGGTGCATGACTTCATCCCCAACCTTGAGCGTTTGACACTCCTAGATCTTCTTTCATCATCTTCCATCGCATAAAACTCCCTTCATACGAAACTCATCATAAGTTGATTAGAGTGGTTAGTACCCATAATAAAATACTTTTTCTCCACAGGAAATAAAGATTTTCATGAAGAGCTACTGTTTCTCAAGATTTCCAAAAAAAAATTGCAAAGAAAAGGCATGCTTAAGATTTGCAAAATGATGAAAACGCAAAACGTGGCAGAATCTGTGAAAACAGACCAACATGTAGTAAATAATTTTTAAAGGGCACTTCTACTCAAATCAAAAAACTCAGAACAGATGCCACAAAGCCAATTGTATATATCATGTTGTCAAAACAATTCAGATCAAAGAGATGATCTGGTGATTTTTGGTGAATTTTTTCGTCAAGCAGACATAATCTGTTTCTGGACAGCATTCACAACTTTTGAACTTTCTTGCAATCGGAGGCTAAAACTTGGCACAAAGATTAAAAATAAAGATACAATGATGTTGCTATAGTAGTAACACACATAAAGACCACTAAAAATGAAAGTAAAAATTCAAAGTAAAGACAACAAGGGTTGTCTCCCTAGAGCTCTTTCTTTATAGCGATAAAGATAGGCTTAAGATTTTAATGATGCTCTCATAGGAATAAGAGTTGTAGAACAAAAGAGAGCATCAAGAAGCAAATACCAAACACATTTAAGTCTAACATGATTCCTATGCATAGGAATATTGCAATGGAATAATGCATTGAAGCACAAAGCAATAAGCATAGGAAGGCAAAACAAGTGCAGCTTCAAAACCTTCAACATAAAGAGAGGGAACTTGATATTATTGAAATATCTATAATCATATGTTCCCTTCTCATAATAATTTTCAGTGGGATCATGAATAAACTCAACAACATAAGTATCACATAAAGCATTGTTACCATGATCCACATGCAAAAAGGTACTCTTACTCTCCACATAAGCATTATCGTTCTCATTGGTAATAGTGGGAGTAGGACTATCATAAACAACCTGAACACTATAGATTAATTATGTATTGGGGAGATGGTGTTTAGCAAGGGAGTAATTCCCTCCATGATTATGACAAGTTTCATATGGATAATTTCTCCTTATGTCACAAGTATCTTTACAATCACTATAGTTAGGAGTTATAACATCATCATGGTAGAGAAGAGCATTATTATTGCTAGCAACTCTATTTGTAAACATATTATCTTTATTATTACTAGCAAAAGAATTATCAATTATCACATCACTAATGGATAAAGGACTTGCAATCCTATCATCCCCAAGCTTAGAGCTTTCCATATCATCATTTTCAATATTGGTACCAAAAAGATTTTCAATATCATAAGTAGCATTATCATCATCTTCCCAATCACAATAAGTAACATGCATATCATAATAAAAATCATCTTCAATAGTACCTACGGACTTATCATCAAGATAATAACAATCAAGCTCACCATCCTCCATAAATTTATGTCTGTTAGGATAAAAGTTGATGCGAGGAATATGCTCAGGCCAGGTTGATACCCATTCTTCTTCCTTCTTGTTCCTATTCCTCCTCTTATTTTTCTTCTTATTCACCTTAGGAGGGAGTGGTTGAAGAGGAAGCTTCTCCAAATATTCCGGTTTATCATTATAAACAATAGGGGAAATTTTGGAGAAACTCTCATTTTTATTAGTGGAAACATAAGAGACATTTTTATGCTTTGGAAATGTTCCCTCCTTTCTAATCTTACTTATGTAATCATTTTCATGTCAATTAACAACACAATAGAGATGGCATTTTTGCAAAGTGTTGTTTATTCCTAAGGCACTATCATCTAGCCAAGAATGTTTTTCTGATAACTCTTCAAACATCAAAAATAACATAAGTTCATCATAAAGATCGGAAGTGATCATGTTATCACACAACTGGTTAAGAGTTATGTTTCAAAAGTACATGCATTGAAAATTAAAGTGACCCTCTATACCACAAAGTTCACAAGTAAAAGGATAAAGGTCACACAATTGTCTAGAAATTTCATTTAAATCTCTAACCCAAGTGATGGTTCTTTCATGCTTATGTTGCTTACAATACTCCTCTTCTTCAATCATAGGCCTTTCACAAGGTCTGTCCACTCCACAAAAATTAACATGCTTATATAAAACTTCATTTTCACGAGTTGGATCATGCATGTTGCAATTATCATTAAAAATTTAATTTTCTTTGCAAAACTCTTTAAAAGGTTCATGATGCTTGATCCAATTCTCCTTAGGCATATTCAGATGTGAAGCAAAAGATTTGAGGAAATCAACAAGGAGTTGAGAATCAAGCCCAATCTTAGCACTAAATTTATTAAAACTTGCAGTTTCAACAAAGGCCTTAATGCAATCATGCTCATAATTTATACCTGACTCTTTACCTTTGTCGATCTCCCAATCTTCAGTATTGCGTTGAATTCTTTCAAGGAGTTCCCATTTAGCATCAATCCTTTTGTTTGTGAAAGAACACAAAGAGGAAGCATTGAGCAAGTCTTTATCCTGTCGAGAGAGCCTCGCATAGAAATTAGTAATAATCATATCTTTGGGGAGCCCATGGTTAGGACATTTTAGCATTAAAGTTTTCAGTCTCCCCCAAGCTTGAGCTATGCTTTCTCTGTCATGAGTATAGAAATTATAAACATAATTCCTATTCTCATGGACTTCATGAAGAGGATAAAACTTGGACCAAAAGAGAGACTGTATCTCTTCCCAATCCCGTAGGTGAGAATCATCTAGTAGCCTATACCATTCCAATGTTTTTCCTTTCAGTGACAAGGCAAATAATTTCCTTATGACTCCATCTCTTGTCAAACCTGAAATCTTAAACAACTCACAAAGTTATGTAAGTTTCAACAAATGAATACTAGGATCGACTGTTACATCTCCTGCATAACAATATTTCCTAATTATTTCAATTATCCCAAGTGGTATTTCGAATGGGATACATTCACTAGGTGGAGGAGACTTCTCTACCATGGGTGTGGTAAAGGAGCCTTCCCCAAGCAACGAACTAAGAGTGTAGTTTTCCATAATCCTAACTAGTGAAAATAAAAACAAGAAATGAAAAGATTTAATTGCAAGTGTAAAGATATACCTTCAAGCACTCACCTCCCCAGCAACGGCGCCGGAAATAGCTTGATTACGCACGCTTCTATTCTTGTAGATTATGTTGGGCCTCCAAGCGCACAGGTTTGTAGGACGACAGCAATTTCCCTCAAGTGGATGACCTAAGGTCTATCGAACTCAAGGAAGTAGAGGTTGAAGATGGTCTCTCTCAAGCAACCCTGCAATTAAGATACAAGAAGTCTCTTGTGTCCCCAACACACCTAATACAATTTTCAGTTGTATAGGTGCACTAGTTTGGCGAAGAGATGTTAAAAGGCAAGTGATATGGATGGTAAAACAAGGTATTGTAAATCTGAAATAAAAATGGAAGCAAGGTAGAAAGTGACAAAAGTGAGCATAAACGGTGTAATAATGGTGAGAAACAAGGCCTAGGCTTCATACTTTCACTAGTGGCTACTCCCAACAACATTAACATAGTCTAATCACATGATATTTCCACTAAAACATGCATTGGAGACGTACTCGGAGGTCATTCCTTTGTGATCAAAAGAGGACGAGAATTATGTATGGCTACAAAAGCACACCTCAGAGTTTGTAGTTCTCATCTATGGATTTCCCAATGTCATCGTGGCCATCCAAAGAGAGTACCACAATCACCACAACATATCTCAAGGATAGTCGAAGACAAGCACCAAGAGACTCTCAATCTTCAATAAATTCACAAAATAGGAAATCACTCATGAAAATATTCTTCTAATCCATGTCCAATAGACCGCTATCACCATGGTCTCGGGGATTATACTAGATAATATCAAGTGAGTACATCAATCCAATACATAGAAGAAGGGGAAACATCATGGGATCACCCTAGGTTAACATAGCCTATGATCACAATCAAGATCACGTCATGGGAGAGACAATTAACCACTTAGCTACTGTAGAAGACCTCAGCCCCGAGGAGGAACTACTCCTGCTTTATGGAGGGACAAAGCAACGTCGATGGAGATGAATCCGGGGGCACTTCCCCGTCCCGGCAGGGTGCTGGTAAAAGAATTCGTGTCACCCGAAACTTTTTGGCGATGGCGGCGGAGATCGGAATTGCTTCTCGAGAAAAGGGTTCCGGAATCAGCGTTTCCTCCACGGGGGTAAAAAATAGGAGCCAAGGTAGGGCACCAGAGGAGGTGGCCCCACCCAGGCGACCTGTGGTCTCGGCCAGGGGGTAGGCCGCGCAGGGAGGCCGCCTAGGCAGACCCTGGCTCCCCTCTGGCCGACCTTTGGTGCTCGGGAAGCTTCCGTCACACAGATTTTTATATATTTTTCTCGAGATTTTTGAGACTCGGTAAATTCGGGTAAAAGTTCCTGCAAAAAAGACATCAGCACACAGAAACTGGCACTGGGTGCACTGAGCTAGTAGGTTAGTCCAAATATGTATAAAAAGGTATGAAAGTGTAGCAAAACATATAACAATGTCACCCAAAAGATCATGGAACAAGTAGAAATTATAGATACGTTTGGGACGTATCAAGATCCTTGAAGCTTGAAGCTTATGCCAATAATATTCCTTTCCTTTTTGGGGGTCCTTCTCATAATTCCCAGTCACAGCTATCTTTGGACTTGATCTGACATAAACTAGGTAGAACTCTTTGTCCAAGAGATAATGTATGTTGTCATGAACTATCAAAACCTCCAAGGGAGCATTTGTGCTTTCAATCTCCCCCTTTTTGGTAATTTATGTCAACATACAATCAAAGATTCATTTTAAGGTATGGTGTAATGCGCGATTGCTTTGAGAAACATGTGACTAAAGGAAGCTCCCCTACAGGTATGCGATCCCTTTCAGGAATGGTTGCTTTTGGAATGCATGATCACAAACACAGCAGAAGAGATATGTCAATTCATATGTGCATTAGCTATATGCACCAAATATTTGTAAGTGAAGTGTCTCCATGTTCAAAATTCACTCTTGCAAACAATATGTGCAACAAACAAGGGTTCATCTTGAACATGGGTATGATGCATATAATTACCATGAAATTCTAGAGCATCTTGACTAGAGAAACATACTTGAGAAAACAAGGTTAGATCACACAAGAATATTTCTATCATACCAATACAAAGTTTTCAAATGTACCAAGATTTGGATGACATCTAGGAAATAATATTTTCTTAATGTATACATGCCTCCAAGAATATTTGTAGAACCTTCTCCCGTGAATATCGATTTTTCCTTTTTCCTCTCCCCCTGAATTTTTAGCATATAGACATGGGAGTAGGTAGGGTGAGACATATCTAGAATGAAAACACAAGATTAACACATGATCATAAGTAATATAAGTCAAGTCCAAATCACTTAGTCTCTCTCTCCTTTTAATAGTGCTGATATGATCTCCCTCCCTTAATGGTTAGCTTAGCTATAAGCTTGATGTTTCTCCCCCCGAAACTTTGAATTTAAGTTTTGAACTTTTCTCCCCCTTTGGCATCAATTTCCAACAAGATTTATAGGGTAAGGGATCCTAGAGAAAATGGACCGTGTACATTTTTTTTCAAAAAAGTTAAGACTTGGCAAAGAACTCAAGCAACTGCAAAAGCCGGAGGCTCCGAAGCAATTTTGGTCGGTAGAACCAAAATGAATATTAGGGCGCTGGGAAATATTGGTGGCACCAGAGTATTTCATGTTGGTTGCAACGAGAAGACACTAAGAAAATTATTCTCTATATTGGTGACGGCAATTCCTTTTGGTCGGAGATTTTGAGTTGCAAACAAAAACTTGGCAAACATATTTTTTCCTAATTTTTTCAAAGTCATTTTTCAGAAAAATGACTGGATTTGCAAGGAATTTTCAATAATATTTGCAAGGAATTTTTAATAATATTTGCAAGGAATTTTCATTAAGATTTGTAAGGATAAATCCTACAACAAAAAAGTTAGCCGGTCATGATCTTCATCTAGAGAATCGTCGGCGATTAGGTCACATATGTTAGAGTATATTGACTTAGGAGCTCAGTGAGAACACTTGATGATAGATCTTACTCATTGTTAAGCTCAAAATGGGGTTATCATATTTTGTTGAAGTATATTGATGTTTTCATATCACTTACAATTGCTTTATTGCATGTCTTGGAGTAAGGCTTCTTCAACGATACGATTACATACCTTTGAGCGATGTTGATGACGAGAGCATGTAGATGGACTTGTTGTGGATGCTGAAGGGTTGGAGTTTGAAGTAATCCTTCCTTCTTTATTTGAAGTAGGTCCTCCTACATGGGTTAGTCATCCAGGGAATAACATGAATATATCCAATTGACAAGAGGGAAGTTTTTTGCATCAAATGTTCGTGAAGGATATAGTTATAATGTCTTATTCCTTCATCACAAAGAATGGTTGTTGATACTTGGCCATGACAAGATTTCTTATGATTTGAGTTGACGGCAATCTTTTCATTATTGCATGTTGAACTTCTTGAACAAGTACTTGGTATACTTTGTTTGAAAGACAAACATGTCATCTCTCGTTTGCTTGATTTGCAAACCAAGGAAGAATTTCAGTTCACATCATAGACATCTCATATTTATCGGACATCAGCCTTCCAAATTTTCTCAATAAAATATGGGTTAGTACATCCAAATATGGTATATCCACCTAAAGTTGGCACATGAATAATTAACTATTAACCCTTTTGTGAACAATGTTGCGTCAATTTTACCAATATTAAAACCCTTTTCTATGAGAAACATCGTTAAGCATTTGTACCAAGCTCGAGGGGCTTGATTAAGACCATAAAGAGCTTTGAGAAGTTTAAATACATGATTATTAGGTTTATTAGGATTCACAAATCTAGGAGGTTGTTGGACATAGAATTGTTCCTCAATTTCTACATTTATAAAATCACTTTTAATGTCCATTTGGTAAAGTGTGATATCATGGTGATTAACATAAGCAAGAAGTATGTGAATAGACTCAAGTCTAGCAATGGTGGCATATGTCTCACCATAGTCCATACCTTCGACTTGAGAGTAGCCTTGTTGCGTACTACTTGTCCATCTTCATCTTGCTTGTTGCGAAACACCCATTTTATTCCAATGATGGTGTGATCGTACTTGGGTTTCTCCACTAGAGTCCATACTTGATTCCTCTCGAAGTTGTGTAGTTCCTCATGCATGGCATTCACCCAATCCAGGTCTTCAAGAGGTTATTCTATCTTCATAAACTCAATGCTAGAGATATATGAGTAATGCTCACAAAAATTAGCCAAACGGGTTTTAGAGCGAGTGATTCTCCCTGATCTAATATCTCCGAGTATTTGTTTGATGGGTTGGTTCTTGCCCACTCTTTCTTGAACTCGAGATAGCCTTTGAGTTGTGGATGGTGGAGCTTCCTCATCATCATCATCTTCATTGCCATTGAGGTTGTCGTTCCCTTATGGAGGTGGTGAGGGAGGTTGAGGTGGATCATCTTGATGTACTTCCTCATTCCCTTCATCTTAGTGTGTACCACTTGTGGATGCCTCCACGTCATTATTTTTGGTTCACCTTGACATGAAGTGGGGCCTTCCACTTGAGTTGATGAAGTACTTTCCTTCACCTCCATGGAATGAATCTTGTCCGTGCATAAATATTGAATTGCTTCTGAAAAGTCTTTGTCTCCTACATCAATTGGCACTTGTTTGACTTGGGAACCATTAGTTTCATTAAACTTCACATCTACCGTCCCTTCAACTTTTCGAGTGAAATTTTTGTAGACATGGTAAGTGTGAGAGTTCGATCCATAACCAAATAGGAAACCTTCATGAGATTTGGGAGCAAATTTAGAATGACTATGCTTATCAAGAATGTAGCACTTTGAGCCAAATACATGAAAGTATCCAAATTGGAGTTTTTTAGGAGAGAGTAGTTTGTATGTCATTTTACCAATAATCTTGTGAAGATAGATCCGGTTCATGACATAACAAGTTGTTTCCACGGCTTCTGCCCAAAAGTGTCTTGGAGTTTTGTACTCGTCGAACATCATTCTAGCCATCTATATGAGAGTCTATATCTTCCTTTCAACAACTCCATTTTGTTGAGTCATGTATGTAGCCGAGAACTCATGTGAGATTCCTTCTTTGTCAAGAAAGATATACACATTAGTGTTCTCGAAGTCTGATCCGTTGTCGCCCCGAACTTTCTTGATCTTCACTTCAAATTGGTTTTGGGCCTTCCGGGCAAAGTTCTTGAAGATATTTTTTACCTGTGACTTGTCATTAAGAAAGAATACCCTCGTAAATCTAGAAAAAACATCGACTATGACTAAACCAAAAGAATTTCCATCGAGGCACTTGTAGGCATTGGTACCAAACTTATCCATGTGAAGCAACTCGAGTGGTCTTCTAGTAGTCATGATATTCTTTATAGGATGACTACCTCCAACTTGTTTTTGTGCTTGACAAGCACTACAAAGACTATATTTGTCAAATATAACATCTTTACCACCAAGTATATGATCACCTTTGATGAGTTTGTCAAGATTACGCATACCAACATGTCCTAGTATTCTATGCCATAACCAACATTTTGTAGATTTTGTAATAAGACAAGTACGAGGTTGGGCTCTCTTAGTGAAATCAACAATGTATAAATCACCTCTGCGAAAACCGGTAAAGACCATATTATGATTGTCTTGACGAAACACTTGGCAATCTATTTTGGTAAATAGCACATTGAAACTAAAATTGGCAAGTCTAGATACGGAAACAAGATTGTAGCCAAGAGACTCAACGAGCATGACATTTTGGATAGAACTATCATGAGATATGGCCACCTTACCAAGGCCACCCTTGGAGTTGTCTCCGAAGGTCACATACCTGCATGGTCCATTGTTCGGTATGATCTTATGAAACATGTCTCTATCTGTCGTGGTTTCTATCACGGCATATGTCCTCATGAGAGAACTTAGGTGTGAGGCCATCGCAGCTATGTGGCGGCTTGAGAGGGGTTGGTTGGAATAGAGAGACGCGAGTTTATCCAGGTCCGGCCCCTCCCATGGAGGTAAAATCCTACGTACGGCTTGTGAAAATGTCGTGGTTTCTATCATGGCATATGTCCTCGTGAGAGAACTTAGGTCTGAGGCCATCGCAGCTATGTGTCGTCTTGAGAGGGGTTGGTCGGAATCGACATACGCAAGTTTACCCAGGTTCGGCCCCTCCGATGGAGGTAAAAGCCTACGTCCTGCTTGTGCTTCATTGATGAAGGAGATGATTTAGATTACAAGGGTGCGGAATCGCTACCTCTAATCTCGAGGGTGTCTAATCTGTCTACCTCTAATGACTTGAACTTATGAATCTGTCTAACTTGTCCTCTTGGGGCGCCTTACCCCTCCTTATATAGGTGGAAGGGGTAGGTTTACATGTAGAGTCCTACTAGGAGTAGGAATAGGACTAGTCTCTCTTGAATCCTAATCCGGGTCTTGTTTCCTTTGTGAGGGAGTCTTTCCTCTTCTTTGGGCCTGCTCTTGTGAGCCGGCCCTCCTGGCCTCTCTATGAGCCTCCTTATGCCAGGGTGCACGCCGATCCTTGGGCCTTCAGTCTTGTCATTCGCCTGACCCGCCTATCGTGTGACCAGTGATTCGCCAAGCTCGGTCGGGTCACCAGTGAGTCGCCAAGCTCGACCAGGTCATACTTCAAACCGGGTTACCCCACGGGGTATATCCCCGACACTATCTCTGGTCATATCATCGTTGCATCCATTATCAAGAATCCATTCCATTCCTCTTAACATGTAGTCTTTTAAGTTGGCCATGAGACTTAGGTCCTTCATAATATTATCAAACTCGATGTCGAATTCCTCATCTTCATCGTAGTAGCCATGTTCCTAATTGTCATCGTTAGAGGAATGTCCTTGTCACAAAAATCAAGTGAGTCGTTAGAATTGTGACTATGATAATATTCAATATTATGAATGTGAATGGCTTATACAATGGTATTATTGATAGTAATGACATCTCCTTTATCACGCATGAGGTAACAAATCTCAAATAGATAATCATCAAAGTTAGGATCACTAGGCTTCATTTTGTGAAAGGAAATAGTTTTATAGCGAATGCCATCAAGATTCTTTGAAGAGTAATTTGGATATTTCTTCTCCAAATCTTTCCACAAGGTGTAGGTACACTCAAAGTTTTTCATGCAATAAAGCACAATTTTGGGTAATCCTCAAATGATAAGATTGACGGTTCTAAGATTATGAAGCATGCTAATTTCTTCCTCGTGAGTAGGATGTAAGGGATCAATGGGAGGAACATAGGAATTATCAACATACTTTCTTAAATCAAATTCATCAAATATTTCAAGCATCTTGTCTTTCCATTGAATATAGTATTCCCCATTGAGAATAGGGTCTCTACAACTAAGACTCCCCAAAGTAAACACATCCATCTTCCTCCAGTGGTGATAAAACCAAATCAATGGAGACCAAAGCTCTAATACCAATTGTGGAATTGAGAAATGGCGTCTAGAGGAGGGTGAATAGACACTTAACAAGGTATACGAGCAGTTGTCAATTTGCTTGAAAATTAGATAGATTTTGCACAAGTTAAGTAGCATCCAATGTTTCTATACATGCATGTCTAGAGGTTGAGAAGCGAAAAGTAAATAGAATGTATTTTCAAAAAACATAAAAGGATGGTAGAGCAGGAAGATCAAACGCAAAGAAGATACATAGATTTTTGGCATGGTTCCGATAGGTGGTGCTATCATACGTCCAGGTTGATGGAGACTTCAACCCACGGAGGGTAACAGTTCTGTGAGTCCACGAATGGCTCCACCCACAAGGGTTCCATGAAGAATCAAGCTTTTCTATTCCACCATGGCTTATGTCCACGAAGGACTAGCCTCACTCAGGGTAGATCTTCACGAAGTAGGCTATTTCCTTGCCCTTACAAACTTCTTGGTTCAATTCCACGCGATCTGGAGGCTCCCAAGAGACATCTAACCAATGTAGGAGACACCACTATCCAAAATATAATAGGTGTAGCATGGATGATGAACTCCTTGCTCTAGTACTTCGAAAGATAGTCTCCTCAACACTCAGACACTCTCTCATAGAATTTGGATTGGTAGAAGAGATTGATTGGGTGGAAAGCAACATGGGAAGGCTAGAAATCAATATTCATATGGTTGGAGTGGAAGATATTGATCTCAACACATGAGTAGGTCGTTCTCTCTTAGAAAATGAATGGTGAAAGTGTTTGCTTGTTCTGAGTGCTCTCTCTATGAATGAGAGGGAGGTGGAGGGGTATATATAGCCATCTCCAAAAATCCAACTTTTACAACATTATTGCCCAACTCGATGAAACCGAAGCAAAAAAACTCGGTTACACCGACTAGTGCAAAATGTGCTAACTGTTGGTGTTTCCGTGAGATCGATATATAACAACTCGGTGAGTCATATTCAGTTGACCTAGGCACTTCAAGTGACTCGGTGGCACCGAAATGCAAAACTTATAAATTCTATTTTTTCACAATTAGATACCAGCAAGATGGCAACTGCTTTTTGGATGTACTGAACCAAAACTTGGTTGTACCAAATTGCTAGGGTTTGGCTAGATTTTTGCCTAAGGAAAACTCGGTGGGGCCAAAACAAAATATGTTGGTGGGACCGAATTTGATCAGTTGGATTTTGGACAAAATCTTTTGTGAGAGTTTGGCTGAGGTTTTTGGTGGAAAATAGTTAAGCACTTTGAGCAACCAGATCATTTTCAATACCTCCTCCCCTTTAAATAATATTGGCTTTCCTATGGACTCAATTGTGACTTCTCACATAAAATGAAATGTAGAGTCTTGAAGCTTGAAGTTTATGTCAATAATATTCCTTTCCTTCTTGGGGGATCCTTCTCACAATTCAGAGCCATAGCTATGTTTAGACTTTATGTGGCATAAACTAGGTAGAACTGTTAGTCTAAGATATAATGTATGTTGTCATGAATTATCAAAACCTTCAAGGGAGCATTTGTGCTTTCACACCTTCGCCCATCCTTAGGGTTGGCCCTGTGTTCATGTAAGGGATTACAACGAGTTGCGGGAGAGTAAATCATTGAATGGAGAGGGAGAAAAGTGATGGAGATATAGGTGAAGATGAAGACATTGATGAACATGATCGCCACGATGGTGGTTCCCGTAGTGGCACCCAGGCACCACCGGGAAAGAGGGGGAGAGAGCCCCCTCCTTCTTCTTATTTCATGGTCGCTCCCCTAGATGGGGATAGGTTTCCCCTCTGTCCCATGGCCTACAAGGGGCAAAAGTCCCCTAGACTAGATCTTGTTTTTGGTGGGGCAGTTTTCTTGGTGCTCGGAATCTGAATCCTGCAGCGGTCTTACTTGTTGTGCTTGCTAGCTAGCTTGTTGCCTTTGCTTACCAAGTATATTAGCTTGGTTGACATACATGTTGCTCTCACTGTAGATTGTATACAAATAACTTAATCAAAATTTGTAATATCCGAGCGTTCGGATCTGTAAATTAGATCTGAATGACATCATCTCTGTCGGTTGGCCATCGCACGGCCGAAACTACCCCCGCTCGATAACTTGCGTGCGAGAGAGAGCCGTTTTCGTTGTTGTGTCGCTCGGAGGTGGGGTCGCACCGCTCGTTCCTACAGTCGTGATTCTCTCCCTACATTTTCTCCCCTCCCCCCACCCCCCGAACGGCTGGTTGGCAACTGCATTCATCGCCCCACTCCGTCGTTCTCCTGCACACTTCACCATTCACTCGCCCCGCTCTGCCACTCCATCTCCCCCCGGTGAACCGAGTCGGAATCGAGGCGGATCGAGGAGGATCAAGGCGGGTGGCCGCTGGTTGATTCCGCGGCGGTCGTTGGCACAATCGTTCCGGTGAGATTTCCCACCCCCTTTTGTTTGCCCCGTTGGTTGAACCCGGGGTTTTGCGGTCGATTGGAGCATGTAGATGGTGCAGCGAGGCATTCTGTTCTGGTGTTAGTTCGCTTGACATTGGTGTGTAGAAGGCCGTTGGGTTGGTGTGCAGATTGGGGTTCGTTTTTAGGTCTTCCGCAGTGGTGGTACGGTGATGGTGTTTAGCGTAGTTCTTCTGGTGGTGTTGAGCGTAGATTTGTGTGAGATTTGTGGACAATCTGTACACCTTCATTTGTTTCAGAATTAGAGGTGCCCTTAGATGATGTACTGCGTGAGGTGTGTCTGGTTTAGATTCATGAGGCAGCTGTAATCTATGTTAGTGCATATCTACGAGTACTCGTTAACTGTAGTTACCACTTGATTTGTTCTCAGTTACCACGAAATTGCATGATAGGCCACATGCTTCAGATGCTACATGTTTTACCATGTCCTTTTTGGTTCTAACTTCAACTGTAATTTTTGTTAGTTGTTACCATTAATTTCATCTATTTTGTCTTCAAATTACCAGTGTTTTTAGAAACAATTTGTTGTCATTTTGGCTTTGTGATTACCTATGTATTTATCAGTGTTTACCTTGAAATGCCATTCTAGTTCACTAGTAGTTTATGTCTAGCTTAATGCTTGATTTTTGGATTGGCTAATTACTTCAAGTTATAACTGTATTTTGTTTGTTGTTACCATGAATTTTGTATATTTTGACTTCAAATTACCAGTGTTGTGAGAAACAATTTTTCTGTTATTAGTTGTGAAAGTTATCATGTATGATAAGTACTGGTTACTAGTCTCCTGCATACAAGTTAGCACAATAGTTTTTGTTAGGATTTTGGTTGCTATGTCATTCAGTTCACCTTTTTCATCTATTTATTTTTTTTAACCTTTAATTTTTGTTCTTCTTTTCATTTGGCAAGTGCACGATGCCGCCAAGGAAGCGCAAAGCAGTTGGTGGTGACCATGAGGAAGTTCCTTCGAAGAAGCCAAAGTGTCCTCCCTCTCGGAATACGGCTTCCCCTACCATGCTTTTGACGGCTTGCAAGGACATGCCTGGTGAGAGGAAAGACTTCATTGACGAAATGAATTTCAGAAGCCTTAGTGGTATCAAGTGCGACCACCTTTTAGTTATCTTAGCGAGTGGCTTGCTGGTTTGTACGATCCATATTCTCGGGAGGTGGTTGTTCCAGCGCATGGCAGGATCCCCGTTGACGAGGAATATGTTCACCGCATCATGGGTGTGCATCGGGGTGCGGAGGATGTGCCATACAACCTGCCTACAGAAGCTGACTATGAATTGGGTGAGGAGATGTTTGGTGATCTTGGTTATACACCGAAGATGACAGATGTCCTTGAGCTTATCACTAATTCTGACAATCATGACGATAATTTCAAGTAGATGTGGCTTATGCTTGCCGGCAATACTGTGATTGCGCCTAGTACTTCCAACAAGGTCAGTCCCACATGGTAGGGTGTGCTGGTAAGTATTTGACATTCTTGACTATGTGGTGGTCAGTTTACCTATTGCCTCTGATAACTTCCATCATGTTTGCATAGTAACCGCATTGCTTCCTTCCATCTTAATTGTTGTCCCCTTTTGTTCCTTGTATTTTTGCAGCGCAACCTTGAGAAAGTTAAAGATCTTAACTGGGTCAAGTTCATTGCTGAGGAGCTCCATAAGGCACTATCTAAGAAAAAGCCCACTAAGGGTTGTCTTCTTTTCTACAATGTTAGTGTTGCTGCTTTTTCGTTTTCTTTCTCTTGCTTTTGTTAGCTCTTTATTTTTAGGTGTATCATGAACACATTAAACATTCTTACCAGCTTCTATACATTGATGCGATCGACCTCAATGGGCTTGACATCATGTTGCTTGCTAGTGAATTTCCTATTAATGTTTGGTCGAACGAGAAGATATCTCAACTCCTTAGTAAGGATGTCCAAGCGGATGAAATTTCTTTTGGGAGACTTTCGGTAACTTGTTTCATTTTTCTGTTGTTTTCGTGCACTTTCAGCTACCGCATTTGTTTTTGACATTTTTCTCACTTCATTTTTCTTTATCACAATTGATCAATTGAAACCCCAATTTGGTGTCGATCACTCCTTGTTTGGCGGTTTACAAGGCCTTGGGAAATTCGTGCGCGTGCATGTCCCCCAGAACTGCAGTGAACAGGCGTGCTCTTTTTCTTTTTCTTTTGTGTGCCTTGTCCTTCTGCTTTCTCCTATTTTGATTTCTGGTGTGTAATTTCTTGTTATAATTTGTTGGTAACTTATGTGCACCTGTGTGGTAAATTATGAAAGCCCAGCTGGTAATCCATGCATTTAACCATAACATTTCTTTAATTTACTGGTAATTTATGCTGTCACTTGATGATAACTATGGTTGTATTGTTATGGGAGCTTATGATGTCATTTGATGATACTTATGCATCTGACTGTCATTTAATGATATCCATAACATTTTTTAAATTTACTGGTAACTTCTGTTGTCAGTTGATGACAATTATAGTTTTATTGTTATGGTAACTTATTCTGTGATTTGATGGTAACTTATGCATTTGATGAGATTATGTTTATTCAATTTGCTTGTTATTCTTTTCTGGTTGTGTCTTTTCCTTAGTTCATGTTCTTTTAATAACTGAGAATCACATTATTTTTGGTAACTTGTTTTTTTCGTGTTGTTTGCTTTCGTTTTTACTATTTATGCAGAAACTTGCAAAGGCTTCAAAGATTGTGGGTTGATTTTCATCAGGCTTAGTGGGCCTGCTTGGCGATCTTCTGGAAGGTCTTGTAACCCTTGATGATGCAAGCATTTCTCATGTGTCTCGTGGTCTTGAGGCATACATTTGTGTGGTTTCTACTGCTAGCCGCAATGTGGCAAGGCCCCTCCTCCACGCCGTACTCGTCAAACTGATAGCGCTCGCAAGAATGTTGTTGAAGATTCAGAGACTGAGAGTGATTTTGTGGGTGATGACAAGAGTGATGACTCTGATGATGAAGATGATGACACTGGTTACCATGTTGTTTACCATGGTAAGAAGCATCATAGTTCTTCTTGTTGTGGGGAAGTGTGTGAGGCTTCTGTCAGCAAGGCAGCGGGTGTAGAATCCTCGAAGTCGGATGATGTTGATGACGTTGATGTTATCTTCACAGGTATGCTAGCTTGTTGTGTCGTTTGGATGTCCACTTGTTGTGTGATATGTATGTTTGTTTGTTGTTCTACACACACTCGAATAGAGCATGGACCTGGCTGTGATTGGAATGATCCTCTTGCTTCTTCCTTCTCCGCTCTGGATCTCCTTAGCTGGCTCTTTCTTAGTGTCTCCATCTCTTCCTTGAAAGCATATAGGTGCTTTTTGGCCACCCTGGCCCCATCTTCTGTGAGGCAAGTGTCCCTCGCTGTCGACTTGAAATCCTTAAGCATTGATGTATACCGCATGATGCTTTTGCCCCCTCTGGCATGCTTTTTTTAACTATTGGCTGCTCAATACCAGGCTCGACTAGATCTTCTTCTGGATCCCAAGTCCACCTCCTTAGGATGTACCTCTCAGGTATCTCGTACACACCAATTTGGTCCATCACTCGTAGCACATGTGCGCATAGTATCCCATCTCGCTCGAACTTGCAGCAAGTGCATGAATATGTTCCTTCATCCATGTTTGCTTCCACATGGTAGTCCATATCCCCATACTTCGGTATGATTCCTCGGACTAAGATACACCTGAATGTCCCATCTTGTAATGAGTCGCATCTGTATCCAGTTTTTACCTTCATTTCCATCTGGAATTTGGAGTAAATATTCTGCGTGTAGAGGCCCCGCACCTGCAGCTCAAGTGGGTTGAACGAGTACATGTCCATCTCTTTGTAAATTGTTTCCACTTGCTCTTTTGCCACGCTCACCAGCACTTTGGCTTGGATCCCAGTGTACTGTTTTGCAAATTCAACCAGTGATTTATTTGGGTTCACATACTTCTTCATCATAGAGTTGAAACCCTCGCTCCTTGCCGTGGTCTGCGGGAACGGAAAGAAATTGTGCATGTAGTACACCGGTACCCAGCATTCCCTGTTTTCCCACAACCAATGGAAATGTTCGTTGTCCGTCTGACCATGCTCATCAAGCATCTTCCACCATTTCTCTTCAAACTCTTCCACTGCATTAAAAAGTCAGGGAGATGATAACTTAAGATCACAGGCAGTGGTAGTTTGCATGTAAATATATGGTAACTTAAACATAAGCTCCTGGTAACTTGCATCTATATATCAGTCAGTCAATGAGATGGTAACTTAAGTTCACAGACCTTTTTGCATGTAAAGTGATTGTAGCTTTGAACAACAGATTATGGTAACTTGCAACTACCTATCAGTCAAGGAGAGATGGTAACTTAAGATTGAATAGCCTTTTTGCATGTATAGTGATGGTAGCTTAAAAACACATCATGGTAACTTGCATGTAAAGTTATGGTAAAGTAAATAAGATTTTATGGTAACTGAAACAACAGAAACGTGTTGCTAATGGTGTTTATATGGTG
Source organism: Hordeum vulgare subsp. vulgare (assembly GCF_904849725.1). NCBI lineage: Eukaryota > Viridiplantae > Streptophyta > Magnoliopsida > Poales > Poaceae > Hordeum > Hordeum vulgare. Next base: position 329,794,282 of record NC_058520.1, on the reverse strand, counting down.
TGATGGGGTAGTGTAATACCAGTCAAACTGTTGTCACAACAATCCTTGAATGCCTTGTTCAATGGTTGATCATCAGCCAATAGCCTCCCAAGCTCCTCTTGTGCTTTCTTCATGATGTGCCATCGGCAATTCTTGTGTACTATCCCGATGAACACCGCATCAATAGCATTGCTCATGGCAAAGTCTTGATCTGTGATTATATTCTTTGGCGCGACCGCACCCATCGCATGTAGGAATGTGTTAAAAAGCCAAACAAAGTTTTCAGTCAGTTCGTTTCAAACAAAACAACACCCAAATTGGATGGACTGCCCGTGATTGTTAATGCGAATGAATGGCGCACACGGCATCTTATACATATTGGTCATGTATGTCGTGTCAAACGACACAATGTCATTGTATTTAGTGTACGCCCTATGTGATGGACCATCTATCCAATACATGTTTTCCACCCTGTCTTCGTCATCAAATTTAATTCTCCAATAGAAATCTGGATCATTTTCCCTCGGCTCCTCAAAGTATGCAATCGTGTTGCCCACGTCTGCGTTGCAGTACTCATTGCAAAATTTGGCTCGCTGATTTGCTAGGTCTTGCATTCTGTAGGGCATAGCATTAGGATCACCGTAGAACCATGAAATCAGTTGCATCTGCCTTGCGGTTTGTATGTTGCATTCGTGCAGAATCCATAAGAAGTCCACCTCTTCCTTGGGGATGTGCCGGTGTGATGCTAGGAATTTGGTCAGGGAAGGCTTTCTCATCAGTGGGTGGTTATGGTTGTCCTCAAACTTCCCACTCTCCACCAAGCATCCATGTGCTTAATATAGAGGTGTGTTGGACACTCAGTACTCACAATCTTCCCTCTTTTTCTCTTCTTCACGATGCCTTTTGGGTTCGGCACATCTTGCGCCTCCTCCTTGTTTGGCTTGGCTTGCCGTTCTTTCCACACACCACAAGCGCTCTGGTCATTGTGTCGTCCTTCCTAGTTCTCGTGTGCTCAGTCCTTATCCCAAACCCATTCCTGAGCACATATAGCTTGTAGTGGGAAATAACGTCCTCCGATGTGTCAAACTTCATTGTACCATCAGGCTCCTTAGGTGTGGAGTATGCCTTAGTGTTAATGCCTCCTTGATCTCCGTTCAGCGCTCCTGTTTGTGGACTTGTAGGCTCGCTGACCGGTATATGAAAGAATCTTTCCTTCATCCCAATCCTGGCACTTGTTTCACTGCCTGGCCCAATGATCCGTTGTTTAGATGTAGGTGGAGCACCTGCGCGTTGTTCACATGAAACAAACTGACAACTTTAAAATCTTGTTTGACAGTTCCAGTGGTAACTTGCATTAAATTTGTGTGGTAACTTATAGTATGCAGTGATGATAACAAGTGACAATACAAACTGTGAGCTTTAAAATCTTTTATTGTTAGTTTTGGTGGTAACTTGCATTAAAACTGTGTGGTACCTTACACTATGCAGTGATGATAACAAGCGACAATACAATTCTTTCTTTATTTTGTTGGTTTAGTATCAGTATATGGTTGATGTGCAAGGTTGATAACTTCATTACATTCTGCATATATCATAGACATGTAGGTGGCACTTTTTGTAAGTGAGTATTCTCTTACCTGATAATTGGCGGTTGATGTTGGCAGAGCCATAGCTAGTAGTACGTGCATCATCGTCTTGTCGTTTCTCTTAGTCAGCACTCTCCATGATATCGGTGTTGTCTCCGTGGTTTTCTGACATGTTTGTTGTAGCACCTGCGTACACATGTTAATACCATCAGTCACATGTCAATTTTTTTCATACATCAATGAGAGCAATAGTTATCATTTTTTCTTGATGGTAATTACGGTTGACATGGATGCTATCATTTTTTCTACAGGGAACATCTTGTTACTCATGTTGGAGACTATTACACTTGGCAACAACATTCACCACCGCAAAAATCAGTGGGCTTTTTCTTGATGGTAACTGGCATCACACATGTGTGGTAACATGCACCCTTTGTCTTGGTAATACAAGACAAATCTTCTGCATTCTACTTTTCTGTAGTGATAACTTTGTATGAAAAAATCTGGTAGCTTTTGATTCTATATACATTTTGTAACAAATATGGATCTAGTTTGGTGCGCCTTGTAATAGAATTTCACTTTTCTGTGAAATAAATTGAAAAGGAGCTGTTTTTTTCAAGAAAAAATATGCACATGTCCTGACAACTCAAACATGGCTTTACAAATTTGTTGTTCACCCTGGTAACCTAGTAGCATCTAGCTGGTAGCTTCAGTGCAATCAGTGTGATAAGATCTGTTCAGAGCGCCTGGTAAGATTTGTTCCCCCTGGTGATTGTTTAAGCCTAGATCTGGTGGTAACTACAGTTCCTTCACGCCCTTGCCTGGTTTGGTGCATCCGATCGGGGTTGGGGTGTGGGGAGGGGTGGGGTGCGGTAGGATTGCTTAATTTTACTTGGTTCACCTCGATTCTTGTTGGATGTAGGACGCCTGATAATCACTTGTGCTTCTGGTGGTAGTTTTAGGAGGGATCTCGTGGTAACTTTCAACTCCCATATGCCCTTGCAATTCAGTGGTTGAATTTGTTGGATCAATCGGGGGGTGGGGTAGGGTGGGGGTAGGGTATCGCTTCCTTGAGTTCGTTGACCTGGGAGAGAAAGAGGGAGAGGTGGGTCGATGGAGAGGGTTCTTTGCCTTTTCTTGCAATGGAGGTAAGAAACTAGCAGTTTAGGGGAGGTGGTGGTTGCGTGGTGGGGTGTGGGCCAGGGTGAAGGGGTCGACTTGGATCAAGGTTAATGTCCGTGATTGTTAATGCCCAATTGGATATGCCGGTGAAAGAGGGAGAGGTGTTGATCGACGTCACGGCTCGGCCCCGCGAAGGTGCGGGAGGATAGGGGTCGTCAGGATCTATCCAACAGATCCGAACGTTAGGATTGTATCGCTGTCCTAACTTAATTATTTGCACTATGCTTAAATTGAGTAAGTAGCATAAAACTACTACAATGCGTACTAGGGTTTCAAAAAACTACATGATTTTTTTCGTTGATAACTACCAAGTCAAGGGTCGGTTGTTTCAAGAAAAACTAAATCGTCAAGTGCTTATCAATTGATCATGATTATGACAGTTGGGGTCCACACGTAAGATAATTGTTTATTTGACAGTTTGGTTTGACCGTTAACTTACATGTGGGGCCCTCACTATATAAAAAAATGAAAATGCAATCGGGTCCCTATGAGTTATAAAAAAATAAATTGGGTACCTGTATGTTTTCAGAAAAAGCAATCAGGACCTGAGGAGAAGACATGTGTGTTGGGGAACGTCGTATGGGAAACAAAAAAATTCCTACGCACACGCAATACCTATCCATGGTGATGATCATCTACGAGAGGGGAGAGTGCATCTACATACCCATGTAGATCGCTAAGCGGAAGCGTATATAACACGGTTGATGTAGTGGAACATCTTCGCGATCCAAATCGCAGCGTGTCCCGCGATCTCATCACGATCCGTCCAGCGATCCCATCACGATCCATCCCGATCTAGTGCCGAACGGACGGCACCTCCACGGTCAGCACACGTACAGCTCGATGACGATCTCCGCCTTCTTGATCCAGCAAGAGGGGCGAAGAGGTAGATGAGTTCTCCAGGACGGCGGCATGGTGGTGGTTGTGGTGGAGCTATTGCAGCAGGGCTTCGCCTAAGCACCACTGAAACTAGACTAGAGGAGAAACAGATCTAGAGAGAGAGGGCAGCACGTGGTTGTTTTTCTGTGTCTCAAAAACCCTCAATACCTCTAGTATATATAGGAGGGAAGAAAGAGAGGAGGAAGCCTCAAACCCTCAAGGTTTGGCCGAAATTGGAGGTGGAGGACGCCTACTCCAATCCTACTAGGAGTAGGAGGACCCTCCTTTCCACTTGGAAACCCTTTCCACCTTTTCCACCTTTGGGTTTTTTGCCTCTCAAACCTCATGGGCCTTAGTGGGAGCTTATCTCAGCCCACTAAGGGCTGGTTTGTATCCTCCCACGGCCCATAAGGCCCCTTGGGGCGTGACACCCCTCCCGATGGTCCCCCGTACCCTCCCGGCACTCCCCATACACTACCGATGAGCCCGGAACTTTTGCAGTGACCAAAACAGGACTTCCTATATATCAATCTTTACCTCCGGTCCATTCTGGAGCTCCTCGTGACGTCCAGGATCTCATTAGGGACTCCGAACAACTTTCGGTTACCAACACCTATAACTCAACTATACTGAAACGTCACCGAACCTTAAGTGTGCAGACCTTGCGGGTTCGAGAACTATGCAGACATGACCGAGATACCTCTACGGTCAATAACCAATAGTGGGACCTGGATGCCCATATTGGATCTGACATATTCTACCAAGATCTTTATCGGTTGAACCTCTATATCAAGGATTCAGTTAATCCCGTATGTTGTTCCCTTTGTCCTTTGATATGTTACTTGCCCGAGATTCAACCGTCGGTATCTCTATACCTAGTTCAATCTCGTTATCGGCAAGTCTCTTTACTCGTTTTGTAATACAAGATCTTGTGGCTAACTCCTTAGTCACATTGCTTGCAAGGCTTATTGTGATGTTGTATTACCGAGTGGGCCCCAAGATACCTCTCTGTCATACAGAGTGACAAATCCCAGTCTCGATTCACGCCAACCCAACAGACACCTTCGGAGAGACCTGTAGAGCACCTTTATAGTAACCCAGTTATGTTGCGACGTTTGATACACACAAGGTATTCCTCCTATGTCCGGGAGTTGCATGATCTCATGGTCATAGGAACAGATACATTGACATGCAGAAAACAGTAGCAATAAACTGACACGATCATATGCTACGTTTATAGTTTGGGTCTTGTCCATCACATCATTCTCCTAATGATGTGATACCGTTATCAAGTGGCAATACTTGTCTATGTCTAGGAAACCTTAACCATCTTTGATCAACGAGCTAGTCAACTAGAGGCTTACTAGGGACAATGATTTCTATGTATCCACACATGTATTTGAGTTTCTAATCAATACAATTATAGCATGGATAATAAACGATTATCATGAACAAGGAAATATAATAATAATCAATTTATTATTTCCTCTAGGTCATATTTCCAAAAGTATCCCACTTGCACTACAGTCAATAGTCTAGTTCACATCACTATGTGATTTTGATGAATCTAACACCCATACAGTTCTGGGGTTTGATCATGTCTTGCTTGTGAGAGAGGTTTTAGTCAGTGGGTCTGAACCTTTCGGATCTGAGTGTGATTTACAAATCTCTATGTCATCTTGTAGGTGCTTCTACCAACGTGCCATTTTGGAACTATTCCAAATGACTGCTCCACTATACGAATCTGGTTTAATACTCAGAGTTTTCCGGATTAGTGTCAAAGCTTGCATCGGCATAACCCTTTACGACGAACTCTTTTAACACCTCCATAAACAAGAAAAAATTCCTTAGCCCACTAGTTACTAAGGATAACTTTTGACTGTTGTCCAATAATCCATTCGTGGATCACTTTCGTACCCCTTGACAAATTCATGGCAAGGCACCCATCAGGTACGGTACATACCATAGCATACTATAGAGCCTATGGCTAATGCATTGAGGACGTTCGTCCTTTCTCTTCCTTCTACCGTGGTCGGGCTTTGAGTCTTACTCAAATTCACACCTTACAAACAGCCAAGAACTCCTTCTTTGCCGATCTATTTTGAACTCCTTCAAAACCTTGTGAAAGCAACAAATTGAACATCAACGCCCACAAACTCCTTTATGTTCTACTCGAGATATCATCTTCGCATGAACCTAGATCATGATGCCACTATTCGGGAACGTCGCATGGGAAACCAAAAAAAATCCTACGCACACGCAATACCTATCCATGTGATGATCATCTACGCGAGGGGAGAGTGCACCTACATACCCTTGTAGATCGCTAAGCGGAAGCGTATATAATGCGGTTGATGTAGTGTAACATCTTCGCGATCCAAATCGCAGCCCGTCCCGTGATCTCATCACAATCCGGCCCACGATCTCATCACGATCCATCCCAATCTAGTGTCGAACATACGGCACCTCCACGATCAGCACACATACAACTCGATGACGATCTCCGCCTTCTTGATCCAGCAAGAGGGGCGAAGAGGTAGATGAGTTCTCCAGCATGGCAGCATGGTGGTGGTTGTGGTGGAGCTATTCCAGCAGGGCTTTGCCTAAGCACCGCTGAAACTAGACTAGAGGAGAAACAGATCTAGAGAGAGAGGGCAGCACGTGGCTATTTTTCTATGTCTCAAAAACCCTCAATACCTCTAGTATATATAGGAGGGAGGGAAGGGAGGAGGCAGCCTCAAACCCTCAAGGTTTGGCCAAAATTGGAGGTGGAGGAGTCCTACTCCAATCCTACTAGGAGTAGGATTCCTCCTTTCCACCTTTTCCACCTTTGGGTTTTTTGCCTCTCAAACCTCATGGACCTTAGTGGGAGCTTATGTCAGCCCACTAGGGGCTGGTTTGTATCCTCCCACAGCCCATAAGGCCCCTCGGGGCGTGACACCCCTCCCGATGGTCCCCGGTACCATCCCAGCACTCCCGGTACACTACCGATGAGCCCAAAACTTTTCTGGTGACCAAAACAGGACTTCCTATATATCAATCTTTACCTCCCGGGCCATTCCGGAGCTCCCCGTGACATCCGGGATCTCATTCGGGACTCCGAACAACTTTCGGTTACCAACACCTATAACTCAACTATACTGAAACGTCACCGAACCTTAAGTGTGCAGACCCTGCGGGTTCGAGAACTATGCAGACATGACCGAGACACCTCTACGGTCAATAACCAATAGTGGGACCTGGATGCCCATATTGGCTCCTACATATTCTATGAAGATCTTTATCGGTTGAACCTCTATATCAAGGATTCAGTTAATCCCGTATGTTGTTCCCTTTGTCCTTCGGTATGTTACTTTCCCGAGATTCGATCATCGGTATCTCTGTACCTAGTTCAATCTCGTTATCGGCAAGTCTATTTACTCATTCCGTAATACAAGATCTCGTGTCTAACTCCTTAGTCACATTTCTTGCAAGGCTTATTGTGATGTTGTATTACCGAGTGGGCCCCAAGATACCTCTCCGTCATACGGAGTGACAAATCCGAGTCTCGATTCACGCCAACCCAACGGACACCTTTGGAGATACCTGTAGAGCACCTTTATAGTAACCCAGTTACGTTACGACGTTTGATACACACAAGGTATTCCTTCAGTGTCCGTGAGTTGCATGATCTCATGGTCTTAGGAACAGATACATTGACATGCAGAAAACAGTAGCAATAAACTGACACGTTCATATGCTACGTTTATAGTTTGGGTCTTGTCCATCACATCATTCTCCTAATGATGTGATCCCGTTATCAAGTGACAACACTTGTCTATGGCTAGGAAACCTTAACCATCTTTGATCAACGAGCTAGTCAACTAGAGGCTTACTAGGGACAGTGTTTTCTATGTATCCACACATGTATTTGAGTTTCCAATCAATACAATTATAGCATGGATAATAAACGATTATCATGAACAAGGAAATATAATAATAACCTATTTATTATTGCCTCTAGGGCATATTTCCAACAATGTCAACCCTAAGGAACGGCACCGGTAGCTCCGCGACGGCCACGATGCGAGCTAGGGGGGAGGTTGCTCGGCCATCGCGTTCCTTAGCGTGAAGACGGTGCTTCTTCAGGCGGATGACGGTCCAGGTGAAGCTCCTTGCCGGCCACTGTTGCTACTCCTAGCTGAAAGTGCATGCTATGCCCCTAATCGACTTTTGGTGTTAATGACAACACATACATAGGAAACTAATCCTATTTGTTGAGTGTATCTCGGGATGGCAAGTACTTTAGTAGATTGAGAATTATGTGCCAAAGGTGGTCTGAGAAGATCGGGATTTATATCTCAAGAAGGCTCGGGATTGAGAAAAGATGATGCAGACTATCCTTTTGAGTTTACTATTCTTGAGTATAGGGATCCCGCACTATTAATAGGGGATCACAGGTTGAAAGGGCGTGGATGTCGCCTAGAGGGGGAGGGTGAATAGGCGCTTTAAAATAATTAAGGTTTAGGCTTGAACAAATGCGGAATAAAACTAACGTTTAATATGTCAAGCACAAAACCTCAAACAACTAGGCTCACCTATGTGCACCAACAACTTATGCTAAGCAAGATAAACAACTAAGTGATAGCAAGATATATGACAAGAGACAATATGGCTATCACAAAGTAAAGTGCATAAGTAAAGGGTTCGGGTAAGAGATAACCGAGGTACGCGGAGACGATGATGTATCCCGAAGTTCACACCCTTGCAGATGCTAATCTCCGTTGGAGCGGTGTGGAGGCACAATGCTCCCCAAGATGCCACTAAGGCCACCGTAATCTCCTCATGCCCTCGCACAATGCAAGATGTCGTGATTCCACTAAGGGACACTTGAGGGCGGTCACCGAACCCGTACAAATGGCAAACCTTGGGGGCGGTCACCGAACCCGTACACGTGGCAACCCTTGGGGGCGGTTACCGGTACCCGTATAAATTGCTCGGGGCAATATCCACAACCTAATTGGAGACCCCGACGCTTGCCCGGAGCTTCACACCACAATGATTGAGCTCCGAGACACCACCAAGCTTCTAGGACGCCAAAGCATCCACGAAGAACAATATCTAGGGTACTAAGTACCAAAGGTAATAAGCTTCTCAAACTTCACTTCCACGTATCACCGTGGAGAACTCAAACCGATGCAACCAATGCAATGGCAAGAACACATGAAGTGGTCAAGTCCCTCACACTCAAATCCCTCCACAACAACGAAAGCTATGGATAAATATGAGAGGAAGATCAAGGAGCTCACAAAGAACTCCAAGATCTAGATCCAAGGGGTTCCCCTCACATAGAGGAGAAAGTGATTGGTGGAGATGTGGATCTAGATCTCCTCTCTCTTTTCCCTCAAGAACAAGCAAGAATCATTGGAGGGATTGAGAGTAAGCAAGCTCTAAGAATGTCAACAATGGAGGTAGAACAAGAGCTCAACAGATAGATAAGGCCAAGGGGGAAGAAGACCCCTTTATATAGTGGGGGAAGGAATCAGACCGTTACCCCCACTTACAGCCTGAGCCCAGCGGTACTACCGCTCGCTCCAGCGGTACTACCGCTGATCTCCGGCGGTACTACCGCTGGCTGCAGCGGTACTACCGCTGAGCCCATGGTAGCGCAAAGATACTACCGGGCCAACCACCGCCAAGAAAGTCTTCGCAAAAATGTCCGACGCAGTACAACCGCAAAGATGGCGGTACTAAAAACTTGGAGCGGTACAATCGCTGGCCAGGGGCGGTACTACCGCTGGGACAGCGGTACTACCGCCATCTCTAGCGGTACTACCGCTAGGTCGAGCGGTACTACCGCTCGCCACTGAAACAGCCATAACTTTCGCATACGAGCTTCGAATCGAGCAAACCCAAGCTTGTTGGATTCAGGACGACAAGAGCAAACCCAAGCTTGTTGGAAATCTTAAGACCATGCACATATGAAAATGCCAATGATATAGAGATGTGAGTCCTCTATGAATGAAGAACCGGCAAAAACTCCAACATCGAAAACATCATAGTAGATGCATATGGACTCCGTTTTCGCTGAACTCGAGCTTGTCACGAAGATGACCATAAGCTCTAAAACTCACAAAGAGAAACACCAAACAAGAACCAAGAAGTATGATGCAAGGATGCAAATGGTTTGAGCTCTCAACGAACGATACGATCAAGCTACTCACTTGAGAGCCCCCCTTGATAGTACAGTAATCTATCCTAAACAGAAAACCTATCAAGGGCAAACCCATACCTTGCACCTCGTCCTCTTGAGCTAGATGATGATGATCTTGGCTTCCTCAAGATGGACCACCTTTCTTGATTGCGTTGGCTTGATGAAGACTAGTTGATTGCTCCCCCATACTCACTATGGGTGAGCCACTCTTCAGCATGTCTTCACAAGTCCATTGCCACCACAATGGACGGAAAGCTTCAAGCATGATATCTTCGTGCTGTTCCACTTGAACATGCACATCGCAATCTTGATGACGATCACAACTTGAAGTCATACTTCATGGGTTGTAGGAGATCTTCCCTTTGACGCAAGCCCTAACCCCCACATAGAACTCTCACGAAGACCATGGGTTAGTACACAAACACGTAATGGACAATGCTTACCATACCATGGGATCACTTGATCCCTCTCGGTACATCTTGTACGCTTTGTGTGTTGATCATCTTGATTTACTCTTTGTCTGAGATCTTGATCAACCATGTATCTCTATGACCATTCTTTGCATAATACCTTGAATACCATCTTAGTCCTCATATAAACTCCTTGAACCCAACAGATGGACTTCAAGAAGTGCCTATGGACAAATCCTATAAATGTAACTTAAGGCATACCATTAGTCCATAGGAATTGTCATCAATTACCAAAACCACATATGGAGATATATGCTCTAACACAGGTTTTGCGATGAACTTGCTCATACCACATCTTCACTATTCTGCTCAATACCACATATTCTCTACTCTGCTCCTATCTCAAAACAGGTCTAATGCCTCGGACTTCCGGCTCCCTCCGGACATCCGAGGGCCGGTCGACCGACCAGCTTCGGAAATCCGAAGCCCTGCACCAGAAGAAAGTGAGCTCTATAACTCGGATTTCCGGCTCCCTCCGGACATCCGAGGGCCGGACGTCCGACCCCTTCGGAAATCCGGAACCTTGCACCAGAAGAAGTTGAGTCGAATAACTCGGATTTCCGGCCTTCTCCGGACGTCCGGTCCCTGTTCAACTCAAAGTGTTCCCAGACATATCTAAAGCTCTCGGACGATCGACCCATGTCGGACGTCCGACCCCTTGTGGACGCCCGGACATCCGTAAACTGCCGGACGTCCGAACCATGTGTGACTTAAAGTGTCCCCAACGGCTGTTTTACACTCCCCACTATATATACCCCCCTCCGACTTCGTGAGAGGGTGTCCAACACAGCCATATCCTCATAAGAACACATTTCTACCTCACACACATTTGCTCACACCAAATCTTAGATCCCAAGAGCATTTGTGAGCCCCTTTGAGAGTTGTTCCAATCAAAAGATAGATCGTCTCCCTCTCCTTCTGATGGGGAACGTCGCATGGGAAACAAAAAATTTCCAACGCACACGAAGACCTATCATGGTGATGTCCATCTACGAGAGGGGATTTCCGATCTACGTACCCTTGTAGATCGCACAGCAGAAGCGTTAAGAAACGTGGTTGATGTAGTGTAACGTCCTCACGTCCCTCGATCCGCCCCGCGAACCATCCCACGAACCGTACCGTGATCCGTCCCACGATCCGCTCCGATCTAGTGCCGAACGGACGGCACCTCCGCGTTCAGCACACTTACAGCTGGACGATGATCTCGGCCTTCTTGATCCAGCAAGAGAGACGGAGAGGTAGATGAGTTCTCCGGCAGCGTGACGGCGCTCCGGAGGTTGGTGGTGATCTAATCTCAGCAGGGCTTCGCTCGAGCTCCGCAGAAACGCGATCTAGAGGTAAAACCGTGGAGATATGTGGTCGGGCTGCCGTGGCAAAGTTGTCTCAAATCAGCCCTAAAACCTCCATATATATAGGGGGAAGAGGGGGAGCCTTGCCTTGGGGTCCAAGGACCCCAAAGGGGGTCGGCCGAGCCAAAAGGGGGAGTCCTCCCCTTCCAAACCGAATCCAACTAGGTTTGGAAGGAGGAGTCCTTCTCCTTTTTCCCACCTCCTCTTTTTTTTCTTTTCTCATTGATTTTCTTCCTATGGCGCATAGGGCCTTCTTGGGCTGTCCCACCAGCCCACTAAGGGCTGGTGTGCCACCCCCAAGGCCTATGGGCTTCCCCGGGGTGGGTTGCCGCCCCCGGTGAACACCCGGAACCCATTCGTCATTCCCGGTACATTCTCGGTAACTCTGAAAACCTTCCGGTAATCAAATGAGGTCATCCTATATATCAATCTTCGTTTCCGGACCATTCCGGAAACCTTTGTGACGTCCGTGATCTCATCCGGGACTCCGAACAACATTCGTTAACCAACCATATAACTCAAATACGCATAAAACAACGTCGAACCTTAAGTGTGCAGACCCTGCAGGTTCGAGAACTATGTAGACATGACCCGAGAGACTCCTCGGTCAATATACAATAGCGGGACCTGGATGCCCATATTGGATCCTACATATTCTACGAAGATCTTATCGTTTGAACCTCAGTGTCAAGGATTCGTATAATTCCGTATGTCATTCCCTTTGTCCTTTGGTATGTTACTTGCCCGAGATTCTATCGTCAGTATCCGCATACCTATTTCAATCTCGTTTACCGGCAAGTCTATTTACTCGTTCCGTAATACAAGATCCTGCAACTTACACTAAGTCACATTGCTTGCAAGGCTTGTGTGTGATGTTGTATTACCGAGTGGGCCCCGAGATACCACTCCGTCACACGGAGTGACAAAACCCAGTCTCGATCCATACTAACTCAACGAACACCTTCAGAGATACCTGTAGAGCATCTTTATAGTCACCCAGTTACGTTGCAACGTTTGATACACACAAAGCATTCCTCCGGTGTCAGTGAGTTATATGATCTCATGGTCATAGGAACAAATACTTGACACGCAGAAAACAGTAGCAACAAAATGACACGATCAACATGCTACGTCTATTAGTTTGGGTCTAGTCCATCACATGATTCTCCTAATGATGTGATCTCGTTATCAAGTGACAACACTTGCCTATGGTCAGGAAACCTTGACCATCTTTGATCAACGAGCTAGTCAACTAGAGGCTTACTAGGGACAGTGTTTTGTCTATGTATCCATACATGCACTGTGTTTCCAATCAATACAATTATAGCATGGATAATAAACGATTATCATGAACAAAGAAATATAATAAGAACTAATTTATTATTGCCTCTAGGGCATATTTCCAACACCTTCTCTCAACCCAAGCTATTTGAGATTTGAGAAAGTTTTGAGCATTCCCCGTGGTCTTGTTACTCTTGGAGGTTGGAGACTCCTAGGCGGTAGGAGTCCTTCGGAGAGGAATCAATCCGTGTGATTACCCCCGGAAAAGTTTGCGAGGGTTTGGAAGCCACCTCAAAGTCTTACCACTAGTGGTTGAGAAACGCCTTCGTGGTGTTATCTCAAAGGGAGAATAGGGTGAGCCTTCGTGGCGTTGGTGTGCCTTCGTGGTAACATCCACCTCTCTAACGGTGACTAGCTTCCCTCCAAGGAAGTGAACATCGGGATACATCTTCGTCTCAGTGACCTTGGTTATCCTTAACCCTAACTCCTTACTTGTGGTTTACTTGTGTTACTTGAGCATACATACATTGCATATTGTTTGTGCTCATTATATTGTGTTGGCTATTTCTTGTACAAGATTAATCACTCAAGCATACCCTCTATATTCACACGTTCACACTTGCAGCTTTTGATATATCGTGTGATATAGCGTGATCTAGTATCTTGTGTCGTTCACCTACTTGTCGTGTGATATAGCTCAAGTAAGTTTGTGTAACTTACTTGTGCTCGTTAGTAACTGTATTGTGTCCATCTTGGTAGATCGTGTTGTTGATACACGTTGTAGTGCCTAGTGCATTTAGGATTTGTGCTTGACAAGTACCCTCTTAGTATATTTCCGCATTAGGTTAAGCCAAATCCGAAGAAGTTTTTAAATAGCCTATTCACCCCCCCTCTAGGCGTCATCGAGGTCTTTTCAATTGGTATCAGAGCAAGGTCTCTCTTTAATTAGGTTTCACGACCTAGAGAGTATCGATGTCGACTATTGGATTAGTGCACAATGACACCTTTGACTTTGATGGCACAAATTATACCCTATGGAGAATTTGTATGCTTCGTCACTTTCGGGCCATGGGCCCAAATACTTTACGAATTGTTATTGTAGGGATTGCCGACAAAAGGAATGATGCATCTTCATCTACTAATGAAATGTATCTTGAGTGTGAGGCTTTTCTTGCCATTCATCAAACCATAAGTCCTGAAGTGTTTAAGTCTATCTCGACTTGCAAGTCAGCTCATGAAGTTTGGACTAAACTTGAAGATATATATGGTGGGTCAAATCTTGATGAAGACGATATTATGATGAAGGAGTTGGTGCATGAGCTCTTCACTCTTTTCGATCATAAAGAGTCCACCACTACTTCCATATCCGATTGCTTGCACAGCTCAGCATCTTCAATCTCACAAGGTAACGATATGGTGAGTGAAGAAATACATGTTGATGAAAATTTCATAGCCTCCATGGACACGAGCATATCTAGCACCACACATAGTGTAAATTATTGTGCTGATAGGTCATGCATTTCACCTAAAGATCCCTCGACAAATGTCTATGGTGATATGCCTACTCTCCCGTGTCCTCTTGATCAAAATATCTTGTTTCTACCTAGTTGTTCTATGACTAATCATTTAGGGGAAACCAAGAAATATGAAGTACTTTTCACTAATGAAGAATCTGATTCACCAAAAGAATCATCATCAACTCCTCCAGTTCACATGTGCCTCATGGCAAGAGGTAATAATGAGGTATCATCTTCCCTGTGCAATAACGATGATACTTGCTATGAGGATGATGATGATGACTTGACTGAAAACATCTATGTGATCAGTAAAATTCTTCATAAAGCCAAAAATAACGCTCTTCAAAGATTCCAAGATATTCTTGCTTACTTTGAAAATTGTAATGATTCACTTAATCATGAACAAGCTAAAAGTGAACAACTTGAATATGAACTTGAGAAGAGTCACCAAGCATGTAGAGACTTAAGATCTTCAAAAGGAGAGATTGAAGCTGCTCATGATAAACTTAAAAAGGATTTTGAGGTCCTTCTCCTTGAATGCAAGAATGTCAAGGGAGAGCTCATCAAAACCTCTAAGGTCTATGAGGAGCTTCAATCTACTCATCAGAAGTCTCTAATCGCTACTTACTCTCCTCATATTGTTGATGATACTTGTATATCTAACCCTATCTCTTTTGAAGTATCAACATTGAAGGAGAATGTTGAGCTACGTGCTCAACTTGATTTACTAACTAGCAATTATGGGAAGTTGGAAGAAAACCATGTAATGCTCACAAGCTCTCATGCCGATCTTCTAACATCCCATAATGTGCAAAAGTTAGCTCATGAGGCTATCATCACCAAGGTAACATCAAGTGAGCCTCAGGTGGACAATGGCACCACTTCTAATCAAAGTACTATATCTCCATGTGCCAGTCCTCGTAATTCGTCCACTCATAATGTTGCTACCTCGTGTGATGAATTACTTTCCTTGCCTTGTCCCTCTAACAATGAAACTTACACTTCCTCTAGTATTTGCATTAACACTAACCGTGCAGAGGAAATCGAAGAGCTCAAGGCCCAAGTCACTTCTTTGAAGAAAGACTTGGAACAGTGTCATGAAGGGATGTCCACACTCAACAACGTCCTGTGTGAGCAAACATCTCCGAATGACAAAAATGATGTTGGAGTAAACTCAAACAAGAACAAGAGTGGCCTAGAACGAGTTAAGAATTCGGCCAAAATCATTTGCTTCAAGTGCAAAGTTAAAGAGTGCCATGTTAGATCTTTCCCTCTGAAGACGAAGTCTCAAAGTCACAAGCAACAAGGGAAGCGGCCACAAACTCAATCACACACTCAGCTACAAGTTGAAGGAAGGCCTCTTCCCAATAAGACCCAAGCCAACACTCCTCGAGGTGAGAAATCAACTGGGAAGAAGACAAAGGGTAGATGTTGCTACTTATGTCGTGAGAAGGGTCACGTCGCTTCGTCTTGCACGAGAGGTAACTTATCCAACCCAATCACTATTGATGATAGCTATTCCCTTGGGAAGGATAAGGTTGGCAATGTGTTTGCCAAGTTTGTTGGAACTCAAAATGGTGTCAAGAAAAGAACCATTTGGGTTGCCAAGCCTATTGTGACTAACCTCTTAGGACCCAACGTAGTTGGGGACCAACAAGCTCAAACTTGATCAATAGGTGACTCTGGAGGACATTGGAGACTTGGATACACAATGAAGATTTGAGGACTCTTCATCATTCGTATCATCTCAAGCCAAGTCACTTGGATTATCGAGCCCATATCCCATATCCAATGTGCATCTTTGCGGTGACTTGTACTTAAATTGTTTACATTGAAAGTTGCCTGCCCCGCTCCTTCTCAAGTTTAGGTTTGGTACCTAGCATGTACTTTGACATGTTGCGCCTACCAGTATGATTGTTATATGTTATCTATCATGTGTAGGTCGTTATGTATGTCATATAGTTGTGTGTAGTCCTAATCATTACTTGCATCCTAGTTGCACCGTTGTGTGGGTCTTTTGAGACGTTAATAGCTCATCACATTAAGGGGGAGTGTTCTGCTCTACGCACACCACTAACCCAAAATGTGTACATATGTCTTGGACTCCATGTAGTATTCGGTGTAATATTATCCAATCAATTAGTTTGATGTCAAAGCCATCCAAAGTTTAAATTGGCATCCACTTATCACCTTAGTTGGATGATTGATTGCCTTGTATGATAAATACATGGATTATCACATTATGTGAGGATGATATGCTTCGTGCATATCACATCTCCTGGTTAGATAAAACATCCGATTTATGCCACTCAGAATCTACCACATGTGGTTATCCTATAACTGTGTGGCATGTCATGCTCCACATATCTTACCTCGCATAATAATCCGCTAGATCGTATCTAAAAGAAGGGCATTGTTGATGCATGCCTTCCGAATTAATCCTCCACACTATGATCTAACTAATTGGGTTGTTAACGTATGTCATCTAAACATTATGCTTATGGTTGAACTCCCATATCACACTTGTGTGAGTATAAAACGATCCATGTGCTCGTTTGGCACCTACCACCACTGATAACTCTAAATGTCATTGTGTTCTCTCACACATGGTATCTCTGACTTGGTAGTGTTTTTCATGGTCATTTTATTTCGGCTTTATCTTCAGTTGACCTACATAACGTGCCGAGAAATTCATGTGTCTCCCGGTAGAGCTCGCACTACTTATTTCATAATGTTGTGGGAGTTATAATCATATTACCTACACTTATAAATCTACTAGGGTGAGACATGCATGTAAGGTTGTGCAAAATGCATGCCTTACATGGTTTGATGCCTTGACCAGTTCATGTGTTGAACTTGGGGTGCTACCATGTGTTGATTTGTCACCCTGATCCATTTTGGATGATATGAATGTTCTGTAATAGAAAATTATGTGTTCATTTGTCCAAATTGTATATCCTTGGATTTTGATAGGATTGTGTAGGCATATCTACTATGTGTAGATGCACATGCCGTGTCTATCGTATCTTTGATACAATATATGTATATGGTAAATTAGACGTATCCATTAAAAGGTTAGGGTGTGCTTGAAAGTAAAACTTATATCTATATGCACATAATTGAGTGATCTTACCCTATACATATATATTGTAGTTGGACTAACTACTTCGGACCCAATAAGTTTGGGGACCATATTGTGCTTAATTGGTGGTTTAGGTACTTTGGAGAAGCATTGCTATCTTGACTTATTCTCAGAAAAAGATGGTGCTAGTCACGAAGAAATTAGAGTCAAGACAGGACTCAGCTACTTCTATGCCACACCAATGCTTTTCTGGTAACAAGTATTTACTTCATGCATGTACAATGTTAGAGTCAACACTGTGTAGGTTGCATCATGGCATGAACATAATACTTTTTCCACTTTGTAATTTCCTGCATGTCCTTGTCAATCACATTGATGAAATGCTTAGTGTTGGTATTCTCTTCGCTCTTCATGGTCATATGAATGAGACAAATTTGTGCCATGACCCTTGTGTCACGTGCCTTGCTCTTATAAGAGGATAACTTGTGCATGATTCTATGCACTCATGCGTTTGACGGTATTTTGGACCCGCATTTATCGTAGTAACCGTATTCAAAAAACTTACATCAGACCATGTCCAAAATATGTTAGTTGAGAGGTCCCTTTGGCTGCTACACATGCGAGAATACTTAGTATCACCTCATCATCAAAAATTCCAGAATCAGCCTCTGCCTCCTCCTCTCTCTCGGTCGTCCGACGTGTCTCGGACTTCCGGCGGCTTACCTCACTCCGGACGTCCGACCAGTGTCGATCGTCCGACGGCAAAATCCTCTCGGACGTCCGACGCCTGTCGGACGTCCGACACATCGGGGCCTATAAATAGATGGGCGCGGGGCTGGGCTTTGCCCTAGCCCTCACGCGCCCCCTTTTTCCCCTGCAGCCGCCGCCGCCAGCACCAGGTGCGCTCGCCCGCGCCGCCACTCCCGAGATCTGCATGATCTCCTCCGCGGATCCTTCTCTTCTTCCTCTTCTTCCTCCGCAGGATCCATCTGCAGGTATCTCCTCCGTTCCCTTCGCGTTTGGTTCCCTCTCTCCCAAGTCCACGTGTTCGTTCATATGGTTTGACCATGTTCGTTCCTCATTTGGGTTTCCATCCGTGTAGGTTGTTGTGCACCATGCCCAGGGTTAAGCACGCCGCCCGGAAGGACGTTGCTGGCTCATCCGCTCGTGCCCCTACTGGCACGGGGTCGGACTCGGAAGGGCAACGTCGTCCCTTCAAACGGACTGCCCGGCGTTCTCCGTCTCCACAGCCCCCTCGTCATCTGATGGTGATGGCTCTGACTTCAAGGATGAGCTTGCCGCCGAGGACCGTGCTGACCAGCCTACCGATCGGAGGTCCATGCCAAAGCCCGGGACTCGCAGGGCGTCCTATATGCCACCACCTCCTCCTGCTCAGCCCGCAGGTGAAGCTCGTCGCATCTCACTTGAACCCCCTGCTACCTTAGGTCGTGAAGTCACGAACTTCACCACGCTTGCCAAGTCTTCATACCTCACTTTCCGCCGCGACATTGATCAATTCTCTGTCGTACGTGACTCTACGGACTCATGTTTCCGCACACACGTCCAGGCGGACATTTTTACTATAGTCATAGTTCCTAAGGGTCTCTCTATTCATCACTTCATAGATCTTGAGCATATTCGCATGCACCCGGCGAAATACCCGGGTGCCATTGAGCTTATTGAGGCATCGGGGCTTGCTGCCCCGTTTGCTTTTCATCGTGATTTTAACGCTGCTGCCATTCACCAGTTCTATGCCACATGCTTCTTTGCTCCAAACCACACTGTTAGATGGATCACCTCTAACGTTTGCTTCACAGCTTCTTCTGATACGTTTGTTGCCGCACTTGGTTTCCCCAACTCCGGCTTCAAAATACATAGGAATGATCCTAACCATGCACCTAAGTCCATTGAGGCGTGTGGGTATCTCCTCAAACCACTCCGTGAGCTTGATGCGGATGAACGCATGAAGGATCTTAACCAGGTATCCATCTGGCGTTCACCTTACTTTATCATCTTTCAGTGTCTTATCCGCACCATCTATCCCAAGATGGGTGATAAGGGCTCTTGTAGTGGCTACTGTATTGACATCATGTCACACTTGTACGAGCACCCCAAGAGCAAAATTAATGTGCCTCACTTTCTCTGGCATGAGATTCGGCTTGCTAGTTTTCAATACAAGCGAGCTTTCCCTCATGCCCCCTTCATCCAGGCTCTTATTAATCATGTTGCTGATTTCTCTGTTGCTGTCACTCACACATCGCAACTGGGTCATTCCCGCTCACATGGCGGATAACTATGCTCCCAAGAAAACCCCATCCTCCACATCCACTCGCCGCACTGCTGCCCAGTCAGCAACCCCCTCATCTAGCTCCGCTCCTCTCGGTCGCTTTGCCAACTTCATTGGCAAGGCACATTCTGCTATGATGAAGGCCATCTCTTTCCAGTGTGGTCAAACCCATGATGTGGTTTCTCGCCTAGTCTCCTCCAAGAATGCCCTCAAGGCTCGTCTAAGAGACTCGGGCGCTCTTGATGTGAGTGATGATGAGGCCCTTCCTGCTGCTCCTCCTTCTGACTTTGGCTTCCCATATGGTCCTGAGTGGGCTGATTTCCTTGACGAGGCTGGTGGCAGTGGCTTGCCTGACGATGAGGATGATGCTGATGATGATGCTGATGAGCTATGAGCCTGGTTGATGCTGTTGGTGCCTCCCTTTTTGGTACTTGGTGCCAAAGGGGGAGTAATGTATCGTAGTTTTTAGTCTTTGGAGATTTAGTCTAAATTTGCATGGTTGAGAAATGTAATGGATAAACTCATGTATGGCTACTTATAAATGTTGTGATTGCTATAGATTGCTATGATATCATCATAGGCTATTATGTTCTTGCTCCACTACTTCTATGATGATCTATTGTCTTTCTATGATGATCTATTATCTTTACATGATGATCCATTATATGTTCGATACACACATTAAAAGGGAGCTCCGATATTTTATCATGCACATACTAAGGGGGAGCTCCGTACTAAATCTCTCCAAGGCTATAATGTATGTTAAATCTTTTTGAGACCTATGTATATGTTGTCATCAACTAACAAAAAGGGGGAGATTGAAAGTGCATGCTATGCCCCTAATCGACTTTTGGTGTTAATGACAACACATACATAGGAAACTAATCCTATTTGTTGAGTGTATCTCAGGATGGCAAGTACTTTAGTAGATTGTGAATTATGTGCCAAAGGTGGTCTGAGAAGATCGGGATTTATATGTCAAGAAGGCTCGGGATTGAGAAAAGATGATGCAGACTATCCTTTTGAGTTTACTATTCTTGAGTATAGGGGATCCCGCACTATTAAGAGGGGATCACAGGTTTTGCGATGAACTTGCTCATACCACATCTTCACTATTCTGCTCAATACCACATATTCTCTACTCTGCTCCTATCTCAAAATAGGTCTAATGCCTCGGACTTCCGGCTCCCTCTGGACATCCGAGGGCCGGTCGACCGACCAGCTTCGGAAATCCGGAGTCGTGCACCAGAAGAACGTGAGCTCTATAACTCGGCTTTCCGGCTCCCTCCGGACGTCCGAGGGCCGGACGTCCGACCCCTTCGGAAATCCGGAACCTTGCACCAGAAGAAGTTGAGTCGAATAACTCAGATTTCCGGCCTTCTCCGGACGTCCGGTCCCTGTTCAACTCACAGTGTTCCCAGACATATCTACAGCTCTCGGACGACCGACCCCTGTCGGACGTCCGACCCCTTGTGGATGCCCGGACTTCCGTAAACTGCCGGACGTCCGAATCCTGTGTGACTTAAAGTGTCCCCAACGGCTGTTTTACACTCCCCACTATATATACCCCCCCTCCCACTTCGTGAGAGGGTGTACAACACAGCCATATCTTCATAAGAACACATTTCTACCTCACACACATTTGCTCACACCAAATCTTAGATCCCAAGAGCATTTGTGAGCCCCTTTGAGAGTTGTTCCAATCAAAAGATAGATCATCTCCCTCTCCTTCTCCCAACCCAAGCTATTTGAGATTTGAGCAAGTTTTGAGCATTCCCCGTGATCTTGTTACTCTTGGAGGTTGGAGACTCCTAGGCGGTAGGAGTCCTTCGGAGAGGAATCAATCCGTGTGATTACCCCCGGAAAAGTTTGTGAGGGTTTGGAAGCCACCTCAAAGGCTTACCACTAGTGGTTGAGAAACGCCTTCGTGGTGTTATCTCAAAGGGAGAATAGGGTGAGCCTTCGTGGCGTTGGTGTGCCTTCGTGGTAACATCCACCTCTCTAACGGTGACTAGCTTCCCTCCAAGGAAGTGAACATCGGGATACATCTTCGTCTCAGTGACCTTGGTTATCCTTAACCCTAACTCCTTACTTGTGGTTTACTTGTGTTACTTGAGCATACATACATTGCATATTGTTTGTGCTCATTATATTGTGTTGGCTATTTCTTGTACAAGATTAATCACTCAAGCATACCCTCTATATTCACACGTTCACACTTGCAGCTTTTGATATATCGTGTGATATAGCGTGATCTAGTATCTTGTGTCGTTCACCTACTTGTCGTGTGATATAGCTCAAGTAAGTTTGTGTAACTTACTTGTGCTCGTTAGTAACTGTATTGTGTCCATCTTGGTAGATCGTGTTGTTGATACACCTTGTAGTGCCTAGTGCATTTAGGATTTGTGCTTGACAAGTACCCTCTTAGTTTATTTCCGCATTAGGTTAAGCCAAATCCGAAGAAGTTTTTAAATAGCCTATTCACCCCCCCTCTAGGCGTCATCGAGGTCTTTTCACTAGCCATGGCGCTCCACCTTGCATGTGCGTGTGCGTGTGTCGCCATGCCTTATCATCGTCTATGTGTCGCCCGCCATGCCTAAGAAGAATGCAACGGCTACCGTCACCGAGACGGAAAGCACCTCACCTTGGTCGTCGTTGACGCCTTCGTTGGTCTCCTTGAGCTCTCCATTGACAACGACGCGGGCGGCCAGCGCCACTGTTGAAGCATGCGCCTCTCACCGATGCGGACGAGGTCGGCTTCTGGTACGCTGCCCGATAAGTCCTCGAGAAGCGCACCCCGCTTCGTCCGGCCTCTGTTTTTCCTCCTCGTCGCCACCGCGAACATCATAAGATCCGGCGAGCTCGTACCAAAGCCATGGGGAGGCTGGGGAGGGGGAGGGGAGGGTCG
Source organism: Hordeum vulgare subsp. vulgare (assembly GCF_904849725.1). Lineage (NCBI taxonomy): Eukaryota > Viridiplantae > Streptophyta > Magnoliopsida > Poales > Poaceae > Hordeum > Hordeum vulgare. The sequence goes on along the minus strand of NC_058520.1, from coordinate 329,771,569 downwards.
TCACCGGCTAGGGAGGGGATGGGATGGTCGCCTACTCAGGAGGAGAGAGGTTCAATGGTGAGGGGAGGGGGGGAGGGAGATGAAGGGAGGAAGGGAGAGGGAGAGAGAGAGAGCTTACATGTGCACCTCGCGTGTAAGCTAACGGTCGAACGAACGACTATATTACGTGTGGGCCCCAACTGTCATAATCGTGATCAATTGATAAGCATTCGTGCGCACTTTCTGTCCGAACCGCTTAGTGCCGCTCTGGAGCGTCACTATCGCATTCATGGTCGGCCAGAGCAGATGTGACCTCTGATTGAAATGGCGCGCTGGCCGAGAGAGCGCCATCCGCACCTCTTCCTGATGCAGGAAACTATTTCGAGTTCAAACGACACGACGACCACCCATCCGTCCGTCTGTCGCCCTCATTAATGCCACACGATTGACGAGGCGTCTACTCCCGTGCCACCAATTTGTCGCTCGGCCGCCCTTCATTGCTATAAAAAGTGTTTCCCCAACCATAGCCGTAGTCATCTGTCTTTGATCCTTTCTCCTTTCGGCACCACTCCCACCATGGCTTTTCGCACTCCAATTTTTTTGTGGGATGGGCTCACAATGGACCAAAAGAAGGAGATGACCAACATTGCTTCCGATTGGTTGGCCAGCACTCAACCGGAGGACAACGGGTGTGCAACGGGAGACGCGACAAACGACAAGTCGGGGCCACCCTCCTCCTGCTCCATCCCAGCCTCGTCTACACCACTCCCCCCTCCTTTGCCCCACCCTCGCCGATGCATTGCACCCTGACCATCGATGGGGCCCGTGCCCATTACATGGACATGGTACATGAGGAGGGGGAGCAGTTCCGGGAGGTGCATGACGCCGCCGCCTACAACCATAACCTCCTCTAGGAGCACCAGTAGGTGGAGGAGCAGCTCGCCACCGATAGGGTGATCACGGAGGAAGCGGACCTGGTGGAGCAGGCAGCGTTGCTCGAGTCCTACCACTCCGCCTACTAGATCCGCCTCGACCGCTGGCTGTATTGCCAGCGTCAGGCGAAACAGGAGGCCGCCTACAAGGAGTTCGACAAGGCAGCGAAGGTGTTCGACAAGACCTATGACAAGGCGAAGAACATCACCAGCAACGAGGAAGAGTAGAGCAAGAGAGGTCGTCGGCGCTCGGGTCCCAAGAAGGCCACCGCTCCTCCCCTCCCGTTGAAGCCAAGCTTGGCAGCCTCAACATCATCGGCCAATTAGCCACTTGACGACGACATGGAAGCGAACGGATTCACTTCCCGAGGTTCTGGAGAAGGATGTTACGGAGGCAAAGCTGGAGAAGACAAAATTTTAGTTCTCAAGGCTCATGCCGAACACAGCAAACGAGCACAGTTGATTATAGATTAGATGTATTGATTATACCTCTAGAGCTGGACGATTAGATGTATTGATTATACCTCTAGAGCCGGACGAGCATCGCCTTTTTTATGTAAATGTGATGAAATCCATCATGTTTAAATGAAATTTGAACATGTTTACATGAAATCCAATCATGTTTGCATGAATTTCATTCAAAAAATATTGAAATGTATGCCCTTGCTACTAGGACATTTGATGTTTATGGTTTGTCTGATTGTTGGTTGTAAGTGTCATATGTATGTCTCGTGATACCGGTGAAATTCTTGCTTCTGGTAAACCATTCACCATTGCATTTGAATAAACATGGATGGGCCATAAGTCTGCTTTTTTAAACCTATGAATGTTGTGACAGTTAGACCAATTTCTGCATCTCAACACTCTTTCATCAAGGTGCGACAGACGTATGATTTTGATGTAAAAACAGATGATAAACATCTAGATTCATGGTACACCAAAAAATATTAGTCACCAATGTGCAATTTCCTTTAACTATGATCTTCGTTGCAATTTACAACATGCCGAAGATTGAAATGAACGACCCAAATGACTGACTAGTAGCCGTGGAAAACCTTTCCAGAAGCTAAACAGACGACGAACTTTTCCAATAGCAGCTCGGCATCCTAACCAAAGGCATCCGACCCCTGGCATTGCAAATATAAAATTTGACCTCCCAACAAAAAGGGGAGCCAAACTGAAGACATAACCAATCAATCAAACCGAGGACCTAACAAAAAATATGAAACAGATCTACCAAATAACTTGACCAGACTAGATTTGATTTGGTAGAAGTAAAAGCCATGAGTATATACATGATTTGTGCACAGATCGAGTGGGGAAAGGAATGTAAAAGACGCAAGCTGAAGGACTGCACGCTTAGTCCTTTCTTTGGTGTAGGAAGGTAAATCCAGAATTCTCCCGGATCAAAGGTGGCATATCAACGTCTGTTACCTCGATTTCTGTCATTGACTTTGAAATGTCGTCCACCGAAAATGGAATGCTGTGGTTTGAAGTATCATGGGCAATGTCAGATCAGGGACACAAAATTACTGCGGTAAACTAATTATTGAACTTGGAAAACGAAATAACCTTGAATCGTCATCCAACAAGAAAGAACTGCTCACTGCATTGTTCGAGTCTTCTGTCATCATTATTCTCATACTTGAGATGACCTACAACCAATTTTTTTCACTGTCAGAAACAGGTAGTAGCAAAGGAACATAGATAGCACCACTTGCTAACACAGCAACATATGAAACATGAATAAACCGGTAATTATATTAAGTATAACAAGCTTACCTCTGACGAAACAGTGTGGGTGCCATATTTGTCATCCCAATACATTGTACTGATTCGATATAGCTGTTGTATGCTAAGGACCTGAAAGTTTTTGAAGTATGTGACACGTCACAACTAATATATGCTTTAATGATTGCTGAAACTTAAGTGAATTCAAAGTCACTTACAGGGCACAAATCGTTGGTGATTTCTTTCAATGTTTTCTTTGGCTTTTGATGAATTACCTAATAATACAAGTACATGTCTCATTAGGTTACATACAATTTCCACTCACAAAATTGCAAATAGACCAACTAATGAACTAATCAGTATAGAACACCTACAAGGAATCCAACGGCCTGCCTAATATGCTTCAACTCTTCCCAGGAAGAACCTGCATACTGTACATCACATAAAATTAGCACACAAATTAAATATCACCAAGGGAAAGAAAATCACCGGTACCTACCTCTTCAGTGGCATAAATGCACCACTGCTCTAACTCAGCCAATCCAGCTTTGACATATTCTCCGTTGCTAAATGAACAGCACTCACGCCGGAGAAGCAGACTGCAAGATACAGGATATCTTAAAATCCTAATGGGAAGAAGTAAAATGTACCACCAGTAGAGCAAGAACCATCTCTTACCTATTGAACAGCTGGACATTAATAAACGAAAATATCTGAGTGAACACCTTGCTGATTAAGAATGAAGGGACCTGACGTATCAATAAAATAAATGTTAATGCATACATACTCAAAAATAGTGTGTCCATTTAGAGTTTTAGGTTACATACATAATTGGCTTTCAAAACATTCAGGTAGTTTGTTAATATTTTCACAATACTCTGCCAATGTGCGATCAGAGTTTGTTGGGCCAAGGCATTTGCTTGAGAACGAGATCCTTTTATCAAACTTGCACGAGAAGTTCTTGGTGCCTGCAAAACAAGTAGGAAGTAAATAATAAACCCTGAAGTTCACTGTTCTTCTGCAAAATAAAAGGAATTCTAGTGCCAATAAATCATACCTGGATGCAAAGACCAAGCAATGGAGATATCTCTTTCTTCAGATTGTCTCTAATCATTCCATATATCTTCTCGAGGAAAGCTGTAAGCTGTTGCTTGAAAAGCAGAGCAGGATACTTAGCTTCCACTTGACGAAGATCACCTAGTCCTCCAATCAAGCGGCTACCAAGAAAAGGTCGTGCAGCACTTTGTGGAGAAGCTCGAATTCCCTTGTGTATTCAGAAACAACAAAATTAAGAAGAAAAAATCAGACTATAAAACTAGCGAGGGCGGGATAAAGATGTTTTACCGAAAAAACCCTCCCAAACGATGCAGCAGTTGACCTTCGCCTCTGAGGAGTGAGTCCAGCTGCTCCACTTGTTTTCAGTGTCCTTTGTAGAAGTAGGAGTAATGTGGATGAATTGGAGAGCCAATACGCTAACTTGTCGTTATTGTCCTGGACCTTTGGAAAGGAACAATTCGAACATGATATAGCAGTACCCATAGAGAATAAACAAAAGGAAATGTAAACTTTATTGGAGCATTTTAAAAATAATATTTATTACTACCCCTTTTACTTATATGTGTTATTCAACGTCAATCATGAAGGCCTAAGATATCAGTTCATTAAATCAAACTTGACAAAATATGAGTGTTTTTCCCAGAAAGAAGGGTTCGCAAAGAAACAAGCAATAGGTATGACCTACCTCTATAGCAGAGCCTATTGTTTGAATAATACGGTCAAACACACCAGTTCTTTCAACTTCAAATGATCTCCAGTGCAGAAGGCACCTGTATATAACGCAAGCTGCAATAGCCCTACCACTGGAGAATCCCAAATCTTGTGATACGCACTTGATAAGCAGGTCTTGGTTTTCCTGGAGCATAAATTAACAAAAACAATCATGATGAAAAAGAAATCCCATTAGAAACACACATACAATTTCAGGATCAAAGAAGAAAAAAAGGTACATAACTCGGAAAGACTCAACAAACATAGTCAACAAGTAGCACACCTGTTGCTTCTCGTTAAGTGATTTTTGCGGCTTCTCCTCAGCCTCGGGTTCTTTGAGATTCAGTGAGATGGGGGTTAAATCCTGCACAAAGATATTCATATAGAAAAGTTATTTATTATAGCAGTTACTTTTGAAATTATAAGTCATCTATATGGTTATGTTCTTTCCACTTACTGGTGATGACTTTACCTCCCCATTCGGAGCATTCACAATCTCCGGAGTCCTCAGCTAACAAAGTCAGTTAATTTGAAATATTAGGTCATTTTGATGAAAATAAGAGTATATTTGTACAGAATGCAAGTGCCAGGGATATGCCATACTTGGAAAGGAGACTTGGGATAGGCAGCTAATGATTTCGCAGTAGGAGAAATTGCAACAGCCTGTTGACGAAGCACCTTGTTCTCCGACTCCATGTTAGTTGCTTTTTCTTCCAGCCTGATTACATTTTCAAGATAATACTATTAAATAGTTATGCAAAATAAAACAAACACTACTGAACCGCTAAACAGAGGTATCATCCTTAACAAGCAAAACAAAACACAGCCAAATGAATCAACAATAATTAGTACTCCCTCCATCCCAAAATTCTTGTCTTAGATTTGTCTACATATGAACGTATCTAGTCACGTTTTAGTATTTTGATACATCCATTTCTGAACAAACCTAAGACAAGAATTTTAGGACGGAGGGAGTAGTTTGATTGTACCTCTGGGCAGTGTCCTGAAGTTGCTCAATCTTTTTCTCTGCGCCTTCGAATTTCTTCATTAGTTCTTCATTTCTCCGTTCAGCTTCAGCATGTTCTTTCTTTGCAGACTCTGTGGCTTGCCTTTCAGCTTGCAGCAAAGCCTGTAAAATCAAAATACAGCTGAAATTTGACTTTGTCATACAATAACATGATTTCCGATTCGAAGCCTGCATCGCCCTTTAGTTCAATCACTATAAAAAAACATAGCACTTCACACTAGGAAACTCGGATACGACCAAAACCGCAGGATCAGGCGTGGATAGTGCCCAGATACTCGGATACACCCCAGATACGTCGGGATACATATCCTGCATGCATCTGAGGATTTTCTACTTTCCAGAATCCAGACCTGATGCCTGACCTGAGCACCGCCTTCCCAACAAAAGAGAAGGCTGGTCACCATTGCTACAGTGTATTGAAAAACACAGTTGCTTAAGATACCCAAGAAGGGGATCATGTCATGCCCAAATATGACAGATCCTACATATCGGCTTCAACTGAAGTTGCTGCGGCCGAAAAAGGTTAGGATCATATTTATGATGCATCCTGTATACTTTAGTTGATCCCCACTACTTCTATTTATCTCAACATGCACACATGTCACCTCACCAACCCTACTACTTTTATTTCTCTCAACATGCACAAACTTTGCTTTTATTTCTCTCAACATGCATGAGAAATATCACTAATATTCTACAAATAATTTAAAACTATATAATAATCAAATACAATAAATCATATCTATTTTTAGTCTTCATTCTCATGTTCAAATTCAGACAACGAAATCGCATCAAAACAATATAAAAAAAGGGCAGCCCGGTGCCCCGGTGCACGTACCTCCCGCTTGCGCAGGGTCCGGGGAAAGGTCCGACCACTTTGTGTATGATCAAAGTGGTATACTGCAACCAATTCCCGCAGAAAAGCGGGGTATCGTCTGGTTTTCTATGTTTGTATCACCTTATCGGCATTCCTAAACTGTCCCTTTTTCCATTTTCATGTAAAAATCATTAACTTCTATAGTACCGTGGTACCTGTATCTGGGCAACCTAGACTTTACATACAGTGACAGAACTCTCTCTTTTTTCTCCAGGCTTAAGTTGACACCTGACAGCATTTTGTTCATATGAATATATGACAAGCAAAAGGCGGGAAATCTTTCCAACATTTCAGAGCGAAGCAGAGTTTCAGGTTCAAATGAACATACAAGTCTGGCATATGCATCTTAGTTAGGACGCAGAGGCCGCAGGGTAATAAAAGCTTCCATTAACTTAAAAATAAACTCACCGGTTGATGTTGTCAATGAAAAATGTCCTAACATATGATCACCGTGTTTCCAAAATATTAGGGTAAATATACGCGGTAATTTTATATGGACTGATTCTCCATAATTGTTCAAGACCAAAGGACCAAGTACCCGACGAAATAAAACAACTGCATGAGAAGTGTAGAAATAATTCAGCTGACACCATACCTTCAGTTGATCAACTTCAGCTGTTAGCGAGTTAATCTTTTCAGTGTCTTCAACCAATACAGGAGTCTCTTTGATTACTGGAGGTGCTTCTTCAATTGCCTTTCTTGCTGCTTCTCTTTCCTTAGTGGCCATGGTCTTTGCTTCTTCAACTTGAAGTTGTAGATCATGCAATGTTTCTTGCAGCTTAGCAATTTCTTGAGCTTTTGCTTCCTCAAGGTCAGTCTGCACAAAGGAACATTAAACATAAATCCCATATTATCAACATTCAAATAGGGTCATCGGTACTACGACCGAAATGAAGAAATCACAGGTACCCTTAATCGTTTTTCCAGTCCTAAGCGCCATGTTAACTCTTCAACGCGCTTCTCAAGCTTATCTTTGGCCTCTTTGAGGGCTCCAGTTTCTCTTGCGGCCTGCAGATGACTCATGAATAACACAAAAATGACATATGGGCCATGGTAAAAGCATTGAAAGAACGCAAAGCGTAAGGGGTATTACCATCTTGAGATTTCTCAGCTCTCTTCTTGCAAGCCTTTGTCTCCACGCACACTGGTAAGTAAGAACTGCTCGCTGCATATTCTTGTAATGTGAATAGTCTCTGTGGCAGCGCCATCGAGCCTGTGTTCAAAATGCAATGTTACAAGTTGCTTTTATATTAACGAGGCAGGGTAGAGAATTGCGAAATTTGAGAAGTTTGAGGAACCTCAAGGCATGGAATGATTCATAAAAAATGAAGAATATAACTAATAACAATTTGATCAAAACAGAACGTACTTGGATATGGACAGCTGCTTTGGTTTCCTTTCTGAATCTGAATTCGTTGCGAGCAGACATTGCCCTAGCACCAGTCTGCAGCGTGACTGTAGCTGCTTGCAGTAGTAAATAAGATCCGCGTGCTTTGTGACGACGCACATTTTTTTGTATTTTCACTGCTGCTGCTTCTCGTCTCATGCACTCGTACAAATTACGAACCAAGGTCCCTGAGTTACAACAGGGAAAAAGAAGAGGACATGAAATATGTAAAATACTACAGCAACTCCATTACAGGATATGGCACGACATCACTCTGCTCTACACATCCATTGGCACGCGCGCGCGCACATATATATAGAGAGAGAAAGAAGGGTGGAACCTCTAACAAAAGATTGTAGATGTGTTGCTGCTCTTCTAACCAAAACAAACTGTTTCCGTGCAATATATGTACGCATTAGTCTCTGTATAATTCTTGCTGCTTTCCCTAATACTTCTGCCCTCCGTGCATCCAAATCAGCCATTTGTCCAGCTCTCAGAAATACCTTTGTTTTTCCTATCTGAAAGTCAACCAAATGGACTATGTAAGAATTAAGAACAACTCCGAGTCTACATACAACTTATTTTACATGACAGAATTTCTGGAACTAAAGTAGATAATACAATCAAATCTACAGCAACAGTGTTTTGTGAAAACAAGAAAAGACTAGTAATGGTAAGAAAAGTGAGTTCATTCAACATGCCAACACACATGTGCTGCAATCCACATCTGAAAGATGGATTCTTTTTCATTGATGTCAAGATGTTGCCACAGATAGGACGGTAAATAAGAATCACACAGAAGAAACATCTCAGATATGGTTCTTGGAGTTCAATTTCGGAATTATATGTAAAAGAACATTGAGTAATAAAGGGAAATTATATTTCAGTTCACCAACATCATTGTGTCATGCTAAAATGTCCCTAGATTGCAACCTAAGATAAATGGTAGTACTAAATATCAATGCCAGATGAAATGGGTTATGGATCCTAGTAGTAATTTGGATTCCATGTCCTACCTGGTAGTTCTCCAACTTCATTTTTTCCAGAATCTTTTGGCATGCAATCTTATCGTCGTTACTGGACATAAAATGTACAGGCAAAAACAAATACTAGTCAATAACTTGAAAACAGAATTAAATGGCAAATAAATGAACAGAAGACTCTATATTGATTTCTGTGTGGATTGCTTACCTTCCTTCTAGAAGTTCAGGGCCAAGAACACCAAAGCGATTAACAAATTCATAGAATGTTTTTCTTGTGGGGTATCCAGCACAGCTTATCCTGATAGCTTCAAGAACACCCTGCAAAGTCAGGTATTAGCTCAACAGATGGTAACGACAAGAATAATAAAAGAGTATACGACTCTTACTCCACATCGTAGTTGTTGTATAACATTTGTGTTCTCAAAAATGGCTGGCTTGAGGAGATTATTTGGCTTCACACATCTAATATAATGGGGTTCAGTAGAGCTCAAGGTCTCCATGAGAGACTGAAGTTGCAGCTGAGAATCGAACAGAAAGAATGTCAACAAAAAGGAAGACAAGAACACTATAAGGACTAAGGAGAATCAAGATATTTACATACTCTATTTGAAGGACTGGATCATGAGAAATTACTATTATTTTAGAAAAGGAGCTGACAGATAATAAAGACTTAGGCACTCATTATAGTCGCATAGACACTATGAACTTTCTAATTGGCGCTACTAAATACATGCAAACCAACATTATGCCACTAACTCGGGAAAGGAGGAACTATGCAGGGGCGTCATCATACACTGCAATCAAGGAAAAGAATGGATCAAGTACAACAAATGTATGAAGGGCATTTGAGCAACAATGGACATACAAGATCGTAGACAATACACCTAACCTTCCGATAAATAGCACCAATGTAGTGGGTACAGATATAACATTTTAAACACACCCATATGCATTAAGTTCTATGTGTGGGGCATGTATCAGTACTTGATTTATTAAATTACAATATTTTGATGCGCATACCAGATTCAATGTTCACAAGCTTACAAATTATCATGCACTTAATATTTTCAATATAGACCAAATTCATGCCATGTACTCCCTCCGTCAGGGTTTATTAGGCTCAGAGACGACTTCTCTTGGACCAAGGCACATAGTAATTTGCTCACATTAATTCTTCCATCCCACTCCCAATGCACTCTCTCATATGCCAATTTTGACATGCAACTAATGAAAAAGCATGCATACAATGTATTTATATTCAGCTATGGGACTAGCAACAATGCCTCTCACTACGGCCAATGAAATGGTTACATGCATGTAGGTTTTCAAAGTAAGGCCTTATAAAGAGGAACATGCTTGTGATGCTCTTAGGACTAATAAACCCGGACGGAGGGAGTACCATAGGAGTATAGCACATACAGTTAACAGTTTTATAGCCATATGCACTCAGATGCTTGCAGTAGACCTGAGAAAAAGTGAACCAACCCTTCAGGCTTGGCCCAGCCCAGGCCCAGGCTTAGACCGGACATGGGCAAAAAAATGTTGGGGACAACATCTCTATTAGCCCATAGGAGTACAATTTTATTCATTTTTGGTTACCTATCCAACTAGCTTAACAGGATAGCCTGGCAGCTCAAGTGCCCCAAATCAAATCAGGCCTAAACCCAGCCAGATCACAAATTTGATCAGCTCTAGCTCAAAGTAACATATCAAATCACAAAAAAGTCCATCTTGCATGAAAAGGCTGCCAAATCTGCCCAAAATAACTGCAGACTGCCAAGCATGACAGCTGTACAAATTCGGCAGGGACATGTCGAAGGTTAATACAGATGAGAGCACAACATGGATATCATCTTTAACAGTGACAAAGTGACAGCGGCATCCATAGGTTCTTCCGAGTCTTAAGGGAATCTATCGGCAATTGGTGCTTAATAAATTATACCCTAAATAGCTTCTAAAGAAACAAGGATTTCATTTAACGGAACAAAGTGGTGTACACCAATAAAAAATAAAGCAAGTAGAACTTCACCTTAAAACGTGACCCAATAGATGAAAATTTGGAAGACTTTGATGATTCTTCAGGGAGTGAAGGGAATAAACTAGCTACAAAAGGACATGATGAAGCATTCAGCAAATCCTGATGTTCTGCCACTACATAATCTTTGTTCTTGTCTAAGAAATGATCAGCCTGGTATGTCACCTGTGGATGATAATAAAAAGTGCCTAATTAGTATGGTATTATATTCTATATGAGCAATTGAGCATGCTTATCATTTTATGAAGAAAGCTCACATCGCCGGCATAATGGACGACTGTAAAGTCTGTACGTGAAAGCTTTGGTTTGACGAATCGCTTGTTATTCTTAAACGTTGTATACAGCTTCTGCGCAAATGTCTCATGTGTTGATCTGGGAAACATACTGCACAAAATATAGGAAAACATTGTTAAGACACAAGATGTCACACATCAGTTACAACACCACACAATCATACTAAACATCATGGCAATTGAAGCAATCTATGTTGCTTGCAAGTGGGCTGGAATGGTAACTGGAAGTTCCAAACATACCATGCTTCGTCCAGAAGCGCAATCAATCCACCTTTCTGAAAATAGCAGAAAACATGTTACTGCTATTGTATATAACGAAATATAAACAGAATACTTGCAATACCAATATGTCCATTATAGTTCTCATGATCAATACTAATAGTTGTTTAGCCATCCCTTAGCTCATCACAGAACTACAAGTGTCACGACTTGTTCGTTTGTAAAGGCCAATATGACTACTTTATTGCTTTTTTTATAACATAAACCCCTTCACTCCACTACGTTAGAACGTTATGAGCATCACAAAACAGATTAATTTGGCACTAAGCCCCTTCAAAATTTTAAGCACAAACTATCACCAATCCATTATATAACCCTTAGCTCTTTTCACAGTAAGTTTCACTCCTTGACTCTAAAAAACCAGACAAAACACTCTAAACTCTTCGTAGCGTTTTATCCATTTTAGCAGGTGTGACATCTATAAGAATATGTTACAACATCATAAGGCAAATTGCTTCCTCGATGCATAATACTCATTCCCCCGTCCTCCCACCCTAATCTCACTCTCTCTACCTCCCCCTTCCAACATAGCCGACCATTGTTGTCCCCTCCTACCCGTACTCCTACTGCCTCACCTTCCGTCATCTCCCCGTCCTCCCACCCTAATCTCACTCTCTCTACCTCCCCCTTCCAACATAGCAGACCACTGTTGTCCCCTCCTACCCGCACTCCTACTGCCTCACCTTCCTCCAATCCCTCTTTCCCTCCCACTACATGCCCAAGTACCTATGCCCACAGTTGCCCCCTCATGTGCCCCTACATCAAAGGCTATTGCACTGGCAGCTAAAAGATATATGTGGAACTAGCCAAGGGGTGGAAGGTAAACAATATTGAGTAAGAGTGTTGTTCGAAATCCAAGGCGCATATCGATCTACTGAGAATCAAACAATCACACAATCATGAAGACGCCAAGATTTGTTAACATGGTACGCCTAACATCGGCTACATCCCTAGGGCATGACTACAAGCGCTCCTCCCCATTGAATGATACCGCTACAAATCTACAATACCGCACACCGGTTGCCCAAGCACCAACACATGCTGCCGACTCCCTCGCGTACTTGTTCTATTATGTTGGCATAGGTTACATTGTGTGCCTACCCTCACATTATAAAGGAGCCTAGGATACAGGTGTCCAACTCGAACATGACTCCATACCCCTATTGTTAGAATAAATCCGAGGCTCTCCGCCGATCTACCGAGGACCAAGCAATCACACAAGCACGACACCGAGATCTGTTAACGGGGTTCACCGATATGGCTACATCCCCGGGGCATGACTACGGGCGCTCCTCCCCGTGACACCGTCACAATACCGCACCCTGGCCGCCCGGGCGCCAGCACACGCCGTCGGCTCCCCCCATGTGCGTGTGCTATTATGTTGGCATAGGTTACATCGTGTGTCTACCCTCTCATTATATAAGAGGCATAAGGGTACAGGTGTCCTAATAGGACACGACGCCTACCTTGTCTACACACCGTACGACTCCAAGTCCAACTGTAACCTACCTTGTACAATAATATTCGACACAACTCTAACAAATTCCACCTTGGCGAATATTCTCCACCGCCTTGGATTCGTCCATGCGTCAAACCTCCATGTACATTGGACTTGAGATAAGCCATGAGCACCACTGCTACTCCCAGACTCCATGTGACTCCACCTGCAACTGTAGTCCCTTCTCGTCTTCTTCACAGTCAACCCTCAAGCAAAGTTAAGTTCCTTATTACCCTACTTTGTGCTTCCAACTTCCGGAGTATCCGTTCAACGCCATCACACACTGATCACTGACCTGCGTGAAAGTGAACAACCCACATATTGAATGCCACATATAAGACTTACCTGAACTCAACATCCTCGCTCTTTCTTGACCGTCCGTATGAAACTTGAAGGAATTTCACCATCGCCTTGTGTCACCCCAAGTCAAATTCGCAGTTGTCTCATCCTTTTCTCGAATAGTCTCTGACATGTCCCACAGCTATAGCACTCCGCCTCCTTCTGTACTTGTCATCCGCACTTTGCCATGTGCAGTGAACCCCACAGAATATACGGTCATGTACTCTCTCCGCTTATGACAATTCAGACTTTCCGTCACTTTCTCAGATTCTCCATGGTCAACTCCCGTCCATCAAACCGGCACCGATAGACCCAGTCACCAACTTGAATCCGATACTCGCCAACACTGCTTCAGCACCCTTTTCACAATTTGTCTGACCACATGTCTGACCACCAGTGCTTGGTCTGTCGCTATGTCCCGTGCTTACCGCACGCCTCGCCGCTATCACCGCGTCAAGCATGTGCTACCCTGGTCGAGTTTCCCAAGGTCGCGAACCCACACCACTCAACCCCCACTGCAGAGAACCACCGATCATCACCGACCGGTGCCGAGTATCACGTCTCCATTAGACCACTGGTACCCAGTCCGATCCACGTGTCTCTCGCTATCCGCTGAAATAGGCTTCGACTCTCCATGCATTTACGCCGTAGCCCCTCCATCAGCACAGAGTGAAATCTTCCGCTAGACTCCAGCTCCACCTTCAACATGACTCCATGTAGCTGGCCCTGCTACCCCGCGCCCTGTTGACTTCAAGCTCTCATGTGTGCACTGCCTTTCATTAACCCTACGCCATAGTCTGTTGAAGCCGCACAAGCCCTCGGGCCTGCACCACGTGTTTCCACGCCCTAGAAGTTGGCCACCATCAGCATCACGCTCCTATGTCGTCGTCGCTGAAATCACCACCGTCTTCTGCTTTGACCGACATCCTCGTCGATCCGTCAGACAGTCCCGTCTGACCCAGCCGAAATTATCTAACTGCAACCATGCTCCACCCTTCGTCGTTTCCGCCCCGCATACCTCCGTGCATTGCTTGACGCCCTGTGTATGCATGATCCTGACACAGCATGCTCCAGACTCCACTTGAGCCTTGTACGCACGACGTCGCTGCACACGTCCATCTTCATCAACTTGCATCATGTCAATCTTTCATGGACTTGCAACCGCGCCTTTGTTTCTCGTAACGTGCGCCGCAGCCATCCTGTACATACATGTACGTGTACCAAGCAAAGAGAGCCAACCCAAGAATTTCTCTAGGAGCATTCCTGTGAACAACATCAAGTTCGTTTATCTTACTCACGTGCAGCCCCAAACCTTTTCCATCCTGCTCTTTTCCTTGATCCCCATGGATAGCTACACATACGGTGCCTGACGCCCTTTTTCCTTTAACAAATCTCACGCCGTCAAGCTGTCCTGCACGCTTCGCCGAGCCAACTCATACAACTCCTGTCAAAGCCTTTCCACTCCGGCCGTAAGTTCCTGATGGACCACGCCCTGCTTGAGCCACGTGCTACCCTTGGGATCCCCGTGTACCTTGAGCCATGCTAGTGCTGCACCTCGGCCATGAGAAATCCTCACGCCCTTGCTACTCCGTACACGTAGACCTGTTGGGCAGCCACGCCTTGACCCAGCCGCCCACCTGGTACTACCTGCTCCGTCCGGCTCGGCCACAGCACGCGCGAGCGCTCCACTAGGCCTCAGCCGATGCTGCTGTCCGGCCACATGCCGAGCTAAGGTGTTGCATCGCTCGCCTAATTGATCGCGCTGTTGTCGTATGCTAGGTCACCAGCTTGCCACGCACCCTGCTGCCTGATGCTTGTCCCGGTCTCATCAATTGCTCCTGATCCGATCTCCTCGTCGCTCCCGTCGAATACCGCACGAAAAATCTTCCAATCGATCAGCTTCGATACGATTATTCTGCACATTGATTTCAACGCGACTTCCCAAGATCCATCCTCTAGATCAACATCACGACCTCTTCCAACCTTGCTCATGATACCACTTGTTAGAATAAATCCGAGGCTCTCCGCCGATCTACCGAGGACCAAGCAATCACACAAGCACGACACCGAGATTTGTTAACGAGGTTCACCGATATGGCTACATCCCCGGGGCATGATTACGGGCGCTCCTCCCCGTGACACCGTCACAATACCGCACCCTGGCCACCCGGGCGCCAGCACACGCCGTCGGCTCCCCCCATGTGTCTGTGCTATTATGTTGGCATAGGTTACATCGTGTGTCTACCCTCTCATTATATAAGAGGCATAAGGGTACAGGTGTCCTAATAGGACACGACTCCTACCTTGTCTACACACCGTACGACTACAAGTCCAACTGTAACCTACCTTGTACAATAATATTCGACACAACTCTAACACCTATCCACACACCATATGACTCAAAAGTTAAGCTGTATCGTAACTCGCACAAAACATTTAACACGTATTTAACAGGTGTACTTTGTCCAGTTTTAGAATCAAGGAGTGAAACTTAGACTCTGCGAAGAGCTGTGTAGAACAAGCTAGCGAACTCCCAGATGGAGGAGTCCAAAAGGTTTCCAAATGACGGAACAAAAGTTCCTCTTCCAGCCTAAACTAAGCTATTTCAAGTGATGTTTGTGAAAAGACACACAAAGCAGAAGCAAAACGTCAAGTGCTATCTGCTGGTCATTTACCGTACGCACATAAATTAGGACTTCTCATTATTTACAGTGATAAACCGATAATGACAGGATCAGAAACAATTCTCCTAAGAACAAACCATCACCTCTCAAACCACAATTACAGAATGTGAAGGGCTTTTGAAGAATTTTATCCTTTCTTTAATTGACACTGCATCCACCAACTTAACAGGGGAAAACATAAATAAGCAAGACAGTTCAACTTTCTGTCTCTATTTGACTTTCTAAGTCACATCATAACTACCTTGCATTTTGTGTGACCTGTCATAATACGGAAAATATGAAGAAATACGCACCTTCTCAATCAAGTCTAGCACATCTTGATTATCAACAAACTCTATGTAACTCCAGTTTATCTCCTCCCTAGTATATTCCTCTTGCTCCATTTTGAACACATGCTGCAAGACAACATCACATATTAAATCATGGACAAGAAATATCTATAGAGTAAAAACTATGGTCGAAATTCATGAAGTACCTGATTAAAATGTTGCTGCAGCTTTTCATTTGTATAATTGATGCATAACTGTTCAAAACTGTTCAGAGGACCATTTGTTTTAGCACATTCTGTGAATTGGATCGTTCATAAAGTTCAAAAAAGTGGAAAACACTAACCTGTTAATTTTGAAACTCTCAAATCCATAGATATCAAGAACACCAATCAGTTGTTTAGAGTTTGGGTCCTGTCCAATGGAGACATTAATTTTTTCCACGATCCTGTGCATACAGGATCACGGTTAAAATGAAAAATGTCAAGATTCAGAAGTTTAAAAAAAATCTAATTAGAGTTTTCTGCCAGAGGATCATTACCAATCAAACAATCGGGAGTATATTGTTTTGGCTAATGCATCTCTGCTAGCAAGTGCCGACTCAGGATCAAGTGTTCTAGTAATAATTTCTTCAGGAGTGACGATTTCTCGTGTTATCAGTGCCTTCTCCAAATTATTGCAATTGCACCTGCAAGAAACTTAGCAGTCAGCATTTTGGTTTATGGTCACAATGAACATATAGAAAATAGAAGGTGCAAAACATTCTTTAAAGGGAGATAATTCACTCACTCCAATAGCTCTGCTGCAGTATTGAGGTGAAACCTCGAGTTATCATCCTGAATCACAGATGAATCAACTTCTTTTCCCTTGGCAAAATTTATATTTCCAATATGAAGTACAGCTGCTACAACCCGGAATATAGCTTCCTGTAAAATAAATTAACAATGGTGTTGGTCTTTATTCCTGAAACAAGTATCTTAATAGCTTCAGTATTACACGAAACAGACCTGTTCTTCCTCATTGATTCCAACTATGTCCATGGCCCTCCGTGTTGCTAAATACTCTTCCGCGTCATTAATTCCTTCGACCTCAATACAGCTTGACTGATTGAGGTAGTGAAAAGATCTAGCATCAGCCAACTTATACCTTTGAGTATCCTGCAAATTACAGAAATCTATATTAAGAAGTGGACCTTTTGGACTACATTAAATTCCATATCCAGAAGGCAAATAATCAGATAGCAGCAGTGAGTCAATGTGAAAACCTACCTCAGGTGGTGCAGCACAAAGAAAATAGAAGCAATGGTAATTTCTTTCCGGAGTATTTATTTGGCATACGCGAGATCTCTCCAGCAAGTAAGTTCTTATAGCAGCTCCCGAGATTCGTCCAGTCTTGTCGAATTGGATCTCCACAAACTTGCCAAAGCGACTTCACCGTGAATTACAGACAAATGAGAATGACAAACAATCAGCTAGTGATATTTAAATAAAGGGAAGAAACAAATCTACTGAAGGAAAAGAAAAAGGAAAAAGAATCAAGCAAACCATTACCTCGAGTTATTATTCCTCACAGTTTTTGCATTACCAAAAGCTTCAAGAACTGGATTTGACTGAAATATTATTGGATATAAAGCAATCAACCAATGCATATGTTTTCCATTTGAAAGCTACAATTTGTAAGCAAAGAAGGAGAAGAGGTGAACGCCCTTGCCTCTAGAACTTGTTGCTCTACAGTTCGCCCTTCTACTCCAGATCGCCCACCTAAGTGTGCTAGATATCTCATAAGCATCTTTGTTGTTTCAGTCTTGCCAGCACCACTTTCACCACTAACTAATATAGAGTTGTTTTTTCCTTCATTTATCATTTCCCTGGTTTCCCACATTAATAAATCACATAAGGGTAATGTAGGGGTACTGATACTGGACCATGAATGGTCATCTATATGAATATTATACAGCAGGAATTCACCTATAAGCAACGTCAGCAATTGCAAAGACGTGAGGACTCAGCTCCCCAAAATCTGCACCCTTGTATTGCTCCATCATGTGGGTATCATAAAGATGTGGTAATCTTTGAAACGGATTTACCGCAATCAAAATGCTACCAGTGTAAGTCTGTGAATGCAAAGGAATGGTTATCATTTGCATTGCAAGTTATGCAATTGATGAAATGCACAACATTTACTCAAAAGATAATGAACTCACATATATTTCATTCAGTTCATAACGCGTAGCAAGATTCTGTAGAACACCAGGCTCGTGTAAGTATGATAATCTTGTCATATCATCCACTCCTCCTGGTGGAGCTTCCATATCCTTGGGGAACACTTTTGATCTGTCTGTAGTAACCTGTGCAAAAGCATTGCAACATGTTTCACAATCCACTTTCTGTCAAAAAGATCAAACCTAAAGCTCTAGCCATAGCATATGTAAAATAGTGAACAGCGCCATGAAGTTCCTTTTGCAGCCTAATACCCCTTTTCTAGATTGAAATAGAGCAGGATAATTAATACCATTCAGGGCGGTTAAGAAGAATATACTAAGAAAACAATATCTACATAATATGAACTTGTAATCATAACAAGATAACGATGTACAGAATGCACAAGAAATTGAAAAGATTACCTTTTTCCCATTTGATGTCTGCACATGAACTTCATTGTTTTTTATGCTGACAACCTCGCCATCTATCCATGCAAGATTTGGATCCTCCACCCAAACATGAGAACCAACAATGATGTTAGCTGGAGTTCCCTGCAAAAAGAAATGATACAGTAATCAGAGAGATGTCAAGGCATAGCAGAACTATGAGTAACCTGAAGATTTAATGGGTAATCTACTCTGCCTTACGCAATCATGACAGTGAATTGTGACCTATGTTGTTGAATTGACATACATCTTTAGTGAGAGTATGGATAAGAAAATCATATGTTCTACTACCCGCTAGTTCCGGGCGCACGCACGGGGGGTGGTGGGGGGGATTTAGCTAAATATTAGATTCATGCACCAACCAGTACACTAAAAAGCTTAAGCTGTTAAGGCAAAGTGAGCAATATATACATACTTAAGCCCTCTCCCTAGTGTCTAGGCTCCTCCAAATTAATGTAGTCATCAGAACTGAGCATACAATTATATTTCCCTAAAAATCATGGTTCTAACATGGACTCAAACTGGAACCCTGCTATTTTCTCATACAACTGTGCCAGCGGGACCTCGAACTCAGTACCTCAATATTGAGTTTCATGCACCGAACATTTTACCTAAAAGCATAGCTGCTATGGAAAGGTGCTTCAACAGGTTATTTCGTTGGGGACAGGTTCTAACTATGCAGACTAACTATATTTTGATATCAAGGGTACTACATGTAAAACAAATACAAACACACATCGGTTGGTTGAGACACTTCAAATGTAGGAATTCCTAAACAACTTTAGTTAGAGCTTTGCTAACGCATATCAGTTCAAAGCTCGATCGTCCATTTTACGGAGACAATAGAACCTAAAAACACATAACCCCAAAAATGCGCATTGACATACGAAAATTATGGCTCCATTTCTAGCAACAACATCAATTGCACACATAGAGAAGTGCCATATATAAGGTAAAATATTAGAACTTGTTTCGCACTAATGTATCAACAGAGAGGTGGGGGTATTTTATTCCACATCCATCACATCTGCTGAAGAAACTTTGCTGCAAATGACAGCTAGGGTAATAACTGATGTCATATGTGTCGTTGGTGGGAAATGGCCTTTTGGCTATGAAGTGAACTAAGAATAGCAACGCCCTGACTGCAGTACAAATAATTCACCACCTAAGAATACCAGCTATCACAGATTTTCGTGAACACAAGCTCCTTGGAAGTGGCTCACTAAGCAAGTTAACAAAGACTAAAAATAGGGCCAAGGTAAGCTCAATACTTGTAAGTCTTCTGTGGGCAATGGCACATCATGTTACCAAAAAAAAAGGGAAAAACACGAGGCTAGTAAACCTATCAATTTGGATGCCCGAATCCTCCAGAACTCATCCAACGCTTTGGGACCAATCCAAAACTTGGAACCCTAGCAAAATATGATTCGATCCGCAGGCACTTGAAGCAAAGCGCACGGCACCTAAGCTAATAGTACTAACTAGGAAAGCAAAATTAGTCCAAACAAGTATACGATCCGGAACAGTACCATGGGCAGATCAGGCTAGGATCGGAGGGGGCCACGAATTCCTCAGCTGCGGTAGGGGGATCCCGCCGCCCAAGTGGTCGGCGGCCGTCAGGTCTGCCAATTGGACCGCCTCCCCGCTTCGTCACCTACCCCTTTGCTAGCTGGTTGCTGTAACTTGTCGGCTTCCTCCACCCCTATCCCTTCTCCTGTATGCGGTTCACGCAGTTTGCTTCGTGGTTGCTAGGACCGCGTGTGGCTTCTCCCTCGGCGGTGACGGCGCGGCGGCTTCGTGCGTCGCCGTCGCGACGGCGAGTTGGGGAGGGAGAGGGAGGGCAGAAATGGTAATTACACGCTGTTCTAGTAGTTTTCTTCCGTTTGAAACAACCGAGGAATTCTGCTCTTGGTCCTGAAATGCGCTGTTTCCGGACGGCTAGGCAGTTAAATGTTTGCATTTCATTGCTTCGAGGGCCTGTAGTTTAATCAATTTTCTTCAAGGGCCTTGAAGCATTTACATTTTCGACCTCTAGAAAACTAAACAAACCTTGAAGTGTTATCGTATATTGTTTCTAACCTCTAAATCCGATACAATAAGCGTCGCGCAAGGGGCGAGCGCTCGCCGTGTCCACGTCGACACACGTGCAGCGCAGGGAAAAGTTAACAACGTGTGTTGTTGATACCTGATTTTAGCATGATGTAAAATACAATTAAGATGGTCTTGAATGAAAAGGTATTCAAAATGAAAGGTTTTACAATGTCGAATGAAACAATTTTGATGTCTGGGTCGTTGTTGTCCAAAATCATCTTAAGGGTCGAAAGTGTATTCGATATGACGGAATTTAACTTCCCGAGTGATGTTCGGCCGATTACATCTCCAAGACGACCTCGGATGAGTAATGTCTCTACATGAATTGTTTTTGTTTCGTCAAAACGAACGATTTTGATATATTTTTTTGTCTCAATCCGACTTCGTATGCGACCTGGAGGGACAAAACAAGATCAGGCTAAAGTTTTAGTCAGGAATCCGAGTGAAAAGTTTGCGGACCGAGTGAAGGTTGCCGGCCGAGTGAGAAGATGTCCGACGAATGAAAAACTTGTTTTCTAGACGAAATCCTATTTAGGAATGAAGAAATATGATCGTGCAATCCGAGTGAAGGATCCTAATATCCGATTGAAAAGGTTTGAATCCGAGTGACGTTGGCCAATATCTAATCGAAAGTTGAAAGATAGGTACAAAAGGTTGTCTAGATGTCTTTATATGGAAATGTGTTTAACACAAAAGTTGTGCGTATCATCAAGGCGGTTAACTTTGCTTTTGGAGTCATCATTATCTAAGATGGTATTCAGCCTGCAGAAATGATACAAGATCCGGACGGTACAGTCAGCCGTGTGGCCGAATCCGACTAGGAATTTAATATGACATCATGGAGAGTTTAAGATGGCCTTATTTGGAAAAGTAGTCAACAGAAGAAATATTGGTACCGTAGAGCCGGTCGATTTTGATATATAAATCATCTCAATCGGAGGTCATATGCAGATTCTATGGCCCGCGCAAGGAGCAAGACAGAGTTTGGGCCAGATTCGGGTTGAATCCGAGTTAGACTATAATTAGGACTCTAGGACATGATTTGGTGTAATTTTATTGTAAGGAAAGCCTAGATAAATCCTTTGCTTATACGAGAAGTCCAGCCACCTCTGATGTATATTGAAGGTGATGGCCGATTGAAACAACACACAATCAAAACATCAATATACTACTTTTTCATCTACGTTTTATCTCTCCATCGTTTTTATCTCTCGTTCTTCGTTGTTCCTTGAGTTTGAGAGCTGCGAATCCCGAGGCTCTAGGGGCGAGTGAATCGACCTAGGACAGCCCATAGCCGTCGCGCTCCCTGGCGGGGTCCCTCACGGGTGTGTGGGGTTTCGGGTCTTCAAAAGCGTCCGCTGACTGTCTTGCGTATCGCGATGTCGGACGGATCTCCTTCGACGTGAGCTGCGGTGCATCACCCCCGGCGTCGAGGGTACATGTGACGTGTTCGTGTGTCAACACACTTTTTGGCGACTCCGTTGTGGACTAAAGATCAACCATCATCATCAACAATCATGTCTGATCTTCCCAACCCATCTAAGGTAAACGCCGATAACATCATTAAGCCCAAGCTTGATGAACTATGGGTTGATCATCGTCAAGCTTATGAGGAGTACAAGAAGGCGCGTGAAGAGAAAGAGTTGCAGGAGTTCCTTGCAAACTACAAGAAGGATCAGCAAGGCAATATCACTCCGATTGGAGAAACCAAGTTCCCTCCTCTTCAACCCGAGCAGGTTAAACCCCGTGTGAGTGCTACCTTTTCTCCAGGGCAATGGGCTGAGATTGAGAGTCGTATTGCCGATGGAGCAATCTGGTCTATCAATCTTTTTTGGAAAATACAAATGCTCAGAAAAATATGCCTCAATCATCTACTCGTAATGTCGGTGTGCCGATTGGTACATAAAACCCTAATCTTTCTTTACCCGTTGCATCGGCACCTACCATGTCGATGAATTATTATCCTGCTCAAACAAACCAAATTGTGGCTGCACCCATTAGTCCTATCATGAGCATACCAAGTTTGATGGAAGCAACGAACCAAGCGTTACCTATAGGTGTAAACGTTACTAGACCATTGCCGAATTATGGTTCGGCATACATACCACAGTTCCTACCTGCCGCTAGTAATCATACTCTTCCTATGCCACTGCATAAAAGTTCATCGTCTACTATGGACGATGATCTATCTAATTTCAGATAGGAGGTGTCTAAGATGCTCCAGGAAAACTTTGGTGTTGAATTACCTAGGAATCGAATTTATCAAAAACTGTATCCCGAGTACTTCGATGCAATCCACTGCCCTTAAGGATATAAAATTCCAGACTTTTTTAAGTTTAATGGAGAGGTCACAAAAACCACATGGGAGCATTGTAGTGCCCCAGATGTAACTTTGCCTATTTGGAACCTATTGCATGTGGGTCCACCTTGTCTTGGATATGATGATGTCATTTTGTGTCTATGATTTCATGTGATCATACTTTGTCTTCACATTGCATTCATGCATCCATTCATCCATGCCTTCTTGTGGTAGTTGTTAATGTGTGGCAGTGAGGTGATTTGATGTGATGTCAAGTGTTGTGGTGTGATGTGATGTCAGGTTTTAGAAAGAGGGGTTTCAACTATGTGGATTTTAAAGCTATCCCAAAACCTCTTTCCCTTACTTATTATTTTGAGCTCAAGTTTTATTTACTCTTTCCCTGTTTTAAATTGTATATCCATTAGAGTATTTCCTTGTGGTTATGGGGTCATGTCTAGGGTATTTTTTTTGGTCTTGCTATAATAGGGTTTATTATTAAAACAGGGTACCAAATTCTGTTTTTGAGAATTACTTGAGTGCTCCAAAAATCACTTGGGTATTTTATTAAAATGAGTCATAATTCCCTTATGACCAGGCATATTTTTGTTTTATTTTTGGGAGCCGTGGTGTTGCCTAGGATTTATTGTTTTGTTTGTGGTTTGTTTAAATGGGAAAAACCGCAAGGGTTTTCCCTTCTCTAACCGGCGCACCTGTTTGGGCCTGCTTCCTCCTCGCTGGCCCAAGAACTCTCTTCTCCCTCTCCCGCAGAAGCCCAGTCCCGCATCCATCGTCTTCCTCCCGACGTCATGCATGTACGAACGAGTTTCAGCCTCCCGATCAGCGTATTCTTGATCTTGTGGCTCTAGCTCGCCGCCCTAGGACGATATATACTCTCCTCTCCCTCCCCCAGGCGGCTAGGGTTCTTCCTCTCCCTCGTCTTCTCCCCCCAGCGCCGCCAGGGCATCACCTCGTCGTCTCCAACACCATGGCCGGC
The DNA here is from genome assembly GCF_904849725.1 of Hordeum vulgare subsp. vulgare. Taxonomy (NCBI): domain Eukaryota; kingdom Viridiplantae; phylum Streptophyta; class Magnoliopsida; order Poales; family Poaceae; genus Hordeum; species Hordeum vulgare. Next base: position 329,747,461 of record NC_058520.1, on the reverse strand, counting down.
TACTGGTGAGCTCGACGCCGGCGGACCGTTGCTCCTCCTCCTGCTCCAACCAGTGCAAGAGGGTGCGGTGGTCAAGGGAGGCCCATTCCCGTCAAGAGCAAGCAACGGGAGCGACCACATCGTCGGCCTCGTCATCCTCCTCTTCCTCCTCTACGGTGGCCATTCCTGCTGCACCTCGTCGCCGTTCCTTCTTCTTCCACGACGCGTCGCCCTCCTCCCTCGTCTCCCCCCCGGTGAGCAGCCGTAGATCAGTTCCTTCCTCTCCTACGCACGCATGGGCTCGAGCTCGTCGTGGGTTCGCTCGGGCGCAGTAGCAGGCAACAACGCTGGCAAAGGCAACAGCTTCTGCTCGTTGTTGGTAGTGGTACTAGGGTGGTCTCGAGGCAGGAATGGATCCCCTGCGTATCCTACTTCCTTCTCTGCAGCGTAGATCAGCCGTTGGAGTTCGTGGTAGTCGCTGTCGTCCCCTCCGTTTCGTTCGCCGGCGAGCTGTACCGTAGCAGAGAGGTGCATCGTGTTGTTGTGTGTGCGTGGGGTGCAGTGTTGTGGTGCATGTGGTGCTCGCGGGTTACGGCAGCAGGAGGCATGCCCTCCTCGTAGCCCTAGCGCACCCCCCTCGTAGCGCTCCAGCAGCAACAGAGTAGCGCCGGCGAGATCCCTTCCCTGCTCCGGCAAGCCATCGGAGCAGAGTAGCAGAGAGGGGTCCTTTTTCTTCTCTTCTGCTCCTACCTTCTCAGTTAACGTTTCGTAGCGTGGTGGTAGCAGTGCATGTGTGCGAGTTGGAGGTGTTGGGTTCGATCCCCCCCTCGGCACCTTTTTAGTTTGTTGATTTTCGGCACAATAGACTGCAGGGAAGCCTTACCTTGCATGGCCCCTCTGTTCTGCCGATCATATGACAGTAGCAGAGTGGCATGGGTAGAGTTTGTGCACCAGGGGCACAAGGATTCGAATCCCAGGATGCCCCCTTTTATTTTCCCTTCTTGATATTTTTTTTTCCTTTTTTGCTTGCTGCTATGCTAGTGCCACAAGCCATAGGTGACAAGGGCATTCATTTTTCCCCTTTGCTGCAATAAGAAATGCCATATGATGAGTGCATGTGTGTGTGTGCATACACATGAGGTTAGCCACATGTGTGTGAGTGTGTGGTGAAGCTAGTCCAAGTGTGTGTGTAGGTGCACTAGTGCCCTGCTTATGTGGAATAGGTGATATGTTTGTGTGCATGTCATGGGGTGCTTATGGTGTGAAGAACACACCCACATGAAGATAGTTCATGAACTCCCTAGTTGTGAGCATGTGTATGTGATATGGTGTTCCCATCTTGTGTTACTAATTTAGAGACCTACTTCTTGTGTTTGGAGCAATAACATGTTTGAGGTGTGTAGTGGAGTGGATGTGTGTGTGTGGGACACCCCACCTTTGCAAGCAAAACTATGCACCTTCACATGTCCATATGTGAGAGGGCATGGTGATTTGTATGTGCGGATAGCTTGGTAGAAGTGGTGAAGTTGATGTGCATGACACAAACATGGGGTTCAAACCCCCATGTCACTTTGTCATTGTGCACATGAGCTCAACCTTTGTAGTTGTTGATAGGGTGGGACTACATGAAATGATGCCCTATTCACTAGGTATGACTTGAAGTAGTTTCCTCTCCCTTAATTTGTGGTCACTTGTTCTAAGTAGGTGCCCACATTTTATATATGATTTTGGGGTAGAAACTCCCAAGGAATCCAGTGGTGAAGTTAGTTTTGCCATTGGGATACTTTATGGAGTTGACATATTCAGATTTGTTGCAAGTTTGATCTTGGTTTCCATGGAATAGGTGGAGCCCAAGGGCATGAGTTTTTTGTGTGATAGTAGTAGGAGTTTTGCTCTACATCATAGTGGTGTCATTTATCACTTGGTGCTATTTGTGTGCAAACTATGCCTAGACAAAGTGGGCATGTGGCTGAAAAAGTCCAGCTTAGTGAAATCTGAAATTTCACTAAGTCTGGGAATTGTGGAAACATTTTCTTCTCCTATAGATGAGGATGTGCTGGTCATTGTGTTGAGAACTAGCCTTAGTTCAGTGCTAGGATTTTGGACCTGATATGTTTGTGAAGCTCCCTGTAAAATTTCATCTCATTGGGAGTCCAGTAGGTTGTGTTGTGATTGCTGTAAAAAAGCTTCAGAACAAAGACAGAAATTCAGGTGCAGGAATTTTCACTAAGTCCCTGAGATCTGGTGGTTTTGGGAAAGTTTGTGGCCTTGTATCTTCTAGAGTTTAAGTCCTTTTGCTGTGATTCTTGCTGGTGCTTGTAGTGTTCTTGGTTGGCTACATCCACATATATTATTTGTCACATTTGGAGGCCTGTAGCTATGTTGATGTAGCTCACAAAGAGCTAAGATGCAGATTATGGCAGATTGAGTTGTATAGTCATTTTGATCATTGTGTGTGCTTAGTTGATGTTGTGGTGTTCTCCCTTGCTCCAATCCATTAATGTTGGGTTGTTACATTTCATGGCAACCTGGGAATACCAGATTTGTGCCAATTGTGAGTGTGGTGTTGATTCTTCCACGTAGAGCTTCATATCTTGTTTCGTTGATTCCCGTTGATCCGTAGCTCCGTTTGCAATGTTCTTTATATGGTTTTGCATCGTTTTCACGAAACGCATATGTTCATGCCATCCTCATGCATGTAAAAATAGCTTAGTGTACAGTTCTTTCCAGAAACTTGCAGTAGTTTATTTTGCTTGTGCTAGTGATAGAAATAGTGGTGCATGCTCACTTTCCATCTCATGCATCATGTGATTGTTGCATCTTGTGGTGCTGCTGTTCATTGGTTGTTATTCTTATGTTGGGTAGCACCGGGATCGGAGAAGGAATACGTGGAGTCAGGAGAGTACGTGCAGGACGAACCAGAACCATTCCAAGCTGAGGATATCACAGGCAAGATGATATGACCTTGATTCCATTTCTAGACTTGTTATGCTAGTTTCGTTCCATGTCATATTGCTTGCTGCCTACCACTGAAATTAATTGCCTCTTAAAATTCCATGAGCCCAAACACTGTTTCCCTTCCTAGCAAAACTTGTATGGCTAAGTAGGCTTTGCTCATCTACTAATGATAGCATTGCTAGATGCAGGTGCTTTGACTCATGTGATAACATGAGCTTGATATCATTATCTTAAATTATGTTATTTTAATTAATGAACCTATATACTTGGTAGATGACGGAAGGCCTAGCATTTTGCCGGGTGCTTTGTTTCGTTATTGCCACCTTAGTTACCGGTTACCGGTGTTTGATTCCATAATGATCGCTCCTAACACATTCGGGGTTGTTAATGGGACCCCTCGATAAATCGCGTAGTGCTAAGGCTTGTCCGGCAGGACCCATCATTGGTGTTAATTTGCTAATCACTTAATAAACTGCATAGGGAATGATCAACCCGAGGATCTTTAATCAACAACCCGGGCCAGTGCTCCTCATGAGTGTTGGTCCAAACTGGTCTGCCTGCGGGGCCACCACAAGGAAACTTGAGGTTTGGTACCTGTAGCTAGTTCCATCCGGCGTGTCCTGAGACTGAGATACGCGGCTCTTATCGGGGTCGTCGACACGCCGGGAGGTCCTGCTAGTCTTGCCTTACCTTAGCGGTATATCTTGCGTATAGGAATCCCAGTGAAGCTTTGGTCTCCCCCAGTGTTGAGGTTTTCCTCTAAGGAATCAGAAGAGATCACGAGATTCGTGATAGAGGATTACTTTGCGGCCTGTGTACGTTTGTGATGGACTAGTTGGAGCACCCCTGCAGGGTTTAATCTTTCGGAAAGCTGTGCCCGCGGTTATGTGGAAACTTGGAATATTTTGTTAACATCCGGTATTAGAGAACTTAAACATAAGCTAATAAAATTGCCAAACTGTGTGCGTAACCGTGACTGTCCCCTCGAAGATCTCTCTTCGATCGGGAACACGGTGGGGTTATGAATGCCGTAGGTAGGTGTTCAGGATCACTTAGTGATCAAGTAATCCCGACCGCTAGTGTAGACCACCTTCATAATTGCTTTACGTAAGTTAGCCACTAAACCAAGCTTAGGATGCTGCAGCCTTATACACTTCACCCCTACCCTATCTAATAACTTGACTAGTTCTGGCACCATGGTCTTAGATTGCTAAGTCCCCGTGACTCACGGATTCCTCCGAAACTCCCAACAGGTACAGGTACCCCACAGACAGATGATCCCGACGGCACCCAGCTGGCGTGGCAGTACGACGAGGAGACAGACCGCCTCTACGTGAACTATCCAGAGGAATGAGGCGTGGTCGTGATCGTGGGCCTGCAGGCCGGGTAGCATAGCATTTCCATGTTTTGTAGTCCGTAGCGGAACTACCTTGATGTACTCTGAGTTATTAATAAGAAGACGGTTGAATCCCGAATTGTCTACTTTTATTATTATTTGTGCTATGTTACTTGCGTGCGAAACACTTAGATGCGCTTCTTTCCTATTCGGGGGCCTCGACCCCCAGATCGGAAAGGACCGCATCTTGGTCGTTACAAGCATGTTAGTCAATAATTAGCTCAGTTAGGTGAAGCAGGTTCACTGCCTGAATTGAAAGTGCGTTTATTTCCTTTGTCCTTAACCGGTACTGCATTTTCATGGTTTTCTTGAAAGCACAATTGCTCCCTAGGGTGGTTTTGATAATTGATCACAACATATGCATCAGCGGACTAATATGTTTTCCAAGTATATTACAAAAAAGTTCAAAAGATGCTATGGCTAAAGGCTTATGTGGAGATGCCCCTTGATGCAAGAAATGAATAAGATTGGCTCAAGCTTCAAGCTAGAAGACTCTTCATTTTATACTTGTGAGAAATCCCTTTTGAGTCCATAGGAAAGCCGATACTATTAAAAGGGGGTGAGGTACTAAAATGAACTGATTGCTCAAAGTGCTCAAAGTTAGCCACCAAAATACTCGGCCATTTTCCCACATATCCATTCTGTCGAATTCCACATACTCAAATTCGGTGTCACCAACTTCCACATTTTGGACCCACCGAGTTTGACCTGACACAGAAACCCTAGCCATTCCCACCAAATCGGTGCTACATGTTGGAAATATGCCCAAGAGGCAATAATAAATTGGTTATTATTATATTTCCTTGTTCATGATAATTGTTTATTATCCATGCTAGAATTGTATTGATTGCAAACTCAAATACATGTGTGGATTCATTGACGACACACAGTCCCTAGTGAGCCACTAGTTGACTAGCTCGTTGATCAAAGATGGTCAAGGTTTCCTCGCCATAGACAAGTGTTTTCACTTGATAACAGGATCACATCATTAGGAGAATGATGTGATGGACAAGACACAAAATATGAACGTAGCATATGATCATGTGAGTTTATTGCTATTGTTTTCTGCATGTCAATGTATTTGTTCCTATGACCATGAGATCATGCAACTCCCGGACACCGGAGGAATACCTTGTGTGTATCAAATGTTTCAATGTAACTGTGTGACTATAAAGGTGCTCTAAAGGTATCTCCGAAGGTGTCTGTTGGGTTGGCGTGAATCAAGACTAGGATTTGTCACTCCGTGTGACCGAGAGGTATCTCAGGGCCCACTCGATAATACAACATCACAACAAGCCTTGCAAGCAATGTGACTAAGGAGTTACTCACGGGATCTTGTATTACGAAACGAGTAAAGAGACTTGTCGGTAACGAGATTGAACTAGGTATGGAGATACCCACGATCGAATCTCGGGCAAGTAACATACCCATGGACAAAGGGAACAGCATACGGGATTAACTGAATCCTTAACATAGAGGTTCAACTGATAAAGATCTTCGTAGAATATGTAGGAGCCAATATGGGCATCCAGGTCCCACTATTGGTTATTGACTAGAGAGTATCTCAGGTCATGTCTACATAGTTCTCGAACCCACGGGGTCTGCTCACTTAAGGTTCGGTGATGTTTCGGTATAGTTGAATTATTGATGTTGGTAACCGAAGGTTGTTTGGAGTCTCGTATGAGATCTCAGACGTCACGAGGGTTTTCGTAATGGTCCGGAGACGAAGATTTCGGGCATTACCGGTAAAGTACCGGGAGTGACGAATGGGTTCCGGGGTTTTTCCGGGAGGGGCCACTCACCCGGGAGAGGACCTAATAGGCCTATGGGTGGTGCACCAGCCTAGTGGGCTGGTGCATCTAGCCCATTAACCTATTTCGTCCAGGAGTGCAAAAAGGAAAAAAGAAAAGGAAAAAAAAGAAAGGAGGTGACCAAGTAGGAAGGGAGTCCTCCACCAAACAGAATTGGAGGAGGACTCTCCTCCTCTTGGCTCAGCCGACCCCTCTCCTTGGAGTAGGAGTCAAGGTAGCCCTCCCTCTTGTTCCACCTATATATAGTGGAGGTGAGCCCCATAGCTACTTCGGTACGGCACAGCGAAGCCCTACCGGAGTAGCTCCACCACCATAACCGCCACGTCGTAGTGATGCAGGAGAATTCAGCTACCTCTTCGTCTCTCTTGCTGGATCAAGAAGGCGGAGATCGTCATCTGAATTTTGTGATGCTCAACCCTTCTGTTTTTTCCTTTATCTACTTCACAGGTTTTGTTGTTTGTTGCTAAGTTTCTGCTTGTCTACCAAGATGTATGGATCAAATGATAGCCAGCATGATTTCAGAGAGCCAAGTGTTGAGATGGACTAAGGCACTAGTCCATAGAAGTCTGACTCTGGCCCTAGATCCTACAGCTCCCATGGCTTGCCCAAGGCAACCACCAGGCAGAGGAAGAAACTGAATTTCGACGAAGAAGACTTAGATTTTGTGCCGGAGGAAACTTCAACTCCTTCTAAGGCTCCAAGGAAGACTGTCAGGAAAAAATACGCTAAACCTGCTGATCTTAGAGCACCTGAATCTGCCAGGCATAACACTGCACTTTCTACTGACAAGCTTGCTAAGAAGGCTGGTGTGAAGAGACCCAGGAAGCATGTACTTCATCTTGTGGGGCGACAGACTTCCATGTATGAGGAGCGTGTAGAAGATGCTGGTGAAGATGAAATCCCAGCTCGTCCTAAGAAGAAGAAGCTCATGGTTGATGCCATGAAATCTGTTCCTAAGCCTCGTGCCAAGGCAAAGAAGGTTGTAGCTCATCGAAAGATTGCAAAGGATATTCCTGTAACTGCCAAGGAGAAAGGCCCTACTTCCAGTGCCCCTGCTGCAGAGGAGGTAGAAGATGAGAATGCACCTATTCTCGGGAAACTCCAACCAACCCTGCCAGTACACAATGCTGCTGAAAGGACGTGGATGTCGCCTAGAGAGGGGGGTGAATAGGCACTTTAAAATAATTACGGTTTAGGCTTGAACAAATGCGGAATAAAACTAACCTTTAATTTGTCAAGCACAAAACCTAAAACAACTAGGCTCACCTATGTGCACCAATAACTTATGCTAAGCAAGATAAACAACTAAGTGATATCAATATATATGACAAGAAACAATATGGCTATCACAAAGTAAAGTGCATAAGTAAAAGGTTTGAGTAAGAGATAACCGAAGTTCACACCCTCGCGGATGCTAATCTCCTTTTTGGAGCGGTGTGGAGGCACAATGCTCCCCAAGATGCCACTAAGGCCACCGTAATCTCCTCACGCCCTCGCACAATGCAAGATGTCGTGATTCCACTAAGGGATCCTTGAGGGCGGTCACCGAACCCGTACAAACAAGGTTGGGGAAATCTCCATAACTTAATTGGAGGCTCCCAACAACACCACGAAGCTTCACCACAATGGCATATGGCTTCGAGGTGACCACAAATGCCCGGGGCAATCTCCACAACTTAATTGGAGACCCCGATGCTTGCCCGGAGCTTTACACCACAATGATTGAGCTCCAAGGCACCACCAAGCTTCTAGGATGCCAAAGCATCCACGAAGAACAATATCTAGGGGTACCAAGTACCCAGGGGTAATAAGCTTCTCAACTTCTCACTTCCGCGTATCACCGTGGAGAACTCAAACTGATGCAACTAATGCAATGGAAAGAACACATGAAGTGGTCAAGTCCCTCACACTCAAATCCCTCCACAACAACAAAAGCTATGGAGAAATATGAGAGGAATAACAAGGAGCTCACAAAGAACTCCAAGATCAAGATCCAAGGGGTTCCCCTCACATAGAGGAGAAACTGATTGGCGGAGATGTGGATCTAGATCTCCTCTCTCTTTTCCCTCAAGAACTAGCAATAATCATTGGAGGGATTGAGATTTAGCAAGATCTAAGAAGGTCAACAACGGGGGAAGAACACGAGCTCAACGGATGAATCAGGTCCAATGGGAAAGAATACCTCCTTTATATAGTGGGGGAAAGAATCCAGCCGTTACCCCCACTCACAGCCTAACCGGAGCGGTACTACCGCTGCCAGAACATCCGAGGGAGCGGTACTACCGTCCGGGAGCGGTAGTAAAAAACTACTACCGCTGGCACCAGGAGCGGTACTACCGCTGGATAGTGAAACTGTCATAACTTTCGCATACGAACTCCGAATCGAGTAAACTCAAGCTTGTTGAATTCACGACGACAAGATATATCCAACAGCGACATAAAATCTTAAGAACATGCAGTTAGAAAATGCCAATGATATAGATAAGTGAGACCTTTATGAATGAAGAACCAGCAAAAACTTCCAACATCGAAAACATCATAGAAGATGCATATGGACTCCGTTTTTTATGAACTCGAGCTTGTCATGTAGATGAACATAAGCTCTAAAACTCACAAGGAGAAACACCAAACAAGAACCAAGATATGATGCAAGGATGCAAATGGTTTGAGCTCTCGATGAATGATACGATCAAGCTACTCACTTGAGAGCCCCCTTGATAGTACGACAAACTATCCTGCAATAGAAAAACCTATCAAGGGCAAACCTATACCTTGCACCTAGTCCTCTTGAGCTAGATGATGATGATCTTGGCTTCCTCAAGATGGACCAACTTTCTTGATTGCTCCCCCATACTCACTATGGGTGAGACACTCTTCAGCACATTCTTCACAAGTCCATTGCCACCAAAATGGACAGCAAGCTTCAAGCATGATATCTTCGTGATGCTCCACAATGGATGGCAAGCTTCAAGCATGATATCTTCGTGATGCTCCACTTGAACTTGCACACTGCAATCTTGATGACGATCACCACTTCATGTCATCCTTCATAGGTTGAATGAGATCTTACTCTTGACGCAAACCCATGGAAACACACCTAACCCCACATACAACTCTCACGAAGGCATGGGTTAGTACATAAAAGCGTTATGGACAATGCTTACCATACCATGGGATCACTTTATCCTTCTCGGTCCATCTTGTACGCTTTGTGTGTTGATCATCTTAATTTACCCTCTTCTTAGTCTTGATCAACCTTGTGTCTTTATGACCAATCTTTGCATAATACTTTGAATACCACCTTGGTCATAATATAAACTCCTTGAAACCAACAGATGGACTTCAAGAAGTGCCTATGGACAAATTCTTCGAATATAACTTAAGGAAACCATTAGTCCATAGGGATTTTCATCAATTACCAAAACCACATATGGAGAAATATGCTCTAACAGCTGCTCACCCAGTAGCAGAAGGTATGAGGAAGAGGAAATATGCAGGTTTGAGGAAGTGGAGAGCTGTTGACCCATATGATATCAGAAGAAGGACTGTTGTTGATCCAAGGTTTCACACCAAGGAACAACAAGACTTTTATGAGACTGTCCTGTTTGACAAGAGTCCCGCTGTCAGTGATATGCGGTATGTTGACTGGGAATATATCGAGGAAAATGAGAATTTCTTTCCCCATGTCCAAGAAAATTTCAGGCTAATGGACATTGAAGACTTTGTTGGCAAAGAGATGACCCCATGGAATGATGAGCTCATCATGCAATTTTACTCAACTGTTCATTTATATGGAGATGGTTCTTTGGTTTGGATGAATGATGGTCACAAACACGAGTCTACGATTGCTGAGTGGGCCACTATAATTGGTGCCCCTAATCAGAAAGAGAGTGATGTGGATGTGTATTCTGAAGCAAAGATGAGCCACAACACCATGGCAAATATGTAAAAGCCAATTCCTCACGATTAATTGGCTAGTCACAAGATGGGCTCAGTGTACTTTTTGCAAGAAGGGATACCCACCACCAACACCATTCTGAGACACACCTTGATGCCTAAATCAGGTGATGATAGGATGATTCGAGGACACTCCATCAATCTGCTGCACCATTTGGACTCTCATAGTAGATTCAGAGTGATGGACTTGATAGTAGAGACTATCCGGAGGACTGCTGTTGATCATAAAAAATCATGTGGATATGCCCCTTACATTCAGATGCTTATTGATGCCAAGCTAGGCAAGCATGCATATCTCCTTGATCATCCCCATCTACCTCTTCAGCCATAATTTGAAGACAATGTTGTGGTGATGGATGAAAATGATCCCAGCTTAGGTGCAGCAAGAATGGCAACAGAGGCAGCAGATGTTGAGGCTGCTAGAAATAGGCCACCACCAGTTCCACAACTCAGAACACAAGCTGAGAAAGTGGCATTTCTAGTTAGCTCGGTCCAAGGCATGGAGAAGTACATCCAGGAGATACCGAGTCAGAAAAGTCTTGAGAGAGTCGTGGGAACTAAGTTTCATGACATGGATGTGAAGGTTACTAAGTTAACCACTATAGTCAAACAACTTCAACATGAAGTTGACTCAGTGGAGATCCCACGCTCAGATGATGAAGATGATAATGAAGAAGAGTCACCTCCTCTCACTACCACACAGTTCAGCACTCAGCCTAGATCAGCTGTTGTTCCTGTTGAGGAGACAAGACAAACATCTTCAGTTCAAGCATCAGCACCTTCAGCACCAGCTCCAGCTCAAGCACCTCGAGTATCCACTCCTCCAGCTTCAGGACACTCAGGAGATGCCTTCTTGGATGCTCTTCTGTCGACTCCGTTATCAACTGCCCAGAGAGACGAGTAGTTCTATACCTTTTGAACTTTTTGGTAACTTGTTGACAAAGGGGAAGAAATGTATAGATCATAGACTTCGAGAGAGAGAGAGAGAGAGAGAGAGCTTTTGACTTTATTTGCTCTCATTTGGTTTCAAAAACTTTGGTCTTTTGGATGACTTTATACCGTTATCTGTGTTTGATCATACGCTTTACTTGGTTGAAGCTACATTATTATCCTTTTATCTATCTAGGTGATGATCATTCACTTATCTTGTTGGTTTCATGTGCATTTCTATTTATTCTTATCTTGTATGCAAACCATCAAGATGTATGTAACATGGAAGAGTAACCCATGATCCTAATCGATTATGCATTTGCATTCAAACACAAATTTTAAATAATGCACAAATTTAGGGGGAGCTCTTGCTTTTCACATACTTCTCAAAGTGTCGATGCTAATGATTGATTATATATTTTTATCGAAGCTTTGATCTATATGTTGTCATCAATTACCAAAAAGGGGGAGATTGAAATCACAATTGCTCCCTAGGGTGGTTTTGATAATTGATCACAACATATGGATCATTGGACTAATATGTTTTCCAAGTATATTTCAGAAAAGTTCAAAAGATGCTATGGCTAAAGGCTTATGTGGAGATGCCCCTTGATGCAAGAAAGGAATAAGATTGGCTCAAGCTTCAAGATAGAAGAATCTTCATTTTACATTTGTGAGAAATCACTTTTGAGTCCATAGGAAAGACAATACTATTAAAAGGGGGTGAGGTAGTAAAATGAACTGATTGCTCAAAGTGCTCAAAGTTAGCCACCAAAATACTGAGTCATTTTCCCACGTATCCATTATGTCGAATTCCACATACTCAAATTCGGTGTCACCAACTTCCACATTTTGGACCCACCGAGTTTGACCTCACACAAAAACCCTAGCCATTCCCACCAAATCGGTGTTACTGAGTTCAGTATGACCAACATTCTGTTGCCTCGGTACACAAAATCGGAATTTCCAAGTTTGAGTATCGGTGCCACCGAGTTTGGGCATCTGACCGTTAGCCACCGTTTGGGTGTCACCGAGTTGCGTATATCGGTCGCACCGAGATTCAAAAGTTCTACCTTTTGTGCTAATCGGTACCACCGAGTTTTTAACTTCGGTGTCACCGAGTTTGCCACTTTAGGTGTAACGGTTGGATTTTGTCTGCTACCTATATATACCCCTTCACCCACCTCTCACTCATGGGAGAAGCACTCAGAACACACACTTTGTTGCCAGATTCATTCTCTAAGAGAGAACCACCTACTCATGTGTTGAGACCAAGATATTCCAATCCAACCATTTGAAACTTGATCTCTAGCCTCCCCAAACATCTTTCCACCAAATCAATCTCTCCTACCCATGCATATTCTGTGAGAGAGTGATTTTGTGTTGAGGAGACTATCTTTAGAAGCACAAGGGAAAGGAGTTCATTGATCTACCACATCTATTACCTTTTGAAGGGTGGTGCCTCCTAGATTGGTTAGGTGTCGCTTGGGAGCCTCCTACTTCATGTTGTGGAGTGGAACCAAAATATTTGTAAGGGCAAGGAGATCGCCTACTTCGTGAAGATCTACCGTTAGTAAGGCTAGTCCTTCGTGGGCGGAAGCCGTGGTGGAATAGACAAGGTCGCTTCTTTGTGGACCCCTTGTGGGTGGAGCCCTCCGTGGACTCTTGCGGTCGTTACCCTCCGTGGGTTGAAGTCTCCACTAACATGGACGTACAATAGCACCACCAATCGGAACCATGCCAACAAAATTGTGTCAACCTCATGTGTTTGATCTCCCTACCTCACTCCTTTACTTTACACTTGCATGTTTTACATTCCGCTGCTATACTCTTAGAATTGCATGTGTAGGGTGTACTTGACTTGCTCTAACTGCCAAAGCTGCCTCTCAACTAAAATTGGGATAGGGCAAAAAAATTATCTTGTCAAGTAGTCTAATCACCCCGCCCTCTAGACATACTTTCGATCCTACATTTCTTCTTTACCACATGGTTCTATCCGAGTGTGGTCGCAGCTAGAACAGAAATTTCATGATCACTTTTATAGTGGCGACAATGAACTTAAGTTATCACATCTTACATTGGTTAAGCAGAAGCATGATGAACCGGTATCCGATTACGTCAAGAGATTTAGAGATGCAAAAATCGGTGCTATAGTTTGGTGATAACCGAGAGATACTTGGCAGATCTTGTGCTTAATGGTTTGAAGACTCACATAAGAGAAAAGCTAGAAGGCTATGAATTTTTAAGTATCAACCAAGTCTTGCAAACAGCTTTGGCTCAGGAAAGCTGAAGTAAAGATCTTAAAGAAGTGCGTAGATATAAAACTGATCGTCCAAAGATGAATATGGTTGAATATGATAGTGATTACTCATACGATGAGGGTGATATTTATGCTACTGAATTTATTTGGCTATCAAAGGCCAAACCATTTACTTCCAATGATCTGAAACCAATTCATAGGAATCGTGATGAAGAGATGAATTTTACCTTTAACATTGCAAAGTGTAATAAAAATATTTGATGCTTTGTTGCAAGGTAAGATTATCAAAATTTTGCATACTTTACTACCGTTTGAAGAGCTGAAACAACACGCCTATTGCAAGTATCATAATTCTTTTTCTCATGCTACTAACAATGGCAATGTTTTTCGACGATAGATACAATCGACCATTAATGAAGGACGATTGAAGTTTTCTCAGATGAAAGTTGATAAACAACCTTTTCCTATGAACACCATGGATATGGAGGGGAAGAAACTGCTCATTCGGCCAGAGGTAGTCGAATCTGCTAATAAGTCCAATGTTGTCATAGGTGAGCCCAGGAAAAGCAAGGAGGGCAACACGATCTTGGGGAGACAAGTTGTGCTTGACAAACAACCTAGTGGCAAGGAGGTGATTAAGATAACCATCAATAATCCTACACTCTGGGGCAACCACAAGCACAAGAGAACACTCATGTCAAGTTTGTTAAGCCCAAGAGTCCAGAAGTTAGCAAGTGGAAGATGAATTAAGGCAAGGTACATCATAAAGGGATCAAGCCAACTTTTGACATGTTGTTGTCCAACTATGCCAATCAATCGGCTAGTTCACGCTCTAGCCGGTGAGCAAACTTGAAGCGACCAAGGTCGCCATCAGCTGATATGTTCAATTGGTATATAGAACCGACTGGACGAATGACACCATTTTGAGATATGCAGCGACAATCTGTTTGGAATCGACTCGACTACTCATATAAAGGCCGACTAAACATTGGTGCTTATCAGTCATCTGGCCAGAACATGCAACCGAATGGAAAATACCCGAGTGTAAGGTTGCACCCGGGTGCACACTATGTGAATGAGATGATGCGTCCAAGTGGATTCTATCCGAGTAAAAAGGTGCGCTCGAGTAAAGATTTCATACATCAGGAAAATAAAAAAGAATGGCGTGTTTAGTCGCCAAGTGCTACAACAGTTGAGTCAGGAAAAGGCAAGGAAAAAGTCAATGCTGACTCACTCATCTTGGGTGACAAAACATTCACCATACAACACCCGATTGTGCATAACAATCCAACTAAGTTGATACTCGCTATCGCGCCAAAGCACTTGGCTAATGATCATGAGACAAGCACTAGCCAAGCAAGGCCACGAGATCCTAAATACACTCAGCCGAAGTGGTGTCCTCCAGGGCTAACAAAAACACAAAAGAGGAAACTACAGAGGTTAAGAAATCAAGAGACAACAGAACAGGAGGCCGAGAAACAAAGAGATACATTGTTCAATGACACTCGGCCATGGTGCCTACAAAACAAGTGTGGAAGTCTAAATAAATACAGGATGTAGCGGCTTCTACATCTATTAGAGCAGCACCTGCACCATAAAAAGAGGACGATGTAATTATGACATCATCTCCATCACCTATTACTTCCTCTTCATTTTAACAGATTCTAGATTGCATGGACACATCTGAGGAGGAAGAGGATATCTTGGACTATGAGCCTACACCAGCCCATGAAGGTATGGATATCAATATGGTGTATTATATAACCGCTAAATTTTGTGATGTCGGTGAAGAGGGGAGGTGGCTCAGCTAGATTTTGGCCCTAAAATGCAATATTCGAGAAACCAAAAGAACTGGTGACACACTTGAAACCGTTGTATTTTAGAGGTTAGATTAATGGATCACCACTCACTCGAATGCTTGTTGACGATGGTGTTGTGGTGAATCTTATGCCCTATTCAGTCTTCAAAAAATTGGGCTTGCAAGATGAAGAATTGATAAAGACCAATATGGTGCTTAATGGGTTTGAAGGCAAAGAGATAACTGAAGCCAAAGGTGTGATGTATGTGGATCTTACAGTCCGAAGCAAAACTTTGGCTACTGCATTCTTTGTCGTCGAGGTGCAAGGTAACTACAATGTGATTTTAGGTCGTGATTGGGTTCATGTAAACCAGTGTGTGCCATCTACTATGCGCCAGTTTCTAATCCAGTGGGTTGAATGAAGTGGAAGTCATTCATGCGGATAACCCGTCTTGTGTTACTTTGGCTGACACATCGGTGCATTGGCAACATCCCAATGATATTTGCTTGACGGGGCGCGACTTCTCAGGGTCTGATTTTCTTAGTGCTACCAGGATGGTTTCATGCCTGTTTCTTTAAAGCCGGTTGGTGGCAATCGGATCCAAAGCATAATGAATTTAAATGGATCCTAATTCCGAGTGGTTGCGAAAGTGACTTGGAAAATATCAGTCCCATGAGAATGATATGTATGAGTCTATAGAGGAGTTAGATGATATGGATAAACTTGGACAAGGTTTCACATCGGCCGACGCATTAGAAGGGGTAGATATAGGAGATGGTTCCATCCCTAGGCCGACATTTCTAAACAAAAAATTAAGAGTCGATCATAAAGATAAGTTGATCAAGTTGTTGAGAGAATATGTTTGTTGCTTTGCATGGGAATATCATGAGATGCGAGGTTTAAGCCGAGAGCTAGTGGAGCATCGGTTGCCTATGAAATCCGATTTTAGACCTTACAAGCAATCGACCAGAAAGTTTAATCCAAAAAAATATGACCGAATCAAGGATGAGATCGGTCGTTTGCTGAAAGCTAATTTTATTAGACCTTACAGGTATGCCGAGTGGATTTCTAGCATTGGACTAGTGGAGAAAAAGGGCTCTGGCAAGTTAAGTGTGTGCATTAATTTCAGAGATTTGAATAGAGCTACACCCAAAGATGAGTATCCCATGCCCATAGCTGATATGCTTATTAATGATGCTTTTGGACATAAGGTCATTAGCTTTCTTGATGGTAATGCGGGGTATAACCGAATTGTTATGGCTGAAGAGGATATGTCCAAAACAACTTTTTGTTGCCCCGATTTCCTTGGTTTATTTTAGGGGACGGTTATGACCTCTGGATTGAAGAATGTTGGCGCCACGTATCAAAGAGCTATGAATTTAATTTTTCATGTTTGCTCGATGTTATACTTGAGGTGTATATTGATGATATTGTTGTCAAATCGGATGCTTTTGAATCTCATCTAGCCGATTTGTGTTTAGCTTTTGAAAGAATGAAAAAATATGGATTGAAGATGAATCCTTTGAAATGTGCATTCGACATGTGAGCTGGAAAGTTTTTGGGTTTCATCATTCATAAAAATGGTGTAGAGATTGATCTCAAGAAGATAGAAGCTATACAAAAAGTGGAGGCTCCAACATGCAAGAGAGATATGCAAAAATTTCTTGGCGAAGTCAACTATTTAAGGAGATTCATAGCCAACTTGTCAGGGAAAGTTGATGCATTCACTCACATCCTTCGGTTAAAGTGTGATGCCAATTTTACTTGGGGGCAAAGCAGCAAGAAGCATTTGATATGATCAAAAATTATTTGTCCACTCCTCCGATGATGAAAGCACCCAAGCATAGGGAGCCATTTAAGCTTTACATTGCAGCAGATGAAGGTGTTATTGGTGCTGTTTTGACTCAAGAGACCGAAGGAAAAGAGCATGCTATAACATATTTGAGCCGACATTTATTGGATGCCGAGACAAGGTACACATTTATTGAAAAAATATGCCTTTTTTATATTATGCTTGCACAAAATTGAGACATTACCTAGTGCCAAGTGCTTGCATAGTAGCTTGTCAAACTGATGTCATTAAGTACATGTTGCATAGACCAATTCTTAGTGGTAGAATTGACAAATGGGCTTATTCTTTGATTGAATATGATTTGGCCTATGAATTTCTGAAATCCATGAAAGGCCAAATAGTTGCTAATTTCATTGTTGAGCATCGGATTAATGACAAGCACAATGTTGATATGAACATTGTCTCAGTAGTACCGTGGAGATTATATTTTGATGGTTCAGTTTGTTGCAATGGACAAGGTGTTGGTATTGTTTATATGTCTCCTCATGGTGCTTTTTTTGAAGCCTCATGTCGCTTAGAATATTTTTGCACAAATAATCAAGCCGAATATGAAGCATTGTTATTCGGCCTAGATGTGTTACTAGCTATAGGTGCTACACATGTCGATGCTTTTTGTGATTCATTCTTAGTGGTACAACAAATATCTAGAGTTTTTCAATGTTTTGACGAATCACTTAATATTTATCTTGATAAGTGCGTGGATATAATTTCTGCTTTGGATTGTTTTAGCATTGCTCATATATATATATATATATAGACATGACAAATGGAGAGTGAATGATCTGGCACAACAAGCATCCGGCTATCATGTTGATCATGGCATGTTTCATATTTCTCAAAGGCCAATGTCCAGCTTTGCCAATATAAGAGAGGCTGAACCAGAATATACAACTTGGGCCACTAGCAAAAAATCTACTACATGTGAAAATCTAGACTGGAGGAAGCCCATTGTTGATTACTTGCGCGATTCGAGTGAAAGGGTGGACAGGGCTGTTCAACGTTTGGATTTCAAATATGTGAGGAGGGATTTGGCCAATGTCCAGCTTTATCGCCGAACAGTTGATGATATTCTTTTGAAGTGCTTGGATGAAGACCAAGCTAGAATTGCTATGGGAGAGGTACATGAAGGTATTTGTGGAACTCATCAGTTGGCTCCCAAGATGAAGTGGTTGTTGTGACGTGCTGGGTTTTATTGGCCGACGATGATTAATGATTGCTTCAGATATTATAAAGGATGTGAAGCTTATCAAAAGGTTGGTGATATTCAATTGGCTCCTGCTGCCATGTTACATCCTATTGTCAAACCGTGGCCCTTTAGAGGATGGGATTTAGACTTCATTGGAGAAATTCATCCGTCTTCTTCAAAGGGGCATCGGTTCGTATTGGTGGCAACCAATTATTTCACTAAATGGTTTGAAGCGGTACCTCTCAAGAACATGACACATACGAAGGTAATTTGATTCATAACCGAGCACATTATTCATAGATTCGATATTCCGCAAACATTAACTACGGATCAAGGTTCATCTTTTATGTCACATCAACTTAGAGAATTTGCCAAATTTTATAAGATAAAGTTGTCCAGTTCCTCTCCGTATTATGCCCAAGCTAATGGACAAGCCGAGTCTAGCAATAAAATATTAATCAAGCTCTTCAAAAGGAAGATTGAGGATAATTCAAGGAGATGGCATGAGTTGCTGTTTGAGGCTTTGTGGGCACATAGAATCTCAAAGCACGGTGCTACAAAAGAGACCCCTTATGAGTTGGTATATGGTCAAGAAGCTGTTTTACCAGTGGAAGTGAATATTAGTGCTTTGCGAATAGACAAACAAAATGATTTATCAGCCGTGGATTTTTATAACTTAATGATGGACAATATTGATGAAGTTGTCGATAAACATTTGGCTGCTTTAAAGGCCATAGAGAGAGACAAGTTAACAGTGGCAAGAGCTTATAAGAAGAAGGTCAAATTGAAGAATTTTCAAGTTGGCGATCTCGTGTGGAAATTGATCCTGTCGATTGGCTCAAGAGATAGAAAATTCAGGAAGTGGTCACCAAACTGGGAAGGTTCTTTTTGTCAGATTTAGGGCTCCGCAAACACCCATAAGATTTGAACTCAGGGGCGTCTACGAGGATCTATCTTGGGCTCACCTCGCCTAGCTCGCTACTCGCTGAGGATGGCAAAGAACTCACTCGATGGTGAGGAAGACACAGAACACGACAGTTTTCCCAGGTTCGGGCCGCTGTGAAGCATAATACCCTACTCCTACTTTGGTTGATTGCCTCTTGTGGAGGTCGACAGATGAACTAGTACAGTGTTCGAGGGCCTCCGGAGGCTAGCGGCCTTTGAGTGGTGTGTGTGTGTGAATGAATGGATTGGATCCCCCTCTACGAAGTAGCCTACCCTCTATATATAGTGGCAGCCCCGGTCCTCTTCCCTTATTGTTTCGCCGGGAAGGGATCCCACAATGACCAATTTTAAAGGGGGGTAGTGGAACGTGCTTCCCTGCCCCAAAGGTGGTCTTCGCATGCAAAAGTGGCTGTCAGCCCAGCAGGGACGGGTCCAGGGGTGACGTCCGTCCTGCCGGTGGGCAGCGATGGCCTTGTTGCACCAGAATGGAAACCTTTGGGAGATGCCTTCGGAACCCGCGTACGTCCTTGCCCCTTTGCACTAAAGGGGAAACTGCTCCGTCCTGTTGTCCGCTGCTCGCCTGTCTTTTCCCGCGCCATCCTTGACTCCGCAGGCTGGGTCTTGCCTCGGAATATCCGCCGCTCCGGAGGGGTCTTGAGGAGCCCCCGCGCGGGTCTTGAAGTTGTTCCTCCTAGCGAGGTTGGCCCCTCGCGAGGGCCTTGCCTTGAGTGGTGTCGGGCCCGTTGGTTTTGGTCGATGAAGCGGGCCAACCCTGGGCCACAGGCAGGTAGGTCTGGGTACCCCCATTCCTAGAACGCCGACAGTAGCCCCCATGCCCACGACACACTCGAATTGGCTTCTAGGCGAAGCCCCGGGGGCGGCCCGAGGCGTCACGGGCCCTAATTGCTTGCGGGCCAGGCCCTATGAACAACGAACTGAAAGCTTATCTTCCCGTCTTCTCCGCACCAGAGCAGCCTTAACCAGGATCATTGATACACTTGACCTGCATCTGCGAGCCGTCGTCATCTCCTGTCGGTTTCCCCGTCGGTTCTTCCCCCTGTGCGAGCCTGGCTCCTTCCTCCAAACCCCCACGTGCCACACCGTTTTCCCCCTCATTCTCCTCGCCATGCCTCCAAAAGGGGGAAAGAGCAGAGGCTCGCGGGTCCGTCTGTCTCGATGGCGCCTCGGCCCGTGTTGGGCCGGTCAACGATGGTGAACTTCGAGGGGTTGGAGAAGATCCGACTAGTGGTCGCGTTCGGCTCCAATGAGTGGGGGGCCACCAAGATCTGGCCAGGTTCATGGCCTCGGGGCGAGATGGCGATCCCCGCGGTTCCCCTTCATATTCACGCCCTTCTATCTGGTGTACTGCCGCCGTTCTCGAGCTTCTTCATCGCAGTGCGCTCGCGTTATCAGATCCACGCGCTCCACCTTGACCCCAGTTCTCTGGTTCTCCTCTCAGCCTTCGCATTCTTGTGCGAGGCCTTTGTTGGCGTTACCCCTTCCGTGGCATTGCTTCGCCACTTCTTCTCCCTTGAATTGGTCTCCTGGAGCAGTGCGCCGGGTGTGTGTCCTTGAAAATGGCCGACGTATCGGTTCTGGGGGCCCTCGACGCTCAGCTCCTCCTCGAGGCAAAGGGGTTCCGGCGGCAGTGGGTGCAGGTTGAAACTACCGAGGCCGGAGCCCTGTTCTAGCCCCCGTCGACCCCCGCAGTGCCAAACCTAGGGAGGAGGCGCGAGGAGCTTAATGACCCCCGACTCACTACGGTCCTGATCCGACTGGAGAAACTGAAGCGGGCGGGGGTGACGATGGCGATGGTGGTGCGGGAGTTTATCCGTTGGCGGATCGCTCCTCTTCAGCGCCACTCCCGTCCGATGTGGGCCTACACAGGACCTCGCGACCTAATAAGGATCAAGGTCCTGTCTTTCTCCCCTAACATCTTGTGCGAGTTGCTCTGTCGGCTGACTGGTGGCGATCTGGACGAGCTTCCCCAGGATGGCTTCCCATTGTATAACTTCAAGGCCCCGGAAGCTCTCGTCGTAGGGATGCCACTCTTTGATGAGTGGGGGTTCTTCCGTGAAGGGGACGCGCCCCCCCGGGGGGCTCCGACCCTTGGGGTTCAGTCCCATGAAAACCCCAATCATGCTGCCCCTCCGGCAGCCAAGGTGGGAGGTGCACCACCATCCGCTCCCTCGGCTCTTGCTCCGTGGCGAACCGGGGTTGGTGGTGACAACCGGTCGGCGGTGGAAGTCGCCGTTCCCGCTTTCAAGCTTCAACCCAGGTCCGCCGGGTCTCCTCGTCGGGCCAACCGCATCGGCCAGAAGAGGAGGTCGCCTGAGGGCGGCCGTCCCTCGACGCGGTGGGCTCATGTGAAGAAGAAGTGGGTCGCCATAGACGAGTAAGCACTCGCACCCCCTCCTCCGTCCTTTATTTCACGCCTCCTTTCTGAGCCTTTGTTTTGTAGGCTCCCTACTGGCAATAGGGGAGGCGGGTCGGTGCTGCCCGCCCCTGATATCACCGAGCATCTTGTGGTTTCTTCCCCCGTACCCAACGAGGTTCAACCTCCTGAGTCCCTAGTGCATGAGCCCACTGCGGTCTTCCACGCCCGTGGCCTCCGGCTCCCTTGGAGAGTGCCATTCCCTTCGCCTGTGGCTCCTCCCAGGGTCATGTCGCGCCTCCCTTCTGGGCCCCCTATGCTTGGTGACATGGGGCCTCAGGGGGCGCTTCTTTATGACGAAGCGCCTGCGGGTGAGCCCCCAGCCCCCGAGCATGGATTTGGGCTGGGAGAATCCTCGCATGCCTCTCCCGCTCGTAGTGTAGAAAGCGAGAGCTCTTGTGGGACACTGGAGCGTGTTGAGGGTTTGCGTGCCATGTCATGGGGCTTGCTCCGCACTGCGGTGGACGCGCTTCAGCGTCTAGGAATGGGGCTTGCTAGTAATGAAGTCCGCTTGGAGGATGAGCGCTGACACCTTGCATCGGGGTGGCGCCAGCTTGAAGTTGCCGACAACCTCGGTCGTCTGCAGCATGAGCGCGCCCACGCGGAGGCGGAGAGGTCTCTTGCCGCGGCGACGGAAACCCACGAGCGTGACCTCTCCGAGGATCAGGAGGCTGATTGTCGGCGCAGGACCTCCGAGGATCGCCACAGGGAGCTTTGCGCTCTCAACGTCGATCTTAAAGAACAGGCTCGGCTGAGGGCCACCCAAGGGGGTCCGCCCGCCGAGTTCTTCTCTGCT
Source organism: Hordeum vulgare subsp. vulgare (assembly GCF_904849725.1). Lineage (NCBI taxonomy): Eukaryota > Viridiplantae > Streptophyta > Magnoliopsida > Poales > Poaceae > Hordeum > Hordeum vulgare. The sequence goes on along the minus strand of NC_058520.1, from coordinate 329,725,158 downwards.
GGCGTGGGCTTTCAGGCATCCACCGACTCGCTGACACTTGTAGAGGTGGAGCAGAGCCTAGAGCGGGAGCGTCTGGAGGTGAAGGAGCGCCAGGTGTCACTTGCTGAGGAATCCCTTGCCTCTCGTGATGCGGAGCTTCAGGAGGAGATCGACAGGGAGGTGGCGGAGGCTCAGCATTCCCTTCTCCTTGACTATCGAGCAAAGCCGAGGCTCCAGGAGTCCCGCTTCTACGAGCGCCGCGACCACCTGAAATATGAGGACAATGCCCTCGAGAAAAGGTTGGATCAGAAAGTGAGACATCGATAGGTCGTGTTGGACGCCCAGGCTACTGCCGAAGGTAAATTGTCTCTTCTTTGCAAACAGGTGAAAGGTGCGGCTTCCCTGGTTAGTGAGACCTCCGGAGAGGTGATCCATGCTTGCGGCCTCCAACTTGAGCGCTCCCGGATGTTCCAATCCCTCGAGGGGAGAGCCTCCCGGGCTTTGAGTGACATCTGCACCGAGGGTGTCTCAAGCCCTGGTCTCCGATGATGGTGGGTACCTGGGCTTCTTCCTCCGTGTCATGGAGCATCTTGAGGCGGGCGCCGAGAGGGCCCACATGCTTGCAGAGGAGAATAGCCTTGACCTCTTGGGCCAAGGGGCCTCGGACGTCTTCAACCACCTCCTTCGCCTCGACCCATACTTTGACTTCACCGTCGTGCTGGATCCGGTGCGAGAGACGATCCGCGCGCCTTGGACGAATGGGTAGAGATCCATGTGGAAGACCTGGTGACGAGGCTCACTCCCGAAGGCGACGGCGTGAGCTCTGACGACTATGTGTCCTCCTGATCTGTAGCCTTGTCCTCCTGATATGGTTCAATAGCAACTTTGATGTAACTGGAGGGTACCTTTAACGCGTCCTTTGAGGATGAGGGGTGTGCGATGTTTTCCTCCTAGCTGTGGCCGCTGCCAGCCCCGTGTTGTTGTGACACTAACGATATGATCCGCGAGTGTGGATCCGTTCGTGACGCTTCCTCCCTGCTTGCAGGGCGGTTTGAGGACCCTTTCGGCACTCTGTGTCTGCAGGTCCCGGTCCCGCACATTTCCCTGCCGCCGTGAGGCACAACCCGTTACCAAGGTCGTTCCTCACGGATCAAAGCCCCGACACCCTGGGTGCTGGCATGGGAGGCACCTAGGTGGTCGAGTGGCCTTGTGACCGGTAAGGCTCCTGAGGCATGTTGCTCAGGAGTCCCCCTTGACACTCAAACCACTCTACGTCGATAGGCCCCAGTCCCGCACATTTCCCCACAACCATTAGGTACGGCCACGGAGGGCGCGTCTATGGGGTGGGGCCCCGCCCCGTGATACCGACCGGGATTCCAGGACGACATCAAAGAGGGCAAGTGGCCTGATGACCGATAAGGCTCCTGAGGCGCACCTCAGGAGTCCCCTTTGGCGCTCGAGCGATTCCCCATTCCACCCCTTTGTGGTTGCTTCGGGAGGCCTCGCGGCCTCCCGTGGTTTCCGCGAAACACCAACCAAAACAATAGGAGAAAAAGGACTCGAGTTTGGTAAAAACGAGAGAAACATAGAGATGAAATCCCCGTCCTTGTTTTCTTTTCAAAACATGAAACAAAGAGATCTTCGAGCCTTTGGTAGCTCAAAATACAAAAGGGGAGGCCCTTGAGGGTCGCAACTTGAAACGCGAGAAAAGAACGAGAAAATGGCCGCGTCCGGCTCCTAAGCTATTCACCGCCTCCGTCTCCCCCTAGCGCGGAGCATAGGGCTTCCACTAGGCGTGGGATGGACCCCTCCGCGTCCTCGGGGGGCCCTGGGCGTATACAGCCTCGGCTTGTTATTATGTGAGAGTGTCACGGTGGGGGTGTATCTGGGAGGTCGCGAGGATGCTTTGGCCTTGCGAGTGTCCCAACCCCCGAGGCATTGGGGCCTGAGCGTCTCCCTAGCATGGAGCATAGGGCTTCCACTAGGCGTGGGATGGAACCCTCCGCGTCCTTGGGGGCCCTGGGCATATACAACCTCGGCTCGTTATTACGTGAGAGTGTTATAGGATGAAGTAGGTTCCGGGAGGATTGAAGGACGATGCAGAGGTGCTACGGGTTGATGCACGTCCCGGGGACGCTTCGGGGCCCCCGTGCCTCATGGGCACGTGCCCTGCTCGTGGTTCTCGGGCTCGTAGCAGCGTGGCATGGTCCGCCTTGAGTGAGCCCTCGAGCGTGGGGGGAACCCCCAACGCTCGCTAACTGGAGAGCTCGCCCAGGCAGTAGGTCCTCAGTCCCTGGGGCGTCGCCCCAACGTGCCTCGCTGGCCCCCCAGGTTCCCACGTTGGTACCGTGGGCCATGCCGCCAAGCGGGCCTAGCCCAAGCTGAGGGCAACGACGGGTACCCGAACACCCGCTCGCAATCGAACGAAGCCTGCGCTGGCGGCATGGGCGTGTGTTCCACCCTCAATCCCCAGGCGGGCGTTGCACACCCCAGAGGCAGGGGCAGATATACCACTCGGGCCTCTAGGTTGGGAGCGTCTGGCCCGGGAACATGGGCGTGTGCTCCACCCTCGGTTCCGAGGCTGGGGCCTCTCGGCTGGGACACAACGGTGCGTCCACCCTGTCCCAGGCGAGAGGTCCCCGGTCCCCAGACCCAGACGCCTGCCTGAAGCTGCTCTCAGCCAGTAGGTGTGCCCCGCGAGGACACCCGCGCTGGGCGTCCCCGCGAAGCCACTCTCGGGGCCACCCCCACGATGTTGTTCATACCTGTTTGTTTGGGGCTTCTTGCAGGGTCACGTGCGTGCCTCCCGCCTCGATGATGGTCGGCGTTGCTTCCTTTGTGGCCCAGACGTGTGCCGACGCGGTCGTCGTCGAACTGTGTGCGCCTCCAGGGGTTGATGTATTCGGACCCCCGGCTCTCCCTCGTTGTTCCGTGAAGCACGCCGGGAGGCGCTGGGTGGCGCCTCCACAACGCGGCTAAAACCCATGCCTCCAACAGCTCCCGCCGAGTCCCTAGTGGAGGCGGGCCCGAGTAGAGGTTTGGGACGCGCCCGCGTGGTTCTCCCGTTGCAGCCCCTGGCGATGTGGGCTGATGAGCGCAGGCCTCACGGGGGCGCGCTTGGGTCTCGTCGGTGTCGTCGCGCCCAAGAGCGTGCCTGTGCCCTCCGACGAGGCGGCGGTGGGCGGCATGTCAATGCCTGAGTTCATGTGCCACCAGGAGCGCGGCATGCATCTGCATCGGGTGCTGACAGACTTGGAGGTGGGCATGGCAGCATGGACGTGTGGAGGGGTCGGGGCGATGGGGGAATGCAGCGCGGTTGGTGAGGGCGGCATCCCCCGGCGCTTCTTGGGAGCCTGCTCGGTGTGGACACCGGCCGATGGGGTGGCTGAGCGGCGCAGGGCATCCCAGCCCGCCGGCACTGGCCGAGCCGCGCGAGCGGCCCGCCTCTCCGCGTGGATTCGCCGTCTCCCTACCATGAGTGTGTCCAGCTTCAGTGGGCTGAGCCCTGGGAGAGACCTTGACACGCCCCCTACCCGGCGCGCCAAATGTTGGATTTAGGGCTCCACAAAAACCCTAAAGATTCGAACTCAGGGGCGTGTACAAGCATCTCTCTTGGGCTCACCTCACCTAGCTCGCTACTCACCGAGGATGGCAAAGAACTCACTCGATGGCGAGGAAGACACAGAACACGGTAGTTTACCCAAGTTCGGGCCGTTGTCAAGCGTAATACCCTACTCCCGCTTTGGTGGATTGCCTCTCGTGGAGGTCGACAGATGAACCAGTACAATGTTCGAGGGCCTCCGGAGGCTAGCGGCCTTTGAGTGGTGTTGTGTACGAATGAATGGATTGGATCACCCTCTACGAAGTAGCCTACCCTCTATATATAGTGGCGGCCCCGGTCCTCTTCCCTTATCGTTTCGACGGGAAGGGATACCACAATGACCAATTTTAAAGGGGGGGGGGTAGTGGAACGTCAATGACGAGGTGATGTATATGCTTCTCGCCCCTCGTTGGACCCCAAGTGGAAGGTGGAGATGTAGTCAACAGAAAATTTCCCTTACACAGAGACTGTAAGGTCTATCGAACCAGGAGGACTCCTAGGCTCAACAAGTAGGTGTCTTCCACCCTCGCGCTAGCAGAAGACGTGGACCTACACACACAACAAATAACTTTCCTCCCAACGAGTACAGAGAGGTTGTCAATCTCTCTGGCCTTGTAGTTTGCAAAGGATCAAAACACAAGTGGGAAGGTAATAGTGATTGCAACGGAAAAGTAAATAAAGCGGTAAATAGTGGAGGTGTAAGCAATGATGGTGATATGGACCGGAGTCACATGACATTCACTAGTGATGTCTCTCTCCCAAAAGACGATAAACAACTATGCTAGGGTAAACAAATCACAGTTGGGCAATTGACAGAATTATGATCGCACCGCAATGCTAATTATGCTCCTTGATAGTTAGCGGTTCAATAGTAATGGGTAGTACGCCAAGATAAGTAGATCGTTTATTCATCAACATCTACTTACTAATCATCCACCTTGAGATATCTATCCAGAACATCTCTCCGGTATTAAGTTGCGAGCCCCACCTGAAGTGTAAACTCAAAGCAACGGACAACTGCATTAATGAACTATGCGTAAGGTAAACAATCCTTGCAACCTTGGTCACAAGCACCGTTATTTTCTCCCTGGTGGCAACAAGCACATCCCCTAGTCTCATGTTTCTGTCACTCAAGCTAGAAATCGAGGGGCCCAAACCCACAATCATGCATAACGCTCCCTCTTGGAGTTACGATCTACTACTTGGCCAAAGCAATAAAAAGCAATAGAGAACATGCATGAATCACTAAGGAACATAATATAAAAGGATAATCAAATATATAACTCATAACAATGTGAAAATAATCTCATAATCCATCGGATCCCAACAAACCGAGCATAGCAATAGCAAGAGAATTACACATATGCCTTGATCATGTAGGGCAGCTGACAAGGACTAACCATTGAAGCACAAGATTGGAGATAAGACATCACATAGCTACTGGTCATGGACTCATAGTCCAAGGGAAACTACTCACTGCACATCCGGGAGGCATCCATGGTGGTGGAGAAGCTCCCGGAGGTCAATCCTCCCTCCAGCAGGGTGCCGGGAAGAGGTCTCCTGATGCTTCCGATCTCGGAAGCGCTGCGGCAACGGAACGATGGAGAAATTTGCGATTCCAGATAGTCTGCGAGGGTTTCCTCATGGAACACTAAATATAGGCCAAAGGAGGGCACCGGAGGAGGTGGGGCCCACCCAGGCGACCTCCTGGTGCGACCTAGGGCCTCGCCGCACAAGGAGGCCACCTCGGAGGCCCCTCACCCCCTATGGCCCTCCTTTGGTGATCCCAAAGCTGTTGTTTCGCTGATTTTTTTATACATTTTTCTTGATTTTTTCGGGCTTCGGAAAATTGGGTAAAAGCCCTTGCAAAAAAGACATTAGCAGACATAAACTGACACTGGGTGCACTGAGTTAGTAGGTTAGTCCAAATATGTGTAAAATGATACAAAAGTGTAGCAAAACATGTAAGAATGTCACCCAAAAGATCATGGAACAAGCAGAAATTATAGATACGTTTGGGACGTATCAAACGTGCTTCCCTACCCAAAGGTGGTCTTCGCGTGCAAAATGGCTGTCAGCCCAGCAGGGACGGGTCCAGGGTGACGTCCGTCCTGCCGGCAGGCGGTGATGGCCTTGTTGCACCACAATGAAAACCTTTGGAGATGCCTTCGGAACCCGCATACGTCCTTGCCCCCTTTGCACTAAAGGGGAAACTGCTTCGTCCTGTTGTTCGCTGCTCGCATGTCCTTTCCCGCGTCATCCTTGACTCCTGAGGCTAGGTCTTGCCTCGAAATATCCGCCGCTCCGGAGGGGTCCTGAGGAGGCGCCCTGTGGGTCTTGAAGCTGTTCCTCCTCACGAGGCTTGGCCCCTCGCGAGGACCTTGCCTTGAGTGGTGTCGGGCCCGTTGGTTCTGGACGATGAAGCGGGCCAGACCTGGGCCGCAGGCAGTCAGGTCTGGGTACCCCCATTCCCAGAGCGTCGACACTTTTAAGCTTGCACGAGTAGCTCCTGGAAACTCATATTTGGTGGATTTAATTCAAGGAACAATGCTACCTTGAGCTCTCAATGGCAAGTATCTGAAAAAATACCACCCGAGTGTGTGGCAAGAAGCTTAAGTAAGCAATGGCCGATATACGATTATCGCCCTTAGCATAATGCATGACCGATATATGATTATAACCCTGGGAAGAATAAATGGCCGATGGGGGTGTTGGCATCGTCCTTAGAACAAATACATTGTAGAATATTTTTCGGCATCTGATCTTTGCCGAAAACAGGGGGCATGTGCTGACACCTGATTTTGGCATGGAGCAAAATACAATTAAGATAGTCTCGAATGAAAATGTGTTCAAAATGAAAAGGTTTCTCAATGTCGAATGGAACAATTGCTAGGTAGTTAAATGTTTGCATTTCGTTGCTTCAAGGGCTTGTAGTTTAGTCAATTTTCTTCTAGGGCCTTGAAGCATTTACATTTTTGACCTCTAGAAAACTAAACAAACCTTGAAGTGTTATCATATATTGTTTCTAACCTCTAAATCCAACACAATAAGCGTCGCCCAAGGGGCGAGCGCTCGTCGTGTCCACATCGACACATGTGCAGCGAAGGGGAAAAGTTAACAATGTGTTGTTGACACCTGATTTTAGCATGGTGTAAAATACAATTAAGATGGCCTCGAATGAAAAGGTGTTCAAAATGAAAAGGTTTTACAATGCCGAATGAAACAATTTTGATGTCTCGGTCGTTGTTGTCCAAAATCATCTTAAGGTCCGAAAGTGTATTCGAGATGCCAAAATTTAACTTCCCAAGTGACGTTCGGTCGATTACATCTCCAAGATAACCCCAGATGAGTAATGTATCTACATGGATTGTTTGTGTCTCATCTAAACAATTGATTTTGATATATATTTTTTTCTCAATCCGAGTTTGTATGCGACCTGGAGGGACAAAACAATATCAGGCTAAAGTTCCGTCACGAATCCAAGTGAAAAGTTTCCGAACCGAGTGAAGGTTGCCGGCCGAGTGAGAAGATGTCAGACGAATGAAAAACTTGTTTTCCATGTGAAATCCTATTTAGGAATGAATAAATATGATCGTGCAATCTGAGTGAAGGATCCTAATATCCGATTGAAAATGTTTGAATCCGAGTGACGTTGGCCAATATCCAATCGGAAGCTGGAAGATAGGTACAAAAGGTTGTCTAGATATCTTTATATGGAAAAGTTTTTAACACAAAAGTTGTGTGTATCATCAAGGCTGTTAACTTTGCTTTTGGAGTCATCATTATCTGAGATGGTATGCAACCTGCAAAAATGATACAAGATTCGGACAGTACAATCAGCCGTGTGGCCGAATCCAACTGTGAGTTTAAGATGACCTCATCGAGTGTTCAAGATGGCCTTATTTGGAAAAGTAAACAACAGAAGAATTGTTTGTACCATCGATCCAGTTGATTTTGATATATATAAATTGTCTCAATCAGAGGTCATATGAATATTATGTGGCCCAGGCAAGGAGCAAGACAGAGTTTGGGCCAAATTCGGGTTGAATCCGAGTTAGACTAGAATTAGGACTCTAGGACGTGATTTGGTGTAATTTTCTTGTAAGGAAAGCCTAGATGAATCCTTTGCTTGTACGGGAAGTCCATTTGCCTCTTATATATATTGGAGGTGATGGCCAATTGAAACAACACACAATCGAAACATCAATATACTACTTTTTCATCTATGTTTTATCTCTCCATCGTTTTTATCTCTCGTTCTTCACTGTTCCTCAAGTTTGAGAGCTATGAATCCCGAGGATCTAGGGGCGAGCGAATCGACCTAAGGCAGCCCATAGCCTCCGCACTCCCTGATGGGGTCCCTCCCGGGTGTGTGGGGTTTTGGGTCTTTAAAAGCGTCCGTCGACTGTCTTGCGTATTGCGTTGTCGGTCAAATATTCTTTGATGTGAGCTGCGGTGCATCACCCTCGACGTCGAGGGTACACGTGACGTGTTGATGTGTCAACGTGTGTTACCATCTATCCTTTCTCTTCCTCGTTTCTTACATGGAACTCCTCTCTCGTGATCTCTCTCTCCCCCGCGACTCCACGCCACCGCCACCACCACCACCAAAGCCGGGTGATTCCCGCGAGTACCGATGGTGGGTAGCACACCAACGACCACCCCTCGCGACAATCCTTCCTTCCATCCGCCCAGATCTGTCGCTATAGGCCTCCCGCGCTCGCTCCCGACCCTCAACCCTCGCTAGGGTTTCACGCGCATGGCCCCTTCATCGCCGACTAGGTCCGGCAGCCTTCATCGTCTTGTCTTCGTTAGCTTCCCTACCCGCACGCATGGTTTTGCCTCGTGGATTGTCCTCCTACGCCCGATGGCCATGAGATGCACGTGGTGCATCGGGTCATACATCCTCTATATCGGTGAGTTCACCCCCTCCGCCTCCTCTCTATTAGCTTGAGCTCTGACCCTCACCCCTGCTTCCCTCTCTCTCAGACTTGGTGCAGCATCGCCCGTCTCCAATATCCATCAATGAGGAGGGTGAACGGGACCTAAGTCAAGCCGACGAGCTGAGGATGACATCGTCGTGATCTTGATCTCGCCTACTCCCCACACAAGGTTGTGCCTCTGTCCCTCCCCCTTTGGCTGCTTTTCTAGACTGGTTTTAATTTATCTTGCATGTTTTGAAACTACCAAATCTGATTTGGGTGATACACGCTCTGTTTTGCGAGATTTCAGACTTTTGTTATGTTGTCATGATACTCGTTCATATTTTTTGTTAGGGATTGCTTCACTACTATTCCCCACACAAGGTTGTTTCTCTACCCCTCTCCGTTAGGCTACTTCTCTAGACTGTTTTTGATTTATCTTGTATGTTCTGAAACCACCAAATCTGTTTTGGGTGATACACACTGTTATTTTGGGAGATTTCAGACCTTTGTTGTGTTGTCATGATACCCGTATATATATGTTTTGTCAGAGATTGCTTCCTGACTACTCCCCAGACAAGGTTGTTCCTCTGCCCCTCTCCCTTTGGTTGGTGCTCTAGACTGGTTTTGATTTATCTTGTATGTTCTGAAACTATCAAATCTGATTTGGGTGATACACGCTGCTGTTTGGGGAGATTCCAGACTTCTGTTATGTTGTCATGATACCCGTTCATATTTTTTTGTGAGAGATTGCTTTTATGGGCTTCACCCTCAATTCATGATACATCTATGGAGTAGCAATACATTCAGTTATAATCATTTTGATACTTCGCCAAATCAGATTAACCACAACAGTGATACTACCTCAAAAGAATCCTGGTGGGAGATCAAAGGAAAGGGCACTTCTGCTCTTTTTTATCTACTAACAATCTTGAATGTAATTGTAAACATTGTTTGTGTGAGAATCACTTACATCACAAGCGTTATATTTACACCTTCATTTTTGATTCCAGAGTCCGAGGATGATTGCAATCCTGTGAAATGTTGTATATGGCTGTTATTATTATGACTTTATGCATCAGGTTACTAATCCACATTTATTATCTTTATACAATTGATGTATTGCAGATTTTTTCTCATGTGATTTCTATGCTGTCACAACTTATGGACGTATGTGAAAGATGTTTAATCTACAAGTTCTATTCCCAAATGATCCGACATGCTCATGCACAACTATGTTATCCAACTACAATTGTAGGCAAGCACTGCTATCCCTCTTTTTCTTCATATATGTTCTCTGTGAGCCTTGTTAGTGTGAATTAAGGAGGTTGTTTTATAGGGATGCCCACTAGGTTGTGTAAAAGTTAACTGCACCAAGATGACAAAGATCTAATATCCACCCTCCTTCATATTATTTTCTCATATGATATATGTTGGAAATATGCCCTAGAGGAAATAATAATGTGGTTACTGTTATATTTCCTTGTGCATGATAATCGTCTATTATCCATGCTATAATTGTATTGATTGAAAACTAAAATACATGTGTGGGTATATAGACAACAAAGTGTCCCTAGTACGCCTCTACTGGACTAGCTCATTGATCAAAGAGGGCTAAGGTTTCCTAGCCATAAACATGACTTGTCATTTGATAACAGGATCACATCATTAGGAGAATGATGTGATGGACAAGACCCAAAAATTAAGCATAGCGTTTGATCGTATTCAGTTTTCTGCTATTGTTTTTTGCATGCCAATGTATCTGTTCCTATGACCATGAGATCATGCAACTCACTAACACCAGAGGGATGCTTTGTGTGTATCAAACACCACAACGTAACTCAGTGATTATAAATATGCTCTACAGGTATCTTCAAGGGTGTGTTGAGTTGGCATGGATCAAGACTGAGATTTATCACTCGATGTGACGGAGACGTATCTCGGGGCCCCCTCGGTAATACAACATCACAGTAAGCTTGCAATCAATGTGACTAAGGAATTAGTCACGGGATCTTGTATTATAGAACGATAAAGAGACTTGCCAGTAATGAGATTGAACTAGGTATGAATATACCAACGATCGAATCTCGAGCAAATAACATACTGATGGACAAAGGAAACTGCATACGGGATTAGCTGAATCCTTGACATTGTTGATTTGACCGATGTATATCTTTGTAGAATATGTAGGACCCAATATGGGCATCTAGGTACCACTATTGGTTATTGACCTTAGAGGTGTTTCGTTCATGTCTGCATAGTTCTGGAACCCGCAGGGTGTGCACACTTAACGCTTGGTGATGATATAGACACAATTGAGTTATTGTGTTGGTGACTGAAGGTTTTTCGGAGTCCCGGATGAGATCCCGGATATGATGAGGAGCTTCGGAATGGTGCGGAGGTAAAGATTGATATATAGGAAGATCTGTTTTGGTCACCGGAAAAGTTTCGGGCATCATCGGTAACGTACCACGAGTGCTGCAAGGGTTCTGGGGGTCCACCGAAAGGGGCTCACTTGCTCCGGGAGGCCACATGGGCTGAGAGTGGTGCACGCCATCTCCTGGCAGGTTGGGAGCCCTCCCACCAAGGCCCATGTGGTGAAATGCTGGTGGAGGGCTGTCCCAAGGGTGGCACCGCGCCACCTTGGTGGTCGCCACCCCAACCCTAGGGGAAACCCTAGGGCGCCGCGCCTCTTCCCCTCATCCTATATATACTAGAGGAGAGGGGGGCAGCCACATGTGAAAAAGCCATGATGCTTTCCTCCTCCTCCTCTCTCTCTCGTAGTAGTAGTTTTCTCCACCGTCGTGATCGCGATAGTGCTTGGCGAAGCCCTGCCGAGATTGCTCCACCACCACCGCCGCTATGCTGTCATACTACCGGAGAACTGAGCCTCTACTTCACCATCAATCGCTGGATCAAGGAGGTGAAGGCGTCATCGAGCTGCACATGTGCTGAACGTAGATGTGTCGTCCGTTCACCACTTGATCACGACGTTTGTGATCGGATCGCGGGACGGATCATGATTAGATCGCGAAGATGTTCGACTACATCAACCGCATTTCTCAATGCTTCCGCTTAGCAATCTACAAAGGTATGTAGATACACCCCCCTCTCGTATATGTTTGTCTCCATAGATTGATCTTGGTGAGCATAGGAAAAAATCCCATGCAACCTTCCCCAATAGTGGCATCATGAGCTAGGTTTGTGCGTAGATAACATGCATGAGTAGAACACAAAAGAGTTTGTGGGTGTTGACGTTCAGTTTTCTTACTTCCTTAGTCTTATTTTGATTTAGCGGTATTGTTGGATTAAGCGGCCTGTTCCAACCTTACTCGTCCATGTACGAGACCGGATCCATCGACTCACATGCAGCTTGTTGCATAATGATGGCTGGCGGGTTTCTGTCTCTCCCACTTTAGTTGAATCGGATTCGACAGAGGCGGTCCTTGTAGAAGGTTAAATAGCAACCTTAATATCACCGTTGTGGCTTTGCTATGGGGACCCCGACTTACAAGTCGAGATCGTCGGATGAACGTGCTCAGTGATCCCAGAGATCAATGCTCACCGAACACACAGATACTGAATAATAAGAGTCTTACATCCAAGTACCGAGTTATTACATCACGCGACCGAATGGTCAAGTTCACAAGGTTGGGCCTAAGGCCAAATCATACTGATATAGCTAATAGCGGAAATCATAGGGGCTAAGCGGGTGCCCATGCCATCAAGCCTACACCGACAGGCATTCCGACTCGGAAGCGTCCTAGTTCGCAGGGGCATCTCCGAAGACGTACTCATCTCCAAACTCCGGTTCTTCCATGTGTGGTCAATAATATAACCAGTGGCAAGCCAATTAGTACTTTGAATGTACTCGCAAATAGCCCATGATATGAACAATGAAAGTGAAGGATAACAATAACATGCATATTTGGTAGAATTCATCTTGGTGGAATGATCATGAATTATGCATCGAGGTTAAAGAATTACTTTTAAAGAACATGCTACAGATATCAACATATCTGTCGAGGGCTGAACCATCCGGGTTCACCCTATATGCCAAGTCACCGAACTTGGTCATATCATTACTTTCATATAACTCCTTTCACAAACTCACACACACTTGGTTTATGCGGAAACAACTGGACGTAGTTTAAGCAGCATCACCCAACTGTCCTTGACCATGGACACGGCTATTCGAATAGTTTTACACTCTGCAGAGGTAGTACGCTGGACCCACAAGATTCGGGAAACTTCCGTGTCATCCACGACTCGCGGTATATAACATACCCGAGGTAAGTACCCGATCAATGCCTTTCCCCTGATGATACTAGACAAAGAGGTCCACTCGATTGGTACCTAGCCCACACGTTGTACGTCTTACGAGCACCGACTCTAGACAGTATCAACCATGCAGGGACTAACGGTGTGCCTGGAACTCATAAAAATGGCATAGTCGCCCTACCTGGCACGACCCCATCACGAGAGTGACCACATATCACTCCCGCCACTCGTAACGTGGCTCTTTGCTAGCACCGACCAGAGTAATCAACACAGCTCCGTCCCATAAATGGGTAATGTGGTCGTACAGGTAAGGTTGGGACGGTCGACACATCATAAATCTAATCCCATTTTCGAAACCATACTCACTCAAATTACCCGGTGCACCACTTCACCAAAAGTGGCCACCAAACTCATCATCACCCTCGGGCATTAGTGGCACCCGACGGGGTTTTCATAAACCTTTGATTTATGTCATCATCATGCTCATGCTAATACTATTCTAATATTACTTGTCAACATGATACTAGCATGATCCTGAACGGGGTAGGATCAAGCTCAATGCAAGTGCTCCGGAGGAGCCATCGGTGACATCACATCAAATGATTTACCGACACTTATGATCATATGCAACGGAAATACTTGCTATCTTAACACGCAATATAACATATGCTCAGTCATGGTTAAAGGGCTGCTTGCCTTGGTCAGTTAGGTATCCGGGGTCTTCGAGGTCTTCCGCTCTGATTCCCTCGTCACACGGATTTTCTATCATCGATAAAAGAATAAATAAGAAATAGCTCACTCAAAAATAGATCACAAAGTCATTTTAAAGATGTTCTTTATTACTGATAAATCTAAGTTGTTATTTTGAAAAATATTTGCCTTTGTTTCCAATGAAGGAACATTTTTAAAATCAACCAAACAGAAGCAAAACTATTTCAATTTAGTCCTTTTTATTATTGTAAAACAGAATAGTTGCTGAAAAATTCATCCAATGGTCTCATTAAATACTACATATTTTTAGAAGAGAATATCAGTGGAAAAATTATATTTACAGTGGTTAAATATTTTTATAAAAGTCTTTGAAATCAGATTTTAAAAACAAAAGAAAAATGGGCTAAGTCCTTGGCCTGGCTCGGCCTGGAACTGGGCCGGCCCAAGGCCAGGCGACAGCCTTCCGAAGCGCGCGCGCCGTCAGGTTTGAACCTGACGTGCGGGGCCCTGCGAGCAGCGAGGGGGATCTTACAAGGTCTAATGAACCTTGGAGCGAGTTTCCCTTTAACATGGAAACGCTTGGTTCCCTTGAGAGGTGTGACTCGGAGGTACATTTGGTCTCCGGGAATGAACTCCACATCCGTGCGGCGAGAATCCGCATAGCTCTTTTGTCGCGACTTGGGTGCCTTTAGATTTTCTCGGACAAGTTGCACCTTCTCTTCTCCCTTGTGCAAAACTTCTGGCCCGAAAATCAGCTATTCACCGGTTTCAGACCAGTTGAGCGGGGTGCGACACTTTCGTCCGTACATCACTTCAAATGGGGCCATTTGGAGACTCGACTCGTAGTTGTGGTTGTATGAAAACTCAGAGAACGGCAAACAGTCTTCCCATTTGGCACCATGTGCCAAGACGCAAGCGTAGAGCATATCTTCGAGTATCTGATTCACTCTTTCCGTTTGTCCGCCCGTTTGCGGGTGGAAAGTGGTGCTGAAAGAGAGTTTGGTACCGAGGGCTTCTTGGAACTTCTTCCAAAATCTTGAGGTGAACTGCGTGCCTACATACAATCTCCTTGGGAACTCCGTGAAGAATCACGACACGATGGATATACAGACTAGCGAATTGGTTTCCATTGTACGTGGTGTTGACTGGAATGAAATGGGCCACCTTGGTCAGGTGATCGACTATGACCCATATGGAGTTGTGCCCTTTGCTTGACCTGGGCAATCTAGTGATGAAATCCATGCCGACTTTATCCCACTTCCATTCCGGCACTTGAAGTGGTTGTAGCAGTTCGGCAGGTCCGTGATGTTCAGCCTTGACGTCACGCTTGGCAACATAAAACGCTATTTCCCTCTTCATGCCATGTCACCAGAATCTTTCTCGAAGATCTTTATACATCTTGGTACCACCGGGGTGAATAGAGTAGGGTGTATCATGAGCTTCCTGTAGGATCAAATCCTTGAGTTTAGCCTTGTTGGGTACGCATAAAGGTTTCCCAAACCACAATACTCCTTGTTTATCTACTGAAAATCCTGGGGCCTTGCCTTCTTGAATCTTCTTCTTGATGCCTTCAATGCTCTTATGACCCTTCTGAGCCTCCTTGATATCATCAATCAGCGCTGGTTTGACTTCGAGGTTAGCTAGGAATCCTGATTCTACTAGCTCCAATCCGAAGTTCTCCAATTCCTCATACAAGGTAGATTGTCTTTCCGTGAGCATGACGTTCAAGGTGCTGGTCTTCCGGCTTAAGGCATCAACCACTACATTGGCCTTACCGGGGTGATATTGAATGCTAAGGTCGTAGTCTTTGATTAACTCCAACCATCTTCGCTGCCTCATATTTAATTTCCTTTGGGTGAAGATATCCTTCAGACTTTTGTGGTCAGTGTATATTTCACATTGTTTCCCCAGAAGGTAATGTCGCCATGTCTTTAGGGCATGCACTACTGCTGCCAACTCGAGATCATGGGTGGCATAATTCTACTCACGCGGGTGAAGTTGTCGTGACAGATATGCCACAACTCTGCCGTCCTGCATTAGAACCCATCGAGCCCGGTTCTGGAGGCATCACAATATATCACAAACTCCTTGCTGATATCTGGAGTGGCCAATACCGGGGCGGTAGTTAATCTCTTCTTCAATTCTTGGAAGCTTGCTACATGATACGTCTCCAACGTATCTATAATTTTTGATGGTTTCATGCTATTATCTTGTCAAACTTTGGATTTTTTGTATGCCTTTTATATATTTTTTGGGACTAACTTATTAACTCAGTGCCAAGTGCCAGTTCCTGTTTTTTCCATGTTTTTGACCCCTTTCAGAGGAGATTTTGAAACGGAGTCCAAACGGAATAAAATCCCCAAAAAGATTTTTTCCGTAACGGAAGAAGATCAGGAGACTTGAGAGCCAAGGCAGGGGTCCCCAGGGGCCCCACAAGCCCCCACCGCGCGGTCAGGGGGGAGGCCGCGACCCTCAGGCTTGTGGGCCCCGTGGACCTCCTTTTGCCCTAGGTTTTGCGCCTATATATCCCCAAAAATTTCACAAAAAACCAGGAGATCATCGAAAGTACTTTTTCGCCGCCGCAAGCTTCTGTCTCCGCAAGATCCCATCTGGGCACATTCTGGTGCCCTACCGGAGGGGGATTCAGATACGGAGGGCTACTTCATCAACACCATGACCTCTTCGATGATGCGTGAGTAGTTCACCATAGACCTACGTGATAGAGGCGAAGTTGTCCCTGTCTTTCGATGAGATCGTGGCTATCGTTTAGATGGAGTAGACTTTGACGATCCGACTACGAACGTGTGAGGACGTCGCGCCTTAGCAATCGCTAAACCAACTCCGAGAGGTTATTGATCACGCCGGAGCACGATCAACCTGACC
Source organism: Hordeum vulgare subsp. vulgare (assembly GCF_904849725.1). NCBI lineage: Eukaryota > Viridiplantae > Streptophyta > Magnoliopsida > Poales > Poaceae > Hordeum > Hordeum vulgare. Next base: position 329,708,781 of record NC_058520.1, on the reverse strand, counting down.
ACGAGGGTCTGTTTCCTGCACGCAAACGAAGAACAAGCAAGAAACCAAGATTGCAATCAGGATATTGCGAATATAAGAGAAAAGCTTTATTGATGAAGGTGGGGTTCTGTGACGTCTTTGTCTGGTCGTAGAACACAAACGAAGAACGCGAAGTTGCAGCTATGGCGAACTTGAAATCTAAACAAAACCCAAGTCTAAACGGTGCCCTAAGGGCTGTATATATGAGGGAAAAGAGAGGCAATTTCGTAACCCTTGGGGAAGGGTTCCGAAAACAGCCCTAGTCTCGGTTTCCCCACACATACGGACTCTAAAAATAGCCTATATTATGGTATTTCGAAATTACATGGGCCTGGCCCAAAAATAAGGTGGCGCAACACCTATAATAGCCTATGGACGAAATTAATAAAGTGGGGTCTTGAATATTTCGTCCAAAGTCTTCATGCTCTCCTTATGGTGGCTTTAAAGTGCGGAAATCACCAAGGGAAGCTCCATTGTTCTCTCCCGCGCGTGCCCCTTGTTTGCCATGCTTCATCCCGCTCCAACGGATATCCTTCTTGTCCATGCTAGGTCCTTCATTCATGAGAACAACAAAAGTATCTAACTTAGGCAGCATCATATGTTCATCAACATTAGAAGTATTCCCAATAAACGAAAGTACCTGGTAATTCAATTGGCGTGCACGAGCTCTAGTAACTGGTCCAGTATGTATAGCAGCTGGAGCTGTGGGTGTAGCAATGGTATTGATGTCCTCATCATCCTCCCCTTCTTGAACTGAAGTCGTCCTCGACGGAAGCTCATCTTCCTCACCCAAATATGGCTTCAAATCTGCAATGTTAAAAGTGGGACTAACCCCAAAATCTGCAGGCAGCTCAAGTCGATATGCGTTATCATTTATTTTTTCTAACACTTTGAAAGGACCACCAGCACGCGGCATTAGCTTTGACTTACGCAAATCCGGAAACCTATCCTTACGCAAATGCAACCAAACAAGATCTCCAGGTGCAAAGACAACATGTTTTCTACCCTTATCTCCAGCAAGTTTATATCTAGCATTCATGCGCTCAATGTTTTCCTTAGTTAACTCATGCATCTTCAATATCAATTCAGCACGTTCTTTAGCATCAAAATTAACCTTCTCCGAAGATGGAATAGGTAACAAATCAATAGGTGCACGAGGTAGGAAACCATACACAATTTCAAAAGGGCACATCTTTGTAGTAGAATGCAGCGAACGATTATAAGCAAATTCAATATGAGGCAAGCATTCTTCCCACAGTTTTATATTGTTCTTCAAAACAGCCCTAAGCATAGTAGACAAAGATCTATTGACTACTTCAGTTTGTCCATCAGTTTGGGGGTGACATGTAGTACTAAAAAGCAATTTTGTCCCCAACTTAGCCCATAAACATCGCCAAAAGTGGCTAAGAAATTTAGCATCACGATCTGAAACAATCGTATTTGGCACACCATGTAAGCGAATAATTTCACGAAAGAACAAATCAGCCACATTAGCGGCATCATCACTTTTATGACATGGTATAAAGTGCGCCATTTTTGAAAATCTATCCACGACAACAAATATGCTATCCCTCCCCTTCTTTGTTCGAGGTAAACCTAAAACAAAGTCCATAGATATATCCTCCCAAGGAACACTAGGTACAGGCAAAGGCATATATAAACCATGAGGATTCAGTCGTGACTTAGCTTTTTGACATGTCGTGCAGCGAGCAACAAAACGCTCAACATCCCGTCGCATCCTTGGCCAAAAGAAATGTGTAGCAAGTACGTCCTCCGTCTTCTTTACGCCAAAGTGTCCCATCAATCCTCCTCCATGCGCCTCCTGTAACAACAAAAGACGAATAGAGCTAGCTGGAATGCATAGCTTGTTAGCACGAAACACAAAGCCATTATTAATGATGAACTTGTTCCATGTTCTCCCTTCTCTACAATTCTCCAACACATCTTTGAAATCAGCATCATGCACATATTGATCTTTGATGGTTTCCAAACCAAATATTTTAAAGTCAAGTTGTGAAAGCATAGTATAACGACGAGACAAAGCATCAGCAATAACATTATCTTTACCCTTCTTGTGTTTAATGACGTACGGGAAAGTCTCAATGAATTCAACCCATTTAGCATGTCTACGGTTCAGTTTTGCTTGACTTTTAATATGTTTCAAAGATTCATGATCAGAATGTATGACAAATTCTTTGGGCCATAAATAATGTTGCCATGTTTCCAAAGTCCGAACAAGAGCATATAATTCCTTATCATAAGTAGAATAATTCAGACTAGGCCCACTTAGTTTTTCAGAAAAGTATGCAACAGGTTTACCATCTTGTAATAACACACCTCCTAATCCAATTCCACTAGCATCACATTCAAGCTCGAAAGTCTTATTAAAATCAGGAAGTTGGAGTAAGGGAGCATGAGTTAACTTATCTTTCAAAACTGTGAAGGCTTCTTCCTGTGCAGTACCCCAAGAATAAGGCACATCTTTCTTTGTAAGCTCATTGAGAGGTGCAGCAATGGTGCTAAAATCTCTCACAAAACGCCTATAAAACCCAGCGAGTCCAAGGAAACTCCGCACTTGTGTGACCGTTTTGGGTTGCGGCCAACTCTCAATAGCTTCAATCTTAGCTTTATCAACTTCAATTCCCTGTGGAGTAACAACATAGCCAAGAAAAGATACTCGGTCCGTGCAAAAGGTGCACTTCCCAAGGTTACCAAACAAACGTGCATCACGGAGAGCAGTAAAAACAGCACGCAAATGATCCAAGTGGTCCTCCAAAGATCTACTATAAATTAATATATCATCAAAGTAGACTACCACAAAGCGTCCAATGAAAGCACGTAAAACCTCATTCATTAATCTCATGAAAGTGCTAGGTGCATTAGTCAAACCAAAAGGCATAACTAACCACTCATATAATCCAAACTTAGTTTTAAATGCCGTTTTCCATTCATCTCCCAATTTCATGCGAATTTGATGGTATCCACTACGCAAATCAACTTTAGAGAAAATTATAGAGCCACTTAATTCATCAAGCATATCATCTAGCCTAGGAATAGGATGACGATAACGAATAGTAATATTATTAATGCCTCTACAATCAACACACATACGCGATGTACCATCCTTTTTCGGCACTAGAATAATAGGCACAGCACAAGGACTAAGAGATTCACGTATATAACCTTTGTCGAGTAGCTCTTGTACTTGACGCATAATCTCCTTCGTCTCCTCTGGATTGGTACGGTATGGTGCACGGTTCGGTAGCGATGCACCGGGAATTAAATCAATCTGATGCTCAATCCCTCTAATAGGTGGTAATCCCGGTGGCACGTCTTGTGGAAAGACGTCAGCGAACTCCTGCAAAATGTTAATGACAGCAGGAGGCAAAGAGGATGGCATGTCCTCAAATGAAAATAATACCTCTTTGCAGACGAAAGCATAGCAAACAGATGTAGTGATATCCAAATCAGTAATATCGGATTTAGTGGCAAGTAAACAACCACTTTTCAGTTTTATTTCAGAGGCAACACTAGATGATGATTTATTAGGCTTATTGTGTTGCTCAAATTCTTTTGCTACAATCTGATTTTCACTCTTATGTAGGTCTTGTTTTGCTTTACTAGCTCTAGCAATGTCATCTTTCATAATATGTTCAGGAGACATAGGAAGCAAAGTTATATTTTGATCCTTATGAACAAGAGTATACTGATTTGTTCTACCATGGTGTACAGAATTTTTATCAAATTGCCATGGTCTACCAAGTAAAACGGAGCATGCTTGCATGGGTACCACATCACAATCAACAAAATCAGAATATGTAGCAATGCTAAAATGCACACGAACAGTACGTGTTACCTTAACCTTGCCACTGTTGTTGAACCACTGGATATAATAAGGATGAGGATGTGGTCTGGTGGTGAGAGATAGCTTCTCCACCATCTCCATGCTAGCTAAGTTGTTGCAACTCCCTCCATCGATGATTACGCGAACAGAACGTTCCTTTACCACTCCCTTAGTATGGAACAAGTTGTGCCTCTGATTTTGTTCAACCTGTGTTACCTGCACACTTAAAACACGTTGAGCAACTAAGCTTTCATACCTGTCAGCGTAGTCAGCAACCATGTATTGTGTCTCTTGTGCAGTATCATCTACACCCCGTTCTTCACTTGCAATAAGAGCCAGAGTCTCCTCGTCATAATCACTAGCGGAGTCATATCCACCATCCTCAGTAATAATCATCACACGCTTGGATGGACACTCTCTCGCATAATGACCTCCACCCGTGCAACGACGACAGATAACCTCATGTGTTTGCCCTGTAGATGCAGTGGATGAAGAAGAACTCTGTGCGGGCCCAGAAGGTGTACTCTTGGCGAACGATGGTGCCGGGGCCTGTTTCCTGGTATCTCTGGTGGAATTGGCGGCTGAAACAGGTGGTGCGGATGCAGGAGGACGTGTTGAAGTAGACGTGGTTCGTGGCGTCCATGAGGAAGTGCGACCTGCAGAAAAGTTAGTTCTTGCCAAAGCCTGTCGATCCTGCACTTCACGTTCAGCTTTGCAAGCAAGATGGAATAAACGAGTGATAGTGTTATAATCCTTATATTCTAGAATAGTCTGAATATCTCTATTTAGTCCACCCATAAAACGTGCAAGCATAGCTTCATTGTCCTCAACAATACCACATCTAATCATGCCAGTTTGTAATTCCTGATAATATTCTTCTACAGACTTTTTTCCTTGTCTTAAACGCTGCAAGTTTTGAAGTAAGTCGCGTTGATAATATGGTGGAACCCAACGAGTACGCATAGCAGTTTTCAAAGCAGCCCAAGTAGCTGGAATATTAGCATGATGTATTCGACAATATTCAGACCACCAAATACAAGCAAAACTAGTGAAAGAACAAACAGCAGCAGCCACACGTCTATCTTCAGGAAATTGCAAGCATGTAAAACGTTGTTCTGTTTCTAACTCCCAAGTAAGATATAGATCAGGAACATAGCGACCATCAAAACTAGGAATATTCAATTTAACTTTAGGGAGATGGTCGTGATCCCGTACCTGAGGGTGTGGTGCATCCCTACCGTTTCGGTGGTATCCATGTGGACGACCGGCGGCTTGTCGTGGTGGTGGTTGTTGTTCCCCGTGCTGAACTGGAGCATGCTCTCCCTCAGCATCGTAATCACCATCGTAATCATCATCATAATCATCATGCTGCTCAGCCGGAGAAACCTCAGCAGCAGCAGCAGCACCAGCACCAGCAGCGATAGTTGGAGGATCAAGACCAATAAAAGGCTGCACGTGGCCGAGAGGCACGCGTCCCGGTCGTCGCCGTTGGTGTGGTTGCAGGGGAACAGAAGCTATAGCTGGTGGTGGTAATCTGGCAAGCACCTCATTGAACTTGGCATTCATCTTGGTGTCGAATTTCTGCTCCATACCGTCCAGCTTTTCCATGGCCTCTCCAAAGGTTGTTAGGAAACCCTGTACCTGCTGAGACATCATTTGCTGAAATTTATCATAAAGCTCCTGGTTAGTCAGGTTCTCCCAGTCGATCTCCTCGTCGTGTGATCCTGGCATGGTTAGCAGCAAGAGGAACACAGCAAAATATGATCCTACAGACTACTAGGAAGTGGTGGTGGTGTGTCACAAATCTGTCAAGCAAATCTCAGTTTCTTACAAATTCTTACCCAGCAGCAGGTGGCGATCGGCAACCGGTGTAGTCAAAACTCTCGAAGGTTGGATATAGCGATTGCCAGGTGGTGTCAAACACACGATGTAGATGTATGTGGAGCTGGGAAGGCTTATAATATGGTAGCAAGAAGGGTCAGCTATAATCAGTTCAAAGATGCAAAATTGAAAAGACGCTCAACGACGGTACCGTGCTGGTCCTAGGCTAGATCGGACTAGAGACGCGAGCCTAGAACACCAACGAAGTCACGACGACACGTACTAATCAAGGGAAGAGCCACTCTGATTTTTTCTTCTTTTTTTTTTTTTTTTTTTTTTTTTTTTCTTCAGGAAATCACTATAATGGCGAGTGGCTCAAAACTCTTCCCAAGGACTAAAAACAGGATAGGGACGAAATTTTTTGTGGACACTTTTTTTTTTTTTGTAGCGGTGCGGGGCTGCGGCGGCCAAAAAAATGCGAAAAAATCACTATGATGGCGAGGGTCTCAAAACTCTTTAAAAAACCTAACAAAACGATAGGGAAAAAAAAATTTCACCCCTCGAAATTTTGGCCTAAAAAGTGCTCTGGAAAGCGTGCCAGACTCTTTTTTTTTTTTTTTTTTTTTTTTTTTTTTTCCCGAAACCTACTCAGGTAAGGAAACGCGAAATCGAAATCAAATAGATCTCGAAATTAACCTAAACCGAAACAGACTAGGATGGTAATGGATATATGGTGGTGGTATATGGCAGCAAGGATAATGGTGGCGTGGTGATGGTATATGGCAGCAAGGATAATGGTGGCGTGGTGGTGGTATATGATGAAATACGATGCGGTGACGGCGTGACAAACTATGAACAGAACTCGAAACTCTAAAGAACTAGACACTAAGACCAGCAACTCGACACGACGATGTAACCGCAAATTCAACTAAGCAAACTACTGAAAAGATTATGCAAAGGCTCAGATTGGTTCGGATATGATGTTCTAAGCCTAATATATATTTTTTTGGCTGTTTCGTGGACGATAGGTATGAAGAACAGATCCGATCTAAAGATGAAAACTGGTAGAATCTCACCGAGCAACCTGAAAATCTGATACCACTTGATAGAGGCGAAGTTGTCCCTGTCTTTCGATGAGATCGTGGCTATCGTTTAGATGGAGTAGACTTTGACGATCCGACTACGAACGTGTGAGGACGTCGCGCCTTAGCAATCGCTAAACCAACTCCGAGAGGTTATTGATCACGCCGGAGCACGATCAACCTGACCACGAGGGTCTGTTTCCTGCACGCAAACGAAGAACAAGCAAGAAACCAAGATTGCAATCAGGATATTGCGAATATAAGAGAAAAGCTTTATTGATGAAGGTGGGGTTCTGTGACGTCTTTGTCTGGTCGTAGAACACAAACGAAGAACGCGAAGTTGCAGCTATGGCGAACTTGAAATCTAAACAAAACCCAAGTCTAAACGGTGCCCTAAGGGCTGTATATATGAGGGAAAAGAGAGGCAATTTCGTAACCCTTGGGGAAGGGTTCCGAAAACAGCCCTAGTCTCGGTTTCCCCACACATACGGACTCTAAAAATAGCCTATATTATGGTATTTCGAAATTACATGGGCCTGGCCCAAAAATAAGGTGGCGCAACACCTATAATAGCCTATGGACGAAATTAATAAAGTGGGGTCTTGAATATTTCGTCCAAAGTCTTCATGCTCTCCTTATGGTGGCTTTAAAGTGCGGAAATCACCAAGGGAAGCTCCATTGTTCTCTCCCGCGCGTGCCCCTTGTTTGCCATGCTTCATCCCGCTCCAACGGATATCCTTCTTGTCCATGCTAGGTCCTTCATTCATGAGAACAACAAAAGTATCTAACTTAGGCAGCATCATATGTTCATCAACATTAGAAGTATTCCCAATAAACGAAAGTACCTGGTAATTCAATTGGCGTGCACGAGCTCTAGTAACTGGTCCAGTATGTATAGCAGCTGGAGCTGTGGGTGTAGCAATGGTATTGATGTCCTCATCATCCTCCCCTTCTTGAACTGAAGTCGTCCTCGACGGAAGCTCATCTTCCTCACCCAAATATGGCTTCAAATCTGCAATGTTAAAAGTGGGACTAACCCCAAAATCTGCAGGCAGCTCAAGTCGATATGCGTTATCATTTATTTTTTCTAACACTTTGAAAGGACCACCAGCACGCGGCATTAGCTTTGACTTACGCAAATCCGGAAACCTATCCTTACGCAAATGCAACCAAACAAGATCTCCAGGTGCAAAGACAACATGTTTTCTACCCTTATCTCCAGCAAGTTTATATCTAGCATTCATGCGCTCAATGTTTTCCTTAGTTAACTCATGCATCTTCAATATCAATTCAGCACGTTCTTTAGCATCAAAATTAACCTTCTCCGAAGATGGAATAGGTAACAAATCAATAGGTGCACGAGGTAGGAAACCATACACAATTTCAAAAGGGCACATCTTTGTAGTAGAATGCAGCGAACGATTATAAGCAAATTCAATATGAGGCAAGCATTCTTCCCACAGTTTTATATTGTTCTTCAAAACAGCCCTAAGCATAGTAGACAAAGATCTATTGACTACTTCAGTTTGTCCATCTCTTGCATTTACTTTGTTTGCCAGTTGCCTCTTGTTTTCCTCTCCCTCACTTCATCAATTTCCTTTTTTTCGTTTGCTTTTTTCGTTCGCCCTTTTCTCTCGCTTGCTTTTTGTTCGCTTGTGTGCCATGTGCCTTGAGTATGCTTGCATCTTCGCTTGCTGAAATTCTAGTGATATGGATCCTCATCCACTTGCTAATCTCTTTGAGAGATTCAATTATGTTGATCTAATTGCTAGTGAGTTGAGTGCACTTGACTATCTTTATGGAGTTTTGCTTGAGATGCGTGAATCTGAAAATTGTGAGGAAGAAATTTATGAAGTGATTCACGAGGGCTCCTTGGATGAAAAGCATGATTGCAATGGTTTCACTATAAATTCTATTAGTGACAATCATGCTAAAAATATGCAAAACCCTAAGCTTGGGGATGCTAGTTTTGCTATGTCCACTACTTGTTGCAATGATATTTGCAATAATATTGAAAGTGAGTTTGAAGAAGTCATGACTTTAGTTGATGATAATCCCACTATTTTTGAAGAGTGTTAACTTTGCATGCATGTGGATCATGAAAATGATATCCTTTGTGCTATATTGTTGAATTTGATTATGATCCCACATGTAATTGCTATGAGAGAGGAAAATATTGTGGTAAAAACTTTCATGTTACCAAATTACCTCTCGTTATGTGGAGATTGCTATTGTCTCTTTCTTCTTCCTTGCATATGGCAACTATTGGTTGTCATGACAATCTGTTTTCCTATAAATGCCTATGCATAGGAAGTATGTTAGACTTAGATGTGATTTTCACATGTTTCATGATGCTCTCTTCGTGCCCGATTGCTATCTTTTATGTGAGCGTCACTGAAATACCAATGCCTAGCTAAGGGGGTTAAACAATAGCGCTTGTTGGGAGGCAACCCAATGAATTTATCTTTTTCTTTCTGTTTTGTTGCATCCACACCATCATAATTCTGTTGTGATTGTGTTTTTTGTGTTTCTTTTTGTGTTTGAGCCAAGCAAAACCTTTATGACTAGTCTTGGTGATGGTTGTTTGATCCTGCTGGAAAAAGACAGAAACTTTTCGCTCACGAGATAATTTTTCATTTTTATTCAGAAAGAGCTTTTGAGTTGATTCTTCTTTGCTTCTGGTTGATATACCTTTTGCCCAGGCAGTAGTAATTTTTCAGAATTTTTGAGGTATCAGAAGTATACGAAGTATACAGATTGCTACAGACTAGTCTGTTTTTGACAGATTCTGTTTTTTGTTGAGTTGGTTGCTTGTTTTGATGAAACTATGGTTAGTATCGGGGGGGGGGATACTAGCCATGGAAAAGTGAGAATACAGTTGCCCAACACCAATATAGATAGAATTCAAGTTTGCTACAGTATCAAAAGAAGTGGTAGTTTGTTTTCTTGTGCTAATGTTATCACGAGTTTCTGTTTAAGTTTTGTGTTGTGAAGTTTTCAAGTTTTGGGCGATGTTCTCAAGGACAAAGAGATAAGGAGTGGAAAGAGCTCAAGCTTGGGGATGCCCAAGGCATCCTAAGCCAAATTCAAGGACACCAAAAAGCCTAAGCTTGGGGATGCCCCGGGAAGGCATCCCCTCTTTCGTCTTCAATCCATCGGTAACATTACTTGGAGCTATATTTTTATTGACCACATGATATGTGTTTTGCTTGGAGCGTCTTGTATCGTAGGAGTCTTTTCTTTTTGTTGTGTCACAATCATCGTTGCTGCACACCTTTTTGAGAGAGAGATACATGCACTCATCGTGATTTTTGCTAGAATGCTCATTGTGCTTCACTTATATCTTTTAGAGCACGGCGGTGCATGACTTGGTAGTTGGATTATGCTATGAAAGTAGTCCCAAATGTGATAGGTACCCAAAGAGGATGCAAAAAACCTCCATCTTCATGTGCATTGAGTAGAAAGAGAAGTCTTGATTCCTCTCAATTAGTCATGAGACGTGGATTTGGTAATATTAAGAGCTATGTTAGTAGGGTGTTGTGAATCTAGAAATACTTGTGTTGAAGTTAGTGTTTCCCGTAGCATGCCCGTATGGTGAACCACTATGTTAGGAAGTCGGAGCATAATTGTCACGTCCAAGATGCGACCCTATCCTTAATTTGGCACGAGGGCCTCGTTAGGGATAGAAGCGCATCTCGTCGTTTCGCAAGAATGGATATCGTTACAAGTACATGTACTGAAAAGAAGAGATATATAGAATTGGCTTACACTCGCCACAAGCTACATCAGAGTCACATCAGTACAATACATAATCATCAAGAAGAAGAGCAGGGTCCGACTACGGACGAAAACAAACGAGAAAAGAAGATCGACGTCCATCCTTGCTAACCCAGGCTGCTGGCCTGGAACCCATCCTAGATCGATGGTGAAGAAGAAGAAGAAGCAACTCCAAATGAACAATCAACGTGCTCGCGTCAAGTAGCCTCTATCTGTACTTGCGACTGGTGTTGTAGTAATCTGTGAGCCACGGGGGACTCATCAATCTCATTTCCAAAGGTATCAAGACTAGCAAAGTTTAATGGGTGAGGTAAGGTTAAGTGGTGAGGTTGCAGCAGCGGCTAAGCATGTATTTGGTGGCTAAACTTACGAATACAAGAAATAAGAGGGGGAAGATCTACGCATAGCGTACGTGATTACTGATGATCAAATGAATGATCCTAAACACCTACCTACGTCAGACATAACCCCACCATGTCCTCGATCGGAGAAGGAACTCACGAAAGAGACAGTCACGGTTACGCACGCAGTTGGCATATTTTAATTAAGTTATCTTCAAGTTATCTAGAACCAGTGTTAAACAAAGTTTCCACGTTGCCACATAACCGCGGGGACGGCTTTCCGAAAAGATTTAACCCTGCAGGGGTGCTCCAACTAGTCCATCACAAATTACCATAAGCCGCATAGAAATCCTCGATCACGGAGCTCGCGATCTCGTCGGACTCCTTAGTGGAAAACCTCAACTCTGAGATTACCCAAAGCATCACCGGAAGCCCGATGCACAAGATATTTCGTCAAAGGTAAAACTAATCCAGCAAGGCCACCCGGTGTGTCGATGAATTCAATAGGAGCCGCGTATCTCGTTCTCAGGACACACCGTCTATGCATAGTGGATGGTAGCCAAACCTCGAGTTGCCCCGAGGTGGCACCGCCGACTGCTAGGTGGGTGGACCAACACTCATGCAGAGCACTGGCCCGGGGGTTGATTAATTATCCTCGGGGTCCAGAAAGTCCATATGCAATTTTATTAGGTTATTAGGCAAATGTAGTACCAAAGTTGGGCCTTGCCAGACCAGCTTTAATCTAAAATGATTATCAAGGGGGTCCCCATAACAACCCCGGTCGTGTTAGGAGCGCTCAATTATGGAACATAACACCGGTAGCCGAAACTAAGGGGCAAAGGTGGAACAAAACGCCAGGCTAGAAAGGCCGAGCCTTCCACCTTTTACCAAGTATATAGGTCCATTAAATTAAATAGCAATTAATATGGTGATAGAACAAGGAACCCATGTAATCACATGGAAGAAACTGCACCTGCAACTAGCAACGCTAACACATGGTTAAGCAAGCGGTAACATAGCCAACCAATGGTTTGCTAGGTTGTGAACAGTTGAAGGTTTCATGGCATTGTTGAGAGGCTGATATTTGACAGGTGGTAGGCAACGAGACATAAATGATAGAAGCGATAAAACTAGCATGGCAATGATAGTAATGGTATTTGGGGAAATGGTCATCTTGCCTGAGATCCCGCTTGGAATAAGAATGACTCCGTGAAGCAGACGGACCGATGTAGTCGAACGGGTCCTCACATCCGACACGCTTGCGGAACTCTATCGAGACGAAGCAAACCGGAAACAAGCATCAACACAGATATACACCACACGATGCAAGACACATATGATGCATGAATGGTCTAATGCAAGGCATGACAATCACAACAATCAAACACTACACATTAAGTGAAGCTCGATATGCAACGAGTTGCATATCGACGAAACTCCACATTTAATTATTTAGTTCACTCCCGTTCAGGTACACGGCTATATTAAATGTTGTTAAACATGGCACAAGGGTGAAGCACAAATTAATTTACCTAGCTAGGCATTTTAAATGAGACCGGAAACGACATATAGCACCTCTGAAATGACCCCACTTGTTAAATCTTAATTCTGTCCAGATTTGTCCTAATCACATTTTAGGTTTGTTAAACCGCAAAACAAAGTGGTTCACGTGATTCTAATCGTAGTTCTGGTCCATTTACATATATGGCACATCTACAACGGAGCTACAGACAAATAGTTATGACCTAAACCGTTTTCAACATGTCGACACACAAACCGATGCAAACAGCACACTAAACAGTTCTAGTTATGCATGAGAGTTGGAAATTATTAACCTACGCAAAATTATAGTCAAGCTACAAATTTGAATCACTCTGATCCAATGCATGGTTTAGAAACTACGCTCGTTTGAAAAACAAAGCTTTTCCTGAAATTAGCAAAGTCCGTGGAAATTGGAAAAAATCACACGACGTTAATAAAAGAACAATGGACCGAATTGCACTATTGTGTAGTGGCCCAGGGCTGAAATCGGCCCAAGTGGTGCTCTGGTGCGTATAACAAAATAAAAAAAGAAGAAGTGCAAAATCTTGGGGGATCTGGATTTGAACCCAAGACCTTCAGAAATGCACTAACGTGTGTTACCACTGAGCTACCTTAGCAGTTGTGGCATAACTTAGCGCTTGAACTAATGATATTTAAAATGTGCGCCCATGGGGATTCGATCCCTGGTCGCATCGACCAAACCGTAGAGGGCTAGCCACTCTGGTGCTGGCATGCTCGTGCTAATATTGACATGTAATCCTAATAAGGCCAACAATCAGAACGCATCTGGGCAAAACGAAGCAGAGTTCAGATCATGGTGTTCTTACAGCACACACATGAAACCAGCGGGGATGCAGGCTACCATCGGTGCTAGGGCTTCGACGCTGAAGGTACAAGCAAGGCGAAGGCTTGGGGATGGGCGTTGGGTCACAGATCCGTCCGCAGGGAGCTGATTCCAAGCGACGACGAGCTGGACTCGGGCCCAGGGGTTCCCATGGCTGCTGCTTTTGCCCCTGCTGAACAAGAAGAGGGAGCGCACTAGGGGTTAGAGAGAGGGCTAGAAGGAAGAGAGGAGGAATAAGGAGAGGGAAGGGAGGCTCGTTAGAGCTGCGGCCGACGTCCTGGTTCTGGTGCTCGAGGACGAGCTCAAGTGAAGCTCTCTCTACACGACTTGGGAGGCCGAGGAGCGGTGCTGACGAGGCACGACGCGAGCGCTGGAGCGGCTCCGGCGGCGCCAGATCCGCCCGTTGGGGCTCCATTCCCACCTTCAGAGCTCGATGCGGAGTTTGGGACGAGTGGAGCACGAGCTACGAGCTTCTGTTATCTCCATGGCGAGGTGGTGCTGCTCCTGTGGACACAGAGAGAGAGAGACGAGGTGAGAGAGGGAAGAGGGAAGAGAGAAGCATCGACATGACCTGGGTGGTCATCCGAGGTGCTCGGTCGGGGACGAGGTTGGCTGGTTGGTGCGGTCGCCGGCGACGTCGTGATAGAGGACACGCGGGCAAGGACCGTGGGGTGCTCGGCATGAGAGCTGCGGGTGCTCGTTCCTCTGGAGCTATGAGCTGGAGGTGATGGACGCGGGGAGGACCGAGGTGCGGATTGGGCTGGCTCACAGATCGAGGGAGGAGGGAGCTTGCGGATGAGCTAGTTGGTGGAATTTTCGATCAGGAGGGATCCCGAGGTGGAGAAGAGTCTCAGAGTGGGTGGCGGCGGTGATACGTCTCCATCGTATCTACTATTCCAAACTCTTTTGCCCTTGTTTTGGACTCTAATTTGCATGATTTGAATGGAACTAACCTGGACTGACGCTGTTTTCAGCAGAATTGCCTTGGTGTTATTTTTGTGCAGAAATCAAAGTTCTCCGAACGTCCTGAAAATTTACGGGGAGCATTTTTGGAAAATATGAAAAATATCTGCACCAAGTTCCACCTGAGGGGGTGGGCCAGTGGGCCACAAGCCCTGGCTCCGCCACCACCACCCCTGGTGGCGGTGGGCAGGCTTGTGGGGCCCACACGGCTCTGCCGCCCCCAACCTCAGGTCTATAAGTTCACTTTCGTTCTAGAAAAAATAAAAAAGAGAAGTTTTCGTCGCGTTTGCGATACGGAGGCGCCGCCACAACCTGTTCTTCATCTGGAGGGCAGATCTGGAGTCTGTCTTGGGCTCCGGAGAGGGGAAATCGTCACCATCGTCATCATCAACCTTCTTCCCTCTCTAATTCCATGAAGCTCTTCGTCGTTCGTGAGTAATCTATTCGTAGGCTCGCTGGGCGGTGATGAGTAGGATGAGATCTATCATGTAATCGAGTTAGTTTTGATGGGGATTGATCCCTAGTATCCACTATGTTCTGAGATTGATGTTTCTACTACTTTTCCATGCTTAATGCTTGTCACTAGGGCCCGAGTGCCATGATTTCAGATTTGAAATTATTATGTTGTCACCAATATATGTGTGTTTTAGATCCGATCTTGCAAGTTGTAGTTACCTACTATGTGTTATGATCCGGCAACCCCGGAGTGGCAATAACCGGAACCACTCCCGGTAATGACCATAGTTTGAGGAGTTCATGTGTTCACCAAGTGCTAATGCGTTGGTCCGAATCTTTATTAAAAGGAGAACCTTAATATCCCGTAGTTTCCTTTTGGACCCTGCTGCCATGGGAGGGATGGACAATAGATGTGATGCAAGTTCTTTTCCCTAAGCACGTATGACGACACACGGAATGCATGCTTACATCACATTGACGAACGGGAGCTAGCCACATATCTCTCCGTGTTATAACTGTTGCATGATGAATATCATCCAAACAAATCATCGACCCATTGCCTACGAGTTTGTCCTACTGCTGCTGTTACTACTATTGCTAGTGCTGTTACTTGTCTTGCTCTGCTGCTGTTACTACTGTTGCTACTGTTGTTACTTGTCTTGCTCTGCTGCTACTGTTGCTACTACTATCGCTTGGTACTGTTGCTACTTGCTACTGCTGTCACTACTGCTTTTCTTTGTCGCTGCTATTGCTCGTTACACTGCTGCTACCTGCTACATTTTTGGTTCGCTGGTCGTTGACGGGAACTGACAATTTCCGTCAACGAGGCAACTTGGCGCCATTGATACAATCGTTAGAAATAGTGTGCCTTGTCAACAGATCGTTTCTAACACCGTTGTTATCATACTACTTTGCTACTGATACTTTGCTTGCAGATACTAATCTTTCAGGTGTGGTTGAATCTGACATATTCAGCTGCTAATACTTGAGAGTATCCTCTCACCTCCTATAGGCGTACCAACAAATTTGGGTGGAATACTCTACCCTCGAAAACTGCTACGATCCCACGCGATGGTGGGCCGTCAACAACACTCTTCTAGTTTCGATTGCCGGAGAGTGCTAGCAGCATTCTTCTGGTGCCGCTGCTAGGGGAAGAACAGTTGACATCAAGCATTTTTCTGGCGCCGTTGCCGGGGAGGTATTGCTATATTCTCTGAGTTACTTGGGACTTATATCTGCTGATCACTATGAAGAATCTGACGGATCCAAAAACCAAAGTCTTGCCCTCAACTATGAGGGGAGGTAAGGAATCGCCATCTAGCTCCGCACTTGATTCACCTTCAGTTATGAGTAAGTTTGCGACACCACCTCCTGCTAGAAATCTTGATATGTCACATGTGCTTGATGAGTCTTATGATGCTACTGCTAGAGATGCTATGCTTGATACTATGCCTGATGATGCTATGCTTGATACTATGCCTGATGATGATATGCTTGCTACTGCTAGAGATGCTATGCCTGATACTGCTTTGCCTGATGATGCTACAGATGCTATTTTTCCTGGTGATGCTATGCTTGATAATGCTAGAGATACTACTTTGCCTGATGTTCCACTAGGGGTGTTCCTTGATGCTCATATTGCTAGAGTTACTGCCAATGCTCGTGATGCTTCTAATACTGCTGATACTATTGAGATAGAACCTGCTTTTGCTCCTGCTAGATCTAGCTCTCCTAGATATGAATTGCCTGATATACCTGAGGGTTATGTTATGGAGGGAGAGATAGCTCAGGATTTTCTTGCGTGTAAGGATGCCTATGACGCTGAGAAATTACTTCTCAAGTGGAAGGAAAAATCTCGGGAAGCTAGGATGAAATACGACCCAAAGTTTGCCACTTCACATATCTTTATCACCGATAAGGATTATGAATTCTGTGTCGACCCTGAGATAACCTCTCTAATCGAATCTGATCCTTTTCACGGTTATGAGTCTGCGATGGTCGTAGCCTATCTTGCCAAACTACACGATATAGCCACCCTTTTCACTAATGAGGAGAAGATCCGTCACTACTATATCCTTAAGCTGTTTCCTTTCTCTCTAAAGGATGATGCGAAAGCCTGGTTCACCTCTCTTGCTCCTGGATGTGTGAGTAGTCCCCAGGAGATGGTCTATTACTTTTGCGAGAAATATTTCCCTGCCCATAAGAAGCAAGCTGCCTTGCAGGAAATATACAACTTTGCTCAACTCCAAGAAGAGAGTCTTCCGCAAGCTTGGGGGAGGCTCGTCCAGCTACAAAATGCTTTGCCTGATCACCCTCTTAAGAAGAACGAGATACTTGATATCCTCTATAACGGACTTACCGATGCCTCTAGAGACCACCTAGATAGTTGTGCCGGTTGTGTTTTCAGGGAACGAACTGTAGAACAAGCTGAGACCCTACTGAATAACATCTTGATCAACGATAATGCTTGGACTATTCCCGAACCACCTCCTAAGCCAACTCCTAAGAAAAGAGGTATTCTATTCCTCAGTCCCGAAGATATGCAAGAAGCCAAGAAATCTATGCAATTGAAAGGCATTAGATATGAAGATGTCAAAAATCTACCACCTATCGAAGAGATCCATGGTCCCGATAACCTAATACAGGTAGTAGAAGTGAATTCTCTGCGTAGGTTTGATGAGAGTGATATTCCTTTTGATAAACCTGCTAGCCTATGCTTTGATGAATTTGACAACTTTGTTGCCAAACAACAGAGTTTCAATGAGTATGTTAGCAGATATTTGGAACAAAGTACTCGTATGCTTAGCCATTTAAGTGCTTGTGTAGACAGAAATGTCAATGATCTGAAGCTTCTGAGTAAACATGCCTCTATGATTACTACTCAGGTAGAACAAGTACTTAAAGCTCAGAATGACTTGCTCAATGAATTAAATGACAACTCTGTCAGAGTCATTACTAGAGGAGGCAAAATGACTCAGGAACCTTTGTATCCTGAGGATCATCCTAAGAGAATTGATCAAGATTCTCAAGGAATCAATGCTGATACACCTAGTCATCCTAAGGAGAAGAAGAAGGATGATAGAAACCTACATGCCAGTTCACCAAATACTGTCACACCGGAAGAACCTAATGATATTTCTGCGTCTGATGCAGAAACACAATCTGGTGATGAACATGAACCTGGTGACAATATGGACAGTGATGTTCATAATAATGCTCAACCTAGCAATGATGAGGATGTGGAGATTGAACCTACGGTTAGTCCTGATAACCCACAACCTAAGAAATACGACAAGAATGACTTCACTGCTAGGAAGCATGGTAAAGAAAGGGAACCATGGGTTCAGAGACCTATGCCCTTCCCTCCTAAGCCATTCAAGAAAAAAGATGATGAGAATTTTGAGCGCTTCGTTGAGATGATAAGACCCATCTTTCTGCAGATGTGGTTAACTGATATGCTCAAGATGTCTCCGTATGCCAAGTACATGAAAGATATCGTGACTAATAAACGGAAGATACCAGATCTTGAGATCTCCACCATGCTTTCCAATTACACTTTTAAAGGTGGAACTCCTAAGAAACTTGGTGATCCCGGAGTGTCCACTATACCTTGCTCCATTAAAGGAAACTACGTAAGAACTGCCTTATGTGACCTTGGAGCCGGTGTTAGTGTTATGCCGCTCTCTCTTTATCGTAGACTTGAGTTGGATAAGTTGACACCCACTGAAATTTCTCTGCAAATGGCCAACAAATCAACTGCTTTCCCTATCGGCATTTGCGAGGATGTGCCTGTTGTGGTTGCTAACACCATTATCTTGACAGACTTTGTTATCTTGGATATTCCCGAGGACGATGCCATGGCTGTCATCCTCGGAAGACCCTTTTTAAACACTGCAGGGGCTGTTATAGATTGCAACAAAGGCAATGTCACTTTCCATGTCAACGGTAATGAGCACACCGTGCACTTTCCGAAGAAATGAAATCAAGTACATTGCATCAATGCTATCAAAAAGAATTCATCGATTCTCATAGGGAGCTTTGAATGCCCTATTCCTCGTGTCAAGATGAAGTATGATTTGCTTGTTGGGGACATACATATCCCCATTGAGGTGACTTAGTGGCTATTCGAAAATTCTTCGTTCTCTCTTGCGATTCGAGAAGGTTTTGTCATAAGGACTTGATCAATCCCATTGACGGATTTCTTTCGATGACCATGAAACGGATGAATCAAAGAGCCACATACCTCTGTTTTAAAGCCTTCATTTCTTTTGCTTAGAATAAAAATGATAAAATTAGTTTAGCTTTTCCTGTTTTCTGCTTTAGCGTCCCGGAGAAAAATACCTCGAAAATAAAAGTTCTCTGATGGTCCTGAAAATTTAGTATGATTTTTTCTGGAATTTTTGAAAATTACTGGGCCTGAGAGCTGGCCTGGGGGCCAGACCAGTGGGCCACAAGCTCTGCCACCGCCACCTACCCCCCTGTTGGCGGAGTGCAAGCTTGTGGGGCCCATAGGGACCCCCTCCACTCATTCCAGCTCCCAGCCTCTTCTTCCACCTCCAGAAAAAAATGTTTCGCAGCTCAAACCCGTGTTCTTGCTCATTTGGCTGTGATTTTCGATCTCCTTGCTCAAAGCACCATTCTCCGAACCGTTTTGGGGAAATTACTCCTTGGTAAGTGACTCCTCCATTGGTCCAATTAGTTTTTGCTCTAGTGCTTTATCCTTCGCGTATTCTTGCTACCTTGGTGACCCCGTTCTTGAGCTAGAAATGTTGATTTTAGCTGGCCCCAAGTAGTTTTAGGGCGTGATACGGTCTCTAGGCACTAGTAGGAGTAGTTGCTACAAGTTGGGTTAATCTTTATTCACCTTTCTTTCAAAGTCTCTAAAAATTTCAGAATTTTTCAGAGCTAGAAAGAGGAAAAGATGAAGAGGTTCTTGAGAGGCTCTTCAAGGCGTAACCCCAAGGAGGATGAGAAGAACCACCCCAAGTACGTAGTTCCTCGAGTCACAGAAGTTCGAGCATGCAAGTGGCCAAGTGATGAATTTTTGCGCACCGCCGGACTTTATGAAGACTTTTATTACTTGGTGGAGAACGCAGGTCTTACTGCGTTCGTTGCAGATAAGTGCTCACAATACCTCCTCCTCACCAATATTTTCGTTCAAAGCTTCAATTTTTATCCGAGGAAGAATCCTCCCATGGTTGAGTTCATGATATACGATGTTCCCTAGTGCATGACGCTGCAGGATTTTTGCAATGTATGCAAATTACCTTATGTTGGGGATATCCGTGACCCTCGTCCACGGGACTTGGAGGATTTCATTGGTTCTATTGCTGTTGGAGAGGAGAGAGGAGTGTCTCGCGCTAGAATTGCTAGCATACATTTTCCTGTGCTTCGGTACTTCTCATTATTTGTGGGAAAATGTTTGATTGGCCGTGGGGAGGCTGGATCACTTAGTTCTCCAGACCTTGCGGTTTTGCGCGAAGGCCTTTATAACGATAAGACTTATAGTTTGGGCGCTATAGTAGCCCAACGGTTGAACCTGAACTGTTCTAAAGGTGTCGTCTATGGAGGTATCTATGCTACCCGTCTTGCCAGACACTTTGAGATACCCATTAGAATGGGAGATGAAGGAGAGATGCCTCTCCCTGAGAAATATCTGGATTATGACAGCATGGTTCGCCATGATTTTCTAGATAGACATGCTAGTAGGCGGATGATTTATAACCTGGTATTTAGTCAGGATACTCGAGAGACTATTACTTTGCGTGCTCCTTCTTTGTTCGATCTTCATGCAGGCAGGTACACTATTATGCCCTCGGACATCTACGCATATTGGGGCTTGGCCCAACCGCAGGCGCCCGTGCCCGAACCGCCAGTCGAGTACCAGACGCCAGTTTATCAATGGGAGCCAAAGGAGCTCAAACAACAGTGGCATCCACAGTCTGCTCCGGAGTATCCTGGAGCTGGTTATTTCCCACCATGGGAGTAGACCAAGCTAGGCCAAAAGCCTAAGCTTGGGGGAGTACGTGTTCTCACCGACTTTACATTCATGCTTATGCTTTCACTTTATTAGCCGGTGTTTACACTTTGCCACTGTATTAGCCATGCTAGTTTATTTTCTTTTCTTGTTTTGTGTCCTTTTGAGAAAACCCAAAAAGATTTTTCTTTCTTCTTTTGCTTGTTGGGAGCTTTCCCGTGTAAATAGTTTTCTTTTTCTTTGGGTCAAGGTAGAAGATATTGGTTTCAATGCTTAGTGGCTTTTGCATTCTTACCTGTTTAGCTTTCAAAGAGCCATATTACTTTGTCTTCTCCTTTGTGTTTGCCTGCAGATTCAGCTTAGTCCAATGCGCTTATTATCGTTCTCATCGTTCGATCGTGCAAATGAAAGGCAACAATGATGATATATGATGAAGTGACTGAGACTGAAAAGCTGTTATGAACTCTATCTATTTGGTTTTTGTAAATATGACTAGCTTGTCGACCCAGATTTAGCTTTGTTGTGAGAGAACCATGTTTGCAATAACAACTTAGAGATCATAGTTTCTGATGCCATGCTTATTTAGCTGAGAGCTTATAATGGTTTGTCTTGAATGCCAACATAGATTTTGAGATGACTATGATGTAGTATGATAGGATGGTATTCTCCTTTGAATGTTTCAAGTGGCTTGACTTGGCGCATGTTCATGCATGTAGTTGAAACAAAATCAACATAGCCTCTATGATGTTCGTGTTCATGGTGATTTATATCCTGTTCATGCTTGCATTCAATGTTAGTCAAACTCATTGCATCTTGATGGCTGTTGTCGCTCTCTAGTTGGTCGCTTCCCAGTCTTTTGCTAGCCTTCACTTGTACTAAGCGGAATACTGCTTGTGCATCCACTTCCATAAACCCAAAAGTTTTTCCACGAGAGTCCACCATACCTACCTATTTGCGGTATCTACCTGCTGTTCCAAGTAAATTTGCATGTGCCATTCTCTAAACCTTCAAGAAATAATCTGTTTTGCATGCCCGAACTGCTCATGTGGTGACAGGGGGCTATTGGTATCTTCCATGCTTGGAGTGTTATCCTCGACATGTGTTTATTCACTGTCATTCACGAGAAAGGGGCCGGTAATTGGAATGCCTAGTTCCACGCTTAAATCAAAAACATAACTATAAAACAAGACCCCCCGGATTGATGTTAGTATGGACGGTACCCGAGGATTCGGCTAGCCGTGGAGTGTGATTGATTGGTGGTGGGGGAGTTAAAACTTTACTTTTCTGTTTGGGAACCGCCTATAGCATGAGTAGCATGGAAGATATTGAGAACTCTTGGTCATTGCATTGACAATGAAAGTATGCCACCCAAAATTATTATCTCTGTTTTCAAAGCTTGAGCTCTGGCACCTCTGCAAATCAATGCTTCCCTCTGCGAAGGGCATGTCTATTTATTTTCCTGTCGAGTCATCCTCCTCTTATATAAGCACCAATTAGAGAGCACCTCTGTCATTTTTATGCTTTGCTTTTGATTGATATTGAGTATGACTATGACTGGATCTTCGTTGCTATGAATTACAATGTTTAGTCAGCCCTTGATCTTTGAAAGTGCTCTGCATTTATGTTTTGCGGTCTCAGAAAGAGCTAGCGAGATACCACCTATTCATATTGCTTCATGCTTGTTTTGATTGAAGTGTTGGTATTTGAAACTCATTATTATTTGCTCGTTAGCTCATTATGCCATTGATATTAGTTTACCGTGAGACCTTTGTGTCGTTTGCTTATGTGGTTAACTTGTGATCTTGCTGAAATTCTGGTTATGAGTTAGACATGGTTGCAACAACAAGATCAAACAGAGTTTGTCAAAGTTTTTCTTTCTCTCTCAGTTTGTCAACTGAGTTGCTTGAGGACAAGCAAGGTTTTAAGCTTGGGGGAGTTGATACGTCTCCATCGTATCTACTTTTCCAAACTCTTTTGCCCTTGTTTTCGACTCTAATTTGCATGATTTGAATGGAACTAACCTGGACTGACGCAGTTTTCAACAGAATTGCATTGGTGTTATTTTTGTGCAGAAATCAAAGTTCTCCAAACGTCCTGAAAATTTACAGGGAGCATTTTTGGAAAATATGAAAAATATATGCGCCAAGTTCCACCTGAGGGGGTGGGCCAGTGGGCCACAAGCCCTGGCTCCGCCACCACCCCCTGGTGGCGGTGGGCAGGCTTGTGGGGCCCACACAGCTCTGCCGTCCCCCAACCTCAGGTCTATAAGTTCACTTTCGTCCCAAAAAAAATAAAAAGAGAAGTTTTCGTCGCGTTTGCGATACGGAGGCGCCGCCACAACGTGTTCTTCATCTGGAGGGCAGATCTGGAGTCCGTCTTGGGCTCCGGAGAGGGGAAATCGTCGCCATCGTCATCATCAACCTTCTTCCCTCTCCAATTCCATGAAGCTCTTCGTCGTTCATGAGTAATCTATTCGTAGGCTCACTGGGCGGTGATGAGTAGGATGAGATCTATCATGTAATCGAGTTAGTTTTGATGGGGATTGATCCCTAGTATCCACTATGTTCTGAGATTGATATTTCTACTACTTTTCCATGCTTAATGCTTGTCACTAGGGCCCGAGTGCCATGATTTCAGATCTGAAATTATTATGTTGTCACCAATATATGTGTGTTTTAGATCCGATCTTGCAAGTTGTAGTTACCTACTATGTGTTATGATCCGGAAACCCCGGAGTGACAATAACCGGAACCTCTCCCGATGATGACCATAGTTTGAGGAGTTCATGTGTTCACCAAGTGCTAATGCGTTGGTCCGGTTCTTTATCAAAAGGAGAACCTTAATATCCCGTAGTTTCCTTTTGGACCCCGCTGCCACGGGAGGGATGGACAATATATGTCATGCAAGTTCTTTTCCCTAAGCACGTATGACTACGCACGGAATGCATGCCTACATCACATTGACGAACGGGAGCTAGTCACATATCTCTCCGTGTTATAAATGTTGCATGATGAATATCATCCAAACAAATCACCGACCCATTGCCTACGAGTTTGTCCTACTGCTGCTGTTACTACTTTTGCTACTGTTGTTACTTGTCTTGCTCTGCTGCTGTTACTACTGTTGCTACTGTTGTTACTTGTCTTGCTCTGCTACTACTGTTGCTAATACTGTCGCTTGCTACTATTTCTACTTGCTACTGCTGTCACAACTGCTTTTCTTTGCCGCTTTTATTGCTCGTTACACTGCTGCTACCTGCTACATTTTTGGTTCGCTGGTCGTTGACGGGAACTGACAATTTCCGTCAACGAGGCAACTTGGCGCCATTGATACAATCGTTACAAATAGTCTGTCGTGTCAACAGATCGTTTCTGACACCGTTGTTATCATACTACTTTGCTACTGATACTTTGCTTGCAGATACTAATCTTTCAGGTGTGGTTGAATCTGACATATTCAGCTTCCAATACTTGAGAGTATCCTCTCACCTCCTGTAGGCGTACCAACAAATTTGGGCCGAATACTCTACCCTCAAAAACGGCTACGATCCCACGCGATGGTGGGCCGTCAACAACATTCTCCTAGTTTCGATTGCCGGAGAGTGCTAGCAGCATTCTTCTCGTGCCGCTGCAAGGGGAAGAACAGCTGACATCAGGCGGCTGGGAGGATTTTTAGGATTAGATCTAGGGTTGTCTAAAATGGACTAGGGTGGACTATAAATAGCAAATGGGTTAGCTTTAGGGGCATCTCGACCCTCTGATTTAGATCGGGTGGTCCAGGTAAATAGGTTAGGAAGTCCTCTGGACAAACCGAAGACGGTTTGCGGTAAAACAGGGTTGACCCGGACCCAACGGTTACGATTGTGTGTTTCGGGTACCGGGAGGTTTTGGGCTAGGTTGCGGGCAGGTCGGTGCAGTGTGGAGAGGGGCTAGGCGGAGATGAGAGGGAAAATTGGCAATCCGGCGACTTAGTTTTTAAAACACCGAAAACACGTCCGACGATAGACCGAATACGGTGCCGCTACGGTTGACCGTTCGGGTACCAGACAGACTCCGATTGCGATGAAATTTGGCAAGCGGCCTAACTACGTCCAAATAAGACCGCACGCCAAGTTCCAACCCAATCAAAGAAAGTTTTAAACACACTTTTAAAAACAAGGTTTGACGATGCCGCGCGCGTGTGCGTGTGTGGTCGGGCTCACAATGGGCAACGACGAACACAGAGAGAACTCACAACTAACAACGGATGCAGGTTTTGAAAACTGGCGGCAATAGAGTGCCGATGCAATGCAGATGATGCGCATGATGCGATGATGATGCGGCAAACAAAATAATAACACGGCGGCAACGGAAAAGAGGGGAATCTTCTGGAGCTCAGTCTCGGGCTGTCACAATAATTGCTCTATTGACTGTCATCCTTTGTGTTGAGGTCGGTATCGCGCGATGGTTAACACCTACCAACCCTTCCCCTAGGAGTATGCGTTTAGCACTTTGTTTTGATTACTAATAAAAACTTCCACAACAAGTATGTTAGTTCTTCATGACTAATGTGAGTCCATGGTATAGATGCACTTTCACCTTCCACCATTGCTATCCTCTCTAGTGCCGTGCAATTCTTGCCGGTGCACAAACCCACCATATGCCTTCCTCAAAACAGCCACCATACCTACCTACTATGGCATTTTCATAGCCATTCCGAGATATATTGGCATGCAACTCCCACCGTTCCATCTCATGACTTGTGCTGGCACTCTCATATTGCCATTGCATGATCGTAAGATAGCTAGCGAGATGTTTCAACGTCATACGCCATGCTAGATCGTTGCACATCCCGGTACACTGTTGGAGGCATTTCCTATAGAGTCATCATCATTTTGAGCTTTGAGCTGTGAAAAAATAAAAGTGTGATGATCATTATTATTAGAGCATTGTCCCATGTGAGGAAATAAAAAAAGAGAAAAAAGAGGCCAAAGAGCCCAAAAATAAATAAAAAAGAAAAGAAAAAAAGAAAAAAAGAGAGAGGCCTAAGAGTCCAAATAAAAAAAAGGAAAAGAGAGAAAAAGAGAGAAGGGACAATGCTACTATCCTTTTTCCACACTTGTGCTTCATAATAGCACCATGTTCTTCATGATTGAGAGCTTCTTGCTTTGTCACTACCATATGCTAGTGGGAATCTTCATTATATAACTTGGCTCGTATATTCCAATGATGGGCTTCCTCAAAATTGCCCTAGGTCTTCTTGAGCAAGCAAGTTGGATGCACACCCACTAGTTTTCCTTTTGAGCTTTCACATACTTATAGCTCTAGTGCATCTCTTGTATGGCAATCCCTACTCATTCACATTGATATCTATTAATGGGCATATCCATAGCCTTTTGATACGCCGAGTCAATGTGACCATCTCCTCCTTTTTGTCTCACAACCACCACACTCTATTCCACCTATAGTGCTATATCCATGGCTCACGCTCATGTATTGTGTGATAGTTATAAAAAGTTTGAGAAAGTAAGAGTGCGAAAACAATTACTTGACCAATACTGGGGTTGTGCATGATTTACATTAGTTGTGTGAGGATGATGGAGCATAGCCAGACTATATGATTTTGTAGGTATAACTTTCCTTGGCCTTGTTATTTTGAAAGTTCATGATTACTTTGCTAGTTTGCTTGAAGTATTATCGTTTTCATGTCAGTAGCAAACTATTGTTTCAAATCTTACGGATTTGAACATTCATGTCACTTGAAATAAGTTGCAAAGGACAACTATGCTAGGTAGCATTCCACATCAAAAATTCATTCTTTATCACCTCCCTACTCGAGGACGAGCATGAGTTAAGCTTGGGGATGCTTGATACGTCTCCAACGTATCTATATTTTTTTATGGTTTCATGCTATTATCTTGTCAAACTTTGGATGTTTTGTATGCCTTTTATATATTTTTTGGGACTAACTTATTAACTCAGTGCCAAGTGCCAGTTCCAGTTTTTTCCATGTTTTTGACCCCTTTTAGAGGAGATTTTGAAACGGAGTCCAAACGGAATAAAATCCCCGAAAAGATTTTTTCCGTAATGGAAGAAGATCAGGAGACTTGAGAGCCAAGTCAGGGGGTTTCCCAGGGGCCCCACAAGCCCCACCCCGCGGCCAGGGGGGAGGCCGCGACCCTCAGGCTTGTGGCCCCCCTGTGACCTCCTTTGCTCTAGGTTTTGCGCCTATATATCCCCAAAAATTCCACAGAAAACCAGGAGATCATCGAAAGTACTTTTCCGCCGCAGCAAGCTTCTGTCTCTGCAAGATCCCATCTGGGGCACATTCTGGTGCCCTGCCGGAGGGGGGACTCGGATATGGAGTGCTTCTTCATCAACACCATGACCTCTCCGATGATGCGTGAGTAGTTCACCATAGACCTACGGGTCCATAGCTAGTAACTAGATGGCTTCTTCTCTCTCTTGGATCTTCAATACAAAGTTCTCCATGATTTCGATGGAGATCTATCCGACGTAATCTTCTTTTGCAGTGTGTTTGTCGAGATCCGATGAATTGTGGGTTTATGATCAGATTATCTATGAATCTTATTTGAGTTTCTTCTGATCTCTCTTATGCATGATTCATATCCTTGTAATTCTCTTCGAGTTGTGGGTTTTGTTTGGCCAACTAGATCTATGATTCTTGCAATGGGAGAAGTGCTTGGTTTTGGGTTCATACCGTGCGGTGACCTCACCCAGTGACAGAAGGGGTAGCGAGGCACGCATCATGTTGTTGCCATCAAGGGTAAAAAGATGGGATTTTCATCATTGGTTTGAGATTATCCCTCTACATCATGTCATCTTGCTTAAGGCGTTACTCTATTCGTCATGAACTCAATACACTAGATGCATGCTGGATAGCGGTCGATGTGTGGAGTAATAGTAGTTGATGGAGAAAGTATCGGTCTACTTGTCTCGTACGTGATGCCTATATGTATGATCATTGCCTTAGATATCGTCATGACTTTGCACGGTTCTATCAATTGCTCGACAGTAATTTGTTCACCCACCGTAATACTTGCTATTTTGAGAGAAGCCTCTAGTGAACACTATGGCCCCCAGGGTCTACTCCACACCATATTTTCAGCCTTACACTTCTTACTTCGTTGCACTTTCCGCCTTCAGATCTCACTTTGCAAACAATCTTGAAGGGATTGACAACCCCTTTAAAGCGTTGGGTGCAAGCTCTTTTGTGTTTGCGCAGGTACTCTGGACTTGACGAGATTCTCCTACTGGATTGACACCTTGGTTCTCAAACTGAGGGAAATACTTACTGCTCCTGTGCTGCATCACCCTTTCCTCTTCAAGGGAAAACCAACGCAAGCTCAAGAGACGACAGAAGGATCTCTAGCACCACTGCCGGGGAAGGACTTTTGTTGACGTAGCACTTCACACTCCGGCGCCCATTCTAACTTCTTGCCTTTCTTCAAGAGCTGAGTCATAGGTCGAGCGATGCGGGAGAATCCTTCTACAAACTTGCGGTAATATCCCGCGAGTCCGAGGAAGCTCCTGACTTCCTTCACATCAATTGGTGATCCCAGTTGGTTACCGTAGTAATCTTGGAGGGATCAGCCGCCAATCCACTTGTTGTCATGGTATGACCCAAGAATCCAACTTCGTTCAGTCAGAATTGGCACTTGCTGAATTTGGTATAAAGTTAGTGCTCTCAAAGTTTTTCCAACACTAACTCAAGTGTTGCTCATGCTCTTCTTCGGACTTGGAGAAGATTAATATGTCATCAATGAATAGGACAACAAACTTGTCCAGGTATTCCATGAAGACCTTGTTCATGAAGTACATGAAGTAAGCTCGGGCATTAGTCAATCCAAAAGACATGACAGTGCATTCGTATAGACCGTACCGGGTCACGAGCGTAGTCTTGGGTATGTCCTCGGGTGGAATCTTCAGTTGGTAATATCCAGACCGGAGATCGATCTTGGAATGTACCTTAGCTTCATTTAGATGATCAAACAAGTCTTCAATCTTGGGGAGCGGATACTTGTTCTTGATCATGACCTCATTGAGAGAACGGTAATCGACGCAGAGTGTGATAGTTCCATCCTTCTTGGACACGAACAGAATAGGCGATCCCCAAGGTGACGCACTCGGACGAATAAACCCTTTCCTGAGTTGCTCATCCAGCTGCTTCTTAAGTTCTGCTAGCTCTTCGGATCCCATCCTGTAAGGCTTCTTATAGATAGGCCTTGATCCGGGCATGAGCTCAATGATGAACTCAATGTCTCGGTCAGGAGGCATCCCTGGTAGCTCATCAGGAAAGACGTCCGGGTACTCACAAACTATTGGCACTCGATCGAGTTCTACCACTGACAGGCTGTTGACCTGTGGTACTCGAGCGGGTACGGGCTCAGAGACATACTTGACTTTGACACCTTGGTCGCTTGTCATGGTAATTGCCCTGTTGGCACAGTCCAATATGCTTTGATGCTTGGCCAACCAATCCATGCCGAGAATTACTTCTAGGGGTTGCGACTTAAGCACAATGAGATCCACTAAGAAGCCCGTCCCATTGATAACTATCCCGCCCTTCCTACATCCTAGGTTGGTCCTCAACACTGCTCCCGGGGTTTGTATTGCCATATGACCGCGAAGCAGAGTAAGTTTTAAACCACATTTTTCCGCAAATCTTTGTGTAACAAAAGAATGCGAAGAACTGCAATCAAACAATACTGTTGCTGGGGTGGAGTTGACGAAGAACGTACCCATAATGCAGTCCGGGTCTTCTTATGCCTCTTCTGTGGAGATATGATTAATCCGCCCCCTGCTGTGATACTGCTGGTTGCGGGGAGCTTGATTCCTGCCTGGTGCTCCTTGGCCTTGATTTGGCGCATTGGGGCGCGGTGCGTCGGGCTTCTTGTTGGGACACTGACTGGAATAGTGCCCTGTCTGTCCACATGCAAAACATGTAACTTGTGCTGGAAGATTGGTCTTGACTCCACTCTTGTTCGGTGGATTGATTGTTGTCTTAGTGTTGACTTGCTGCCAAGGCTGGTAGTTCTGGCGGAATGTTGGAGTCTTGTACTGCTGCCGTTGATAGTTGGGTCTTGCTGGTGCTGACTGCCATGGGCGTGGCTTCGGGTTACTCGGTCCTCCACTACCCATTAGCTTGCGCTTATGGGTGTAATCCATAGCACGACGCTTATCCTCCAACATAAGGGACTTATTAACCAGATCGCTGAATGTACGAAATTCACAAACAACCAGCTGATACTGGAGTGGTGCTGCAGTCCTTCCATAAAGCGTTCCACTTTGGCGGCCTCAGTGTTGACGTCTTCTGGTGCATATCTAGACAGAAGGTTGAACTTATGCAAATACTCCTTGACTAATCCACTGCCTTGCCTTAAGGCTCGGAATTCCCGCTTCTTAATGGTCATCATTCCAGGAGGAATGTGAGCAGAGCGGAATCCATCTTTGAACACAACCCAAGTGATGACTTGCCGTGCTCGCATGATCTGAAATCCATCCCACTAAGCTCTGGCTGTGCCTCCGAGACAGTGAGAAGCATAGAGGACCTTCTCATGATCATCAGTGGATTTGACCAGCGCGAGGAGGTCTTCAATAGTACGGATCCAGTCATCGGCATCCAATGGTTCAGTCGTCTCCGTGAATATGGGTTATGTAGTTCGCATGAACTCAGAGAGAGTAGATCGACCATTGCCATTCCCGTTTTGTGGTGGGTTGTTCACCAAGGTTTGAGCCAGCTGTTGCATAGAGGCATTGTTGGCTTGACATTCCTCTCGAAGAGCTTGAAGTAACTGAGCCATAATCAAGCTTTCGGGAGGAGGCGGTGGCGGTGGAACATTGTCTTGCTGCTCGTGGTAATCTCCATCTTGAGCTTCCCCTCCGGTTCCCTGCTACTGACTTGAAGAGGCAGAGCCGGGGTTGCCGAAGGTGCTGTTGCGAGTAGCATTCACCATCCCATCAGGGGAGTAGACAGGCCAATTTGCCGAACCGGCCAAAATCATGAGGATGATGCTCTAGTAAAGAGGGGGTATGGTCTGTGCTAGTGTGAAATTTTTAAGCCAACGTTTTTTTTGAAAGAGCTAATGCATTAGATTAAAACAAGCGGTGTAGTCGCTCACAAACTGCCTAAGGCAGAATGCGACTTGGATCCAACATGCTTACATGACACTCATGGTTCACTGGACCGATACATGAACTCCTACACTCAGGGAGTAACTCCTACTTGCCTACGTCACTATTACTAAGCGGCAGACTGCGCGGTCTCATAGGCGGGTTCTGAGGGATCTTCGTCTTCATCTTCATCTTCATCTTTATCAGTTCTTCCCTTCTTGGACGGAGTAGGGGAAGGAAGCGGTCCATCGTGGCGTCTCTTGGTTGGCGAGGTAGCGAAGAGTTCGTTGTACTCTTCCGCGGTCAGGCGACGACTCTGAAGAGGCGTGGCCTGAAGCGGTGGTATTCCTCCTCAAAAAGCGATGCCGGGTGTTCCTTTGGATGCTCCTTCCTTCTTCACCTTGCGGTTCTTCATCATCTCCATGCGAAGTAGATCCTTGACTTGGTGCATCTCTTGGCGAATCTTTGTTGACTCTTTGATCAAAAGGTGCGTCAAAGTGTCGGAGGAGAGACTGAAGTAGGTCTGGAATCTCAATGGCATCCCGTGCTCGGAAGATGGGTTGAGTGTCTAACTCCCGTCTATCCCATCCTTAAGAAAGGGTAGGTGACGAGTAGCTGGCTCGTCATCCATCTCGGTAAGGATGTTGCGGAGTCACACGAGTGTTTCTCGTGCTGCTGCCTCCAGTGCCAACATCAAACCCTCCATCCGTGGTCCTTCGAAGAACCAGCTAGTCGGGGAGTCATTAGCCTTCACTATCACGTCCACGTGATATTCTTTGGTGTCAGCGTTGACCCAGTACTCGTGGTAGACAAAGATGGGCGGGCGGCGTACTTGGCACTTCTCGAGGCTATTACTCAAAGGTAGAGGAAAACTCGTCTCCAGAAGCATCTCAGGTACGGCGGCCATCTACAAGGTGTAGAGGAGAGGGTTCAAAAGTTTTTAGTGGGTGCAGAATCTCAGGTTAAGGTCTAAGTGCACTAGTCGTCTGGGCTATCGTCCATGCTACCTAAGGCTTCCTATAGTCAGGATGGCTCTGATACCAGCTCTGTGGGGACCCCGACTTACAAGTCGAGATCGCCGGATGAACGTGCTCAGTGATCCCACAGATCAATGCTCACCGAACACACAGATACTGGATAATAAGAGTCTTACATCCAAGTATCGAGTTATTACATCACGCGACCGAATGGTCAAGTTCACAAGGTTGGGCCTAAGGCCAAATCATACTGATACAACTAATAGCGGAAAACATAGGGGCTAAGCGGGTGCCCATGCCATCAAGCCTACACCGCCAGGCATTCCGACTCGAAAGCGTCCTAGTTCGCAGGGGCGTCTCCGAAGAGGTACTCATCTCCAAACTCTGGTTCTTCCATGTCCGGTCAATAATATAACCAGTGGCAAGCCAATGAGTACTTTGAATGTACTCGCAAACATCTCATGACATGAACAATGAAAGTGAAGGATAACAATAACATGCATATTTGGTGGAATTCATCTTGGTGGAATGATCATGAATTATGCATCAAGGTTAAAGAATTACTTTTGAAGAACAGGCTACATATATCGACATATCCATCGAGGGTTGAACCATCCAGGTTCACCTATATGCCAAGTCACCGAACTTGGTCATATCGTTACTTTCATATAACTCCTTTCACAAACTCACACACACTTGGCTTATGCGGAAACAACTGGACGTAGTTTAAGCAGTACCACCCAAGTGTCCTTGACCGTGGACACGGCTATTCGAATAGTTTTACAGTCTGCAAAGGTAGTACGCTGGACCCACGAGATCCGGGAAACTTCCATGTCATCCACGACTCGCGGTATATAACATACCCGAGGTAAGTGCCCGATCAATGCATTTCCCCTGACGATACTAGACAAAGAGGTCCACTCGATTGGTACCCAACCCACATGTTGTAGGTCTTACGAGCACCGACTCTGGACAGTATCAACCATGCGGGGACCAACGGTGTGCCTGGAACTCATAAAAATGACATAGTCGCCCTACCTAGCACGACCCCATCACGAGAGTGACCACATATCACTCCCGCCACTAGTAATGTGGCTCTTTATTAGCACCGACCAGAGTAATCAACACAGCCCCGTCCCATAAAGGGGTAACGTGGTCGTATAGGTAAGGTTGGGACGGTCGACACATCATAAATATAATCCCATTTCCAAAACCATACTAACTCAAAATACCCGGTCCACCAATTCACCAAAAGTGGCCACCAAACTCATCATCACCCTCGGGCATTAGTGGAACCCGACGGGGTTTTCATAGACCTTTGATTTATGTCATCATCATGCTCATGCTAATACTATTCTAATATTACTTGTCAACATGATACTAGCATGATCCTGAACGGGGTAGGATCAACCTCAATGCAAATGCTCCGGAGGAGCCATCGATGACATCACATCAAATGATTTACCGACACTTATGATCATATGCAACGGAAATACTTGCTATCTTAACATGCAATATAACATATGCTCAGTCATGGTCAAAGGGTTGCTTGCCTTGGTCAGCTAGGTATCCGGGGTCTTCGATGTCTTCCGCTCCGATTCCCTCGTCACACGGATTTTCTATCATCGATAAAAGAATAAATAAGAAATAACTCACTCAAAAACAGATCACAAAGTCATTAAAAAAATGTTCTTTATTACTGATAAATCTAAGTTGTTATTTAAATTTTTTTACCTCTGTTTCCAATGAAGGAACATTTTTAAAATCAACCAAAGAGAAGCAAAACTATTCCAATTTAGTCCTTTTTATTATTGTAAAATAGAATAGTTGCTGAAAAATTCATCCAATGGTCTCATTAAATACTACATATTTTTAGAAGAATATCAGTGGAAAAATTATATTTTTACAGTGGTTAAATATTTTTAGAAAAATATTTGAAATCAGATTTAAAAAAAAGAAAAATGGGCTAAGTCCCTAGCCTGGCTTGGCCTGGAACTGGGCCAGTCCAAGGCCAGGCGACAGCTTGCCCACGCGAGCACGCCATCAGGTTTGAACCTGACGTCCGGGGCCCCGCGGTCGGCGGCTGCGGGCAGCGAGGGGGAGAGGGTTGGGCCACCGACACGTGGGGCACAACTGTCAGGGTTGTCTCCTACCTCTGGCCAGAGTGGAGGAGGAGCATGCTGGCGAGGCTGCCGACGTTCTCAAGCCCCAACGAGGACAGAAATGGGTTTGGCTCATCGCCGCCTACTTGCTGGTGACCCGGACAACGACGGAGAGGCACGGGTTCGCCGGCGACGAAGAGGCCGTGGCGGGGGAATTTTGGGAGGTGGTCGAGAGGGTAGCTAGGGGCACAGAAATGCTCGGGAAGGTTGGGGGAAAGCTTCGTGAGGTCGAGGGGATCGGTTTGGTGGGTCGAGGGATGAAGGAGCCGTCGTGTAACCGGAGATCGATCGAAGCTCTGAGGCGGAGGGGCCTCGGTCGATCTCGAGCACTGGGGCTTTGCTGGCTTGCTGGGGTGGCTAGGGAGGTGCTAGTGGTCGTGGCGAAGCTGTCTGAGGGGTGCAGGAGCGAGGGGGAGGGCTATTTATAGGCCCACGACGGTGAGCCGATTCGGGAGCGTCGGTGACTCACCGTGGCGCGCAAGGGGGTGCAGAGAGGGGCTGGGGTCGAAACTCACCTTGGTGGCTTCCCGTAGCGCGCCCAGAGCGCAGTTTTGGCATGCCACAACATGCTGGTGCGCTCTGAGGCACTTTGGACGTGTTTAGCATGTCCTGGCACTGGCTGGGAGTGAGGCTAGTCGTTGGGGTCCCGTGGGAGCTTCGGCTGGTCAAGGGAGACAAGGAATACTAGTGCTGTCAGCTTTGAACTAAAGCTTAGATTGGGGATTTGGTCATTTCCACTTTGAACCAGTGAGGGGCCAGTTGACTGGGGTGGGCATTGATATTGGCCACCTAATCTGAGAGTTTGGAGCAAAGGGTTTGGGTTTAGCTATGGGTTAAAGGGGTTTTACCCATCTATCAGAACGTGTTCGACAGCGGTTTGGGGCAGTTACACCCCACCACTGGTGCTGCAACTTAACAGGTTTGGGTTTGGTGTTAAAACATGGGGTTTCACCAAGTTTGAGCTCCAATGGACAAGTTTAGCTTTGTAAACTTGAAAACACCACCATTTGACCAGATTCGTCCCTTCCAAAGAGAGTGTGGGCAAACTAAGTCCCACAAATCCCATTTTTGGTGTGGAACCCTCATTTGGGGTATTAGACACTCTTGCAAAGTTTCAGCATCATAGGACAAACTTCGCTATGTAGACTTTCTCTAACTCCAATTTGGACAGAATGGGTTTCAGGGTTATTTGGGGTCCTTAATCACCTTGGATCAAGGTGAAACTTTATGTGGACACCAAACATGGCTTTGGGATACCACTGGATTTTTCTAGGATTTAATTGAGAATATTTCCTTTGGAAATATTTCAAAAGGTCAAAAGAGACAGAAATGGTTTTCAGGGTTTTACTCAAATAATTATACTATAAATAGGGGTTTAAAATCTTATGTATGGAAAATATATGTCCTTGTGATCATCTCCAAATTTAATCAGATTTTTCTAAGGCAGAAAAGTATTTTTCCAAGTAGGAATACCAATTTTGGCCTCAGAAATGGACATGTAAATTAATTAGGAAAATAATTATAAAAATAATTATTTTGTGGTTTTGAAGTACTAAAATGAAGTTAAAATCAGATCATTAACTTTGGGTAGAAACACTCCTTGCCATCAAGGGCATGTAGTGCAACTCAAAGTAGGGTTTTATCCTGATCAAAAACAAGTAAAGGTTTTTGGAAATAAATCAATATTGTGAAATAGGGTTTCTATCATCACATGATGAAACACACAAGCATACAATGACAATCATGGCACTCGCATCATTAGTGTTGAAAAAGTTTTTAACAAGCTTAGATTTTTTGCATTAGAGAGAAGTTGTAGTAAAAACTGGGTGTGACATTTGCGTAGGTAAGAATGGTTCTTGCTAATCACCCATAGGAGCCACGTAAAACATGCAATAACAAAGTAGAGGACATCTAACTTGTTTTGCAGGGTATGTTGTGATATGATATGGCCAAGAACAAGATGTGATACATGTGATGTATGAGATGATCATGTTTTGTATAGATTATCATGACTTGCATGTCGATGAGTACGACAACCAGCACGAGTCATATGGTTATCTTTAATTATTTGTGCCTTAGTGGTAGAAGCATAGTTGGCGTGACAACCTCAATGGCTACATGATGATGGATATCATGATGATGGAAATCATGGTGTCATGCCGATGACGATGGAGATCATGTCGGTGCTTTGGAGATGGAGACCAAAAGCACAAGAATATCGACGGCCATATCATGTCACTATTATGATTTGCATGTGATGTTAATCCTTTTGTGCACCTTATTTTTCTTAGGACGAAGGTATCATTATAAGATGATCCCTCACTAAACATTTAAAGATAAAAATAGTGTTCTTCCAAAGTGTGCACCATTGCGAAGGTTCGTCATTTTGAGGCACCACATGATGATCGGGTGCGATAGACTCTATGTTCGCATACAATGGTTGTAAACCAGTTTTGCACATGCAGAACACTTGGGTTAAACTTGACGAGAATAGCATGTATAGAAATGGCCTCGGAACACAAGAGACCGAAAGGTCGAACATGAGTCATACAATAGATATGATCAACATGGATATGTTCATCATTGAAACCACCTCATCTCATGTGATGATCGGACATGGATTGGTGGATTTGGGTCATGTCACACTCGAACAACCTCAGGGATGTTGAGTTGAGTGGGAGTTCTTAAGTAATATGATTAATTGAACTCATTATCATGTAACACCCTCGATTTCCCCATTTCTTTTTCTTTAATTTTTGGTCCGATTTTGCTTTTCTCTAGCTTGGTAGTCTTGGAACCTGAAGGGATCACCCTTGATTTTCTATTCCCTAGTGTCTTGCCAACCTCCAAACCATCCCAAGACCTTGCCAATTTCATCTTGAGCCAATCCCAATAATCTTTTCCCTGGGAATATTCCTTTTTCTTTTAAAGGAACAATCCTGTTTGCTCTGGGTTCTGAAGCAACCCACATTTCTCTCTCTCTAAAAATTCCCAAATAATTCTAATAAATCTCTTGGGTCATATATTCCTCAAATATGACAAAATCCTTCCTTGCCATGTTCAAAAAATATTCTTCAAATATTCCTTTTCTGATTCTGCCCTAGCTGTCAAGTTGTGAAGCAAGTACCCTTTATATCTGCTTGCTTGCTCTCAAAATTTCTGGGCACTCTTTCCTATCCATATCATTGCCTAATGCCAAAATTCAACCTCATTTGCCTAGTAAATATTTCTTAAGAAATTTCCAAAGTTTCTGATCCAGCGGAAGCTTTCTGAAGCATGTGCTAGCTAAGAGTATTCAAATGCGTTGAACTTTTGCCATGATCTCAATATGCTCAAATCATGCCTCTCCACCAAATTTGAGCATCACCTCATAAACCATGTGACCACAACATAAAAGTTTGGCTTCTGGTCATATCTTCCAGTTATGAAGCAACTATATTTTATATTGCTTCATAATTGCTGGAAATTTACGAGAGCATTCTCCTACTCATATGATCTGTATCCACCAAATTTGAGCTCATGTCATCTATCCAATATTTCTCTAGAATTTTCCTAAAATTCTGTCCAGCAGGATGCTGTGTGAAGGAAGTACAACTTTTGTTTATCCAGATGGTATGAAATTTATACAGTGTCTTCATATGTCTAAATCACTAGCCTCCTCCAAATTTCAGCCCCATATCTGTTGATAGGTGAGTGCCACATCAAAACCTGTGTTCTGGACAAGATTGGTCAGTTGCAAAGCAACTATATTGAATCTTCGTCCTTTGCTTCTCAAACTTCTCAGGATTGTAGTCATTCTTAACCCAAACCTCCCAGACATCAACTTTGGTTCCTATCACCTTCCTATTGATCACAGCTATGCAGCCAAGTTTGCTGCAGGAAACTTCCAGTGAATCCTCCCATCCATTCTTAGCCCCTTTTGGTGATTTGTCTCCTCAGAAGGACCCCACCTTGGAAGGACTCTCTGCTAGACATCGTGCTGCATGCCAGGGTGCACCGCGTGCACCAGTTCACACGGTGACCACGCCTTTGGCATGCCATACGTGCGCTCTGTGCATTGGGGCCCTCGGGGTCGTCGGTTTCCTCCTCTCCCTCGACCCCTAGACCTGTCCAGCAGCTTCCCCGCGTCGTCTTCTTCCTCCTGAACCCCTCTCCTCCTCCAGTTTCTTCCTCGTGGCGCCGCGACAAGCCCGGCTTCTGTTCTGCCCATGACCATCGTTGTCCTCTTCCGTTGCGAGCTCTCCTGAAGCCACCTCCTGCTTCTCCTCGCCCCTGGAGGCCCTGCCAACGTCGCCGTCTGCTGCCACGTGCCGTGGAGCGCCAGTGCAGCGATAAGGCCGCCACGGCGGCCGTGCTAATCTGGTTGCTCCGTCCGGCTATAAAAAGCCGTGGCTGAGCCTCTCCCGGGCATCCCCAAGCCTCCCCTCCCCTCCTCTCTTCCCTAGATGCCTACCCGACTCCTCTCTACCTCACCGGAATACCTCCTTGCCTCCAATTGCCGCCATGGCCACCGCACTCCTGTGCTCAAATTTGAGCACGGTCGGCCTCCTCCCCTCCTTCTTTCCACACCTAAGAAGCCCTCGGAGTCCGAAGAAGCTTCTTCGCCTCTTGCCGACGCCCTGGAGCTCGAGCTCGCAGCCGCGGCCATCTTTCCCGTCGCCGTCCGGCCGCCTCAGTGCACCCCTGCCTGTGCCTCGACTACCCACATGCGCGGGGTGGATCGGTGCATCCATCCCTGTCGGCGCCCAAGACCGATGTGGTCTCCCATCGCCGGCACAGGCGAGGCCGTCGCCTCTGCTGCTCTTTGTTGGGACAGATGGGGGAGGAGGAAGAAGGAGCCGAGAGGAGAGAGGGACCATACAGGTGGGCCCGGACCCCACGTGTTGGAGAGAGAAGGCCCGCCAGCTCGGATAAGTGGACGCGCCTGCACCGTAATACGTTTCCCCTGATCGGAAACGTATTCTAATCTAGTGCGTGACCCACCGTGCTGTCAAGGACCCGTGTGTGAATATTTCTTTACAGATAGGTCCCTGGAACAGAAACCCTCATATCTTTTTTTCCATAGCTCCTACCGAGGTGATTCCAAGGCCGACGTATTCGTCTCGTCGAGCCCGCCATGTTGGTATCATTTTCATTATGTGTTCACATAGTGGAGATAAGCAGTTTTCCCTTGCCGTAAACAACCCCTTCTCCGAGAGAGAACTGTTTCCGGCGATTTCTTCCGCAAGCTTCTTGCACTTCTTCCCGATGGATCCCTCATCCCAGGCAAGCCACAACTCTCATTCGCTTAATTGCATTCCAATATCAAAGCTTAATTAACTATCTTAATCGCAAGTATATCTATTTATAGTCTGGAATTAGAATATGCAATGTTTGAATAGATGACTACTATGTTGAGTACGAGATTGTTAATAAATAGTATTTAACCCACTAGCCGATGCCATGACGTTGGAGATTACTGTCTATGATTATTTTAGTGTTTCATCCGGTAGTTTGTGGATATGAAGCAATAACAGTGGCTTGAGCTTATAGGTTGTTGGATTACTATGATATCGGAGTGTCACCTATGACAGAAGTATTATTCGGGGATACAATAATTAGTTGGTTGATCGAGAGTCACCTATCCTGGCTTATCCGTGCAGCCACATTTTCCGGTATGGGATGGCCTTAACTTGGTCCGATCGCATGCTCTTTCACCGGTACCACCAAAGAGGGAAGGTTATGCGCGCGCGCTACCTGGGCCTGGTAGGCAGCGATAACCTTGTGAGCCCAGATGAGTTGTTTGGGCCCGTCCCCGTTTGGGATAGTTTAGTTTGGCCACGATGGTGGCAGGTATCATGAGGACACAAGGGCCACCGAGGGCAGGACTCCGGGGGAAGATGAATGTCGGTGGTACGATGGGAGACTCACGGGTCAGGTAGGTTTCGTTGGAGCAATGCTGGTACACCCGAATGGGATTGCGAGGTCAGTGCTCCACGATGTGGGTAAAGTGTACAACCTCTGGAGAGTGTCAAATCTATTCGAATAGCCGTGTCCATGGTATTGGGCAGCCCGTCCAGACCTCAGTAGCTGGTCAACCATAACTATGATATTAGTGATGGAAGAACTCGTCTGAGTATGGTAACAGTTGGACATCCTGCCGGTGACAAGTCTTGGTGTCCGTCTTGAGGATATTTGGTGAAGGTTCTTGGTGATATCACGAGTTGGTCACCTGAGTACGGTGAGAGTAGCCTGGTATAGTTATTTTCAACTATCCATTCGGTGATGATAAATCTTTACCTAATCTTGATTGTTATGATGTTGTCTTGCCTTAATGCTGATGTTTGTTGTGAGCTTGCGAGTACATTCAAAGTATTCACCTGGCGTTTCATGCCAGCGTGTAGGTCATGCCATGATTGCTTGCTTGTCAAGGATTTCGAGTTGCGAGCTAGGATACGTGTTCCAGCTAGAGTCCATGCGGAGTGGAGTTCATCACAACCGTCGTTGTTCCACTGCTAGCGTAGAATTTACCGTAGGCATGCGTAGTATCGCCGTGGTGATGTAATCCAAGTACCCTTGTAACCTTTTCCATAGTAATAAAGATATTATTTGTTCTATGCCAACGGTGCCGTATTGTAGAAGACTTGTCCCTGGGCTGGAATACAGGGTGTTCCTGTTTCCTCTGAGCCGGGGTGCCACAAGTGTTGGTATCAAAGCAGGTCTGGCTGTAGGACGCCCTAGACCGTGCGAGCATTAGTAACCGCTAGTATAGGATATAGTTGGATTGCTGCACTTGTTTGTTGCATTTATTTGTGCATAGCATGCATATAGACTAGATATTTTATCACTAATGATTGATCTGATGAGTGCAAGTGGCATGGGTATCGATGCACCACCTATACCCACCAGTTGCATATTTGCTCCTTGCTGTGGTGTCATCTTTGCCCCAACGGAGTGATGCCAAGGTGCCTGGTTGTGTCGATTCCTTGTCGGATTAATGCACCGGTACTACACCAATGTATTCTCTTCAGCAACCCTATTGTCTCGGTGATAGATATGCTTCTATCCCGGATCTTGCCCATCCCTCTAGCCGTGTTGGCAACACTTACTGATCTTGATTATTAGAAAAGGGCAATGCCCGCAAGCCTTCTTTTCATCGCCATCCTTCCTTGCCATCCATCCTCTCGACGAGTAAGGTTTTCTTCCATACGCTTGATAGTGATGCGGTCGTGACCCCCGTGTTCCAACCCACGATCACCAAGTTCGTCCTCATTAGCTTTCTTCCACACATTGATTCACTTTCGTGCACACCGCCACAACATGTTAGACCGTAGTACCAGAGTTCTTGCGAGATATGTGTGCTTAAGTAGGAATGCATATTATTGCTGTGAATAGTTGTAGAATATGATATTGCCTGTGTGTGATCTTGCTGCTCTGTGTGTTTGTCGTTTGCTTCTTTCTTTGGGCCCTTGGTGTTACCTTATTTTCCCCTTATGGAAGTTGCTCACCGACACTGGACTCAAAGAATCAATGAAGATACAGTCATTTGGAAGCTCAGTTCAGTAATATAGAATTTTCAGCATACTGCATTATGTCAGGAATATCAGGCCTGAATATAAATGATATCCTGGCTGGATGGGTTATCAGCATCAAGTATATATCAATGCAACCTTCGCAGCATCAATCATCGAATCAACAAGAAGGCAAGGATATGTACATTTTGAGTCAAAGGTATGATTCATATACGCGGTTGAGCCTGTTATGAGAACAATTTGAAACCTGCTATACTACGGACGAAAGTCAGAATGTGCTATGAACTTAGTGTTCCGCAAGAAGGATAGCCGAATACCCTGTTGCGTACAAGAAGTAACCGACAACAGGAACGTTAAGGGGATATATATATATATACACACATATATATATACACACACACACACACACACATATATATATATATATATATATATATATATATATATATATATATATATATATATGCACTCAGCTTGCATATGACAAAAAGAAAGCTCAGGGTATAAGCAACCCAGTCTTTCCATGCAAGCTACCAGAAAAGCTTACGACGCAAGGTTCCTGTGACTCCCTCAATACGACACATGGATATTTGCCCATACAAGGCACCCATGCTTCGCCAGTAAGTCATCACAACAAGCTTCCGGTATAAGGTGTCGAGTCTTCCCTAGAAAGTCTTTAAGGGAGGGAAGCATTTGAGATATGGTACCCAATCTTCTTCAGGAAGCTAGCCCGACAAAAGCTTCAAGCACAAGCTATCCAGTCTTCCTTGACAAGATACTCTTGATGACTTACAACACAAGCTAAGTAATCTTTGTAGGGAAGGCATCACATTCTCACTAGTACAAGCTATTCCACCAACAACTG
Source organism: Hordeum vulgare subsp. vulgare (assembly GCF_904849725.1). NCBI lineage: Eukaryota > Viridiplantae > Streptophyta > Magnoliopsida > Poales > Poaceae > Hordeum > Hordeum vulgare. Next base: position 329,666,489 of record NC_058520.1, on the reverse strand, counting down.
GCAGCATATGACCATACCTCTCAAGGATCGGCTCCACAACAGTTGGTCAGAAGGCAAAAAGTCAGTCAGGACACAAGCCTGCTTCAGGAATCAATCGCTCATCCACATATACTCAATATATATGGTGGACATGCTACCTAGGCCATATGAGTTAATCATACAATGATGCCAGCCCGGTGAGTATCCGACTATTGCATGCGCTATATAAGAAGAAGAAGAACGCCAGTTATACACTTCAGTGAGATGACCAACAACCCATGGATAAGTTGTATGGGACACGGATGAACCCTTGCCCGTGTTTCTTCGGTAACGACACCACGCGTGTGTTCTGTGCTGTTTTCGGCCGTCCGGGGTGGATGCCGATTTTTCTTGTCAGCAACTGGCCCGTGTTCTAAGCTATTTTTCGGTCGTCTCAGGCAATTGTCTAATTACTTTCCGTAGTAGTGACTCTATGCTCTGAGCTGTTTCTCAGCCGTCGTAGGGAACTGCTACTTTCTTCTTATCAACACCGGCTCATGCTCTCAGCTGCTTTTCAGCCATCTTGAGTCGGGGTTGAGTTACTCCAGTAATGTCCCAGATCTGAGTTGTAAAGGCCGTTGTGGAGGCTACTGATTTATTTGCCGGTTTTATCCAAGGGTTCAGACGGTCGTTATCCTACAACTGCAACTTGTTAAGTAATATGCCTACCGGAAGATTGTACCTGGCAGCACCCATGGTCATCCGAAGAATAAAGAACACATCAGGCCAAGCTCTTTCATCTAAGGATCCAAGCAAAGAGAACCATAACGAAGGAGCAAGACTGGCCATACAGGTATATTAATGGTTGCAAGATCAACATGGTACATATGCTCAAAACAGTCTAGTTCGACATCAATCACCGTGGGTACACACCCACAGGGTCTATTCCATTTGCAAGGACCCTATATACGGTGAACCCGCTCAACCCAACTAGATATGCTCAAAATCGTCAGAAGGGGATATTTGAATCTATGAGGATGACTGAGACTTCGATTGCACCAAAAGTGCTAAAGCATTACACGACCTACTATTCATTTAAAGGTGTCGACAGACGGAAAGACCAGAATGTTGGACAACAACCTCGGAGCATGTGTCCTCACATATGGGAATCAATCAAAGGATAGCCTGTCGTGATCAAGATGTTTCTGCGAGAACCTCCATCAGAAAAGTCAGCATACATAAACGGATGGAAGTGAGAGTAACATATGAAGATCCAGTGAAACAAACCACCTCGAAGCCAGATAGTCAGTCAGTTGATATTACCGAGAGCATTATACCAAGGCAAAAAGGAAACCCGAGTTGGAAACGGTTTCCTCAAGTGGGGATATTCATGCTTGAACCCTGAGCAACCAAATCTCGAGGACGAGATTTCTTTAAGGGGGGTAGGTTTGTAACACCCTGGATATTCCCATTTTTTTTCTTTTGATTTTGGTTTGGTTTTGCTTTTCTGCGGCTTGGTAGTCTTGGAACCTGAACGGATCACCCTTGATTTTCTCTTCTCTGGTGTCTTGCCAACCTCCAAACCATCCCAAGACCTTGCCAATTTCATCTTGAGCCAATCCCAATAATCTTTTCCGTGGAAACATTCCTTTTTATTTTAAAGGAATAATCCTGTTTGCTCTAGGTTGTGAAGCAACCCACATTTCTATCTCTCTAAAAATTCCCAAATAATTCTCATAAATCTCTTGGGTCAGATCTTCCTCATATGTGACAAAATCTTCCTTGCCATGTTCAAAAATATTCCTCAAATATTCCTTTTCTGATTCTGCCCTAGCTGTCAAGTTGTGAAGCAAGTACCCTTTATATGTTCTTGCTTGATCTCAAAATTTGTGGGCACTCTTTCCTATCCATATCATTGCCTCATGCCAAAATTCAACCTCATTTGGCTAGTAAATATTTCTTGGCAAATTTCCAAAGTTTCTGATCCAGAGGAAGCTTTGTGAAGGACGTGCTAGCTAAGAGTATTCAAATGAGTTGAACTTTTGCCATGATCTCAATATGCTCAAATCATGCCTCTCCACCAAATTTGAGCATCGCCTCATCAACCATGTGACCACAACATCAAATTTTGGCTTCTGGTCATATCTTCCAGTTGTGAAGCAACTATATTTTGTATTGCATCATAATTGCTGGAAATTTACCAGAGCATTCTCCTACTCATATGATGTGTCTCCACGAAATTTGGGCTCATGTTATCTATAAAATAATTCTCTAGAATTTTCCTAAAATTTTGTCCAGCAGGATGCTATGTGAAGGAACTACCACTTTGGTTTATCCACATGGTCTGAAATTTATACAGTGTCTTCATATGCCTAAATCACTAGCCTCCTCCAAATGTTATCCCCATATCTGTTGATAGGTGAGTGCCACATCAAAATCTGTGTTCTGGACCAGATTGGTCAGTTGCAAAGCAACTATATTGAATCTTGGTCCTTTGCTTCTCAAACTTCTCAGGATTGTAGTCCTTCTTAACCCAAACCTCCCACACGTCAACTTTGGTTCCTATTACGTTCCTGTTGATCAGAGCTATGCAACAAAGTTTGCTGCAGGAAACTTCCAGTGAATCCTCCCATCCATTCTTAGCCCCTTTTGGTGATCTATCTCCTCATAAGGACCTCACCTTGGAAGGACTCAGTGCTAGACATTGTGTTGCATGCCAGGGTGCACCGCGTGCACCAGTTCACGTGGTGACCACGCCTTTGGCATGCCATATGCGCGCTCTGTGCATTGGCCCCCTCGGGGTTGTCGGTTTCCTCCTCTTCCTCGACCCCTAGACATGTCCAGCAGCTTCCCCATCGTCGTCTTCTTCCTCATGGACCCCTCTCCCCCTCCAGCTTCTTCCTTGCCGCGCCGCGACAAGCCCCACTTCTATTCTGCCTGTGGCCACCGTTGTCCTCTCTCCTTGCAAGCTCTCCCGAAGCCACCTCCTTCTTCTCATCGCCCCTGGAGGCCTTGCCGACGTCACCGTCTCCTGCCATGTGCCCTGGAGCGCTAGTGCGGCGATAAGGCCGCCACAGCGGCCATGCTAATCCGGTTGCTCCAACCGGCTATAAAAAGCCGCGGCTGAGCCTCTCCCCGGGCATCCCCGAGCCTCTCCTCCCCTCGTCTCTTCCCTAGATGCCTCCCCGACTCCTCTCTACCTCGCCGGAATGCCTCCTCGCCTCCAATTGCCGCCATGGCCGCTGCACTCCTCTGCTCAAATTTGAGCACGGTCGGCCTCCTCCCCTCCTTCTTTCCCCACCTAAGAAGCCCTCGGAGTCCAAAGGAGCTTCTCCCCCTCTTTTCTCCTCTTCCCGACGCCCTGGAGCTCGAGCTCGCCGCAACGGCCATCTGTCCCATCGCCGTCCGGCCGCCTCAGGGCACCCCCGCCTCCGCCTCGACCACCCACGGACGTGGAGTGGATTGGAGTATCCATCCCCGTTGGTGCCCAATACCGACGTGGTCTCTCATCGCGGGCACCGGCGAGGCCGTTGCCTCGCCTGCTCTGTGTCGGGATGGATGGGGGAGGAGGAAGAAGGAGGCGAGAGGAGAGAGAGAGGGACCACACAGGTGGGCCCTGACCCCACGTGTCGGAGAGACAAGGCCCGCCAGCTCGGATAAGTGTACGAGCCCGCTCTGTAATACGTTTCCCCTGCTCGGAAACGTATTCTAATCTAGTGCGCGACCGACCGTGCTGTCAAGGATCCCTCTGTGAATATTTCTTTACAGATAGGTCCCTGGCAGAGAAACCCTCATATCTTTTTATCCATAGCTCCGATCGAGGTGATTCCAAGGCCCACTTCTTTGTCTCGTTGAGCCCGTCATGTTGGTATCATTTTCATTATGTGTTCACACAGTGGAGAATACCAGTTTGCCCTTGTCGTAAACAACCCCTTCTCCGAGAGAGAACTGTTTTCGGTGATCTCTTCCGCGAGCTTCTCGCACTTCTTCCCGTTTAATCCCTTATCCCAGGCAAGCCACAACTCTCATTTGCTTAATTGTATTGCAATATTATAGCTTAATTAACTATCTTAATCGCAAGTATATGTATTTATAGTATGAATTAGAGTATGCAATGTTTGAATATATGACTATTATGTTGATTACGGGATTGTTAATAACTAGTATTTACCCCACTAGCTCATGCCATGATGTTGGAGATTACTGTCTATGATTATTTTGGTTTCATCCGGCAGTTTGTGGATATGAAGCAATAACAGTGGCTTGAGCTTATGGGTTATTGGATTACTATGATATCGAAGTGTCACCTATGACAAAAGTATTATTCGAGGATAAGATAATTACTTGGTTGATCGAGAGTCACCTATCCGGGTTTATCCGTGCAACCACATTTGCCGGTATGGGACGACCTTAACTTGGTCCGGTCGCATGCTCTTTCACCGGTACCACCAAAGAGGGAAGGTTATGCGCGTGCGCTACCTTGGCCCGGTAGGAGGTGATAACCTTGTGAGCCTAGTTGAGTTGTTTGGACCCGTCCCCATTTGGGACCGTTTAGTTTGGCCACGACGGTGGCAGGTGTCATGAGGACACAGGGGCCACCCAGGGCAGGACTCCAGGGGAGGATGAATGCTAATGGTACGATTGGAGAGTCACGGGTCAGGCAAGTTTCGTTGGAGCAATGCTGGTCCACCCGAATGGGATTACGAGGTCAGTGCTCCATGATGTGGGTAAAGTGTGCAACCTCTGCAGAGTGTCAAACCTATTCGAATAGCCGTGTCCATGGGCATTGGACAACCCGTCCAGACCTGAGTAGGTGGTCAACCGTAACTATGATATTAGTGATGGAAGAACTCGTTTGAGTATGGTAACAGTTGGACATCATGCCGGTGACAAGTCTTGGTGTCCGTCTTGAGGATATTTGGTGAAGGTTCTTGGTGAGATCACGAGTTGTTCACCAGAGTACGGTGAGTGTAGCCTGGTATAGTTATTTTTATCTATCCCTTCGGTGATGATAAATCTTTACCTAATCTTGATTGCTATGATGTTGTCTTGCCTTAATGCTGATGTTTGTTGTGAGCTTGCGAGTACATTCAAAGTACTCATGTGGCGTATCATGCCAGCTTGCAGGTCATGCCATGATTGCTTGCTTGTCAAGGATTCTGAGTTGCGAGCTAGGATACGCGTTCCAGCCAGAGTCCCTGTGGAGTGGAGTTCATCACAACTGTCGTTGTTCCGCTGCTAGCGTAGAATTTACCATAGGCAGGCGTAGTATCGCCATGGCGATGTAATCCAAGTACCCTTGTAACCTTTTCCATAGTAATAAAGAGCTGATTTGTTCTATGCCAACGGTGTCGTATTCCAGAAGGCTTGTCCCTGGGCTCAAATAGGGTGTTCCGGTTTCCTCTGAGCCGGGGTGCCACATATCATGAACAATAGTTTAAGTTGTCTTTGCAAATTATGTTGTAGATCAATGGATCGCGAGTAGCTCCAATGAATTTTAATGCGTTCCTAGTGAAACCTAAGATAATACATGATGGAAGCAACTTTGCGAATTGAGTCCAAAATCTAAGGATTATCCTCACGGCTTCGCAAAAGGCTTATGTCCTTGATGCACCGCTTGGTGCGCCACCCCCTCCAGCGTCGTCTGTGGATGTTGTGAACGTCTGGCAGACACGTATTGATGACTACACGATAGTTCAGTGCGCCATGCTATACGATTTAGAATCGGGACTTCAAAGGCATTTCGAATGTCATGGGGCATATGAGATGTTCGAGGAGTTGAACTTTGTTTTTCATGAAAATGCCCGGAATGATAGGTATGAGACCTTCGACAAATTCTTTGGCTACAAGATGGAGAAGAATAATTCTGTTAGTGAGCACATACTCAGAATGTCTGGGTACTACAACCGTTTGACTCACACTACTGGAATCATAGAATTTTCCATCAGCCAGTTCTTTGCCGTCTACTGGCTGATGGCAACTCTTTGCCATTAGCTTCGAGAAAACATACGACAAAGATATGGCTGATGGCAAAGGGCCTTTTTGCCATCAACCATATCTTTGCCGTGTGCCAGCAGATGGCAACAAAGGAAAGGTAGACGACAATGGGTTCAGACCCCACCCCAACTTTGTCATCTCCCAGCGGATGACAAAGAGGGGGCACGCAGACGGCAAAGGCTATGGCCTAATGACCGACGCCACCCCCTCCCCCACCCCATCTTTATCGTCCTCCACGGACGACAAAGGCCCACCTATCCTAATGGCCGCCGTTAGGCCCCCCTCTCCTCTCTCTCCCCTATCTCCCCTAATGGCCGGCTCTACCCCCCACTCACCCACCCCACGCTCTACTCTCTGTCTCTCTCCCTCGCCCTCGCCACAGCCCGCACCTCCAGCCACTAGAGCTCCCCCGCGTCACCAGCCACCGGAGCTCCCCCGCGCTGGCCACCCATCGCCCCTCCTTGTCCCTGCGCCGACCTTGCACCAGCCACCCCTCCCCACGCCGGCCACCCCCTCCCCATAGCTCTCCCTGTGCTGTCCATGCACCGACCACCCCTCCCCGTGCCGGCCACCCCCGCTCCGGCCACCCCCTCCTCGCAACTCTCCCTGTGTCGGCCGCGCGCAGGCCAGCCCTCCCTGCGCCAGCAACCCTCGCTGCGGTCGGCGCCCCTTCCCTTCTCGGGGCCCCTTCCCACTCGGCGTCCCACCGGCCCGGCCCCCCACCGCCAGGCCCCCCACTGTCCTGGCCTCCACACACTTCCTCCAACGCCGACCGCACCAAGGTGAGGTTTTTCCCCCTTTTCTGTTTAATGCTATGTTAGTTTATTTAGTGCTATGTTAGATTAGTGTTAGTTTTAATTAGGTAAGATCTAGTGGTAGGTTATATTTGATTAGATGTTTTCTGTTTTACTGCTAGGTTTAGTTAATTAGTCATAATTAAAAGAAGTAGAAAAAAGATGAAGAAGAAAAGAAGAATAAGTAGAAGACGGAAGAAGAAGAAGAAGAAGAGGAGGAGGAGGAGGAGGAGAAGAAGAAGAAGAGAAGATGAGAAGAAGAGAAGAAAGAAGAGGAAACAGAAAAGAAGGAAGAAGAAGAAGAAAATAATAATAATAATAATAATAAGAAGAAGAAGAAGAGGAGAAGGAAAGAAGAAGAAGAAGTAGAAGAAGAGGAGAAGAAGAAGAAGAATAGGATAAGGAAAGAAGAAGAAGAAGAAGTAGAAGAAGAGCAACTGTCAATGCTTTATGTGATGTGATGTGATTAGTAATAATATTTTTTGATAGTTTGAACTATCAATGCTTTATGTGATGTGATGTCCTAATTTTTTTCACTTGTTAAAATGTACATGCTTTGTGCTATTCATCTCCTTGGCCTCATCGTCGTCGAAGATTTTGTTTCGTGATCCCGCTGTTGTTCGACTACTCCCTGTACAATCGAGGGTGAGCTACAATCATGTCAATATATTTCATTTTCATGCTAAGTCGCGTAACCTAGGCATCTCCCGTCCGAAAGGGTTGCATCGATAAATATGCATTCGGTTGCATATTTATCACAGTAACTCATTGAGATTGTCCATCGATTTTCACGGACAGCCGAGTATGTGTGGAGTGAGTACATTCTCCATGCTCTACCCCATTCCAAGACAAAATTTCGGCAGCGCCTCCCCATTGTTCTCGGGATGCACATTCTCTCGGTTTTTTGCAGAGACGTGTATTTGGAGAACAGCGGGGAGGTGCTGCCAAAATTTTGTCTCAGAATGGGGTAGAGCATGGAGAGTGTACTCACTCTATACATAATCGGGTGGGATTAGGACCTATATTTAACTATTAGTGTGTAGGTTGCATGGACGTAGTAAAATTGACAAACTAGATTAATTGATGAATATACATGCTAAATTATATATATATATCTGGTGTCTTTAGCAGCTAGGCAAGATGAGTGATCGTGCATGGATGTACACCGGTCACACTAGTCACAAATAGATGACCAAAGAATGGTTTATAAAAATGATGGAGTTTGTGAAAGACGCATTTGCAAATGGCCAGGAAACAAACTGGTGCCCCTGTCCTGGCTGCGACAACTATAAAAAGAGGACAAAGACTGAAATGATCAAACACCTGCAGAGGAGGGGTTTTCAGCCTAATTATACATGTGTACATTTCATGGTGAGTCTAGACAACACACCAGAGCTGAGGTGGTTTGTCGTTGCACCGGTGAGCATGGTACCGGGATCGAAAGTATGGTGCAAGACTTTGATGATGCTCGGGATTCGGACGATTAGATGGAGGAATCTGCAAAGGCCTTCTATGAAATGTTGGAGTCTTCAAAACGTCCACTCCAGGAGCACACTAAGCTTTGTCAGCTGGATGCCATTTCACAAGTACTGGCTCTGAAGGCTCAGTTCAACTTGGGAAGGGAATGCTACAATGCGATGATGACACTATTTGGACGCTTTCTACCCAAAGGCCATGTTATGCCTGCAAACCTATACAAGTCGGACAAAATACTTCGTGTACTTAAGATGCCATATGAGAAGATACATGCGTGTGAGAAAGGATGTGTGTCGGGGAAAAACCAACACCTATGGGAAGCTCAAGGAGTCCCTTGATCGTTTGGCGGGGAGAGGGAGGTATGGCGTTGAGAGCGGAACTAGCAATCAACACCGGCAAGGTTCTTTTACCCAGGTCCGGGCTGCTTGGCGCGTAAAACCCTACTCCTGCTTAGTTTGTATTGCGGGCTTACTGTAGGTTGATTTTGCTACAATAACTTAGTAGGTGATTAGGGAGTATCCGATCCCCAAAAAGTCCAACCCCCTAATAATGAGCTTTGGGCCTCCTTTTATAGGCAAAGGGGTCACCAACAGTGTGCTCAAGGGATGTACAGTGAACAATGTTCACCGCTCTACTTCTTCGATGGTGTCAGGGGTAGTAAATTCCTTGTCTCGCCCTTGACCTGCTGCAAGGTGGTTGCGACATGTACCCAGGTGAATCGACACCTGGGCCTTGCGCTGGCACACGAGGGCTGTGCTGGAGCGGTCAGATTGCGGTAGAAACTTGTGGGGACACCTGGCGAGTGAGCAGGGACTTGCTAGCCTGGAGCCTCCTTCGGATGACTTGGTCACCTCCCCGGCAAGGAAGGCTTGCCGGGGGCCTTGAACACTTTCCTGGCAAGGAGGGTTTGCCGGGGGCCTCGCCAGTGTGTGCGAGTCTTCTCGGCAAGGGAAGCTTGTCGGGTCTTGCTAATCTTCGGGTAGTCTTCCCGACGAAGTGATCGTGCCAGGGCTTGGGGAATCTTACCAACAAGGAGGGCTTGCTGAGGCCTTGCGTCTGGAACCCTTGTATCCCACACCCCTTGAGAGGGAAGGGTGTGGCCTTGGTGGGTCTTGGATTGCTTGCCTGCTGTTCTTCCTGGCACACTGCTGTCGGGGGCGTTGCCGATGCCCGTGCACATGTCTGGGGCACAAGGGATCCCAGTCTCTAGTGCACCGACAGGAGCCCTCGGGCCTGGGCCGCGGACACACGCGGGGCGTGGCTGGGCCATGCCCAAAGTAGTGCACGAGCTTCCCTGGCGGGGAACTCTGCAGTCTTGGAGCCGTTGCAGGCGGCCCTTCCCCAGGTCATGCATCAAATGCGCGAGGTGGAGAAGTGCATGCATAGTAGCCTCCCCACCTCCTGACGCATTACTGCCACACGTGAAGCATGCACAGTAAAGGTTGGGCAAGTGGCGTTCGTGGCCATAATGGCTGCATTTGTGGCAGGACCCGCCCCCGCATGCGTTGGTGCAGCGGGGCGATTCCCTGTTCGCTCGTGATCATGGGTGACTGGGCGGATGGGGGTGGCGGTTTCTGGAGTGAGGGGTGTTATCCCCCCGCGCCTTGCCCTATAAATTAGGGTGTTTGCAAGGGGGTTTTGCTCATCCATCAGCTCATGGAACATCACCACCCCTAGCTTTGGATCTGTAGAATCTTTCCTTGTTTCAGGTGGCACTCGCCCCTAACCATGGTTAGGGGACGAGGGAGGCTACCATCGGCCGCTAGGGCGGCAAGGGGATCCCACTCGGATCATGCCACAACTTCAGGGGGCACAACTGCGGTGGGCGATACGAGTGCCCGTGGTGGCGGAGGGGCGAGAAGCCGCGGTCGCCGCGGGGTCCGTGGCCGAGGGAGGCGGAGTGCTACTCCAGCATCTCCGCCTTCTCCCGTGCTTGGCGGGCACTCGGACGGGATGACACTGGAATTCGACATGGAACTACACGGCTTCCCGCGGGGCCATTTGCATCTCCCTCCCCCTTTTTCTAGGGCGATGGAGGCCGCCAAGCCCCCTGTCTTGTGGTTGCGGGCGTACAGCTGCTCCCACGGCGCTTTGCAAGTGCATGTGAAGTACCCGAAGTGCCGCTCGATGTTGCTTGTGCGGGGCTGGAAAGCCTTCGCCCGCGCCCACAGCCTCGAGGATGGGCATATCCTCCGCTTCAAGCTAGCCGAGGATAATATGCTATCCGTCAAGTTTTATGGGCACAAAGGTGTGCGCCTCGGTTGCTGCAAAGAGAGATCAAGGGGCGCCGAACGTCCCTCCTCGAGCGATAGCGACGGGGATGAAAGTGGCGGCAGTGGCACTCTTGGCAGGTCAGGATCTCGGGGGTTCAAGTCGGAGTACGACTCCCCGAGCTCCGACTGACCACCGGCCCTGCCACCGAGGCTTGCTCACGCCACTCCGCGCCCGACAGGGTTACTCTGCCGGAGCCCGCATCGACGCCTCGTCTTTGAGGAAGTGCGATCGCGGGCTCTGGCACCTTCATCGCCTCGGGTCGCCCTGTCTTCCACCTCCGTTCTCCCCTGCGCAGTGCTGGTCCAGGAGGAACCAACCCGGGTTGTGTCGGGGGTCGTCCCGCTTTTTGTCTTCTTGAACTTCTGTCCGGCGAATGCGTTTCTCGCCAAAAGACAGTGTAATAGGTTAGAGTAGCAAAAATCATTCATGTAATATGTCTGAGTTCGTTTCGAACAAATGAACGAAATGTTGTTTCCCTTGCGTCTGATTCTTCTCCTTGTGTGATACGCCTTTTGCGTTTTTCGGAAGCTTGCTGGCGTGTATGGTCCTACCGCTAGTGCTTTGAGGAACGGATCCTCAGCAGTTCGCTTGAGGGGTCATTACCGGCAAGGATCCTTGCTGCACTCAGTGCAACCATTAGATCGTCGAGCGTGGCTCGAGACGAAATAAGGAGCTATGCAACCACTTAGACTGTTGAACAGGTTCGAAACCGTGTGAAGGCGCTCTATGGCCGTTTTGGTCATTGAACTAGTTCAAAACAAAACTAAGGTGCACTGATCCTGACAATGTTCCATCTATGCGCAGGTTTCTCAAACAAGGTTCACGATCTTTCAGAAAGGGAATAACCTATCTACTATGAAATCTCAATCTAGAATATTTATCACTTATCTGTCGTGGCGCAGTACTTCTCCCTGCGACACTTGGGTCTTTTGCCGGGGTCTCAGACCCCCGGCAAGGCGGAGACTATACTCTTCCGACAACTTCCCCTCCGGCAAGGTATTTACTGACAGTTTCTCGACTACCGTCTAGAAAGGGGGTTGCCAGAGTATAATTCATTTTCCTGTTCTGACTCGCAATGCTGGCGGAGCCCCCGAGCACACCTTTGGCGAAGACGTGACCCTTTCGGGGGAAAGCGTTCGGCTGGAGTGCGCGCTTGGGTTCCGGGGCCCGTAGGCGCATTCTCGATGGCTATGCACCTCTCCGTGGAGGTGTGTCGGTCGGAGTATGCGCCGGAGGCCTCGCTGGAGCCCGCAGGCACACCTTCTACAACAACGCACTATCCCGGAGCGGTACGTCTGCCTGGTGCTTGTGGGCTCGAGGTCTCCGCCCTACCTAGCCCATGCTCGCGCAGCGGGGCGCTCGCGGAGGCGTCAGGAGGCCATGACGAAGTAGAGAAACCACTGTTGCGCCCTGCTTCGAGGGCCTGCAGTGGTGTGCTCCATCTCCTAAGATCTGATGCAGAACTTGCTTGAATCTGCTAAGAAGCCCTCAACCGTAGATCCCCCTACCCGACGCGCCCAAAGATGTCGGGGAAAATCCTAGACCTATGGGAAACTCGAGGAGTCCCTTGATCATTTGGCGGGGAGAGGGACGTATGGCATTGAGAGCGGAACTATACATCAACACCAGCAAGGTTCTTTTACCCAGGTTCGAGCCGCTTGGCGCGTAAAACCCTACTCGTGCTTAGTTTGTATTGCGGGCTTACTGTAGGTTGATTTTGCTACAGTAACTTAGTAGGTGATTAGGGAGTCTCCGATCCCCAAAAGTCCAACCCCCTAAGAATGAGCTTTGGGCCTTCTTTTATAGACAAAGGGGTCACCAATAGTGCACTCAAGGGATGCACAGTGAACAGTGTTCACCGCTCTACTTTTTTGGTGGTGTCAGGGGCAGTAAATGCCTTGTCTGGCCCCTGACCTGCCACAAGGTGGTTGCGACACGTACCTAGGTGAATCGACACCTGGGCCTTGTGCTGGCACATGAGGTGTGTGTTGGAGCGGTCGGATTGCGGTAGAAACTTGTGGGGACACCTGGCGAGCGAACAGGGACTTGCTGGCCTGGAGCCTCCTTCGGGTGACTTGGTCACCTCCCCGGCAAGGAAGGCTTGCCGGGGGCCTTGAACACTTTCCCGACAAGGAGGGTTTGCCGGGGCCTCGCCAGTCTTTGCGAGTCTTCCTGGCAAGGGAAGATTGCCGGGGTCTTGCTAATCTTCGGGTAGTCTTCCCGGCGAAGTGGTCTTGTCGGGGCTTTGGGAATCTTCCCGACAAGGAGGTCTTGCCGGGGCCTTGCGTCTGAACCCGTGTACCCCACACCCTTAGAGAGGGAAGGGCGTGGCCTTGGTGGGTCTTGGATTGCTTCCCTGCTGTTCTTCCTGGCAAACTGCTGTCGGGGGCGTTGCCGATGCTCGTGCACAAGTCTGGGCACAAGGGACCCCAGTCTCTAGTGCACCAGCAATGTGCCTCATTTAGGAAGTATTATGTGGACTTGTACTATGGTCCCATTTGCATGTCTTCCAGGTATGTTGTGGTAGACAACGATGTGGGTGAGAAGAGCCAGACCAAAATCCCAGTTAATGTTCTTTGGTATATGCTAATCATACGAAGACTTGAACATCTTTTCATGGTCGAAGAGATGGCTAGACAGATGACATGGCACAAATTGGGCAAAAGAACCGAACTAGATGCAGACGGGAATACGATGGCGGTACACAAAGCGGATGGGGAAGCGTGGAAGGATTCCGATGCATTACATCTGGATAAAGCGGCAGATCCAAGGCATCCTCGAGTGTGCATGGGCACGGATGGGTTCAATCCCTTTGGCATGACGGCAACCCAATATAGTTGTTGGCCTATATTTGTCATTCCACTCAATTCCCCAGACAGATTATAAAAAGAAAGAACATATTCCTGACGTTGATAATTCCAGGGCCGAACTATTTGGGAAAGAATAAGAATATGTACATGCAGCCGCTTAAGGATGAATTGCAAGAAGGTTGGGATAATGGGGTCAAGACATACGATGTCGCTAGGCAAGAAAACTTCAAAATGCATGTCTCGTACATGTACTCGATGCATGACTTTCCGACGTATGCACTATTCTCTGGATGGTGTGTGTATTGAAGGTTCTCGTGCCCCACGTGCAAGGCAGCTCTTCAGTTTCATTGGTTGCAAGCGGGTGGGAAGTATTCTTGCCGTTACTTCCATAGACAATTCCCGGATCCTCACCATCAGTTCGGAAAAGACAAGAAGAACTTTACCAAAGGTAAAGATGTCAAAAACTAGGCACCACCTGCGTCGACAGTCCAACATATCCTGGATCAGTTAAACGCCCTCGAGCCTGATCCAGAGCGTCCACGTATTTCAAGGGGTATAATTCAGGACATGCGTGGACTCACAAGCCATGCTTGTGGGATCTGCCTTACTTCAAAGACCTCCTTCTTCCACACAACATCGACATTATGCACACTACAAATAATACCGGAGAGGCCATTTTTTGTACATTGTTCGGCATAGATGGGAAGTCAAAGGATAATACTAAGGCTAGAATCGATCAAGAGACACTATGTCATAGACCGTTACAAAACATGCGACAATCGCTTGGAAAGCAGAAGTGGTCAAAGGCAAAGGTCTGCTTCAATCTTGGAAGGCCATCTACGAGGGAAATTATCCTTTGGGTATGCAACGAATTTAAAGAGGGGAGCGATTCTTGAAAAGTTGAAAATATTTGGTCTCAAGAGTCATGATTGGCACATATGACTTGAGCGGGTAATGCCGGTAATGTTACGTGGCTTTATTCCCGAGGATGAATGGCTAGTACTGGAAAAGCTGAGATGTTTCTTTTGTGTTCTTTGTGCGAAAGAACTGTCGCCTGGTGTGGTAGATGACATGGAGGAGTTGGCACCGGATTTTCTCTGCAAGTTAGAGAAGATCTTTCCATCAAGCTTCATTAATCCAATGCAACATTTGATTTTACATCTCCCGACCGAGGCAAGATTGGGTTGTCCCGTGCAAAATTGTTGGTGCCTTGCAACTGAGAGGATGGAGAAGACGCTTCGAGCTAAATGTAAATTTAAACCTATAATTGAAGCATGGATGGGTGAGGCATTCATTACCGAGGAGGTGGAAAACTTCATGACAACACACTACGAAGCCAAAAATTGTCATTTGCATAATCCGAAGCCTCAGCACAATGATGAGGACCCTAAAAAGATGGATCCAACCTCAGCCTATTCAAAGGGAAGCTCGCACCAGCCGGTGCTTTGAAACCAATAACATTGGATGTCGAAGAATGGTGGACCATTCCGTTGTATATCTTCAACAACCTAACAGAAGTGCGGCTGTACATCGAGTAAGTTCTCGGTACATTATTCCGCAACTTCTAATTCCGTTGAACTACTCTTATTACCGGATATTTGATACGGTCGATACGTCGCCAAATTCTCGGATGGAGAGGTCATCCAAATTGATTCCGTCGAAGAGTATGAGCTTCTGGCAAAGCATGGGGGCGGCTATCCCGGTTTCATCTATTGGTTCAAACAAACAGTAGTTATCAATAATGGGCCATTTCATTTCTTGGTCTAATTTGCGGCTAATGCAACAATCATTTCGTATTGAACTTGTGTAGGCTAATTCACAGTCTATGGACGCCGAATTGAGGCAAGTCGCTAATGGTTTTGACTATAAGGTCCATTCATTTGAGAAATACAACATCAACGGGTATCACTTTCGTACCTTTGGCAAAGAGCTATCTATGCCCGACCGTAAATCTACAAATTGTGGTGTCTCTGCTATGAACGAAGGAGGTACCGAGTATTATGGAAGAGTTGAAGCAATGAACTTCACTTCTATGGTGAAAACCCACCGAACGTCGTAGTCTTCAAATGTTATTGGTTCCAGCCGAAGGAGACTAGAAGGACTCATGGATATATATGGCTAGTCGAATTCAAGCAAATCACCCATTTAGATGTTCCCGATGTCTATATTATGGCTTAATAGCCGACCCAAGTTTTCTATCTACCGTGGGCCTGCGAAACTAATAAGGATCTGAATGGTTGGGATGTTGTTTATGAAGTGCCGCCACATGCTAGACCACCTTCCCCAGATGAAGAGGATTATGAACCTCACATTAACCTAGGCACATATGATGGAGAATTCTTCCAAGAAACACGTCTTTCGAAGAAATGTTTCGAGAACCATTGTAGTTCACCCCAGAACATGGAAGTAGACAGAGATAGCGAATCTGACTTCACCCCTGAGCTGGAACCAGTAAAGCCAGAACTAGAAGAGGTTATTGCTACGGATGACCTGTCAATGCTTGACCGATTACAGAAAGGCATTTCACAAGTTGATGCCGGTGAACCTGAGCACGTCATTCATGAAAACACGCGTGATAGTGATGATGATGATGCATTTATTGGTCCACACTATTATTAGTTTGTATGCATCCTAACTTAAATTATATATGTACATATTATTATTCATGTCAAGTATTCACTTTTTTATGTTGTACTAATTTATTTTACTCTTTATCTTGGCAGGTGTTGAAATATGGTGGGAGCGGGTCCAGATCACTTGGCGGCCCGCGCGAGGGGTACTTCCATTCCACCTGAGTCTCTCCGTAGAGTGCGGGCACACAATCTGGGGACACCCGCGGGTGCTTCTTCGTCGGCGTCGTTGCCCAACCGGAGAGGAGGTCGGGCAAGCGGGAAGAAGGCGAAGGGTACATGACGTGGCCGCGGGAGAGGTAGAAAGACTCCTACGCCGTCCTCGCCACCACCCCGAGTTGATTCACCCGAGCATAAGACTACTATGGTGGACTGATGCGTCCATTTTGCATCAGACTTTCATGTTGATATTTATCGCTTTTTGGGCTGTTATTACACTTCACGGTACAATACTTATGCCTTTTCTCTCTTATTTTGCAAGGTTTACATGATGAGGGAGAATGCCGACAGCTGGAATTCTGGCCTGAAAAAGGAGCAAGTTTGAGATACCTATTCTGCGCAACTCCAAAAGCCGTAAAAATCAATGATAATTTATTTTGGAATTTATAAAAAATACTGGGCCGAAGTGTTGGGGAACGTCGCATGGGAAACAAAAATTTTCCTACGCGCACGAAGACCTATCATGGTGATGTCCATCTACGAGAGGGGATGTGTGATCTACGTACCCTTGTAGACCGTACAGCAGAAGCGTTAGTGAACGCGGTTGATGTAGTGGAACGTCCTCACGTCCCTCGATCCGCCCCGCGAACCATCCCGCGATCAGTCCCACGATCTAGTGCCGAACGGACGGCACCTCCGCGTTCAGCACACGTACAGCTCGACGATGATCTCGGCCTTCTTGATCCAGCAAGAGAGACGGAGAGGTAGAAGAGTTCTCCGACAGAGTGACGGCGCTCCGGAGGTTGGTGATGATCTCGTCTCAGCAGGGCTCCGCCCGAGCTCCGCAGAAACGCGATCTAGAGGTAAAACCGTGGAGATATGTGGTCGGGCTGCCGTGGCAAAGTTGTGTCAAATCAGCCCTAAAACCTCCGTATATATAGGGGGAGGAGGGGGAGCCTTGCCTTGGGGTCCAAGGACCCCTAAGCGCTTCGGCCGAGCCAGGGGGGGCAGCCCTCCCCTTCCAAACCGAGTCCAACTAGGTTTGGAAGGAGGAGTCCTTCCCCCTTTTCCCACCTCCTCTTTTTTTTCTTTTCTCTTTGATTTTTCTTCCTATGGCGCATAGGGCTCTTTTGGGCTGTCCCACCAGCCCACTAAGGGCTGGTGCACCACCCCCAATGCCTATGGGCTTCCCCGGGGTGGGTTGCCCCCCCGGTGAACTCCGGAACCCATTCGTCTTTCCCGGTAACTCCGAAAACCTTCCAGTAATCAAATGAGGTCATCCTATATATCAATCTTCATTTCCGGACCATTCCGGAAACCCTCGTGACGTCCGTGATCTCATCCGGGACTCCGAACAACATTCGGTAACCAACCATATAACTCAAATACACATAAAACAACGTAGAACCTTAAGTGTGCAGACCCTGCGGGTTCGAGAATTATGTAGACATGACCCGAGAGACTCCTCGGTCAATATCCAATAGCGAGACCTGGATGCCCATATTGGATCCTACATATTCTACGAAGATCTTATCGTTTGAACCTTAGTGCCAAGGATTCATATAATCCCGTATGTCATTCCCTTTGTCCTTCGGTATGTTACTTGCCCGAGATTCGATCGTCAGTATCCGCATACCTATTTCAATCTCGTTTGCCGGCAAGTCTCTTTACTTGTTCCGTAATACAAGATCCCGCAACTTACACTAAGTCACATTGCTTGCAAGGCGTGTGTGTGATGTTGTATTACCGAGTGGGCCCCGAGATACCTCTCCGTCACACGGAGTGACAAATCCCAGTCTCGATCCATACTAACTCAACGAACACCTTTGGAGATACCTGTAGAGCATCTTTATAGTCACCCAGTTACGTTGCGACGTTTGATACACACAAAGTATTCCTCCGGTGTTAGTGAGTTATATGATCTTATGGTCATAGGAACAAATACTTGACACGCAGAAAACAGTAGCAACAAAATGACACGATCAACATGCTACGTCTATTAGTTTGGGTCTAGTCCATCACGTGATTCTCCTAATGACGTGATCCAGTTATCAAGCAACAACACCTTGTTCATAATCAGAAGACACTGACTATCTTTGATCAACTGGCTAGCCAACTAGAGGCTTGCTAGGGACATTGTTTTGTCTATGTATCCACACATGTAAATGAGTCTTCATTCAATACAATTATAGCATGGATAATAAACTATTATCTTGATACAGGAATTATAATAATAACTATATTTATTATTGCCTCTAGGGCATAATTCCAACAGTCTCCCACTTGCACTAGAGTCAATTATCTAGCCCACACATCATCATGCGAATTACATTGTAATAAATCTAACACCCATACAGTTCTGGTGTTGATCATGCTTTGCCCGTGGAAGAGGTTTAGTCAGTGGGTCTGCTACATTCAGATCCGTGTGCACTTTGCATATATTTACGTCCTCCGCTTCGACGTAGTCGCGGATGAGGTTGAAGTGTCATTTGATGTGTCTGGACTTCTTGTGAAACCGTGGTTCCTTTGCTAAGGCAATGGCACCCGTGTTGTCGCAGAACAAGGTTATTGGATTCAGTGCGCTTGGCACCACTCCAAGATCCGTCATGAACTGCTTCATCCAGACACCCTCCTTACCGCCTCCAAGGCAGCCATGTACTCCGCTTCACATGTAGAATCTGCTACGACACTTTGCTTGGAACTGCACCAACTTACCGCACCCCCATTAAGAATAAATACGTATCCGGTTTGCGACTTAGAGTCGTCCGGATCTGTGTCAAAGCTTGCATCGACGTAACCTTTTACGGCGAGCTCTTCGTCACCTCCATACACGAGAAACATCTCCTTAGTCCTTTTCAGGTACTTCAGGATATTCTTGACCGCCGTCCAGTGATCCACTCCTGGATTACTCTGGAACCTACCTGCCATACTTATGGCCAGGCTAACGTCCGGTCTAGTGCACATCATTGCATACATGATAGAACCTATGGCTGAAGCATAGGGGACGATGCGCATATGCTCTCTATCCTCATCAGTTGCTGGGCACTGAGTCTTACTCAATCTCGTACCTCGTAAAACTGGCAAGAACCCTTTCTTGGACAGTTCCATTTTGAACCTCTTCAAAACTTTATCAAGGTATTTGCTTTGTGAAAGTCCTATCCGGCGTTTTGATCTATCCGTGTAGATCTTAATGCCTAGAATGTAAGCAGCTTCTCCTTGGTCCTTCATAGAGAAACTTTTATTCAAGTAATCCTTTATGCTCTCCAAAAACTCTATGTTGTTTCCAATCAGCAATATGTCATCCACATATAATATTAGAAACGCCACAGAGCTCCCACTCACTTTCTTGTAAATACAAGATTCTCCAACCACTTGTATAAACCCAAATGCTTTGATCACCTCATCAAAGCGTTTATTCCAACTCCGAGATGCTTGCACCAGTCCATAAATGGATCGCTGGAGCTTGCACACCTTGTTAGCATTCTTAGGATCGACAAAACCTTCGGGTTGCATCATATACAACTCTTCCTTAAGGAAACCGTTAAGGAACGCCGTTTTGACATCCATCTGCCAGATTTCATAATCGAAAAATGCAGCTATTGCTAACATGATTCTGACGGACTTAAGCATCGCTACGGGTGAGAATGTCTCATCATAGTCAACTCCTTGAACTTGCGAAAAACCCTTTGCCACAAGTCGAGCTTTATAAACGGTCACATTGCCGTCAGCGTCCGTCTTCCTCTTAAAGATCCATTTGTTCTGAATAGCCTTGCGGCCCTCAGGTAGTACTTCCAAAGTCCACACTTTGTTCTCATACATGGATGCTATCTCGGACTTCATGTCTTCTAGCCATTTGTTGGAATCTGGGCCCACCATTGCTTCTTCATAATTTGCAGGTTCATTGTTGTCTAACAACATGATTGATAAGATGGGATTACCGTACCACTCTGGAGCAGCACGTGGTCTCGTCGACCTGCGTGGTTCGACAGAAACTTGAACCGGAGTTTCATGATCATCATCATTAACTTCCTCCTCAACCGGCGTCGCAACGACAGAGGTTTCCCCTTGCCCTGCGCCACCATCCAGAGGGATGAGAGGTTCGACAACCTCGTCAAGTTCTATCTTCCTCCCACTCAATTCTCTCGAGAGAAAATCCTTCTCGAGAAAAGCTCCGTTTTTAGCAACAAACACTTTGCCCTCGGTTTTGAGATAGAAGGTGTACCCAACTGTCTCTTTTGGGTAACCTATGAAGATGCACTTTTCCGCTTTGGGCTCCAGCTTTTCAGGCTGAAGCTTTTTGACATAAGCATCACATCCCCAAACTTTAAGAAACGACAACTTTGGCCTTTTGCCATACCACAGTTCGTATGGTGTCGTCTCAACGGATTTTGATGGTGCCCTATTTAAAGTGAATGCAGCTGTTTCTAATGCATAGCCCCAAAACGATAACGGCAAATCGGTAAGAGACATCATAGATCGCACCATCTCTAATAAAGTACGATTATGACGTTCGGACACACCATTACGCTGTTGTGTTCCAGGCGGTGTCAACTGTGAAACAATTCCACATTGTCGTAAGTGAGCACCAAACTCGAAACTCAGATATTCACCCCCACGATCAGACCATAGGAACTTGATCTTCTTGTTACGATGATTTTCAACTTCACTCTAAAATTGCTTGAACTTTTCAAATGTTTCAGACTTGTGCTTCATTAAGTAGACATAACCATATCTACTTAAATCGTCAGTGAAGGTGAGAAAATAACGATATCCGCCGCGTGCCTCTACGCTCATCGGACCACATACATCGGTATGTATGATTTCCAACAAGTCACTTGCACGCTCCATTGTTCCGGAGAACGGAGTTTTAGTCATCTTGCCCTTGAGGCATGGTTCACACGTGTCAAGTGAATCAAAGTCAAGTGACTCCAAAAGTCCATCGGCATGGAGTTTCTTCATGCGCTTTACACCAATATGACCTAAGCGGCAGTGCCACAAAAATATGGCGCTATCATTGTTAACTCTAACTCTTTTGGTCTCAATGTTATGTATGTGTGTATCACTATCAAGATTCAATATGAACAATCCTCTCACATTGGGTGCATGACCATAAAAGATGTTACTCATAGAAATAGAATAACCATTATTCTCTGACTTAAAAGAGTAACCGTCTCGCAATAAACAAGATCCAGATATAATGTTCATGCTCAACGCAGGCACTAAATAACAATGATTTAAGTTCATAACTAATCCTGATGGTAACTGAAGTGAAACTGTGCCGACGGCGATTGCATCAACCTTGGAACCATTTCCTACGCGCATCGTCACTTCATCTTTCGCCAGCCTTCGTCTATTCCGTAGTTCCTGTTTCGAGTTGCAAATATGAGCAACAGAACCGGTATCGAATACCCAGGCACTACTACGAGAGCCGGTTAAGTACACATCAATAACATGTATATCAAACATACCTGATTTTTCTTTGGTCGCCTTCTTATCAGCCAGATACTTGGGGCAATTGCACTTCCAGTGACCCATACCCTTGCAATAGTAACACTCTGTTTCAGGCTTAGGTCCAGCTTTTGGTTTCTTCGTCGGATTGGCAACAGGCTTGCCGCTCTTCTTTGAATTACCCTTCTTGCCTTTGCCGTTTCTCTTGAAACTAGTGGTCTTATTCACCATCAACACTTGATGCTCTTTACGGAGTTCAGACTCTGCGACTTTCAGCATCGCAAACAACTCGCCGGGAGACTTGTTCATCCCTTGCATGTTGTAGTTCAACACAAAGCCTTTATAGCTTGGCGGCAGTGATTGAAGGATTCTGTCAGTGATAGCCTCTTGCGGGAGTTCAATCCCCAACTCAGCTAGACGGTTTGAGTACCCAGACATTTTGAGCACATGTTCACTGACAGACGAGTTCTCCTCCATCTTGCAAGCATAGAATTTATCGGAGGTCTCATACCTCTCGATCCGGGCGTTCTTCTGAAAGATAAACTTCAACTCCTGGAACATCTCAAATGCTCCATGACACTCAAAGCGACGTTGAAGTCCCGGTTCTAAGCCATACAAGACTGCACATTGAACTACTGAGTAGTCCTCCTTACGTGCTAACCAAGCGTTCTTAACATCCTGATCAGCCGTAGCGGGTGGTTCACCTCCTAGCGCAGCATTAAGGACATAATCCTTCTTCCCAGCTTGTAAGATTAGCTTAAGATTACAAGCCCAATCTACAAAGTTGCTTCCATCATCTTTCAACTTAGCTTTCTCTAGGAACGTATTAAAATTCAGGGTGACTGTCGCGTGAGCCATGACCTACAACACAAATATATTCAAAGTGGACTTAGACTATGTTCAAGATAATTAGAGTTTAACTTAATCAAATTACTCGCTAAACTCCCACTCAAAAAGTACATCTCTCTAGTCATTTGAGTGGTTCATGATCCACTTACACTAGCTCAAGTCCGATCATCACGTGAGTTGAGCATAGTTTTAGTGGTAAGCATCCCCATGCTAATCATATCATCTATATGATTCATGATCGACCTTTCGGTCTCATGTGTTCCGAGGCCATGTCTGCACATGCTAGGCTCGTCAAGCTTAACCCGAGTGTTCCGCGTGCGCAACTGTTTTGCACCCGTTGTATGTGAACGTTGAGTCTATCACACCCGATCATCACGTGGTGTCTCGAAACGACGAACTGTAGCAACGGTGCACAGTCGGGGAGAACACAATTTCGTCTTGAAATTTTAGTGAGAGATCACCTCATAATGCTACCGTCGTTCTAAGCAAAATAAGGTGCATAAAAGGATTAACATCACATGCAATTCAAAAGTGACATGATATGGCCATCATCACGTGCTCCTTGATCTCCATCACCAAAGCACCGACACGATCTTCTTTTTCACTGGCGCCACACCATGATCTCCATCAACGTGTCGCCATCGGGGTTGTCGTGCTACTCATGCTATTACTACTAAAGCTACATCCTAGCAAAATAGTAAACGCATCTGCAAGCACAAACGTTAGTATAAAGACAACCCTATGGATCCTGCCGGTTGCCGTACCATCGACGTGCAAGTCGATATTATCTATTACAACATGATCATCTCATACATCCAATATGTCACATCACATCGTTGGCCATATCACATCACAAGCATACCCTGCAAAAAAAAGTTAGACGTCCTCTAAATTTGTTGTTGCATGTTTTACGTGGTGACCATGGGTATCTAGTAGGATCGCATCTTACTTACGCAGACACCACAACGGAGATATATGAGTTGCTATTTAACCTCATCCAAGGACCTCCTCGGTCAAATCCGATTCAACTAAAGTTGGAGAAACTGACACCCGCCAGTCATCTTTGAGCAACGGAGTTACTCGTAGCTATGAAACCAGTCTCTCGTAAGCGTACGAGTAATGTCGGTCCGAGCCGCTTCGATCCAACAATACCGCGGAATCAAGAAAAGACTAAGGAGGGCAGCAAAACGCACATCACCACCCACAAAAACTTTTGTGTTCTACTCGAGAAGACATCTACGCATGAACCTAGCTCATGATGCCACTGTTGGGGAACGTCGCATGGGAAACAAAAAATTTCCTACGCGCACTAAGACCTATCGTGGTGATGTCCATCTACGAGAGGGGATGTGTGATCTACGTACCCTTGTAGACCGTACAACAGAAGCGTTAGTGAACGCGGTTGATGTAGTGGAACGTCGTCACGTCCCTCGATCCACCGCGGAATCGTCCCGCGATCAGTCCCACGATCTAGTGCCGAATGGACGGCACCTCCGCGTTCAGCACACGTACAGCTCGACGGTGATCTCGGCCTTCTTGATCCAGCAAGAGATACGGAGAGGTAGAAGAGTTCTCCGGCAGTGTGACGGTGCTCCGGAGGTTGGTGATGATCTCGTCTCAGCAGGGCTCCGCCCGAGCTCCGCAGAAACACGACCTAGAGGTAAAACCGTGGCGATATGTGGTCGGGCCGCCGTGGCAAAGTTGTGTCAAATCAGCCCTAAAACCTCCGTATATATAGGGGGAGGAGGGGGAGCCTTGCCTTGGGGTCCAAGGACCCCTAAGGGCTTCGGCCGAGCCAAGGGGGGGCAGCCCTCCCCTTCCAAACCGAGTCCAACTAGGTTTGGAAGGAGGAGTCCTTCCCCCTTTTCCCACCTCCTCTTTTTTTTTCTCTTTGATTTTTCTTCCTATGGCGCATAGGGCTCTTTTGGGCTGTCCCACCAGCCCACTAAGGGCTGGTGCGCCACCCCCAATGCCTATGGGCTTCCCCGGGGTGGGTTGCCCCCCCGGTGAACTCCCGGAACCCATTCGTCATTCCCGGTACATTCCCGGTAACTCCGAAAACCTTCCGGTAATCAAATGAGGTCATCCTATATATCAATCTTCGTTTCCGGACCATTCCGGAAACCCTCGTGACGTCCATGATCTCATCCGGGACTCCGAACAACATTCGGTAACCAACCGTATAACTCAAATACACATAAAACAACGTAGAACCTTAAGTGTGCAGACCCTGCGGGTTCGAGAACTATGTAGACATGACCCGAGAGACTCCTCGGTCAATATCCAATAGCGGGACCTGGATGCCCATATTGGATCCTACATATTCTACGAAGATCTTATCGTTTGAACCTCAGTGCCAAGGATTCATATAATCCTGTATGTCATTCCCTTTGTCCTTCGGTATGTTACTTGCCCGAGATTCGATTGTCAGTATCCGCATACCTATTTCAATCTCGTTTACCGGCAAGTCTCTTTACTTGTTCCGTAATACAAGATCCCGCAACTTACACTAAGTCACATTGCTTGCAAGGCTTGTGTGTGATGTTGTATTACCGAGTGGGCCCCGAGATACCTCTCTGTCACACGGAGTGACAAATCCCAGTCTCGATCCATACTAACTCAACGAACACCTTTGGAGATACCTGTAGAGCATCTTTATAGTCACCCAGTTACGTTGCGACGTTTGATACACACAAAGTATTCCTCCGGTGTTAGTGAGTTATATGATCTCATGGTCATAGGAACAAATACTTGACACGCAGAAAACAGTAGCAACAAAATGACACGATCAACATGCTACGTCTATTAGTTTGGGTCTAGTCCATCACGTGATTCTCCTAATGACGTGATCCAGTTATCAAGCAACAACACCTTGTTCATAATCAGAAGACACTGACTATCTTTGATCAACTGGCTAGCCAACTAGAGGCTTGCTAGGGACAGTGTTTTGTCTATGTATCCACACATGTAAATGAGTCTTCATTCAATACAATTATAGCATGGATAATAAACTATTATCTTGATACAGGAATTATAATAATAACTATATTTATTATTGCCTCTAGGGCATAATTCCAACACAAAGAAGTACCTGAGGGGAGCAAGGAGGAGGCCACAAGCCTGCTAGGCGCGGCCTACCCCCCTGGCCACGCCTAGGGGGTTTATGGGCTCCCTGTTGGGCCTCTGGCCCCCCTCTTTTGCTATAAGGAGGGTTTCGTTCCAGAAAAAAAATCAAGAGGAGGCTTTCGGGAGGAATCGCCGCCGCCGAGAGGCGGAACTTGAGCAGAACCAATCTAGAGCTCCGGCAGGATCATCCTGCCGGGGAAACTTCCCCCCCGGAGGGGAAAATCATCGCCATCGTCATCACCAACACTCCTCTCATCGTAGGGGACTCATCACCATAAACATCTTCATCAGCACCATCTCATCTCCAAACCCTAGTTCATCTCTTGTAACCAATCTCCGTCTCACGACTCCGATTGGTACCTATAAGGTTGTTAGTAGTGTTAAGTACTCTTTGTAGTTGATGCTAGTTGGATTACTTGGTGGAAGATTATATGTTCAGATCCTTGATGCTATTCAATACCTCTCTGGTCATGAATATTATTATGCTTTGTGAGTAGTTACTTTTGTTCCTGAGGACATGGGATAAGTCATGCTATAAGTAGTCATGTGAATTTGGTATTCGTTCGATATTTTGATGCGTTGTATGTTGTTTTTCCTCTAGTGGTGTTATGTGAACTTCGACTACATAACACTTCACCATTATTTGGTCCTAGAGGAAGGCATTGGGAAGTATTAAGTAGATGATGGGTTGCTAGAGTGACAGAAGCTTAAACCCTAGTTGATGCGTTGCTTCGTAAGGGGCTGATTTGGATCCACTAGTTTAATGATATGGTTAGAGTTTGTCTTAATTCTTCTTTCATAGTTGCGGATGCTTGCGAGAGGGTTTAATCATAAGTGGGATGCTTGTCCAAGTAAGGGCAGTACCCAAGCGCCGGTCCACCCACATATCAAACCATTAAAGTAGCGAACGCGAATCATATGAACATGATGAAAACTAGCTTGACAGAAATTCCCGTGTGTCCTCGGGAGCGCTTTACCTCCTATAAGAGTTTGCCCAGGCTTGTCCCTTGCTACTAAAGGGATTGGCCACTTTTCTGCACCTTTGTTACCGTTGTTACTTGCTACTTGCTACGAATCATCTTATCACACAACTATCTGTTACCGATAATTTCAGTGTTTGCAGAGATTACCTTGCTGAAAACCACTTGTCAGATCCTTCCGCTCCTCGTTGGGTTTGACACTCTTACTTATCAAAAGGACTACGATAGATACCCTATACTTGTGGGTCATCAAGACTCTTTTCTGGCGATGTTCCCGGGGAGTGAAGCGCCTTTGGTAAGTGCAATTTGGTAAGAAAACATTTATATAGTGTGCTGAAATTTATTGTCACTTGTCACTATGGAAACAAATCCTTTGAGGAGCTTGTTTGGGGTATATTCACCTCGAACATAAGGACAAGTTGTTTCTCCTCAACCTACTGCACCTACTGAAAATATTTTCTATGAATTTCCTTCGGGTATGCTTGAGAAACTGCTCGCTAATCCTTTTACGGGAGATGGAACATCACATCCAGACTTGCATCTAATCTATGTAGATGAAGTTTGTGGTTTATTTAAGCTTGCAGGTTTGCCTGAGGATGAGGTCAAGAAGAAGGTCTTTCCCTTATCTCTGATGGATAAAGAATTGACATGGTATAGGCTATGTGATGATACTGGATCATGGAACTACAACCGGTTGAAATTGGAATTTCATCAAAAGTTTTATCCTATGCATATAGTACATCGTGATCGGAATTATGTTTATAATTTTTGGCCTCATGACAGAGAAAGCATCGCTCAAGCTTGGGGGAGGCTTAAATCAATGTTATATTCATACCCCAACCATGAGCTCTCGAGAGAAATTATCATTCAGAACTTCTATGCTCGGTTTTCTCATGATGATCGCACCATGCTTGACACTTCTTGTACCGGTTCTTTTATGAAGAGAGATATTGACTTCAAATGGAATTTATTCGAAAGAATTAAACGCAACTCTAAAGATTGGGAGTTTGAGGAAGGTAAGGATT
This sequence comes from Hordeum vulgare subsp. vulgare, assembly GCF_904849725.1. Lineage (NCBI taxonomy): Eukaryota > Viridiplantae > Streptophyta > Magnoliopsida > Poales > Poaceae > Hordeum > Hordeum vulgare. The sequence goes on along the minus strand of NC_058520.1, from coordinate 329,638,963 downwards.
CAGGTATGAATTTCAAGTTTGATTGCGTTAAATCCTTTGTTGAAACAAATACTTTTTGTGATTTTAGCGCTAAGTATGGACTTGACTCTGAGATAGTAGCATCATTGTGTGAATCCTTTGCTGCTCATATTGATCTCCCTAAAGAGAAGTGGTTTAAATATCATCCTCCCTTAGAAGTCAACGTAGTTAAACCCAATCCAGTTGAAGAGAAAGTCATTGCCTATAATGATCCTATTGTTCCCAGTGCTTACATTGAGAAACCACCTTTCCCTGTTAGGATAAAGGATCATTCTAAAGTTTCAACTGTGATACGTAGGGGCTACATTAGAACGCCTACACCCCTTGAGCAAATTAGAGTTGAACCTAGCATTGCTATTATCAAACATCTCCTGTCCGACAATGTTGATGGCCATGATATTCACTTTTGTGAAGATGCTGCTAGAATTGCTAAACCACATGCTAGAGACAAACATAGGCCTATTGTTAGCACGCCTGTTGTTTCTGTTAAGATAGGAGATCATTGTTATGATGGTTTATGTGATGTGGGTGCTAGTGTTAGTGCAATACCTCAATCCTTATATGATGAAATTAAAGACGAGATTGCACCTCTTGAGATGGAACCTATTGATGTCACTATTCAGCTTGCCAATAGAGATACTATCTGCCCTGTGGGAATTGTCAGAGATGTTGAAGTCTTCTGGGGTAAAACTAAGTATCCTGCTGATTTCCTCCTTCTTGCTACCACACAAGATAGCTTTTGAACCATCATATTTGGCAGACCTTTCCTCAATACTGTCAATGCTCATATTGACTGTGAGAAGCAAACTCTCACTGTTGGCTTTGAAGGTGTGTCACATGAGTTCAATTTCTCCAAGTTTGGTAGACAATCTCATGAAAAAGAGTTGCCTTGTAAGGATGAAATTATTGCCCTAGCTTCTATTGTTGTGCCTCCTACTGATCCTTTAGAGCAATACTTGCTTGAGCATGAAAACGATATGCATATGGATGAAAGGGATGAGATAGATAGAGTTATCTTTGAACAATATCCTATCCTTAAGAATAATTTGCCTGTTGAACTGCTTGGAGATCCACCCCGACCGAAGGGTGATCCTGTGTTCAAGCTCAAACAGTTGCCTGATACTCTTAAATATGCTTATCTTGATGAAAAAGAGATATATACTGTTATTATTAGTTCTAGCCTCTCAGAGCATGAAGAAGAGAAGTTACTAAAAACTCCGAGGAAGCACCGTGCTGCTATTGGATATACTCTTGATGTTCTTAAGGGCATTAATCCCACTCTATGCCAGCACAAGATTAAAACCGATCCTGATTCCAAACCAGTTGCCGACCATCAACGGAGATTAAATCCTAAGATGAAAGAGGTAGTAAGAAAAGAAATACTAAAGCTCCTAGAAGCAGGTATTATGTATCCTGTTGCTCATAGTGATTGGGTGAGTCCGGTGCATTGCGTCCCTAAGAAGGGAGGTATTACCGTTGTCCCTAATGATAAGGATGAATTGATCCCACATAGGATTATTACTGGCTATAGGATGGTGATCGATTTTAGGAAATTGAATAAGGCCACTAGGAAAGATCATTACCCTTTGCCTTTTATCGACAAAATGGTAGAAAGACTGTCTAAACATACACACTTCTGGTTTCTAGATGGTTATTATGGTTTCTCCCGAATACCTGTTACACAATCAGATCAGGAGAAAACCACTTTCATCTGCCCTTTCGGTACCTTTGCTTACAGACGTATGCCTTTTGGCTTATGTAATGCACCTGCTACCTTTCAAAGATGTATGATGGCTATATTCTGTGACTTTTGTGAAAAGATTGTTGAGGTTTTCATGGATGACTTCTCCGTTTACGGGTCTTCTTTCGATGATTGCCTCAACAACCTTGATTGAGTCTTGCAGAGATGTCAAGATACCAACCTTGTCTTGAATTGGGAGAAGTGCCACTTTATGGTTAATGAAGGCATCGTCTTAGGACATAAAATTTCTGAAAGAGGTATTGAAGTCGATAAGGCTAAGGTTGATGCGATCGAGAAAATGCCATGCTCCATAGATATCAAAGGTATAAGAAGTTTCCTTGGTCATGCTGGTTTCTATAGAAGGTTCATTAAAGACTTCTCTAAGATTTCTAGGCCTCTTACCAATCTCTTGCAAAAGGATATTCCTTTTGTTTTTGACGATGATTGTGAGAAAGCTTTCGAAATACTTAAAAAGGCCTTGATAACTGCGCCTATTGTTCAACCACCTGATTGGAACTTACCTTTTGAAATCATGTGTGATGCTAGTGATTATGCTATTGACGCTGTTCTAGTACAAAGAGTTGATAAGAAGTTGAATGTTATTCACTATGCTAGTAAAACTCTAGACAGTGCCCAAAGAAACTATGCTACTACTGAAAAGGAATTTTTAGCAGTCGTGTTTGCATGTGAAAAGTTCAGATCTTACATAGTTGATTCCAAAGTCACTATTCACACTAATCACGCTGCTATTAAGTACCTCATGGAAAAGAAAGACGCTAAACCTAGATTTATCAGATGGGTTCTCTTGCTACAAGAATTTGATTTGCATGTTGTCGATAGGAAGGGTGGTGAGAACCCAGTAGCAGATAACTTGTCTAGGTTGGAGAATGTTCTTGATGACCCACAACCTATTGATGAAAGCTTTCCTGATGAGCAATTGAATGTCATCAATACTTCATGTAGTGCACCGTGGTATGCTGATTATGCAAATTATGTCGTTGCCAAATATATACCACCTAGTTTCGCATACCAGCAAAAGAAGAAATTCTTCTTTGATTTGAGACATTACTTTTGGGATGATCCTCACCTTTATAAAGAAGGAGTAGATGGTGTTATTAGACGTTGTGTACCTGAACATGAACAGGGACAGATCCTAGAGAAGTGTCACTCTGAGGCTTACGGAGGACACCATGCGGGAGATAGAACTGCACACAAGGTATTGCAATCAGGTTTCTATTGGCCCACTCTCTTCTAGGATGCCGTAAGTTTGTCTTGTCTTGTGACGAATGTCAAAGAATAGGTAATATCGGTAAACGTCAGGAAATGCCTATGAACTATTCACTTGTCATTGAACCATTTGATGTTTGGGGTTTTGATTATATGGGACCTTTTCCAAAGTCCAATGGGTATACTCATATCCTAGTTGTTGTTGATTACGTTACTAAGTTGGTAGAAGCTATCCCAACTAGTAGTTCTGATCACAACACCTCAATTAGGATGCTTAAAGAAGTTATTTTCCCTATATTTGGAGTCCCTAGATATCTAATGACTGATGGTGGTTCACATTTTATTCATGGTGCTTTCCGTAAAAGGCTTGCTAAGTACGATCATATAATTGCATCTCCCTATCATCCTCAGTCCAGTGGTCAAGTAGAGCTAAGTAATAGAGAGATTAAGCTAATTCTGCAAATGACTGTAAATAGGTCTAGAAAGAATTGGTCTAAGAAGCTTGATGATGCATCGTGGGCTTATACTGCCTATAAGAATCCCATGGGCATGTCTCTGCACAAAATGGTTTACGGCAAAGCATGTCATTTACCTCTTGAGCTAGAGCATAAGGCTTATTGGGCAATCAAAGAGCTCAACTTTGATTTCAAACTTGCTGGTGAGAAGAGGTTATTTGATATTAGCTCACTTGATGAATGGAGAGCTCAGGCATATGAAAATGCCAAGTTGTTCAAAGAAAAGGTTAAGAGGTGGCATGATAAAAGGATACAAAAACGTGAGTTCAATGTAGGTGATTATGTCTTGCTATATAATTCTCGTTTAAGATTTTTTTCTGGCAAGCTTCTCTCTAAATGGGAAGGTCCTTACATTGTTGAGGACGTATATCGTTCCGGTGCCATCAAGATCAACAACACGGAAGGTAATTTTCTGAGAGTGGTAAATGGGCAAAGAATCAAGCATTATATCTCAGGTACTCCCATAAATGTTGAAAGCAATATTATCAATACCATTACTCCGGAGGAGTACATAAGGGATATTTATCAGCCTGTTTCAGACCCTGAAAATGAAGAGGTATGTGATTCGGTAAGTAAACCGACTCCAAAACTTTTCCAGTAGGAATTTTTCTCCGTTTTGGAATTTTTAGAAAAATAGAAAAAAATTTAAAGTAGTCCGGAAAGCGCACGTGGAGGCGACAAGCCTGCCACGCGCGGGCCACCCCCCTAGCCGCGCCTGGGGGGCTTTTGACCACCTCGTGTGCCTCCCGGACTCCGTTTTCTTGCGGAGTACTCCTTCTGGTTGGAAAAAAATCATTATATATTCTCCCGAAAGGTCTGACCCTCGTATCACCCAAATTTCCTCTGTTTTCGTTTCGAGCCTGTTTCTGCCGCAGATTTAGAGCAAGATGTCATCTCAGGAATCTGTAGGGGAGAACGATCTCCCTCAAGTCTATGAAGAAGTAAATGCCGATCTGAAAAAAATGGAGTTCATGGAGGCCAAGGAAGGACTACCTAAAGAAACTAAGGGCAAACGTAAGGAGAAGAATCCGGCGTTGGACGAAGGGCAATCTGTGCTCAACAAGGAAGAAGCTGAGGAAGAGGATTTTCTTCAACCTTACCTCCACCTTTTACCTCCATCCTTGATTGAGCTCTTGAGGTTATGTGAAATAACTCGTGTTCATAATACTTTTCTCACTCGTGAAGTTGTTTTGATAGAGAAACATATCACATAGCTCCAATGTATAAATCAAAGATTGATGGCCCTCTTGGAATGAAAAGACAAAACAACTCCACCACCATCACCATCAAGGAAGACAACTAAGAAAGTGTATGGGCAATCCCCTTGGCTTGTGCCAAGCTTGGGGCAGTTGCCCCGGTATCGTATCACCAACACATCTTTTGCCTTTACCTTTTCTTAGTTTGATCCTTTTTGGTCTTATCTTTCTCTAGTAGAATAAAGTTGTTAGTGTTTTAGGCTTGAGTTTTGCTTTGTGTCACCCCCGATGTATTCGACTTCGTGAGTCAGATAATAAAGAGTGTTTTAGTTAAGGGCCTTGCTTCATGCCATGATCTAAAGAAGAGAATGATAAAAGAACAAAAGCATGAAAGATCATGTAATGATCCTATGGAAAGTGATGGCTTCACATATAAAAATAATGTTGATTGAAACTTGTTGAGGGTAGACAAACGTAGACCTTGGTCATTGTTGCAATTAATAGGAAGTGATAAAGAAGGAGACGTTCACATATAAATATATCATCTTTGACACCATCTATGATTGTGAACACTCACTAAACTATTACATGCTTAGAAGTAGATGTTGGACAAGGAAGACAACATAATGAATTATGTTTGCTTGGTTCCGAACAATGATTATATGACTAGAGATCCCTTAGCATGTGACGACTGCTTCCACCTCATATCAGCCAAAACTTCCGCACTAAGTAGAGATACTACTTGTGCATCCATAAACCTTCAACCCAGTTTTGCCATGAGAGTCCACCATACCTACCTATGGATTGAATAAGATCCATCAAGTAAGTTGTCATCGGTGCAATCAATAAAAATTGCTCCCTAAATATGTATGATCTATTAAGCTTTGTACGAACCTATGATGAGGAAGACATAAAAGCGATAGACTGCATAATAAAGTTCTTTATCAGAGGAGGCAATATAAAGTGATGTTCCTTCACACTAAGAGGACACACATCCAAACCTCAAAAGCGCATGACAACCTCTGCTTCCCTCTGCGAAGGGCCTATCTTGTACCTTTACTTTTTGCCCTTGAAAGAGTCATGGTGATCTACACCAATTCCTTATTTCGCCTTTTTCTTGGCTAACGTCATATGCCAGGGAAAGATCTATATTCATATGTGAACTTGGAGGTAAGTATTCATGAATTATTATTGTTGACATTACCCTTGAGGTAAATAGTTGGGAGGTGAAACTATAAGCCCCTATCTTTCTCTCTATCCGACTGAAACTTTGATCTCATGAGTACCACATGAGTTGTAGCAATTGTAGAAGACAAAGGATGATTGAGTATGTGGATTTTCTTTACAAGCTCTTTTTTGACTCTTTTCGATGTTATGATAAATTGCAATTGCTTCAATGACTAAAGGCTATTGGTTGTTAATTCTCATTAAGGTTCTTGATCCATACTTTACTTTGTGAAGGAATTATCACTTTAGCATAAGAGATTATATGATGATATTGCTGTTCTAATCATGATCATGATGCCTGCATGTCCTTATCTTGTTTTGTCGACACCTCTCTCTCCAAACATGTGGGCATGTTTATTTCTCTCGGCTTTCGCTTGAGGACAAGCGAGGTCTAAGCTTGGGGGAGTTGATACGTCCATTTTGCATCATGCTTTCATGTTGATATTTATCGCTTTTTGGGCTGTTATTACACTTCACGGTACAATACTTATGCCGTTTCTCTCTTATTTTGCTAGGTTTACATGAAGAGGGAGAATGCCGGCAGCTGGAATTCTGGCCTGAAAAAGGAGCAAGTTTGAGATACCTATTCCGTGCAACTCCAAAAGCCGTGAAAATAAACGAGGATTTATTTTGAAATTTATAAAAAATACTGGGACGAAGAAGTACCAGAGGGGAGCCAGCAGGAGGCCACAAGCCTGCTAGGGGCGGCCTACCCCCCTGGCCGTGCCTAGGGGGCTTGTGGGCTCCCTGTTGGCCCTCTGGCCCCCTCTTTTGCTGTAAGGAGGGTTTCGTTCCAGAAAAAATCAGGAGGAGGCTTTCGGGAGGAATCGCCGCCGCCACGAGGCGAAACTTGAGCAGTACCAATCTAGAGCTCTGACAGGGTCGTCTTGTCGAGGAAACTTCCCTCCCGGTTAGACTTTGTCTTAATTCTTCTTTCATAGTTGTGGATGCTTGCAAGAGGGGTTAATCATAAGTGGGATGCTTGTCCAAGTAAGGGCAGTACCCAAGCGCCGGTCCACCCACATATCAAACTATCAAAGTAGTGAACGCGAATCATATGAACATGATGAAAACTAGCTTGACAGAAATACCCGTGTGTCCTCGGGAGCGCTTCACCTCCTATAAGAGTTTGTCCAGGCTTGTCCCTTGCTACAAAAGGGATTGGGCCACTTTGTTGCACCTTTGTTACCATTGTTACTTGCTACTTGCTACGAATCATCTTGTCACACAACTATCTGTTACCGATAATTTCAGTGCTTGCAGAGATTACCTTGCTGAAAACCACTTGTCAGATCCTTCTGCTCCTCGTTGGGTTCGACACTCTTACTTATCGAAAGGACTACGTTAGATCCCCTATAATTTTGGGTCATCATGGACCCATTTGAGGTGGAGGCTATGGGGACTCCGGTCCAGTAGCCTCGGGTCGATGGGCATTCGACCCCTGAGACTTCAATTCCTAAGGCTTCAGCCCACGAGACTCCCGCCCTGGAGGCTTTGGCTAACACAAAGACGTCTGGATGGGATATGTGGCCAGATCTGACCGTGGGGCTGGGTGGCCATTCTGATGGAGGCGGGGAGGCCAGTGACGAGTCTACTCATAGTGAGGCGAGGTGGTTGAGGGGGTCATTGTGTACCAGTGTGGTAGTACACGTCTCCCGGTCGTGCTGGCGACCCGCAAGAAGAGGCTGTTGATTAGGCATGAAGGGGAGAAGTAAGTGCATTTACTATTTTTGTACCTTTTTCCTTCAAGTTTCTTCAAATTTATAATGTATTGACCTTGTCATACTGGAGGGGTTGGGATCACCACCCTGGAGTCTGCAAGCTGAACACCGTCCTTGGTGTGCTTTGCCGGGGAAATTTCCCGGGTTTGTCACGTTGCCCGATGAGTGTGAGCTTCCTACACTAGGATTTACCTGGGAGCACTACCAGGCTACCCAGGCCCCACTGGAGGAGATTACCGATGGTGTCTTGTGCCACATGAGGGCCGAGATGGTGTTCAACAGATTTTGGGTAATTTCTCCTTTTACACAATCTAAATTAACAATATAGATAGTTATTGTACTAATCAGTGTTGTCTTGTTTGATTGCAGACCTTCTACAAGTGTGAAGAGGGATATGAGGTGGCTGCGGCCAATGTTATCGAGGCTCAGTGCAAGCGACTATTACAGAACTTACGCCACGAGGCTCAGTCGCAGGCTGTTCGAGACTACTACGCCATGCATGGTATTAAGAAGGAAAAGAAGTTGTGCCGTGGAAAGTATCTGAAGAATGAGTAGTACATGAAGGTAATTACCTATTCTTAAGGCCTTGTACGTAGTTTTCTTGATTTGATTCATAGGCGTAGTGCTCAAATTTCTCCTTACTAACTTGTAGGTGCCCCCGAGATGGTGTGCGGATCACATGGATTGTTGGGAGGCGTTGGTGGATGAGTGGTGCACAAGCCAATGGCGAGCCGTCCACGACAATGCGAAGGACCGATGTGCCCAAATGGTTGGTGTGCCACACCATCAAGGGAGCGCCAACTTGTTTCAGTTCGCACGGAACTGGGTATGTGGTTTTCTTCATGATTCATGAAATTCATTCTTCATGCTAGCTTGAGCCCTTTACTAATACTTTGTTCCTCTCTTTTAGTCTCATCACAATAAGATGGAGGTGCCACATTTGTACGACCTTTATGGCATGGTCCATACTGCCCCTACAAGAAGGCCAAGGCATTCCCTGAGTCTGACCTCAATGATCCAGAGAAGTTCACCAACATCTCCTCCCACCACAAGCTTGTGAGATAAAAGGATGAGGGAAAGAGTAGGAGATGGGAGGACTTTCACCTGAGCCAGGAACCTTTCATTCCGGAGCTGGTGATGATATCTGGTGGCGGGAGGCTCCATGGCTCCATAGCCGTTGGAGATGGGCCGATACGTTGTCTTCTCACTCTCCTGGAGATCTAGGCATGCCAGACGAGCTCCTGTCCTGAGATAAGGCCTCGTCCACGGCCAGTTGATCTCACCATCGAGGTTAGTTATACGGACATTGTGTGTGTGGCCCTCGAAGATTACAATGCTAACGAGGAGTGTTGTTGCAGGCTGCTCTTCAGAAAGAGAGAGCGACAACCCAAACGCTTCTGGAGGAGAGGGACCTGGCAACAAAGGAGAACACGACTCGGTTGTTGGAGGAGAGGGACCGGGCCGCGAAGGAGAACACGAGTTAGTTGTTGGAGGCGGAGAGGGCATAGAATGAGGCGGCTAACCGGGCCATGTACGATCTCCTTGTAGTAAGTTTCTTTTTCACATTAGCCAAATCATGCATGTAATGTGTGTTTCATTACTAACTGATATGAATGACCCTTCAAAACCAAATGTGCAGTCTATGTGCCTCGAGAACGGTCAAACCCCTCCGCCAATGCCGAACATTTCTCGGGTCGGAACGGTGAGATTCATTTCAAAGGTCATTAGTTACTAGTATGAACATTTGATTGTCATCATGCTAACGAGACATTGCAAAATATCTTCGATGTGGAATAACTCCCGAGTCGCATCGCACACCCCTTCTCCATGGCAACCTTTTCCAAGTGAACACGGCCCTAGCAAACCCCATGGTTCACATCCTTGATGACGACGACGGTAAGTTTTTCCTAGTCTTGTGCGGCATACTTAGCTCATAACTTAGCTTATTGTCCTTATTCTTCTAGTTTTATTCTCCAAAATGACATACTTAGCTAATTATCCTCCAAAATGACATAATTAGCTTATTTAGTTCATTTATGACATAATTAGCTTATTAGGTCAAAAATAGCACAAGAACCTTGGCTAGCTCATAACTTATTGTATCTTCCTCCAAAATGACATAGAAAGTTCAAAACAAGATAAGTAATCATCTTCACCTTATTATTATTATTATTATTATTATTATTATTATTATTATTATTAGTATTATTATTATTATTATTATTATTCTCCTCCTTCTAGTCTTCTCCTCCTCCAACTCATTCTTCTTCTAGTTTTATTCTCCAAAATGACATACTTAGCTAATTATCCTCCAAAATGACATAATTAGCTTATTCAGCTCACTTATGAAATAATTAGCTTAGTTAGGTTAAAAATAGCACAAGAACCTTGGTTAGCTCATAACTTAGCGTGTCTTCCTCCAAATGACATAATAAGCTCAAAACAAGATAAGTAATCATCTTCACCTCCTTCTTCTTCTCCTCCTTCTAGTCTTCTCCTCCTCCTCCTCCTTCTTCTTCTAGTTTTATTCTCCAAAATGACATACTTAGCTAATTATCCTCCAAAATGACTTCTCATTTGTGACATAATTAGCTTAGTTAGGTCAAAAATAGCACAAGAACCTTGGTTAGCTCATAACTTAGCGTATCTTCCTCCAAAATGACATAATAAGCTCAAAACAAGATAAGTAATCATCTTCACCTTCTTCTTCTCCTTCTCGTTATTCTTCTCCTCCTTCTTCTAGTCTTATCCTCCTCCTCCTCCTCCTTCTTCTAGTTTTATTCTCCAGAATGACATACATATCTAATTATCCTCCAAAATGACATAATTAGCTTATTTAGCTCAGTTATGACAAAATTAGCTTAGTTAGGTCAAAAATAGCACAAGAACCTTGGTTAGCTCATAACTTAGCGTATCTTCCTCCAAAATGGCATAATAAGCTCAAAACAAGATAAGTAATCATCTTCACCTTCTTCTCCTTCTTCTTCTTCTTCTTCTCCTCCTTCTAGTCTTCTCCTCCTCCTCCTTGTTCTTCTAGTTTTATTCTCCAAAATGACATACTTAGCTAATTATCCTCCAAAATGACATAATTATCTTATTTAGCTCACTTATGATATAATTAGCTTAGTTCGGTCAAAAATAGCATAAGAACCTTGGTTAGCTCATAACATAACATATCTTCCTCCAAAATGACATAATAAGCTCAAAACAAGATAAGTAATCATCTTCACCTTCTCCTTCTTAATATTATTATTCTTCTTCTTATTCTTGTTCTTCTCCTCCTTCTTCTAGTCTTCTCATCCTCCTTCTTCTTCTTTTAGGTTTATTCTCCAAAATGACATACTTAGCTAATTATCCTCCAAAATGAAATAATTAGCTTATTTAGCTCACTTATGACATAATTAGCTTAGTTAGGTAAAAAAATAGCACAAGAACCGTGGTTAGCTCATAACTTAGCGCAGCTTCCTCCAAAATGACATAATAAGCTCAAAACAAGATAAGTAATCATCTTCACCTTCTTCTTCTTCTTCTTCTCCTCCTTCTTCTTCTCCTCCTTCTAATCTTCTCCTCCTCCTCCTCCTTCTTATAGTTTTATTCTCCAAAATGACATACTTAGCTAATTATCCTCCAAAATGACATAATTAGCTTATTTATCTCACTTATGACATAATTAGCTTAGTTACATCGAAAATAGCACAAGAATTTTGGTTAGCTCATAACTTGGCGTATTGATATGTCTCCGTCGTATCTATAATTTTTGATTGTTTCATGCCAATATTCTACAACTTTCATATACTTTTGGCAACTTTTTATACTATTTTTGGGAGTAACATATTGATCCAGTGCCTAGTGCCAGTTCCTGTTTGTTGCATGTTTTTTTGTTTCGCAGATTATCCATACCAAACGAAGTCCAAATGCAATAAAAACCTACGGGGATTGTTTTGGAATATTTATGATTTTTGGGAAGAAGAATCAACACGAAATGATGCCCGAGGGGGTCACAAGCCCCCTAACCGCGGCCTGGGGGTGGGGCAGCGCCTGGCAGGCTTGTGAACAATCCCTAAGGAGGTTGGGGCCCTTCTTTCACCGCAAGAAAGATAATATCTGGTATAAAATCGTGTTAAAATTTCAGCCCAATCGGAGTTACGGATTTCCGGAAATTTAAGAATCAGTGAAAGGCAGAATTTGGGAGCGCAGAAACAGAAGGATACAGAGAGAGAGATCCAATCTCGGAGGGGCTCTTGCCCCTCCGCCGCCATGAAGACCATGGACCAGAGGGGAAACCCATCTCCCATCTAGGGAGGAGGTCAAGGAAGAAGAATAAGAAGGGGGGCTCTCTCCCCTTCTCTCCCGGCGGCACCGGAACGATGCCCGGGACATCATCGTGTGACGGTGATCTACACCAACACCTCTGTCATCTTCACCAACACCTCCATCACCTTCCCCATCTATATTCAGCGGTCAACTCTCCCGCAACCCGTTGTACTCTCTACTTGAACATCTTGCTTTATGCTCCATATTATTATCCAATGATGTGTTTCCATCCTATGATGTGTGAGTAGATTTTCGTTGTCCTATCGGTGATTGATGAATAGCTATGATTGGTTTAATTTGCTTGTGGTTATGTTGCTGTCCTTTGGTGCCCATCATATGAGCGTGCGCGTGGATCACACCATAGGGGTAGTAGTATGTTGATAGGACTATGTATTGGAGGAAAAGGGTGACAGAAGCTTCAGCCTAGCATAGAAATTGATGCACACGGGATTGAAGGGGGACCAATATATCTTATTGCTATGGTTGGGTTTTACCTTAATGAACATTAGTAGTTGAGGATGCTTGCTAATAGTTCCAATCATAAGTGCATAGAATTCCAAGTAAGGGATGACATGCTAGCAGTGGCCTCTCCCACATAAAACTTGCTATCGGTCTAGTAACGTAGTCAATTGCTTAGTGACAATTCCGCAACTCCTACCACCACTTTTCCTCACTCATTAGACTAACGTAATTGTTTCTTTATCTAACCAGCCCCTAGTTTTTATTTACGTGTTCTTTCTTTTCTTGCAAGCCTATCCTATTACGCCTACAAAGTACTTATAGTTTCATACTTGTTCTAGGTAAAGCGAACGTAAAGTGTGCGTAGAGTTGTATCGGTGGTCGATAGAACTTGAGGGAATATTTGTCGTACCTTTAGCTCCTTGTTGGGTTCGACACTCTTACTTATCGAGAAAGGCTACAATTGATCCCCTATACTTGTGGGTTATCAAGACCTTTTTCTGGCGCCATTGCCGGGGAGCAATAGCGTGGGGTGAATATTCTCGTGTGTGCTTGTTTGCTTTATCACTAAGTAGATTTATTTGCTGTTCTAAGGTGTTCTCTATCTTTAGTTATGGATATGGAACACGAAATACCAAAAAAATTAGCTGTACTTGCTACTCATGGAGATGGGGAACCTCCTAAAACCCTCGATGCTCGTTATGTGGAAAATATTATGCACTTCTTTAATAATCCTAAGAAAACCCCATTAAATTATATAATGGGATACACGTTGGATCAACGTGAATACTTTAGGGATTATCGCTTGACTCAAAAAGGGAAACTATTATGGGATCAAATTCATATGTTGAAATGGTATGCTTGGGAGCTATGCTCGAGATATGATATTACTTGTGGCTCTAGGATGAAGACTCAACACCTTCCCTTTTCTTGTAAATTTAATGGTAATGAAACCTTGGCTTGTTATGCTAATGGTATATATGATTACTATGATGTGGAGCAAATAGAAGAGTTTGTTGCTTTTATGGGTGCTTATGAAATTGAAGCTCTGTTCAAAAGGTGTGATGATAATGATGATGATGCTTACCGATCTGAAAATTTGGTTATGCTTCATTATTGTTATACTAATTATGAATATAATGCCCATATTTATCGATTTATGGAGAAATTCTACACTGCCCAAGAAGCGACTAATATTTTGCAGGAAACTATGGAAGAAGAAAATGCTGAAACTTTGAGCTCATTACATGAAAAAGATGACAAGGAGAGCGAAGAACAAAAGGAGGAAGAGCGGACTAGCTACCCGTGCCCACCTTCTAATGAGAGTAACTCTTCAACTCATACATTGTTTAATTTCCCTTCGTTCTTACCGAAGGATGAATGCTATGTTGATTGCTATGATCCCTTGGATTCGTTTGAAATATCCCTTTTTGATGAACTTGATGCTTGCTATGCTTGTGGCCATGATGCCAATATGAATGATGCTTATGAATATGAACTTGCTATAGTTCCTTATGTTAAACATGAAATTGTTGCTATGGCACCCACTTATGGTAGTCCTATTATCTTTTTGAACTCTCCCAACTACACTATATCGGAGAAGTTTGCTCTTATTAGGGATTACATAGAAGGGTTGCCCTCTACTATTACACATGATGATTTTGATGAATATAATATGCATGTGCTTTCTGCTCCTACTTGCAATTATTAGGAGAGAGGAACTACATCTCCACCTCTCTATGTTTCCAATACGATAAAATTGCTAGAAACTACTTATGCTATGTAGTGGCCTTTACTTGATGTGCACGAATTGTTCTTTTATGACATGCCAATGCATAGGAAGAGAGTTAGACTTCGTCATTGCATGATATATTTAACCTTGTGCTCACTACTAAATTACAAATCATTGTTAATTAAAATTGGCTTTGATATACCTTGGGATCCGGGTGGATCCATTACTTGAGCACTTTATGCCTAGCTTAATGGCTTTAAAGAAAGCGCTGCCTGGGAGACAACCCAGAAGTTTTAGAGAATCAATTGTTTCTGTTGAGTGCTTTTATATAGTTTAAAAACAAAAAAAATAGAGGGGAACTTAAAACGTTTTCAAAAAGAGAAGCGATTGAAAGGTGATGCATTGTGGACGTGAGGGTCGACCTTGAACACTTGTGTTCATGCTCATGGAAACAATGTAGAATTTTTCATGGAAGTTTCTCCCAAAAATAATTATCCCCTTGTACAATTCCATTGTATTATAAAAATAATGTGCCAAGTAAAGCCTTTATGATTAGTTTGGGTGATAGTTGTTTGATCATGCTGAAAAAGACAGAAACTTTGTGCTCACGACATTATTTTTAGTTACTATCCAGAAAGATATTTTGAGTTGATTCTTTTTTATGCTGATTGATATGAAAATTTCCCTAATTGTCATAATTGTTCTGAATTTTTGGAGTATCAAAAGTATGGTATAAGTTCAGATTACTACAGACTGTTCTGTTTTTGACAGATTCTGTTTTCTATGCATTGTTTTCTTATTTTGATGAATCTATGGGTAGTATCGGGGGGTATGAACCATGGTGAAGTTGGATTACAGTATATATAATGCTAATATGAATTTGGAACGAGTTCACAATAGTACTTAAATGGTGATTTACTTTATTATACTAAGGGATCTCACGAAGGTTTTGTTGAAGTTTTGTGTGTTTGAAGTTCTCAAGTTTTGGGTGAGACCACGATGGATGAAGGAATAAGGAGAGGCAAGAGCCTAAGCTTGGGGAATCCCGAGGCATCCCAAGGTAATATTCAAGGAAGACTCAAGAGTCTAAGCTTGGGGATGCCCCGGAAGGCATCCCCTCTTTCATCTACAATCTACAGGTAATTTTACTCGGAGCTATATTTTTATTCGTCACATGATATATGCAAATGTTTGGAGCGTCTTTTGTGTTTATTTTTTCTTTTTCTTTTATGCACCATGCTGGTATGAGATAGTCCTTGGTGGCTTTATAGAATGCTTCATGTGCTTCACTTATATCATTTGAAGTTTGGATTGCCTGTTTCCCTACACATAGAAAACCACCATTTGTAGAATGCTCTTTTGCTTCACTTATATTTGTTAGAGCGGGGCATATCTTTTGTAGAAAGAATGAAACTCTCATGCTTCACTTATACCTATTTAGAGAGTTAACAGGAGTTGGTCATTCACATGGTTAGTCATAAAATCCTACATAAAACTTGTAGATCACTGAATATGATATGTTTGATTCCTTGCAATAGTTTTGCGACATGAAGATGTGATATTAGAGTCATGATAGTGAGTAATTGTGTATTTGTAGAAATACGTGTGTTAAGGTTTGTGATTCCCGTAGCATGCACGTATGGTGAACCGTTATGGTACGAAGTCGGAGCATGATTTATTTATTGATTGTCATCCTTTGTGTGGAAGTCGGGATCGCGCGATGGTTAACTCCTACCAACCTTTCCCCTAGGAGCATGCGTGTAGTACCTTGTTTCGATGACTAATAGACTTTTGCAATAAGTATGTGAGTTCTCTGTGACTAATGTTGAGTCCATGGATTGTACGCACTCTCACCCTTCCGCCTTTGCTAGCCTCTCTAGTACCGCGCAACTTTCGCCGGTGCATTACACCCACCATATACCCTTCCTCAAAACAGCCACCATACCTACCTATTATGGCATTTCCATAGCCATTCCGATATATATTGCCATGCAACTTCCATCGTTCCGTTTATTTTGACAGGCACCATCATTGTCATATTGCTTTGCATGATCGTAAGATAGCTAGCATGATGTTATCATGGCTTGTCCGTTTTTTGATGTCATTGCTACAGTAGATCATCCCGGTACACCGCCGGAGGCATTCATATAGAGTCATATTTTGTTCTAAATATCGAGTTGTAAGTAAATAAAAGTGTGACGATCATCATTATTAGAACATTGTCCCATGTGAGGAAGTAATAAAAGAGGCCAATGAAGCCAAAATAAAAAAAAGAGGCCAAAGAAGCCCACCAAAAAAATGAGAAAAGAGAGAAGGGACAATGCTACTATCCTTTACCACACTTGTGCTTCAAAGTAGCACCATGATCTTCATGATAGAGAGTCTCCTATGTTGTCACTTTCATATACTAGTGGGAAATTTTCATTATAGAACTTGGCTTGTATATTCCAATGATGGGCTCCCTCAAATTGCCCTAGGTCTTCGTGAGGAAGCGAGTTGGATGCACACCCACTAGTTTCTTTTTGAACTTTCATACACTTATAGCTCTTGTGCATCTGTTGCATGGCAATCCCTACTCACTCACATTGATATCTATTGATGGGCATCTCCATAGCCCGGTGATATGCCTAGTTGATGTGAGACTATCTCCTCCTTTTTGTCTTCTCGACAACCACCATATTCTATTCCACTTATAGTGTTATGTCCATGGATCACCCTCATGTATTGCGTGAAAGTTGAAAAGGTTTAAGAACACTAAAGTATGAAACAATTGCTTGTCTAAAACCGGGGATGTGCATGATTTAAATACGTTGTGTGGGGAAGATGGAGCATTGCCAGACTATATGATTTTGTAGGGATTTTTCTTTGGCCATGATATTTTGAGAATACATGATTGCTTTGTTAGTATGCTTGAAATATTATTGTCTTTATGTCAAATGATAGACTATTGCTTTGAATCACTCGTGTTTTAGTATTCATGCCATGATTAGATTATATGATCAAGATTATGCTAGGTAGCATTCCACATCAAAAATTATCTTTTTTACCATTTACCTACTCGAGGACGAGCATGAACTAAGCTTGGGGATGTTGATACGTCTCCGTTGTATCTATAATTTTTGATTGTTTCATGCCAATATTCTACAACTTTCATATACTTTTGGCAACTTTTTATACTATTTTTAGGACTAACATATTGATCCAGTGCCCAGTGCCAGCTCCTGTTTGTTGCATGTTTTTTGTTTCGCAGATTATCCATACCAAACAAAGTCCAAATGCAATAAAAAAACCTACGGGGATTTGTTTTGGAATATTTACGATTTTTGGGAAGAAGAATCAATGCGAAATGATGCCCGAGGGGGTCACAAGCCCCCTAGCCGCGGCTTGGGGGTGGGGCCGCGCCTGGCAGGCTTGTGACCAATCCCTAAGGCGGTTGGGGCCCTTCTTTCCCGGAAAGGAAGATAATATTCGGTAGAAAATTGTGTTAAAATTTCAGCCCAATCAGAGTTACGGATCTCCGGGAATTTAAGAAACGGTGAAAGGCAGAATCTGGGAGCGCATAAACAGAAGAACACACAGATAGAGAGAGATCCAATCTCGGAGGGGATGTCGCCCCTCGGCCGCCATGAAGACCATGGACTAGAGGGGAAGCCCTTCTCCCATCTAGGGAGGAGGTCCAGGAAGAAGAAGAAGAAGAAGAAGAAGGGGGGGCTCTCTCCCCTTCTCTCCCGGCGGCGCCGGAATGCCGCCCGGGACATCATCGTATGACGGCGATCTACACCAACACCTCTGTCATCTTCACCAACACCTCCATCACCTTCCCCACCTATATTCAACGGTCCACTCTCCCGCAACCAGTTGTACCCTCTACTTGAACATCGTGCTTTATGCTTCATATTATTATCCAATGATGTGTTGCCATCCTATGATGTCTGAGTAGATTTTCATTGTCCTATTGGTGATTGATGAATTGGTATGATTGGTTTAATTTTCTTGTGGTTATGTTGCTGTCCTTTGGTGCCCATCATATGAGCGCGCGCATGGATCACACCATAGGGGTAGTAGTATGTTGATAGGACTATGTATTGGAGGGCAAGGGTGACAGAAGCTTCAGCCTAGCATAGAAATTGATGCATACGGGATTGAAGGGGGGCCAATATTCTTATTGCTATGCTTGGGTTTTACCTTAATGAACGTTAGTAGTTGCGGATGCTTGCTAATAGCTCCAATCATAAGTGCATAGAATTCCAAGTAAGGGATGACATGCTAGCAGTGGCCTCTCCCACATAAAACTTGCTATTGGTCTAGTAACATAGTCAATTGCTTAGGGACAATTCCGCAACTCCTACCACCACTTTTCCGCACTTGTTAGACTAAAGTAATTGTTTCTCTATCTAACCAACCCCTAGTTTTTATTTACGTGTTCTTTCTTTTCTTACAAGCCTATCCTATCACGCCTACAAAGTACTTCTAGTTTCATACTTTTTCTAGGTAAAGCGAACGTAAAGTGTGCATAGAGTTGTATCGGTGGTCGATAGAACTTGAGGGAATATTTGTCCTACCTTTAGCTCCTCGTTGGGTTCGACAATCTTACTTATCGAGAAAGGCTACAATTGATCCCCTATACTTGTGTTTTTTTTCGACCGGCTACTGTAGGGAAACAGCCCACAGTTCTTAGTTTTATTGATCAATATGTACAATAATTACAGTCAGGGGAAAAGAATGTACACCGGTGGGGTAGATATTACAAACCTCAAGGAGGTAAAAAGGAAATCCATTTCAAGAGGGCCTCCCTCAGCCTAGGTTTAATTCTGTAAGCTAGGAGGGACAAATCATAAATAAAACCAGAACTCCATCTCCTGAAGCTAGTCTGCTCATTCCTGAAGACCTTGGCATTCCTGACAGTCCAAATGTTCCAGCATGCAGTGAAAACTGTCTGTGAGAAAAAGGGGTGGGCAAAGTCCTTCCTTGCTGCAAGAGTGGTAGTGTACATGTCAGATCCCTGCCATGAGATCTACAGATAGGTCCATATCCTATTGCTAAAAGAGCACCTGAAGAAAAGTTGATCTCTGTCCTCCTTGACCTGAGCATGACAGAGAATTCATAGGTTGGATTCAAAGACTTTCCAATGCCTGCGTTCAAGCATGTCCTGTGTATTGAGTCTGTCCTTAATAAGCATCCAGGCAAACATCTTGATTTTGATTGTACAACAACTCTTCCAAATCCAGCAGAGTAAAGGATTAGGGACAATAGACTTGTGCACATGGTTGTAATATTTTTTAGCAGAATAAGATTTACTATCAGGACCCCAAAGCCAAATATCTTTGGTGTTTGGGTCTCTATGTAGGTTTTGAACTAGACAGCTGACTGTTTGAAACTCCTGATGAGCTCTATCTTATAGAGGTAGATGAAAGAGATTGATCATGCTGTCAGTGTGGGCAGCTTGGAAGACTTCCTCAGCAGTACAAAAAGAGTTCATAGCAAAAGAGAATAATCTTTGAAACCTTTGTGCCAGAGGGGTGATAGAACCATCTACAACCCAGGGATCAGACCAGAACAAGAATGTGTCACCTTTGTTGGGCACAACATAAGAAACAACTCTGAAGTTGTCCATTTTTTTTGCAAATATCTTTCCACCAGAAAGAGCCACAGAGAGAAGTCCCCTGAGGGACAGTGTTGTGGTCATAAGTATCCCAGATTAGCTTCACCCAAAGAACATCCGCTTTGTTAAGAAATTTATCTACATGCTTGAGCAGGAGAGCTTCATTCTGAATAGCCAAATTCATAATGCCCAGACCCCCCCTAATCTTAGGCCTGCACACCAGGTCCCATGCAGCAAGAGAAGGGCCATGATCCTGACCATTTTTCCTCCAGAGACATTGCCTCTGAATCCTTTCCAACTGCTTAAGTATGCCAGGGGGATATCCAGACTGCACAGGAAAAATAGTGGAACAGAAGATAAAGCAGAGTTGAGATATTGAAGCCTTCCTCCTTGAGCTAGAAAAGAGGAGCTGGCAGAGAGCTTCCTCTCCATATTGTCCACCAAGGGCATGAGGTCAATGATTGTGGGTTTAGTTATACCAACAGGTAGTCCTAGATAGGTGAAAGGAAGAGATCTAGTCTTACAACCTATTGCATCAGCAAAGAGGTGAAGATGATGTTGATCAACGTTTACTGGTAGCAGGGCAGATTTTTGGTAAATCACCTGAAGACCTGTGGACTGTGAGAAGAGCAACAACATTGCCTTGAGCTCCAGTAGTTGTGATTTATCAGTAGGCAGGATGATAAGAGTCTCATCAGCATATTGGACAATTGGAAAGTCCTTGTCATGAGAAGGAATTGGGAGTTGCAGCAAACCATCATGTAACAACTTATTAACCAAGGTTTGGAGGAAATCTGCAGCTATTGCAAAAATAAGAGGGGACAAAGGGTCCCCCTGCCTGACCCCTCTTCTACACATGAATTTTTTCCCAGGAACTCCATTAACAAGGATGGAGGAAGATCCAGTGCTAAGCAGCTGCTGAACCCAAGGAAGCCACTTGGCAGGAAAACCTTTGTGTTGCAGGATTTGAAGAATAAACTCATGTTCTATAGAGTCAAATGCCTTTTCAAAATCTAGCTTGAGTATGACAATAGGACTTTTAGACTGATGACATTGATGCAAGTACTCAAGTGTCCAACCCACACAGTCCTGAATGGTACTCGACTTAATGAAGCCATACTGGTTCTTATGAATGCATTTCATAATCTGAAGCTGAAGTCTATTAGCAATCATTTTGGATAGAAATTTGAGCCCCATACCAGTGAGGGAGATAGGCCTTAAATCACCCACTTGCTCAGGAGATCTCTTCTTTGGCACAAGGGTGATGTAAGAGGAGTTCATGTTTTCCAGCTGGGCTGATCCAGCATGAAATGCAGCAGCAAGTTGGTAGAACTCAGGGGAGATGATGTGCCAACACTTTTTGAAAAAGAGTCTTGTGGGTTATCACGTATCTTCCTCCAAAATGACATAGTAAGCTGAAAACAAGATAAGTAATCATCTTCATCTTCACCTTCTTCTTCTCCTCCTCCTCCTTCTAGTTTTATTATCCAAAATGACATACTTAGCTAATTATCCTCCAAAATGATATAATTAGCTTATTTAGCTCACTTATGACATAATTAGCTTGGTTAGGTCAAAAATAGCACAAGAACCTTGGTTAGCTCATAACTTAGCGTATCTTCCTCCAAAATGATATAATAAGCTCAAAACAAGATAAGTAATCATCTTCACCTTCTTCTTCTTATTATTCTTGTTGTTCTTCTTCTTCTTCTCCTCCTTCTTCTAGTCTTCTCGTCCTCCTCCTTCTTATTCTTCTAGTTTTATTCTCCAAAATGTTATACTTAGCTAATTATCATCCAAAATGATATAATTAGCTTATTTAGCTCACTTATGATATAATTAGCTTAGTTAGGTCAAAAATAGCACAAGAACCTTGGTTAGCTCATAACTTAGCGTATCTTCCTCCAAAATGACATAATAAGCTAAAAAATATAAGTAATCATCTTCACCTTCTTCTTCTTCTTCTTCTTCTTCTTCTCCCACTCCTTCTCCTTGTCCTTATTCTTCTAGTTTTGTTCTCCAAAATGACATACTTAGCTAATTATCCTCCAAAATGACATAATTAGCTTATTTAGCTTATGACATAATTAGCTTAGTTAGGTAAAAAATAGCACAAGAGCCTTGGTTAGCTCATAACCTAGCATATCTTCCTCCAAAATGACATAATAAGCTCAAAACAAGATAAGTAATCATCATCATCATCATCTTCTTCTTCTTCTTCTTCTTCTTCTTCTTCTTCTCCTGCTTCTTCTTCTCCTCGTCCTCGTCGTCGTCGTCCTCCTCCTTCTTCTAGTTTTCTTCTTCTTCTAGTTTTTTTCTTCTTCTAGTTTTCTTCTTCTTCTTCTTCTTCTAACTTTCTTATATTCATTTTTCAGATTTGATTCATTTCATGGAAGATGACATTCGTGGAAGCCAGCACTTATGGAATGCTACTGTTTACTTTCTGTTTTGCTCTTATATGATGTTCGATACATGCCTATATGTTGCTTATATGATAAGCGTATTTTGAAACTTTATGTCGGTGTTAGAAATTATATATATCATATGTGTATTTTTAAAATATAGGTAAATATCTAAAAGCAAACAAAATAGTTGCAATGCTGGTGTTTTGCCGTATGTCAGTGGACGACAAATGTCCTTGCCATCAGCCGCAGATGGAAAAGGTGCCACTTGTCACCCACCTGTGCAGCCTGGGAAAACCGGCTGGGCCATATAGTAACTTTGCCGTCTGCGGCAGACGACAAAGGGGCAACCACACGGATGGAAAAGGAGGCCACCTCGCAGACTGCAAAGGCTGCCACACCGGCCGGCACACGGCAAATGCGACGCCCTCGATTTGATCGTTCGCTAATCATACACGCAAATGCATACGACCAAGCTCAAGGACTCATGGGAAGATATCACAACACAACTCTAGACACAAATAAAAACATACAAGCTTCATATTACAAGCCAGGGGCCTCGAGGGCTAGAACACAAAAGCTTGATAAACACACGAGTCAGCGAAAGCAACAAATATCTGAGTACAGACATGAAACATGAGACTGCCTTAGAGAAGGCTAGCACAAAAGATACATCGATCGAACGAGGCGAGGCCTCCTGCATGGGAACCTCCTAAACTACTCCTGGTCTTCAGCGGCCTCCACATAGTAGTAGGCACCGTCGGGGTAGTAGTCGTCGTCGTCGGGATACACCATCTTCTGGGCTCCATCATCTGGTCGTAGCAAAGGATCAAGGGGAAAAGGCGGAGCAATGCAAGGATAAGTACTCATCTAAATTACTCGCAAGACTAACATCAGAACTATGCTAAGTATGCATCAGTATCAAAGGAAAGGGGTTTATATGTGGATTGACTGCAGCAATGCAAAAATAGAGAGAGAAGGCCTAGTCCTATCGAAGACTAGCATCTTCACGGGTCTTGCAGTAATAGACGAGAGTAGAGCAAGTAACACATTTATAGTCATATTGTTGTAGAAATATTAATATGAGGTCTCGCCCAAAGATTCTTCCTCGACTCCCTGCGAGAAAGCAACCTCGGAGCAAACATTCGAGTTAAGTAATCATTGTAGTTGTATAAGATCGGGGCACAACTCCAAATCATCGTGTAACCATGGACACGACTATCCAAATAGTTAATTTTCATCCTTGGAGGGGTGCACTATGTTTCCCGTCACGCTTGATAAACTTTGGCGGGACACAGTTTCCTAGTTCATGCCCGGCCTTAGAACATCAACACGTCGCAGCCCCACCTAGGTGAACAGAGAGGCCAGCCCGTCGGTCTAAATCCGAAGCACACAGGATTCATGGGCCCATCACCCTTTGCGCTCCTACACGTTGCATGGGCGGCCGATGTCAGTCCTCGCACCTCTTACCCAGACCACTCGGGTGCACGCCGCTCCATTGGTGACGTCTGAAGAGCTTCAACGGAAACCAACACGTCGAGTACACATAACTTCTCCCACGTAGACGGTTAGTGCAAAAAGGTCTCCGACTAACCCAGATCAGATACCCAAATCCATTAGCATATTAATTCAACATCAACACATTCACATGGGAATTCACCCTCAACACACCATTCATCAAGTTCCCAGTAACAAGGTCAAGTAGCCGTGCGGTTCTAACATCAGAGGGATCCGAGGTATCACCCTCGATGGATTCCGAACGATGTAACCGTCAAGGTGGCCAGGGAGGAATCACCCTCGATGGGACATGCTTGATAGGTTGTACGACAGAGTCGTTATCGTAGGTGGTGAAGGAGGAATCACCCTCCTAGAACCACCGCCGGTCAACTACACTACAACGCTAACATTGGAGTACATGTCGAGGTGTCACCCTCGATACTCGAAAGTAGCTGTGCAGCGTCGTACAACTAAGGGGGGTGTGAGTGTTGTGACGGTTCATGGCTCGTCGATCACATGATCAGGACATTGATGAAAAAGCAGGGGCAACTGGACTAAGGGTCAAAGGGGATGACTGCTCCACCTATACGAAATAGTTTTAAGTTGCAGTAGAATAAAGTAGCAGTTTATCAAAAACAGGCTATGCATCAGATATAGGAGCTATCTACAACAGTGGAAAAATCTAATGCAAGGATGAGGGAGAAATAATAGGCGATATAGGAATGATCAAGGGGGGGGGGGGGGGTTCTTGCATGGTTGCTCTACAGACAGATACAGATCCTCGATGGTGAAGTAGTCGATCACCGGATTAACATCGGTCTTGGGGTCTACCGAAAGGAAGTAATGAAGGGGAAAACACAATAAATAATATAGCAAGCAAACAGACCATAAAGCATGACAAGGTAATACACCGTGCTATCGGTGACCTAACGCAGTACCAAATGTTACTAACGAAGCGGGAAAATATCTCACAATATTTTTCAGGTCTTTGGCTATTACCGAGCAGACGACCCTAACACAAATTGTTCATGTTCATCATGCGAGAGGCATGGGACAGATGAACGGACAGCGTATCCGGATTCGTTGGATTTTTCTGAGCAACTTTCATATATAAATTATTTTCATCTCACTTACGGTTTATTTTCTATTAATATTCGAAGTTTTATAGATTTTCTAAAATTTCCTGTAATTATTATTATTTAAAAATAATAATATAAAGTAAGTGCTATGTGCATCCGATCCAGTGCACCCACAAAGGTACCAGAGACTGACCGGTGGGGCTAGTCAACTGCTGACGCAGCAGTTGACTGGTCAATAGTTGACTGCTCAACGGGCTTGTCAGGGACATAGAGCGGGTATGTAATTAACCCTGGTTTATTTAGTCTAACATAATGGCCTCAGGCCCATCTGTCATCGGAATGAGAGGGTAATTAGGGGCGCTAATAGTGGCTGATGACGCCAGACACGTCATAGGTTGCCGGAGTTGGCTGGCGGCGACCAAATCCGCAACGGTAGTTCGCCGGAGTTGCTCCCGCTCGCGCTACGGAGTTGCTCACACACTGCTTGTGGCTAGGGCGAGCTGGCAGCTGCCCGCATCCATTTGCACGAGTGGGAGGAGCGGAGGCCCGCGGAGCTCGTCGGAACCGAGCTCGTGGAGGCGGCCGAAGTTCAGGCTAGCATGGGTGAGTGGTTGCGGGGCACGGGGGTGCTCACGGAAGGTCTCTACCACATCTACGGAGCTCCAGGAGCTCGACTACGCGGCGGGGTCGAGCACACGTGCCCGCGAGCGCGAGACTCGTCGGCCTTGGCGGAGGTGAGCTCCAACGATGGTGGAGGCGACCTAGGGGGTGAGTGGGCCACCGCAGAGAGAGGGGGAGGTCGAGGAGCTCACCTCGGAGGCGCACGAAGGCCGAACGAGTGGCTAGTAGCGGTCGATGGCTCGTATTGACGCGGCAAAGCTCCGGTGAGGCAGAGGAAGAAGACACTCGATACCAACAATGTGTCCACTCCGATCTTGATCTCGTGGTCGGGGAAGGAGCGTCGGAGGCATACGGAGCTCGTGGACAAGGTGCTGGCATAGGGGAAGGCCGGTGGCCATAGAGTCGACAAGAGGGGGAGGTGAGGGAGAGAGAGGGGAGTGCGACTATGGGGGCTAGGGTTTCGGGGGCGACAAGGGGGGCACCTTGGTCGTCTTACCCCTCCCCGGAGCGCCGGAATGGCCGACGCGTGTGGCCCTCCGCCATGGACGGCGCACGGGTGCCCACCGCTCCTTGGGTGAACAAGGGGAGGAGGAAGGGGAAGGCTTGGCGGGCTTTGCCAGGTGGCCGGCACTGTGCACTAGGCCCAGTGCAAAGTGGCCCTTTTACCCTTTTCTATCCTTTGATTTTTCTTTTTTATTTATTTTCTGTCTTTGTTTTGTATTTATTTTCTTTACAAAATGACTTTTGTAATATTTGTAACTTGACCCATCGATCATATTGTAATATTATTTTATGTAAAACAAATTCTCTTTTAGTTCTTTCTAGGATTATTACTATTTCTTTTGCTATAATTTTTTTAATTATTTTTCTTTTATACTTGTAAATAGTTATATTTTTTTTTTGTTAGTTAACAGTAGGTTTTCAACAACAACAAAATTTTATTTTATTTGATAGCATGAAATCAATTCTAGTTCTATAATAACTTGCAATTGATTTCGTTGCTAGTTTAATTTCCTATTTGAAAATACTTTCAAATTAATATTGTTTTATGAGAAAAATACTTTCTGTTATCTTCGTTATTTTATATTTTTCTTTTCTGTTATTTTACTATTTTAGCGTTTTATTTGCTGTTAAGTTTAACTAGGACAAAAAAACTATTTTTGTGATAGTTGTAGTAGAAAACTCCATAGTTTTTCTTTGAAGTTTCCTTTGGTTTCTTATTTGATTTTTCTTATTGATTTTATTGCATCAATTTTTATTGTTGTTTTTTATATTGATTGCTAGGATGATTGCTAGTATGAGTGCTTATGTGAATACTATATTTGATTATATAGATTTATATGAGAGTGACGAATAGTCCTATCAAGTTATTTCTTGAGAGCGATATCTATCTTCATCAAACCTAACAGGAAAGTTCACTTTGATCATAATTTACCTATGGATTTATTACATTAGATCAACCTTCTTCACCCATTGCATGCAAGTAGGTACCTGGAAATTTTGGTTCTTAAGTAGTATGATATGATAGGCACCCTAAACCCTTGTTACTTTGACCGGGACGTTATTTTTGCTATGCTCCTAGTAGATGGGGTTTGGGTGAGTGTTTATCATGAGTGTTGTGAGAACTTAATAATCAAGACCTGAAGACTTCAAGACTTGCAAGACCTCAGAATGCAATATACCTCTGGGTGAAAGATGGTTCAGATGGGCTCCATGGGGAAACCAGCGGAGGACCCGGGATGCATGGGGAAGCGCCATGACAACTTGCGGAAAGTTTCACCTAGGCACAAAAAGATGGATGGATATTTCAAGACCCGAGGCTTACCTGCACAGCCACAAGTCATTATGGGCCATGGCTTGGTTGGACAACGTGGTGACTCTGGACGACCGGTGTTGTGAGATGTAGAAGAACAGTAGGATTGGATGGGCACCGACAGTGGCTCAGAGGAACCTGTTGGAAGACCATGTTTTGATCATCCGGTTCTCAAACACCCTAAAGTGCGAGGACTCCAACGGAGGCGATCAAATCTTGTGGGGAACGCGTGCAAAACTCTACAGAGTACTCAAACCTAATCGATCAGCCGTGTCCACGGTCATGGACAACTTGAGCCAAAGGAACTGAAACTGTGAGGAATTCTCAACACCATTAACTTTGATGTGGGTAATATTGATAACTTGGGTATGAGAAATGGTTGGTGGTACCTTTCTCATTAACAATCAACGATGTAGTAAATTTTGGTTTTACCTCTCTCTTGTTGTAGGAAAATTTTTCTTTACGCAAAACTTTAACTACAGCCCCACTTGCCACATATGCATATAGTATATATGATATTTTCACCCCTATCTTTTGTGACTTGCTGGCATATTCACTATGCTGACCTACACGGCTGCAACGTCTTTTATGTTGCAGATACTTTCTTCGATGAGTAAGAGTATGATTCAGGGTTACGGTCTGCACTCAACCTGCCATTGGTGTTTATTGGGACTCCACTCCCTTTGACTGTTTCCGCTGAGATTTTGAGGTATATATCAATTTTACGTTATTTACATGTGATTGCTCTTTGATATACACATTGATGTACTGTGTGTGCCAGCATACTGATCCAGGGATGGCACAGATACACAAAGGCTTGACTCATTTTGAGTCGGGTCGCTACAGATATGGTATGAGAGCACATGTTGACTATAGGACGTGACCCTAGGAAATGGCTTGGAAATAGGAAGACCTTGATAGGAACAACTTTTGTTTTCACTACTCTCGTACCTCTTAATTCTTTTACTAAACCTTCCCTATTCCAAACTATAGATGGAGAGCTACACTCTGAACGAAAGAGAGCACTACGAAGATGTTCTCGGAGGCCCATTTCTCATGGAGCTGGTACAGATGATGAAGTTGCCGATACCTGAGATCAAGGTGACTAAGAGGAAGTCTGGATTTTTAGGTGTCAGAACTAAAAAATTTGGACGTAATGAAGATGCCAAGACTGAAGACATCAATTATGGCACATTGACCCATGACTGTGATATGGGCATGAAAACTGATGTTCATGATGCTATTGCACGTTTGAGCTATCGTCATCGTGTTGAGTTGGGTACTCACTATTTTGGAAGGCTTGGATGGCAAAAGCCTGAGGGAGCACACATCATCCTGATAGACGAGCAGAAGGTGAAGTTTTCACCTGTATTGGTGTATAATCAAGAACTGGAACATCATATCAAGAACCTTCAAATTGACTTTCTCTTAGAATTGTTTGAGAATGACGCACTTTGTGAGAGTCTCAAGACCGAGAAACTGAAGGTAGACAATGTGAAGAAACACGATCCGAGATTTAGAAGCTTCAACAAGACTTGACGAATAGTCAAGCCATGGCACATGCTGGTGATGTTGAAATTCGTAAGCTCAAGAACCAACTCCTGGAACTACAAGGACGACATCGGAAACTCCGCGTCAACACGGAATATCAGGCAGAAGAACTTGAGAAGATCAAGCCTGACCAGAAGAAGCCCATTGATGATGAAGACATGATATGAGCTAGCTTAGTAGTAGTAGCCCCACCATGAGAGAAATAAAGATGAACGTTATTGCGTATTGTGTGATCGACCATACAAACCTCATGTGGGTGGCGATACTATATTATTGGTTGAACTTTATGTATGCGTGGACTTAAGTTTAGATACTTTTGTGCCTTTGAGTTGTTTGTATCCTTTCCCTCTCTCTCTCTTACCCGTCTCATCCCTAGAACCTTGAACCCCGGGACAAGATGCCCACTAACCCTTTTCGGAAGACAACAATATTTCACCAAGGAGACACATACATTCTTCTGAGTACCCATTTTCTAACACCTGCAGATGACAACCCTCTACGAGTTCTTCCTTAAGGCCCAGAAACGATCTGTTGGGTAACGTAGCATAAATTCAAAATTTTCCTACTCATATTCAGATCTTTCTATGGAGAGACCAGCAACGAGAGAGGGGAAAGAGCATCTTCATACCTTTGAAGATCTCTAAGCGGAAGCGTTGCTAGAACGCGGTTGATGGAGTCGTACTCGCAGCGATTCCGATCTAGTGCCGAACTACGACACCTCCGCGTTCAACACACGTGCAGCTCAGTGACGCCTCCTGCACCTTGATCCAGCAAGGAGGAGGGAGAGGTTGGGGAATAACTCCAGCAGCACGACGACGTGGTGTCGATGGAGATACGAGGTCTCCCGGCAGGGCTTCGCCAAGCAACGACAGAGAGGAGGAGTAAGAAGGGCAGGGCTGCGCCGAGAGAGAGAGAAAACCGTGTGTCTCAATGGCCAAAACCCCTCTCTATTTATAGGAGGAGGGGAGGGGGGTGCGCCACCCCTAGGGTTTCCCCCTAGGTGGTGCGGCAGCCACCAGATGGGAGGGGGCGGCGGCCAGGGCAGGGAAAGGGGGGGCGCGCCCAAGGTGGGCCTTGGGCCTCACCTGCGCCTAGGGTTTCCCCCTCCCCCTTCTCTGGTGCGCATGGGCTGGGTGGAGGGCGCAGCAGCCCACCTAGGGGCTGGTTCCCTTCCCCACTTAGCCCATCTAGCCTCCCGGGGTCGTTGCCCCCCTTCGGTGGTCCCCCGGGGCCACCTCCGGTGGTCCCGGTGGTCCCGGTACATTACCGGTGATGCCCGAAACACTTCCGATATCCGAAACCATCCGTCCTCTATATCAATCTTTACCTCCGGACCATTCCGGAGCTCCTCGTGACGTCCGGGATCTCATCCGGGACTCCGAACAACTTTCGATAACCTCGTATAATAATTCCCTATAACCCTAGCGTCACCGAACATTAAGTGTGTAGACCCTACGGGTTCGGGAGACAGGCAGACATGAACGAGACACCTCTCTGGCCAATAACCATCAGCGGGGTCTGGATACCCATGGTGGCTCCCACTTGCTCCATGATGATCTCATCGGATGAACCACGATGTCAAGGATTCAATCAATCCCGTATACGATTCCCTTTGTCTGTCGGTATAGAACTTGCCCGAGATTCGATCGTCGGTATACCTATACCTTGTTCAATCTCGTTACCGGTAAGTCTCTTTACTCGTTCTGTAGCACGTCATCATGTGACTAACTCCTTAGTCACATTGAGCTCAAGATGATGTTCTACCGAGTCGGACCAGAGATACCTCTCCGTCACACGGAGTGACAAATCCCGATCTCGATTTGTACCAACCCAACAGACACTTTCGGAGGTACCCGTAGTGCAGCTTTATAGTCACCCAGTTACGTTGTGACGTTTGATACACCCAAAGCACTCCTACGGTATCCGGGAGTTGCACAATCTCACGGTCGAAGGGAAAGATACTTGACATTTGAAAAGCTTTAGCATACGAACAATACGATCTAGTGCTATGCTTAGGATTGGGTCTTGTCCATCACATCATTCTCCTAATGATGTGATCCCGTTATCAATGACATCTAATGCCCATGATCAGGAAACCATGATCATCCATTGACTAACGAGCTAGCCAACTAGAGGCTTGCTAGGGACACATTGTGATCTATTTATTCACACATGTATTACTATTTCCTGTTAATACAATTATAGCATGAACAATAGACGATTATCATGAACAAGGAAATATGATAATAACCATTTTATTATTGCCTCTAGGGCATATTTCCAACAGTCTCCCACTTGCACCAGAGTCAATAATCTAGTTACATTGTGATGTATCGTACACCCATAGCATTGTGGTGTTGATCATGTTTTGCTCGTGGAAGATGTTTAGTCAACGGGTCTGCAGTATTCAGATCCGTGTGTACTTTACAAATATCTATCACTCCACTCTGGACATGGTCCTGGAAGGAGTTGTAGCGGCGTTTGATGTGCTTCGTCTTCCGGTGAAACCTGGGCTCCTTGGCTATGGCAATGGCCCCAGTGTTATCACAGAAGAGTGTCATTGGACCCGACGCGCTTGGAACCACTCCAAGGTCGGTGATGAGCTCCTTCATCCAAATTCCTTCATGAGCTGCTTCTGAAGCAGCTATGTACTCCGCTTCACATGTAGATGCTGCCACGACTTCTTGCTTGCTACTGCACCAGCTCACTGCCCCACCATTTAACACATATACGTATCCGGTCTGTGACTTAGAGTCATCCGGATCTGTGTCGAAGCTAGCGTCGACGTAACCCTTTACGACGAGCTCTTCGTCACCTCCATAAACGAGAAACATTTCCTTAGTCCTTTTCAGGTACTTAAGGATATTCTTGACCGCTGTCTAGTGTTCCATACCTGGATCACTTTGGTACCTCCCTACCAAACTTATGGCAAGGTTTATATCAGGTCTGGTACACAGCATGGCATACATTAGAGAGCCCACGGGTGAAGCGTAGGGGACAGAACTCATCTTCTCTCTATCTGCTGTCGTGGTCGGCGACTGAGTCTTACTCAATCTCATACCTTCAAAACTGGCAAGAACCCTTTCTTTGAGTTTTCCATATTTAACTTCTTCAATATCTTGTCAAGGTATGTACTTTGCGAAAGACCTATGAGGCGTCTTGATGTATCTCTATAGATCTTGATGCCTAATATGTATGCATCTTCTCCAAGGTCCTTCATTGAAAACCTCTTGTTCAAATAGGCCTTTATGCTCTCCAACATCTCTATATTATTCCCCATCAATAATATGTCATCCACATACAGTATGAGGAAAGCTACAGAGCTCCCACTCACTTTCTTGTACAGACAGGCTTCTTCGTAAACCTGTATGAACCCAAATGCTTTAATCACCTCATTAAAGCGGATGTTCCAATTCCGAGATGCTTGCACCAGCCCATAGATGGAGCGCTGGAGCTTGCACACTTTGTTAGCACCCTTAGGGTCGACAAAACCTTCTGGTTGCATCATATACAACTCTTCCTTAAGGTTCCCGTTAAGGAACGCTGTTTTGACGTCCATTTGCCAAATTCCATAATCATAAAAGGCAGTAATTGCTAACATGATTCGGACTGATTTCAGCTTCGCTACGGGAGAGAAAGTCTCTTCATAGTCAACTCCTTGAATTTGTCGAAAACCCTTTGCGACAAGTCGAGCTTTGTAAACGGTTACATTACCGTTTGCATCAGTCTTCTTCTTGAAGATCCATTTATTTTCTATGGCTCGCCGGTCATCGGGCAAGTCCAGCAAAGTCCATACTTTGTTCTCATACATGGATCCTATCTCGGATTTCATAGCCTCAAGCCATTTGTTGGAATCCGGGCCCACCGTCGCTTCTTCATAGTTCGAAGGTTCACCGTTGTCTAACAACATGATTTGCATCACAAGGTTGCCGTACCACTCTGGTGCGGAGTGTGCCCTTGTGGACCTTCGCGGTTCAGTAGTAACTTGATCCGAAGCTTCATGATCATCATCATTAACTTCCTCTTCAGTCGGTGTAGGCGCCACAGGAACAACTTCCCGCACTGTGCTACTATCCTGTTCGAGAGGGGGTGTAATTACCTCATCAAGTTCTACCTTCCTCCCACTTACTTCTTTCAAGAGAAACTCTTTCTCTAGAAAGGATCCGTTCTTGGCAACAAAGGTTTTACCTTCGGATCTAAGATAGAAGGTATACCCAATAGTTTCCTTAGGGTATCCTATGAATACGCATTTCTCCGCTTTGGGTTCGAGCTTTTCTGGTTGAAGTTTCTTCACATAAGCATCACAACCCCAAACTTTAAGAAACGACAACTTAGGTTTCTTGCCAAACCATAGTTCATACGGTGTCGTCTCAACGGATTTAGACGGTGCCCTATTTAAAGTGAATGCTGCAGTTTCTAATGCGTATCCCCAAAATGATAGCGGTAAGTCGGTAAGAGACATCATAGATCGTACCATATTTAATAAAGTGCGATTACGACGTTCAGACACTCCGTTGCGTTGCGGTGTGCCAGGCGGCGTCAGTTGTGAAACGATTCCACACTTCCTTAGGTGTGTGCCAAACTCGTGACCCAAATATTCTCCTCCACGATCAGATCGTAGACATTTAATTTTTCTGTCACGTTGATTCTCAACCTCACTCTGAAATTCCTTAAACTTTTCAAACGTCTCAGATTTGTGCTTCATCAAGTAGATATACCCATACCTACTCAAATCATTGGTGAGAGTGAGAACATAACGATAACCACCGCGAGCTTCAACGTTCATTGGACCACACACATCAGTATGTATTATTTCCAATAAGTCGGTTGCTCTCTCCATTATTCCTGAGAATGGAGTCTTAGTCATCTTGCCCATGAGGCACGACTCGCATGTGTCAAATGATTCAAAGTCAAGAGGCTATAGTCCATCAGTATGGAGCTTCTTCATGCGCTTAACGCCGATATGACCAAGGCGGCAGTGCCACAAGTATGTGGGACTATTATTATCAACTTTACATCTTTTGGTACTCACACTATGAATATGTGTAACATCACGATCGAGATTCATCAAGAATAAACCATTCACCAGCGGAGCATGACCATAAAACATATCACTCATATAAATAGAACAACCATTATTCTCTGACTTAAATGAGTAGCCGTCTCGCATTAAGCAAGACCCTGATACAATGTTCATGCTTAGAGCTGGTAATAAATAACAATTATTAAGGTTTAAAACTAATCCCGATGGTAGATGTAGAGGTAGCGTGCCGACGGCGATCACATCGACCTTTGAACCATTCCCGACGCGCATCGTCACCTCGTCCTTGGCTAGTCTCCGCTTATTCCGCAGTTCCTGCTTTGAGTTGCAAATGTGAGCACCAGCATCGGTATCAAATACCCAGGAGCTACTACGAGCGCTGGTAAGGTACACATCAATAACATGTATATCACATATACCTTTAACGTTGCCGGCCTTCTTGTCCGCTAAGTATTTGGGGCAGTTCCGCTTCCAGTGACCTTTTCCCTTGCAATAGAAGCACTCAGTCTCAGGCTTGGGTCCATTCTTTTTATTCTTCCCGGCATCTGGCTTACTGGGCGTGGCAACAGCTTTTCCGTATTTCTTGAAGTTCTTCTTACCCTTGCCTTTCTTGAAACTAGTGGTCTTGTTGACCATCAACACTTGATGCTCTTTCTTGATTTCTACTTCTCCAGACTTGAGCATCGAGTACAACTCGGGAATGGTCTTCTCCATCCCTTCCATGTTGTAGTTAAGCACAAAGCCTTTGTAACTTGGTGGGAGGGACTGGAGGATTCTGTCAATTATAGCATCATTCGGAAGTTCGACTCCAAGTGAAGTCAGATGACCGTGTAACCCAGACATTTTGAGTATGTGCTCACTGACAGAACTGTTCTCCTCCATCTTACAGCTAAAGAACTTGTCGGAGACTTCATATCTCTCGACACGGGCATGAGCTTGAAAAACTAGCTTCAGCTCCTGGAACATCTCATATGCCCCGTGTTGCTCAAAACGCCTTTGGAGCCCCGTTTGTAAACTTTATAACATGCCACACCTAACCAGAGAGTAGTCATCACTCCGCGTTTGCCAGACATTCAGAATGTCCTGGGCTGCTGCGGGAGCGGGAGGGTCACCTAGCGGCGCATCAAGGACATAAGCCTTTTTAGCTGCTTCAAGGATGAGCTTCAAGTTGCGAACCCAGTCCGCATAGTTGCTACCATCATCTTTCAGCTTGTTTTTCTCTAGGAAAGCGTTGAAATTGAGGTTGACGTTGGCCATCTACAGTATTTATAAAGACAACTTTTAGACTAAGTTCATGACAATTAAGTTCATTTAATCAAATTAAGTATGAACTCCCACTTAAATCGACATCCCTCTAGTCATCTAAGTGATACATGATCCATGTTGACTAACCCGTGTCCGATCATCACGTGAGACGGACTAGTCACCATGGTGAGCAACTGCATGCTGATCGTATTCAACCATACGACTCATGTTCAACCTTTCAGTCTCTTGTATTCGAGGTCATGTCTGTACATGCTAAGCTCGTCGAGTCAACCTAGGTGTTTCGCGTGTGTAAATCTGGCTTACACCCGTTGTATGCGAACGTTAGAATCTATCACACCCGATCATCACGTGGTGCTTTGAGACAACGAACCTTCGCAACGGTGCACACTTAGGGGAATACATTCTCGAAA
This sequence comes from Hordeum vulgare subsp. vulgare, assembly GCF_904849725.1. Lineage (NCBI taxonomy): Eukaryota > Viridiplantae > Streptophyta > Magnoliopsida > Poales > Poaceae > Hordeum > Hordeum vulgare. Next base: position 329,603,531 of record NC_058520.1, on the reverse strand, counting down.
TTTTAATAGGGATCATCTTATTATGCTACCGTCGTTCTAAGCAATAAGATGTAAAACATGATAAACATCACAATGCAATCATATAGTGACATGATATGGCCATTATCATCTTTGCTCTTTCGATCTCCATCTTCAGGCATCACATGATCATCATCGTCACCGGCGTGACACCATGATCTCCATCATCATGATCTCCATCATCATGTCTCCGTGAAGTCGTCACGCCAACTACTACTATCACTACTACTATAGCTAACCGTTAGCAATGAAGTAAAAGTGGTAAGCACATGGCGTTGCATCTCATACAATAAATCAAGACAACTCCTATGGCTCCTGCCGGTTGTCATACTCATCGACATGCAAGTCGTCAAACCTATTACAATAACATGATCATCTCATACATCATACATGCAACATCAAAAATTTGGCCATATCACATCACATGTCAAACCCTGCAAAAACAAGTTAGACGTCCTCTAATTGTTGTTGCAAGTTTTACGTGGCTGATTTGGGTTTCTAGCAAGAACGCCTTCTTACCTACGTGACAGCCACAACGATGATATGCCAAAGCTATTTACCCTTCATAAGGACCCTTTTCATCAAATCCAATCCGACTAGAGTAGGAGAGACAGACACCCGCTAGCCACCTTTATGCACGGTGTGCATGTGTGTCGGTGGAACCAGTCTCACGTAAGCGTACGTGTAAAGTCGGTCCAGGCCGTTTCATCCCACAATACCACCGGAAAAGAATAAGACTAGTAGCGGCAAGCAAATTGACTAATCACCGCCCACAACTTTTGTGTTCTACTCGTGCATAGAATCTACGCATAGAAAACCTGGCTCGGATGCCACTGTTGGGTAACGTAGCATAAATTCAAAATTTTCCTACGCATATTCAGATCTTTCAATGGAGAGACCAGCAACAAGAGAGGGGTAAGAGCATCTTCATACCTTTGAAGATCGCTAAGCGGAAGCGTTGCTAGAACGCGGTTGATGGAGTCGTACTCGCAGCGATTCCGATCTAGTGCCGAAATAACACACCTCCGCGTTCAACACACGTGCAACCCGGTGACGTCTCCCGCACCTTGATCCAGCAAGGAGGAGGGAGAGGTTGGGGAAGAACTGCAGCAGCACGACGGCGTGGTGTCGATGGGGAGACGAGGTCTCCCGGCAGGGCTTCGCCAAGCACCGACAGAGAGGAGGAGGAAGAGGGGCAGGGCTGCGCCGAGAGAGAGAGAAAATCGTGTGTCTCAATGGCCAAAACCCCTCTCTATTTATAGGAGGAGGGGAGGGGGGTGCGCCACCCCTAGGGTTTCCCCCTAGGTGGTGCGGCAGCCACCAGATGGGAGGGGGCGGCGGCCAGGGCAGGGAAAGGGGGGCGCACCCTAGGTGGGCCTTGGGCCTCACCTACGCCTAGGGTTTCCCCCTCCCCCTTCTCTGGTGCACATGGGCTGGGTGGGGGGCACACCAGCCCACCTAGGAGCTGGTTCCCTTCCCCACTTAGCCCATCTAGCCTCCCGGGGTCATTGCCCCCCTTCGGTGGTCCCCCGGGGCCACCTCCGGTGGTCCCGATGGTCCCCGTACGTTACCGGTGATGCCCGAAACACTTCCGGTATCCGAAACCATCCGTCCTATATATCAATCTTTACCTCCGGACCATTCCGGAGCTCCTCATGACGTCTGGGATCTCATCCGGGACTCCGAACAACTTTCGGTAACCTTGTATAACAATTCCCTATAACCCTAGCGTCACCGAACCTTAAGTGTGTAGACCCTACGGGTTCGGGAGACAGGCAGACATGACCGAGACACCTCTCTGGCCAATAACCATCAGCGGGGTCTGGATACCCATGGTGGCTCCCACTTGCTCCACGATGATCTCATCGGATGAACAACGATGTCAAGGATTCAATCAATCCCGTATACGATTCCCTTTGTCTGTCGGTATAGAACTTGCCCGAGATTCGATCGTCGGTATACCTATACCTTGTTCAATCTCGTTACCGGTAAGTCTCTTTACTCGTTCCGTAGCACGTCATCGTGTGACTAACTCCTTAGTCACATTGAGCTCATGATGATGTTCTACCGAGTGGGCCCAGAGATACCTCTCCGTCACACGGAGTGACAAATCCCGATCTCGATTCGTACCAACCCAACAGACACTTTCGGAGGTACCCGTAGTGCACCTTTATAGTCACCCAGTTACGCTGTGACGTTTGATACACCCAAAGCACTCCTACGGTATCCGGGAGTTGCACAATCTCAAGTTCGAAGGAAAAGATACTTGACATTTGAAAAGCTTTAGCATACGAACAATACGATCTAGTGCTATGCTTAGGATTGGGTCTTGTCCATCACATCATTCTCCTAATGATGTGATCCCGTTATCAGTGACATCTAATGCCATGATCAGGAAACCATGATCATCCATTGACTAACGAGCTAGCCAACTACAGGCTTGCTAGGGACACATTGTGATCTATTTATACACACATGTATTACTGTTTCCTGTTTAAACAATTATAGCATGAACAATAGACGATTATCATGAACAAGGAAATATGATAATAACCATTTTATTATTGCCTCTAGGGCATATTTCCAACACGATCATGACCCTGACTAGTGATCATGATTACCCAAAAATCCTGAAGGACATGATGAAGCACATTCATCTTGAAGGAGATGCAGTCTACAAAGGCTACCCATTCATGGAAAGTGGAGTGGAACTTTGATATGTGGAAGTACACCTCCACCATGTGAAAGGAGTTTGTCCAAAGACTATGGGGCAATACTTTTTCATTTCATGTGTACCACGAGCAACCTTCTTTGATTCTATACTTGAAGCAAGACTCCGTCATACCCACGAATACCTGAGTGAAGTGCATGCGGAGATGATGGAGATGAACCTCATGGCCACCATGATAAAGCAAAAGATAGATGATGTCAAGGAGCACCTCGGAAAGTTCCAGTTGGACTAAAGTATCTCCAAGGGAGACAAATGAATAAAGTTGGTAGAAATGCTTGACCATACCGAACAATGTGGATGGCAGCATTTGTAAAAAAGTACTTTTGAATTGGAGTTTTGAGAAGAAATTAAGGATGTAATAAAGGATTGAGTATGAAATGAATATAATTTATGGATGAACGAGTACCTTTTAATGGTAAACACACCAATGGAAAAAAAAGTATCCCACGGAGTGGAGTTTGTACCAAAAAGACGTCCGAGGATTATTATTATATGATGGTTACCCCAGGAGTATGATGGAATGAAACACTATAGGATTTAAAGACGGAGTAATTCCAAGTATGAGTTAAAGTGGGCCTGCAACCCACAGACCCCGGGACTAATAAGGATCAAGCACTACCTTTATGAAGAAAGAAACTTGGAAGAAGCTACGATAAATAAACAAACGTTTTCTAAGGAGCATACGAAAACCCGAGAGTTGTGAAGAAACGATATATGTTTGTTCATCTTGCAGAATCATTGGATTTATCCGAACTTCGTTCGTGCATATGAGAAATTCTGCAAATGCTTGTGAGTACGCCCAAATGTTAGAATACAAGATTTACTAAACCTTATACAAGGTAATGATTTCAGTGCGACATGGCTCTGCCACCATGACGACTTACTCTTATCATTCTCTTGCTATTCGGAATGGAAACCTGAGAGACTTACCCATAGTGAGAGACGACGCTCTTTGAAGCTTTTGTTTAAGCCTTAGAATGGTATGATGATAGCCCATGTACATGGCAATTGTTGTCACGCGTAGGAATTTTTTTACGGTGAGGATGAAGCCAAGACCCTTCTCACTTCAGGATAACCACAAATGGTAGTCCACCATGAGAATCATCGATAGGTTATTTAGAATGGTCACGAGACTAGTCAGTTAAGAAGATCCAAGGATGAAAGAAGCTTATATCAACAGAGGAACCCTCGATTTTGATGGAAAACGTTATGAATATAACGGAAGAACATCACCAAAGGAGTTAGTATGAAGAATGTGAGGAGACATATGCCAAGACCCCAGAGGATTGTTAAAATTTGAGAGGCCGATAACTCTCATTTTAAGTGTGGTAGCATCCCACTTTGCAGGACATTGGATTTTTTAGAAGACCCCCAAACCCCAACCTTTTCCTTCTAACCTCTTCCAATCTCGAGGACGAGATTCATTTTAAGTGTGGTAGGTTTGTAACATCCCAAATTTTGGTATGTTATAATAATTACTAGATTGATTGTTTGTTTGTTCGAGTGACTGAAACTTGAGTGAAATTTGAAACTTTTTTAAAACTTTTGAATGAGAGGGAATAAAATCGCTTTCCCTTTTTTCCTATAAATTCAAATTCATCCACTTAAAATTAGTGAGAGGAGATGACATGACTTCTTCAACTATAAAGAATTTGAAAGGTGGATTTGAAAACTAATAAAAGATTTCCTATTTGGGTTTCATTTTTGTATTTGATCCTATTTCTATTTTAAAGTTTTAAATGAATTCATATATTAAAAAAATATGAGAGGAGGAACATGACCCTCCAAACCAGGGGAATTTTGAGAATTCTTTGAACCCTAAAACTTAGGGGGGTCATTTGAAAATCATTTGTAAAAGGAAATAAAATCATTTAGGCATTTTTCTGAAAATATTTTTTTTTAAGTATTTATTTTGGCCGTGGATAAATGTCCATCTTGTTGGATTTATTTTTCTGATAATTTTGGTATATAAATGCCCATATTTAGATTGGATTTGATCCCTCAAATCTCTCTTTTCTTTCCTATTTTTATTAATAGGAAACCGAGTCCTTTTATTTAGGAAACCAACCTGGGCCCGATGGAAATAGGATCCGGCCCGATACCCTTCACGCCCTACCTTCCGTTACCTTCCTTCTGCGTGCACACGCACCTTCCAAGAACCGACCTCGCTGGAATCCCGAGCCCGATCTCCGCGTGCCTTCCCTCCCGTCGCCCTATAAATAACCCTCACCCCTCCGCACTCCGTTCCCCTTGAGACCCCCGCCTCCCCCCGCCTCACGCCACCTTGCTAGAAAGAGCAACCGGCCGAAGCTCCTGGAGCTCCTGCCGCGCCCCTCCACAGCCCCTAGCGCCGCCCGACGCCGCCAAGACCCTGCCGGAACCCTCCTCCGCCATCCCAACCCTTCCGCCGCCTCTTCGGCCACCGGAATCACTCCCCTCGCCACCCTCACCTTCAGTCAGTCCACATCTTGCCGGAGTTCTTCGTACAACCACGATGAGCCCCTCCTCTTCTTCTCCACCATAGGGTTTAAGTTCTACGCTTTAGATTAGATGTCGGAATACCCCTTCGGTTTGTTTTAGAAAACCATTCGATTTTCTATTAGTTAGTTTTAACCGAATAGGTTTTCTTTATTTTGCGGTCGTCCGCTAGTTAGACTATAACGCGCACACATCTCAGCCACTCACAGCCTGCCACGTAGCTTAGTCTTTTATTTTTTTTCTATTTTTAATTCTGAAAACAGATTTGAACCTGATTTTAGAATGCCTATAATTTTTATTCTATAACTCCAAATTAGGTGATTCTTTTTGCATTGGATCAAAAAAATTATGTAGTTTTTGTAGATATAAAATTTGACCATGTTTGAAAATTTAAATTTTGAATTTAAACAGATTTGGTTTAAATCTTGTTTTGTTAATATCTGGAGTTTAAAAATAGATTTTAGTTGATTCTTTTTGCTATTGATCACTACTAATCTTATTTATCACGGTGTTCAATTTCATAATTTTTAGAAAATTTAAATCATTATTTTATGTAAAACAGATTCTGTTTTAGTTCTTTCTAGGATTATTACTATATCTTTTGCTATAATTGTTTTTAATTTGTTTTCTTTTATGCTTGTAAATAGTTATATTTTTTTTGTTAGTTAACAATAGGTTTTCAACAACAACAAAATTTTATTTTATTTGATAGCATGAAACCAATTCTAGTTCTATAATAACTTGCAATTGATTTCGTTGCTAGTTTGATTTCCTATTTGAAAATACTTTCAAAATATTATTGTTTTATGAGAAAAATACTTTCTGTTATCTTAGTTATTTTATATCTTTCTTTTCTGTTATTTTACTATTTTAGCGTTTTATTTGCTATTAAGTTTAACTAGGACAAAAAAACTATTTTTGTAATTGTTGTAGTAGAAGACTCCATAGTTTTTCTTTGAAGTTTCCTTTGGTTTCTTATTTGATTTTTCTTATTGATTTTATTGCATCAATTTTTATTGTTGTTTGTTATATTGATTGCTAGGATGATTGCTATGTGAATACTATGTTTGATTATATAGATTTCATTGGAGAGTGAAGAATAGTCCTATCAAGTTATTTCCTGAGAGCGATATCTATCTTCATCAACCCTACCAGGCAAGTTCACTTTGATCATAATTTACCTATGGATTTATTGCATTAGACCAACCTTCTTCACCCATTGCATGCAAGTAGGTAATTGGAATTTTTGGTTCTTAAGTAGTATGATATGATAGGCACCCCTAAACCCTTGTTACTTTGACCGGGACGTTATTTTTGCTATGCTCCTAGTAGACGGGGTTTCTATGAGTGTTTATCATGAGTGTCGTGAGAACTTAATAATCAAGACCTGAAGACTTCAAGACTTGCAAGACCTCAGAATGCAATATACCTCTGGGTAAGGACGGTTCAGATGGGCTCCCTGGGAAACCCTCGGAGGACCCGGGATGCATGGGGAAGCGCCATGACATCTTGCGGAAAGCTTCACCCAGGCAGAAAGATATGGATGGATATTTCAAGACCCGAGGCTTACCTGCACAGCCACAAGTCATTATGGGCTCTGGCTTGGTTGGACAATGTGGTGACTCTGGACGACCGGTGCTACAAGATGTAGAAGAACGGTAGGATGGGATGGGCACCGACAGTGGCTCAGAGGAACCCGTTGGAAGACCATGTTTTGATCATCCGGTTCTCAAACACCCTGAAGTGCGAGGACTCCAACTGAGGCGATCAAATCTTGTGGGGAACGTGTGCAAAAATCTGCAGAGTACTCAAACCTAATCGATTAGCCGTGTCCACGGTCATGGACAACTTGAGCCAAAGGAACTGAAACTATCAAGAATTCTCAACACCATTAACTTTGATGTTGGTAATATTGATAACTTGGGTATGAGAAATGGTTGGTGGAACCTTTCTCATTAACAACCAACAATGTAGTAAATTTTTCTTTTACCTCTCTCTTGTTGTAGGAAACATTTGCTTTACACAAAACTTTAACTACATCCCCACTTGCTATATATGCATATAGTATAGATGATATTTTCACCCCTCTCTTTTGTCACTTGCGGGCATATTCAATATGCTGACCTACACGGCTGCAACATGTTATGTTGCAGATACTTTTTTCGACGAGTAAGAGTACAATTCAGGGTTACGGTCTGCACTCAACCTACCGTTGGGGTTTATTGGGACTCCACTCCCTTCGGTTGTTTCCGCTGAGATTTTGAGGTATATATCAATTTTACGTTATTTACATGTGATTGCACTTTGATATATACATTGATGTACTGTGTGTGCCAGCATACTGATCCAGGAATGGCATAGATAAACAGAGGCTTGACTCATTTTGAGTCGGGTCGCTACACATCTACAAGTCGACATGTGCATGATATAAAGAAAAGAATATGATGAATATGGTAGTTTTCAATTGCCACTATATCATGATGAGTTTTATAAAAAAGAGTTCTTGTTATGATGCTAGGAAAAGTGATTGAAATTATCATTTATCAAACTTATGCACTATGCTAGTATTCCCACTTCATAAATTATTTCTTTTATCATTTACCTACTCGAGGATGAGTAGGAATTAAGCTTGGGGATGTTGATACGTCTCCAACGTATCGATAATTTATGAAGTATTCATGCCATGTTTGCCTATGTTTACATTACTTTTATATGGTTTTGCTGCACTTTATATGATTTATTTAGAACTAACCCGGACTGATGTTGTTTTCAGCAGAACTACCGAGGTGTTGTTTTTATGCAGAAATAAAAGTTCTCTGAATTGGACGAAATTTTTTGATGATTTTTTGAGAGGAAAAGAGAAATATTGGAGCAAGGAACCACCAGACATTATAGCGCCACCCCCCTGGCGTGGGGTGGTGTCTAGTGGGCCACTCATGGCCCATCTTGGCGTGATTCCAACGCCCCAAAATCCTATAAATATGGAAACAACCAGAAATAACCATAGACGAGAAGTTGTGCCACCGCGGGCCTGTGTAGCCAAAAAACAGTCTAGAGATGTTCCAGTACCCTGCCAGAGAGGGGAAACCATCTCCGCTGGCCATCTTCATCATCCGGCGGAGGCCATGACGAGGAGGGAGTAGTCCACCCTTGGGCACTACTGGAATCTGCTGGTTTGCCGACAACCAGAGCTGACGGCAAAGGACAGTTTGACTGATGGCAAAGGCTTTGCCGTCAGTGTGCTGTCGGCAAAGGTACCGGCCAAGATTTTATCGGCAATCACCTTCTTTGCCGACAGCTGAAGATTGACCGACGGCAAAGACTTTGCCATCAGCTTTCTGGCACGGGCTGACGGCAAAGAGCAGTGGCGGCAACGGTGCAGGCCGAGCTCCGTTAGAAGGATAACGGCAGGCTTTGCCCACAGCCGTAGCAAAGCTGATGGCAAAGCCTCCCCTTTTTGCCCACAGCCGTAGCAGAGCTGACGGCAAAGCCGAAACCCCTGGGTCCCCTTGGCCGCCTCTTTGCCGACAGGTGGAGCCCAGCTGACGGCAAAGCCAAAAATTTGGTATTCCGAGAGTTGCCAGAATACACAGGCTGTCGCCACGTGTCTTCTTTGCCGTCAGTCCACCGACGGCAAAGCCTTTGCCGTCAGTAAGCTGTAGGCAAAGACCCTCTCTGCTTTTTTTTCATATTTGTTTTCTGTTAATTCCCTGCATTTGCAAAACATAGATACAAACAACAACATATATATATTGAATCTGCCCCTAAACAGCACCACAAGTGCATCACAAAGTGCAAACAGCACAACACAAGTGCAAACAACACGAATATATGTCATTAAAGTGCAAACAAGATCACAAAGTATTACAAAGCATCACAAGTGCATCCACAAATACAATTGCATTACAAAGTTCATCTAAGACTACACAAGTCCATTACAAAGTCTTGAGCATCCATCCATATGCCATGCTGCTTTATCAAAATCTGCATAATGAGAAAGAAGTTAGAAGAAGAATACAATAAGAAAGAAGTTATCTAAATTAAGCTAAGCAATTAGAAGAAGAAGTGGAAGAAGAAGAAGAAGAACAAGAACAAGAAGAAGTGGAAGAAGTGGAAGAAGAAGAAGAAGAAGATAGAGAAAAAGAAAGAAGAGAAGTTATCTTTTTCTCCTCTTTCTTCTTCTCTTATTTCTTCATCTCTTGTTTGTTCTTCTCTTCTGGTTTCTTTTAAAACTTTCTAAACTAATTATGTCATTTTTGAGCTCTAATATCAACTAGAATTTACTAAGCTAACTAAACCATGGCTAATATCAACTATAATTTACTAAGGTAACTAAAGCCTGGCATAATCTAAGTTGATCTAAACAATAAGAAGAATAAGAAGGAGAGGAATAACTTACCGAATGCCAAGAAACGAAGGAGAAGCTGCATCTCCGTTGGTCGCTGGGTTGCTAGGGCTCTCACCAGGAGAAGTAAAGGGATCGTGGGATTCAACTCTTGAATGTTGCTGCAACAAGGCAAGAGTTAAAATATGTGGTTAGCACGGCGACAGACAATGGTATAAGACCGTGCAAGGTTGATCATTGAAAGGGAACTCACCGTTCCCACCGGAGAAGGCATCGGCGGAGGGGGCGGCAAACCTTGCTTCTCACACATAGCCTGCAAATTAGTTTTCGAGGAGTCAAAGAAATAGCCTTGTTGCGTCTCACACATAGCCTTGCTTCTCACACAACTGACTTACCGCAACGAAGTCGTGCATGGGCTTCGCATGGGCATTATTGCGTGCCCTCTCCTCGTCAAGCAACCTCTGCGTATTCCGATCCCTCTCCTCCAACAAGAGCCTGGTGGCCTCCCTCTCCTTCATAAGTGCGGCTTGCAACCACTCATCAAAAGGAATTTTCATCATCCATCCAGGGACAAAAGAACGAAAGAAATAATGAAGAAAACTAACCTCGATGGCAAGATCAACTGGCCTCGCGCGTTGCCGTATTGCAGGAGCGGAGCTCGTTTGCCTCGACTTGATCTGAGATAGAGTCTCAGTGATAGGGACGAAGCCATCACACATGGCCAGCGTGCCAGGACTCTTACCGCCACCAGAGATCATTAACGCCTCTGGATCGATAGGATTCTGGCTCGGGTCAAAGTCAAGCCCGCGCAGCTGTTTGACCACCTCAGAATAAGACGTCATCTTGTTGTAGGCGGACAGGCTTGTGTACGCCGACGGCCCATCCCCCTCAGAATATGCCTTCGCCGTCTTGTACGAGCCCTTATGGGCCATGCTAAACGCGGCGTATCCCTGAGGCTCGGGCTGGTTATTGTGTTTGGCCTACACGAAAAGACAAAGAATTAGTACAACAAAAATCATGAACGAACGAATTATTGATGAAACAAAACAAGGCACACATACCCATTTTTTGGGGTATTGCTTGATGTTGGCATTGCCTTGGTGGTGTGGCACACCAACCAATTGGGCACGACGGTCCTTGGCCATAGTGTGGGTGCTCAACCAAGCCTCTGTGCACCACCTGTCCGCTATCATCTCCCAACAATCCATCTTATCGGCCAACCATCTCGGGGGCACCTATGAATGTAAGTTAATGAAGAATGAAACTAAGTATTATAACTAAATAGACCTAACTGGCCCTAAGAATTGATCTTTGGAATGTACATACCTCCATGTACTCGGTCTTATCAAGGAAAATCTTTCGACATTCAGTCTTTGTCTTCGGCTCCCCTTGCTTGGCGTACCAATCTCGAACAGCCTGAACACGCAGCTCGTGCCTCGTGTTATTCAATAAACTCTTGCACTCTTTCACGAGGTTCTTCTTGGCCGCCTCCTCTGTCCCCTCCTTGACCCTAAAGTTAGTGTGCAATTATGCCAAATAGATGCACAGATGAATAGTGAAATGATTTGGAAGGAAATAACAATATATAACATTGTATACTTTTTATTGGGTAAAATAATAGTTACCCAAAAATCAGCCAACACCTTGTCGGCCACGCTCACGCAAACAACACCATTGACATGTGTGTTCTCCGGGAGCAGAGAGGCTTGGTAGTGCTCCCACTTGAGTCCTGGCTCGGGAACCATACCCTCACCGGGCAACTGCACTATCCCGGGGAAGTGCTCCCTAAGTAAAGCACCAAGGAGGCAGTTTGGATTCCGGGTATTCTGCAGGTAATCCCACCCCCTACGTAATGATAAGGCAAAGACATTAGCTACTTGGTTAAATATAATGATATAAGGTACACAATATATATCAACTTACTTCTCGCCATCTGGCTTAATTAACGGCCTGTGCTGCAAGTCCAATCGGTCTGGAACTTGTGTCATACCACGTTGGTAGACCGACTTGCTGGCAGCCCCCTCAGCCTCTGCCTCAGCCCCCTCCGCCTCAGCCTCTGCCTCAGCACCCTCCGCCTCAGCCTCCGCCTCAGCACCCTCCGCCTCAGCCCACTCCGCCTCAGCCTCCGCCTCAGCACCCTCCGCCTCAGCCTCCGCCTCAGCCCCCTGCATCGGTGTCTGCTCCTGGACGGTAGGATCCTGCACCGGTGACACCCTCGTCTGCAAGGGTGAAGTGGCTGAGACAGAAGTAGCCGAGGGTGGTGGCGACTGGCTCCTATCATGCAGCCTCCCTCTCCCACGACCACGTCCTCTGCCTCTCTTCTTTCCTACGCCTCTCCCAAGGGGCTCCTCGGCAAAGCTCTGCAACAAAGTTCTCCGTAGCTGCCCAGGTGCTATCCTCAACTTATCCCCACCTGCCATGTCTCACCACCTGTAACGATAAATAGTAAAATAATTAGTACAAGTTCAAGGACAATAATTAAATGAACAATACTAAATACATGAATAATTCAATTAATAATTGAATAATTAAACAACAATGTTTGGATGCATACAAAGTACTAATAGTCTGGATCATCTGTCTCTTCTCCATGGTCAATTGAAGCAAAATCATCATCAGTATCAACGTGTCGTCATGACTGATATCGTCATTGGGTTCAGGGACATCATGTGGAAGGCCTTTTTGTAACCGATCAAGCATTGATAGCTCATCGGCATTGGTAACTTCTTCTACTTCCACTTCTTCCTAATCATCACGTGAGTCTTGTTCCTCTGTGTTCAGGGTGGACGTAGAGCAGTTTCGGGTACGACGTCTGACACCACGTGATTCTTGGAAAAATTCTCCATCATATGTTATTGGGTCAATTTGAGGTTCATAATCGTCTTCATTTGGGGGAGGTGGTCTAAGATGTGGCGGCACATCGAACACGACATACCAACCTTGTATGTTCTTAACACTTTGACGACAGTATGGCAGATAGAAAACTTGGGTGGCCTGTTGAGCCACAATATAGACATCGGCACCGCTTAACTGCCTGTCTTCTTGAATTTCGACAATCCCAAGATGTTCATGAGTCCGTCTTGTCTTAGTAGGATTGAACCAATGATATTTGAACACAACAACGTTCGGAGGATTTTCACCATAATAATGAAGTTCGTAGACTTCTTCAAGTCTTCCATAATACTCGACACCTCCCTCGCCTATAGCAGAGACACCGGAATTGTTTGTTTTTCGACCGGGCATTGAAAGCTCTTTGCTAGCAGTACGAAAGCGATACCCGTTGATGTCGTACTTCTGAAATGTACGAACCTTAAAGTCAAAACCATTAGCTATTTGTCTCAATTCATCGTCGACTTGCTCATCTGAATTAGCCTAGAAGTTAAGAAAAGATAGAGTTTGGTGTGTTACTCATGAGTAATAGCAACAAAGGAAATCACTTATTATATATAAGGGAGGTACCGTTTTTTTGAACCAAGAGATGAAACCGGGATAGCCGCCTCCTGTCTTTTCAAGAAGTTCATACTCGAGAATGGATTCTTTTTCGATTGCAACACCATTCGAGAATTGTTTGACATATCGACTGTATCAATTAATAAGAGTTGTTAGACACAAAACTTGTTAAAAGTTGCGAAACAATGTACAGAGCACTTACTCGATGTATGGCCGAACTTTTGTTAAATTGTTCAATATATACATCGTTAGTGTGCGCCACTCCTCGACGCACAACAACTTTGGTTTTCCCACACCAGAAGGTGCGAGCTTCCCTTTGAAAAGGCTGAGATTGGATTCACGTCATTTGGGGTCGCCCAAATTGTACCGAGGCTTTGGATTATGCAAGCTGTGCATAGTGGCATCATAGTGTGCTGTTACGAAGTTTGCCGCCTCCTCGGTAATGAACGCCTCGGCCATCGATGCTTCAATTCTATGTTTATTTTTACATTTTCCTCGAAGTGTCTTCTGCATTCTTTCAGTTGCGTAGCACCAACGATTTTGCCCAGGGCCACCCAATCTTGCCTCGGTTGGGAGATGCAAAATCATGTGTTGCATCGGATTAAAGAAGCCCGGTGGAAAAATCTTCTCTAACTTGCAGAGCAACTCAGGCGCCAACTCTTCCATGTCATCTATCAAGGCACGCGACAACTCTTTAGCACAAAGAACACGGAAGAAATATCTCAACTCGGCAAATACTAGCCATTCAGCCTCGGGGATATAGCCACGCAACATCACCGGCATTATCCGCTCAAGCCATATGTGCCAATCATGACTCTTGAGCCCAAAAAATTTCATTTTTTCAATGCTCGCTCCCCTCTCTAGATTCGCAGCATACCCATCGGGGAACAACAACTTTTTTTGCACCCACAAGAGGATTTCCCTTATTGCTCCCTTCTCAAGATTGTACCAGGCAGGTGGTTTGGACCAATTTTTTCTTCCTTTCGGTTCTCGCATGTTTAGTGATGGCCTATCACACAGAGTCTCCTGGTCAACTCTAGCCTTTGTATTATCTTTGCCCTTATCAGTGCCAAAAAATGTGCCAAGAAGGGCCTCAGCGATATTCTTTTCAGTGTGCATCATGTCAATGTTGTGTGGAAGTAAGAGGTCTTCGAAGTAGGGGAGATCCCAGATGCATGGCTTGTGGGTCCAGGCGTGTTCCTCATTATAACCCAAGAAATACCCTGGACAGTTTGGATCAGGCTCCATAGATTTTAATTGTTCATTAATTTGTGCCCCCGTCAACGCAGGTGGTGCTGAGTGTTTGACAACTTTACCTTTCATGAAATTCTTCTTGTCTTTTCTGAATGGATGGTCCATAGGCAAGAACTGTCTATGCAAGTCAAGGCAGGAATACTTCCCACCCGCCGGCAATCAATGAAACTTAAGAGCTGCCTTGCATTGTGGGCATGGGAACCTTCCATGCACACACCAGGCAACGAAAAGCGCAAATGCTGGCAGATCATGCAACGAGTATTGGTACCAAACATACATTTGAAAGTTCTCTTTCTTAGCTGCGTCATATGTGTTGACCCCATTCACCCAAGCTTCTTTCAAGTCATCCATCAGCGGTTGCATGTACACACTCATATTCTTCCCCGGGTATTTTGGCCCTGGAACTATCAACGTGAGAAATATGTGCTTTCTTTGCATAATGGATGATGGTGGAAGATTGAGGGGAATGACAAATACAGGCCAACAACTATATTGGGTTGCCGTCATACCAAAAGGATTGAACCCATCGAGGTTGATGGCGATTCGACAATTCCTTGGTTCTTTAGCTTTTTCCTTATGTATACTATCGAATGCCTTCCATGCGTCACCATCTGAAGGGTGTACCAACATCGGAACTCCGTGTTCATCTAATTCTTTCCTAATTCCATGTTTGTGCCATGTCATATGTTTTGTTGTTTCTTCGAGCATGTAAAGTCGTTGAAGTCTTGGTAGGATCGGCAGATACCGTAGGACACTCATGGGGATTTTGCTCTGCTTCTTCTCACCTTCACCGTTTTCTACCTCAACATATCTGGAGGACTTGCAAAATGGACAATATGTTTCGTCCGCATACTCTTTCCTAAATAAGGCACATCCCTTCTCACAAGCATGTATCTGCTCATACGTTATCTTGAGTGCACTAAGGATTTTGTCTGACTCATATAGGTTTGAAGGCATAATATGACCTTCTAGTAGAAAGCGCCCAAATAGGGTCATCACTGAGTCAAACAGATCTCTTCCAATGTTGAACTGGGCTTTCAGAGCCATTACTTGTGCGATGGCATCTAGGTGAGAAATCTTAGTGTGCTTATGAAGAGGACGTTTTGAAGACTCCAACATGGCATAGAAGGCTTTCGCGGATTCCTCCATCTCTTCGTCCTTGTTCCGAGCATCATCAAAGTCATTCACCATGTCTTCAATCCCTGTACCATGATCATCGGTGCGCCGACGCAACACCTCGTCTCTGTTACGTTGGGCCGACTCACCATGAAATATCCACAAGGTATAGCCGGGAGTAAAACCACACATATGCAGGTGTTTACCCATTACATCCTTTGTCTGTCGCGAATAATTCTTGCACTTAGTGCAGGGGCACCATGTTTTTGGCTGGCCTTTAGAAAACGCCGTTTCCACGAATTCATAGGTTTTGCTCAACCATTCATCGGTCATATCTCTCTGACTATGGTGACCGGTGTACATCCATTCACGATCAGTCATTCTGGCAAGCTAGCTACATAGTATCCACATATAAAACAATATAAATTATCAATTCATCAAGTATGTTAAATTAATTATGGCCATTTTTTAATCATGGTTAATACATTGGGATGCACGGCATGCACACCTACCAGCTACTAGGTAAAGATGGGTCCTAATCCCACCCGAGTATCTGTAGATTGGGTCATTTCCCCATGCTCTGCTCCCGACCCAACGCAAAATTTCGGCAGCACCTCCCCGCTGTTCTCCTGATACACGTCTCGGCAACTAACCGAGAGGATGTGTACCCGGAGAACAACAAGGAGGAGCCGTCGAAACTCTGCATGGGATCCGGAGCAAAGCGTGGGAAACGACCCAATCTACACATACCCGGGCTGTCCATGGATAACGTTGGACAATTGGAAAGAATCACCGTTATAAATATGCAAATGCATGCATATTTATGACAGGAACCCTTTCGAACGGGAGACGCATATTGGTTACGCAACACCTTTGCATTTTAATACTAAAAATACCTAGCTAGATAGTGTCATCAGCAAGAAGGCCGGGACAGAGCAAAATAAAGGGGGTGGAGGAGGAGTTAACAAATGTGCTCACTTTTGAATGCAGGGGAGATCGTCGAAAACCAATCCCTCGCGGAGAAGCTACTGCACATTTAAATGCACTCAATCAACACAAATACGCACTCGCGGTAATTAAGCTAACTAATACTAACATCTATTATTAATAATTTATTATTCAAGTTTTGTTACTCTTCTCTTCTTCTATTTCTTTTCTTCTTATTATTTTCTTTCTATTGCTAACATCAAGCTAACTAATACTAACAGCTAGCTGACTAATACTAACAGTTAGCTAACTAATACTTACATGTACTAACATGTATTGCTAACTAAATCTAACTAAAAATCTACCACTAAGTAATTGCTAACTAAATTTAACTAAAAATCCACTACTAACATATCTAACTAAGGCCTCCTTTGATTTGAAGGATTTTTCATAGGAAAAACGCAGGAATGCAAATTCCATAGGATCTAACTAAGGCCTCCATTTCAAACGTTTCATAGTATTTTCCTAAGCAAATTCCATAGGATCTAACTAAGGCCTCCATTGCAAATTCCATAGGAAAAACGCAGGAATGCAAATTCCACACGAACAAAACATGTATTTTCCTAAGCATGCAACGACTGCCAAATCACTAGTTCTGATAGTTTTCCTACATTTTTCCTATTCCAATGTTTTTGCGATCCTGTAAATCTAAGAGGCCCTAACATAGAAAAAATAAACTAAAAAAACAAAAAAAGGGGAGGAGGAGCTCACCGGCGAGTCCACCGACGGCTGGCGCAGGGCGACGGCGGGGCGGGGCGGCGCGGGGCGAGGGGCAGCACAGGGCGGGGCGGCCGCGGGGCGGCGCAGGGCAGGGCGGGGCGGGCGCGGGGCGGCGCAGAGCGGGGCGGGGGCGGGGGGCGCCGGCGAGCAGGGGCGGCGCGGGGCGGCGCAGGGCGGGTCGGGAGAGCAG
Organism: Hordeum vulgare subsp. vulgare; assembly: GCF_904849725.1. Lineage (NCBI taxonomy): Eukaryota > Viridiplantae > Streptophyta > Magnoliopsida > Poales > Poaceae > Hordeum > Hordeum vulgare. Next base: position 329,586,242 of record NC_058520.1, on the reverse strand, counting down.
GGTGGGAGAGGTACGTGAGAGAGAGAAGAGGTCGTGGCACGGGGGGATAAGGCACGTGGCTTTGCCCTTAGCCAGCTGTCGGCAAAGACAAGCGTTAGTCTTTGCCCTCAGTTAGCTGTCGGCAAAGACAGCCGTTAGTCTTTGCCCTCAGCTGGCTGTCGGCAAAGACGGCCCCCGTTAAGCAATGGTCGAGGCGGCGACCGGGTTAGCCCCATATGCCGTCAGCCTTCCTATGCCGACGGCTTTTTTGTCCTTTGTAGTCAGCTGGCTACCGGCTTAGATAAAGAGGACGGCATAGATTTTCTTTGCCTTCAGCCCCTCCTATGCCGTCAGCATTAATTTTGGCTGAGGGCAAAGTCTCTTTGCCGTCAGCCCCGTGAAATTGCAGACGGCAAAGCTTAAAGCTGTCGGCAAATTATGTTTTTCCAGTAGTGGGGGCTGAGGGTTTGTACCAATAGCTATGTGTTTAATCTCTCTCTCGTGTTCTTCAGATGTAATGATCTTGATATATCACGGGCCTTGTTAATATAGTTGGATCATATAGTGTTTGTCTCATGCTTTTGTTGTGATGAATTGAATCTTTCACTTTAAGATATCGTTATGTTGGATTGAATATTCAGGTTTGAGAGCTCACAATATATGTCTTAGATGCGGATACCCGTAGTGACATTGGGGTATTCAAGTGATTCACTTGATATATGTTGCGGCATCAACTCGCGAATTCCTGAGGTGACAATGGGGTAATCTAGGCATAGGGTTTGATTGCACATTTTCATACTATGTTCTTTGATAGAAATCTTGGTGTGCTCCTTGAAGTTCTTTGTGTTGAATTCTCTATTATGAATCTGATTTTTTATGGTGTTATTTTAGTACAAACTCTTGATAGATCGATCGGAAACGATAACTTGTTATCTTAGTATGTACTCTTGGAAAGATTGACCGGAAAGAATAACTTTGAGGTGGTATCGTACCCTACAAAAAATTTCTTCTTACTCCGCTAGATAGGAACTTTTCTTCATCACACTTTGAGGGATTTTTATATGATCCAATTATATTAGCATTGTTGAGAGATTGCACTAGCGGAAGTACGGACCCTATGGCTCATTTTCAAGCATTGCAACAACATTTTGCTTGTTGTTTTACACTTGCTACCTTGCTGTTTTTATATTTTCAGATTACAAAAAACTATATCTACTATCATTACTACACTTGTATCAGCATCTCTTTGCCGAACTAGTGCACCTATACAATTACCATTGTATTTGGTGTGTTGGGTACACAAGAGACTTTTTATTATTTGGTTGCAGGGTTGTTTGAGATAGGCCATCTTGATCCTACGCCTCCCACGGATTAATAAACGTTAGTTCATCCACTAGAGTGAAATTTTCTACTGTCCTACAAAACTCTATGCTTGGAGGCCCCACGCGAGTCTACAAGAACAAGTTGTGTAGTAGACATCAATCCCATCTACTTCTCCTTCCTCTCTTGCCGGGTAAAGAAGGAAGTGACATAATCAAGTTGCACGTGTGCTGAACACGGAGATGTCGCCCGTTCAGCGTTGGATGAGATTGGATCACGATTTGATCGTGAAGAGTACGACTACATCAACCACGTTATATACGCTTCTGCTTAGCAATCTACAAGGGTATGTAAATTCACTCCCTCTCTTGTAGTTGTTGATCTCCATAGATTGAGGAGCGTAAGAATTGTTTTGCTTCCCATGCGACATTCCGCAAAAGTGGCATCATGTGCTAGGTCTATGCGTAGATAACATGCATGAGTAGAATGCAAAATATTTTGTGGGTGTTGATGTTCAGATTGCTTACTTCCTTTGTCTTATTTTGATTTGGCAGCATTGTGGGATGAAGCGGCCCAAACCAACCTTACTCGTCCACGTACGAGAGACCGATTCCATCGACTCACATGCAACTTGTTGCATAGGATGGTTGGTGGGTCTCTATCTCTCCCACTTTATTTGAATCGACTTCGACAGAGGCGGACCTTGCAGAAGGTTAAATAGCAACTTGAATATCATCGTTGTGGCTTTACGTACGTAAAACGGTTCTTGCTAGTTACCCATAATAGCCACATAAAACATGCAACAACAAAGTAGAGGACGTCTAACTTGTTTTTGCAGGGTATATTGTGATATGATATGGCCAATGACATGGTGAGATATATGTGATGTATGAGATGATCATGTTTTCTATAAAATTATCACGACTTGCATGTCGATGAGTACGGCAACCGGCAGGAGCCATAGGATTGTCTTCAATTATTTGTACCATTGTGCTTCACTTGATCACTATGAGTTAGCAATAATGGTAGAAGCATAGTTGGTGCAACAACCCCAATGGTGACACAATGATGGAGATCATGATGATGGAAATCATGGTGTCATGCCAGTGAGGATGGAGATCATGTCGGTGCTTTGGAGATGCTGATCAAAAACACAAGAGGATGATGGCCATATCATGTCACTATTATGATTTGGTGTGATGTTTATCCTTTTATGCATATTATTTTTCTTAGGACGACGGTAGCACTATAAGACAATCTATCACTAAAATTTCAAGATAAAATTGTGTTCCCCCCAAGTGTGCACCGTTGCGAAGGTTCGTTGTTTCGAAGCACCACGTGATGATAGGGTGTGATAGACTCTACGTTCGCATACAACGGGTGTAAGCCAGTTTTCCACATGCAGAAATGTTTGGTTGAACTTAACGAGCCTAGCATGTACATACATGGCCTCGGAACACAGGAGACCGAAAGGTCGAACATGAGTCATATAGTAGATATGATCAACATGAAGATGTTCACCACTTAAACCACCTCAACTCACGTGATGATCAGACTTGGGTTGGTGGATTTGCATCATGTTACACTCCAACAAACCACAGGGATGTTAATTTTGAGTGGGAGTTCTTAAGTTATATGATTAATTGAACCCATTATCATTAACATAGTCTAAGTTGTCTTTGCAAATTATGTTGTAGGTCAATGGCTCGCGCAGTAGTGCCCCCAAATTTTAATGTGTTCCTAGAGAAAGCTAAGCTGGAAGATGATCTAAGTAACTATGCGGGCTGGGTTCGTAAACTAAGGATTATCCTCACGGCTTTAGAAAAGTCTTATGTCCTTGATGCATCGCTTGAGGCAGCTCCCCATCTAGATGCGTCTGCAGATGTTGTGAACGTCTGGTAGGCACGCATCGATGACTACTCAATAGTTCAGTGTGCCATGTTGTATGGCTTGGAATCGGGACTTCAATGGTGTTTTGAACGCCATGGAGCATATGAGATGTTCCAGGAGTTGAAGTTAGCTTTTGAAGCTAATGCCCGAATCGAGAGGTATGAGACCTCCAATAAATCATTTGCATGCAAGACGGAGGAGAACAGTTTTGTCAGTGAATACATACTCGGAATGTCTGGGTACTACAACCGTTTGACTCAGCTGGGAGTTGAGCTTCTGCCCGAGAGGGTCACTGACAGAGTTCTTCACCCACTGCCACCTAGCTACAAGAACTTCATGATGAACTATAATATGCAAGGGATGAACAAGTCAATCTCTAAGCTATTTGCTATGCTGAAAGTCGCGGATGTAGAAATCAAAAAGGAGCATCAAGTATTGATGGTGAATAAAACCACTAGTTTCAATAAGCGGAAGGGAAAGAAGAAGGGGAACTTCAAGAAGAACGGCAAGTCAGTTGCTGCTCCCATGAAGAAACCCAACGCTGGGCCCAAGCCTAAGATTGAGTGCTTCTTTTGCAAGGGAACTGGCCACTTGAAGTGGAATTGCCCCAAGTATCTAGCCTATAAGAAGGCTGGCAATGTCAACAATGGTATATTTGATATACATGTTATTGATGTGTACCTTACTAGCTCTCGTAGTAGAGCCTTAGTATTTGATACCGGTTCGGTTGCTCATATTTGTAACTCAAAACAGGAACTACAGAATCAATGGAGAATCGCAAAGGACAAAGTGACGATGCGCGTGGGAAATGGTTCCACGGTTGATGTGATCACCATCGGCATGCTCTCTCTTTGATTACCATCGGGATTAGTTATGAACCTAAATAATTATTATTTGGTACCTGCGTTGAGCATGACCATTGTATCTGGATCTTGTTTAATGTGAGATGGTTACACATTTAAATCACAGAATATTGGTTGTTCTATTTATATGAGTAATATCTTTTAGGGCCATTTGTATTTCTCTCCCTAACTCGAATCACCTAATCAGATATACCCCTAATTCAGAATCATGCTCAAAAATGCCCCACCGCCGTCATGTGCCCTTATCGAAATGCCCCTCCGAGCCGTTTCTGTCTAGTGAAGGTTGTTTGACCGCTAACATGTCGTTTCTTTGACATTTTTGCCCCTCCTTCCTTACATCTGGGCCCAACTAACCATTCACTCTCTCTCTTCCCTCTTTCTTCTTCCTTGCAACGACAATGGCATTTTTGAGCACGCACTTGATCGGGCGATTCCGCGGGCGGAGAGAGAGGGGCAGGCCGAGCATGGTGTGGTGAGCAATGTGAATGTCAGGAACGTCGGGCAGGTCTTCTACGAGCTCCGATGGCCGCCAATGTAAATTTCAGTGTCGATTTGGGGGATCAACGTCGGGCAGGTCTTCGGTATATTGCAGAATTAGGGTTCATCAATTTGTGTTTTTTGCTGTTAGGTTGATGGTGGCGGGATAGTTCAGTTTGAATCGAAGTTTTACATCCACGATCTAACATTTTGTGGCCTTGAGGTTCGGTTGACGCGGCGGTGCCCTGGCCACGGGCTTATTCCTGCTCGTCACATCGCCTCGGGAGGAGCAAGCTCTGGTAGAAGGTTTCTCGGCTGCCCTCTTGATGTAAGTGTTTGGCTTTTAAGCTTGATTCGTTTATCCTCTTTCTCCTCTTTCTAATTCGATCATTGATTTTGCAGCTTCCTGATGAATGTGACTGGGTTGTCTGGATTGACCCGCCATCGACCGAACGTGTTTCTCGTGCATTTGAGGAGCTTCATGCAGGATTGGAGAAGAGCTGGTTAAACGCTCATGATTTAGAGAGGAGGGTGATGTATCTAACCGAGAACAAAAAGAAACTGAAGCTGAAGATGAAGAAGAGGAACGAGCTTATGCAATCATGGGGATTTATCATAGTTCTTGGTATTAGCATTTTGGCCACATTTGTTTCTGGGTGGTCTAATAAGCCATACTAAATGGGTTTCTGTTTGTAGTGTATGCTGTGATGGAGCTTAGTTTGGGAATGTATTATCCCAAGAAAAATGATGTGATTTGGGAATGTTGTGATGTTTCTATTTGGAAATGACTCAAGAATCTTTCTTGGCAGATTGCTTTGAACAATTTGGAACTAGCAGCTCACGAGATAGCAGCACATATAATATTTGGAACTAGCAGCTCACAAGATAGCAGCTCACGAAATAGCATAAATTCATCATTGCACATTCAAGATAGCAGCTCACAAGTTCAGCATTACATAAGTTCATAATTTCAGCATCACAAACTTAAGATAGTAGCTACCAAGTTCACATATAGTTGTTAAACAACAAAAAACAACAATAAATTATTCTAGTCACGGATCTTTCATCTTCTTGAACTCCTCCTTGTGGTGACAGTTTTGCTCACTTCTTTGCTTAGCTGGTTGCTTACGATTAGAGATCCTATTGTAGGATCTGGTGCACACTTCTTCTTCAAATCTTTCTTCAATTGTGTTGGTCCCACTTCTGAATCCTCTAAAACACAGGTCTTCATAGCATCAGCAACCCATCTACTCTTAGCTGACCTCAATCTTTTTCTCCTATTCACACTCGGACATGTATGAACTTTTTTGTTCACCTTAACCTTCATTCATGAAAGTTCAGACACATGTCACAACCTATGTGCTGCAACAAACAAACAAAATACAACATCAGTTCTCCTAACTACAAATGCATTGTTAGTTGCTATATTAATACCTGAAATAGTGCGTTGTGTCTCATTAAGGATGCATGCATCCTCCATTGACACCTCTTATAAGCACAATGTACTGTCAAGCTAGTACTGTCACTCTTGTCTATCACAAATTCACTTTGAGTCTTTATTGAGAAGGTTGCAAGAGCATTTCTACAATCTAAAGCACTGGAAATATTGTTCCCTCTTTCAAAGAAGGATCATCTTTATTGTATTACACATCTGGTCTTTCCTCATCAGATGTCTTAGAGTATCCCATGTCCCTGTCCTCCTCCTTCTCATCTTCACCTGCCTAAGCAAACATGCCTTCAGGGGGTGGAACATAATTGTCCCCCTCATCATCTTTCTCCTTGCCCTTCTTCCTTGTTACAAAGTGTGGAAACAACCTTTCATCCTCATCATCACTTGGCCAATCATCTGGTAGTCCCTCTTCAGTATAGGGGTAACCTGAATCTCTACTATGAGAGGGACCTTCAAGCCTAGGAACTTCTATAGTAGGTGTTCCTGGTGCCTGCACGGAACTGTTGTCTCTACTATGAGTTGTTGTTTTTCTGCCCCTTGATCGGTTGGTCTTACCTTTACCTCTAGACCTTGACTGAGATCTTCTTCCTCTGCTCTATGGATCTCCTCTCTGCCTTTGTATGACAATGGTTTCGAGTTTAGTAGGGAAATAATCATGTACTGCAAACATGATAACAAGCTCATCATCACACTGGACAGGGACCCAAGCTGATTTTGCAATGTCCTAGTACCTGAATTCCACTGTGTCATATACACCCCATGGATATTGAGCACATATGGCAGATCTAAACTGATTAGAAGTCCATTTACTGTCAGCAACAAAAGGAAAGGAGAATCATGTATTGGATGCTTTTCTGCCAGCACTAGCTAGAAGTGTGGTTTCCATTCTACATTCCATCCCAACTGCTCTATCGGGGTCCATCCTATGATGACCATGGAAAACAGAGACAGATCCCAACACCATGAGCACTATGAACTAGGTCAACAAATTAAACTACAAGAACAAATTGATGCTGCAAACGGCATGAGACTGCACCAGATTAGAAAAGAAACTTACACCGCCGAATCATACTTCTGAGACTGCGGTGTGCTCCCTCATTCGTCGCCACCACAACGGTTGTCCCCATCTATCCCGTCTCCGGTGTCTCCTTCATGTCGTAGAAGAGTGCGACATGGACTCAAATCTGAAGCTCCACCATGGCCGTCATCAGTAGATCGAGCCTTGCGAGTTGGGATCGAGCAAGCTAGGGTTAGGGTTACGGCGAGAGGTGATTTGGGGGAGAAAAAGAGACCGTGCGTCTCGGGCAAGAGAATGAGAGGGGGAAAGAGTGAACCGGTGACTTGGGCCCAGGTGTGAGGACGGAGGGGCAAAAATGTCTAAGAAACGGATGCTTACCGGTCAAACAGCCTTTACTCGAACGACACGGAAGGGCAATTCTATAAGGGAACATGACGGCGGAGGGGCATTTTTGAGCAGGCTTTCCAATTAGGGGCAAATGTGAGTAGTGGGTTCGAGTTAGGGATACAGATGTAAAAGACCCTATCTTTTATGGTCATGCACTCAATGTGAATGGTTTATTCTTATTCAATCTCGATAGTAATGATACACATATTTATAACATTAATGCCAAAAGATGTGGAGTGAATAATGATAGTACCACTTTCTTGAGGCACCGCCGCTTAGGTCATATTGGTGTAAAACACATGAAGAAACGCCATGCTAATGTACTTTTGGAGTCACTTGATTTTGAATCACTTGACACATGCGAACCATGCCTCATGGGCGAGATGACCAAAACCCGTTTTCCGGTACACTAGAACGGCAAGTGACTTGTTGGAAATCATACATACCGATGTGTGCGGTCCAATGAGTGTTGAGGCACGCGGTGGATATTATTACATTCTCACCTTCATCGATGATTTGAGTAGATATGGTTATATTTACTTGATGAGACACAAGTCTGAAACATTTGAAAAGTTTAAGCAGTTTTAGAATGAAGTTGAGAATCATCGTACCAAGAAGGTTAAATTCCTGCGATCTGATCAAGGAGGAGAATATTTGAGTTATGAGTTTGGCATGCACTTAAGACAGTGTGAAATTGTTTCTCAACACATACCACTTGGAACACCATAACGTAATGGTGTGTCTAAACATCGTACTCATACCTTATTAGATAGGTTGCGTTCTATGATGTCCCTTACCAATTTTCCACTATTGTTTTGGGGTTATGCATTAGAGACAGTCGCATTCACTTTAAATAGGGCACCATCTAAATCCGTTGAGACGACACCGTATGAATTATGGTTTGGCAAGAAACCTAAGTTGTCGTTTCTTAAAGTTTGGGGCTGCGATGCTTATGTCAAAAGGCTTCAGTCTGATAAGCTCGAACCCAAATCGTATAAGTGTGTCTTCATAGGATACCCAAAGGAAACAGGTGGGTATACCTTCTATCTCAGATCCGAGGGCAAAGTGTTTGTTACTAAGAAAGGGTCCTTTCTTGAGAAAGAGTTTCTCTCGAAAGAATTGAGTGGGAGGGTGGTGGAACTTGATGAGGTTATTGAACCGTCACTTCAACCAGAGAGTAGCACGACACAGGAAAATGTTTCTATGGCACCTACACCAGTTGAAGAGGAAGCTAATGATGCTGAGTGGGAGGGTGGTGGAACTTGATAAAGTTACTACCGAACCTCGTAGTTCGACAAGGACGCGTACTGCCCTGAGTGGTACGGTAATCATGTCTTAGAGGTCATATTGTTGGACAACGATGAACCTACGAGCTATGGAAAAGCGATGGTGGGCCCTGATTCCAATGAATGGCTAGATGCCATGAAATCTGAGATAGGATCCATGTATGAAAACAAAGTGTGGACTTAGGAAGTATTATCTGAAGGTCGAAAGGCTATTCAGAACAAACGAATCGTAAAGAGGAAGACAAATGTGGACGGTAATGTTACCGTCTATAAAGATCAACTTGTTGCAAAGGGTTTTTCACAAGTTCAGGGAGTTGACTACGATGAGACTTTCTCACCCGTAGCGATGCTTAATTCCGTCAGAATCATGTTAGCAATAGCTGCATTTACAATTATGAAATTTGGTAGATGGATGTGAAAACAGCATTCCTTAATGGTTTCCTTAAGGAATAGTTGTATATGATGCAACCAGAAGGTTTTTCCGATCCAGGGAATGCTGGCAAAGTATGCAAGCTCCAGCGATCCATTTATGGACTAGTGCAAGCATCTCGGAGTTGGAATCTTCACTTTGATGAGGTGATCAAAGCGTTTGGGTTTATACATGTTTACGGAGAAGCTTGTATCTAGAATAAAATGAGTGGGAGCTCTATAGTGTTTCTAATATTATATGTGTATGACATATTGCTTATTGGAAAGAAGACATAACTTTTGGAAAGCGTGAAGATATATTTGAACAAGAGTTTTTCAATGAAAGATCTTGGGGAAGCTGCTTACATATTAGGCATAAAGATCTATAGAGATAGATCGAGACGCTTAATTGGACTTTCACAAATCACTTACCTTGATAAAGTTTTTGAAGAAGTTCAAAATGGATCAGTCCAAGAAGGGGTTCTTGCGTGTCCTACAAGGTGTGAAGTTGAGGAAGACTCATTTGCGAGCGACTACATAGGATAGAGAGAAGATGAGTGTCATCCCCTATGCTTCACCCATAGGCTCTATTATTCATGTGATATGTTGTGCACAAGACCAGATATCAGCCTTACCATAAGTATGGCCGGAAGGTTTCAAAGTGATCGAGGAGTGGAACAGTGGACAACAATCAATAATATCATTAAGTACCTGAAAATGACTAGGGAGATGTTTCTCATTTATGGAGGTGATCAAGAGCTCGTTGTAAAGGGTTACTTTGATTCTAGCTTTGACACGGATTTGGATGACTCTAAGTCTCAAGCCAGATACATATTTATTCTGAATGGAGGAGCAGTAAGCTGGTGCAGTTCCAAGCAAAGTGTGGTAGCCAATTATACATGTTAAGCGGAGTACATAGCTGCTTCAGAAGCAGTGAAGAAAGGTGTCTCGATGAAGCAGTACATCAAGGATATTGGAGTTGTGCCCAACACACTGGATCCAATGACCCTGTTTTGTGACAACACTGGTGCCATTGCTCTAGCCAAGGAACCAGGGTTTCACAAAAGGACCAGACATATGAAGCGTCTCTTCAATTCCATCCGCGACTATATTAAGGAGGAGGACATAAACATTTGCAAATTACATACAGATCTAAATGTTGCAGATGTGTTGACTAAACCTCTTCCACGAGCAAAACATGATCAGCACCAAAACTCTATGGGTGTTAGATTCCTTACCATGTAATACTAGATTATTGACTCTAGTACAAGTGGGAGACTGTTGGAAATATGCCTTAGAGGCAATAATAAGTTGGTTTTTATCATATTCCCTCTTCATGATAAACGTCTATTATCCATGCTAGAATTTTATTGATCGGAAACTCAGATACATGTCTGGATACATAGACAACACCGTGTCCCTAGTGAGACTCTACTAGTCTAGCTCGTTGATCAAAGATGGTTAAGTTTTCCTAACCATAGACATTAGTTGTCATTTCATAACGTGGTCACATCATTAGGAGAATAATGTGATCCCTAGGGACTTGGAGGGCAAGCCACCAACCCCTCCCATGCCCTATATACACGTCGGGAGGCACAAGGGGGCAGGTGACCCTCCCACGGCTGCGACCCTCCTCCCGTTTCTCTCGGTTCTTCCTCGTAAGTCATTCCGGAGGCGCTTGGCAAAGCCCTACCGGCACTATCACACCACCATCTCCACCACGACATCATGTTGGTTGAGATCCCTTTTACTTCTCCTTCGTCTCTTGCTAGATCAAGAAGGAGGAGACGTCATCGAGCCACACATGTGTTAAACACGGAGGTGTCGTCCGTTCGGCGCTGGATCAGATTGGATCGTGATTGGATCGTGAAGAGTACGATGACATGAATCGCGTTATATATGTTTCCTCTTAGCGACCTACAAGGGTATGTAGATGCACTCCCCCTCTAGTATATGTTGATCTCCATAGGTTGAACTTGGTGAGCATATTTTTTTTTGTTTCCCATGCGTTCCCCGAAGGAACCACCTCAAAGTTATTCTTTACGATCAATATATTGGGATATTCCTATAAGTGTCACAAACAACCCTAGAGTTTGTAGTAAAATGACACCTATGATACATATCAATCGCACCTAATGTCACCTAGATACTCCAAATGCCACCTCAAGTATCTATGGGTTAATTATACGACATGCATCAAACAACTTCAAATTCATCATATTCAATCCAACACAAAGAACTTCAAAGAGTAACCCCAAAAAATTTATCGGAGAACATAGTATGAAAACATGCAATCAACCCCTATGCATAGATCCCCAAGGTCATCAGAATCCGCAAGTTGATGCCATAACATATATCAAGTGAATCAATAGAATACCCCAATGTCACCACGGGTATCCACATGCAAGACATACATCAAGTGCTCTCAAATTCAATATTCAATCCAAAATAATGAGATCTCAAAGGAAAGGATTCAATTAATCATAACAAGATAACTAGGGACAAACACCATATAATCCAACTATATTAACAAAGCCCGTAATATATCAAGATCGCGACATCTCAAGAACACGAGAGAGAGAGAGAGAGAGAGAGAGAGAGAGATCAAACACATAGCTACTGGTACATACCCTTAGCCCCAAGGGTGAACTAGTCCCTCCTTGTCATGGCCACCGCCAGGATGATGGAGATGGCCACCGGTGATGATTTCCCCTCTGTGACGGGGTACTCGAAAAGCTCCAGATGGGTTTTTCTTTGATATGGAGAGTTGCGACAGCTGAGCGGAAGTTCTAGGTTAACTTTCAGAGGTTTCTGTATATATATATAGAAATTTCTAGCATTGGAATTATTCCAGACAGGGCCACGTGGTCCCCACCACACAACAAGGCATGCCTAGGGGGGTGGGCGTGCCTTGTTGCCTCGTGGCCCATAGGTGGCTCCCCTCCGATGGTTCTTCGCTCCGATATTTCTTATTTTCCTCAGCAAAAATTTCCGGGCGATTCCAAGAACTTTTATTTTCTTCACAAAAACAACACCATGATAATCGTGTTGAAAATAGCGTCAGTCCGGGTTAGTTCTAATTAAACCATATAAAGTGCATCAAAACCAAATAAAATTATTGTAAAAAAAAGCAAATATGGCATGAATACTTCATAAATTATCAATACGTTGGAGACGTATCAAGTCACATCAATATACAACTCGTTGCATACTGAACTTCACTTAATGTGTAGTATTGGATTATTGTGCTTGCCGTACCATACATAATTGAATGGACATACACCATATTTTCTTAGACATCCTATAATGAATATGTTGTGGTGTTTACCATGTCATTCGTTTATTTTCGGATTTTCTTTTCCTTGCTAGAGTTTCGAAACCATTTTAGAGTGTGAGTATTCATTCGACTACGCCTATTCATCTACTTCAATAATTAGTTCCTCTTCCAAGCAGGATTTCATGTCAAGATGGCCATTACGTCGGATACCACTACTATAATTGCTATGCTAGTTGTCTCACTTGTATCGCTATGTCTCGCAACCTACCACTTGTTTGTCAAGCATCCCAAAAATGTCATGATAAGCCTCTAACCCTCTACATCCTAGCAAATCGTTGTTTGGCTAAGTGACCGCTTGCTCAGCCCCTTTATAGTGTTGCTAGTTATAGGTGCAGGTTGTTCTATGTGATAACATGGCTATCTTTGGGATATCGCCATATTCTTGCTATTTAATTTAATGCATCTATATATATAGTTGGTAAAAGGCGGAAAGCTTGGCATTTTGCTCGGTGTTTTGTTCCACATTTGTCGCCCTAGTTTCCGTTAATCGGTATTATGTTCCATATTGAGCGCTCCTAACAAGCTCGGGGTTGTTATGGGGACCCACTTGATTATTCATTTTGGGATAAAACTCTTCCAGCAAGGCCCTAGATTGGTACTACATTTGTTAATAACTAATAAAACTTGTATAGGGAATGGCCAACACGTGGGTAAATAACCAATAAACCGGGCCTGTGCTCCTCATGAGTGTTGGTCCAAAATAGAGCATCGTGTGGGACCACCCTAGGGCAACTTGGGTGTTCATTTTGGCCACGTATGCTTCACTTATCTTTTGTGTCTAAGAGAACGAGATATGCGGCTCCTATCAGAATTGTTGATACATCGGGCGTTGCTACCTCTTGAGCTTGCGTTGGTTTTCCCTTGAAGAGGAAAGGGTGATGCAGCGAAGTAGATAAGTATTTCCCTTGGTTTGTTTAGAACCAAGATATCAATCCAGTAGGAGGAACAAGCAAGGCTCCAATAGTATTACCTACACAAATAATGAAACACTTCACCCAACTCTATAAAGGGGTTGTCAATCCCTTCAGAGTTATTTGCAAGGATGACATCTGATAGAGATAGGTATAAAATATTGATAGATCTTAAACTAAAACAAAAGTAAATAAATTGCAGCAAAGTATTTTTTAGTATTTTTGGGTTATAGATCTGAAAATATAATATGGAAAATAGACCCAGGGGCCATAGGTTTCACTAGAAGCTTCTCTCATAAAGGAAAATAATACGGAGGGTGAACAAATTACTGTCGAGCAATTGACAGAAAAGCGAATAATTATGAAGATATCCAATGCAATGATTATGCATATAGGCATCACGTCTGTGTCAAGTAGACCGAAACAATCCTGCATCTACTACTATTACTCCACACATCGACCGACTCCTTCCTGCATCTAAAGTATTAAGTTCATGAAGAACATAGTAACACATTAAGTAAGATGACATGATGTAGAGGGATAAACTCAAGAAATGTGATGAAAAACCCATATTTTTTATCCTCGATGGCAACAATACAATACGTGCCTCGCTACCCCTACTATGTCACTGGGTTAGGACACCACAAGATTGAACCCAAAACTAAGCACTTCTCTCATTGCAAGAATTACCAATCTAGTTGGCCAAACCAAACAAATAATTCGAAGAGACTTGTGAAGATATGAAATCATGCATATAAGAATTCAGAAGAGACTCAAATAATATTCATGGATTATTTGAACATAAACTTACAATTCATTGGATCTCGACAAACACACCGCAAAATAGTATTACATCGAATAGATCTCCATGAAGATCATGAAGAACATGGTATTGAAGATCAAAGAGAGAGAAGAAGCCATCTAGCTACTAGATATGGACCCGTAAGTCTGTGGTGAACTATTCACACATCATCGGAGGGGCAATGGAGTTGATGTAGATGCCCTCCGTGATCAATTCCCTCCCAGACGGATTACCGGAAAAGGCTCCCACATTGGATCTCTCGGGAACAGAGGCTCCCTGCGGCATAAAAGTATTTTCGTGGCTCTTTTTGGTGATATGGGGATATTTGGGAATTTATAGGCCAAGAATTAGGGTTAGGAGACCTGTAGGGGGCGCACAAGCCAGGGGCGTGACCACCCCCCAAGGCGCGCCCTTCAAGCTTGTGGACTCCCGGCAATTGCCTTGCCCCCTACTCCAAGTGTGTTGCGTGTCTTTTGGTCCAAGAAATTCATTCCGGATATTTTATTCCGTTTGGACTCTGTTTAATATTACTTATCTGCAATACTCAAAAACATGGAAAAAACAGAAACTGGCACTAGGCTCTAGGTTAATAGGTTAGTCCCAAAAATAATATAAAATAGCATATAAATGCATATAAAACATCCAAAACAGATAATATAATAGCATGGAACAATAAAAAATTATAGATACGTTGGAGACATATCAGGCATTCTTGTTGGTTTCGTTTTACTGTTAATGAATGTCTTGTGCACTGGGATTTCGAGGATACTTTGGGCTATCTCGAGGTTGAGGTTTTTCCACCGCAACTTGTGGCTAGTTTGTGATGCGTTAGTTGGAGCACCCCTCCACGCTTAAATCTTTCGAAAAGTCGTGCCTACATTTATGTGTCAAGTTGGAAATTGTTTAATATCCTCTTATATAAAAATTTAAGTAAACCCAAGTAAAATACACCAACCGTGTGTGTAACTATGACTGACTCTTCTTGTGAGGTTTTTACCAAGAAGATACCATGGTGGGGTTATGATTGACTCATAAGTAGGTGTTTAGGATCACTTCTTGATCATTACTAGTTCACTTCCGTTTCGCGTAGATTACTCTTCTAATTCTTGTACTCGTAAGTTAGTCGGATATCAAATGCTTAGTGTTGCTGCAACGTCACCACTTAACCATTCCATGACCATTAAGCTTTGCTAGTCTTGCTACCCTTGGTAATGAGAGACTGTTAAGTCCCCGTGGCTCACAGATTATTACAAGAACAGTTCCATGTACATGTAATGTAATGCTTTGATGTGAGAGTGGTGCTTTTTTTGATATGGAGTTCTTCTTCTTCGTCAATGATCATAGGATGGGTCCTAGGTGGGCACCCTAGGATGAGCAAGATGGATGTCGCTTTTATCGTTTGATGTATTCCGTAGTCAGACCATGTTTTATATATGATGATTTTATGGGTGATTGTATTTGAGATGGTCATGATTTAGCTTGTGGCGAGTGTAAGCCAATTCCATATATTCATCTCCTCTTTACATGACTTGTAACGATATCCATTCTTACGAAACGACAAGATGCACTTCAATATCTATCGAGGCCCTCGAGCAAGGATGAAGGTAGTGTCGCATCTTAGGTGTTAAAAAAGCCCTCTATGGGCAAAAGGTAGTCTTGAATTGGTAAATCATGAGTTGTCAAGGCCATTAGTTAGCAGAGTCATGTATTGACAGTGGTTAGTCATGCGTTTGGCAAAGGTAATGGATAGTGATTGTGAACGGGGGAATAGTTTCGGGTAGCGGACCCTATGTTTCTGGAGGATCCTGAGTTTTCATACTTCAAAAACGATGGCTAAGAAGTTTCAACATGAAATTGGTTTTCTAAATAAACCATACTTCAAGATGTTGTTACTTACCAATACTTTCATTCTATTCATCCTTTCGGCTACAATGTATCATGTTGCGGGATTTTTTGTATTGAATGAGAGATACAAAGCAAGGTTACGATGTTATGCTCAACTGATGTCTATGTGTGGATGGATGTCACAAGACTAAAATATTATTTCCTCTGCATAATTATTGTAAGCCAACCCTAAGCGGAGCAAGTATGTTGTAAAAGGGATTGGATCGACAATGTAATGATATGACATGTTATGTATTTTGCTAATTCATTAACTGTGCATGTTAGCTATTAATCGAGGGACTCGCAAAGAAAATAAAATTGAAACCCCTCTCGTGAACGGGTCATGACATCCTAAGTTAGCATGCATACATAAACCACCCATTTCTAGCCCCGACAAGCCTTAGGAATGGAATGAGAGTGATTTTATCTTTGTTCTACACCTATATCAAAACAACCAAGCAAGACGTAAGATTTTACGTTTCATAGCGGCCTGAACTTGGATAAATTCTTTGTGCATTTATGGTGAGGTTTGAGGGTCTCTTCGCCCTAACTGAACCAAAAAAGGATTCGCCCAAGCTCCCAGTTATTTTGTTGTGCATGTGCTATGACGGTCTAATAATAAAACATGTGTTCACGCACAACGTCTTAGTTTTCCCGTTATGGCTATTTGTTTGATTTCTTGTTTTTTTTGTCTACTTGAGATGTGTATATTTGAGACTACATACTATTTAATTACGAAAATGATAACGACCACACGTATGGCACTAGGCAATATGGTCAGCATAACTCCATAACCATCTATCTTGTTACATCAAACATATGACATCGAAGGAATCCTTTTGGTTTTTGAACTTAGAGATGCTTAACTCTTAAGTACAAATAATTAAAAAAATGTTTTCACCATTAAATCCATCTCGACAAAATCTTTAAAACTAGATCCATATTGATATGTTTAAACGACCTCTTTTTTGGGGTCAAAAGTTGCCATGATGTTTACAATGAAGTTGCCATAGTGTTTACAATAAAGTTGCCACAACATGTTTTATCTAATTTTTTCTTCTAGATTTAAAGCTACCATTGTATTTCAACTAGTTTTTATGGTATTTTTTATTAATTGACCATGGTAAATTTTAGTAATTAACCACGGCAAATTTAATTCATGGATCATGGCAACTTTTAGTAATTCATCATGACAATTTGAATTTATAGATCATGACAATATTAGTATTTTGACCATGGAAATTCTAGTATTTTTTATAACGGGAAATATTTTTTTTACGAACCATGGCAAGTTGTAGTGCACTTATCATGGCAAATTTAAGTAATTCATCATGGAAATATTAGTTCATGGTTCATGGCAAATTTGAGTCATTGGCCATGCATTTTTAAAGTAATTGACGACATATTTCTTTTTTACTTATGAACCATGTCAAAATTATTTCATGGATCATGGGAAATTTTAGTAATTCATCATGGCAAGTTTGGTTTTTTAATTCTTTTTTATATAAAATGTAAAAATTTACTTTAAACATAGCAGAAAAAGTAGTTGAAATATATCATGGCAATTTATGTGCAATAGACATGGCAACTTTTAACCCAGAAAAATCATCGAAACATATCAATATGAGATATAGTTTCAAAAATCTCGTCGCGATGGATTTAATGATGAAAACGGTTTTTCAATTGTATTTTTTATTTAAGAGATAAAACATTTTAAAAACTAAAAAGACGAAAGATTCCTGCTAACACCATCGGTTTTTTCACTTGTGCATACATGCAATGATATGGCCCAATCTGTAGTCATGAAGCATGTTGTCGGGTGTTGCTCCCACCATACGTGTGGTCGTTATCGGTGTCCTTTAATTAATGGTTGTTAATAAGGATGTGTTTGGCAACAAGGTATTGCAAAAAACTATAGTATTGAAAAACTACGGTTTATTTTAAACTATTGATACTAGATACCACAGTTTTTACGTATCAAAATATTTTAAAGTATAGAGAATATTGTGACGTGTTTGGCTCGTGCTTGTTTTCAATGACGTAAATTAGCTACATAGCCATTTCATAGCAGATACAGCATGCACATTCTTAGCTAGCCTTGCAAACTGAATGGCCATGCTCACACAAACAAACGAGGTGGCATGCTGGGCATCAGCGGCCGCGGGAGCGCAGCAGACGATGCAGATTATTGCGCCAATGTTTTGTCTTGGCCGTCTCTCAAACAATAGTGATGCATAGTGGCGAGCAAGATAGGGTGACGAGCGGAGGCACGCACAACAGTCGAGAGCGGTGCCTGTGTGGCCAGCAGCGAGCAAGGCCGCAGCATCCGCAGCATGACAACGCGTACACAGTCGTGTTCTTTGCATGCTCGGTTTTGGAAAAAAAGAGGTTGGGAGTTCGTTTTCTAATACAGAGGAAATAATGTGGTTTTGACAATATTGCAGTTACAAATATCATAGTTTTTTTGGGTTGCCAAACAACTCACAGTAATTAAAACCGTAGTAATTTAGGAAACTGTACTTTCATATAATACTTAGAAAAAACTTAGCTACCAAACGGGGCTTAAGAGCAGGAGAGTCCCTTCACCTTGTTCCTCCAACACCTCCCCTCCGTCGGTGACCTCGGACGTCAGTGGTGAGGGGGGTGGTTGGATCTACGTGTGTGGATCATGTAGCTTTAGGTTAGGCCCTAGTAGATTTGGTTTTTTCAGTTGTTCATCGTCTTTGCTTCGGAAGCGACGATGGCGACGCCAAATAAAGAAGGTTCAGATCTGTTCCCAATAAGGCAATCAGTCCTATGGTTGGGGATGAATTTGAAAATCGGTTCGTTCAAGCAAGGATGGTGTGGTGGCGGCGTCATCCTCGTGGTGGACCTGTGTCCTCGGGCATCATCGTTGTGATGGTGTTTGCCCCAACGCCATTGTGGAGCTTGGGAGGTAGTCCAGGAGCAGATGTGGACTGTGGTCTACATCAAAGACATCTGGGAGACGGAACGTATGCTGGGTTCGTGCTTGATGTATGACAGGTATGGTTTCCTCCTTCGACGTTTTAGTCGTGGTGGGGTGCCAGATCTGGAGATCGATGGCATGTCCGGGGTGTTGACCCGGTATGATTCGTTCAACGACAATGGCTTCACTTTTGATGAGCCACCTTGGAGGTCTCCAAAGCTGCATATCAGCCAAGGAGCCGCATCGAGCGCGGGTGAGGAGGTGTTCCGTCATTTTTTCCTTTGGTGGCTACTTGGTGGTGCCGGAGGCAGGTGACGGACATTGGTGTGAAGCTTAGCGATGTTCTACTATGTTTTCAGTTTTGTCATGTCGGTCTTTACGTGACTTGTATTTTGTATTTTATGATATGAATGAGACATGTACTACCATGCAAAAAAAGCAACTCCAACGTGTCGACCGATTTCGTCCGCACGCGTCCGCTTGGGTCGCGGCGGATAGAAAAGTCATCCCAATGCGCCGACCCAAGCGTGCACGTCCACTTTTCGTCCGCCTGCCGACCCATTCCCTGTTGGGGAAGGTCGCATGGGAAACAAAAATTTTCCTACGCGCACGAAGACCTATCATGGTGATGTCCATCTACGAGAGGGGATGAGTGATCTACGTACCTTTGTAGATCGTACAGCAGAAGCGTTAGTGAACGCGGTTGATGTAGTGGAACGTCCTCACGTCCCTCGATCCGCCCCGCGAACAATCCCGCGATCAGTCCCACGATCTAGTACCGAAAGGACGGCACCTCCGCGTTCAGCACACGTACAGCTCGACGATGATCTCGGCCTTCTTGATCCAGCAAGAGAGACGGAGAGGTAGAAGAGTTCTCCGGCAGCGTGACGGCGCTCCGGAGGTTGGTGATGACCTTGTCTCAGCAGGGCTCCGCCCGAGCTCCACAGAAACGCGATCTTGAGGAAAAACCGTGGAGGTATGTGGTCGGGCTGCCGTGGGAAAGTCGTCCCAAATCAGCCCTAAAACCTCCGTATATATAGGTGGGAGGGAGGGGACCTTGCCTTGGGGCTCAAGGAGCCCCAAGGGGGTCGGCCGAGTCCAAGGGGGGAGGACTCCCCCCCCAAACCGAGTTGGACTTGGTTTGGTGGGAGGGAGTCCCCCTTCCTTCCCACCTCCTCCTTTTTTTTTCTTTTCTCTCTTGATTTTCTCTTCTTGGCGCATAGAGCCCTTTTGGGCTGTCCCACCAGCCCACTAAGGGCTGGTGTGCCACCCTCAAGGCCTATGGGCTTCCCCGGGGTGGGTTCCCCCCCCCCCCCCCCCGGTGAACTCCCGGAACCCATTCGTCATTCCCGGTACATTCCCGGTAACTCCGAAAACCTTCCGGTAATCAAATGAGGTCATCCTATATATCAATCTTCGTTTCTGGACCATTCCGGAAACCCTCGTGACGTCCTTGACCGCCGTCCAGTGATCCACCCCTGGATTACTCTGGAACCTACCTGCCATACTTATGGCCAGGCTAACATCCGGTCTAGTGCACAGCATCGCATACATGATAGAACCTATGGCTGAAGCATAGGGGACGGAGCGCATATGATCTCTATCTTTATCAGTTGCTGGGCACTGAGTCTTACTCAATCTCGTACCTTGTAGAACTGGCAAGAACCCTTTCTTGGACTATTCCATTTTGAACCTCTTCAAAACTTTATCAAGGTATGTGCTTTGTGAAAGTCCTATCAGGCGTTTTGATCTATCCCTATAGATCTTAATGCCTAGAATGTAAGCAGCTTCTCCTAGGTCCTTCATAGAGAAACTTTTATTCAAGTAATCCCTTATGCTCTCTAAAAACTCTACGTTGTTTCCAATCAGTAATATGTCATCCACATATAATATTAGAAACGCCACAGAGCTCCCACTCACTTTCTTGTAAATACAAGATTCTCCAACCACTTGTATAAACCCAAATGCTTTGATCACCTCATCAAAGCGTTTGTTCCAACTCCGAGATGCTTGCACCAGTCCATAAAAGGATCGCTGGAGCTTGCACACCTTGTTAGCATTCTTAGGATCGACAAAACCTTCGGGTTGTATCATATACAACTCTTCCTTAAGGAAACCGTTAAGGAACGCCGTTTTGACATCCATCTGCCAGATTTCATAATCGAAAAATGCAGCTATTGCTAACATGATTCTGACGGACTTAAGCATCGCTACGGGTGAGAAAGTTTCATCGTAGTCAACTCCTTGAACTTGTGAAAAACCCTTTGCCACAAGTCGAGCTTTATAAACGGTCACATTACCGTCAGCGTCCGTCTTCCTCTTAAAGATCCATTTGTTCTGAATGGCCTTGCGGCCCTCAGGTAGTACCTCCAAAGTCCACACTTTGTTCTCATACATGGATCCTATCTCGGACTTCATGGCTTCCAGCCATTTGTTGGAATCTGGGCCCACCATTGCTTCTTCATAATTCGCAGGTTCATTGTTGTCTAACAACATGATTGATAAGACGGGATTACCGTACCACTCTGGAGCAGCACGTGGTCTCGTCGACCTGCGTGGTTCGATAGAAACTTGAACTGGAGTTTCATGATCATCATCATTAACTTCCTCCTCAACCGGCGTCGCAATGACAGAGGTTTCCCCTTGCCCTGCGCCACCATCCAGAGGGATGAGAGGTTCGACAACCTCGTCAAGTTCTATCTTCCTCCCACTCAATTCTCTCGAGAGAAACTCCTTCTCGAGAAAAGCTCCGTTTTTAGCAACAAACACTTTGCCCTCGGATTTGAGATAGAAGGTGTACCCAACTGTCTCTTTTGGGTAACCTATGAAGACGCACTTTTCCGCTTTAGGTTCCAGCTTTTCAGGCTGAAGCTTTTTGACATAAGCATCACATCCCCAAACTTTAAGAAACGACAACTTTGGCCTTTTGCCATACCACAGTTCGTATGGTGTCGTCTCAACAGATTTTGATGGTGCCCTATTTAAAGTGAATGCAGTTGTTTCTAATGCATAGCCCCAAAATGATAACGGCAAATCAGTAAGAGACATCATAGATCGCACCATCTCTAATAGAGTACGATTACGACGTTCGGACACACCATTACACTGTGGTGTTCCAGGCGGTGTTAACTGTGAAACAATTCCACATTGTCTTAAGTGAGCACCAAACTCGAAACTCAGATATTCACCCCCACGATCAGACCGTAGGAACTTGATCTTCTTGTTACGATGATTTTCCACTTCACTCTGAAATTGCTTGAACTTTTCAAATGTTTCAGACTTGTGCTTCATCAAGTAGACATAACCATATCTACTTAAATCGTCAGTGAAGGTGAGAAAATAACGATATCCGCCGCGTGCCTCCACGCTCATCGGACCACACACATCGGTATGTATGATTTCCAACAAGTTACTTGCACACTCCATTGTTCCTGAGAACGGAGTCTTAGTCATCTTGCCCATGAGGCATGGTTCGCACGTGTCAAGTGAATCAAAGTCAAGTGACTCCAAAAGTCCATCAGCATGGAGTTTCTTCATGCGCTTTACACCAATATGACCTAAGCGGCAGTGCCACAAAAATATGGCGCTATCATTGTTAACTCTAACTCTTTTGGTCTCAATGTTATGTATATGCGTATTGCTATCAAGATTCAATATGAACAATCCTCTCACATTCGGTGCATGACCATAAAAGGAATTACTCATAGAAATAGAACAACCATTATTCTCTGACTTAAAAGAGTAACCGTCTCGCAATAAACAAGATCCAGATATAATGTTCATGCTCAACGCAGGCACTAAATAACAATGATTTAAGTTCATCACTAATCCTGACGGTAACTGAAGTGACACTGTGCCGACGGCGATTGCATAAACCTTGGAACCATTTCCTACGCGCATCGTCACTTCATCTTTCGCCAGCCTTCGCCTATTCCGCAGTTCCTGTGTCGAGTTGCAAATATGAGCAACAGAACCGGTATCGAATACCCAGGCACTACTACGAGAGCCGGTTAAGTACACATCAATAACATGTATATCAAATATACCTGATTTTTATTTGCCCGCCTTCTTATCTGCCAGATACTTGGGGCAATTGCGCTTCCAGTGACCCATACCCTTGCAATAGTAACACTCCGTTTCCGGCTTAGGTCCAGCTTTGGGTTTCTTTGTCGGATTGGCAACAGGCTTGCCGCTCTTCTTCGAATTGCCCTTCTTGCCTTTGCCGTTTCTCTTGAAACTAGTGGTCTTATTCACCATCAACACTTGATGCTCTTTACGGAGTTCAGACTCTGCGACTTTTAGCATCGCAAACAACTCGTCGGGAGACTTGTTCATCCCTTGCATGTTGTAGTTCAACACAAAGCCTTTATAGCTTGGCGGCAGTGATTGAAGGATTCTGTCAGTGATAGCTTCTTGCAGGAGTTCAATCCCCAGCTCAGCTAGACGGTTTGAGTACCCAGACATTTTGAGCACATGTTCACTGACAGATGAGTTTTCCTCCATCTTGCAAGCATAGAATTTATCGGAGGTCTCATACCTCTCGATCCGGGCGTTCTTCTGAAAGATAAACTCCAACTCCTGGAACATCTCAAATGCTCCATGACGCTCAAAGCGACGTTGAAGTCCCGGTTCTAAGCCATACAAGACTGCACATTGAACTATTGAGTAGTCCTCCTTACGTGCTAACCAAGCGTTCTTAACATCCTGATCAGCCGTAGCGGGTGGTTCATCTCCTAACGCAGCATTAAGGACATAATCCTTCTTTCCAGCTTGTAAGATTAGCTTAAGATTACGAGCCCAGTCTACAAAGTTGCTTCCATCATCTTTCAACTTAGCTTTCTCTAGGAACGTATTAAAATTCAGGATGACTGTCGCGTGAGCCATGTTCTACAACACAAATATATTCAAAGTGGACTTAGACTATGTTCAAGATAATTAGAGTTTAACTTAATCAAATTATTCGCTAAACTCCCACTCAAAAAGTACATCTCTCTAGTCATTTGAGTGGTACATGATCCAAATCCACTATCTCAAGTCCGATCATCACGTGAGTCGAGAATAGTTTCAGTGGTAAGCATCTCTATGCTAATCATATCAACTATACGATTCATGCTCGACCTTTCGGTCTCATGTGTTCCGAGGCCATGTCTGCACATGCTAGGCTCATCAAGCTTAACCCGAGTGTTCCGCGTGCGCAACTGTTTTGCACCCATTGTATGTGAATGTTGAGTCTATCACACCCGATCATCACGTGGTGTCTCGAAACGACGAACTGTAGCAACGGTGCACAGTCGGGGAGAACACAATTTCGTCTTGAAATTTTAGTGACAGATCACCTCATAATGCTACCGTCGTTCTAAGCAAAATAAGGTGCATAAAAGGATTAACATCACATGCAATTCATAAGTGACATGATATGGCCATCATCACGTGCTTCTTGATCTCCATCACCAAAGCACCGGCACAATCTTCTTGTCACCGGCGCCACGCCATGATCTCCATCAACGTGTTGCCATCGGGGTTGTCGTGCTACTCATGCTATTACTACTAAAGCTACATCCTAGCAAAATAGTAAACGCATATGCAGGCACAAACGTTAGTATAAAGACAACCCTATGGCTCCTGCCGGTTGCCGTACCATCGACGTGCAAGTCGATATTTCTATTACAACATGATCATCTCATACATCCAATATATCACATCACATTATTGGCCATATCACATCACAAGCATACCCTGCAAAAACAAGTTAGACGTCCTCTAATTTCGTTGTTGCATGTTTTACGTGGTGACCATGGCTATCTAGTAGGATCGCATCTTACTTACGCAAACACCACAACGGAGATATATGAGTTGCTATTTAACCTCATCCAAGGACCTCCTCGGTCAAATCCGATTCAACTAAAGTTGGAGAAACCGACACTTGCCAGTCATCTTTGAGCAACGGGGTTACTCGTAACGATGAAACCAGTCTCTCGTAAGCGTACGAGTAATGTCGGTCCAAGCCGCTTCAATCCAACAATACCGCGGAATCAAGAAAAGACTAAGGAGGGCAGCAAAACGCACATCACCGCCCACAAAAATTTTTGTGTTCTACTCGAGAAGACATCTACGCATGAACCTAGCTCATGATGCCACTGTTGGGGAAGGTCGCATGGGAAACAAAAATTTCCCTACGCGCACGAAGACCTATCATGGTGATGTCCATCTACGAGAGGGGATGAGTGATCTACGTACCTTTGTAGATCGTACAGCAGAAGCGTTAGTGAACGCGGTTGATGTAGTGGAACATCCTCACATCCCTCGATCCGCCCCACGAACAATCCCGCGATCAGTCCCACGATCTAGTACCGAACGGACGGCACCTCCGCGTTCAGCACACGTACAGCTCGATGATGATCTCGGCCTTCTTGATCCAGCAAGAGAGACGGAGAGGTAGAAGAGTTCTCCGGCAGCGTGACGGCGCTCCGGAGGTTGGTGATGACCTTGTCTCAGCAGGGCTCCACCCGAGCTCCGCAGAAACGCGATCTAGAGGAAAAACCGTGGAGGTATGTGGTTGGGCTGCCGTGGGAAAGTCGTCTCAAATCAGCCCTACAACCTCCGTATATATAGGTGGGAGGGAGGGGACCTTGCCTTGGGGCTCAAGGAGCCCCAAGGGGATCGGCCGAGTCCAAGGGGGGAGGACTCCCCCCCAAACCGAGTTGGACTTGGTTTGGTGGGAGGGAGTCCCCCTTCCTTCCCACCTCCTCCTTTTTTTTTCTTTTCTCTCTTGATTTTCTCTTCTTGGCGCATAGAGCCCTTTTGGGCTGTCTCACCAGCCCACTAAGGGCTGGTGTGCCACCCTCAAGGCCTATGGGCTTCCCCAGGGTGGGTTGCCCCTCCCCGGTGAATTCCCGGAACCCATTCGTCATTCCCGGTACATTCCCGGTAACTCCGAAAACCTTCCGGTAATCAAATGAGGTCATCCTATATATCAACCTTCGTTTCTGGACCACTCCAGAAACCTTCGTGACGTCCGTCATCTCATCCGGGACTCCGAACAACATTCGGTAACCAACCATATAGCTCTAATACGCATAAAACAACGTCGAACCTTAAGTGTGCAGACCCTGCGGGTTCGAGAACTATGTAGACATGACCCGAGAGACTCCTCGGTCAATATCCAATAGCGGGACCTGGATGCCCATATTGGATCCTACATATTCTACGAAGATCTTATCGTTTGAACCTCAGTGCCAAGGATTCATATAATCCCGTATGTCATTCCCTTTGTCCTTCGGTATGTTACTTGCCCGAGATTCGATCGTCAGTATCCGCATACCTATTTCAATCTCGTTTACCGGCAAGTCTCTTTACTCGTTCCGTAATACAAGATCCCGCAACTTACACTAAGTTACATTTCTTGCAAGGCTTGTGTGTGATGTTGTATTACCGAGTGGGCCCTGAGATACCTCTCCGTTCACACGGAGTGACAAATCCCAGTCTTGATCCATACTAACTCAACTAAGACCTTCGGAGATACCTATAGAGCATCTTTATAGTCACCCAGTTACGTTGCGACGTTTGATACACACAAAGCATTCCTCCGGTGTCAGTGAGTTATATGATCTCATGGTCATAGGAATAAATACTTGACACGCAGAAAACAGTAGCAACAAAATGACATGATCAACATGCTACGTCTATTAGTTTGGGTCTAGTCCATCACGTGATTCTCCTAATGACGTGATCCAGTTATCAAGCAACAACACCTTGTTCATAATCAGAAGACACTGACTATCTTTGATCAACTGGCTAGCCAACTAGAGGCTTGCTAGGGATGGTGTTTTGTCTATGTATCCACACATGTAAATGAGTCTTCATTCAATACAATTATAGCATGGATAATAAACGATTATCTTGATACAGGAATTATAATAATAACTATATTTATTATTGCCTCTAGGGCATAATTCCAACATTCCCGACCCGTTTTTTAGCCTGATTTGCGTTCGCACGGACATGTGACGGACGCGCGCGCTGCGCGCCAACTACTTCCCCTGGCCCGCCAGTCGGTGGCAAAGCCTCCGCCATTTCCCTTCATTTTCTCAATACCCTCCCGCCCGCGCACGCTCCCAGCCACTCTCCATGGACAACGACCTGGATGTCGTCGTCGCCTCGCCTCCCTCGCCTCGTTCGACATCACGACCGCCCCCTCCCACAAAGGTAAGCCTGGCGCCCCCGCAAGAACACCATCGTGCACAAGAACAAGAAGGAGCTGACGCCCGAGCAGCGGGCTAGGGAGTCGGCGAAGAGAACGGGTCGGAGGCACGCGGCGGACACAAGGGACGAAGCAGCGGCCGCCGCGGCCATAGCCGCCGCACTGCAGCGGGAGGATACCGCTGCACGCGTCGTGATGGCAATGAGGAAGGTGCTATTGTACCTAGGGTTAAACCCTCGCCAGCATGGGCTCGTTAACACTGCTATGCCCGCGGCCAGCACAGGCTCGTCTTCATTCCCTCAAATGGTGCTGCCACAGTTGCCCCATGCGTTGATGACTCAGCCGATTCCTGGTTTCCACGTCTACCCGTAAGCCTACCGCATCTTTGGGGAATGCTCGCCGGAGGTGAGCGTGGTTGCACCTTCCACGCCCGCGCCCATCGACCTCAATGCCACACCGGCAGCCGGTGGCTCGTCATCCGATGGGCCGAGGAAACGCGCGCGGGAGATGTCAGTCGACATGCTCTCCGGGGCCCGCAACGTGTTTGACGGAATGCCGACAGCTGTCAACAACAAGAGGGCCACTCGCTTCATGCAGTGCATCATCTTCGAGGGTGATGTGGCGGCCGCACGCGATGCCGCCGCGGCTGCGGCTGGCTAAGATCCCGAAGAGACCCAAAGCTAGGACGGACGAAGCGGGTCGTTCATGCCATCGACCTATGATCAAGATGGCATGCAGCCTGCCTTCATGCAAGATCAGGTCGGCCTCGACCTGGACGGCTTCCCGCTCGACCACGTGTTTCTGGATGACTATGGCCTCGATGAAGAGGATGAGGTGGACATCGACGGGGAGCCTTTGTTCGTGGACAAGCCCACCAACCAAATCGTCGTGGTGCAGCTGAAGCGCAAGAGCAAACGGACGAAGGCATACACGGCGGCCGAATACAAGCTCCTTTGTGAGTGTTGGAGGGCCATTCAGCAAGACCCCAAGGTCGGCGCTGAACAAAAGGCATCAACCTTTTGGATTCGTGTCCACCGTGAGTTTCACGAACGCAAGAAGTTTCTGCCATACCAAACGCAAAGCACACGTGGGTGGGTGTCCATTTCGAAGTGACGGAAGGTGATCCAACAAGAATGCAACAAGTTTTGTGCCACTTATGAGAGCGTCCTGTGAGCCGCATCGACATGCAAGACATGGTATGCATGCATACTCCCCTCTTTATTTTCATATTCATTTTCTAATATGTTTGCATGTAATTCATTTGTAGGTGAAAGGATCGATATGGTTGACTAGAGGGGGCTGAATAGGCAACTAACAAAATTTTAAACTTTTCTTTAAACAAATTAGATTTAGCAACAAATAGGTTGTCTAGATATGCAACTAAGTGAGCAACCTATATGATTCTAACAACAACAATAATAAGCAAGTAGTAAATACAAGTAAAGGTAAGAAATAACCACAAATGGAACCCAGGAAGACGAGGATGTGTTTCCGAAGTTCCTTCCAGTTGAAGGGAAGCACGTCTCCGTTGGAGCGGTGGGGAGGCACAATGCTCCCCAATATGCCACTAAGGCCACCGTATTCTCCTCACGCCCTCAAACAATGTGAGCTGCCGTGATTCCACTAAGTGGTGCCCTTGAAGGCAGCGACCGAACCTTTACAAACAAGGTTGGAGCAATCTCCACAACTTAATTGGATGCTCCCAACAAGACCATGAAGCTTCACCATAATGGAATGTAGCTTCGAGGTGACCTCTTCCGTCTAGGGTGCTCAAACACCCGAGAGTAACAAGATCCACGAGGGATTAATGGTGGAAGTGTGGGGAAGGACCTTCTTCTCCGAACCCTAGAGAATCAACAAGAGTTGATGGCTAGGGGAGGAGATCAGACAAGTTTGAGCTTTTGGAGCAACAATGGAGCTGGAGAGGAAAAAGGTGAAGTCTCCTCGGGGAAGAATATCCCTATTTATAGTGGGGGGAATCTGGTCGTTACTAGCCCCTTACAGGCCCAACTGAGCGATGGTACCGTCCACCAGGGCGGTACTAACGCTGGGGCGGTACTACCACTCCTCCTGGGCGGTACTTCCGCTCAGCCGGGATGAGGGGAGGAAAGAAGCCAAAGAGAAAAAATAAGTGGAAGTGGGCGCGGCATTACCGCTCCCCCTGGGCAGCACTTCCACTCAACAAAATAAAAAGGGCCCCCGACAGCAGAGAATAAAAACAAGCGGAAGAGGGCCCGACACTGGTGGGCGGCAGTACCGCTCGAGCGGTAATACCGCTCACCAGGGCGGTACTACCGCTGGAGTGGTACTACCTCTTGTGAAATTCCTGGGCACTTAAATCAAGGAGATCCTTTGCTCCGGAAAAGGGGATGGGGAGAAGAATGAGAGATAGAGTTCCACCCAACTTTTCCAAACGCGGATCCCCTCTTGATAGTACGGGATTATCTATAACTAGAGTCCATCAACCCTGCATCAATAGATAAGCACCGTCTTCACTTTTACTTACTGAGGGGAATATAACCGTCTCGTGCCACCTCATAATTCGCTTAGAGCATATCGCACATGATTAGTCCGCAAAGGGTATCGTCATCAGCAAGCAAAATTACCTAGGAGAAATTGTGCTCTTATAGTCTCCCCCTTTTTGGTGGGTTTATGAAAATATGGGGTTAGCCAAAAAATGAACTAAGAAGTCTTAGGCATTCCCAAAACCTACAAAATATAGGCAGGCTCCCCCTAGATGTGTGATCTTTTTGAATATGCTTTTGTAATGCAAAAAATCACACACTAGGATCAATACCCCCCCTATATTTTATAGACAAGGCTATATATTTGCGTGAACATAATATAGTAAAAAATAATAAGCAAGCATATCATAAAGGTAAAGACATAACATGATAAATGGTATGGCATGTCTTACACCATACACAAGTTAATACACAAGTCTTAGACAAATGCAAACCAAAGCAAGCAATAAACGAGTTCGTGAGATAGAGAAGACAAATGCAAATAAACACACTCGTGACTCAGCAAGGAAAATCCATCTTAATCTAAGATACTTTCTACCCTTTGGCATCAAGACACCAAAAAGAGGAGAGAGGACAAGCTCAGTAGTCCTCACCATCATCTCCCTCACACTCATCTAAAGCGGTAGACTCCTCCTCAGTGGACACCTCCTCCTCAGTAGCCACTTCCTCCTCAGGCCGCGTCCACTGACAGTTGGCCTTTATCTAGTCCTCCTCATCACTGATCTTGTCCTCTAAACCGCTCTGGATATCAAGCCCAATCTTCCACATGATCATCTTGTCACGGTTGCGCCTTCTTGGCATCGACATGCACCCTGTACTGACCCTTCGCGTGGAAGCAGAAAAGAGCCTTTATCTTCTTCCTGGGCTTGGAGGCCTAAGAAGGTTTAGTCTTGGATCTGGGAACAAACTCATAATCGGGCTCAGGCTCGTCATCCGAGTCAGTAACAACAATCTCCGGAACAGCACGTGGAATGCCCCAATTCTCCTTTACATGGAGCTTGAGCAAACCATGAGTGACCATGTGATCAGTTACCAAAAGCTCAGTAGGAAAGGTAGCATTCCAGGTGTCCTCCATCAGCTTGAACAGATACAGAGCATACATGGGTACCTTGTTCTTGTCAAACACAGCACACCTCAACTCCATCCACATAATGTGGGAATCATCCAAGGTGGACTCGCGGTCGCGCTCCTTCTGGCAAAAAAGAAGGAGGTTGACAAGATAGGAGCGCACCTGGTCCTTGTTCCCAACACGAGGAAACAAAGAGTTGCGAAAAAACATGTGCATTATGTACAGAAAAGGCATAAGCTCGGTACGGTCACCCCTGGCAGTCTTCATAGTCCTCGAGTAACGAATGAGCTTGCACTTATGAATAGCAGGAATACCCTTAGTGTGAGGCCTCAGGCCAGTAGGCACATCTAGAACCCTGTCAGCAATGCCCAGAGAGTTCATAAACTTCTTCCAATATGAGTGTAGCACACGGGTGCCAGTCATCGAGGTCAAGCGCCTTTCAGCACCGTCATGGAAGTGAACGGTGGCATATAATTGAGCAACGATCTCGCTGTTGAAGTCCTTGTTGAAATCGATGATAGAACCAAGACCCCACTTCTCACACGCAGCATAAGCGTCAACAAAATAAGTAGTATGGGGATTAGAGATCATGTGCCCCATATCAATGCTCTTGGCGTCCACAAAGAGGTTGGTCCTTGCCTTGATGATCTTGGAATAGATAAGAGACTAAATCTTGTTCCAAAACGGACGCCCTGCAAAAGCATCATCCTGAGGCACACAATAGGGATTCTGCTTGCGCAGCACAACAAACTCTTCTTGAGGCAACTCTTGGGGCTCATTAGGGCCCTTCTTCTTGCTGTCTATCCTCCTCACAGGTTGCTTTTGTGGTGAGAACTGGAACTAGCGGCTGCCTCCTTAGATACACGTGGGCACTTGGAGCCACGCTTGGGGTTCATGTGCCGATTCATGGGACCAGAGCCATCACCTGGAACTCACAAGAAGAACGGCAAGAAAACATGTGTAAACAAACCGCAAGAGTCAAATAGGAAACCAAAACACAGATGGACAAATGCAGGAAAGAAAAAGGGTGCACGTGCCAAGGCGGTAGTACCGCTGTGCAAGAGCAGTACTTCCGCTGCAACGGTAGTACCATTCTGCACGAGCAGTACTTCTAATAAAGCGGTAGTACCGTCCTGGAGCAGATAACTGTTGTCAATGGAGGTGGTAGTGTCAGATCTCTCCACCCCACAGATCTCTACTTCAAGTACCAAACTTGTTGCAACACAAAATCATGCACACATCCTACGCATGCCATGGGAAAACAAACTAAATAGGGAATCCACGTGCATTGCCCTAGATCAAGATCCAACAAAATACCATGAGAGAGATGGGGATCGAGGGCAGTACCGGGTTCCATGGCACAAGGGAGATGGAGGTGAGATCCCTCCGGACAAAAAAGGGGAGGGCGGCACGGAAAGAGGGATCCAGAGCCGGCCTCTGATGATGTTCTTGGTCACCACAAAGAGGGAGAGTCGGGGGGAGAGGGAGGGAATGGGTATGGGAGAGTTAGAACTCCCCTGCCCCGATCTTAACTCCCCACGAAATCCCTGAGGCGGTAGTACCACCCATCCGCATGGTAGTACCGCTAGAGCGGTAGTATCGGCCTCGGAGCGGTAGTATCGCTTGTGACCCAAGCAACAGTCACCATAAAAGAATGAAGGCACAAAATTGGGTTCTATCTGACTATGCAGAGAAGAGAGCAAAGGTATAAAAACAAATAAGGTACTCCACTTTTAAAGGAATGCAAAACGACAAGTAAAACACATTGTGGAGTGACCATTCATGCAATCAATGAAAAGAACTTGTGTGGATGAGGGGCGTTGGCCGAGGCCACCTATGTTTGAGTCGGTTGGTATGGCACCGCGACGATTTTAACCTTGG
Source organism: Hordeum vulgare subsp. vulgare (assembly GCF_904849725.1). NCBI lineage: Eukaryota > Viridiplantae > Streptophyta > Magnoliopsida > Poales > Poaceae > Hordeum > Hordeum vulgare. The sequence goes on along the minus strand of NC_058520.1, from coordinate 329,553,608 downwards.
GCCCATGACCAAAACTCGTCTTTGAAGCACACATATCACCATCAGTGACTAATGTGAAAGACTTGATCGATTTATGCATAATAGGGGGAGGGAGAGTTCAATGGGAGAACACTCCCCCTAAATTCATGCCTACATCTAAACAAAATAGAATGATGAGAGTGGTGGGGTGTGCCTAATTTCAATCCACATTGGTCAAATGAATGATATTTAGCTCATGCCTTAACTCATGAAATCTTGCTTCATTTAAAGGCTTCCTGAAGATAACTGCAAGCTGGTCATTAGTGTTGAGATAAATGAGGTCAATCTCCCCGCGCTTGATATGCTCAAGGATGAAGTGGCGACAAATACTGATGTGCTTCATCTTGCAATGTTGGACCGGGTTGTTGGAGATTGATATAGCACTGATATTATCACGGTAAAGAGGCACTTTGTCACAAGTGACACCGTAATCCTTTAAAGTTTGACTCATCCATAGAAACTGAGCACAACAACTTGCAGGAGCTACATATTCGCCCTCGGTGGACCAGAGAGAAACACAATTTTGTTTCTTGGAAGACCAACTTACCAGAGAGCGACCAAGGAATTGGAAACCTCCTGAAGTTGACTTCCTATCCACACAGTCTCCCGCCCAATCCGAATCCGAATATCCTAAGAGATCAAATGAAGCCCCTTTGGGATACCATAAACCAAAGTTTGGGGTATGAGCCAAATATAAAAAGATTCACTTGACCGCCACATAGTGACTTTCCTTAGGTGGGGATTGCAATCATGCACAAATTCCCACACTCAACATAATATCCGGTCTAGATGCACAAAGGTAAAGCAGAGATCCAATCATAGAGCGATATACCTTTTGATCCATAGCTTTACCATTGGGATCGAGGTCAAGATGGCAGTTGAGAGGCATGGGAGTGTTGGCCTTGGCTGCTTTGAGATCATCCATCTTGAACCTTTTGAGCTTGTCTTGAGTGTATTTCTCTTTATTGATGAATGTTCCTTGACTTCGTTGCTTGACTTTGAATACAAGGAAAAACTTCAACTCTCCCATCATAGGCATCTCAAACTTCTTAGTCATTAGTGCAACAAATTCTTCACTAAAATCTTTGTTAGGAGAACCAAAGACAGTATCATCAACATATAGTTGGCATATGAAAAAGTTCCCCTTGACCTTCTTAGTAAAAATAGCTATGACAAGCTTGTACAAAAGATGTATGAGTTCAGGCCCCTCTCTTAGAGGTAATAGCCCTACGTCCCAGTCCTCGGGAGCTGTTGCAGTGTGGAATGTGTATTATAGGGGGTGTGAACCCTTGTGCTAGAGGGGAGGGGTGGCTTATATAGAGTGCGCTACCCCTCATCAAGGCCTCAGCATCTAAGGGCTCGATCAATACGGTTTAAAGATATATGTTACTGAGAACGTATGTATGTAATTAATGCTATTCATGACCATTAGCTGAGCGCATGCCCATTAGACTCCGTGGAGGTGGCTTCTCGTCTTCTATGTCGACTGGAACCGTCCGAGTGGAAGTAGGTCGTCGAGTGGATGGGAATATCTTCCGAGTGTTTATGTACCGAGTGACTTTTTAGGTTCCATGACCATCGAGTCGGAATCTTCTGTGTGACCCTTCAACTAATAATGAGGTACCCTTGGGTAGGTCATTTAGGTCAGGCCTATAACCCTACCCTAGGTACATATCCCCATCATGAGCCCCCGAATGGATCGGGGTTCGAGTGAAGAAGGGGTCGATGCGGATTCTGTCGAGCCATACTGACCTTGGTCATACTCCTGGGATTGATGGAACTTCGTGTTGACTGTAATCTTCGTCATTCACCTTGATCGATTTTTTTGCGAAGTGTGTCTGAGTGACTAACGAGATCTTTGGATGTGACGGCTCACTTTAGCAGGCCTGGATTTTACGGGATTCAAAATTTCGGTTTGCCCGTGCTGCACGGGGATGACACAACTGTCAGGGCAAGTGGAGCAACGATGCCTCGATTATCACGCCATCATCATCGCCACACGTCACATCTCCTCTGATATCAGGATAGGCTAGGATCTGGGGGGGCACCAGTCGGTGACACAGCCGGTCGGTTATATAAATGCAGCGGGAGCTAGGGTTAAGGTTGTGCCTTCTTTGATCTTTCCTTACCTCATCTCCACCACTGTCTCGTAGGCTTCGCTTAGGTTCTTCTCCACCGCCGCGACCATGACGAAGGGCAAGACCTCCAAGATTGAGCGCGCCAAGAAGGCCAGCAAGGCGAAGAAGCCAGGTCGGACCACGTTGCCGTCGGGGTGGATTCAGGGGATTTTCTCATGTCCACCATGAAGAAGGAGGACGTCTTGGATCTCGTGGATCATGGGATGGTGGTCGAAAACTCTTGGAGGTTGCCGGAGGGGGAGCTTGAGCCGGAGCCCCGTGAGGGGGAACGGGTCCTTCTCACGCACGTCGAGCGAAGTTTCTCTCTGCCTCCTCACCCTTTTATTCGGGACTTACTCTATTATTTCGGGGCACAACTTCACCATCTCCCTCCAAATACCATTGCATCTCTCTGCCTTTATCACCCTGTGCGAGTGTTTTCAGGGCTGCCCTCCTCATTGGGGGTTGTTCAAGCACATATTCACTGTGCGATCCCAGACGGTGAAAAAAGTGAACCCATGCGACACTAGGACCAATGTTATCCAATTGTGTGGCGGTTTAGGGATCCAGAAAAGGGGTAGGAGCACTTATCCCCAAATGACACTTCCTGAATCGGTCCCGAATTTGCAGTCGACATGGTTCTATTGGAACGTCGTCGCGTCTCCGAACATGTCGACTCGCCTCGCTCCTTTTACCTTAGATCGTCCGACTGCCCCTAGAACACTGACTGTATTCTAGGATGAGAAGCCAGAGGTGGAGATGTTGGTAGCTGAGGTGATCAACTTCGTCCGGAATGGACTGACTGGAATGGATCTGCTGGAGACGTTACTTAGCCGGCGCATCCAGCCTCTTAAGGCGAGGGACCATGCCATGTGGCACTACTCGGGCTCTGAAGATTCCACTCGGTCGCATCCTGAGGAAGTTTTGGAAGAAACAATAGGTCAGTGGATCAAGAGCATCATCAGACCTTGTGATAATCCCATGGGATCCAAGCGAGTCGTGCTTTATTCCACTCAGAATAAAATGCAAAAACTCGTATGCTGTATCTTTTCCTATTGTGTTCATGTCTTTGTCGAGTGACTGCATACTTGTCCGACTGACTCTGTTGTGTTTGTCCTTTGTAGGAGTGGACGAACCTGCATTCTCTTGTACCCAACGGGAAGCAGTTTGACCTTCGGGTGGAAAGGGAAGGCGGCAGTGCGGAGAGCGATTACGCTGACGATGGCGAAGAGAGTGAAGATGCATCGGACGACAGTGAAGAAGAAAACCAGTCTCCTCCATGCCATGAACCGCGCTCCAAACAACGCCACGACCCAGCAGCTACTCTGAGCAAAACCGTAGCCTCTAGCAGCATGAATGTGAAGTGCAACCGGGCTGCTGCGACTGACTCCACGGAGAAGCTGCCAAACAGCCAAAGCCCGACGCGCCCAAGCTTCGGAAGGCCTTGCTCCGAATGAGAATTGTCGTGTCGGTTGACTCAGCGTGAGTATTCATACTTTTTGTTTCGCCATTATGACTTTTCGTGTTTCTGATGACCGAGTGTAATTTTGTAGCCAGTGCTGCTACCTCGGTGACGACTCCCGTCGAGGCTGGAGAGGATCACATGGACTTGGACGTCGTGGATAAGCCTGCTCCTCGACCAGGTATGATAAGTATTAACTTTACTCTGCTTTCTGGATTGGATTTGTTGACTAATTTAGCCACCACTGTTGCAACTTCAGACGTCATTTTCTTAGATGACGAACAAGAGCCACAACATACAGCTGCAGAACAGACTCAAGCCATGCCTGCAATGCCTGCGTTGAGTATGCGTGCAACACCCGTGTCGAGTGTGCCTCCGGTCGGTTCGGCTGCTATGGTTACAGCCCCTCCGACTGGATCGACTATTGTGATGACTGTGCCGACTGCGCCTCCGGTACCTTATGTTACCACTGCTGCGATAGCAACCTCTTTGAGATTTGCATTTTCTATGCGACATGTCCCAGAGGATCAGACTGGAGCTGCAAAAGAGGCTATGATCCAAGCTGGGCTGATGATGCAGCAAACTAAGGAGGCCTTCGAGGCAAGTAAGTTGGCGTATGATGCCGGCTCGATGCTACAGGCGAACATCCGAGTAAGTTCCATTGTAAGTTAATTTCCGATTGAATCTTGTCAATCTTGTTTTCCGATTGAATCTAGTCAATCTTAATTTACACCCACTAGGGGTACGCTATGTAGTAGTTTGTGTTTATTCGAGTGGGGGCACGCTGAGTGAACCCACTTGGTGTAGTCTCCAAGACTGATGTTGAATGGTTGCATTGGCAGGAGTCTGAATTGAAGAGTCATGCTCCGTTCTTGACTCGTCCAGGCCGGACCTGGTCGAGTGTCTTTGTATCCAGTGGCGGCATGCCGAGTGCACCCACTGGGTGTAGTACCCATGACCGTTGTCGAGTGCTTGACTTGGCAAGGGTCTAATTGGGAAACAGTTGGTATTTCTTTTTGGTGACTCGGTCAGGGCAGGCCTGGTCGAGTATTTTCATCTCTAGTGGGGGCACGCTAAGTGCACCCACTGGGTGTAGTCCCCAAGACTTATGTCGATCATTTACAAGGGGCATTAGTCTTAAGAACTTGGGTGGGTGCGGCGATCCGCTAGTTGGTTGAATGAACTGTATTTCTCCACACGGAAGTAGAAAAATAATAGTGTCCACCGAAATGTATTTCTCCACTCGGAAGTAGAAAAATAATAGTGTTGACTGAAATGTATTTCTCCACTCGGAAGTAGAAAACATATTAGCGTCGACTGAAATGAACTGTTGATGTTTTTCAGAAGGCTTGCGAGATTGGGTCCAAATACACCAAAGTTGAATCAGAAAAAAACCCGTTGCAGCTGGATTACGACGCTTTGAAGAAGACGCTTGAAGACAAGGACAAATTCCTTGCAAAGCTTAAGGAGAAGTCTGAAGCTGACGAGCAGAAGCTCGCAAACTTTAGTAAGTTGGTAGAAGAAAATGCTAAACTGAAGAAAGAAAGAGTGGAGTGGGGAAAAAGCTCGATTCCATGGCAAAGAGGGGAAACGTCGTGGAAAAGTTTGTGAAGGACTTCCTCGCGAAGATGCTTGCGACGCTCATTGGTACGTTCTCTTCACCGAGTGAATATTTACGAATTTCACCGAATGAAATGTGACTGATGCTTCGTTTTTATTCTCCCACAGAATTCTGCCCGGACTTTGAGAATGAGACCTTCGAGGTGGAGCCGTACTTGGACCCCGTCAAGACGCATGTCCCTGACGCCTTGGCTGTAGATATGTACCGCATCAACTGTCGCCTCCTGAAGATTCAAGGGTATATCGCTCGGGTGCGAGCTGTTGTGGGGGGAATCAACAAGGAATTGTGGCCTGAAGACACCTTTCAAGTTGATTTGGAGGCTGTGATGGGTCGCTTGGATCAGATTCCTGACAGGGTCCAAGCATGGAAGAAGTCAGCCGCGCGGTGTGGAGCTGATGTCACCCTGTCACTCGTCAGAGTCCATTGCAAGCAGGCGAGGGAAGACAAGCTGAAGGCACTCCAAGTGAAGAACACGAAGAAACTCCAATTCGAAAATTTCATGGAGACTTTCATCAGCGCCCGAGTGTTTTATGTACCGTTTAAACTTCGTTCTGGTTTGGAACCGGGGTACTTTCTGGCTGCATGGATGACTTTGATTTGTGCCGAAATCTTTTGAACTTATCTACTTCTGAGATTTTCTCGATTTCTGAACCTCTCGAGTGAATAGGTTGCTATTCATTTGGAAAAAGTTTTTGACTTAGGTCGTTTACTCGTGGCTAAGTCTCCATGTGTAAAGTTTTCCTTTCACTCGATGTATTTTTACTTAGGCTAATTGTGTTCATGGCTAAGTGTCGAGTGAATCGCTTGTTATTCACTCGGAAGGATTTTTTTAACTTAGGCGAATCGTGTTCGCAGCTAAGCTCCCGACTGTGAGGATTGCTCTTCACTCGGAGTACGTTTCGTACTTAGGCGAAAACTGGTTCGCAGCTAAGCATCCGAGTGAATAGTTTGTTATTCACTCGGAGGTTTTTTTTATCTTAGGTGAATCGTGTTCGCAGCTAAGGCCCCGAGTGTGAGGATTGCTTTTCACTCGGAGTATGTTTCGTACTTAGGCGAAAACTGGTTTGCAGCTAAGCATCCGAGTGAATAGTTTGTTATTCACTCGGAAGGGTTTTTTTAACTTAGGCAAATCATGTTCGCAGCTAAGCCCCCAAGAGTGAGGATTGCTCTTCATTCGGAGTATGATTTGTACTTGAGCGAAAACTGGTTCGCAGCTAAGCATCCGAGTGAATAGTTCATTATGCACTCGCAAGGGTTTTTTAACTTAGGCGAATCATGTTCGCAGCTAAGCCTCTGAGTGTGAGGATTTCTCTTCACTTGGAGTATGATTTGTACTTAGGCGAAAACCGATCGCAGCTAAGCATCCGAGTGAATAGTTTGTTATTCACTTGGAGGTTTTTCTAACTTAGGCAAATCATGTTCGCAACTAAGCCCCCGAGTGTGAGGATTGCTATTCACTCAGAGTATGATTTGGGTGAGAAGCTTCTAGATCATAATCGACACAAATTGAAGAAGTTATGACTTTGACAAGCTACATTGTTCAACAAACATCATCTATTACATTAGACTAATCAGTGATCAAGCATAAAAGTGTTTGAGTAAATCTACATTCCATGCATGCGGCTTGTCGATCCTCTTCTACAGATTGTAGAGTCGATAAGCTCCATTATTCAGCACCTTGGTGACGATGAAAGGCCCTTCCCAAGTAGGAGCTAGCTTATGAGGTCGCTGCTGATCCACTCGGAGTATCAGATCGCCTTCGTGGAACGCCCGACTCCTGACATGTCTTGAGTGAAAACGCCGTAGATCTTGTTGGTAAATTGTTGACCGGATCAACGGCATCTCACGCTCCTCCTCAAAGAGATCCACTCCATCGTTTCGTGCTTGCTCGGCTTCAGCTTCTGAATAGAGATCCACTCGGGGTGAGTTATGGAGTAAATCACTCAGAAGAGCGGCTTCAGCCCCATACACCAGGAAGAATGGTGTTCGCCTAGTCGACTGATTCAGGGTTGTCCTCAAACCCTAGAGAACATAAGGCAATTTAGTTACCCAAGGGCCCGCGGCATACTCAAGGTCTCGCATGAGTCGAGGCTTCAATCCTTGAAGGATAAGACCATTTGCTCGCTCAGCTTGGCCGTTGGTTTGGGGATGGGCAACGGATGCATAATCCACTCGGGTCCCTTGGTTAGAACAGAAACATCTGAATTCATCCGAGTCGAAGTTTGACCCATTGTCCGTGATGATGTTGTGCGGGACTCCATACCGGAATGTAATTTCTTTCATGAATTTGATGGTCGTGCGGGAATCCGGCTTCTTGATTGGTTTAGCATCGATCCATTTGGTAAACTTGTCAACTGCAACGAGCAAGTGCATGAAACCACTCTGACCTGTTCGGAAAGGTTCGGCCATATCTAAGCCGAGACAGCGAACAACCAAATGAGAGGGATAGTCTTCAAAGCAGATGCAGGTTTGTGAGACAAGTTGGAGTAGAACTGACAGCCTTCACAATGATCAACGAGATCTTTGGCCATTTCATTTACGCGTGGCCAGAAGAATCCGGCTCGGTAGGCATTGGCAACGATGGTCCGAGAGGACGCATGATGGCCACAGGTCCCGAGTGGATTTCTTCGAGAATCAGTTGGCCCTCCTCGGAGGAGATGCATCGTTGACCGATGTAGGTATCGCTCTCTCTATAGAGCTGATCACCCATCACCGTGAAGGCCTTCGACCTGCGGACAATCTGTCTGCCTTCGTCTTCGTCTTCTGGCAACTCTCGCCTTAAGATGTATGGAATGTACGGCACTGTTCAGTCGGGTGTGATTACCAGAATTTCCAAGATCAGATCGACAACCGCCGGAACATCGACTTCATTCAGATTGGAAGAACTCATAGGTTGCGAAGGCTCTTCACTGAAAGGGTCTTCTTGCACCAAAGGGGTGTGCAAGTGTTCCAAGCACACATCACTGGGTACAGGTTTCCGAGTGGATCCAATCTTAGCCAATTCATGAGCTGCCTGGTTTTTCAGTCGGGGCACGTGATGGAGTCCTAAGCCTTCAAACTTCTTCTCCATCTTCCTCACTGCATTGCAGTATCCTGTCATGGCGGGGTTCCTGACATCCCATTCCTTCATCACCTGGTTAACCACCAAATCCGACTCACCGTATACCATCACGCGTCGGACGCCGAGTGAAATGGCCATACGCAACCCATAAAGGAGAACTTCATACTCATCTTCATTGTTGGAGGAATCGAAACGGATCTGAAGGACATAATTAAGCTTGTCGCCTTATGGAGACACCAGCACCACACCAGCAACGGACCCATTCAACATTTCTGAGCCATCGAAGAACATAGTCCAATGTGCCGAGTGAATCTGAGCTGGTTGTTGTTGTTCCACCCGATCAGCCATAAAATTAGCAAGGGCATGATATTTTATGGCTTTCTTTGCCTCGAATTTGATGTCCAAATATAACAACTCCATGGCCCATTTAGCCACTCGACCCGTTGCGTCTCGATTATGAAGAATTTATAATAATGCAGCATCACTGACGACTGATATAGAGTGATCTTGAAAGTAATGCGCGACCTTCTTTGCTCACAAGTATATTCCATAAAGTAGCTTCTGGTAATGGGGATACCTTTGGTACGAAGGGGTCAATACTTCTGAAATGTAGGGACTGTTTCAATTCATTAAAATCAGCTTCACTTCATCAAATTCACTTTGGAGCAGTTTCATACAGAACCTATAGCACTATCAAGAGAATGTTTGGCTTCCATCTAGCTCCAGCTTCAAAAATAGAAAAATTGATGGAAATAATCTATTTGATTGGTTGAGGGGAAAGAAATGAAGGGGTATCCACTTACTGGTGGCAGTGGTGGGTAATTTCCCCCCAACTCCTGCTTCTAGAGTTTTTTGGAGCACCCTCTAAGGAGCTTCATAAAAACTTTGAAGTTGTACCCCAGATTCTAGTTTTTTTTGCGGAGCAACATATCATGAAACTACCCCGTTTGGCTTGTCTTTTCTGAATCAGAGCTGAATTGAAGGAGCAGAGCAGTCCCAAACAAGCTCATAATAGATTGGTTGTTGGACCTTGTAGGCTTTACCTTTTTCTTCTCTCTCGACTGTTAGGACGCTCCTAACGAGCTGATTGGTGGCTGTGATGTATAGGAGCAGTGGTTCTTTGCTGTGCGGAGCAGCAAGCACCGGCTGGGTGGAAAGCAGAGCTTTGAGCTCTACAAATGCTGCTTCTGCTTCATCATTCCACTCGAACACATCTGATTTCTTCATCAGTCGGTATAAAGGCAGTGCCTTCTCACCGAGATGAGAGATGAACTGACTCAATGCAGACAGACATCCTGTGAGTTTTTGTACGTCGTGCACCCGCATAGGGCTTTGCAATTGGCTGACGGCGCCGATCTTCTCGGGGTTAACATCGATACCTCATTCGGAAACAAGAAAACCGAGTAATTTGCCGCCAGGAATGCCAAAAGTGCACTTGGCTGGACTTAGCTTGATATCATACTTCCTCAAATTAGCAAATGTTTCTGCTAGGTCAGTGAGCAGGTCGGAACATTTACGTGACTTGACCACAATATCATCCACGTACGCTTCAACGTTCCGACTGATCTGATCGAGCAGGCACTTCTAGATCATACACATGAAAGTTGCACCGGCGTTCTTCAGACCAAAAGGCATGTGATATAACAAAAACACCCGAAAGGGGTGCTGAAGGCCGTTTTTATTTCGTCTGGACCAAACAGACGGATCTGATGGTAGCCAGAATAAGCATCAAGGAAAGATAAACGCTCACACCCCGTAGTTGAATCGACAATTTGATCAATGCGGGGGAGCGGAAAGTGGTCTTTCGGGCAGACCTTATTAATGTTCTTGAAGTCGATACACATACGAAGGGATTGGTCCTTCTTGGGGACCATGACGACAATCGCGAGCCACTTGGAGTGGTAGACCTCGTGAATGAATTTGTCCTCCAAGAGTCACGCCACCTCCTCGCCTATTGCTTTTCTCTTCTCCGCTGCAGACCATCGCAAGCTCTCCTTAACCGGCCTTGCCTTTGGATCCACTCTCAGGCAGTGCTCAGCTAGCTCCCTGGGTACACCCGGCATGTCAGCAGGCTTCCATGCAAAGATGTCCCAGTTCTCACGGAGGAACTAGGTGAGCTCGGCTTCCTATTTGCTATCAAGTGTTGTGGATATGTTGGTCGGAGTAGCATTGGGATCAGTTGGGTGGATGTGCACTGGCTTGACCTCGCATGCTGACTAAAAAGAGGACTCAGAAGCAGGCTTCTTGGAGCGCTTTAGGTCGGCAGGGTTGGCATTCTTCTGATACTCTTCCAATTCGACTACATCCATCTGCTGATCTGCAATTTTGATCCTTGTTGCAGACACTCTTCAGCTCTCTGCCGATTGCCTGAGATAGTGATGACTCCTTTAGGCCCTGGCATATTCATCTTCAGGTACACGTAACATGGTCGGGCCATGAAACATGCATAGGCGGGACGACCTAGAATGGCATGATATGCACTCTGGAAGTCTACCACCTCAAACGTCAACTCCTCCCTGTGAAAGTTTTTGTCGGAGCCAAAAACAACATTCTATTCAATCTGGCCGAGTGTCACACCCTGTTTTTCATCACAAGTATTTTATGTTGCAAAAACCGGAGCTTGTTAAAACTTTTTCAAATAATGTTCTGAGTGCAATGTCAGCCCTTGTATGAGTGAATGCTTGCTTGCTTGATGACTCAAACCCATGAAAAACTTATTATTTTGCTCTCTTCAAAAACCCTTTTTCCTTTATATCAAGATGACCTTCATCATGTTGGGATACACTACTAGCTCATGAAGCCAAGTGGCACTTCCAACCAAAGTTGGTGATCTGATCCAAATATTATTTTCATTCATTAAAAACATTAATTGGTGATTTAAAATATTATTTTCCTATTTTATATTTATGTCTGTTTCTAAGGCCAGGAATGATATTCCCACAAGGAAAATTGCTTTCCTGCATTAGAAAATTCTGAGTAAATTCATGGAAGCCCAGAAGGACATATATTTTCCATATATAAGATTTTCAACCCTATTTTATATTAATATTGTTTGAGTAAAACCATGAAAACCATTTCTGTCTGTTTTAGCTTTTTGAGATGTTTCCAAAGGAAATAATCTCAATAAATTCCCATAAAATTACAGGAGCCCTCCCAACCCATATTAGGTGCTCACATAAAATCTCACCTTGATCCAAGGTGGGGAAGTGCACCTAATGAGCCCAAAACTCTCTCTGTCCAGAGAAAAGTTGGAACAACTCTACATTGCAAAGTTTCTCCAATGGAGCTGAAACATTGCAGAGGTGTTTAACACCCCAAATGAGGACTCCACACCAAAGATGGAATTTGTGAGACTTTGTTTGGCCACACTTCCTTTGTAAAGGACAGTACTGGACATTTTGAGGCATTTTCAAGTTTACAAAGCTAAACTTGTTCAATGGAGCTCAAATTTGGTGAAACCCCATGTTTTTACCCCAAGACCAATCCTGTTAAGTTTCAGTTCCAGTGGTGGAGTGGAAGCACCCCAAATCATTGTCGAACACCTAGTGACAAGAAGGTAAAAACCCTCCTAGCCACTGTTTTACCCAATGTCAAAGCCCCAAACATGGTGAGTTAGAGCCCCAGAACACCCTGAGCACCCAGTCAACCAGCCCCTCCCCAACTCCAAGCACTAGTGACAAGGTCTTCAATTTGAGCCGCAGGATCGTACTGGCAACACTGGTTTCCTTGCCTCCTTTGACCAGCTCGTGCTCCCACTAGCACACAGCGGCTAGGCACACTCCCAGCAACACTCAGGACATGGAGGACACGTACAAAGGGCCCCAGAGTGCGCCAGCATGCCGTGGCATGCCAAAACCGCGCTCTGGATGCGCTACAGAGAACCTCGAGCAAGGGGACGTTGCCCCGGCGAGTTCCAACCCCCCCAGTAGTGTCCAAACACTCCCCCGACACCCACTCTGTGCAAAGCTACCATCAGGGACCCCCGCTCCTCGCGCAAGAGCTTAGGAGACGCGTGACCGCGCGCGCCCGACGCGGCCGTGCATGCACGGTCGCTGCGGCTCGACCCCACTCGCTTTCCCTCTGCGGCCGATGCACCAGGAGGTCCTAAACCACGTCCCAAACCCATGGTTTCGTGGCCAGCACCTCACTGTGCTCGCACGCGCGCCACGTGAGTCACCGGCGCGCCCGAGTCGGCTCACCGCCGCTGGCCTATAAATAGGTCCCCCCGGCACCCCAGCACCATCCACGCAGCTTCAGCACAACCACTAGACTCCCCCTAGCCGCCCAATCGAGCTCGCAGAGCCCTGGTGCTTGAGATCGACCGAGGCCCCTCTGCCTCGGAGCTCCCGTCGATCTCCGGCTACACGTCGGCTCCTGCGCCGCCCGACCTCCCATTGCACTCCCCTTGACGCCAGGATCATTTCCCCCAACTCCCCCGAGCCAATCCGTGCCCCTAGCTACTAGCTCGACGCAAACCCGAAACCTTTCCGCCACGATCACCTCGTCGCCGGCGACCCAGACCACCTCCGGTGACGTCCCGACCACGAGCAGGTAGGCGGAGGAACGAGGGACCCATTCCCGCTCCTAGATTGGCCTGAGGGCAACGGTAGCCTCGCCGGCGTCCGTCTCCACCTCTCTGGCTGGAGGTAGGAGTAGGACCCGACAGGTGGAGCCCACCTGTCGGTGTCCTAGGGCAGCCAGCGCGTGCAGCCACTGACACTGACCCCAGGGGCCCGCAGGTCAGGTTTTAACCTGGCCCGCGCGCGCCTGGTGGCCGGTCTGCTGGCTGGGCCGACTGGGTCTTCCCCCCTGGCCTTTTTCTTTTATTTTTTAACCTGCAACTTAAATGATTTTTATAAAAATATTTAGCTAGTAGAAAAATATGATTTTTCCACCAACAATTTTCTAAAAATGTGTAGTAATTGATTTTGTAGAGTTTGACATTTATCAAAAACAGAATCTGTTTTGGTATAATAAAATGATATTAAAAGCATTTGTTTACTCCTGTTTGCTTTTAAATAAATATGCTTAGCTAATAAAAACCATAGGAAACATTTTTCAAAATAATAAACTGAATTTATTCAAGCTTTGCAACATTTTTAAAAGCACCTTGTGATCTGTTTTGGTGTGAGCTATTATTTATTTATTCCTTTCTCGACGGTAGAGTTACCGAGTGACGGAGGATCCGGAGTGGAAGACCTCGAAGACCCCGAATACATAGCTGACCAAGGCAAGCAGCCCTTTGACCATGACTTGAGCACAAACTTTGTTGCATCCTAGAATAGCCAGTACTTTTCCGTTGCATGTGATCACGATGCCGGTTCATCATTGTGGCGATGGTACCGAAGGCTTCTTCAAAGGACTTGCACGATAGTAATGTTATTCATATGGCTCCTCGGAGCACAAGCATGATGAGCTTGACCCTACCATCTATTAGGATCATGCTACTGTCATGCTGACTAGTAGAGTAAGATCATTGCACTGAGCTTGACCCTACCCCTTGAGGGTCATGTTATTACCATGTTGACAAGTAAAGATAGAGCATTTTATCATGAGCTTGATGATGAGTTAAATCAAAGAGTTTATGAAAACCATGTCGGGTGCCACTAATGCCCGAGGGTGATGATGAGTTGGTGATCACTTTTGGTGAAGTGATGCACCGGTGTTTTGTGTGAGTATGGTTTCGGAAATGGGATTAGATTTCTGATGTGTCGACCGTCCCAACCTTACCAGTACGACCACGATACCCCTTTATGGGACGGGGCTTTGTTGATTACTCTGGTCGGTACTAGCAAAGAGCCACATTACTAGTGGCGGGAGTGATCGGTGTCACTCTCGTGATGGGGTCGTGCCAGGTAGGACGACTATGCCATTATTATGAGTTCCAGGCACACCGTTGATCCCCGCATGGTTGATACTGTCCAGAGTCGGTGCTCGTAAGACGTACAACATGTGGGCTGGGTACCAATCGAGTGGACCTCTTTGTCTAGTATCGTCAGGGGAAAGATGATGATCGGGTACTTACCTCGGGTATATGTGATATACCGCGAGTCGTGGATGACACGGAAGTTTCCCGTTTCTCGTGGGTCCAGCGTACTACCTCTGCAGAGTGTCAAACTATTCGAATAGCCGTGTCCACGGTCAAGGACAGTTGGGTGGTGCTGCTTAAACTACGCCCAGCGTTTCTGCATAAACCAAGTGTGAGTAAGTGTGTGTGTGTGGTGTTAAAAAGGTGTTGTTATGAGAGTAATAATATGACCAAGTTCGATGACTTGGCATATAGGGTAAACCCGGATGGTTTAGCCCTCATTAATACATTGAGGTTATGACAAGTCCGATGACTTGGCATATAGGGTGAACTCGGTGTGTTCAACCCTTAGCAGATATGTTGATATCTGTAACCTGCTCTTCAAGAGTGATTCTTTAACTTGTTGCATATACCTGATCATTCCACCAAATTGCATTCCACCATAGATACATGTTACTATTATTCTTCACTATCAATGTTCATATCATGGGCTGTTTGCGAGTACATTCAAAGTACTCATTGGCTTGCCACTGGTTATATTATTGACCAGACATGGATGGACCGGAGTTTGGCGACGAGTACGCCGTCGGAGACGAACCTGCGATCTAGGACGCTTCCAAGTCAGAATGCCTGTCGGTGTAGGCTTGATGGCATGGGCACCGCTTAGCCCTTACGAGTTTCCGCTACTCGATGTATCTGTTTAATTTGGCTTTAGGCCTCGCTCTTGAACCCGACCTTCTGGTCGCTTGATGTAATAATTTGGGTACTTGGATGTAAGACTCTATTATTCAGTATCTGTTTTCAGTGAACATTGATCCTTGGGGTCACTGGGCACGGCGAACTCGACTTGCTAGTCGGGGTCCCCACACCGAGTGACTTGGCCTTCTTTCCTGGGATGACTGCATGGAATGACATGGTGATCTCGTTGAGTCGGGACATCGGAATGCCCATTCCCTTGAGAGTTTCTGTATGCAGGATATTTAGTCCGCTTCCTCCATCCATCAATACTTTACAAAG
The DNA here is from genome assembly GCF_904849725.1 of Hordeum vulgare subsp. vulgare. Classification (NCBI taxonomy): domain Eukaryota; kingdom Viridiplantae; phylum Streptophyta; class Magnoliopsida; order Poales; family Poaceae; genus Hordeum; species Hordeum vulgare. The sequence continues at coordinate 329,538,284 of NC_058520.1, read as the reverse complement.
CTGAACACCCTCCACAACTGGATCGACCACTCGAGCATGTCGACCTGGAGTTAGAACATGGGTTCGGTGGTCCGACTGACCAAATGTTATGGGGGTTTGTGACCACTTCAGGTACGTCGGGGTGGAAGGCACTGCCATGTTGACTTCTTTATTGATGACCTTCAGTCGACTTTTGCTCTCTACGTCAGCAAAAATCATAAGCGTTGCTTGGACTTCAGGGTAATCATCTTTTTCTTTGTCATTTTATTTTTCAAGATCTTTTCCACTCGACTGACCCTCCTTAAACTCCTGGATCAACAGTCGGCACAGCCGAGTGGTGTGCTTTGGCAATATCAAATTGCCTTCTTTGTCTTTTTTAGTGGAAAACACACGGTTAATCTAGAACATCTGACTCAGACTTGTATTTCTCGGGAGGAAACTGTGTCTTGGGCTTTCCCTTGTACTTTCCTGCCGCCAGAGCGGCAGCTTCTGCTGGCGTAGCGCTTTCAACCTTCCGCCTCTGCTTGGCGTCCGTGTCGACTGCTTTACCTTTGCCGCTACAGAGGCGGTCTTGTTCCTCCCCGTTCGCATAACGGGTTGCTATCTCCATCATTTTTCTCATTCACATGTCGCGTGTCCGACCAAACTTCAGATACAACTCCTAGTACCTGACGCCTGCTTTGAAGGCGCATACTGCTTGATGCTCGGTAACATTTTCCACTGTGTGGTGGAGAGTGGTGTCACGCCCAAGATGCGACCCTATCCTCAATTTGGCACGAGGGCCTCGTCAGGGATAGAAGCGCATCTCGTCGTTTTGCAAGAATGGATATCGTTACAGGTACATGTACTGAAAAGAAGAGATATATATATAGAATTGGCTTACACTCGCCACAAGCTACATCAGAGTCATATCTGTACAGTACATAATAATCATGAAGAAGAGTAGGGTGCGACTACGGACGAAAACAAACGAGAAAATAAGAATAACGTCCATCCTTGTTATCCCAGGCTGCCGGCCTGGAACCGATCCTAGATCGATGAAGAATAAGAAGAAGCAACTCCAAATGAACAATCAACACGCTCGCGTCAAATAACCTTTACCTGTACCTGCAACTGGTGTTGTAGTAATCTATGAGCCACAGGGGACTCAGCAATCTCATTTCCAAAGGTATCAAGACTAGCAAAGCTTAATAGGCGAGGCAAGTTTAAGTGGTGAGGTTGCAGCAGCGGCTAAGCATATATTTGGTTGCTAATCTTACGAGTACAAGAATTAAGAGGGGGAAGATATACGCATAGCGGACGTGACTACCAAATGAATGATCCTGAACACCTACCTACGTCAGACATAACCCCACCATGTCCTCGATCAGAGAAGGAACTCACGAAAGAGACATTCATGGTTACGCACTCAGTTGGCAAGTTTTAATTAAGTTAACTTCAAGTTATCTAGAACCAGTGTTAAACAAAGTTTCCACGTTGCCACATAACCGCAGGCACGGCTTTCCGAAATATTTAACCCTCCAGGGGTGCTCCAACTAATCCATCACAAATTACCAGAAGCCGCATAGAAATCCTCGTTCACGAAGCTCGCGATCTCGTGGGACTCCTTAGTGGAAAACCTCAACTCTGAGATTACCCAAAGCATCACCGGAATCCCGATGCACAAGATATTTTGTCAAAGGTAAAACTAATCCAGCAAGGCCACCCGGCGTGTCAACGATCCCGATAGGAGCCGCGTATCTCGTTCTCAGGACACGACGGATGAGCGACGCGTACGATGGCTTGATAGAAATCTCCCAAGTTGCTTTGGGTTGGCCCCGAACAGTGCTCTGTTTTGGACCAGCACCATCAGCACTGGCCCTCCCTGTATTATGTAAAATTACTCCTCGGGTTCATGACGCCCTATGCTTTCAGTATTAACAAAATTATTATGTTGGGCAAATGTAGTACCAATGTTGGGCCTTGCCAGACCAGCTTTAATCTAAAACGAATTATCTAGGGGGTCCCCATAACAACCCCGATCGTGTTAGGAGCGCTCAATTATGGAACATAACACCGGTAGCCAAAACTAAGGGGCAAAGGTGGAACAAAACACTAGGCTAGAAAGGCCGAGCCTTCCACCTTTTACCAGGTATATAGGTGCATTAAATTAATTGGCATTTAATAGGGTGATATAACAAGGAACCCATGTTAACAGATGGAAGCAACTGCACGTGCAACTAGCAACGCTAACACATGGTTAAGCAAGCGGTAACATAGACAATCAGTGGTTTGCTAGGTTGTGAACATGTTGAAGGTTTTCATGGCATAGTTGAGAGGCTGATATTTAACATGTGGTAGGCAACGAGACATAATGACAGAAACAATAATACTAGCATGGCAATGATAGTAATGGTATCTGGGGAAATGGTCATCTTGCCTAAGATCCCGCTTGGAAGAAGAATGACTCCATGAAGCAGACGAACCGACGTAGTCGAACGGGTCCTCACAATCCAACACGCTTGTGGAACTCTATCGAGACGAAGGAAACCGGAAACAAGGATCAACACACGACATATGCACGACAAGATGCAAACCACATATGATGCATGAGCAGCTGAATACACGCAAGTCATGGCATGTCAAATCACACAATCAAACACTACACATTAAGTGAAGTTAAATATGCAACGAGTTGCATATTGACGAAACTCCACGTTTAATTATTTATTTGTATCCCGATTAGGTACAAAGCAATATTAAATGTGGTTACACATGGAAAGAGGTGAAGCGTAATTAAACTACCTATCTAGGCATTTTAAATGAGGTCGGAAATGACATATAGCACCTCCGAGACGACCTCACATGTTAATTTACAATTCTTTCCATATCTGAACTAACATGTTTAATTAGTTGTTAAACAGCAAAACAAATAGGTTCACGTGATTCTAGGCGTCGTTACAAGCAATTTACACATAGAGAACATCTCGAACGGAGCTACGGACCAAAAGATACAAGCACCGCAAGATATGATGGCATGAATGCAATATGTGTGCAACGACGCTCACAAGCATTTCAAAACACACAACCATCAAGAAAATATGAAACTACACGAGATTCTAAGCAAGTTCCATATAGGACATGATCAAAACGGAGCTACGGTTCAACAACTACGAGCAAAACAAGATAACACTACAATCTGCCAAAATCAGCCACATAGCATTTTCTACACCCCACAGCTACGAGCTACACAACTCCAATATACTCAACCAAGACATGAGACGATAGAGGGCAAGAAGCACTACAACATACAACTAATAACATCTAGCAAGGAAGCATGGATCACTAGGAAAAGAAGCCACAAAATGGCTTCTCACACACTATTTCAGACTTAGTGAAAATAACAGTTTATGAAACTGTAGTTTTCGATCTGAAGGCATATTGACAGCAGCAAAACCGTAAGCTACAGGACTCCAAATGGCATGAAAATTCACAGCATGCTAGAGAATCCCAAAGTCTACAACTAACTCCATTGCACCAACCTCAAAAGAGCTACAGATCACCAGATAGAATCAAGACAAGACAACAACAGAATATAACATATTTCAGACTTTAAATATTTCAGCATCTCCAAATCAACACTATTTTCTAGCAACTTGAGAACAAGCAAAGCACACCTAAACATGGATTTCTATTGCAACCAAAAATACCCGGGGCTAGACTAAACATCCAAGGGAAAAACTCCAATTGACAACTACCTCATATCATGCACGGATTAAACCCCACAAAATAGACAAGAGGGCAACATGGCAAAATATCACGCGCACTAACTTGCTCAAAAGCTACAACTAAATACACAGCTAAATCCTATCAATTTTTCTACCCCAAAAACATATATAACATGAGGGGTTGCAACATAAAAACAACGCCACACGTATATGCGGGAATATGTCCTAAACGCGGAAAATAAACTAGCGGCTAAACCCTACATGCAAAAATACCAACGACTACTCTAAAATACATGGCAAAGGGGTTTCTAAAACATGAACATTTCTACTACGGAGTTCGAGCAATCCGGACACGCGCAAAAATAATCGCGGGACATTTCCCTATTGGGACAGCACACAAAACTAGACATTAGGCACGTCAAAGTACGTCAAACATTTATGCAAGTTCTAAAACCTTATTCTACGCAAAAATCTACACAAGATACATATGCTACACGTCGCGATCTGACTTACGGTTAAAAAGGTACGGGCATATTAATATCGTCTATTTTCCTGAAATACAACTAATTCGAAAAAACCCTAAATAAGATATACTACCGGGCCAGCCTAAGGCGTAACATAGCGAAATATGCACATGGGGGAGGACTAGGTCTCGGGCTGCTCACCTGGGCCGGCCTGGAGGGAGGGGTGTCGGTGCTGGGACACTGGGAGGCCGAGCTGGTGGGCCGCTGGGGCGCCCTGGCCTGGGCCGGCTCGGGGCCCAGCCGAGCGCGGTTGGTGGTGCTGCCATGGGGCGCGGCTCCTCGTCTCTCCCGATCCCGACGAGGCGAGGGCACGGCGGTCGGTGGAGCTGGGCCGGCGTGGCTGAAGTAGGCGAGGCGGGGGAGCCGAAGTGGCGGGATGCGGCGTGGGCGACGAGGAGCGGGCCGACTTGGGGTGCTCGGGGCAGCGAGGCGAACATGGCGGCGGCTTGCTGCGGGCCGTCTAGATTTGGCGCGGCGGCGGAGGACGCAGGCGGCGGGTCTGGCGAGCTGCGGCAGGCGGCCATGGCAGAGGACGCGCGGGGCTCCGGCGAGCTGCCGACGGCGGCTGGCCGACGGAGTACAGGCGGCGGCGCGGGCAGGAGGTGCTGGCCGACGGGGAGGTGCGGGGAGGCGCTGGAGGCGGCTCGCGAGCGGCTGCGGCGGATGGGCCTGCCCGGGCCCGATCTGGGCTCGGCGGGCCCACGACGGCTGGTGGGAGGAGAGAGGAGAGAGAGAGTGGGGTTAGGTTTAGGGGGCTGCACGGATTTCAAGGCAAAGGGGTAGGGTGTCTAAAAATGGCATGGGAGGTCCTATTTATAGGCAAAGGGGGGCTACTTTTAGCGAAATTCCGCTCCGGTTTCAATCGCGCGGTCGGATTTGAATAATTCCGAACGCGGGAACGGGTAAGTGGCCGTGTAGAGTAGTTATCCGGAGATGAGAGGGAAAACGGGCGACGCGGCAACGATTTTAAAACCCGATAACCGTCCGACAATAGACCGAATACGGTGCCGCTACGGTCGACTGTTCGGGTACCAGACGGACTTCGATTGCAACGAAACTTGACAGGCGGCCTACCTATATTAAAATAACACCGCACGTCAAATCTCAAACCAATCAGAGAAAGTTTTATACACAGTTTTGAAAACAAGATTTAAACGTTGCCGCCGGCGCGTGCGAGTGCGGTCGTGCTCGGAACGGACAACAACGAGAACCGTCAACTAACAACGGATGCAACATTGAAAACTGGCGGCGATGGAGATGTCGATGCAATGCGGATGATGCGCATGATGCAATGATGATGCGACAAATAAAATAACCACACGACGAAAACGGAAATAAAGGGGAATCTTCTAGAACGTCGGTCTTGGGCTGTCACAAGTGGTCCAGCGCTAGATCTAATCGCGCAAGGACTCACTCGGCTTCTATATGCAATGCTACAACTCAGAAAGGACGACATGGCGCTTGCAGGTGCCCTCGAAGGTCTTGATGAACACTCAGGACAAATCTGCGCAACAGTATATGTTTGAGGGGGCCAGCTGATTCAGCCATGCACGGGCCGAACCATCTAGCATCAGGGCCAAGTGCTTCATCGCAACATTGTCGTTGCCGCTGCCAATCTATACTGCGACTCGATAATCGTCCAGCCACATTTCGGGCTTGGATTCTCATGTGAATTTGCTGATTCCAGCCGCCAACCTGAAATTGGGGGGATATCGGCAGAGCAGATTGCTCTAGTGAAACACTCGGGACCACAAACTACAGTACCACTTCCACTTGGATGATCTGTATAGAAACCATCTTTGTCAGCTCTTCCCCGGTCGATCCTTCTCTGCGCGAGCACATTTCTCGCATCAAATCCTCGAATCCGCTAGCCACCGAACGAGCGCTGGTCATCATAGTGTCAGGACACATACGTGCCGCTCCACGGAGGAGAATGCACCCGACGTTGGTAATCACGGTGATAACCAGGGAGGAACTGGTTCCGCCCCTGGTCTCTGTGCTGATTCTCTCGGTAACCCCCGTCTCTGCGATGCTGGGGTGACCCTGAACTGAAAATTGAACGGACTTGTGTGCTCTTGGTGAATTGCTGTCAAACCTATTGAGTGACTGTGATATAGCTGAATTATGTTGTTGTGCTGCTTGAAGCAAAGTGCGGATCTGTTCTAAACCTCTACCAGCCTTTGAATCTGATGGCTGCATAGAGTCTGCTATCTTAGCTGTTGTTGCAACGTTAAGTACCGGAGTCCGATATACCTCAATGTTGTCTTGTCGACCACTTGAGAAGAGTTGTCGCTGGCGCCGGCTGGAAGTTGGAGGACGACAACGACCGTGTCCAGTCGATGGTTGGCCAATCTCATTCTCGCCGCGACCAAACCAGGGTGGGCTCTCCACGGAGCGTGCCATGAAAACCTCCGTTGTTGGGTTGTAGCTCTCGCACTCGGACGGAACATCAGACAGATCTGATGCCGAGTGGATCGGGTCCTGAAGGCGTACAGCAGGCTCGATGGCAACGACCTGAGGAGTCGACGAAGATGACACCTGGCGAGCCACTGCGTGCTTCACCCATCGCTGGAGTCGTGAGCGACCGGATCGCTTGCGATGACGAACAACGGAGTGAACAGCCGACGGCAGAGTCGACGGCTACCGAAGGAGTACGCCGAAGGAGCTTGCACGGAAGTGCGTCGCTCCACGGGTTGGGAGCGCCTCGATGTCGAGTGGCACTTCGTGAATCCATCCCGAGTCATCGGCGACGAATATGAGGGCGCCGAAACGGATCTCACCACCCATGAATGAATCGTTGCCGGAAGACATGACAAAGAGTTAAAATCGCAAACTTGCCGGAAGTCGCTTAGACGCCTGCCCCACGACGGGCACCAACTATCGTGGGAATGAACCTGGCAGTAGAGGTGTGGGGTACGAATGGAGACGGCAAAGTCCTAGCTACGGCCCCTCTCTTATAGGTAATAGCCCTATGTCTCAGTGCTCAGGAGCTCTTGCAGTGTGGAATGTGTATTACAGGGGGTGTGAACCCTTGTGCCACAGGGGAGGGGTGGCTTATATAGAGTGCGCTACCCCTCATCAAGGCCTCAACATCTAAGGGCTTGGTCAATATGGTTTAAAGATATACATTACTGATAATGTGTGTACGTAATTAATGCTATTCATGACCATTAGCTGAGCGCATGCCCGTTGTCCTCCGTGGAGGTGGCTTCTGGTCTTCTATGTTGACTGAAACCGTCCAAGTGGAAGTAGGTCGTCGAGTGGATGGGAATATCTTCCGAGTGTTTATGTAACGAGTGACTTTTTAGGTGCCATGACCATCCAGTCGGAATCTTCTGTGTTACCCTTCAGCTAATAATGAGGTACCCTTGGGTAGGACATTTAGGTCAGGCCTATGACCCTACGCTACGTACATATCCCCGTCAGTGCTCATACCATGCATGTGGGGCTTGTTTAAGGCCATAGAATGCCTTATCGAGAACATACACATGATTAGGGAACTTTGGATCCTCGAACCCTGGGGGTTGCTTGACATAAACCAACTCCTTAAGGGGACAATTAACAAATGCACTCTTCACATCCATTTGGTATAATTTGAAGTTATGATGAGAAGCAAATGCAAGCAACATGCGAATAGATTCAAGGCGAGTGACAGGAGCAAAGGTTTCACCGTAGTCGATACCCTCGACTTGGGAGTAGCCTTGTGCTACCAATCTTGCCTTGTTCTGAGTGACGACACCATTCACATCTTGCTTGTTCTTAAAGATCCACTTTGTCCCAATGACATTGTGGTTCTCCTTTGGTCTTGGCACCAGTCACCACACTTTGTTGTGCTCGAAGTTGTTTAGTTCTTCATGCCTGGCTTCAACCCAATCCATGTCTTTGAGAGCCTCTTGTACCTTTAGTGGTTCAATGCAAGAAACAAACGCATAATGGGCACTAAAGTTTGATAATTGATGACGTGTGGTTACCCCTCTGTGTAAGCTGCGGTAGACATTCTCCAGCACATGAGAATAATTTTTGAGCGTTTTGGCAGTCTTGGCAGCACGTCTTTCTTGAATCTCCTCACGGTTAAGTTGAGGATCTTGTTTGAGACCTTTACCGCCTTTTCGAGTTTGCCCAAGATATTGAGCTTGATTTTGTTCTTGCGCTTGCTCTAGATCTTGAACTTGGTCTTGACCTTGATCTTGCTCTTGATCTTGAGCATCCTCACAGGGGTGAGCTGGATCAAGGACTTAATTTGGTGCAGGACCATCTTGCGGTTGATCTTCTCCTTGATCGGGATCACGAGCATGAGGGCCTTCAGAGCGTTCTTCGGAAGCATGTCTGTCTTGCATCGGCGATGATTCCACATGACTGGAACATTGTCCTTCTCCTTCAGCCACAAGGGGGTCCTAAACGGCCAGGAAGTATCCCACGCCCATTCTTCTTATGGCTTGGGGAGGAATTTCATCACCTACATCACAAAGACCACTTTGCTCCACTTGGGAGCCATTATTCTCATCAAAATGTTGGAAATATGCCCTAGAGGCAATAATAAAATAGTTATTATTAATTTTCCTTGTTCAAGATAATCATTTATTATCCATGCTAGAATTGTATTGAATGGAAACTCAGATACATGTGTGGATACATAGACAACTCACTGTCCCTAGTAAGCCTCTAGTTGACTAGCTCGTTGATCAAACATGGTTAAGGTTTCCTAGCCATAGACAAGTGTTGTCACTTGATAATGGGGTCACATCATTAGGAGAATGATGTGATGGACAAGACCCAAACTATGAAATGTAGCATGTGATCGTATCATTTTATTGTTACTGTTTTTCTGCATGTCAAGTATATGTTGCTATGACCATGAGATCATGTAACTCACTAACACTGGAAGAATACCTTGTGTGTATCAAACGTCGCAAGGTAACTGGGTGACTATAAAGGTGCTTTACACGTATATCCAAAGGTGTCCGTTGAGTTAGACTAGATGAAGACTGGGATTTGTCACTCCGTACGACGGAGAGGTATCTCGGGGCCCACTCGGTAGTACAACATCACAACAAGCCTTGCAAGCATTGTGACTAAAGAGTTAGCCATGGATTTTGTATTATAGAACGAGTAAAGAGACTTGGCAGTAACGAGATTCAAATAGGTATGGAGATACCGACGATTGAATCTGGGGCAAGTGAAATACCGAAGGACAAAAGGAATGTTATACGAGATTAACTGAATCCTTGACATAGAGGTTCAACCGATTAAGATCTTCTTAGAATATGTAGGATCCAATACGGACATCCAGGTCCCGCTATTGGATATTGACCGGAGAATGTCTCGGACATTTCTACATAGTTCTCGAACCCGCGGGGTCTACGCACTTAAGGTTCCCTAACGTTTTGGTATATTTGAATTATTGATGTTGGTAATCGAATGTTGGTCAGAGTCCCGGATGAGTTCCCGGACGTCACGAGGAGTTCCGAAAGGGTCCGGAGATGAAGATTGATATATAGGAAGTATCCATTAGGCCTCCAGAAGGATTTCAGGCATTACCAGTAAAGTACCGGGAGTGACGAATGGGTTCCGGAGCTCCACCGGGAGGGGCCACCCACCCGGGAGGGGACCAAACAGGCCCAAAGGTGGCACACCAGCCCCTGGTGGGCTGAGTGGCCAGCCCAAGAGGGCATATTTCGGCCGGAGTGGAGAAGAGAGAGAGGTGGGTCCAAACCGAATAGGGAGAGGAGTTTTCCTCCTCCAAGCCGACTTCGAGGAAGACTCCTCCCTCCTCTTGCGCCGGCCGAACCCAAGGGAAAGTCCCTAGGGCACCACCGCTCCCGTCCCTCCTATATATAATGGAGGGTAGAGAGGCTTTTTGCACCACAAGCCAGGGCGCAGCCCTCTCTCCCTCCACCACCTCGTGACACCCCGTAGCTAGTTCGGTACGGTACCGCAAAGCCCTGCGAGAGTAGCTCCACCATCATCACCGTCAAGTCGTCGTGCTGCTGGAGAATTCAGCTACCTCTTTACTCTCTTGCTAGATTAAGAAGGCGGACATCGTCATCGAGCTGTACGTGTGCTGAATGCGGAGGTGCCGTCCGTTCGGCGCTAGATCGTGAGTGGATCGCGGGACAGCTTGCGATTTGGATTGCGAAGACATTTGTATACATCAACCGCATTTCTTAACGCTTCTCACTTAGCGATCTACAAAGGTATGTGGATCCGATATCCCCTCTCGTAGATGGTCATCACCATGGATAGATCTTACATGTGCATAGGAATTTTTTTGTTTCCCATGCAACATTCCCCAACAGTGGCATCATGAGCTAGGTCTTTGCGTAGATGACATCTCGAGTAGAACACAAAGGAGTTTGTGAGCGTTGATATTTAGATTGACGTCCTCCTTAGTTTTTTCTTGATTCCGCGATATTGTTTGATGAAGCGGCCCGGACCAAACATTACTCGTACGCATATGAGAGACCGGTTCCATCGACTAACATGCAACTTGTTGCATAAAGATGGCTGGCGGGTGACTGTTTTTCCAACTTTGGTTGAATCGGATTTGACTGAGGCGGTCCTTGGAAAGGTTAAATAGCAACTTGTGTATAATCGTTGTGGTTTTGCATAAGTAAGATGGGATCATGCTAGATACCCATAGCATCCACGTAAAACATGCAATAATAAATTAGAGGATGTCTAACTTGTTTTTTGCATGGTATGATGTGATATGATATGGCCAAAGACATTATATGATATATTTGATGTATGAGATGATCATGTTGTAATAGTTAAATATCAACTTGCATGTCGGTGCTACGGCAACTGGCAGGAGCCATAGGGTTGTCTTTAATTATTTTGCGTTTGGAATGCTTTGCTTTATCGCTAGTTCACTAGCTTTAGTAGCAATATCATAGTTAGCGCGACAACCTCGATGGCACCACAATGATGGAGATTATGGTGTGGCGCCGATGACGATGGAGATCATGCTGGAGCTTTCAAGATGAAGATCAAAAGCACAAGTTCATGGCCATATCATGTCACTTATGATTTGCATGTGATGTTAATCCTTTTATACACCTTATTTTGCTTAGGATGACGGTAGCATTATAAGTTTATTTTGATCGTACGCATTTGCGTGTATGACTAGCGTACGATTTAATCGAGGGCGTCACAAGTTGGTATGAGAGCCGACTGCCTGTAGGTAGCCCCCTTTCCAACTCCTTGGCCGAAGTTGAGTCTAGTGTTTGAAAAATTTACTAACAATGATGTTGTGGCTTACGGGCCCACATCTCAATTGGGTGGTATTAGTATCTTTTACTCCTTTCCTATACTCTAGGCTCTACTCTCTCTTCTCTTTCGGGATAAAGATTTTGCTAACTCTAACATTAGGTTCTCGTAAATACTTTCTCCCGGAGAGCCCCATATTACGGACGACGGCTTTACCCATCAGAAGAATTGCAGTTACTCTTCGATGTTCTCTTAAGAACTTGTGCTCATTGCTTTTGCGACTTCCCTTCCTCCGTCAACCCCTATGGATGACGACATACAAATGTCGTCCATACTTTCTTTTCCAATTTCTCTTGTTTTACAAGATGCAACGAATTATCTTATCAGGGATCCGTCCGTCATCAGTTGTCATGGGTTTCGAAAGTTCTTTGAACTGCTATTCGATCTTCCGGAATCCTCGGTAGCCTATTGCTTTTGACTTTTCTCACCACTTGTGTTATGGTTAAATCCATATGTCTAGCAGCATTCATTAAAATCCTTTGAGATTTTCCTGTGATCTTATTGATTCTACCTTTGTGTGAATGCACACAATCATCTGTTGTGACTCATAAATTATCTTCCGGCTCAGACGTCCTTCCAGACAGAGCTGGTTCTTGACAAATCAACTTTGGTTGATTGTCCATCTAAGTTTATTCAACTTACTTCCATTTGATCAGAGAAACTGATTACGATACACCAAGCTGGAAATCATATTCCCTTTGGTAATTAATTATTGATATTTTCAGATGTTCTATGACCCGATGCATTGCATCCTATCTTCCTCTGATTTGGGTACCAAGTACTCACATGAGATCCTTGTGGAATGTCAGACCCATTGTTGGGTTATTGTCCGACGGAATCCTTTACATTTAAAAAGGAAATTCTTGTGATTGCTTTCCCTGACACATGATGCCATTGGTAAATTATGTCTTCTCCCTTTGATAAGTTGTACCCTACGCTTTTGTCAGCAATGCCCTTCAAGCATGTGTTAATTACTCATGAAGTTTGCGGTATATGTTCCTAAGATGCCCCGACGGGTTGAACCTATGCCTTCCTAAATCAATATGACCCGAAGAGTGTTTCATGATGTCTTGCTCTTCTGGGGTTTTGCCAGATAATCTTTCCAAGCTACAACCTGATCGAAGGCGAGGAGTAAATGGAAGGTGATGTATTGATGAAGTGGGAGTCGACCTTGAACTTGTGTTCATGCCCATGGAAATGACGTTGATCCTATCATAGAAGCTTCTTGTATCAATAATCAGTTATTCTGTGGTTTAAATCAGGTATCTGTGATCTTGACCTTTGCAATCATGGTTCCGACCATGTTGTCCTACCTTGATTTCATTCTCAGACGAGTTAAAGTACTTGTCTTCTTCAGATCAACACACCGGTCCAAACCTTAAAGTTGACCTACCTTTGAGTATTATTCCTTGTAGCTCAAGGATATCGCGGAGCTATGAAACTTCTTGTGAGCTCCTCATCAACTATAATATTGTCCTTAATTCCAGATTTCCTCGTGTTTTGAGTTATTGGACACTCAAGGATACCGATAGTTGAATCGAGTATGCATTAAGATCCAACAACTTTTAGTAATCTCCTTGGCTTACAAGTTTGTACTCGATCATGTCCTTCCAAGCTGTTAAGCTATATCATCATCGACATGTTCGAGCTTGACCATGCTATCTATACCCCTCATCCCTGGAACACAAATCCAACTGTGCGTTAAGCTTGCATCGAGCTTTCCACATCATGTTAGTTGTCTTAAAAGGCAATCTCAATTCTAAGCTAGCAGTCTTATGTGTGGTTCCGACAACCTCTTGCTTCATCATTCCCTTGCTTGATGTCGTCGCTGAACGATTACATCTTCGTGAAGCTTCTCGACAAATGTGTCGTGATCATCATCAGCATCCCGAGCTCTTGCAGGGTATCAATGGAATGCATGATGGGAAATGCCATCCTTGCCCCCTTGATGATTTGTATTATCATCGACATCCTTGTTTGCATTCCCTCCAACAAAAATGTGTTCATGTTTTGTGTTGTCCTTTGTGTTCCTCACTATCCGGCTTATGTTATCTTCTACCTTGAAGTATTACTATCTTTTCTGTCAAGAATGTTGTGAGCATCATTGCACCTCTTAAGAATTCTTGATATAGTGATACTTCTCGGCACCACATTCATTTCTTGGTCTGTGTTGTTTCAAACCGGAATACCAACAAGTGAACCTTGATGTGTGATCCTAATACTTCTGGCAACCCATTTGCCTTGAGGATAACATATGATTGTTTCCTTCTTGGTGTGTTGGGTGTTGACTCATCATTTTGACATTGGTTGTACTACTCCGTCCGTAATCCGAGTGCACCCTTCAACCAATGTTTAATTGTTGTTGTTCCCTCGAGCATACAACATTATACCATTTGATTTGACAAATGCTATCTCCTTGATATTTTAATTTTTGAAATTCATCCCTGTCAAAACCTTGAGGAATTGTTGTTGAGCCCATCAGCCACACCCTCAACTTCTCCATGTTCAACGATGAGACTCTTGAAAGGATTATCCTTGTGCCTAGCTCATGAATAATGTGCTTGATATCAGAAATGTTTCCCCAAAGCTTATGTGCATTCTTGCCACCGTGAATATGTGGAAGTTTTATTTTGCTTCTTCTAGGATCTTCCCAAATCATGCACGCAAGTGCGAAGTTTTATATGTTTTGAAGATTTATTATCTTCACTTCATATAAGTTCTCTTAGGACGCCAAGCCACTGACAGATTTGATCAAGGGAAAAGAAGTTTCTTCATAAGAGCTAATCCAGACTTACACATGGAGCCTTGTTATCCTCGATGATGGTTCCCAAATGAGAACTCAGTCGCATGTTGACATAAGAATTCCACGTGGGCACGAATGTCCTGACATGGTGTTCATGTGTATTACAATCCAACTCGTGGTCCAAGGATTGCTTGCGTAGTTCATGTCCTGAGAATCCCACATCATCATATTTTCTTCTCAGGCATCTTCAGTCTGAGGTATCCTAACACCAACCAGATCGGAATCTCGGGCAGATATGATGGTTGGAACATTTTCCCAATAATTATAACTTTGGTCTTTATGTAACCGGTACGGTGATGTCTTGTCTGGCACACCAGGCTGAAGGACCTATTGATATAAATTCTTCCATGCGTAAGGTTAGCCATTCTACCCTGTGGAAAACTATATGACTTATTCATAACTTGTTCCTCATGAATCCTCTTTGTATACCCATAAGTCCAACATTTATCTGATGACCATGTCGATGCTACCCCGAAGCTCGGATGTGATACTTTAGATTTCAACAGGAACATTGGTAGCGCAATGCTAAATTGTTCCTGATCAATTATCCAAACCATATGGTATGGGTAAACATCATGAATTTTCTTGCCTCTTTATCTAAAAGGTTATGTACTTGATGACCTATCATGTATACCATACTCTATGTTTTCCTCGGGAATGGTATACTCTAATACTTGTGTGTGTGAACACATTTTCCCTTCCCATTGGTCTGTTTGACCTTTCTTGTGGCATTTCCTATCTAAGCAGTGTAAATTCCCTGCTTAGGTAAAAACATTTGTGTACAACTCTGTCGGTAAGACCCTGTTACTATGGTGGATAACATTCCGGTAGCCGCCGGTGGACGAGAGCCTTGCCCATTGGTCCGCCTCGTTGTAACGAGCGGGAATATGGTTCTATTCGTTCCCCGCCCTTGGTACCGACGTTGTTGCTAACTGAACTGACAGGCTACCTCTGACATGTCTTGCTACCAAGACCGTATAATATGTCACCACTCTGCCTACTTTCGGCCCACATGGTGGACCCATAACCCAAAGTTCCACAGGATTGAAACCTGACTGTACCGTACACCCTTGACTCTAAAGTATCCTTACACTTGGCTTCGTATGGAATTCCAGAGCCACCGTTCAAAGTACCGATCACTCTTCGGTCCAGATGTTATCCAACATGTTGAAGATCAAGTTCGCATTATTCATGAGAATCTGAAGGCTACTCAGTCTCATCAGAAGGGTCGGTATGACCGTCATCATCAAGATATGGTTTATCAACCTCGCGAAAAGGCTTATCTTCGTGTCACACCAATGAGAGGTGCACATCATTTTGAGATCAATGGCAAGTTAGCTCCTTCCTATATTGGTCCTTTCACTATTCTCGAAAAGCATGGAAAAGTGGCTTATCAATTGGAACTGCCGGTGAACTTTTCTTACGTTCACGATGTCTTCCATGTGTCCGAGCTCCGATGCTGCTTCCAGGATCATATTTGAGCAGTGGATCATGATATGCTTGAGCTGCAAAAAGACCTTTCTTATAAAGGACATCCGGTCCGTATTCTCGACCAAGCTGAACGTAAGACTCGTCACGAAGTTACCAAGTTCCTCAAAGAGAAATTGTCAAATCAATCTAAAGATGAGGCCACTTGGGAACGCGAGGATCATCTTCGTGATAAACACCCCGAGCTCTTTCCTTCTACCTCTTAATTCTCGGGACGAGAATTCTTGTCAGTAGGGGAGAGTTGTGACACCCCGGTAGTTAAGCTACAGTAACCGCACCCTAATGATGCTAGGTCATCATATTTAACTGAGCTAGATTGTGACTTAATAAAAATAAAAGCTGGTATCATATTTAATTTAAAGACAAACGAATAAAATTTTCAAATGTAAAAAAATAAAAATGTTTGAGTTGTAGGAGGTAAATAATGTTTAATATATTTTCTAAACTAGAATGAAGGAAAAATATAAAAATAAAGAAATAAGCAAAAGGGTAAAATAAAACTGAAAACGAAATATATAAAAAAACAAAAAGAAGAAACCCCCTGGCCAACTTGGGCCAAGTGGCCCAGCTGGCCATATCTCCACCGACCCAACAAGGGGGGCCGAACCCTAGCTGCCGCTCCCCTCCCAGTTCCACCCACCCCCCTCGAGCGCACCCGACTCCTCTCCTCTCGGTACGCTACCCACGACCAGGCCTCTCCCCCCCCCATGATATTTTCCCCGGGTCCCACCCCCATGCCACCTACCGCGAGGCCACCCCCTCGGCCTCTCCCTCTCCCGCACTCCCTCCACCATGCTCCCCTCCCAGCCTTCCCGCTCCCCCACCTCGATCTCCCCTCCCCACGAGATCCCGCTCGCACCCGGCGCCTCCCCTCCCATCCCCCTCCTCCCAAACCGAGCCCAGATCCTCCCGTCGGCTCCGTCCCGTGGGCCCCTGCCTCCACCTCGCCCCCCGTGTGTCACCCACCCCGGCCGGAGCCCCATCCCCAACCGGACCGACCCCCAGCCTCCCGTTCCCATCCCCATCGGCCGCATCTCCCGTCGGGCTCAACCCTCCCCCTGGAGAACGTGGCCCCAGCCCCATCTCCCGTCGAGGTCCTGCTCCCTGCCGAGCCCATCCCGCGCCTCCTGCTCCCTGGCCGAGCCCCTCCCCGCCGCCGGCGCACCTCACCCCTGCACCGGCCGGAGCTCCCCATGGCGGCCCCATCCCCGAGGGGGCCTCCCCCCATCGGAGCTTCCTTGACGCCGACGCCGACCTTCATCGAGCCTCCCCCGAGCACATTCTTGCACATCTACAGGGCTCGGTGAGAACGCAACTCTTCCTCTCCTTCCGTTTCCCGACCCGGTTCCGTTCCGGAAATTAGTTCCTCGTTCCGGCACCGATGGTTTCCTGTAGGTGTAGTTGGAGGTTGCCTCCTTCCTCTGTGTTGAGAGAGATGGCAGAGATGAGCAGAGAGTTTGAGGGTTAGCAGAGATATGTGTTAGAGGGAGATAAAAATGAAAAGGTTGTATTTGTGTATGTATGTAGGTATTAGATACATGTATGTAATTTGTATGTATGTTATATTATGTATGTATACATGTTTGTAGAGGAAAGAAAAAGAAATATATATACATATATATATATATGTTTTTATTAATAAAATAATAAATAAATGATTAGATATATTAATTGGTTAATTAATTAAATGGATAATTAAGTAATTAGAATAATTAGAGTGTGACACGTGGATCCCCCACTAAATTAATTTGATTAATTACTATTTAATCTTAATTTAAAAACTTGTGTCTATGACGTTCGGGACCCACTGGTCAGTTGAACAGTCAACTGATGATGTCAGTGTGACATCATGCTGATGTCATATTAGCTTTTAATTAAATTAATTATATCTGTTTTTAGTTCCGAATTATTGAATAAAACTTTAAAAATTAATATAAAATAATCCGTAAGTCAGATCAAAATATTTTCAACATGAAAGTTGATCAGCAGAACAAGACGAACCCGGATAAGTGGTCCATTCGTTTGTCACGCGTCCCTAGCATAGCAAACATGGAACATTTCCATCGTTTCCAGTCTGACCGGTAGAAGCCCGAGACCCGGAAAATATCGTCAGATATTCTTCCAACCCGTCTATGACGGATGTTACTACGTTAGCTCAAGCCTAGCCCGCATCTTGCCATGCCATGCATTGTGTTGCACCATTGCTATTATTTATTGTTTCTTCCCCCTCTTCTTATCGATAGACCCCGAGACTGACGCTGCTCTCGGGTACTTCTACGACCCTGCCGATCAGTCCTTTGCCGAAGAGCAGCAAGGCAAGTAAACCCCCTTGATCATTCCTATATCGCATATGTCTTTCTTCCTACTGCTCGCATTAGTATTTTGCTACTATTGTAGTTAGCTCCTATATCTGATGCATAGCCTGTTTTTTGATGAACTGCTACTTTCAACACTGTACTTTAATCTGCTTAGTATAGGTGGAGCAATCATCCCCTCTGGCCCCGTAGTCCAGTTGCCCCGCTTGTTTTCAAATCTCGATCCCTGATCGACGAGCCAGACCCGACACAACACATACACCCCCCTTAGTTGTACGACGCTACAGAGATACTATCGAGTACCGAGGGTGACACCTCGCTAAGTACTCCTGATGATATCTCTGTAGTATAGCTAGTTGATCGTGGTTATCGAGGGTGATTCCTCTTTCACCATTCCCGACGATGCCTCTGTCGTGCAACCCCTCAAGTGTGGGACCCCCGAGGGTGATTCCTCTAGGCCCACCTTGACGGATACAGGACCACCTTGACGGATACATCGTTTGGAATCCAACGAGGGTGATACCTCGGATTCCCCCCGATGTTACAACCACACAGTTACTCGACCATGTTACCGGGATCATTGGTGATTAGATGTTAGTCGGGTGGATTCCCGCGAGATTGTTTTGATGGCCTAATTAAAATGTTAATGGATTTGGGTATTTGATCTGGGTTGGTTGGAGACCTTTTCGCACTAACCGGCTACGCGGGAGGAATTATGGGTACTCGGCGTCGCGGTATCAGTCGAAGCTTTTCAGATGTCAGCAACGTAGCAGCGCGCGCTCGAGTGGTCCCGAGATGCATCGCGCTTGTGATTAAGGGATGCTAGGACTGACGTCGGCCGCCCACGCATCATGCAGGAGCGCGAACGTGAACTGGGCCCATGAACCCTTTGTGCTTAGGATTTAGACCGGCGGGCTGGCCTCTCTGATTAGTCTTAGGTGGGGCTGCGACGTGTCGATATTCCGAGGTCGGGCATGACCCACAAAAGTGTGTCCGGCCAGAGTGTTATCGAGCGTGATGGGACATGTGGTGCACCCCTGCAGGGATGAAAATTAACTATTCGAATAGCCGTGTCCATGGTTACAAGACGACTTGGAGTTGTGCCCTGATCTTATACAACTACAATTGTTACTTAACTGGAATTAGTTGCCTCGGGATTGCTTCCTTGCAGGGAGTCGAGGGAGGATCTCTGGGCGCGACCTCACTTTAATATTGGTGCAACAATATGACTATTAATTGTGTTCCTTTGCTCTATTCTCGTATATTGCTGCAAGCCCCTGAAGATGCTAGTCTTCGATAGGACTATGCCTTCTCTCTCTATTCTCGCATTGCTGCAGTCAGTCCACATATAACCACCCCCCCTTCTTTGATACTGATACGTATTTAGAATAGTTCTGATGTAAGACTTGTGAGTACTTTGGATGAGTACTCACTGCTGCTTTGCTCCCCCTTTGTCCCCTTGATCCGTGCTGCGACCAGATGATGGAGCCCAGGAGATGGAAGTCCCCGCCGATGACGACTGCTACCCCGACGGTGCCTACTACTACGTGGAGATCGCTGATGACCAGGAGTAGTAAGGAGGTTCCCAGGCAGGAGGCCTCGCCTTGTTCGATCGTTGTATCTTTTGTGCTAGCGTTCTCTAAGGCACCCCATGTTTTATGTCTGTACTCAGATATTGTTGCTTTCGCTGACTCGTGTGTTTATCGAGCTTCCGTATTCTAGCCCTCGAGGCCCCTGGCTTGTAATCTGAAGCTGATATTGTTTTATTTGTGTCTAGAGTTGTGTCGTGATATCTTCGCGTGAGTCCTTGGGTTTGATTGTACGCATTTGCGTGTATGATTAGCGTACGATTAAATCGAGGGCGTCACACCCAAGGCTAGAACCAAGCCAGAAACTGAGTGTTACCATTGCAAGGGGACTAGTCACTCAAAGCCGAATTGCCCCAAGTATCAGGCCGATAAGAAGGCGGCCAACGCCAAACAAGGTATATTTGATATACATGTTATTGATGTGTACCTCACCAACTCTCATTGTAGTATCTGGGTATTTGGTACCTGTTCGGTTGCTCACATTTGCAACTCAAAGCAGGAACTACGGAATAGATGAAGGTTGGTGAAGGACGAAGTGATGATGCGCGTGGGAAATGCTTCCAAGGTTGATGCAATCACCGCCGGCACGCTCTCACTTCAATTACCATCGGGGTTAGTGATGAACCTAAATAATTGTTATTTAGTGCATGCATTAAGCATGAACATTATATCTGGATCTTGTTTATTCCGAGACGGTTACTCATTCAAGTCAGAGAATAATGGTTGTTATATTTATATGAGTAATATATTTTATGGTCATGCACCCAATGTGAGGGGTTTGTTCATGTTGAATCTCGATTGTGATGACACTCATATCCACAACATTGACACCAAAAAATGTAGAGTTGATAATGATAGCGCCACTTTCTTGTGTCATTGCCGCTTAGGTCATATTGGTATAAAACGCATGAAAAAACTCCATGCTGATGGACTTTTGGACTCACTTGATTTTGAATTGCTTGACACATGTGAACCATGCCTCATGGGCAAGATGACTAAGACTCCATTCTCCAGAACAATGGAGCGTGCAAGTGACTTGTTGGAGATCATACATATTGATGTGCGCGGACGAATGAGCATAGAGGCGCACGGTGGTTATTGTTATTTTCTCACTTCCACATATGATTTGAGTAGATATTGTTATATTTACTTAATGAAGCAGAATTCTGAAACGTTTGAAAAGTTCAAGCAATTTTAGAGTGAAGTTGAAAATCATCATAACAATAAGATCAAATTCCTACGATCTGATCGAGGAGGTGAGTATCTGAGTAATGAGTTTGGTACTCATTTAAGACAATGTGGAATTGTTTCACAGTTGACACCGCGTGGAACACCACGACATAATGGTGTGTCCAAACGTTGTAACCGTACTTTATTAGATACGGTGCATTCTATAATGTCTCTTACCGATTTGCCGTTATCATTTTAGGGCTATGCATTAGAGACAGCTCCATTCACTTTAAATAGGGAACCATCAAAATCCGTTGATACGACACCATATGAACTGTGGTATGGCAAGAATCCAAATTTGTCGTTTCTTAAAGTTTGCGGATGTGATGCTTATGTCAAAAAGCTTCAGCCTGAAAAGCTGGCACCCAAAACGGAAAAGTATCGTCATAGGATACCCAAAAGAGACAGTTGGGTACACTTTCTATCTCATATCCGAAGGCAAAGTGTTTGTCGCGAAAAACGGAGCTTTTCTTGAGAAAATGTTTCTCTCAAAAGAATTGAGTGGGAGGAAGATAGAACTTGATGAGGTTATAGAACCTCTACTTCAACCAGAGAGTAGCGCAGCACAAAAAGATGTTTCTGTGGAACCTACGACGGTTGAAGAAGAAGCTAATGATAATGATCATGAAACTTTAGATCAAGTTGCTATCGGACCTCGTAAGTCGACAAGGGCACGTCTTGCTGCTGAGTTATACAGCAGCCCTGTCTTATCAATCATGTTGTTAGACAATGATGAACCTACGAGCTATGGAGAAACAATGGTGGGCCCGGATTCCAACAAATGGTTAGAGGCCATGAAACCCGAGATAGCATCCACGTATGAAAACAAAGTATGGACTTTGGAAGTATTACCTGAAGGGTGAAAGACTATTCAGAATAAATGGATCTTTAAGAAGAAGACGGACGCGGACGGTAATGTCACCGTCTATAAAGCTCGACTTGTGACAAGGGGTTTTTCACAAGTTCAAGGAGTTGACTACGATGAGACTTTCTCGCCCGTAGCGATGCTTAAGTCCGTTAGAATAATGTTAGCAATAGCTGCATTTTTCGATTATGAAATTTGGCACATGGATGTCAAAACTGTGTTACTTAACGGTTTCCTTAAGGAAGAGTTGTATATGATGCAACCAGAAGGTTTTGTCGATCCAAAGAATGCTTACAAAGTATGCAAACTCGATCGATCTATTTATGGACTAGTGCAAGCATCGCGGAGTTGGAATCGGCGCTTTGATGAGGTGATCAATGCGTTTGGGTTTATACAAGTTTATGGAGAAGCTTGTATGTACAAGAAAGTGAGTGGGAGATCTATAGCATTTCTAATATTATATGTGGATGACATATTGCTGAATGGAAATGATATAGAACTTTTGGGAAGCATAAAGGATTACTTGAATAAAAGTTTTCAATGAAGGACCTGGGAGAAGTTGCTTACATATTGGGCATCAAGATCTATAGAGATAGATCAAGATGTTTTATAGGACTTTCACAGAGCACATACCTTGATAAAGTTTTGAAGAAGTTCAAAATGGAACAGTCCAAGAAGGGGTTCTTTCCTGTGTTAGAAGGTATAAAGTTGAGTAAGACTCAATGCCCAGTGACTGCAGAAGATAGAGAAAAGATGAGTGTCGTCCCCTATGCTTCAGCCATAGGGTCTATCATGTATGCAATGACATGCACAAGACCTCATGCCAGCCTTGCCATAAGTATGGCAGGAAGATTTCAGAGTGATCCAGGAATGGAACACTGGACAGCGGTCAAGATTATTCTGAAGTACCTCAAAAGGACTAAGGAAATGTTTTCTCGTATATGGAGGTGACAAAGAGCTCATCGTAAATGGGTACATCGATGCAAGCTTTGACACTGATCCGGATGACCTTATGTCACAAACCAGATACATATTTATTCTAAATGGGGGTGTGGTAAGTTGGTGCAGTTCCAAGCAAAGCGTGGTAGCTGATTCTAAATGTGAAGCGGAGTACATAGTTGCCTCGGAGGCGGCTAAATAAGGTGTCTGGATGAAGCAGTTCATGACAAATCTTGGAGTTGTGCCAAGTGCACTAGATCCAATGACTCTATTCTATGACAACACTGGTGCCATTGCTCTAGCCAAGGAACCAACGTTTCGCAAGAGGACCAGACACATAAAGCGATGCTTCAATTCCATCCGCGATTACATCAAGGAGGAGGACATAAATATTTGCAAAGTGCACACGGATCTGAATGAGGCACACCCGTTGACTAAGCCTCTTCCACGAGCAAAACATGATCAACACCATAACTATATGGGTGTTAGATTCATTACATTGTAAATCACATAGTGATGTGAGCTAGATTATTGACTCTAGTGCAAGTGGGAGACTCTTGGATATATGCCCTAGAGGCAATAATAAAATAGTTATTATTATATTTTCTTGTTCAAGATAATCGTTTATTATCCATGCTAGAATTGTATTGAATGAAAACTCAAATACATGTGTGGATACATAGACAACTCACTATCCCTAGTAAGCCTCTAGTTGACTAGCTCGTTGATCAAAGAAGGTTAAGGTTTCCTAGACATAGACAAATGTTGTCACTTGATAACGGGGTCACATCATTAGGAGAATGATGTGATGGACAAGACCCAAACTATGAAATGTAGCATGTGATCGTGTCATTTTATTGCTACTGTTTTCCTGCATGTCAAGTATATGTTCCTATGACCATGAGATCATGTAACTCACTAACACCATAAGAGTACCTTCTGTGTATCAAACGTCACAGCGTAACTGGGTGACTATAAAGGTGCTCTATAGGTATCTCCGAAGGTGTCCGTTGAGTTAGCATGGATCAAGACTGGGATTTGTCACTCTGTATGACGGAGAGGTATCTGGGCGCCCACTCGGTAATTCAACATCACAACAAGCCTTGCAAGCATTATGACTAAAGAGTTAGCCACAAGATTTTGTATTACAAAACGAGTAAAGAGACTTGCCGGTAAAGAGATTCAAATAGGTATGGAGATACCGACGATAGAATCTCGGCCAAGTAACATACCAAAGGACAAAGGGAATGTTATACGGGATTAACTGAATCCTTGAAATAGAGGTTCAATAGATTAAGATCTTCGTAGAATATGTAGGATCCAATATGGACATCCAGGTCCCGCTATTGGATATTGACCAGAGAGTGTCTCGATCATGTCTACATAGTTCTCGAACCCGTAGGGTCTGCACACTTAAGGTTCAGTGACGTTTTGGTATAGTTGAATTATTGATGTTGGTAACTGAATGTTGTTTGGAGTCCCGGATGAGACCTCGGACATCACGAGGAGTTCCAGAAGGGTCCGGAGATGAAGATTGATATATAGGGAGTATCCATTTGGCTTCCGGAAGGATTTCGGGCATTACCGGTAAAGTACGAGGAGTGACGAATGGGTTGCAGAGTTTTACGAGGAGGGGCCACCCACCCGGGAGGGGACCAAACAGGCCCAAGGATGGCGCACCAGCCCCTGGTCGGCTGGGCAGCCAGCCCAAGAGGGCCTATTTCGGCCGAAGTGGAGAAGAGAGAGAGGTGGGGCCAAACCGAATAGCGAAAGGAGTTCTCCTCCTCCAAACCGACTTGGAGGAGGACTCCTCCCTCCTCTTGCACCGACCGAACCCTAGGTCAAGTCCCTAGGGCGGCACCCCTCCCTCCCCTCCTATATATAGTAGAGGGTAGAGATGCTTTTTGCACCACAAGACACGGCGCAGCCCTCTCTCCCTCCACCTGCTCGTGACACCCCGTAGCTAGTTCGGTACGGTACTTCGAAGCCTTGTCGGAGTAGCTCCACCATCATCACCGTCACATCGTCGTGCTGCCGGAGAATTCAGCTGCCTCTTCGTCTCTCTTGCTGGATCAAGAAAGCGGAGGTCGTCATCGAGCTGTACGTGTGCTGAAGGCGGAGGTGTCGTTCGTTCGGCGCTAGATCGTGATTGGATCGTGGGATGGCTTGCGATTTGGATCGTGAAGACGTTCGACTGCATCAACCCTGTTTCTTAACGCTTTCCGCTTAGCAATCTACAAGGGTATGTGGATCTGATCTCCCCTCTCGTAGATGCTCATCACCATGGATAGATTTTACGTGTGCGTTGGAAAAAAATTGTTTCCCATGCAACGTTCCCCAAAACAAACTCCACGTTACACGTCTCCTCAATGAGTCCTGAGGACTTGTTGATGACACGAAGCGCGAGAATTTTAGCATAACTAACAAATATGCCCTCTTGAGCTATAGGTTCAAATTTAGACAATCGAGCACCTTTCTTAAGAATGAAACACTTACAGCCAAACACTCGAAAGTAATTGAGGTTGGGCTTGTTGCCAGTAAGAATTTCATATGGAGTCTTGTTCAAGCCTTTGCGAAGGTAGAGCTGATTGGATGCATGACATGCGGTGTTGATGGCTTCAGCCCAAAAGTTATACAAATATTTAAACTCCGCCATCATGGTTCTTGCCACATCCATCAACGTCCGGTTCTTCCTTTCCGCCACACCATTTTGTTGAGGAGTGTAAGGTGCAGAGTATTGATGCTTGATTCCTTCATGACTCAGAAATTCATTTAGGGTGTAGTTCTTGAACTCGGTGCCATTATCACTTCTGATCATCAATATATTTGCATTATGTTGGCATTGAGCTTCATTAGAAAGTCGATGACGGTTTGTTTAGTCTCACTCTTTCTCTTGAAAAAGTATGCACAGGTATATCTTGAGTAATCATCCACTATCACCAAGTAATACTTTCTTCCCCCAAGACTATCATAGGATGGAGGACCAAAGAGATCCATGTGGAGGAACTCCAAGGTCCTTTTTGTGTAGATGATAGTCGTGGGGTGGTGAGTTGTCTCATGAATCTTTCCTTCAATGCATGCATTGCAAGCATGTTCTCTCGCAAAACTCACATTTGTTAGTCCGAGAGCGTGATACCCTTTGAGGAGACTTTGCAAAGATCTCATATTGACATGGGCTAGTCGGCGATGCTAAAGCCATCCCACATCAACTTTAGTTGTTAGGCAAGTCGCGGTCTTAGTGGGTCGCTCCGAAAAGTTAACCACATAGAGACCGTTCTCAACATGCCCAACAAAGGCTACTTTAAGTGTCTTGCTCCATAAAAGGGCCATAGATTCAATGCCAAAGAAAGAACTAAAGCCCATAAGTGCAAGTTGATGAACGGAAAGTAAATTGTATGCGAGGGTCTCAACAAGCATAACTTTTTCAATGGTAAGTTCCTGAGAAATTACCATCTTGACGAGACCCGGTACCTTTGAAATCGCATCATCACCAAAGGAGACTTGGGTGGCAATGGATGGGTCAAGATGAACGTCTACCACCAAGTCCTTGCATCCGGTCATATGATTTGTTGCTCCACTATCAAGCAACCATGACACCCCACTAGAAGCAAACTCCTACATTAGATAAATGCTTGGATTTAGGTACCCATTCTTTAATGGGTCCTCTCATGTTAGTAACAAGGGTCTTAGGAACCAAAATATATCATTCAATGTACTCATCATGGGAACCAACAAACTTAGCAAAAACATTCCCATCACTGGAACGACACAAAACATAAGAGGGGTTAAAGTCGCCGGCTGTGTTGGGTAGAGGGGTATTTCCCTTCATGGCATTACCACCCTTAGCTTGGTCCTTTTTATTATCATGAGTACCCTCCCCATATTTAACAAAGGTTTCCATAAGATGGGGAGGTTGCTTGGTCTTCTTCTTCTTGTTCTTCTTGGACTTGGGTGCAAACCCAACTCCTTCCTTTGCAACCACTTCCTTTTTACTGCTCAAAAGGTCATTAAGATTCTTTTCACAAGCTGCTCTTTTTATTTGGAGTTCTCCTCCACAAGATGAGCATGCTCACAATAGGGGTTACTATCATGGACATTATCAATTAAAACAAATGGAGAGCAAGTGGTTATTTCCTTTGTGAGTTTTACTTGGAGTTGAGCATGAGACTCTTTTAAAGAGACATGAGCACTCTTTAAGGCCTTGTGAGCCTTGTCAAGTGTTGCAAGCTCTTTCTTGAGTCTAACATGACCAAGCCCAAGTGCACTCTTTTTGGATTGAAGCACACGGGTAAGAGCAAGAGCATGATCAAGATCTTTCTTTAACTTATCAAGGTGATCATTATGTGACTCCTCAAGAGTCAAATGAAGTACTTGCTCTTTTTCAAGAGGAATAGAAAGATCTGCAATCTCATCAACATAGTCACGACTATGAACTTATAATGTAGAGATAGTCTCTTCATGAGATTCAGTAAGGTCATTAGCCTCTCTCAGTTGTTCCAAGAGAGCAACAAAATGCTTTTTGTATTTACCCTTGAGTTTTCTTATGAATTTACTAAAGGAGTTCTCCTCCTCCTCTACCTCTTCCTTTTCATCTCCACTATCCATGGTAGCGGAAATGGTAGCTTTGATGTTGGTAGTTTGAGCGTTAAGGGTTACCTTGTTGGATGCCTTGGCCATCAGGCACTTGGCAATGCGGTTCTCTTTGGGGCCTTGAAGAGAGACACCTTGCTTGGAGAAGAGGATGCCATGGCCACTGTGTCCATTCCCATTGCTTCACCACTTGTCTCATCATCATCATCCTCATCGGAGACGTACTCTTATTGAGCAATCAACACCTTCTGGGGCACCTTCTTGGGGAAGTTGTTCTTGTTTGGAAAATACTTGGTCTTGTCGTTGCGAATGAGCTTGCCACCATTGTCTTCCCTCTGCTCATAGGGACAATCTACCACAAAGTGACTCACATTGCCACAATTGTAGCAAGTTCTCACGCGTTGCTTTCTCTTGGACCCACTTTAGTTATTCTTGGAAAAGTTGGGCCTTCAGTTTTCCTTGTTGCCCCAAAACTGACTTGATGCAAGAGCCATGTGCTCGTGGTAAGCATACTTGGTGTCTTCAGGACAAGTTTCTTCTTCGTCTTCCTCATCTTCCTTCAAAGCAGCCTTGGCCTTTAAAGCAAGGTTGGGGAATCTTTTCTTGATCGTTGAACTCGGGCTAGAGCATTGTTAGCGGTCTTGTTTAAAATGTTCATGGCAATAAACTCATCCAACACATCACTTGAGGACAAGGAATGTAAGTCCAACCTTTGATGGATGACGGAGGACATGGACTTGTTAAAAGGCATGGTGTCCTTGAGAAACTTGTGCTTAATCCAAGTGTCATCCACATCTTTGCTTCAATGATCCTGAAGAGCAACAACAAGAGTTGTAACTCTTCAATATAGCTCACGAGAGTCCTCATCCTCGATCATAGAAAATTCATCGGCCTCATCAAGAACCACTTCATAGCTGTACCATTGAATGCTAGAGCTTCCCTTGTACATGCAGATGATGTGCTCCCAACAATCTTTGGCACGAGTGAAGGGACGCAAGTGAGGAAGGTCTTCAGCAGGTACAACTGCTTGAAGAATGAACAAGGCGGATTGATTGAGCTGATTGTCGGCCTCTTCTCTTGGTGTGAGGTTTCCTGGATCATGCGGGTAGTACCCCTGCTCAATGATTCTCCAAATTTGTGCTGTGCTATGGTTCAAATGAGACTTGATATGAAAAACCCAGTTAGCAAAATCATTCTTAACAAGCTTTGGTGGAGGACCTAGATTAATAATATGCGGTGGGTGAACCGGTCCTCCATAGACCATGGGAGGAGGAACAAAGGCAAATGCATTTCCCCCCACTCGTTCCTTGAGGCGTTCTACCCTTTTCACTACTAGCATTTTCCTTTTCAGAATTGCCCCCTGAATCCGAAGTTGTGGGATTAGCCACCTACAACGAGTCGGTGGGCGGTTTGTAAATATCAAGGGAATCCTTAAGCATGTTCTTGACTTCGATAGCCACTGAGGATTTAAATGTGAACATGACCTCATTTAATTCCTCTCGGGTGACAGAGTTTGTAGCAGCTCCCTCAGGCACCTCCCCAACCCGGTCCCCATCGTCAACCATACTCTTTGGGTGGTGAAAACCTTAATAAAGAGACAAGACTTTGATACCAATTGAAAGGATCGATATGGTTGACTTGAGGGGATGAATATGCAACTAACAAATTTTAAACTTTGCTTTAAACAAATTAGATTTAGCAACAAATAGGTTGTCTAGGTATGCAACTAAGTGAGCAACCTATATGATGCGAACAACAACAATAATAAGCAAGTAGTAAATACAAGTAAAGGTAAGAAATAACCACAAGTGGAACCGATGAATACGATGATGTGTTTCCAAAGTTCCTTCCCTTTGAAGGGAACTACGTCTCGGTTGGAGAAGTGTGGAGGCACAATGCTCCCCAAGATGCCACAAAGGCCACTCTATTCTCCTCACGCCCTCACACAAGGCGAGGTGTCGTGATTCCACTAAGTGGTTCCCTTGAAGGCGGCGATCGAACCTTTACAAACAAGGTTGGGGCAATCTCCACAACTTAATTGGAGGCTCCCCACAAGACCACGAAGCTTCACCACAATGGAATGTGGCTTCGAGGGATTCATGAGGGGAACAACTTTTCTCTTGGTGGAAGTGTGTGGAAGGGCCTTCTCCTCCAAACCCTAGAGAATCAACAAGAGTTGATGGCTAGGGAAGGAGATCGGGCAATTTTGAGCTTTTGGAGCAACAATGGAGCTGGAGAGGGAAAAGGTGAAGTCTCCTCGGGGAAGAAGACTGCTATTTATAGTGGGCGTAATCTGATCGTTACTAGCCCCTTACTGGCCCAACTAAGTGCTAGTATCGTGCACCAGGGCGGTACTACCACTGCCCCTGGGCGGTACTTTCGCTCAGCCAGGACGAGGGGAGGAAAGAAGCCAGGGAGAAAAAATAAGCAGAAGTGGGCGCGGCAGTAGGGGGCAGTACCACTGGAGCGGTACTACCGCTCCCCCTGGGCAGTACTTCCGTTCGACAAAATAAAAAGGCTCCGCGACACCAGAGAAGAAAAACAAGCGGAAGAGGGCACGTCACTGGTGGGCGGCAGTACTGCTGGAGCGGTATTACCGCTCACTAGAGCGGTACTACCGCTTATCAGGGCAGTACTACCGCTTATGAAACTTCCTGGGCACTTAAATCAGGGCAGCTCCTTTGCTCCGAAAAAGGGGACGGGAGAAGAATGAGAGATAGAGTTCCACCCAACTTTTCCAAACGCGGATCCCCTCTTGATAGTACGAGATTATCTATGACTCGAGTCCACCAACCCTAAATCAATAGCTAAGCACCGTCTTCACTTTTACTTACTGAGGGGAATATAATCGTCTCGTGCCACGTGATAATTCTCTGAAAGCATATCACACACGATTAGTCCGCAAAGGATATCGTCATCAACCACCAAAATTACCTAGGAAAAATTGTGCTCTTACAGTAGGCATTCCAAGCTTTGGAGGCATTCAAGGTCCAACAAGAAGGCAAGTCCTTCAACCTTTCTCATTGTTGCAGGATCATCAAAGATGAGGAGAAGTTCAAGCTCCAATATGCCACCCTCACAGCGCACGGGGGGAAGGAAGCCGCGGAGGAGGTTGGGGAGGGTGAGAAGCCAAGACCACGGGGAAATAGCAACTCCAAGAAGGAGGTCAAGCATGATGCGACGTCGATCGCCTTGATCACAACCGTGGAGGGCATGATGACCAAGAAGGATTCAAGGGAGGAGAAGCACGGGCAAGACAAGGAAGAGCAAATGAACGCCTTCATGGAGATCCAAAGGAGGAGGCTTGAGATAGAGGCGGAGAAGCAAGTCAGGATGCTTGAGATGGAGGCGGAGAAGCAAGCCGAGATGCTAGAGCTTGAGGCCGCCAATGCCAAGACCAAGGCGAAAGAAGTGGCTCTCGCTAGTATGATGACGGGGGTGGAGATCATGAAGGTGGATCTAACACTGTGTCGCAAAGGAAGAAGCCGTGGTTCGAGAAGATGCACGCCGACATGCTCAAGTTCGGTGACGAGTGACCTATGGTGGCGAGTGTCGTCCTTTTTTTGTATGACGGCAAGTGTGTTCGCATGACCACGGCCGCGATGACTTGGTCGAACTCCCGCCCCTTTTTTGTGTGCTGGCATGTGTGCCGGACGCTGGTGAGTGCGCCAACATGAACTCTGTGATGTTTTCTAAAGTTGACATTGTATGCCGGTCGGTGGCATGGTGTCGGCATGTACATTGGGCGACGACATGGTCGCTGGCTTGATCTACGACCGCGGGCCTTTTCAAATATGTGCGCGAAAATAAAATGGGTCGCGGGCGTTAGACGCACTGCCGACCCAAGTCTTAAATAGGACGACTATCGAGCGTGTGGCCGATCCAAAAAAACAAAAGGCGGACAAAAGTGCCGTCTGTTTGGGCCGACGTGTTGGAGTTGCTCTAAATGGTTGTTAGGATTGGTTGATGCAAAGGCCTGGGTAATTCTCACTTTTGTTTTAGTTATGCGGGCTGTTTTTTTAGCAAGGCAAAATCTGCTCAACCGGATCCTGCCATCACAGTAGTTGGAAAAAACTGCAATTCTGCGCTGACATTTAGCCGAACGCCTGGCCGGCTCGCGTGTTGCGATAAGCGCCGGAGTCCGGGCCCACTGTTGTTGAAGCGGAAGCGCCCCGAAGAGGAACGGCAAGGCGCGGTGGCGGGGTTGAAGCTTTCACCATCTGGACGCCGCAGGACGCTGCTGCCCTGCCTATATATTCTGGGCGCCGGCGGAACTGCCGCAACGAAACCTTTTTCGGCGCACACTACACAAGGGGCCGGGGGGGGGGGGGGGGGGGGGGGGGGGGGAGAGAGGTACTTCATCGGCCTAGCGAGGCAGGCGTAACCGACCTCCCTTCCTCCATTCCCCCCCATCCCGTGGGCGGATCAGCAGTCATGGAGGTGGAGCCGGCGTGTCCCGTGGAGGTGGAGCCGACGCCCATGGAGGTGGAGGTGGAGGTGGAGCCGACGCCCAACGTATGGGAGGACGCCCCCGACAACATCCTCCTCCGCGTCGCCGCCTTCCTCCCCTTCCGCCTCGACCGTCTCCGCATGTGCTCCGTCAACCCACACTGGCGCCGTGCCTTGTGCGGGTGGGGCCAGGGGCGCCCCCCGCAGCTCCCCCTCCTGCCGCCTCTGGCGCCCCTGCTCCCGTGGCTTGTCTTCCCCAACACCGAGGAGCCTTCCCTCTTCTGCGCCATGGACCGCATCAGCTACCCCCTCCGCCTCCCGCGCGACGTCCGCAACGCGCGCTTCTGCGGCTCCTGCGAGGGAGGCTGGTTCCTCCTCGCGCTCGACATGCGCCCTACGCAGTACGCTCTCTACAACCTCTACTTCGGTCACCGCATTCCGGTCCCCGGGGGTCTCACCATCCCTGATGATACCGGTGCCGGGAATCGCCCCTTGGTCTTGCGCGCCGCCACCTTCACATCCTCGCCGACGGCTGCTGGTCCCAATGGCTACATGATCGGTGCCATCGCTCTCGTCTGCGCCAAGTGGTGCGCCGCCTTCTGGCGAGAGGGGTTACCCAACTGGATCACGTCCGAGTCCGATGACTTGTGGATGAGTCGGCCGCCGCAGGACGTCAAGTTTGTCGGCGGCGCCTTCTTCTTCATCACCGCGGACGAGAACATCGTCACCTACTGTCCAACGCTCGCCGGGGACGAGAACCAGTTTGTCATGAGGCGCTTCGACTGCGACATGCTGCAGCGCGACGGCTACGCAGACGATCTTCAAGGCAATGCCTCCATAGCGCGGTACCTCGTGGACTCCAGGGGTGTCCTGCACATGGTCCTTAGGTATATCTACAACAACCAAGGGACGACTAGGTTCCGGGTCTTCAAGTTCCAGGTCCTGCCGCAGTTGGTCGACGGCGTGCCCCCTCCTGCTAGTGCTACCTGGGTGAGTGTCAGCGAGTTGGATGGCCAAATGCTCTTCCTGGGACGAGGCTGCTCCAGATCCATCGAGGTCGAGCAGTTCCTGGGGTTCGACTTTGAGGGCTCCACGATCTACTTCCCAGACGACCGCTTCATCCCCAACCCCGAGCCGACGGTGGACAACAGGAGGTCCTACTCCTTCATCGACATGGGCAAGTACTCATTGCAGCAGGATGGGCAGGGGGCCCTCCAGCCCTGGCCTCCGGTGGATCGTCGCCCGGCGAGGTCGGACAGGGCTCCTCCCACTTGGTGGCTCCATTGACGCGACCATGCGACCGGCTGGTGATTGTTTTTGCTCTTGAGGCTCATTACTGACTATACTTGCATAGTACTGCTTACATTGCATGCTACTCTCTTGTTTCCTCCTCGAACTTGATGCTGCTGAGATTGTATCTGTCCTGCTGCAATTGGTGTTGTGAGATGGTAACACTGGTAGTAGCAGTAGGGGAGGGATATTTACCACCCTCCTACATACTCAAGCCACTTTTATCTGCATATACGAGGCTCCAATGCCATGCAACGCGATCTTGTATTACTTGCTCTACCACGAAACCACTTTGCTATTGCTGGCAGTTTTCATGTTCTTCTATATTCTTGGAACACAAATGTGATGCTGTTGTCTCGCATCAGTAGTAGACATTGCAGGTTCTGGTGTTTGCAACTATAAATTCCCATTTAGTTTCTGATCACTCTGTGCACGTTGCTGCAAGCTACTTTTGGGTGCTCGTGGATTTTGCTTAGCTCTCATACTGCCTACCATCTGTTCAGGTTACTTTATAGTGCTTTGCTGTGCAGTGTGATGTCGCTGGTGGTACCAGAAATGGCAGTTTTGCAGGTATACAACCGAAAAATCTCCATGCAATTTGTGTTCCACAAGCTCTCTGGTGCTCTTGTCAGTTGTCACACATGCCATTTAATTTCATCTTCTTTATTCATGAATACACAAAAGCCTTGCATACTATTGCATTGATAGGTAGGGAGTATTTAATTTCATCCAATCAACAGAGATGATGTAGGCTCCAAATTCAATAGATTGGTAAAACTAGCCCACGCTGATATGTAGCTTCTTCTGATGGTACTCCTCCTGCAACTAGTACAGTGGATCATCCGTGAATTGCCACTGCTTACCGTAGACAGCAAGCTTCAGATTCTTATTGACTGGATTGATAGTTTACATGAAGTTCTCAATGTTTCCCAAAACAAGGAATTGGCTGAACCTTTGGCCTTTGTGTTTTATTTCTTTTGTGTTTTGTAAATACTTTTGTGGATTTGTTCTGATACTTTCTGTTTTGTGTTTTGTTTCTTCTGTTGGTTTGTAAATACAATTGTTCTAGGTATAGGTCATCGCTTCAAAAATTGCTAGAGTTATATATTGGTGATATCTAGGCGCTGAAGGGAATTATAATCAGTTCTCCATGTGCTTACGTCTCGATTGACTGTTATGTATCACATAGCCAGTCATACGAGTACTTAATACTACCGATTTGCCAATTTGTTTTGCACAGTTAATGCAAAACTGATGCAAGTTTTTCTCGGAGTTTCAGCATAATCGAGAATTACCATGCGGAAGTCGTTGCTTTTGCAATTTGCTCGTAAGTACAAGCCCCTTGTGGGACCTAAATTTCGTAGTAATACTTACTCTTTCCATCCCAAAATTGTTGTCTTAGGTTTGTCTAGAAATGGATGTATCTAAATACTAAAATGTGACTAGATACATTCATATCTAGACAAATCTAAAACAAGAATTTTGGGACTGAGGGAATAGTTGGGTAATGCACTAAAGAGGTTAACTCACTCGTTCACCTGAAGGACTCACTAACTGAAAGGACATGCTGTATGTTTCAAGCTCGATGAACATGCTGCACATTTCTTTTTGGACAACAGTGAATACTCCACGGGGTGGAGACTGGAGAGTCCCAAAAGAAACAATGAAGAAATTAAAAGAAAGGCTGAAAGGCAACACCAGATGTTCTTCTGGTCGGGCATAGGGCAGCTCCACCAAATGTTCAAGGACAAGTCCAATGAGTCCATGAGCAGGTCCAACCCAAGCCATCAAATAAAAAACGAACACCGCATTTTCATTAATATTCGGAAAAAAATACATACCACAAGATCCTTAAAACATCCTTAAAGAACCTAAATACACTCCTCTCGGCGAGAGCCTTGGCTACTGCTGGAGCCGTCTCAGATGAGGTCTACAACCTTACGCTGAACAGTCTGACCTTAATCCTCGCTGTCATAAGCGAGGCAGAGCTACCGACGTTGATCTGGTTGTCATCGTTATGGTGTTGCTCCGACCCGTTGTTGTCCTCCACCCCCAGCCCCCTCGTTCACGCGGAGCTGCCAATGCTTGCGGCGGATGGTGCGGGCATTGCAAGCATGGCCCGCTACTTGTTGACAATACCTAGGTCCGCCGCAACCATGTCCGGGATGGCATATCCGGAGGCGCACTCTAGTGAGAGTTGGTCCTCCGCCAAGCAGTGCTCCTCGAGGAGTGCGAGGTTGTACCGCTCCTCCTCTTGTAGCAACCGGGACGCATATGCCAGCGACTTATGCATCGGCACCTACTTCGCCTCTGCCAACACTCGGTTGTAGTGTTGTTCCGCCTATAGCAGGCTAAAGAGGGGCACCGATGGCTCCAACACGGAGCACGGGTGTGTGATCCTCCTCATCCGCCTCCTCCATGGCGACCTCCGTCATTGCCATGAGATTTCCCTCCTCCTTCATCTCTGAGTCGTCCGATCTCTGGTCCATAGAGCTTGAAGATTGGCCCGCCTCAATGTGGGCCTGGTGGCGCGATGTTGCAGCGACAATCGCCTCCACCACCCATGAGAGGCCCCGACCATTGCGACGGTGGACGACAGACGAGGATGCGAATGGGTGGGGTGGTAAGTGAGTGCATCGGAAGGGTAGAGTTTTGGGGCGTTACCGTCTGACTTTAAATTAGCCCAAGTTGGTGGAGCAGCGGGTTGAGTGTAGGCGGACGGGGTAGGCTCCTCATTCGTCGCATCGTTGTGCATTTCGGGTAGGCGGATGTCCGATTAACCAAGATGAATGTAGGTAGGCTTAGAATCTCGTTCGGTCACGTTCGTTTTGACCAGCATGAATGTGGCGCCGAGAGCGAGCAAACATGTAGGAAGAGAGAAAGAGGGTCCAGGTTGTCGGAGTCGGAGCCTGACATGGCGGACATCGGGATGCCCCCAAACCTCTTCTCAGTTTGGTGTGATTTATGGATTTCATACGTTATGGATGTCATACGTTTAGACCGGTTCATACAAAATTGATGGTCGTCACTGGATCACTTAAAGTGTTAGGACCTACCTTTGCACATGATTTGGTGATTCTGTTTTGGAGTTGTCCTTAGGCCTTGTTTATTCAGGATTCAACTTCAACCAAGATTACCTGTGGATTTGTTGTGTTGGTGATCAATCAACTTTGTCACTAAAGTATATCCAGAAGTGCTTCACCCAATACACTAGAATTAACCCGAATCGACTTCAGAAATAATTATCTAGCTTGTACCCCTTCAAGGGCTCCTCGAGAGATCACCTTTCGACCATGGGAGCACGTCAAAATGATGCCCCCATCCCGTTTCATCTGATTTTTTTCTTCTATACACGTTTTTGGGGTTTACACGATTTTTTTTAGTTTTGCCCTGTTTACCCTGGTTTTGGAGAAAATAAATTGTTCTTTTCTGGAAGCAATGCTTTTGCATGAGAAGCACAACATGTGTTTGTGAGAAATGCACAATTATGCTCCCCCAAAAGGGAAAAGCATAGCCTACGCGTGCTTTTTAGAGAATAGACATATGTCTTACTTTATAGATAAAGCCAGCACACAGTTACGAACAGACAAGCAGAACCCAAACCCAATCAGAATAGGAATGTGAAATCCGAGTAAAAGGGTGTTCATTCGAACATAGGAGGATTCCTTTGATACATACCATCATCTCACGGACTTCCCGCTGACTCAAAAGCGATAGGAGCCAATAGTAACACAGGCCAACAATCATGGCACGTAGGCTAGCAAAGTTTCAGGCACGCGGGCCACCCAAAACACATAACGACGTGCATGCCAACAACATAACAAACGAGACGCCCAACAACTATGTCGCTAGATCTTGCGAGGATAAGGATAGAGCAGAAGCTCGAACTTTAGCGATCATCGCCTCCAGCGCGTCCCAATCAGCCTCCTTAGTCAATAATTTCCATTTCTGCAAGAAGATGCACATTTTTGAATAAACAATCAGCAAGCTTGTTAGGGGATATATGTTCAATAGTAAATTTATTTCTTTTTGTCCACAACGCCCAACACAACACTATAGACCCCACCAAGAAGAGACGCTTGGTCTGAGCGTGGATCCCCTAGCAAGTTGTCTCAGCTCCACAAACGAGTTATGTGCCGAGGTAACATTCGTCCAAGATCAAATATAGTACCACGCCATATTAGCAAAGACACACCCAAAAAAACATGGTTGGAGTCCTGAAAACCAAAACACAACACAAAGTGATCCGAGTCGGGCTCATTCCATTTACGAATTTGATCAGCAGCCGACAGTTTACCCCTAAAGGTTTGCCACATAAATATCTTAATCTTATTAGGGTTTTTGGCCAGCAACATGGGCTTGAACCTATTAGCCGGGGTGCCCGATATGAGTCTGGAGTAGAGAGATTTAATAGAAAACCAACCTGATGCGTTGTGGCTAGTCGGCAAAGTTCTCCACCTCCAAGAGCATAGGAAACAAGGGAGCACGGCGATGCCAATCGTCCAACTCCGTAGGAGATAAGGACCTCTAAAATATCAGGTCCCAATTATTAAGGGAGAGCTCAGAGATAGAGATTTCTGGATCATAATATTGAGAAAACAACACTAGAAAAGCAGCCACGAGGGTGGAGTCTCCACACCACCAGTCAAGCCAAAAACGTGTAAAAGCACCATTACCTACCACAAACTTAACATGTTCCCGAAAGACGTCGCGGACCTTAAGCAAATCTCTACAAAACTAAGAGCCGCCATTGGCAGAGTCAAATAAGACTACCATGTGGAAATATTTGGCCTTAAGAAGGGAAAACCATACAGTACTACCATATGGTCATAATCTTCCACCACCACTTGATAATAAGGCATCTGTTCATGATGAAAGTATTAAGAATACCCCCCCCAAGGTTTTTGGGTTTGCAAATGATGTTCCATTTCACCATCATGTATTTACTCCTATTATCCGCATAATTCCAATAAAAAGCACCCCTATGCTTGTCAAAACCCTCGTGTGTCCCTTCAAACAAGCGATAAAAGTACATAGTGAACATAGGAAGAGATGACAGGCAAGCATTAATGTCATACCTTATCCGTGTTAGTATTGTATTTGCCACGCCACGACGTCACTCGATTACCCATTTTGGCCACCAGAGGCACAAACTCCTTGGCACCTAGTCTAAAAGGTGCAATAGGGATCCCAAGATACTTAAAGGGAAAAGCACCCAAGCTACAATTGAGAAGTTGTGAAACCATCATGGCATCCTCCATGGAAGTGCCTGTGACAATGACCTCGCTCTTGGGAAAGTTGATTTTAAGCCCCGAGAGCGCCTCAAAGCAGAGGGGAAAGAACTTTAAATGGGCAATGCAAGGATTGTTCAGTTCCACCATAATAAGTGTATCATCGGCATAATGAAGGTGTGTTACCCCTTCCAGCCTATGAGTGCTTCAGCAAGAAGGACAAACTCTACTTCCATGAGAAGCACAACTCGTCTTCATAATAAGTACAACTGTTCTTCACGAGAAAAGCATATGTATGTGTGCCAAAGAAAAGAAAACATTGTATGTGCTTGTGCTTTTCAAGAATGAAAAAGCACAACCTATGCTTCTCGGAAAGAGAAAAGCTTAGCTGTGTGATAATCCCCAAGTGCAAGGAATCATCGTAGCTCTTTCCAAAGATGGAAGTGATAAGTATGGAGCATCGAACCCACAAGGAGCTAAAGGCAAGATCAATATTCTCTTAAGTCCTATCTACCACAGATACGACTCTACATACACCGAATGTTTGCTTCTATCAAATAACGAGAAATAAACTGTGTTTTGGGTATAAAGGATAGTTTTGCATGATATTGGAGAACAAAAACATGAAAATAGTCGCTGCCTAAATAAAGTTAGAATATATTACAATACATTACAAATACCGAGTTTGGAATAATGATGGTATGGTGTGTGGAATCATCCTAGACAATTGATAACAAGATCGGTAATCATTCTTGCAATTTTATATGAGGGAGAGGCATTAGCTCACATACTTTTCATACTTGGATTATATGAACTTATGATTGGATCTCTAGAAAGCATCCAAAACTACTATAAATCATTAAGGTAAACCCAACCATAGCATTAAACATCAAGTCCCCTTTACTCCCATACATAAACAACTCCCTTACTCGGGTGTAAGATTTTGTCCTTTTAACCACCCACTATAAGCGAATCATGAACATATTCCAAACCCTACAACAAGAATTCCCTCACGTGTGCGTGGCACGAAGGGCACCATAGGACAGCACCAAAATAAAACATACAGTCAAATCAATCAAGATCATCAATCAACCCAAAGGACAACATAAATCTACTCAAACATCATAGGATGGCAACACACCATTGATTAATAATATGTGGCATGAAACACCATGTTTAGTTAGGGGATTACAACGGGGTGCGAGAGAGTGGACCGTCATAGATAGATGAGGGAAGGTGATGTTGATGAACACGATCACCACGATGATGGTTCCCCCATCGTTACTCCGGCCCACCGGAAGAGAGGGAGAGAGAGAGTCTCCCCTAGGATTCCTCCTCCATGGACTCTCCCTAGATGGGGAGAGGTTCTCCCCTCTGGTCCTTGGCCGCCATGGCTCCCGGAGGGGCGAGAGCGCCTCCGAGATTGGATCTTTCTCTCTCTCTCTCTCTTTGTTTCTCTCTTGTTTTTCGATATTGTTTTCTCTTCACACTGGTTTTTGTCGATACAGAGAGTTGTGATGGCGAGGCACTGAGTCTCTCCTAATTTCTAAGGGTTTCTCTATTTCTAGGATTTTTTGGCGTTCGAATCATGCAAAATGGAGTTACCCCCCCCCCCCCCCCCCGTGAGCGTGCACTGTTGTGTCGTGCCCAACACCCCCCTGTGGTAGTTCTTCGTTCCAATGTTGTGCATATGCTCCAGAAAAAATCATAAAAAAGTTTCGAACGATTCCGAGAACTTCCATTTTTTGCACACAAAAAATGACACCACGGTAATTTTGCTGAAAACAGCATCAGTCTGGGTTAGTTCTAATTAAATCATAAAAAGTGCATCAAAGCCATATATAATTATAGTAAACATAGGTGAATATAGCATGAATAGTTCATGAATTATCGATACTTTGAAGATGTATCAGCATCCCCAAACTTAATTCTTGCTCGTTCTTGAGTAGGTAAATGATAAAAGGAACAATTTATGAAGTGTGAATGCTAGCATAGTATATAAGTTTGATCAATGGTACTTTCAATCACTTTTTTCTAATATCATAAACAATAACTCGTTTCTCATATAACTTCTCATGATCAAGTAACAAGCTATTCACATGTTAAAGTATAGACCATAAACTTTTTTGAAAATTAGCAAACTATGTATTCGGTCATCAAACAATTACAGTTCACCTTACTTTCAGGAAGGATCTATATAAGAGCTTTTATTTAGAAAATTCTACATACTCAACTATCATTTAGTCTCCATGAAAACTCACACTAAAAGCATATTTTTAGAACAAGTAATTTCAATCAAACATGTAGGAAGATAGGGGATTAATGTTCCGGCTCCCGACTTATTTATCTCACGGATAATGTCAACAATAATGAATAATGATCACCTATATCGAACTAGATATATGTGACTAGATCTTTCCCTAACGCATGATGCTTGCCAACTAAAGTATTAATAGATTGGAATAGGGAGCAACATTATTAACTCTTGTATGAGAGTAAAAAATATAAAATTAAATGATAAGCCCTTCGCAAAGGGAAGCGCAGGTTCTCATGCCTTTTTATTTTTGGATGTGCAATATCTTAATGAAAAAGGAACGTCGCTTTAGATTGCCCATTGTGATAGCAAACTTTATTATGCAGTCTGTCGCTTTTATTTCTTTGCCATCACAAGATCGTCCAAAGCTTCTTTTCCCTTATAATAAAAGATAATACATGTTTAGGAGCAATTTTTATTGCTTTGTGCACTTATGAATGATACTTGTGATCTGCGTTGGGTTTTCCTAAAGAGGAATGGGTTATCGCAGAACAATGCAGGTAAGTATTTCCCTCAATTAAGAAACCAAGGTTTATTGAATCAATAGGAATATCAATACACAACCGTCTTCAGCGGCTGCACACAAAAGAGTAAACAACTTGCACCCAACGCGGGCAAGATGGTTGTTAATCCCCTTGATCTCGTTATTTGCAAGCAAATGAGATGTGTACATAATTGTAGATATTTGTGACTTGCAAAATAAAATAAAAGACAAATAACAATAGCAAGGAAATTATAAGTTCTCTTAATATCTAAGTGAATAGACACGGGGGACATAGTGTTCTCTAGTGGCATCTCTCTTGAAAGCAACATATGGTGGGTAAACAAATTACTCTTGGGCAATTGATAGAACAACGGATAGTTATGCGATTTTCACGACAATGATCGTATGTATATAGGCAACACATCCATAAGCAAATAGGTTGACTCCTGCCTGCACCTACTACTATTACTCCACCCATCGACCGCTATCTACCATGCATCTAGAGTATTAAGTAAAACAGCGTAATGATTGGGGAACAATGACATGATGTAGATAAAGTAAACTCAATCAATATGAATAAACCTAGTCATTTAAACCTTAGTGGCAGCAACACAAAGACGCATATTGTCCGCTTCTATCACTGGGATATACAAATTTGCCAGGCTGGACCCACTACAACGCACATCTCCCACCGAAGAAAGATCAAACTACTTGGCCAAAACAATTCAATTGATCACATAGATTTACAAAGCTATGATGATCATGCAAATAAGAATCATATAAATTAGAGAAGACTCAAATACTTTTCATGAATAATTTGAACATAAACCCACAATTCATCGGATCCCAACAAATGCACCATACAAAAGAATTACATCAGATAGATCAAAGCGAAGATGTGATGATCATTGTATTGAAGATCAGGAGAGAGAGAGAGATAGCCATCTGGATACTAACTATGTCACACCCTGTTTTCCACCCCAAGTTTTCTGTATTGCAAAAATCAGAGCTTGTTAAAACTTTTCCAAATAATGTTGTGAGTGCAATGTCAACCCTTGTCTGAGTGTATGCTTGCTTGTTTGATGAATCAACCCATGAAAAACTTATTATTTTGCTCTCATCAAAAACCCTTTTTCCTTTACATCAAGATCACCTTCATCATGTTGGGATACACTACTAGCTCATGAAGCCAAGTGGCACTTTCAACTAAAGTTGGTGATCTGATCCTCATATCATTTTCATTCATTAAAAACACTATTTAGTGATTTAAAATATTATTTTTCTATTTTATATCTATGTCTATTTCTAAGGCCAGTAATGATATTTCCACAAGGAAAATTACTTTCCTGCCTTAGGAAATTCTGAGTAAATTCATGGAAGCTCACAAGGACATATATTTTCCATACATAAGATTTTCAACCCTCTTTTATATTAATATTATTTGAGTAAAACCCTAAAAACCATTTCTGTCTGTTTTAGCTTTTT
Organism: Hordeum vulgare subsp. vulgare; assembly: GCF_904849725.1. Classification (NCBI taxonomy): domain Eukaryota; kingdom Viridiplantae; phylum Streptophyta; class Magnoliopsida; order Poales; family Poaceae; genus Hordeum; species Hordeum vulgare. The sequence goes on along the minus strand of NC_058520.1, from coordinate 329,495,733 downwards.
GAGATGTTTCCAAAGGAAAGTATCTCAGTAAATTCCCATAAAATTACAGGAGCCCTCCCAAACCATATTAGGTGCTCACCTAAAATATCACCTTGATCCAAGGTGGGTAAGTGCACTTAGAGAGCCCAAAACCCTCTCTGTCCAGAGTAGAGTTGGAACAACTCTACATTGCAAAGTTTCTCCAATATAGCTGAAACTTTGCAGAGGTGTTTAACACCCCAAATGAGGACTACACACCAAAAATGGGATTTGTGAGACTCTGTTTGACCACACTTCCTTTGTAAGGGACAGTACTGGTCACTTTGAGACATTTTCAAGTTTGCAAAGCCAAACTTGTTCAATGGAGCTCATATTTGGTGGAACCCCATGTTTTTACCCCAAGACCAAACCTGTTAAGTTTCATTTACAGTGGTGGAGTGGAAGCACCCCAAGTCACTGTGGAACACCTATTAACAGGAAGGTAAAAACCTTCCTAGCCACTGTTTTACCCAATGTCAAGGCCCCAAACTTGGTGGGTTAGAGCACCAGAACACCCTGAGCACCCAGTCAACCAGCCCCTCCCCAATTCCAAGCACAAGTGACAAGAACTCCAATTTGAGCTGCAGGGCAGTACTGGCAACACTAGTGTTCCTTGCTCCCTTGACCAGCTCGAGCTCCCACTAAACCACAGCGGCTAGGCACACTCCCAGCAACACTCAGGACATGGAGGACATGTCCCAAGTGCCCCAGAGTGAGCCAGCATGCCGTGGCATGCCAAAACTGTGCTCTCGGCGCGCTGCAGAGAGCCACCCGCAAGGGGCCGACGCTCCGGCCGGTCCCAGCCTCCCCAGTTGTGTCCAAGCACTCCCCCGACAGCCCCTCAATGCAAAGCTACCCCAGGGACCCTCTCCCCCTCGTGCAAGAGCTCAGGCGACGCGTGCCCGTGCGCGCCCGATGCGGCCGAGCATGCACGGTCGCTGCAGCTCGTCCCCACTCACTTTCCCTCTGCGGCCGTTGCATCAGGAGACCCTAAACCACGTCCCGAACCCGTGGTTTCGCGGCCAGCGCCTCACTGTGCTTGCAGGCGTGCCACGGTGAGTCACCGGCGTGCCCGAGTCGGGTCACCGTCGTTGGCCTATAAATAGACCCCCCCCGGCACTCCAGCACCCTCCAAGCAGCTTCAACACAACTAGTAGACACTCCCTAGCCGCCCAATCGAGCTCGCAGAGCCCCGGTGCTTGAGATCGACCGAGGCCCCTCCGCCTCGGAGCTCCGGTCGATCTCCGGCTACACGTCGGCTCCTGCGCTGCCCGACCTCTCATTACACTCCCCTCGACACCAGGAACGTTTCCCCTAACTCTCCCGATTAAATCCATACCTCTAGCCCCTAGTTCAACACGAACCTGAAACCCTTCCTCCACGAGCACCTCGTCGCCGGCGACCCAGACCACCTCCGGTGACGTCCCGACCACGAGCAGGTAGGCGGAGGCACGAGGAACCCGTTCCCGTTCCTAGCTAGGCCTGAGGACAACGGCAGCCTCGCCGGCGTCCATCTCCACCTCCCTGGCCAAAGGTAGGGGAAGGACCCGACAGGTGGAGCCCACCTGTCGGTGTCCTGGGCAGCCAGCGCGCGCAGCCGCTGACGCTGACCCCAGGGGCCCGCAGGTCAGGTTTGAACCTGGCCCGCGCGCGCCTGGTGGCCAGGCCTGCTGGCTGGGCCGGCTGGATCTGTTTCCCTGGCCTTTTTCTTTTGTTTTAATCCAGCAAACTAAATGATTTTTATAAAAAGATTTAGCCAGTAGAAAAATATAATTCTTCCACCAGTATTTTTCTAAAAATGAGTAGTATTTGATTCTGTAATAGTTGACATTTATGAATAACAGAAACTATTTTGGTATAATAAAATGATATTAAAAAGCACTTGTTTGCTTCTGTTTGCTTTTAAATAAATAAGCTTAGCTAATAAAATAGTAGGGAACATTTTTCAAAATAATAACCTGAATTTATTCAAGCCTTGCAACATTTTTAAAAGCACTTTGTGAACTATTTTAGTAAAAGCTAGTATTTATTTATTCCTTTCTCGACGGTAGAGTTACCGAGTGACGGAGGATCAGGAGCGGAAGACCTCGAAGACCCCGGATACCTAGCTGACCAAGGCAAGCATGCACTTTTGCCATGACTTAAGTAAATAAAATGATGCATGCTAGAATAGCAAGTATTTTCCGTTGCATGTAATCACGATGCCGGTTCATCATTGATGTGATGGTACCGAAGGCTTCTTCGAAGCACTTGCATTGATAGTAGTGTTATTACATGGCTCCTCAGAGCACAAACATGATGAGCTGACCCCACCATCCACGAGGATCATGCTACTGTCATGTTGACTAGTAGAGTAGAATCACTGCATTGAGCTTGACCCTACCCCGTGAGGGTCATGATATTTTCATGTTGACAAGTAATGTTAAGGCATATCATCTCAAGCATAATGATGAGTTAAATAAAGAGTTTATGAAAACCCCGTCGGGTGCCACTAATGCCCGAGGGTGATGATGGGTTGGTGATCACTTTTGGTGAAGTGATGCACTGGTGATTTTGGTGTGAGTATGGTTTCGGAAATGGATTAGATTTATGATGTGTCGACCGTCCCAACCTTACCCAGTACGACCACGATACCCCTTTATGGGATGGGGCTTTGTTGATTACTCTGGTCGGTGCTAGCAAAGAGCCACATTACTAGTGGCGGGAGTGATCGGTGTCACTCTCGTGATGGGCTCGTGCCAGGTAGGACGACTATGCCATTATTATGAGTTCCAGGCACACCATTGGTCCCTGCATGGTTGATACAGTCCAGAGTCGGTGCTCGTAAGACGTACAACATGTGGGATGGGTACCAATCGAGTGGATATCTTTGTCTAGTATCGTCAGGGGAAAGATGATGATCGGATACTTACCTCGGGTATATGTGATATACCGCGAGACGTGGATGACACAGAAGTATTCCGTTTCTCGTGGGTCCAGCATACTACCTCTGCAGAGTGTAAACTATTCAAATAGCCGTGTCCACGGTCAAGGACAGTTGGGTGGTGCTGCTTAAACTACGTCCTGAGTTTCCGCATAAACCAAGTGTGTGTGTGTGGTGTTAAAAAGGTGACGTTATAATCATGATAATCACAATAATATGATCAAGTGTGGTGACTTGACATATAGGGTAAACCCGGATGGTTTAGCCCTCATTAATACCTTGAGATTATGACAAGTTCGATGACTTGGCATTTAGGGTGAACCCGGTGTGTTCAACCCTTTACGGATATGACAATATCTGTAACCTGATAGTCACAAGCAATTCTTTAACCTGATGCATATACATGATCATACCACCTCATCGCATTCCACTCAAGATAGCTGTCACTGTTATTCATTACCATTTATGTCATGGGCTGTTTGCGAGTACATTCAAAGTACTCATTGTCTTGCCATTGGTTATGTTATTGACCAGACATGGAAGGACCGGAGTTTGGTGATGAGTACGCCGTCGGAGACGGACCTACGATCTAGGACGCTTCCGAGTCAGAATGCATGTCGGTGTAGGCTTGATGGCATGGGCACAGCTTAGCCCTTACGAGTTTCCGCTACTCGATCTATCCCTTTATTTGGCTTTAGGCCTTGCTCTTGAACCCGACCTTCTGGTCATTTGATGTAATAATTTGGTACTTGGATGTAAGACTCTATTATCTAGTATCTGTGTTCAGTGAACATTGATCCTTGGGGTCACTGGGCACGGCGAACTCGACTTGATAGTCGGGGTCCCCACAGAACTGGTATCAGAGCCATCCTGATTATAGGAAGCCTTAGATAGCATGGACGTTAACCAAGAACGTTAGGACGCCAGCCTTGCACAAGACTCGTGATGGTGAAGGCTAATTATACAACTTCCTGACTTCTCTCCTATGCCTTGTAGATGGCTGCTGTACCTGAGACGCTTCCGGAGACCGGCTTTCCACTACTTCTGGTGGATTGTCTCGAGAAGTGCCACATACGACGCACGCCCATCTTCCTCTACCACGAGCATTGGGTCAACGCCGACACCAAGGAATATCACGTGGACGTGATAGTGAAGGCTAATGACTCCCCGTCTAGTTGGTTCTTTGAAGGACCATAGATGGGAGAGCTGATGTTGGCAGTGGAGACGGCTACACGAGAGGCGCTCGTGCAACTCCGCAGCATCCTCCCTGAGATGGCTAATGAGCCTGTCACTCCTCATCTACCTTTCATTAAGGAAGGAGTGGATGGGAGTTGGACACTCACCCCCGCCAGGGAGGATGGGATGCCACTGAGGTTTCAGACCTACTTCAGTCTCTCGTCAGACACCCTGACACACTTCCTGGTTAAGGAATCAGTCAAGCTTCGCCAAGAGATGCACCTAGTCAAAGGCCTGCTCCACACTGAGTAGATGCAGAACCGCAAAGTAAAGAAGGCAAGCGCACTTGAAGGGAGGGCAGCTGTTGCCACTAGGGGTGGTGTGTTACCAATCTAGGCAGTCCCTCTTCAGAGTCGTCGCTTGACAGCGGAAGAGTACACTGAGATCTTCGCCGCCTCGCCCAAGAGACGCCGAGACATGCGGATTCTTTCTTCCACTACTATAAAGGAAGAGGATGTTGATGAAGATGAGGATCCTGATGAGTCCGCCTTTGAGACCGAGCAGTCCGCCGCGTAGGTTTTAGCGTAGGCAATCGGAGTACCCGAGTATAGGGTATCCTTGTATCCGTTTTTAAATTGCGTATGTGTGCTTGATGTAAGTCACTTATTGCCTTGGGCAGTGTGTAAGTGACTACGTCACCTAGTTGTCATGAATGCAATTTCCAGTTTGTCGAAAACTTTGGTTTTAAAAACTTGGCACATGCACGTATTGGACCCCCTCTTACTAGGAGCAAATCCTTGTACTCCCGAGCAAGGTGGCATTTTGACCTGTCTGTTTCTATGACAGGATGGTGAACGCAACCCGCAACAGCACCTTCGGCAACCCCGGCGCCGGCTCTTCAGGGACGCCGCAGGGAACCGAAGGAGAAGCTCACGCTGGAGGTCACCACGAGCAGCCTAGACACCTTCCGCCACCACCTCCTCGTGAGAACTTGACGATGGCTCAGTTCCTTCAAGCTCTTCGAGAGGAGCGTCAAGCCAGCAATGCCACTATCCAGCAGCTGACCCAAGTCCTGGTGGACAACCCGCCGCGGAATGAGTATGGCGGTGGTCGCTCTACTCTTTCTGAGTTCATGCGGACTACGCCCCCCATATTCACGGAGTCGACTGAACCCTTGGACGCTGATGACTGGATTCGCACCATTGAAGACCTCCTTGCGCTGTCAAGTGCACCGATGATCATGAGAAGGTCCTTTATGCTTCTCACTGTCTCGGAGGCACCGCCAGGGCATGGTGGGATGGATTCCAGATCATGCGGGCAGGGCAAGTCATCACGTGGGAGATGTTCAAGGAAGGATTTCGCGCGGCTCACATTCCGCCTGGACTGATGACCATTAAGAAGCGTGAATTCCAAGCCTTAAGGCAGGGCAGTGGAACTGTTAAGGAGTACCTGCAGAAGTTTAATCTCTTGTCAAGGTACGCACCTCAAGATGTTAACACTGAAGCCGCTAAGGTGGAACGCTTCATGGAAGGGTTACAGCAGTCCCTGCAATACCAGCTGGTGGTTTGCGACTGCCAGACTTTCAGCGAGTTGGTTAACAAAGCGCTTATGCTGGAAGACAAGCGTCGTGCAATGGACGACACCCGCAAGCGCAAGCTGATAGGCAGTGGAGGACCCGGTAATGCAAGACCAAGACCGTGGCAGTCAGCACCTGCAAGACCCAACTTTCAGCAGCAACAGTACAAGCACCCGGTGTTCCGCCAGAATTATCAGCCTCAACAGCAAGTCAAGCCAGTAGTCAAACCGCCGAACAACAGTGGAGTCAAGACCAACCCTCCAGGGCAAGTCACCTGCTTTGGGTGTGGTCAGACTGGGCACTATTCCAGGCAGTGCCCCAACAAGAAGCCTGACGCACCGCGTCCCAATGCACCCAACCCCAGTCAAGGTGCACCAGGGAGGAACCAGGCCCCCCGCAACCAAGAGTTCAATGGTAGGGGCCGGATCAATCACATCACTGCAGAAGAAGCACAGGAAGACCCGGACTGCATTCTGGGTACATTCCTCGTCAACTCAACTCCAGCAACAGTGTTGTTTGATTGTGGTGCTTCACATTCTTTTGTTACTCAAGGGTTTGCGGAGAAATGCGGTTTAAAACCCACTTTACTCCGCGGACAGATGGCAATTCAAACCCCATGAGCAGTATTAAGAACCAACCTAGGGTGTAGAAGGGTCGAGATAGTTATCAATGGGACGAGTTTCTTGGCAGACCTCATCGTGCTTAAATCACAAGGTGTGGAAGTAATCCTCGGTATGGATTGGTTGGCCAAGCACCAGAGTCTTTTGGACTGTGCCAACAGAGCCATCACCATGATAAGCAACCAAGGGGTCAAGGTGAAGTTCGTCTCCGAACCAGTATCGGCTCACGCACCTCGAGTCAAGAGTCTCTCCGAGGTAGAGCTTGATCGAGTGCCTATAGTCTGTGAATACCCAGACGTCTTTCCTGACGAGCTACCCGGAATGCCTCCTGACCAAGACATTGAGTTCATCATTGAGCTTATGCCCGGATCGAGGCCTATTTATAAAAAGCCTTACAGGATGGGTTCCGAGGAGTTGGCAGAGCTGAAGAAACAGCTGGATGAGCAACTTAGGAAAGGGTTCATTCGTCCGAGTGCGTCACCTTGGGGATCACCTGTTCTGTTTGTTTCAAAGAAGGAGGGTACCATTCGACTCTGCGTCGACTACCGTTCCCTTAATGAAGTAACAATTAAGAACAAGTACCCGCTTCCCAAGATCGAAGACCTGTTTGACCAGTTAAACGGGGCCAGGGTATTTTCCAAGATTGATCTCCGATCAGGATACTACTAGTTGAAGATCCGACCAGAAGATATACCCAAGACAGCATTCGTGACCCGGTACGGTCTGTATGAATTCACGGTCATGCCCTTCGGTTTGAAAAATGCCCCAGCCTACTTCATGTACCTCATGAACGAGGTCTTCATGGAATATTTGGACAAGTTTGTCGTCGTGTTCATCGATGACATACTAATCTTCTCCAAGTCCGAAGAAGAGCATGAGCAACACCTGAGGCTAGTTCTAGGAAAGCTTCGAGAGCACCAAATTCACGCCAAATTCAGCAAGTGTCAGTTTTGGCTGAACGAAGTTGGATTTCTGGGTCATACCCTGACGGCACGCGGTTTAGCCGTGGATCAGTCCAAGATTTCTACAGTGACCAACTGGGAATCACCCAAGGACGTGAAGGATGTCAGGAGTTTCCTCGGGCTCGCGGGATACTACCACAAGTGTGTCGAGGGACTCTCCAGCATTGCTCGACCTATGACTCAGCTCTTGAAGAAAGGCCGGAAGTTCGAGTGGACACCGGTGTGTGAAGCAAGCTTCCAGGAGTTGAAGAAGAGGCTAACTACCGCTCCGGTATTGGCTACCCCAGACATCAACAAGGAATTCGTGATATATTGTGATGCCTCGGGAACCGGGCTCGGTGGAGTCCTGATGCAAGATGGCAGGGTCGTGGCGTACTTGTCACGGCAACTGCGACCGAATGAGGAGAACTACGCCACCCATAATCTCGAGCTAGCAGCGGTAGTGCATGCTCTGAAGATGTGGCGACATTACCTTCTGGGAAAGCGATGCGAGATATATACAGACCACAAAAGTCGGAAGTATATCTTCACCCAGAGAGAGTTGAACATGACACAACGGAGATGGCTTGAGTTAATCAAGGATTACGACCTCAGCATTCAGTACCATCCCGGCAAGGCAAACGCGGTAGCCGATGCCCTGAGCCGGAAGGCAGGCTCCTTGAACATCGCGCTCAAGGAAAGGTTACCCGCCTTGTACGAAGAGATGGAGGGCTTAGGACTTGAGATAGTTGAACCGGGGTACCTGGCCAACCTCGAAGTCAAGCCTACTCTGGCAGACGACATCAAGGAAGCCTAGAAGGGGCACAAGAGTATCGAAGGCCTCAAGAGGAAGGTGCGAGAAGGCAAAGCCCCAGGATTCTCGATTGATGAGCAAGGAGTATTGTGGTACGGGAAGTGCTTATGCGTACCCAACAAGGCCGAACTTAAGGACTTGATCCTGCAAGAGGCACATGACACACCGTACTCTATCCATCCAGGTGGTACCAAGATGTACCAACACATCCGAGAACGATTCTGGTGGCATGGCATGAAGAGGGAAATTGGCTCCTATGTCGCTAAATGCAATGTATGTCAGCGAGTCAAGGCTGAACACCAACGACCCGCTGGATTGCTACAACCTCTTCAAGTGCCAGAATGGAAGTGGGATATAGTCGGCATGGACTTCATCACCGGGTTGCCCCGGTCGAATAAGGGTCATAACTCCATTTGGGTCATAATTGATCATTTGACCAAGGTGGCCCATTTCATCCCCGTTAACACCACTTACGACGGCAGCCAGCTGGCCAGTCTGTATATTCATCGAGTGGTGAGTCTCCATGGAGTCCCCAAAGAGATTGTGTCCGACCGCGGCACGCAGTTCACCTCAAGATTCTGGAAGAAGGTTCAAGAAGCTCTCGGAACCAAACTCTCCTTCAGTACGGCTTTCCACCCGCAGACGGGCGGACAAACCGAGAGGGTAAATCAGATACTTGAGGACATGCTCCGCGCTTGTGTTTTGGCCCATGGTGCCAAGTGGGAAGACTGCCTACCATTTGCTGAGTTCTCTTACAACAACAGCTACCAGTACAGTCTTCAAATGGCCCCATTCGAAGCATTATATGGGCGGAAATGCCGCACCCCGCTCAATTGGTCTGAAACCGGTGAAGGGCTAGTTTTCGGGCCAGAAGCACTGCAGGAAGCAGGGGACAAGGTTCAGCTTGTCCGAGAGAACTTGGAGGCAGCTAAGTCAAGGCAGAAGAGCTATGCGGACCCTCGCCGCAGAAACGTGGAGTTTGTTCCTGGAGACCAAGTGTACTTGCGAGTCACGCCTCTCAAGGGGACCAAGCGTTTCCATGTCAAGGGGAAGCTAGCTCCAAGGTTCATTGGACCCTTCAAGATCACGGCAAGGTGAGGGGAAGTAGCTTATCAGTTGGAGCTACCTCCTGAACTTTCGGGTGTGCACAACGTGTTTCACGTGTCACAGCTCAGGAAGTGTTTGCAAGTGCCGAACCGTCCCGATCTTTACAAGGACATTGATCATCAAGCTATTGACCTTCAACCAGATCTTAGCTACCGCGAGAGACCGATCCGCATTTTGGACGAAGCAGAGCGTTTCACCAGAAGCCGCACCATCAAGTTTTTCAAGGTTCAGTGGATCAACCATACCGAAGCAGAAGCCACGTGGGAGCGTGAAGACTATCTCCGATCAGAATTTCCCGAGCTGTTTAACGCTTAGCTTAGGAATCTCGGGGACGAGATTCTCGTAAGGGGGATAGGTCTGTCACACCCTGTTTTCCACCCCAAGTTTTCTGTATTGCAAAAATCAGAGCTTGTTAAAACTTTTCCATATAATGTTGTGAGTGCAATGTCAACCCTTGTCTGAGTGTATGCTTGCTTGTTTGATGACTCAACCCATGAAAAACTTATTATTTTGCTCTCATCAAAAACCCTTTTTCCTTTACATCAAGATCACCTTCATCATGTTGGGATACACTACTAGCTCATGAAGCCAAGTGGCACTTTCAACTAAAGTTGGTGATCTGATCCTAATATCATTTTCATTCATTAAAAACACTATTTAGTGATTTAAAATATTATTTTTCTATTTTATATCTATGTCTATTTCTAAGGCCAGTAATGATATTTCCACAAGGAAAATTACTTTCCTGCCTTAGGAAATTCTGAGTAAAGTCATGGAAGCTCAGAAGGACATATATTTTCCATACATAAGATTTTCAACCCTCTTTTATATTAATATTATTTGAGTAAAACCCTAAAAACCATTTCTGTCTGTTTTAGCTTTTTGAGATGTTTCCAAAGGAAAGTATCTCAGTAAATTCCCATAAAATTACAGGAGCCCTCCCAAACTATATTAGGTGCTCACCTAAAATCTCACCTTGATCCAAGGTGGGTAAGTGCACTTAGAGAGCCCAAAACCCTCTCTGTCCAGAGTACAGTTGGAACAACTCTACATTGCAAAGTTTCTCCAATATAGCTGAAACTTTGCACAGGTGTTTCACACCCCAAATGAGGACTACACACCAAAAATGGGATTTGTGAGACTCTGTTCGACCACACTTCCTTTGTAAGGGACAGTACTAGTCACTTTGAGACATTTTCAAGTTTGCAAAGCCAAACTTGTTCAATGGAGCTCATATTTGGTGGAACCCCATGTTTTTACCCCAAGACCAAACCTCTTAAGTTTCATTTATAGTGGTGGAGTGGAAGCACCCCAAGTCACTGTCGAACACCTACTGACAGGAAGGTAAAAACCTTCCTAGCCACTGTTTTACCCAATGTCAAGGCCCCAAACTTGGTGGGTTAGAGCACCAGAACACCCTGAGCACCCAGTCAACCAGCCCCTCCCCAATTCCAAGCACAAGTGACAAGAACTCCAATTTGAGTTGCAAGACAGTACTGGCAACACTAGTGTTCCTTGCTCCCTTGACCAGCTCGAGCTCCCACTAAACCACAACGGCTAGGCACACTCCCAGCAACACTCAGGACATGGAGGACACGTCCCAAGTGCCCCAGAGCGAGCCAGCATGCCGTGGCATGCCAAAACTGCGCTCTGGGCGCGCTGCAGAGAGCCACCCGCAAGGGGCCGACGCTCCGGCCGGTCCCAGCCTCCCTAGTTGTGTCCAAGCACTCCCCCGACAGCCCCTCAGTGCAAAGCTACCCCGGGGACCCGCTCCCCCTCGCGCAAGAGCTCAGGCGACGCGTGCCCGTGCGCGCCCGACGCGGCCGAGCATGCACGGTCGCCGCAGCTCGTCCCCAATCACTTTCCCTCTGCGGCCATTGCATCAGGAGGCCCTAAACCACGTCCCGAACCTGTGGTTTCGCGGCCAGCGCCTCACTGTGCTTGCAGGCGTGCCACTGTGAGTCATCGGCGTGCCCGAGTCGGGTCACCGTCGTTGGCCTATAAATAGACCCCCCCGGCACTCCAGCACCCTCCAAGCAGCTTCAGCACAACCAGTAGACACTCCCTAGCCGCCCAATCGAGCTCGTAGAGCCCCGATGCTCGAGATCGACCGAGGCCCTCCGCCTCGGAGCTCCGGTCGATCTCCGGCTACACGTCGGCTCCTGCACTGCCCGACCTCTCATTACACTCCCCTCGACACCAGGAACGTTTCCCCTAACTCTCCTGAGCAAATCCATACCTCTAGCCCCTAGTTCAACACGAACCTGAAACCCTTCCGCCACGAGCACCTCGTCGCCGGCGACCCAGACCACCTCCGGTGACGTCCCGACCACGAGCAGGTAGGCGGAGGCACGAGGAACCCGTTCCCGTTCATAGCTAGGCCTGAGGACAACGGAAACCTCGCCGGCGTCCATCTCCACCTCCCTAGCCAGAGGTAGGAGAAGGACCCGATAGGTGGAGCCCACCTGTCGGTGTCCTAGGGCAGCCAGCGCGCGCAGCCGCTGACGCTGACCCCAGGGGCCCGCAGGTCAGATTTGAACCTGGCCCGCGCGCACGTGGTGGCCAGGCCTGCTGGCTGGGCCGGCTGGATCTGTTTCCCTGGCCTTTTACTTTTGTTTTAATCCAGCAAACTAAATGATTTTTATAAAAAGATTTAGCCAGTAGAAAAATATAATTCTTCCACCAGTATTTTTCTAAAAATGAGTAGTATTTGATTCTGTAATAGTTGACATTTATCAAGAAAAGAAACTATTTTGGTATAATAAAATGATATTAAAAAGCACTTGTTTGCTTCTGTTTGCTTTTAAATAAATATGCTTAGCTAATAAAACAGTAGGGAACATTTTTCAAAATAATAACCTGAATTTATTCAAGCCTTGCAACATTTTTAAAAGCACTTCGCGAACTGTTTTAGTAAAAGCTAGTATTTATTTATTCCTTTCTCGACGGTAGAGTTACCGAGTGACGGAGGATCCGTAGCGGAAGACCTCGAAGACCCCGGATACCAGCTGACCAAGGCAAGCATGCCATTTTGCCATGACTTAAGTAAATAAAATGATGCATGCTAGAATAGCAAGTATTTTCCGTTGCATGTAATCACGATGCTGGTTCATCATTGATGTGATGGTGCCGAAGGCTTCTTCGAAGCACTTGCATTGATAGTAGTGTTATTACATGGCTCCTCAGAGCACAAACATGATGAGCTGACCCCACCATCCACGAGGATCATGCTACTGTCATGTTGACTAGTAGAGTAGAATCACTGCATTGAGCTTGACCCTACCCCGTGAGGGTCATGATATTTTCATGTTGACAAGTAATGTTAAGGCATATCATCTCAAGCATAATGATGAGTTAAATAAAGAGTTTATGAAAACCCCGTCGGGTGCCACTAATGCCCGAGGGTGATGATGGGTTGGTGATCACTTTTGGTGAAGTGATGCACCGGTGATTTTGGTGTGAGTATGGTTTCGGAAATGGATTAGATTTGTGATGTGTCGACCGTCCCAACCTTACCCAGTACGACCACGATACCCCTTTATGGGACGGGGCTTTGTTGATTACTCTGGTCGGTGTTAGCAAAGAGCCACATTACTAGTGGCGGGAGTGATCGGTGTCACTCTCGTGATGGGGTCGTGCCAGGTAGGACGACTATGCCATTATTATGAGTTCCAGGCACACCGTTGGTCCTTGGATGGTTGATACCGTCCAGAGTCGGTGCTCGTAAGACGTACAACATGTGGGCTGGGTACCAATCGAGTGGATCTCTTTGTCTAGTATCGTCAGGGGAAAGATGATGATCGGATACTTACCTCGGGTATATGTGATATACCGCGAGTCGTGGATGACACGGAAGTATTCCGTTTCTCGTGGGTCCAGCGTACTACCTCTGCAGAGTGTAAACTATTCGAATAGCCGTGTCCATGGTCAAGGACAGTTGGGTGGTGCTGCTTAAACTACGTCCTGAGTTTCCGCATAAACCAAGTGTGTGTGTGTGTGGTGTTAAAAAGGTGTCATTATAATCATGATAATCACAATAATATGATCAAGTTCGGTGACTTGACATATAGGGTAAACCCGGATGGTTTAGCCCTCATTAATACCTTGAGATTATGACAAGTCCGATGACTTGGCATTTAGGGTGAACCCGGTGTGTTCAACCCTTTACGGATATGACAATATCTGTAACCTGATATTCACAAGCAATTCTGTAACCTGATGCATATACATGATCATACCACCTCATCGCATTCCACTCAAGATAGCTGTCACTGTTATTCATTACCATTTATGTCATGGGCTATTTGCGAGTACATTCAAAGTACTCATTGTCTTGCCACTGGTTATGTTATTGACCAGACATGGAAGGACCGGAGTTTGGCGATGAGTACGCCGTCGTAGACGGACCTGCGATCTAGGACGCTTCCGAGTCAGAATGCCTGTCGGTGTAGGCTTGATGGCATGGGCACTGCTTAGCCCTTACGAGTTTCCGCTACTCGATGTATCCCTTTATTTGGCTTTAGGCCTTGCTCTTGAACCCGACCTTCTGGTCATTTGATGTAATAATTTGGTACTTGGATGTAAGACTCTATTATCTAGTATCTGTGTTCAGTGAACATTGATCCTTGGGGTCACTGGGCACGGCGAACTCGACTTGCTAGTCGGGGTCCCCAAAAACTACAAACCCATAGGCATGTGGTGAACTACTCACACATCATCACGAGGGCATCAAGGTTAATGAAGATCCCCTCCATGATTGATCCCCCATCCGGCAGAGTGCCGGAACGGAGGTCTAGATGGGTTGCCGTGGAATGAATACTTGTGGCAGTGTAAAAAGTGTTTCAAGGATAATTAGGATTTCTGGAATATTTGAGAATTCATAGGCTAGATAACGAGGCAAGAGGGGTCACACGGAGGCGACAAGGCATCAGGGCACGACCACCCCCCTGGTCGCAACCTGTTGCCTTGTGGGATCCTCGTGTGGCTTCACGTCTCCTCCGAAAGCTTCCAGGTCTTCTTTTGGTCCAAAAACACTCATAATTTTTTTTCATGGAAATTGGACTTCCTATGGTACTGAAAACCTGAAAAACAAAATACACACAGAAACAGCAACTAACACTTGGCATTGGGTTAATAGTTTAGTGATACTTGTGATCTGCGTTGGGTTTTCCATGAAGAGGAATGGGTTATCGCGGCATAATGTGGGTAAGTATTTTCGTCATTTATGAGACCGAGGTTTATCGAACCAATAGGAATATCAACAACAACCGTCTTCAGCGGCTCCACACAAAAGAACACACAACTTGCACCCAATGCGGGCAAAAGGGTTGTCAATCCCCTTGGTACCGTTATTTGCAAGCAAGTGAGATATGTAGATAATTGAAGATTATTGCAAATTGCAAAATAAAATGAAAACAAGTAAATGGCAGCAAGGTATTGAAGGTTTTGTAAATATATGGTGAATAGACTTGGAGGCCATAGTTTTCCCTGGTGGCATCTCTCATGAAAACAACATACAGTGGATAGACAAATTACTGTTGGGCAATTTATAGAAAAGCAGATAGTTATGCGATATTCACGACAATAATCATATGTATATAGGCACCACGTCCATAAACAAATAGTCTAACTCCTGCATGCACCTATTACTATTACTCCACTCATCAACCGCTTTCCAGCAGGCATCTAGAGTATTAAGTAAAACAGAGTAATGCATGGAGAACGATGACATGATGTAGACAAAGTAAACTCAAGCAATATGAATAAACCCCATCATGTTATCCTTAGTAGCAGCAACACAAAGACACATCTTGTCCCCTTTCTATCACTGGGATATAGAAACTCGCCAGGTTGAACCTACTACAACGCACCTCTCTCATCGAAGGAATATCAATCACTGGGATATAGAAACTCGCCACGTTGAAACTACTACAACGCATCTCTCTCATCGAAGAAATATCAATCTAGTTGGCTAAACTATTTCAATTGATCGGAGATAATTAGAATCTATCATAATCATGCACATAAGAATCATATTGGAATTCAGAGAAGACTCAAATATTTATCATGAATAATCTGAACATAAACCCACACTTCATCGGATCCCAACAAACGCACCGCACAAAAGGATTACATCATATGGATCAAAGCAAAGATGCGATGATCATTGTACTAAAGAAAGAGAGAGAGAGATAGAGAGAGAGAGATAGATAGATAGATAGATAGACATATAGAGATAGATAGATAGTGTCGTGCGTATAAGCCTGACAGTAGATGTGTAGGGTACGAAAAGGATGGGCAGAGCCTTAGAGGTAATAGCCCTACGTCTCAGTGCTCAGGGAGCTTGTTGTCTAGTGGAAATATGGAATACAATGAGTTGCTAACCCCTCTACCAGCGGGGAGGGTGGCTTATATAGAGTGCGCTGCCCTCCACAACGGTTTCGGTACAGGGGTGGAGTAGTGGCGATTGAATGCATACGTTACAGGTAACGTACGCCCTAAATTCTAATAAATACACCTGGAAACGTACGACCGTTTCCCTCCAGGGGGTTACGATGTACCGAGTGGTATCCAGTCGGTTAGCTTGATATCCTCCGAATGCTAGTCACCGACTGGATGATCGAGGACCTGTTACCGACTGGATGATGGGGACTCCTTAATTCAGTCGGAGCTGACTAAGAGCCTTCTCCTTTGTGAGGGGTAGTGCTTGGGTAGGACCTACAGGGCAGGCCTATGACCCTACCCTAGGACTATAACCCCATCATTAGTCCCCGAATGGATTGGGGTTGGAACGACGAAGCGATGTTTGAAGTTTGGATCCGACTGGAGCGGACTTGGCTTGGGTGTTGCTTGCCTCGATCCATTTTATCTTTTCTGACCAACGATCCGAGTGGAAATCTCTGTGGAACAAACTGTCGGAAACTGAGTGTATTCAGGGTATCTCTTGACGCGACCCGTCAACTGACAGCAGCGGATTTTCCGGGATCTTCAAATTTCGGTTTCCGCGCGCTCAGCGGGGATGACGCCAGCGCGCTCGATTAGCGTCTGACGCCTCAATTCTCGTGCCTTCAACTCCTCCACTGATATCGCCGCGTCCGGTCGGGGGATAAGGTTTCGGGGCCACCTGCCAGCGACCCAGTCGAAACCTTACTTAAATCCCGGCGGCAAGGGTTTTTTGTTATGCCCGCCGAATCTTTTGCCATTGCTTCGTCCTCCTCGCCTGCTCCAGTGCACCTAACCTCGCCGCTCCTCCTCTCTCTCCGCGAGCTCGCAACTTCCGCCATGACCAAGGGTCAAACCAGCAAGATGGAGGCGAGGAAGAAGAAGGGGAAGGCGGCGGCTCCTGCTCAGCGGCGGCAGCGGCCGTTGCCGGCGGGGTGGATTCAAGGCGACTTCCTCCCCTCCACGGTGACGGAGGGGGATCTGCTGCAGCTGGTGGAGGACGGGATGATCGTCCACAAGTCTTGGAGGCTGCCGGCTGAGAATGAGGTCGAGCCGGCACCCCGGGAGGGGGAGCGCGTCTTGCTGCTCAGCCATGTCTACCGAGGTTTCTCCCTGCCCCCGCATCCTTTCTTTAAGGGCATCATGAACCACTTTGGGGCACAGCTTCACCATTTTCCTCCGAATGCCATTGCCCATCTCTCTGCTTTCATCGTTATGTGCGAGTGCTTCATCGGCTGCCCCCCATTGGGGGTTGTTCAAACATATATTCTCTGCTAGATCTCAGACTATCAAACGACTCAGCCAGTCGGATGATAAAACACATCTTCTCCAACTCTGCGGAGGTTTAGGTTTCCAGAAAAAGAGTCGAAGTAGTTATCCTGCTCTTCAGCTGAGCGAGTCGGTCAGGAACTAGCGGTCGACGTGGTTCTACTGCCAAGACGTTGCCTGTCCGAACGCCTCTTCAGGGTTGCCCCCTTTTAGCCTTGATCGTCCCGCTCCACTTAAGGCGGAGAAGCTCGACATCGAGCCCTTGGTCGACGCACTCGTAGACGTCGTCAGGATGGGAGTCACCGGCATGGATTTGCTGGAGACTTTTCTTGGTCGGCGCATACAACCACTGCAGGCTCGCGACCACGCCATGTGGCACTACTCGGGGACCGAGGACTCCACTCGGACTAACGTCTTGAGCGTGACCGAGGAGAAGGTGGCGTCGTGGGTGCTCCAGATCACAGGCGCCTGCGAGAACCCCAGAGGGTCTCGGCGAGTGAGGGCTTTCAGCGCGGACAATCCTCCTCCGAATCAGGTGAGTACCACGTGTTGAGTGCACGTATCTGTTTTAGTTTCATCGCTTTCTTGAATCTCTGCTTGTCGCTTGATGTCGCCGACTATATTTCACGCAGAAGTGGACCAACTGGTTTTCTCCTGTCTCGAACGGGAACCCGACCGAGGAGGAGGAGGAAGGCAGCCCGGAAGGCAGCATGGAGAGCGCTGAGTATGTCTCCGACAGCGGGGAATCAGAGGAAGAGACTAGCGAGGAAGAGGAGGAAGACGAAGAGAAGGACTCGCCGCCTCCGCAATTAGAGCATCGGACCAAGCGCCGACACGAGCCTGCCGTTCCCTCGGTCCCTCCGGCATCTTCGAGTGCTCCGCGCACTGCCCCAGTGGTCCCGAATGCTCGGAGCACCAAGAGGGCCAGGGATGCTGCTGCTGAGCCTGTGGGTCAGTCTTCCAAGGCGGCCAAACCGAGTGGGCCCAAGCCTCGGAAGGCTTTGCCGCGGATGAGGGTTGCTGTCCCCGTCACCTCCACATAAGTGCATCGATCTTCTAATTTCTTCTGATATCCGAGTGAACTCCTGTTTATTGGTCGAATGGATTTCACTCGACAGAGTCGCTACTTCTGCCACCTCTCCGGCGCGCCAGGAGGATGACCCCATGGACACGGACAATGTCGTCTCGTCCCAGCCAGGTGCGTTGTAGTGACTCCGAGTGTTTTATACTATCACGTCTCGAATTCTATCATAGGTTCTGCCTCTTTCTTTTTCTGAGATCTCGCGCCGTTCGGTCTATCAGGGGCGATTTGCGTGGACGAGGGCGATCAGGGGAGAGCTGAACAAGCTGTAGAGCCTGTTCTTGACGTGCTACCGACTGAGGCGCTGCCGCCGACTGAACCGGCGCTGGTGGTTGAAGAGCCGACTGGAGCGGACCTTGGGATGCCTTAGGAACTTCCGACGATGCCAGGCTCGTCGAATGTCGAGTTCAACATCCAGCGTCTCCCGGAGGAGCAGGTGGGAGTGGCCAAGGGAGCCATGGTGCAGGCGAAGCTGATGGCTGGAGAAGCCAAGAGGGCCTACGACTCCGTCGCATCCTTGTACCAGCGGAGCTTGGAGCTGCGGGATGATATCCGAGTAAGTGGGCTAGTAAGTATTTACTTTTCTCTTGTAACCCACTGGGTGTTCTTGGATAGCATGTGTTGTTTGCAATGGGTTCACTCTGAGTGAACCCAGTGGGTGTAGTCCCCGAGACTTCTGCCGAGTGCTTGCACCGGCAGTTGTCTTTATACATATTATCTTTGCTTTGGTCAGGTCTATAAATAATATGACCGACTGCGAGCAGTTGTGGCACTCGGAGTGCACTTACTGTAAGAGTCCCCGAGAGTAATTTGTACTCAGGTCGGGTAGTATTGACCTCGTAGGCGTAGGTGGTAACATGCATCTCAATAGGGCGGGCCTGCTTGAGTTGCATGCCAGTGGGGTCACTCTCAGTGAACCCACTGGGTGTAGTCCCCGAGACCGCTGTCGATTGCTTGCGTCGGCCGGGGTCTAAAGAACTTAGACTTTTATTGTTGAATTATCTGATTGTCTCTTGGTGCTGGCTGGCAGAAAACTTGTGAAATGGGGACAGCATATGAGACTCTGAGGGCGGAGAAGATTCAGTTTGCTGGTGAGCGGGATGCGGCACTGCTTGCAATGGATGGTATGAAGGTGGTTCTGGCGGAGCGCGAGAAGTCGTTGGAGGAGGCTCGTGAAGCGAACAAAGTGCTGATTGCGGAAGTTGAGAAGATGGGGAAACAAAGGACTGCTCTGATGGGACAAATGGACGTGCTGAACAAACGGTGCAGAGCGCAGGAGAAATACATTAGTGACTGGGCTCGGCAGATGATGACGCATCTGGCTGGTAAGTCCTGCTTTTTCCGAGTGGTTGTGGTATGTGCGTCACACTCGGCGTTTATTGTTTGCTTGTCCTGTTGTTGCAGATTTTTGCATTGATGCTGAAGTTGAAGCAGCTGACGTGGAGCGGTCGATTCGCGATAACGTGCCACTCGGCGAGGACGCCAATCGGGATCTGCTCCGGGCGCACATCCGCGTGGGCAAAGTTGGCCCTTTCATCGATCGACTGAGAGAAGTTGTCGGCCGAATCGACAAGGAGCTTTGGCCAGAAGATGAGTCGCGGCAGGAGATGGAGAACCTGATGGCTCGACTGGAGGAGATTCCGAACCGAGTGCAGTCGTGGAAGAAATCTGCAGCTCGTTGTGGTGCAGATGTTGCTCTGTCCCTGGTCCGAGTCCATTGCAAGGAGGTGCGCAAGGAGAAGATGAAGACATTGAAGGTGGCCAACACGAAGAAACTTCGATTCGAAGACTTCATGGAAACCTTCCTTGAAATTGCCACCCGCATCGCCGACGGAATTGACCTGGACACCTTCGTAGAGCCCTCCAGTCCTGGCACTACTCTAGACGACGCATAAGAAAACTTGATCCTCGGTATGCCGAGTGTTGATTTGTAAGAAACTTTGGCCACTGCTGTTGGCCATCACATTCATGTTTCGGTGTGGGTAAGCTTGATCCACACCGAGGCACTATCTTTGGTTGAACTTTGAATTGAATCTTTTGCTCTTATGTTGCAATTTTGACTCGAGTATTTGTTTGGCGTTTCTTGGTGAAGCCAAAGGCAAACATTCGGAACATGTCAGTTGTCTTGACATCTGCATGAGCCTCATTGAGGGTCCGTGGAATTTCCGATTGGACCTGTATTGTCACCGAGTGGATCGGTAGGATCGCCGCTAGGTTGTCGAGTGCGACTATCAGGTCGCACTCGGGGCGAGTTGGTACTGATGTAGTTGTCAGTTGTTTTGACATCCACATGAGCCTCAATAAGGGTCTGCAACTCATGTAGTTGTCAGTTGTTTTGACATCCACATGAACCTCAATGAGGGTCTGCAGCTCATGTAGATGTCAGTTGTGGTGACCTCCACATGAGCCTCAATAAGGGTCTGCAACTCATGTAGTTGTCAGTTGTTTTGACATCCACATGAGCCTCAATGAGGGTCTGCAACTCATGTAGTGGTCAGTTGTTTTATACATCCACATGAGCCTCAATGAGGGTCTGCAACTCATGTAGTTGTCAGTTGATTACCCGAGTGTACCTGTAGGATACAGTCGAAGGCATGTGGGTGCTTAGGCGATTCTGCATCGCATCTAAGTCCCCGAGTGTGGCGTTAAGTGCACACTCGAAGAAAGTTAAAACTTAGGCAATTCGTGATTGCAGCTAAGTCCCCGAGTGTGAAGTTAAGTGCACACTCAGAGGAAGTTCATACTTAGACGATTCTGGATCGCAACTAAGTCTCCGAGTGTGACGTTAAGTGCACACTCGGAGAAAGTTCATACTTAGGCGATTCTGGATCGCAACTAAGTCTCCGAGTGTGACGTTAAGTGCACACTCGGAGAAACTTCATACTTAGGCGATTCTGGATCGCAGCTAAGTCTCCGAGTGTGATGTTAAGTGCACACTCGGAGAAAGTTCATACTTAGGTGATTCTGGATCGCAGCTAAGTCTCCGAATGTGACGTTAAGTGCACACTCGGAGAAAGTTCATACTTAGGTGATTCTGGATCGCAGCTAAGTCTCCGAGTGTGACGTTAAGTGCACTCTCGGAGAAAGTTCATACTTAGGCAATTCTGGATCGCAGCTAAGTCCCCGAGTGTGACGTTAAGTGCACACTCGGAGAAAGTTAATACTTAGGCGATTCTAGATCGCAGCTAAGTCCCCGAGTGTGACGTTAAGTGCACGCTCGGAGAAAGTTAATACTTAGGCGATTCTGGATCGCAGCTAAGTTTTTTTTTCTTTTTTTTTGAGACCGGAATCTGCGACCGCGGAAGAACTTTGAACCTGCAAAAAACTCAATCTGCTTTATATTATTTCACCAATACTTGTTCTTTACATTGCTTCAGTCGACGGTCACGTGTAGAAGCGCTTCAGGAGATCTCCGTTCCATGTTCGCGGCTCGTCTGTCTCCCTGTCGACGTTGTAGAGTCCGTATGCTCTATTGTTCAGCACCTTGGAGATGATGAAGGGTCCTTCCCAGGCAGGAGCCAACTTGTGAGGTCTTTGCTGATCCACTCGGAGCACCAGGTCGCCTGCTTGAAACATACGACTCCTCACGTGTCACGCGTGAAAACGCCGTAGATCTTGTTGATAAATGGTTGAGCGAGTATGTGCCATCTCGCGCTCCTCCTCTAGAAGGTCCACTCCGTCTTGCCTTGCTTGTTCTGCTTTAGCTTCGGAGAAGAGTTCGACTCGTGGAGCATTATGAAGTAAGTCACTCGGAAGGACTGCTTCTGCTCCGTAGACGAGGAAGAACGGTGATCGCCCTGTAGATCTGTTAGGGGTTGTGCGAAGACCCCAAAGCACTGAAGGTAGATCGGTGACCCATGCGCCAGCGGCATGTCCCACCTCTTGCAGGAGTCGGGGCTTCAAACCTTGCAGAATAAGTCCGTTCGCCCGCTCTACTTGTCCATTGGACTGAGATGCGCCACGGAAGCAAAATCCACTCGGATACCTTGGCTTGTACAGAAACCTTTGAATCTGTCCGAGTCAAAGTTTGTCCCGTTGTCCGTGATTATGCTGTGAGGTACACCGAATCTGGAGATGATGTCCCTGACAAACTTGACGGCTGTTGAGGCGTCGAGCTTCTTGATGGGCTTGGCTTCGATCCATTTCGTGAACTTGTCGACTGCCACCAACAGATGTGTGTATCCCCCTTGGCATGTCTTGAATGGTCCGACTGTATCTAATCCCCAAACTGCAAACGGCCACACAAGAGGGATTGTCTTCAACGCAGATGTCGGCTTGTGGGACTTGTTGGAGTGGAACTGACAGCCCTCACATCGGTCGACCATATCTTTAGCCATCTCGTTTGCCTGCAGCCAGAAAAAACCAGCCCTGAATGCCTTGGCGACGATTTCTCTCGAAGAGGCGTGATGACCGCAGGTCCCCGAGTGAATATCTTCCAGGATCAGCTGCCCCTCCTCTGGGGAGATGCTTCGTTGGAGAACGCGTGAAACGCTCTCCCTGTACAATTGGCCATCAATGACAGTGAATGACTTCGACCTGCGGACTATCTGCCTGGCCTGGACTTCGTCTTCTGGTAGTTCCTGCCTCAGGATATACGCAATGATCGGCACAGTCCAATCGGGGATGGCAGCAAGAATCTCCATGACCAGATCAACCACAGCAGGTACACGTCTTCAGTCGGATCTGTTGAACTCTTTGGTTGTACTGGTTCCTCTGTAAAAGGATCTTCTTTGACTGAGGGAAGGTGGAGGTGCTCGAGGCAGACGTCACTCGGGACTGGTCTCCGAGTGGATCCGAGTTTTGCCACCTCATCAGCTGCTTGGTTCTTCAGTCTCGGAACATGGTGAAGTTCTAGACCTTCAAACTTCTTCTCAAGCTTCCTCACTGCGTTGCAGTATGTGGTCATGGTGGGGTTCCTGACGTCCCACTCTTTCATCACTTGATTGACCACCAAATCCGAATCGCCGTAAACCATCAGGCGACGGACGCAGAGTGAGATGGCCATGCGCAATCCGTAGAGGAGAGCTTCATACTCTGCCTCATTGTTGGAGGAATCGAAGTGTATCTGTAGCACGTACTTGAGTTTGTCGCCCTTTGGCGATATGATCACAACGCCAGCGCCGGAGCCATTCAACATCTTGGACCCATCGAAGAACATTGTCCAATGGGCCGAGTAGATGTGGGTCGGTTGCTGTTGATCTACCCATTCTGCTATGAAGTCAGCCAGAGCTTGAGACTTCATAGCTTTCTTGGCCTCGAACTTGATATCGCAATACAGCATCTCCATCGCCCACTTCGCCACTCGGCCTGACGCATCTCGATTGTGGAGAATTCCCGACAACGGAGCATCAGAAACGACAGACACCGAGTGGTCTTGGAAATAATGGGCCACCTTCTTCGCAGTCATGTAAATCCCGTAGATAAGTTTTTGATAGTGGGGATACCTCTGCTTGGAAGGAGTCAGGACTTCGGAGACGTAGTACACTGGCCGCCGAACATTGTATGCTTTGCCTTCTTCTTCTCGTTCGACTGTAAGAACAGTACTGACGACTTGATTTGTAGCTGCGATATACAGAAGAAGGGGCTCTTTACTGAGCGGAGCAGTAAGAACCGGCTGGGTGGAAAGTAGGACTTTGAGGTCGTCGAATGCGACTTGGGCTTCGTCTGTCCACTCGAAAGTATCTGATTTCTTCATGAGTCGGTACAGAGGAAGTGCTTTCTCGCCGAGTCGACTAATGAACCTGCTCAAAGCCGCTAGGCAACCTGTGAGCCGTTGAATATCGTGTATTCTGACTAGCCTCTCCATTCGAACGATGGTCCCGATCTTTTCGGGGTTGACATCGATCCCTCGTTCGAAAACAAAGAAACCGAGTAACTTTCCGCTGGTAACGCCGAATGAACATTTGGCGGGGTTGAGCTTGATATCATACCTACGAAGGTTGGCGAATGTTTCTGCCAAGTCAGTTAGCAGGTCGGAACCTTTGCGTGACTTGACTACGATATCATCCATATACGCCTCCACATTCCAACCTATCTGATCGAGGAGACATTTTTGGATCATGCGCATAAAGGTAGCTCCTGCATTCTTCAAACCGAATGGCATAGTGATGTAGCAGAAGCACCCGAATGGGGTGATGAAGGCTGTTTTTAATTCATCGGGGCCATACAGACGGATCTGATGATAGCCCGAATAGGCATCAAGAAATGACAGACGCTCGCAACCCGGAGTCGAATCGACAATTTGATCTATGCGGGGGAGCGGAAAATGGTCTTTCGGGCAGACCTTATTGAGATGCTTGAAGTCGATGCACATTCGGAGCGACTTGTCCTTCTTGGGCACCATGACAACATTGGCGAGCCACTCGGAGTGGTGAACCTCGCGAATGAAGTTGGCTGCCAGCAGCTTGGCCACCTCTTCCCCGATTGCCTTCCTCTTGTGCGCGGCGGCTCGGCGCAAGCGCTCTCGGACGGGCCAAGCGGTGGAATCCACGTGCAGTCGCTGCTGAGCCAACTCCCTGGGTACACCTGTCATGTCAGAGGGTTTCCATGCGAAGATGTCCCAGTTCTCACGGAGGAATCGGGTGAGCTCGGCTTCCTATTTAGGATCGAGGGTGATGGAGATGTTCGTCGGGGCAGCTGTGGCGTCCGTCGGGTGGATGCTGACCTTCTTCGTTTCTCCCGCCGACTGGAATGTAGACTCTGAAGCTGGCTTCTTCGAGCGCATCAAGTCGGCGGAGTCGACTGTTTTCTTGTACTCGTCAAGCTCGAGGACGGCCATCTGCTGGTCGGCGATTCTTGATCCCTGCTGCAGACACTCTTTGGCCCGCTGGCGATTGCCTCTAATGGTGATCACACCCTTCGGGCCTGGCATCTTCAGGTTCAGGTATACGTAACATGGATGGGCCATGAAACGCGCATACGCTGGGCGACCCAGAATTGCGTGATAAGCGCTCTGGAAGTCGACCACTTTGAACGTCAGCTTTTCCTTGCAGAAGTTCTTGTCGGAGCTGAAAACGACGTCCAACGCGATCTGGCCGAGTGACTTGGCCTTCCGTCCAGGGACGACTCCATGGAACTGCATGCTGCTCTCGCTGAGTTTGGACATGGGGATGCCCATCCCCTTGAGTGTGTCGGCGTACATGATGTTCAAGCCGCTGCCGCCATCCATGAGGACTTTGCGCAGTCGGACTCCTTCCACCACCGGGTCGACGACCAGAGCCTGTCTTCCCGGGGTGGGTACATGTGCCGGATGATCCGACTGGTCGAAGGTGATCGCAGTCTGAGACCATTTGAGGAACTTGGGGTTGGTAGGGGTGGCCATGTTCACCTCTCTGTTCACCAGTTTCAGTCGACTCTTGCTCTCGACGTCAGCAAAAATCATCAGGGTTGCATGGACTTGGGGGAACGGATCCTCCTTATCCTCCTCATCCTGTTCATGGTCCTTCTCACTCGTTTGCCCTTCGCTGAACCCCTGGATCAGGAGGCGACACTGTCGAGTGGTATGCTTCGCATATATGGGGTTGCCCTCTTCATCCATCTTCGTATGAACCGGACATGGCTGGTCCAGGATGGGGTTATTGAACTGCTTCTTCTTGGGGGTGAACTGAGCCTTCCCTTTGCCCTTGAACTTGGCATTGGTTACGGCTGCAGCTTCTGCTTGCGGAGCGGTCGGAGCTTTCTGCTTCTGCTTCCGAGTGTTGCCCCCATCTCCATCAGCGACTGTTTTGTGCTTGCCGCTTCGGATGCGGTCCTCTTCTTCGCCATTTGCATAGCGTGTTGCTATCTCCATCATCTTGCTCATGGAGATGTTGCCTGTTCGGCCGAACTTCAGGTACAGATCCCTGTACCGCACGCCTGCCTTGAAGGCGCAGACTGCTTGATGCTCGGTGATGTTCTCCAACGTGTGGTAGAGAGTTGTCCAACGCTGAATGAAATCTCGCAGGGGCTCATGCTATTTCTGGACGCAGTGTTGGAGCTCCACGAGGCCAGCAGGGCGCTTGCACGTCCCTTCGAAGGTCCTGATGAACACTCGGGCCAGATCTGCCCAGCTGTAGATGCTTGAGGGGGCCAACTGATTCAGCCACGCCCGCGCCGAGCCGTCGAGCATCAGAGGGAGGTGCTTCATGGCGACATGGTCGTCTCCTCCTCCGATCTGGACTGCTACTCGGTAATCATCCAGCCACGTTTCTGGCTTGGACTCCCCTGTAAACTTGCTAATTCCCGTCGCCAATCGGAAGTTGGGAGGGATGTCAGCCGAACGGATGGCTCGACTGAAACACTCAGGACCAGATATGATGGCCCTGCTTCCACTCGGACGGTCAATATCGTAACCATCGCGGTGGGCTCGGCCCCTGTCGACCCTCCGCTGGGTGATATGCCCTCTTGCGTCGGGCCTTGGGTCGTAAGTACCGCCGACTGAACGCCGATCATCATGATGTCGGGGCCCATAGGGCCCACCCCGCGGAGGGGTGCGTGAACGGCGACGATCTTTGGGATTTATGGAACGACTGCCTCCTCTGTGTCGCTGATGAGAACCAGGGCTATGAACTGACGGATGCGTATTCGCATGAACAGAACTATTGTAGATCGTGTTGTGCGACTGGGAGACCGCTGAATTTTGCTGCTGCGCCGTATGCAACACGGCGCGGATTTGCTCGATTCCCCTGCCAGCCTCTGAATCAGTCGGCTGAAGGGAATCGGCTATCTTGGCAGCCGCGGCCAAGTTGAGGAGAGGCGTGCGGAACAGCTCCACGTTGCTCCGTCGAGTGTGCCGACTGGCAGAAAGGCGAGGCGGACGACGCGCGCCGGACGTTTCGCCGATCTCGTGCTCGTTCCGGCCAGCTTGACGGGGATCTTCATGGGAATTGGCCATGTGTACTTCTGCTTCAGGCCCGCGCCCCGCGTATTCGGAAGGAAACTCAGTCGGAACCGAGCCCGAGTGCTGGGACTGCGGGGCAACCACAACAGACTCTAGAACCACCACTTGTGAAGACGCGTTCTGGCGCGCCTGGGCGTGTTGCACCCAACGCTGAAGTCGCGGACGGCGGGGCCGCTTGCTGCGGCGCGTGACGGCGGTGTAGGTCGACACCGGAGTCGACTGTTGGAGAAGAAGAATGCCGCGGGCGCCGGCACGGAAGTGCGTAGCCCCACGACGGGGACGCGCCTCGACGTCGAGAGGAGCATCCCGAAGCCACGCCGAATCGTCGATGATGAAGGAGAGAGCGCCGAAGAAGATCTGGTGACCCATGCTCGAACCTCCACCGGACGACATGACGAAAGGAAGTAGTCGCGAACTCGCCGCAAGTCGCTTAGACGCCTGCCCCACGGTGGGCGCCAACTGTCGTGGGTATAAGCCTGACAGTGGATGTGTAGGGTACGAAAAGGATGGGCAGAGCCTTAGCTACGGCGAGGTTGTATGAGTTCAGGCCCCTCTGCGGTGGAGGTAATAGCCCTACGTCTCAGTGCTCAGGGAGCTTGTTGTCGAGTGGAAATATGGAATACAATGAGTTGCTAACCCCTCTACCAGCGGGGGAGGGTGGCTTATATAGAGTGCGTTGCCCTCCACAATGGTTCCGGTACAGGGGTGGAGTAGTGGCGATTGAATGCGTACGTTACAGGTAACGTACGCCCTAAATGCTAACAAATGCACCTGGAAACATACGACCATTTCCCTCCAGGGGGTTACGATGTACCAAGTGGTATCCAGTCGGTTAGCTTGATATCCTCCGAATGCTAGTCACCGACTGGATGATCGAGTACCTGTTACCGACTGGATGATGGGGACTCCTTAATTCAGTCGGCGCTGACTAAGGGCCTTGTCCTTTGTGAGGGGTAGTGCTTGGGTAGGACCTACAGGGCAGGCCTATGACCCTTCCCTAGGACTATAACCCCATCAGATAGATAGATTGATAGATTGATAGATAGATAGATAGAGAGAGAGAGAGAGAGGTTTCCATCTAGGTACTAGCCATGGACCCATAGGTCTGTGGTGAACTACTCACACATCATCATGAGGGCAGCAAGGTTGATGAAGATGCCCTCCATGATCGATTGCCCCTCTGACAGGGTTCCGAAACGGAGCTCCAGCTGGCCTCCCATCGAAACAGAGACTTGTGATGTCGTATAAAGTGTTTTAGGACTTCCTTTAGGGTTTTTAAGATATATGAGAATTTATAAGCGAGAGAACGGAGTCGGGAGAGCCTCGAGGGGCCTGAAGGCCATCAGGGCGGCCCCCAGGTCATGCCATGTTGGCTTGTGGGGCCCTCGGGTGGCCTCGAGCCTTCTTTCGATACTCACTGGTCTTATTTTGGTTGATAAAAAATCTCCAAAAAGTTTCAGGTCAATTGGACTTCGTTTGGTATTGAAAACGTGAAAAGTGAAAACATGCAGAAAATAGCAACTAGCAGTAGGCACTGGGTCTTCAGGTTAGTGCTCAAAAATAATACAAATTGGTAAATGAATACCCAAAAAGTATCCTAGAATGATAATATATCAGCATGGAACAATAAAAAATTATAGATACGTTGGAGACGTATCAAGCATCCCCAAGCTTAATTCTTGCTCGTCCTCGAGCAGATAAATGATAAAAATAGAATTTTTTGATGTGACATGCTACCCATTATGTAACCTTATGCATGTATTCTCATTGAGAAACGATGAATTAATTAACATTACCATAGCAATACTTAGAAGTATAAGAAACAAAATCATTAATCTTTCAAAGTATACGATCCTCAAAGATTGTTTTACCCCCATTCATCTTATTATATTAGCAAGGCATGGCTCCATATTCACCACATTAACACAAATGTCAAGCACCACGGTGCCTGATACGTCCATTTTGCATCATGCTTTCCATGTTGATATTTATTGCTTTTTGGGCTGTTATATTACTTGTGGTACCATATTTATGCCTTTTCTCTCTTATTTTGCAAGGATTATTTGAAGAGGGAGAATTCAGGCAGCTGGAATTCTAGACTGGAACAGGAGCAAATCCTAGTCCACTATTCTGCACATCTCCAAATACCCTGGAAATTTACGTGGATTTTTTTGGAATATATTAAAAATACTGGGCGAAAGAACTACCGGAGGGGGCCACCAGGGCTCCACAAGCTTGCCCACCGCCACCACCCCCTGGTGGCGCAGGGCAGGCTTGTGGGCTGCCTGACGGCCCACTAGCTCCCCCCTTTTCTATATGAAGGGTTTTGGTTTGGAAAAAATCAAGAGGGAGCTTTTTTGTGGTTTCGCCGCCGCCACGAGGCGGAACTTGAGCAGATCCAATCTAGAGCTCCGGCAGGACGATCCTACCGGGGAAACTTCCCTCCCGGAGGGGGAAATCGTCACCATCGTCATCACCAACACTTCTCTCGTCGGAGGGGAGGCATCTTCATCAACATCTTCATCAGCACCATCTCCGATCCAATCCCTAGTTTATCTCTTGTAACCAATCTTTGTCTCACGACTCTGATTGATACTTGTAAGGTTGCTAGTAGTGTTGATTACTCTTTGTAGTTGATGCTAGTTGGATTACTTGGTGGAAGAGTTTATGTTCAGATCCTTGATGCAATTCATTACACCTCTGATCATGATTATGATTATGTTTTGTCAGTAGTTACTTTTGTTCCTGAGGACACGGGATAAGTCATGTTAATAATAGTCATGTGAATTTGATATTCGTTCAGTCTTTTGATATGATGTATGTTGTTTTTCCTCTAGTGGTGTTATGTGAACGTCGACTACATAACACTTCACCATATTTGGGCCTAGAGGAAGGCATTGGGAAGTAGTAAGTAGATGATGGGTTGTTAGAGTGACAGAAGCTTAAACCCCAGTCTATGTGTTGCTTCGTGAGGGGCTGATTTGGATCCACTAGTTTAATGCTATGGTTAGACTTTGTCTTAATTATTCTTTTGTAGTTGAGGATGCTTGCGAGAGAGGTTAATCATAAGTGGGATGCTTGTCCAAGTAAGGGCAGTACCCAAGCGCCGGTCCACACACATATCAAACTATCAAAGTAACGAACGCGAATCATATGAACATGATGAAACTAGCATGACAGAAATTCCCGTGTGTCCTCGGGAGCGTTTTTCCTTCTGTAAGACTTTGTTCAGGCTTGTCCCTTGCTACAAAAGGGATTGGGCCACTTGCTGCACCGTTGCTACTACTTGTTACTTGTTACTCTTTGCTTGCTACGTTTCACCTCGCTACACAATCACTTGTTACTGCTACTTTCAGTGCTTGCAGTTATTACCTTGCTGAAATCCGTTTATCAGAGCCTTCTGCTCCTCGTTGGGTTCGACACTCTTACTTATCGAAAGGACTACGATTGATCCCCTATACTTGTGGGTCATCAAGACTCTTTTCTGGCGCCGTTGCCTGGGAGTGAAGCGCCTTTGGTAAGGAAACATTTATATACTGTGCTGAAATTTATTGTCACTTGTCACTATGGAAACTCTTCCTTTGAGGAGTTCGTTCGGGGTATCTTCACCATGAACGGAAGCACGAGGAGTTTCTCCTCAACCTGAGGTACCTACTGAAAATATCTTTTATGAAATTCCTTTGGGTATGCTTGAGAAACTGCTGGCTAATCCTTTCACAGGAGATGGATCTTCACATCCAGACTTGCATCTGATCTATGTAGATGAAGTTTGTGGTTTATTTAAGCTTGCAGGTTTGCCCGAGGATGAGGTAAAGAAGAAAGTCTTTCCTTTATCTTTGAAGGATAAGGCGTTGACATGGTATAGGCTATGTGATGATACTGGATCATGGGGCTACAATTAGTTGAAATTGGAATTTCATCAAAAGTTCTATCCTATGCATTTAGTACATCGTGATCGGAACTTTATTTATAACTTTTGGCCTCGTGACAGGAAAAGGCTAGCTCAAGCTTGGGGGAGGCTTAAATCAATGCTATATTCATGCCCCAATCATGAGCTCTCGAGAGAAATCATCACTCAAAACTTTTATGCTCGGCTTTCTCATGAAGATCGTATCATGCTTGACACTTCTTGTGCCGGTTCTTCTGTGAAGAAGGATATTGATCGCAAGTGGAATTTATTGGAGAGAATCAAACGCAACTCTGAATATTGGGAGCTGCAGGAAGGTAAGGAGTCAGGTATGAATTTCCAGTTTGATTGCATTGAATCTTTTGTTGAGACAAACACTTCTAGAGATTTTAGCGCTAAGTATGGACTTGACTCTGAGATAGTAGCTTCTCTTTGTGAATCTTTTGCTGCTCATGTTGATCTTCCCAAAGAGAAGTGGTTTAAATATCATCCTCCTGTAGAAAGGAACATAGCCAAAACCAATCTAGTTGAGGAGAAAATCATAGCTTTTAGTGATCCTGTTGTTCCTTGTGCTTACACTGAAAAACCACCATACCCTGCTAGGATAAAGGATTATTCTAAAGCTCCAATTGTGATACGTAGGGGTTACATTAGACCACTTGCACCCCCTGAGGAGATTAGAGTTGAACCTAGTGTTGCTATTATCAAATATCTCTTAGCCGAAGACATTGACGGGCATGTTATCAAATTCTGTGAGGACTCCGCTAGAATTGCTAAACCTCACGCGAAAGACAAACACGGACCTGTAGTTGGCCTGCCCGTTGTTTCTGTCAAGATAGGAGATCACTGTTACCATGGTTTATGTAATATGGGAGCTAGTGTTAGTGCAATACCCCGTTCTCTATATAATGAATTCAAAGATGAGATTGCACCTGCTGAGTTAGAACCCATTGATGTCACTATTATGCTAGCTAATAGAGACACTATCTACCCTCTGGGAATTGTGAGAGACGTAGAAGTCATGTGTGGTAAGACGAAGTATCCTACTGATTTCCTCGTCCTTGGTACTGCAAAAGATAGCTTCTGTCCCATCATATTTGGTAGACCCTTTCTCAACACTGTTAATGCTCACATTGATTGCATTAAGCAGACTATCACAGTTAGTTTCGAGGGTGTGTCTCATGAATTTAACTTCTCCAAGTTTGGAAGACAACCCCATGAAAGAGAGTCGTCTGGTAGAGATGAAATCATTGCTCTTTCCTCTATTGTCATACCTCCTATGGATCCTTTAGAGCAATATCTGCTTGAGCATGAAAACGATATGCATATGGAGGAGAGAGATGAGATAGATAAAATTGTCTTAGAACAATATCCTATTCTCAAGAATAATCTGCGTGTTGAACTGCTTGGGGATCCTCCCCCACCAAAGGGTGATCCTGTGTTCGAGCTTAAACAGTTGCCTGATACTCTTAAGTATGCCTATCTTGATGAGAAGGAGATATATCATGTCATTATTAGCGCTCTCCTCTCAGAGCGCGAAGAGAAGAAGTTACTAAAAACTCTGAGGAAGCACCGCGCTGCTATTGGATATACTCTTGATGATCTTAAGGGTATTAGTCCTACTCTATGTCAGCACAAGATTAAAACCAATCCTGAGTTTAAACCAGTTGCTGACCATCAAAGGAGATTAAATCCTAAGATGAAAGAGGTCATTAGAAAAGAAATATTAAAGCTTCTGGAAGCAGGAATCATTTATCCTGTTGCTCATAGTGATTGGGTAAGTCGAGTACATTGTGTACCTAAGAAGGGAGGTATCACCGTCGTTCCTAATGATAAGGATGAACTAATCCCACAAAGGATTATTACCGGCTATAGAATGGTGATAGACTTCCAGAAACTGAACAAGGCAACCAGGAAAGATCATTATCCTTTGTCGTTCATCAACCAAATGCTAGAAAGGCTATCAAAACACACACACTTCTGCTTTCTAGACGGTTATTCAGGTTTCTCGCAGATACTTGTTGCACAATCTGATCAAGAGAAAACCACTTTCACCTGCCCTTTCAGTACCTTTGCCTAAAGACGTATGCCTTTTGGCTTATGTAATGCACCTGCCACCTTTCAAAGATGTATGATGGCTATATTCTCTGACTTTTGTGAAAAGATTGTTGAGGTTTTCATGGATGACTTCTCCGTTTACGGGTCTTCCTTTGATAATTTCCTTAGCAACCTTGATCAAGTCTTACAGAGATGCGAAGAAACCAACCTCGTCTTGAATTGGGAGAAGTGCCACTTTATGGTTAATGAAGGTATCGTCTTAGGACACAAAATCTCTGAAAGAGGCATTGAAGTTGATAAGGCTAAGGTTGATGCAATTGAGAAAATGCCTTGCCCCACAGATATCAGAGGTATACGAAGTTTCTTAGGTCATGCTGGTTTCTATAGAAGGTTCATTAAATATTTCTCTAAGATTTCTAGGCCTCTTACCAACCTCTTGCACAAGGATGTTCCTTTTGTTTTTTATGAGGATTGTGAGGAAGCTTTCGAAATACTTAAGAAGGCTTTGATAACCGCACCTATTGTTCAACCACCTGACTGGAACTTGCCCTTTGAAATCATGTGTGACGCTATTGATTATGCTGTTGGTGCTGTTCTAGGACAAAGAGTTGACGAGAAGTTGAATGTCATTCACTACGCTAGTAAAACTCTAGACAGTGCCCAAAGAAACTATGCCACTACGGAGAAGGAATTTTTAGCAGTCATGTTTGCATGTGTGATACGTCTCCAACGTATCTACTTTTCCAAACTCTTTTGCCCTTGTTTTGGACTATATTTTGCATGATTTGAATGGAACTAACCTGGACGGACGCTGTTTTCAGCAGAATTGCCTTTGCGTTATTTTTGTGCAGAAATCAAAGTTCTCCAAACGTCCTGAAAATTTACGGGGAGCAGTTTTGGAAAATATCAAAAATACCTGCGCCAGGATCCACCTGAGGGGGTGGGCCAGTGGGCCATAAGCCCCTGCTCCGCCATCACCCCCCTGGTGGCGGTGGGCAGGCTTGTGGGGCCCACAGGCACCTGCTGCCCCTAATTCCAGCTCTATAAGTTGTCTTTTGTCCCAAAAAAAATAAAAAGAGAAGTTTTTGTCGCGTTTTCGATATGGAGGCGCCGCCACCGCCTGTTCTTCATCTGGAGGGCAGATCTGGAGTCCGTCTTGGGCTCCGGAGAGGGGAAATCGTCGCCATCATCATCATCAACCTTCTTCCCTCTCCGATTCCATGAAGCTCTTCGTCGTTCGTGAGTAATCTATTCGTAGGCTCACTGGACGGTGATGAGTAGGATGAGATCTATCATGTAATCGAGTTAGTTTTGATGGGGGTTGATCCCTAGTATCCACTATGTTCTGAGATTTGATGTTGCTACTACTTTTCCATGCTTAATGCTTGTCACTAGGGCCCGAGTGCCATGATTTCAGATCTGAAATTATTATGTTGTCACCAATATATGTGTGTTTTAGATCCGATCTTGCAAGTTGTAGTTACCTACTATGTGTTATGATCCGGCAACCCCGGAGTGACAATAACCGGAACCACTCCCGGTGATGACCATAGTTTGAGGAGTTCATGTGTTCACCAAGTGCTAATGCGTTGGTCCGGTTCTTTATTAAAAGGAGAACCTTAATATCCCGTAGTTTCCTTTTGGACCCCGCTACCACGGGAGGGATGGACAATAGATGTCATGCATGTTCTTTTCCCTAAGCACGTATAACGACACACGAAATGCATGCCTACATCACATTAACGAACGGGAGCTAGCCACATATCTCTCCGTGTTATAGTTGTTGCATGATGAATATCATCCAAACAAATCACCGACCCAATGCCTACGAGTTTGTACTACTATTGCTACTGCTGTTACTTGTCTTGCTCTGCTTCTACTACTGTTGCTACTGCCGTTACTTGTCTTGCTCTGCTGCTACTACTGTTGCTACTGCTGTTACTTGTCTTGCTCTGCTGCTGCTACTACTATTGCTACTGCTGTTACTTGCTTTGCTCTACTGCTACTGTTGGTACTACTGTCGCTTGCTGCTGTTGCTACTTGCTACTGCTGTCACTACTGTTGTTCCTTGCCACTGCTATTGCTCGTTACACTGCCGATACCCGCTACTTCGCTGTTACTACTTCGCTGTTACTATTGTGCTTGCAGATACTAATCTTTCAGGTGTGGCCGAATCTAACAAATTCAACTGCTAATACTTGAGAATATACTCTCACCTCCTGACTGGCGTACCTACAAATTGGGTCGAATACTCTACCCTTGAAAACTGTTGCGAACCCACGCGCTCGTGGGCCATCAACAACATTCTTCCAGTTTCATTGCCGGAGAGTGCTATCAGCATTATTCTAGTGCCGATGCAGGAGAAGGTTAGTTGTTATAAGCATTCGTCTAGCTAACACTAGAGATTGCAGGATCAACACTTTTCTGGAGCCATTGCTAGAGAAGCACAGCTGACGTCAATGTGAAAAGTTCAGATCTTACATACTTGACTCCAAAGTCACTATTCACTCTCATCATGCTGCTATTAAGTACCTCATGGAGAAGAAGACGCTAAGCCTAGGCTTATCAGATGGGTTCTCCTGCTACAGGAATTTGATTTGCACGTCGTTGACCGAAAGGGTGCTGATAACCCTGTAGCAGATAACTTGTCTAGGCTAGAGAATGTCCTTGATGACCCACTACATATTGATGATAGCTTTCCTG
The DNA here is from genome assembly GCF_904849725.1 of Hordeum vulgare subsp. vulgare. NCBI lineage: Eukaryota > Viridiplantae > Streptophyta > Magnoliopsida > Poales > Poaceae > Hordeum > Hordeum vulgare. Next base: position 329,460,221 of record NC_058520.1, on the reverse strand, counting down.
ATGAGCAACTAAGTGTCATCCGCACTTCACATATTGCATCGTGGTATGCCGATTATGAAAACTGCTGCGAACCCACACGCTGGTGGGCCATCAACAACATTCTTCTAGTTTCATTGCCGGGGAGTGCTATCAGCATTCTTCTGGTGCCGTTGCAGGAGAAGGTTAGTTGTTATAAGCATTTGTCTAGCTAACACTAGAGATTGCAGGATCAACACTTTTCTAGAGCCATTGTCAGAGAAGCACAGCTGACGTCAACATTTTTCTGGCATCGTTGCCGGGGAGGTATTGCTATATTCTCTGAGTTACTTGGGATTTATATCTGCTGATCACTATGAAGAATCTGAAGGATCCGAAGACCAAAGTCTTGCCCTCAACTACGAGCGGAGGTAAGGAATTGCCATCTAGCTCTGCGCTTGATTCACCTTCAGTTATGAGTAAGTTTGCGACATCACCTCCTGCTAGAAATCTTGATATGTCGCCTGTGCTTGATGATGCTTGTGATACTACTGCTAGAGATGCTATGCTTGATACTATGCCTGATGATACTATGCTCGATATTATGCCTGATGATGCTATGCTTGATACTGCTAGATATGTTATGCTTGATACTGCTAGAGATGCTATGCTTGATACTGCTTTGCCTGATGATGCTAGAGACGCTACTATGCCTGATGATGCTATGCTTGATACTGCTAGAGATGCTCCTTTGCCTGTTCCACTAGGAGTGTTCCTTGATGCTCATATTGCTAGAGTTACTGCCAATGCTCGGATGCTTCTGATACTGCCGATACTATTGAGATAGAACCTGCTTTTGCTCCTGCTAGATCTAGCTCTCCTAGATATGAATTGCCTGATATACCTGAGGGTTACGTTATGGAGGGAGAGATAGCTGAGGATTTTCTTGCGTGTAAGCATGCCTATGACGCTGAGAAATTAGTACTCAAGTGGAAGGAAAAATCTCGGGAAGTTAGGATGAAAAATGATCCGAAGTTTGCCACTTCGCCTATCTTTGTCACCGATAAGGATAATGAATTCTCTGTCGACCCTGAGATAATCTCTCTAGTCGAATCTGATCCTTTTCACGGTTATGAGTCTGATACGGTCATAGCCCATCTTGCCAAACTATCCGAAATAGCCAACCTTTACACTAATGAGGAGAAGATCCGCCACTACTATATCCTTAAGTTGTTTCCTTTCTCTCTAAAGGATGATGCTAAAGCCTGGTTCACCTCTCTTGCTCCTGGATGTGTGCGTAGTCCCCAGGAGATGGTCTATTACTTCTGTGAGAAATATTTCCTGGCCCATAAGAAGCAAGCTGCCTTGCAGGAAATATACAACTTTGCCCAACTCCAAGAAGAGAGTCTTCCACAAGCTTGGGGGAGGCTCATCCACCTACAGAATGCTTTGCCTGATCACCCTCTCAAGAAGAACGAGATACTTGATATCCTCTATAATGGACTTACCGATGCCTCTAGAGACTACCTAGATAGTTGTGCCGGTTGTGTTTTTAGGGAACAAACTGTAGAACAAGCTGAGACCCTACTGAATAACCTCTTGATCAATGATAATGCTTGGACTATTCCCGAACCACCTCCTAAGCCAACTCCTAAGAAAAGAGGTATTCTATTCCTCAGTCCCGAAGATATGCAAGAAGCCAAGAAATCTATGCAAGAGAAAGGCATTAGATCTGAAGATGTCAAAAATCTACCACCTACCGAAGAGATCCATGGTCTCGACAACCCGATACAGGTAGTAGAAGTGAATTCTCTGTGTAGGTTTGATGTGAGTGATATTCCTTTTGATAAACCTGCTAGCCTATGCTTTGATGAATTTGACAACTTTGTTGCCAAACAACAGAGTTTCAATGATTATGTTAGCAGACATTTGGAACAAAGTGCTCGCATGCTTAGCCATTTAAGTGCTTGTGTAGACAGAAATGTCAATGATCTGAAGCTTCTGAGTTAACATGCCTCTATGATTACTACTCAGGTAGAACAAGTACTTAGAGCTCGGAATGACCTGCTCAATCAATTAAATGAGAACTCTGTCAGAGTCATTACTAGAGGAGGCAAAATGACTCGGGAACCTTTGTATCCTTAAGGTCATCCTAAGAGAATTGATCAAGATTCTCAAGGAATCAATGCTGATACACCTAGTCATCCTAAGGAGAAGAAGAAGGATGATAGAAACCTGCATGCCAGTTCACCAAATACTGTCACACCTGAAGAACCTAATGATATTTCTGCATCTGATGCAGAAACACAATCAGGTGATGAACATGAACCTGGTGACAATATGGACACTGATGTTCATAATAATGCTCAACCTAGCCATGATGAGGATGTGGAGATTGAACCTACGGTTAATCCTGATAACCCACAACCTAAGAAGTACGACAAGAATGGCTTCACTGCTAGGAAGCATGGTAAAGAAAGAGAGCCATGGGTTCAGAGACCTATGCCCTTTCCTCCTAAGCAATCCAAGAAAAAGGATGATGAGGATTTTGAGCGCTTCGTTGAGATGATAAGACCCGTCTTTCTGCAGATGCGGTTAACTGATATGCTCAAGATGTCTCCGTATGCCAAGTACATGAAAGATATCGTGACTAATAAACGGAAGATACCAGATCTTGAGATCTCCACCATGCTTGCCAACTACACTTTTTAAGGTGGAACTCCTAAGAAACTTGGTGATCCCGGAGTGCCCACTATACCTTGCTCCATTAAAGGAAACTACGTAAGAACTGCCTTATGTGACCTTGGAGCCGGTGTTAGTGTTATGCCGCTCTCTCTTTATCGTAGACTTGAATTGGATAAGCTGACACTCACTGAAATTTCTCTGCAAATGGCCGACAAATAAACTGCTTTCCCTATCAACGTTTGCGAGGATGTGCCTGTTGTGGTTGCTAATACCACTATCTTAACAGACTTTGTTATCTTGGATATTCCCGAGGACGATGCCATAGATATCATCCTCGGAAGACCCTTTTTAAACACCGCAGGGGCTGTTATAGATTGCAACAAAGGCAATGTCACTTTCCATGTCAACGGTAATGAGCACACAGTGCACTTTCCGAAGAAACGATATCCAGTACATTGCATCAATGCTATCGAAAAGACTTCATCGATTCTTATTGGGAGCTTTGAATGCCCTATTCCTCGTGTCAAGATGAAGTATGATTTGCTTGTTGGGGAGATACATATCCCCATTGAGGTGACTTAGTGGCTATTCGAAAATTCTCCGTTCTCTCTTGCGATTCGAGAAAGTTTTGTTATAAGGACTTGATCAACCCCATTGACGAATTTCTTCCGATGACCATGAAACGGATGAATCAGAGAGTCACATACCTCTGTTTTGAGTCTTCATTTTCTGTTGCTTAGAAGAAAAATGATGGAATTAGTTTAGCTTTTCCTGTTTTCTGTTTTAGCGTCCCGGAGAAAAATACCTCGAAAATAAAAGTTCTCCGATGGTCTTGAAAATTTAGTATGATTTTTTCTGGAATTTTTGAAAATTTCTGAGCCGGAGAGCTGGTCAGGGTGCCTGACGAGTGGGCCACAAGGCCCTCCACCGCCACCTACCCCCCTAGTAGTGGGGTGCAAGCTTGTGGGGCCCACAGGCATCCCCTCCACTCATGCCAACTCTCAGCCTCTTCTTCCACCTCCGAAAAAAATTGTTTCGCAGCTCAAACCCGTGTTCTTGCTCATTTGGCTGTGATTTTCGATCTCCTTGCTCAAAGCACCATTCTCCAAATGTTTTGGGGAAATTACTCCTTGGTAAGTGACTCCTCCATTGGTCCAATTAGTTTTTGCTCTAGTGCTTTATCCTTCGCGTATTCTTGCTACCTTGGTGACCCTGTTCTTGAGCTATAAAATTTGATTTTAGCTGGTCCCAAGTAGTTTTAGCGCGTGATACGGTCTCTAGGCACTAGTAGGAGCAGTTGCTACAAGTTGGGTTAATCCTTATTCACTTTTCTTTCGAAGTCTCTAAAAATTTCAGAATTTTTCACAGCTAGAAAAAGGAAGAGATGCGGAGGTTCTTGAGAGGCTCTTCAAGCCGTAACCCCAAGGAGGATGAGAAGAACCACCCCAAGTACGTAGTCCCTCCAGTCACAGAAGTTCGAGCGTGTGAGTGGCCAAGTGATGAATTTTTGCGCGCCGCTGGAATTTATGAAGACTTTTCTTACTTGGTGGAGAACGTAGGTCTTATTGCGTTCGTTGAAGATAAGTGCCCACAATATCTCCTCCTCACCAATATTTTCGTCCAAAGCTTCAACTTTTATCCGAGGAAGTATCCTCCCACGGTTGAGTTCATGATATACGATGTCCCCCAGTGCATGACGCTGCAGGATTTTTGCAATTTATGCAAATTACCTTATGTTGGGGATATCCGTGACCCTGGTCCATGGGACTTGGAGGATTTCATTGGTTCTATTGCTGTTGGAGAGGAGAGAGGAGTGTCTCGCGCTAGAATTGCTAGCATACATTTTCCCGTGCTTTGGTACTTCTCACTATTTGTGGGAAAATGTTTGATTAGCCGTGGGGAGGCTGGATCACTTAGTTCTCCCGACCTTGCGGTTTTGCGCGAAGGCCTTTATAAGGATAAGACTTATAGCTTGGGCGCTATAGTAGCTCAACTGTTGAACCTGAACCGTTCAAAAGGTATTGTCTATGGAGGTATCTATGCTACCCGTCTTGCCAGACACTTTGAGATACCCATTGGACTGGGAGAGGAAGGAGAGATGCTTCGCCTTGAGAAATATCTGGATTATGACAGCATGGTTCGCCATGATTTTCTGGATAGAGATGCTAGTAGACGGATGATTTATAACCTGGTGTTTAGTCAGGGTACTCGAGAGACTATTACTTTGCCTGCTCCTTCTTTGTTCAATCTTCATGCAGGCAGGTACACTATTATGCCCATGGACATCTACACATATTGGGGCTTGGCCCAACCACAGGCGCCCATGCCCGAGCCGCCAGTCGAGTACCAGACGCCAGTTTATCAGTGGGAGCCAGAGGAGCTCACACAGCAGTGGCATCCACAGTGTGCTCCGGAGTATCCTTGAGCTAGTTATTTAGACCAAGCTAGGCCAAAAGCCTAAGCTTGGGGGAGTACGTGTTCTCACCGACTTTACATTGATGCTTATGCTTTCATTTTGTTAGCCGGTGTTTACACTTTGCCACTGTATTATCCGTGCTAATTTATTTTCGTTTTCTTGTTTTCTTGTTTTGTATCCTTTTGATAAAACCCAAATAGATTTTTCTTTCTTCTTTTGCTTGTTGGGAGCTCTCCGGTGTAAATAGTTTTCTTTTTCTTTGTGTCAAGGTAGAAGATATTGGTTACAATGCTTAGTGGTTCTTACATGCTTACCTGCTTAGCTTTCAAAGAGCCATACTATTTTGTCTTCTCCTTTGTGTTTGCCTGCAGATTCAGCTTAGTCCAATGCGCTTATTATCGTTTTCATCGTTCGATCGTGCAAATGAAAGACAACAATGATGATATATGATGAAGTGACTGAGACTGAAAAGCTCGTATGAACTCTATCTATTTTGTTTTTGTAAATATGACTAGCTTGTCGACCCAGATTTAGCTTTTTTGTGAGAGAACCATGTTTGCAATGACAACTTAGAGATCATAGTTTCTGATGCCATGCTTATTTAGCTGAGAGCTTATAATGGTTTGTCTTGATTGCCAACATATATTTTGAGATGACTATGATGTAGTATGATAGGATGGTATTCTCCTTTGAATGTTTCAAGTGGCTTGACTTGGCGCATGTTCATGCATTTAGTTGAAACAAAATCAACATAGCCTCTATGATGTTCGTGTTCATGGTGATTTATATCATGTTCATGCTTGCATTCAATGTTAGTCAAACGCATTGCATCTTGATGACTGTTGTCACTCTCTAGTTGGTCGCTTCCTAGTCTTTTGCTAGCCTTCACTTGTACTAAGTGGGAATACTGCTTGTGCATCCACCTCCATAAACCCAAAAGTTTTTCCATGAGAGTCCACCATACCTACCTATTTGCGGTATCTACCTGCCGTTCCAAGTAAATTTGCATGTGCCATTCTCTAAACCTTCAAGAAATAAATCTGTTTTGTATGCCCGAACCACTCATGTGGTGACAGAGGTCTATTGGTATCTTCCATGCTAGGAGTGTTATCCTAGACATGTGTTTATTAACAGTCATTCACGATAAAGGGGCCGGTATTTGGGATGCCCTGTTCCACGCTTAAATCGAAAACATAACTCTAAAACAAGACTCCCCCCGGATTGATGTTAGTATGGACGGTACCCGAGGATTCGGCTAGCCGTGGAGTGTGATTGATTGGTGGTGGGGGAGTTAAAACTTTACTTTTCTGTTTGGGAACCACCTATAGCATGAGTAGCATGGAAGATATTGAGAACTCTTGGTCATTGCATTGACAATGGAAGCATGCCACCCAAAATTATTATCTCTGTTTTTAAAGCTTGAGCTCTGGCACCTCTGCAAATCAATGCTTCCCTCTACGAAGGGCCTGTCTATTTATTTTCTTGTCGAGTCATCCTCCTCTTTTATAAGCACCAATTAGATAGCACCTCTGTCATTTCTATGCTTTGCTTTTGATTGATATTGAGTTTGACTATGACTGGATCTTCGTTGTTATGAATTACAATGTTTAGTCAGCCCTTGATCTTTCAAAGTGCTCTGCATTTATGTTTTGCGGTCTCAGAAAGAGCTAGCGAGATACCACCTATTCATATTTCTTCATGCTTGTTTTGATTGAAGTGTTGGTATTTGAAACTCATTATTATTTGCTCGTTAGCTAATTATGCAATTGATATTAGTTTACTGTGAGACCTTCGTGTCATTTGCTTATGTGGTTAACTTGTGATCTTGCTGAAATTCTGGTTATGAGTTAGACATAGTTGGAACAACAAGATCAAATAGAGTTCGTCAAAGTTTTTCTTTCTCTCTCTCAGTTTGTCAACTGAGTTGCTTGAGGACAAGCAAGGTTTTAAGCTTGGGGGAGTTGATATGTCTCCAACGTATCTACTTTTCCAAACTCTTTTGCCCTTGTTTTGGACTATATTTTGCATGATTTGAATGGAACTAACCTGGACTCACGCTATTTTCAGCAGAATTGCCTTGGTGTTATTTTTGTGCAGAAATCAAAGTTCTCCAAACGTCCTAGAAATTTACGGGGAGCAGTTTTGGAAAATATCAAAAATACCTGCGCCAGGATCCACCTGAGGGGGTGGGCCAGTGGGCCACAAGCCCCTGCTCCGCCACCACCCCCCTGGTGGCGATGGGCAGGCTTGTGGGACCCACAGGCACCTGCCGCCCCCAATTCCAGCTCTATAAGTTGTCTTTCATCCCACAAAAAATAAAAAGAGAAGTTTTCATCGTATTTTCGATACGGAGGCGCCGCCACCTCCTGTTCTTCATCTGGAGGGCAGATCTGGAGTCCGTCTTGGGCTCCAGAGAGGGGAAATCGTCGCCATCGTCATCATCAACCTTCTTCCCTCTCCAGTTCCATGAAGCTCTTCGTCGTTCGTGAGTAATCTATTCGCAGGCTCGCTGGACGGTGATGAGTAGGATGAGATCTATCATGTAATCGAGTTACTTTTGATGGGGATTGATCCCTAGTATCCACTATGTTCTTAGATTTGATGTTGCTACTATTTTGCCATGCTTAATGCTTGTCACTAGGGCCCGAGTGCCATGATTTCAGATCTGAAATTATTATGTAGTCACCAATATATGTGTGTTTTAGATCCGATCTTGCAAGTTGTGGTTACCTACTATGTGTTATGATCCGGCAACCCCGGAGTGACAATAACCGGAACCACTCCCGGTGATGGCCATAGTTTGAGGAGTTCATGTGTTCACCAAGTGCTAATGCGTTGTCTGGTTCTTTATTAAAAGGAGAACCTTAATATCCCGTAGTTTCCTTTTGGACCCCGCTGCCACGGGAGGGATGGACAATAGATGTCATGCAAGTTCTTTTCCCTAAGCACGTATGACGACAAACAGAATGCATGCCTACATCACATTAACGAACGGGAGCTAGCCACATATCTCTCCGTGTTATAGTTGTTGCATGATGAATATCATCCAAACAAATCACCGACCCAATGCCTACGAGTTTGTACTACTGTTGCTACTGCTGTTACTTGTCTTGCTCTGCTCCTACTACTGTTGCTACTGCCGTTACTTGTCTTGCTCTGCTGCTACTACTGTTGCTACTGCTGTTACTTGTCTTGCTCTGCTGCTGCTACTACTATTGCTACTGCTGTTACTTGCTTTGCTCTGCTGCTACCGTTGGTACTACTGTCGCTTGCTGCTGTTGCTACTTGCTACTGCTGTCACTAATGTTGTTCCTTGCCACTGCTATTGCTCGTTACACTGCCGATACCCGCTACTTCGCTGTTACTACTTCGCTGTTACTATTGTGCTTGCAGATTCTAATATTTCAGGTGTGGTTGAATCTAACAAATTCAACTGCTAATACTTGAGAATATACTCTCACCCCCTGACTGGCGTACCTACAAATTGGGTCGAATACTCTACCCTTGAAAACTGTTGCGAACCCACGCGCTCGTGGGCCATCAACAACATTCTTCCAGTTTCATTGCCGGAGAGTGCTATCAGCATTCTTCTAGTGCCATTGCAGGAGAAGGTTAGTTGTTATAAGCATTCGTCTAGCTAACACAAGAGATTGCAGGATCAGCACTTTTCTGGAGCCATTGCTAGAGAAGCACAGCTGACGTCAATGTGAAAAGTTCAGATCTTACATACTTGACTCCAAAGTCACTATTCACTCTCATCATGCTGCTATTAAGTACCTCATGGAGAAGAAGACGCTAAGCCTAGGCTTATCAGATGGGTTCTCCTGCTACAGGAATTTGATTTGCACGTCGTTGACCGAAAGGGTGCTGATAACCCTATAGCAGATAACTTGTCTAGGCTAGAGAATGTCCTTGATGACCCACTACATATTGATGATAGCTTTCCTGATGAGAAACTAAATGTCATCCGCACTTCACATAGTGCACCGTGGTATGCCGATTATGCAAACTATATTGTAGCCAAATACATACCACCCAGTTTCACCTATCAGCAAAAGAAGAAATTCTTCTTGATTTGAGACACTACTTTTGGGATGATCCTCACCTTTATAAGGAAGGAGTAGATAGTGTTATTAGACGTTGTGTGCCTGAACATGAATAGGGACAGATCCTACAGAAGTGTCATTCCGAAGCCTACGGAGGACACCATGCTGGAGATAGAACTGCCCATAAGGTATTGCAATTAGGTTTCTATTGGCCCACTCTCTTCAAGGATGCCCGTAAGTTTGCCTTGTCTTATGACGAATGCCAAAGGATAGGGAACATCAGTAAGTGTCAAGAGATGCCTACGAACTATTGACTTGTCATTGAACCATTTGATGTCTGGGGCTTTGATTATATGGGACCCTTCCCGAGTTCCAATGGGTATACTCACATCTTAGTTGCTATGGATTACGTTACTAAGTGGGTAGAAGCTATCCCCACTAAAAATGCTGATCACCACACCTCTATTAAGATGCTTAAAGAAGTCATATTCCCAAGATTTGGAGTCCCTAGATACTTGATGACTAATGGCGGTTCACACTTCATTCATGGTGTTTTCCGCAAGTTGCTAGCTAAGTATGATGTCAACCATAGAGTTTCATCTCCTTATCATGCTCAGTCTAGTGGTCAAATGGAGTTGAGTAATAGGGAGATCAAGTTGATCCTTCAAAAGACCGTCAATAGATCTCGAAAGAACTGGTCTAGCAAACTTGACGATGCACTATGGGCTTATAGGACTGCTTATAAGAATCCCATGGGCATCTCACCGTATAAAATGGTTTACGGTAAGGCCTGTTGATGGGGTTATAGTCCTAGGGTAGGGTCATAGGCCTGCCCTGTAGGTCCTACCCAAGGACTACCCCTCACAAAGGACAAGGCCCTTAGTCAGCTCCGACTGAATTAAGGACTCCCCATCGTCCAGTCGGTAACAGGTCCTCAGTTATCCAGTCGGAGACTAGCATTCGGAGGATATCAAGCTAACCGACTGGCTACCACTCGGTACATCGTAACCTCCCTGGAGGGAAACGGTCGTACGTTTCCAGATGCATTTATTAGCGTTTAGGGCGTACGTTACCTGTAACGTATGCATTCAATAGCCACTACTCCACCCCTATACCGGAACCGTTGTGGAGGGTAGCGCACTCTTTATAAGCCACCCTACCCCGCTGGTAGAAGGGTTAGCAACTCATTGTATTCCATATTTCCACTCGACAACAAGCTCCCTGAGCACTGAGACGTAGGGCTATTACCTCCACCGCAGAGGGGCCTGAACTCATACAACCTCGCCGTAGCTAAGGCTCTGCCCATCCTTTTCGTACCCTACACATCTACTGTCAGGCTTATACCCACGACAGTTGGCGCCCACCGTGGGGCAGGCGTCTAAGCGACTTGCGGTGAGTTGGCGACTACTTCCTTTCGTCATGTCGTCCGGTGGAGGTTCGAGCATGGGTCACCAGATCTTCTTCGGCGCTCTCTCCTTCATCGTCGACGTCGAGGCGCTTCCCCGTCGCGGGCTTCGGGATGCGCCCCTCGACGTCGAGGCGCTTCCCCATCGCGGGGCTACGCACTTCCATGCTGGCGCCCGCGGCATTCTTCTTCTCCAGCAGTCGGCTCCGGTGTCGACCTACACCGCCGTCACGCGCCGCATCAAGTGGTCCCGCCGTCCGCGGCTCCAGTGTTGGGTGCAACACGCCCAGGCGCGCCAGAACGCGTCTTCACAAGTGGCGGTTCTAGAGTCAGTTGTGGTTGCCCCGCCGTCCCAGCGCTCGGGCTCGGTTCCGACTAAGTTTCCTTCCGAGTACGCGGGTCGCGGGCCTGCAGCAGAAGTACACATGGCCAATTCCCATGAAGACCCCCGTCAAGCTGGCCAGAACGAGCACGGGATCGGCGAAGCGTCCGGCGCGCGTCGTCCGCCTCGCCGTTCTACCAGTCGGCACACTCGGCGGAGCAACGTGGAGCTGTTCCGCACACCCCTCCTCAACTTGGCTGCGGCTGCCAAGATAGCCGATTCCCTCCAGCCGACTGATTCATAGGCTGGTAGAGGGATCGAGCAGATCCGAGCCCTGTTGCACACGGCGCAGCAGCATAATTTGGCGGTCTCCCAGTCGCACAACAGGATCTATAATAGTTCTGTTCATGCGAATACGCATCGGTCGGTTCACAGCCCTGGTTCCCATCAGCGGCACAGAGGAGGTAGCCGTTCCATAAATCACGAAGATCGCTGCCGTTCACGCACCCCTCCGTGGGGTGGGCCCTACGGGCCCCGACATCATGATGATCGGTGTTCAGTCAGTGACACTTACGACCCAAGGCCCGACGCAAGAGGGCATATCGCCCAGCGGAGGGTCGACAAGGGCCGGGCCCACCGCGATGGTCGCGATATTGACCGTCCGAGTGGAAGTAGGGCCATCATTTCTAGTGCCGAGTGTTTCAGTCGAGCCATCCGTTCGGCTGACATCCCTCCCAACTTCCGATTGGCGACAGGAATTAGCAAGGTTACAGGAGAGTCCAAGCCAGAAACGTGGCTGGATGACTACCGAGTGGCAGTCCAGATCGGAGGAGGGGACGACCATGTCGCCATGAAGCACCTCCCTCTGATGCTCGACGGCTCGGCTCGAGCGTGGTTGAACCAGTTGGCCCCCTCAAGGATCTACAGCTGGGCAGATCTGGCCCGGGTGTTCATCAGGACCTTCGAAGGGACGTGCAAGCGCCATGCTGGCCTCGTGGAGCTCCAGCACTGCGTCCAGAAGCAGAATGAGCCCCTGCGCGACTTCATCCAGCGTTGGACAACTCTCTACCACACGGTGGAGAACGTCACCGAGCATCAAGCAGTTTGCGCCTTCAAGGCAGGCGTGCGGTTCAGGGATCTGTACCTTAAGTTTGGCCAAACAGGCAACATCTCCATGAGCAAGATGATGGAGATAGTGACACGCTATGCAAATGGCAAAGAAGAGGACCTCATCCGAAGCGGCAAGCACAAAACAGTCGCTGAAGGAGATGGGGGCAACACTCGGAAGCAGAAGCAGAAAGCTCTGACTGCTCCGCAAGCGGAAGCTGCAGCCGTAACGAATGCCAAGTTCAAGGGCAAAGGGAAGGCTCAGTTCACCCGCAAGAAGAAGCAGTTCAATAACCCCATCCTGGACCAGCCATGTCCGGTTCATACGAAGATGGACGAAGAGGGCAACCCCATATATGCGAAGGATACCACTCGACAGTGTCGCCTCCTGATCCAGGGGGTTCAGCGAAGGGCAACCGAGTGAGAAGGACCATGAACAGGATGAGGAGGATAAGGAGGATCCGTTCCCCCAAGTCCATGCAAGCCTTATGATTTTTCTGACGTCAAGAGCAACAGTCGACTGAAGCTGGTGAACAGAGAGGTGAACATGGCCACCCCTGCCAGCCCCAAGTTCCTCAAATGGTCCCAGACTGCGATCACCTTTGACCAGTCGGATCATCCAGCACATGTACCCACCCCGGGGAGACAGGCTTTGGTCGTCGACCCGGTGGTGGAAGGAGTCCGACTGCGCAAAGTTCTCATGGATGGCGACATCGGCTTAAACATCATGTACGCTGACACACTCAAGGGGATGGGCATCCCGATGTCCAAACTCAGCGAGAGCAGCATGCAGTTCCATGGACTTGTCCCTGGACGGAAGGCTAAGTCACTCGGCCAGATCGCGTTGGACGTCGTTTTCGGCTCCGACAAGAACTTCCACAAGGAAAAGATGACGTTCGAAGTGGTCGACTTCCAGAGCGCTTATCACACAATTCTGGGCTGCCCAGCGTATGCATGTTTCATGGCTCGACCATGTTACGTATACCTGAAGCTGAAGATGCCAGGCCCGAAGGGTGTGATCACCATCACGTGCAATCGACAGCGAGCCGAAGAGTGCCTCCAGCAGGGATCAAGAATCGCCGACCAGCAAATGGCCGTCCTCGAGCTCGACGAGTACAAGAAAACAGTCGACCCCGCCGACCTCATGCGCTCGAAGAAGCCAGATTCAGAGTCTGCATTTCAGTCGGCGGGAGAAACAAAGAAGGTCAGCATCCACCCGACGGACGCCACTACTGCCCCGACGAATATCTCCACCACCCTCGATCCTAAATAGGAAGCCGAGCTCACCCAATTCCTCCATGAGAACTGGGACATCTTCGCATGGAAGCCCTCTGACATGCCAGGTGTACCCAGGGAGTTGGCTGAGCACCGACTGCACGTGGATTCCACTGCTCGGCCTGTCCGAGAGCGCCTGCGCCGGTCTGCCGTGCACAAGAGGAAGGCAATCGGGGAAGAGGTGGCCAAGCTGTTGGCGGCCAACTTCATTCGCGAGGTTCACCACTCCGAGTGGCTCGCCAATGTTGTCATGGTGCCCAAGAAGGACAAGTCACTCCGAATGTGCATCGACTTCAAGCATCTCAATAAGGTCTGCCCAAAAGACCATTTTCCGCTCCCCCGCATAGATCAAGTTGTCGATTCGACTGCGGGTTGCGAGCGTCTGTCATTTCTTGATGCCTACTCGGGCTATCATCAGATCCGTCTGTATGGTCCCGATGAGTTAAAAACAGACTTCATCACCCCATTCGGGTGCTTCTGCTACATCACTATGCCATTCGGTTTGAAGAATGCAGGAGCTACCTTTATGCGCATGATCCAAAAATGTCTCCTCGACCAGATCTGTCGGAATGTGGAGGCGTATATGGATGATATCGTAGTCAAGGCACGCAAAGGTTCCGACCTGCTGACTGACTTGTGAGAAACATTCGCCAACCTTCGTAGGTACGATATCAAGCTCAACCCCGCCAAATGTTCATTCGGCGTTCCCAGCGGAAAGTTACTCGGTTTCTTCGTTTCCGAACGAGGGATCGATGTCAACCCCGAAAAGATCGGGACCATCGTCCGAATGGAGAGGCCGGTCAGAATACACGACGTTCAACGGCTCACGGGTTGCCTAGCGGCTTTGAGCAGGTTCATCAGTCGACTCGGCGAGAAAGCGCTTCCTCTGTACCGACTCATGAAGAAATCAGATACCTTCGAGTGGACAGACGAAGCCCAAGTCGCATTCGACGACCTCAAAGTCCTACTTTCCACCCAGCCGGTTCTTACTGCTCCACTCAGTAAAGAGCCCCTTCTTCTGTATATCGCGGCTACAAATCAAGTCGTCAATACTGTTCTTACAATCGAACGAGAAGAAGAAGGCAAAGCATACAAAGTTCAGCGGCCAGTGTACTATGTCTCCGAGGTCCTGACTCCTTCCAAGCAGAGGTATTCCCACTATCAAAAACTTATCTACGAGATTTACATGACTACGAAGAAGGTGGCCAATTATTTCCAAGACCACTCGGTGTCTGTCGTTTCTGATGCTCCATTGTCGGAAATTCTCCACAATCGAAACACGTCAGGCCGAGTGGCGAAGTGGGCGATGGAGATGCTGTACTGTGATATCAAGTTCGAGGCCAAGAAAGCTATTAAGTCTCAAGCTCTGGCTGACTTCATAGCAGAATGGGTAGAACAACAGCAACCGACCCACATCTACTCGGCCCATTGGACAATGTTCTTCGATGGGCCCAAGATGTTGAATGGCTCCGGCGCTGGCGTTGTGATCATATCACCAAAGGGTGACAAACTCAAGTACGTGCTATAGATACACTTCGATTCCTCCAACAATGAGGCAGAGTATGAAGCTCTCCTCTACGGGTTGCGTATGGCCATCTCACTCGGCGTCCATCGCCTGATGGTCTATGGCGATTCAGATTTGGTGGTCAATCAAGTGATGAAAGAGTGGGACGTCAGGAACCCCACCATGAGTAGATACTGCAATGCAGTGAGGAAGCTTGAGAAGAAGTTTGAAGGTCTAGAACTTCACCATGTTCCGAGACTGAAGAACCAAGCAGCGGATGAGTTGGTGAAACTTGGATCCACTCGGAGACCAGTCCCGAGTGACGTCTGCCTCGAGCACCTCCACCTTCCCTCAGTCAAAGAAGATCCTTTTACAAAGGAACTAGTACAACCAAAGAGTTCAACAGATCCGACTGAAGTCGATGTACCTGCTATGGTTGATCTGGTCATGGAGATTCTTGCTGTCGTCCCCGATTGGACTGTGCCGATCATTGCATATATCCTGAGGCAGGAACTACCAGAAGACGAAGTCCAGGCCAGACAGATAGTCCGCAGGTCAAAGTCGTTCACTGTCATTGATGGCCAATTGTACAAAGAAATTATCTCAGGCGTTCTTCAACGATGCATCTCCCCAGAGGAGGGGCAGCTGATTCTGGAGGATATTCACTCGGGGACCTGCGGTCATCACGCTTCTTCGAGAGCAATCGTCGCCAAGGCATTCAGGGCTGGTTTCTTCTGGCTGCAGGCTAACGAGATGGCTAAAGATATGGTTGACCGATGTGAGGGCTGCCAGTTCTACTCTAATAAGTCCCACAAGCCGACGTCTGCGTTGAAGACGATCCCTCTTGTGTGGCCGTTTGCAGTGTGGGGATTAGATACAGTCGGTCCATTCAAGACAGGCCAAGGTGGATACACACATCTGTTGGTGGCAGTCGACAAGTTCACGAAATGGATCGAAGCCAAGCCCATCAAGAAGCTCGATGCCTCAACAGCTGTCAAGTTTGTCAGGGACATCATCTTCAGATTCGGTGTACCTCATAGCATAATCACGGACAACGGGACAAACTTTGATTCGGACAGATTCAAAGGTTTTTGTGCAAGCCAAGGTATCCGAGTGGACTTTGCTTCCGTGGCGCACCCGCAGTCCAATGGACAAGCAGAGCGGGCGAACAGACTTATTTTGCAAGGTTTGAAGCCCCGACTCCTGCGAGAGATAGGACATGCCACTAGCGCTTGGGTTACCGAGCTACCTTCAGTGCTTTGGGGACTTCGCACAACCCCGAACAGATCTACAGGGCGATCACCGTTCTTCCTCGTTTATGGAGCAGAAGCGGTCCTTCCGAGTGACTTGCTTCACAATGCGCCACGAGTCGAACTCTTCTCCGAAGCTGAAGCAGAACAAGCAAGGCAAGACGGAGTGGATCTTTTAGAGGAGGAGAGCGAGATGGCACTGACTCGCTCAACCATTTATCAACAAGATCTGCGGCGTTTTCACGCGCGACACGTCAGGAGTCGTACGTTCCAAGCAAGCGACCTGGTGCTCCGAGTAGATCAGCAAAGACCTCACAAGTTGGCTCCTGCCTGGGAAGGACCCTTCATCATCTCCAAGGTGCTGAACAATGGAGCATACGGACTCTACAACGTCGACAGGGAGACAGACGAGCCGCAAGCATGGAACGGAGATCTCCTGAAGCGCTTCTACACGTGACCGTCGACTGAAGCAATGTAAAGAACAAGTATTGGTGAAATAATATAAAGCAGATTGAGTTTTTTGCAGGTTCAAAGTTCTTCCGCGGTCGCAGACTACGGTCTCAAAAAAAAAACTCGGGGACTTAGCTGCGATCCAGAATCGCCTAAGTATTAACCTTCTCCGAGGGTGCACTTAACGTCACACTCGGGGGCTTAGCTGCGATCCCGAATCGCCTAAGTATTAACTTTCTCCGAGCATGCACTTAACGTCACACTCGGGGACTTAGCTGCGATCCAGAATCGCCTCAGTATTAACTTTCTCCGAGCGTGCACTTAACGTCACACTCGGGGACTTAGCTGCGATCCAGAAATACAACTCGGTGATCATACACATCCAATCGGAAATTCCACGGACCCTCAATGAGGCTCATGCAGATGTCAAGACAACTGACATGTTCCGAATGTTTGCCTTTGGCTTCACCAAGAAACGCCAAACAAAAACTCGAGTCAAAATTGCAACAGAAGGGCAAAAGATTCGATTCAAAGTTCAACCAAAGATAGTGGCTCGGTGTGGATCAAGCTTACCCACACCGAAACAAGAATGTGACGGCCAACAGCAGTGGCCAAAGTTTCTTACAGATCAACACTCGGCATACCAAGGATAAAAGTGTCTTACGCATCATCTGGATTAACACCAGGACTGGAGGGCTCTACGAACGTGTCCAGATCAATACCGTCGGCGATGCGGGTGGCACTTTCAAGGAAGGTTTCCATGAAGTCTTCGAATCGAAGTTTCTTCGTGTTGGCGAACTTCAATGTCTTCAGCTTCTCCTCGCGCACCTCCTTGCAATGGACTCGGACCAGGGACAGAGCAACATCTGCACCACAACGAGCTGCAGATTTCTTCCACGACTGCACTCGGTTCGGAATCTCCTCCAGTCGAGTCATCAGGTTCTCCATCTCCTGCCGCGATTCATCTTCAGGCCAAAGATCCTTGTCGATTCGGCCGACGACTTCTCTCAGTCGACCGATGAAAGGACCAACTTTGCCCACGCGGATGTGCGCACGGAGCAGATCCCGATTGGCGTCCTCGCCGAGTGGAACGTTCTCGAGAATCGACCGCTCCACATCAGCTGCTTCAGCTTCAGCGTCAAAGCAAAAATCTGCGACAACAGGACAAGCAAACAATAAGCGCCGAGTGTGACGCGCATAACACAACCACTCGGAAAAAGCAGGACTTACCAGCCAGACGCGTCATCATCTGCCGAGCCCAGTCGCTGACGTATTTCTCCTGTGCTCTGCACCGTTTGTTCAGCACGTCCATTTGTCCCATCAGGGCAGTCCTTTGTGTCCCCATCTTTTCAACTTCCTCAGTCAACACCTTGTTCGCTTCACGAGCCTGCTCCAATGACTTCTCTCATCCCGCCAGAGCATCTTTCATGCCAGCCATTGCAAGCAGCGCCGCATCAAGCTCACCAGCTAACTGATTCTTCTCCGGCCTGAGAGTCTCATAGGCTGTTCCCATTTCACAAGTTTTCTGCCAGCAAACACCAAGGGACAATCAGAAAATTCAAAAATAGAAGTCTAAGTTCTTCAGACCCCTGCCGACGCAAGCAGTCGACAGCGGTCTCGGGGACTACACCCAGTGGGTTCACTAAGGGTGACCCCAGTGGCATGCAACTCAAGCAGGCCCGCCCTATTGAGATGCATGTTACCACCTACGCCTATGAGGCCAATACTACCCGACCTGAGTACAAATTACTCTCAGGGACTCTTACAGTAAGTGCACTCCGAGTGCCACAACTGCTCGCAGTCGGTCATGTTATTTACAGATCTGATCAAAGCAAAGACAATATGTATAAAGACAACTGCCGGTGCAAGCACTCGACAGAAGGCTCGGGGACTACACCCACTGGGTTCACTCAGAGTGAACCCATTGCAAACAACAGATGCTATCCAAAAACACCCAGTGGGTTACAAGAGAAAAGTAAATACTTACTAGCCCACTTACTCGGATATCATCCCGCAGCTCCAAGCCCCGCTGATACAAGGATGCGACGGAGTCGTAGGCCCTCTTGGCTTCTCCAGCCATCAGCTCCGCCTGCACCATGGCTCCCTTGGCCGCTCCCACCTGCTCCTCCGGGAGATGCTGGATGTTGAACTCGACATTCGACGAGCCTCGCATCATCGAAAGTTCCTGAGCCATCCCAAGGTCCGCTCCTGTCGGCTCTTCAACCACCAGCGCCGGTTCAGTCGATGGCAACGCCTCAGTCGGCAGCATGTCGGCAGCGAGAGTAGCAACAGGCGGAGCAGCCTCAAGAACAGGCTCCGCAGCTTGTTCAGCTCTCCCCTGATCATCCTCGTCCACGCAAATCGCCCCTGATAGACCGAACGGCGCGAGATCTCAGAAAAAGAAAGAGGCAGAACCTACGATAGAATTCGAGATGCGATAGGATAAAACACTCGAAGTCACAACAACGCACCTGGCTGGGACCAGACGACGTTGTCCGTGTCCATGGGGTCATCCTCCTGGCGCGCCGGAGAGGTGACAGAAGTAGCGACTCTGTCGAGTGAAATCCATTCGACCAATGAACTGGAATTCACTCGGATATCAGAAGGAATTAGAAGATCGATACACTTACGTGGAGGTGACGGGGACAACAACCCTCATCTGCGGCAGAGCCTTCCGAGGTTTGGACCCACTCGGTTTGGCCGCCTTGGAAGACTGACCCGCAGGCTCAGCGGCAGCATCCCTGGCCCTCTTGGTGCTCCGAGCACTCGGGACCATCGGGGCAGTGGGCGGAGCACTCGAAGATGCTGGAGGGACCGAGGGAACGGCAGGCTTCTGTCGGCGCTTGGACCGATGCTCTGATTGCGGAGGCGGCGAGTCCTGCTCTTCGTCTTCCTCCTCTTCCCCGCTAGTCTCTTCCTCCGACTCCCCGCTGTCGGAGACATACTCAGCGCTCTCCACGCTGCCTTCCTGGCTGCCTTCCTCCTCCTGGGCCGGGTTCCCATTCGAGACGGGAGAAAACCAGTTGGTCCACTCCTGCATAAAATTCAGTCGGCGACATCAGACGTCACACAGAGTTCAAGCAAACGATAAGATTAAGACAGTTAGGAGCACTCGACAAGTGCCACTCACCTGATTCGGAGGAGGATTATCCGCGCAGAAAGGCTTCACTCGCCGAGATCCTTTGGGATTCTCGCAGGGGCCTGTGATCTGGAGCACCCACGAGGTCACCTTCTCCTCAGTCACGCCCACAACGTTGGTCCGAGTGGAATCCTCGGGCCCCGTATAATGCCACATGGCGTGGTCGCGAGCCTGCAGGGGTTGGATACGCCGACCGAGGAAGACCTCCAGCAAGTCTATGCCAGTGACCCCCCTCCTGACGACATCTACGAGTGCTTCGACCAGAGGCTGGATGTCGTTCTTCTCCGCCCTCATGAGCGCGAGCTGCTTAGGTGGGGCGGGCCGATCTAAGCTAAAGGGAGGCAGCCCTGTCGAAGCATTCGGACAGGCGATATCCTGGCAGTAGAACCACGTCGACTGCCTGTTCCTGACCGACTCACTTAGCTGGAGGGTAGGATAACTGCTCCGACTCTTTTTCTAGAAACCTAAGCCCCTGCGGGGCTGGAGAAGATGTGTTTTATCATCCGACTGGCTGAGTCGTTTGATGGTTTGGGATCTAACAGAAAATATGTGCTTGAACAGCCCCCAATGGGAAGGACAGCCAATGAAACACTCGCACAGAACTCTAAAAGCAGAGAGATGAGCAATGGCGTTCGGGGGAAAGTGGTGAAGTTTTGCCCCGAAGTGATTCATGATGCCCTTGAAGAAAGGATGCGGGGGCAAGGAGAAACCTCGATAGACGTGGCTGAGCAGCAAGACGCGCTCCCCCTCCCGGGGCGCCGGCTCGACCTCGTTCTCCGCCGACAACCTCCAAGACTTGTGCACGATCATCCCATGCTCAACCAGCTGCAGCAGATCCCCCTCCGTCACCGTGGAGGGGAGGAAGTCACCTTGAATCCACCCTGCCGGCAGCGGCCACTACCGCCGCTGAGCAGGAGCCGCCGCCTTCCCCTTCTTCTTCCTCGCCTCCATCTTGCTGGTCTGACCCTTGGTCATGGCGGAAACTGCGAACCCGCGGGAGGAAGGAGGAGGGAGGAGTGTAGAGGTGCTGGAGGTGGCGAGAGAGACGGAGCAGGCGAAGGCAAGAGATTCGACGAGCGTAACGAAGAACCCTCGCCGCCGAGATTTAAGTAGGGTTCCGACTGGGTCGCTGGCAGGTGGGCCCGAAACCTTATCCCCCGACCCACCACGGTGATATTAGTGGAGAGGTTGAAGGCGCGAGAATCGAGGCGTCAGGCGCTACTCGAGCGTGATGGCGTCATCCCCGCTGAGCGTGCGGAACCCGAAATTTGAGATCTCAGAAAATCCGCCGCTGTCAGTTGACCGGTCGCGTCAAAAGATGCCGTAGAAGCACTCGGCTTCCAACAGTCTGTTTCGCGAGTACTTCCACTCGGATCGTTGGTCAGAAAAGATGAAATGGATTGAGGCAAGCAACGCCCAAGCCAAGCCCGCTCCAATCGGATCGAAACTTCAAACATCGCTTCGTCGTTCCAACCCCAATCCATCCGGGGACTAATGATGGGGTTATAGTCCTAGGGTAGGGTCATAGGACTGCCCTGTAGATCCTACCCAAGGACTACCCCTCACAAAGGACAAGGCCCTTAGTCAGCTCCGACTGAATTAAGGACTCCCATCGTCTAGTCGGTAACATGTCCTCAGTTATCCAGTCGGAGACTAGCATTCGAAGGATATCAAGCTAACCGACTGGCTACCACTCGGTACATCGTAACCTCCCTGGAGGGAAACAGTCGTACGTTTAAAGGTGCATTTATTAGCGTTTAGGGCGTACGTTACCTGTAACGTTTGCATTCAATCGCCACTACTCCACCCCAATACCGAAACCGTTGTGGAGGGTAGCGCACTCTTTATAAGCCACCCTCCCCCGTTGGTAGAAGGGTTAGCAACTCATTGTATTCCATATTTCCACTCGACAACAAGCTCCCTGAGCACTGAGACGTAGGGCTATTACCTCCACCGCAGAGGGGCCTGAACTCATACAACCTCGCCGTAGCTAAGGCTCTGCCCATCCTTTTCGTACCCTACACATCTACTGTCAGGCTTATACCCACGACACCTGTCATCTACCTCTTGAGCTGGAACACAAAGCTTATTGGGCAATCAAAGAGCTCAACTTTGATTTCAAACTTGCCGGTGAGAAGCGGTTGTTTGATATTAGCTCATTAGTTGAATGGAGGACCCAGGCATATGAGAATGCCAAGTTGTTCAAGGAAAAGGTTAAGAGATGGCACGACAAACGAATACAGAAACGAGATTTAAACATAGGTGATCATTTCTTGCTATACAATTCTCGTTTGAGATTCTTTGTAGGCAAGCTTCTCTCTAAATGGGAAGGTCCCTATGTTATCGAGGAAGTATATCGTTCCGGTGCCATCAAAACCAATAACACGGAAGGAAATTTTCCTAGAGTGGTAAATGGGCAAAGAATCAAATATTACATCTCTGGTACTCCCATAAATGTTGAGACGAATATCATCAATGTCAAAACTCCAGAGGAGTACATAAGGGATGTTTGTTAGCCTGTTTCAGACCTTGAAAACAAAGATGTATCTGTTTCGGCAAGAAATTGGACTCCGATACTTTTCCAATAGGAAATTTGTTCCGTTTTGGAATTTTTGGAAAATTAGAAAAATAAAAAGCAGTCCGGAGAGCGAACGAGGCGGCCACAAGCCCTGCCACCGCCCCCTACCCCCTGGTGGCGGAGGGCAAGCTTGTGGGCACCTCGTGTGCCTCTCGGACTATGTTTTCTTGCGGAGGACTCCTTCTGGCCTAGAAAAAAAACAATATATGGTCGCCCGAAGGTTTTGATCTCCGTATCGCGTAGTTTTCCTCTGTTTTTGTTTCTAGCCTGTTTCTGTGACAGATCTAGATCATCATGACTTCCCCAAATGCTCCTAAGGACAAGATCTTCGAGAAGGTCATCAATCCCTACCTCACGGAAGTGCTGAAACACCCTCAATCTATCAAGGTGAGCGAGGGGATGTTGCACATCCGTGATGTTGAGGGGCCTAAGAAGACCGGAAGCATGGAGACGAGGCTCGAAGCAATGGAGCAACAAGTCTTCAAGTGCCAAGGGATGGTGGAGCGTGGACTCAACGCCAACCACACGATGATCACAGAGTTCACTAGCAATCACAAGATGGATGGCATTGATATTGGGAAACACCTCTCCAGGCTCTATGATAGGGTTGATCAACTTCAGGGCCAGATCTATGACCTGCAGAATCAAAACCGTGAGTATAAGTACAGATTTGAATCAATAAGGTTGGCTGCAGATTTGAGGATTCCGGCAACTCGTTCATCCTGCCATGATGGAGCACCTATGCCTTGGAAGACGGGGGATTAGACTACTCCAACAACAACACCACCATCACCACCAAAGGAAGACAACTAAGCAATGGTATGGGCAATCCCCTTGGCTTCTGCCAAGCTTGGGGGAGTTTCCCTGGTATCATATCACCTTTATATCTTTTGCTTTTACCTTTGTTTTAGTTCTTTCCTTTTCAGTTTTTATTTCTTCTTTTAGAGGAATAAGTTTTTAGTATTTAGTTTGATTCTTTTGCTTTTGTCTCTCCCTCGAGGTATTCGAGCTTACGAGCTATATAATAAAGAGTATCTTAGTCAAGGGCTTTGCTTTGTGCCATGATCAAAAAGTATGAAAAGAACGATAGCATGAAAGATCATGAGACGATCTTATGGAAAGTGATAACTTCACTTATGACACGTATGATGATTGAAACTTGTTGAGAAAAAATCAACATAGACCTCAGTCATTGTTGCAATTAATAAGAAGTAATAAGGAAAGAGAGGTTCACATATAAATATATCATCTTAGACACATTTACAATTGTGAGCACTCACCAAACTATTACATGCCTAGGAGTAGATATTGGACAAGGAAGACAACATAATGAATTGTGTTTGCTTGGTTCCAAACATTGTTATATGATTAGATATCCCTTAGCATGTGACGATTGCTTCCACCTCATATTAGCCAAAACTCCCGCACAAAGTAGAGATACTAGTTGTGCATCCATAAACCTCCAATTAGTTTTGCCATGAGAGTCCACCATACCTACCTATGGATTGAATAAGATCCTTCAACTAAGTTGTCATCGGTGCAAGCAATAAAAATTGCTCTCTAATATGTATGATCTATTAGTGTGTGGAAAATAAGCTTTTACGAACCTGTGATGAGGAAGACATAAAAGCGACAGACTGCATAATAAAGTTCTTTATCACACGAGGCAATATAAAGTGACGTTCCTCCGCACTAAGAGGACACGCATTCAAACCTCAAAAGTGCATGACAACTTATGCTTCCCTCTGCGAAGGGCCTATCTTGTACCTTTACTTTTTTCCCTTGTAAGAGTCATGGTGATCTTCACCAATTCCCTTTTTGCCTATGTCTTGGCTACCGTCACATGCTTGGGAAAGATCTATATTCATATATCAACTTGGAGTTGAGTACTTATGCTTTATTGTTGTTGACTTTACCCTTGAGGTAAATGCTTGGGAGGCAAAACTATAAGCCCCTATCTTCCTCTGTGTCCAGCTGAAACTTTGACACCATGAATACCACGTGAGTTGTAACAATTGTGGAAAAAAAAAGAGATGATTGAGTATGTGGGTTTGCCTTACAAGCTCTTATTTGACTCTTTCACATGTTGTGATAAATTGCAATTGCTTCAATGATTGTGGACTATGGTTGGTTACTTCTCGGTAAGGTTTTTGCTTCATGCTTTGCTTTGCGAAGCAATTGTTACTTTCCCATAAGAATCTTTATGCTTTATTGCTGTCCTATGTGTGATCATGATGCCCTCATGTCCGTATTATGTTTTATGGACATGTTTATGAAACTTGGGTTTCGCTTGAGGACAAGCGAGGTCTAAGCCTAGAGGAGTTGATACGCCCATTTTGCATCATGCTTTCATGTTGATATTTATAGCCTTTTGGGCTCTTATATTACTTGTGGTACCATATTTATGCCTTTTCTCTCTTATTTTGCAAGGATTATTTGAAGAGGGAGAATTCAGGCAGCTGGAATTCTGGACTGGAAAAGGAGCAAATCCTAGTCCACTATTCTGCACATCTCCAAATGCCCTGAAAATTTACGTGGATTTTTTCTGGAATATATTTAAAAATACTGGGCGAAAGAACTACCGGAGGGGGGCCACCAGGGCTCCACAAGCTTGCCCACCGCCACCACCCCCCTGGTGGCGCAGGGCAGGCTTGTGGGCTGCCTGACGGCCCACTAGCTCCCCCCTTTTGCTATATGAAGGGTTTTGGTCTGGAAAAAAATCAAGAGGGAGCTTTTTCATGGTTTCGCCGCCGCTACGAGGCGGAACTTGAGCAGATCCAATCTAGAGCTCCGGGAGGACGATCCTGCCAGGGAAACTTCCCTCACGGAGGAGGAAATCGTCGCCATCGTCATCACCAACACTCCTCTCATCGGAGGGGAGGCATCTTCATCAGCACCATCTCCTCTCCAATCCCTAGTTCATCTCTTGTAACCAATCTTCATCTCACGACTCCGATTGGTACTTGTAACGTTGCTAGTAGTGTTGATTACTCTTTGTAGTTGATGCTAGTTGGATTACTTGGTGGAAGAGTTTATGTTCAGATCCTTCATGCTATTCATTACACCTCTGATCATGATTATTAGTATGTTTTGTGAGTAGTTACTTTTGTTCCTGGGGACATGGGATAAGTCATGTTAATAATAGTCATGTGAATTTGATATTCGTTCGGTATTTTGATATCATGTATGTTGTTTTTCCTCTAGCGGTGTTATGTAAACGTCAACTACATAACACTTCACCATATTTGGGCCTAGAGGAATGCATTGGGAAGTAGTAAGTAGATGATGGGTTGCTGGAGTGACAGAAGCTTAAACCCTAGTCTATACGTTGCTTCGTGAGGGGCTGATTTGGATCCACTAGTTTAATGCAATGGTTAGACTTTGTCTTAATTGTTCTTTTGTAGTTGCGGATGCTTGCGAGAGAGGTTAATCATAAGTGGGATGCTTGTCCAAGTAAGGGCAGTACCCAAGTGCCGGTCCACCCACATATCAAACTATCAAAGTAACGAACGCGAATCATATGAACATGATGAAACTAGCATGACAGAAATTCCCGTGTGTCCTCGGGAGCGTTTTTCCTTCTATAAGACTTTGTTCAGGCTTGTCCCTTGCTACAAAAGGGATTGGGACACTTGTTGCACCGTTGCTACTACTTGTTACTTTTTACTCTTTGCTTGCTACGTTTCACCTCGCTACACAATCACTTGTTACCGCTACTTTCAGTGCTTGCAGTTATTACCTTGCTGAAATCCGTTTATCAGAGCCTTCTGCTCCTCGTTGGGTTCGACACTCTTACTTATCGAAAGGACTACGATTGATCCCCCATACTTGTGGGTCATCCAGACTCTTTTCTGGCGCCGTTGCCGGGGAGTGAAGAGCCTTTGGTAAGTGGAAATTGGTAAGGAACCATTTATATATTGTGCTGAAATTTATTGTCACTTGTCACTATGGAAACTCTTCCTTTGAGGAGTTTGTTCGGGGTATCTTCACCACGAACGGAAGCACGAGGAGTTGCTCCTCAACCTGAGGTACCTACTGAAAATATCTTTTATGAAATTCCTTTGGGTATGCTTGAGAAACTGCTGGCTAATCCTTTCACAAGAGATGGATCTTCACATCGAGACTTGCATCTGATCTATGTAGATGAAGTTTGTGGTTTATTTAAGCTTGCAGGTTTGCCCGCGGATGAGGTAAATAAGAAATTCTTTCCTTTATCTTTGAAGGATAAGGCGTTGACATGGTATAGGCTATGTGATGATACTGGATCATGGGGCTACAATTAGTTGAAATTGGAATTTCATCAAAAGTTCTATCCTATGCATTTAGTACATCGTGATCGGAACTTTATTTATAACTTTTGGCCTCGTGACAGGGAAAGCCTAGCTCAAGCTTGGGGGAGGCCTTAATCAATGCTATATTCATTCCCCAATCATGAGCTCTCGAGAGAAATCATCACTCAAAACTTTTATTTTCTCATGAAGATCGTATCATGCTTGACACTTCTTGTGCCGGTTCTTTTATGAAGAAGGATATTGATCACAAGTGGAATTTATTGGAGAGAATCAAACGCAACTCTGAAGATTGGGAGCTGGAGGAAGGTAAGGAGTCAGGTATGAATTTCCAGTTTGATTGCGTTAAATCTTATGTTGAGACAAACACTTCTAGAGATTTTAGCGCTAAGTATGGACTTGACTCTGAGATAGTAGCTTCTCTTTGTGAATCTTTTGCTGCTCATGTTGATCTTCCCAAAGAGAAGTGGTTTAAATATCATCCTCCTGTAGAAAGGAACATAGCCAAAACCAATCTAGTTGAGGAGAAAATCATAGCTTTTAGTGATCCTATTGTTCCTTGTGCTTATACTGAAAAACCACCATACCCTGCTAGGATAAAGGATTATTCTAAAGCTCCAACTGTGATACGTAGGGGTTACATTATACCACTTGCACCCCCTGAGGAGATTAGAGTTGAACCTAGTGTTGCTATTATCAAAGATCTCTTAGCCGAAGACATAGACGGGCATGTTATCAAATTCTGTGAGGACTCCGCTAGAATTGCTAAACCTCACGTGAAAGACAAACACGGACCTATAGTTCGCCTACCCATTGTTTCTGTCAAGATAGGAGATCACTGTTACCATGGTTTATGTAATATGGGAGCTAGTGTTAGTGCAATACCCCGTTCTCTATATGATGAAATCAAAGATGAGATTGCACCTGCTGAGTTAGAACCCATTGATGTCACTATTACGCTAGCTAATAGAGACACTATCTGCCCTCTGGGAATTGTGAGAGACGTAGAAGTCCTGTGTGGTAGACGAAGTATCCTACTGATTTCCACGTCCTTGGTACTGCAAAAGATAGCTTCTGTCCCATCATATTTGGTAGACCCTTTCTCAACACTGTCAATGCTCACATTGATTGCATTAAGAAGACTGTCACAGTTAGTTTCGAGGGTGTGTCTCATTTATTTAACTTCTCCAAGTTTGGAAGACAACCCCATGAAAGAGAGTCGTCTGGTAGAGATGAAATCATTGCTCTTGCCTCTATTGCCGTACCTCCTATGGATCCTTTAGAGCAATATCTGCTTGAGCATGAAAATGATATGCATATGGAGGAGAGAGATGAGATAGATAAAATTGTCTTAGAACAATATCCTATTCTCAAGAATAATCTGCATGTTGAACTTCTTGGGGATCCTCCCTCACCAAAGGGTGATCCTGTGTTCGAGCTTAAACAGTTGCCTGATACTCTTAAGTATGCCTATCTTGATGAGAAGGAGATATATCCTGTCATTATTAGTGCTCTCCTCTCGGAGCGCGAAGAGAAGAAGTTACTAAAAACTCTAAGGAAGCACCGCGCTGCTATTGGATATACTCTTGATGATCTTAAGGGTATTAGTCCTACTCTATGTCAACACAAGATTAAAACTGATCCTGACTTTAAACCAGTTGCTGACCATCAAAGGAGATTAAATCCTAAGATGAAAGAGGTCGTTAGAAAAGAAATATTAAAGCTTCTGGAAGCAGGAATCATTTATCGTGTTGCTCGTAGTAATTGGGTAAGTCCAGTACATTGCATACCTAAGAAGGGAGATATCACCGTCTTTCCTAATGATAAGGATGAACTAATCCCACAAAGGATTATTACCGGCTATAGAATGGTGATAGACTTTCCGAAACTGAACAAGGCAACCAGGAAAGATCATTATCCTTTGCCGTTCATCGACCAAATGCTAGAAATGCTATCAAAACACACACACTTCTGCTTTCTAGACGGTTATTCAGGTTTCTCGCAAATACCTGTTGCACAATCTGATCAAGAGAAAACCACTTTCACCTACCCTTTCGGTACCTTTGCCTATAGACGTATGCCTTTTTGCTTATGTAATGCACCTGCCACCTTTCAAAGATGTATGATGGCTATATTCTCTGACTTTTTTGAAAAGATTGTTGAGGTTTTCATGGATGACTTCTCCGTTTACGTGTCTTCCATTGATGATTGCCTCAGCAACCTTGATCGAGTCTTACAGAGATGCGAAGAAACCAACCTCGTCTTGAATTGGGAGAAGTGCCACTTTATGGTTAATGAAGGTATCGTCTTAGGACACAAAATCTCTGAAAGAGGCATTGAAGTTGATAAGGCTAAGGTTGATGCAATTGAGAAAATGCCTTGCCCCACAGATATTAGAGGTACCGAAGTTTCTTAGGTCATGATGGTTTCTATAGAAGGTTCATTAAAGACTTCTCCAAGATTTCTAGGCCTCTTACCAACCTCTTGCAGATGGATGTTCCTTTTATTTTTTATGAGGATTGTGAGGAAGCTTTCGAAATACTTAAGAAGGCTTTGATAACCGCACCTATTGTTCGACCACCTGACTGAAACTTTCCCTTTCAAATCATGTGTGACGCTAGCGATTATGCGGTTGGTGCTGTTCTAGGACAAAGAGTTGAGAAGAAGTTGAATGTCATTCACTGCGCTAGTAAAACTCTAGACAGTACCCAAAGAAACTATGCCACTACGGAGAAGCAATTTTTAGCAGTCGTGTTTGCATGTGAAAAGTTCAGATCTTACATAGTTGACTCCAAAGTCAATATTCACTCTGATCGTGCTGCTATTAAGTACCTCATGGAGAAGAAGGACGCTAAGCCTAGGCTTATCAGATGGGTTCTCCTGCTACAGGAATTTGATTTGCACGTCATTGACCGAAAGGGTGCTGATAACCCTGTAGCAGATAACTTGTCTAGGCTAGAGAATGTCCTTGATGACCCACTACCTATTGATGACATCTTTCCTGATGAGCAATTAAATGTCATCTGCACTTCACATAGTGCACCGTGGTATGCTGATTATGCAAACTATATCGTAGCCAAATACATACCACCCAGTTTCACCTATCAGCAAAAGAAGAAATTCTTCTTTGATTTGAGACACTACTTTTGGGATGATCCTCACCTTTATAAGTAAGGAGTAGATGGTGTTATTAGACATTGTGTGCCTGAACATGAACAGGGACAGATCCTGCAGAAGTGTCATTCCAAAGCCTACGGAGGACACCATGCTGGAGATAGAACTGCCCATAAGGTATTGCAATCAGGTTTCCATTGGCCCACTCTCTTCAAGGATGCCCGTAAGTTTGTGTTGTCTTGTGACGAATGCCAAAGGATAGGGAACATCAGTAAGCATCAAGAGATGCCTATGAACTATTCACTTGTCATTGAACCATTTGATGTCTGGGGCTTTGATTATATGGGACCCTTCCCGAGTTCCAATGGGTATACTCACATCTTAGTTGCTGTGGATTACGTTACTAAGTGGGTAGAAGCTATTCCCACTAAAAATGTTGATCACCACACTTCTATTAAGATGCTTAAAGAAGTCATATTCCCAAGATTTGGAGTCCCTAGATACTTGATGACTGATGGCGGTTCACACTTCATTCATGGTGTTTTCCGCAAGATGCTAGCTAAGTATGATGTCAACCATAGAGTTGCATCTCCTTATCATCCTCAGTCTAGTGGTCAAGTGGAGTTGAGTAATAGGGAGATCAAGTTGATCCTTCAAAAGACCGTCAATAGATCTCGAAAGAACTGATCTAGCAAACTTGACGGTGCACTATGGGCTTATAGGACTGCTTATAAGAATCGCATGGGCATGTCACCGTATAAAATGGTTTACGGTAAGGCCTGTCATCTACCTCTGTAGCTGGAACACAAATCTTATTGGGCAATCAAAGAGCTCAACTTTGATTTCAAACTTGCCGGTGAGAAGCGGTTGTTTGATATCATCTCATTAGATGAATGGAGGACCCAGGCATATGAGAATGCCAAGTTGTTCAAGGAAAAGGTTAAGAGATGGCACGACAAACGAATACAGAAACGAGAGTTCAACGTAGGTGATTATGTCTTGCTATACAATTCTCATTTGAGATTCTTTGCAGGCAAGCTTCTCTCTAAATGGGAAGGTCCCTATGTTATCAAGGAAGTTTATCGTTCCGGTGCCATCAAAATCAATAACACGGAAGGAAATTTTCCTAGAGTGGTAAATGGGCAAAGAATCAAGCATTACATCTCTCGTACTCCCATAAATGTTGAGACCAATATCATCAATGTCATAACTCCAGAGGAGTACATAAGGGATGTTTGTCGGCCTGTTTCAGACCTTGAAAACGAAGATGTATCTGTTTCGGCAAGTAATTGGACTCCGATACTTCTCCAATAGGAAATTTCTTCCGTTTCGGAATTTTTGGAAAATTAGAAAAATAAAAAGCAGTCCGGAGAGTGAACGAGGCGGCCACAAGCCCTGCCACCGCCTCTACCCCATGGTGGCAGAGGGCAAGCTTGTGGGAACCTCGTGTGCCTCCCGGACTCCGTTTTCTTGCGGACGACTCCTTCTGGCCTAGAAAAAATCAATATATGGTCGCCCGAAGGTTTTGATCTCCGTATCGCGCAGTTTTCCTCTGTTTTCATTTCGAGCCTGTTTTGTGACAAATCTAGATCATCATGACTTCCCCAAACGCTCCTAAGGACTAGATCTTCGAGAAGGTCATCAATCCCTACCTCACGGAAGTGCTGAAACACCCTCAATCTATCAAGATGAGCGAGGGGATGTTGCACATCCGTGATGTTGAGGGGCCTAAGAAGACCGGAAGCGTGGAGACAAGGCTCGAAGCAATGGAGCAACAAGTCTTCAAGTGCCAAGGGATGGTGGTGCATGGCCTCAACGCCAACCACACGATGATCACAGAGTTCACTAGCAATCACAAGATGGATGCCATTGATATTGGGAAACACCTGTCCAGGCTCTATGATAGGGTTGATCAACTTCAGGGCCAGATCTATGACCTACAGAATCAAAACTGTGAGTATGAGTACATATTTAAATCAATAAGGTTGGCTGCAGATTTGAGGATTCCGGCGACTCGTTCATCCTGCCATGATGGAGCACCTATGCCTTGGAAGACGGAGGATCAGAGTACTCCGACAACAACACCACCATCACCACCAAAGGAAGACAACTAAGCATTGGTATGGGCAATCCCCTTGGCTTCTGCCAAGCTTGGGGGAGTTGCCCTCGTATCGTATCACCTTTATATCTTTTGCTTTTACCTTTGTTTTAGTTCTTTCCTTTTCAGTTTTTATTTCTTCTTTTAGAGGAATAAGTTTTTAGTTTTTAGTTTGAGTCTTTTCCTTTTGTCTCTCCCTCGATGTATTCGAGCTTACGAGCTACATAATAAAGAGTATCTTAGTCAAGGGCTTTGCTTTGTGCCATGATCAAAAAGTATGAAAAGAACGATAGCATGAAAGATCATGAGACGATCTTATGGAAAGTGATAACTTCACTCATGACACGTATGATGATTGAAACTTGTGGAGAATAAATCAACATAGACCTCAGTCATTGTTGCAATTAATAAGAAGTAATAAGGAAAGAGAGGTTCACATATAAATATATCATCTTAGACACATTTACAATTGTGAGCACTCACCAAACTATTACATGCCTAGGAGTAGATATTGGACAAGGAAGACAACATAACGAATTGTGTTTGCTTGGTTCCAAACATTGTTATATGATTAGATATCCCTTAGCATGTGACGATTGCTTCCACCTCATATTAGCCAAAACTCCTGCACAAAGTAGAGATACTACTTGTGCATCCATAAACCTCCAACTAGTTTTGCCATGAGAGTCCACCATACCTACCTATGGATTGAATAAGATCCTTCAACTAAGTTGTCATCGGTGCAAGCAATAAAAATTGCTCTCTAATATGTATGATCTATTAGTGTGTGGAAAATAAGCTTTTACGAACCTGTGATGAGGAAGACATAAAAGCGAAAGACTGCATAATAAAGTTCTTTATCACACGAGGCAATATAAAGTGACGTTCCTCCACACTAAGAGGACACGCATTCAAACCTCAAAAGTGCATGACAACTTATGTTTCCCTCTGCGAAGGGACTATCTTGTACCTTTACTTTTTTCCCTTGTAAGAGTCATGGTGATCTTCACCAATTCCCTTTTTGCCTTTGTATTGGCTACCGTCACATGCTTGGGAAAGATCTATATTCATATATCAACTTGGAGTTGAGTACTTATGATTTATTGTTGTTGACTTTACCCTTGAGGTAAATGGTTGGGAGGCAAAACTATAAGCCCCTATCTTCCTCTGTGTCCAGCTGAAACTTTGATACCATGAGTACCACGTGAGTTGTAACAATTGTGGAAAACAAAAGAGATGATTGAGTATGTGGGTTTGCCTTACAAGCTCTTATTTGACTCTTTCTGATGTTGTGATAAATTGCAATTGCTTCAATGACTATGGAATATTGTTGGTTATTTCTCGGTAAGGTTTTTGCTTCATGCTTTGCTTTGTGAAGGAATTGTTACTTTCCCATAAGAATAATTATGATTTATTGTTCCTTTCCCTCATGTCTGTATTATGTTTTATCGACACCTTCGTCCCTCAACATGTGGACATGTTTATGGAACTTGGTTTTCGCTTGAGGACAAGCGAGGTCTAAGCTTCGGGGAGTTGATACGTCCATTTTGCATCATGCTTTCATGTTGATATTTATTGCTTTTTGGGCTGTTATATTACTTGTGGTACCATATTTATGCCTTTGCTCTCTTATTTTGCAAGGATTATTTGAAGAGGGAGAATTCTGGCAGCTGGAATTCTGGACTGGAAAAGGAGCAAATCCTAGTCCACTATTCTGCACATCTCCAAATGCCCTGAAAATTTACGTGGATTTTTTCTGGAATATATTAAAAATACTGGGCGAAAGAACTACCGGAGGGGCGCCACCAGGGCTCCACAAGCTTGCCCACCGCCACCACCCCCTGGTGGCGCAGGGCAGGCTTGTGGGCTGCCTGACGGCCCACTAGCTGCCCCTTTTGTTATATGAAGGGTTTTGGTCTGGAAAAAATCAAGAGGGAGCTTTTTCGTGGTTTCGCCGCTGCCACCAGGCGGAACTTGAGCATATCCAATCTAGAGCTCCGGTAGGACGATCCTGCCGGAGAAACTTCCCTCCCGGAGGGGGAAATTGTCGCCATCGTCATCACCAACACTCCTCTCGTCGGAGGGGAGGCATCTTCATCAACATCTTCATCAGCACCATCTCCTCTCCAATCCCTAGTTCTTCTCTTGTGACCAATCTTCTTTTCACGACTCCGATTGGTACTTGTAAGGTTGCTAGTAGTGTTGATTACTCTTTGTAGTTGATGCTAGTTGGATTACTTTGTGGAAGAGTTTATGCTCAGATCCTTGATGATATTCATTATACCTCTGATCATGATTATGATTATTTTTTGTGAGTAGTTACTTTTGTTCCTGAGGACATGGGATAAGTCATGTTAATAATAGTCATGTAAATTTGATATTCGTTCGGTATTTTGATATGATGTATGTTGTTTTTCCTCTAGTGGTGTTATATGAATGTCGACTACATAACACTTTTCCATATTTGGGCCTAGAGGAAGGCATTGGGAAGTAGTAAGTATATGATGGGTTGCTAGAGTGACAGAAGCTTAAACCCCAGTCTATGCGTTGCTTCGTGAGGGGCTGATTTGGATCCACTAGTTTAATGCTATGGTTAGACATTGTCTTAATTCTTCTTTTGTAGTTGCGGATGCTTGCGAGAGAGGTTAATCATAAGTGGGATTCTTTTCCAAGTAAGGGCAGTACCCAAGCGCCGGTCCACCCACATATCAAACTATCAAAGTAACGAACGCAAATCATATGAACATGATGAAACTAGCATGACAGAACTTCCCGTGTGTCCTCGGGAGCATTTTTCCTTCTATAAGACTTTGTTCAGGCTTGTCCCTTGCTACAAAAGGGATTGGGCCACTTGCTGCACCATTGCTACTACTTGTTACTTGTTACTCTTTGCTTGCTATGTTTCACCTCGCTACACAATCACTTGTTACCGCTACTTTCAGTGCTTGTAGTTATTACCTTGCTGAAATCCGTTTATCACAGCCTTCTACTCCTCGTTGGGTTCGACACTCTTACTTATCGAAAGGACTACGATTGATCCCCTATACTTGTGGGTCATCAGTGCCCAAGTCAAGCAATTGGATCATACTTTTTCAATATGCATCAACTTTTTATTCTTCACTCAATACATGAGTGTGAACCATTGGACATAGCATATAGGTAGAATAGAATATGGTGGTATCAAAAATGGGTAAAAAGTGGAGAAGATAGTCTCACATCAGCTAGGCATAGCAACAGGCTATGGAGATGCCCGTTGATAGATATCGGTGCAAGGAGTATGGATTTCCACGCAAATG
The DNA here is from genome assembly GCF_904849725.1 of Hordeum vulgare subsp. vulgare. Classification (NCBI taxonomy): domain Eukaryota; kingdom Viridiplantae; phylum Streptophyta; class Magnoliopsida; order Poales; family Poaceae; genus Hordeum; species Hordeum vulgare. Next base: position 329,425,292 of record NC_058520.1, on the reverse strand, counting down.
ATGCACTAGAGCTATAAGTGTATGAAAGCTCAACTGAAGCTAAGTGGGGTGTGCACCAACTTGCTTGCTCATGAAGACCTCACACATTTGAGGAAGCCCGTCATCGGAATATACAAGCCAAGTTTATGAAAAAGTGATTCCCACTAGCATATGAATGGTATAACATGAGACTCTCCATATGAAGAACAAGGTACCACTTTGAGGCACAAGTGTGGTAAAGGATAGTAGCAAAGTCCCTTATCTCTTTTTATCTTATTAATTTATTATTATTATCATGGTGGGATCATTTGGACTCCTCCATTTTTTATTTCCTCACTGGGACAATGTTGTAATACTGATGATCATCACACTTTTATTTACTTACAACTCAATATGAAGACGAATAGGACGGTATGACTCTGTATGAATGCCTCTAGCAGTGTACCGGGATGTGCAAAGATATAGCGTAGCATTTATCAAAAATATGATGAATGGTGGCTTTGCCACAAATACTATGTCATCTCTATATGATCATGCAAAGCAATATGATCATGAACGAACTAGTCATGTGAAGTGACGATGGAATTTGCATGGAAATATATCTCGGAATGGCTATGGAAATTCCATGATAGGTAGGTATGGTGGCTGTTTTTAGGGAGATATAATGAGTCTTATGTGCAACAAAGCGTGTCATGTCAAGGGGTTTGGATGCACCGGCGAAAGTTGCACCGATCCTCGAGGTGAAAATGGGTAATGCACGGTACCGAAGAGGCTAGCAAATATGAGGTGGTGTGATTGTGTATGTTCATGGTATAACATTAGTCACAAACGACTCATATACTTATTGCAAAGTTTTATTAGTTTTATCACAAATCAAAGTACTACTCGCTTGCCCCGAGGGAGGGGGTTGGTAGGAGTTAACCATCCCGCCCCCGAACCGAAACAACACTAGGATTTCAACGAGGAACAGAAATGCTCACACATCATCACCGTGCCTTTTAAAATTTTAGACGAACAAGAAGTTAACATCTCTTAATATCGACACATCTCTGAATTAATAATAATGCACTCACATCTTTTTCATATCACCACATCTATATCATTAACCAATAATTTCTCTATATGTGTTACATGATGGTTTTAATTATAACTCATTGAACATCTATTATTTTCGGTCTAGTCTTATGAGCCATGCAAATTACCGTCACTATTTATTTAACTCTCAAACAAATATAAGTGAAGAATCAGAGCATAATATTTCTATATGATCTACAGGCCATCGTGCTCAAAAGATATAAATGAAGTACTAGAGCAACTGTTAAGATCAAAAGATATAAGTGAAGCACATAGAGTATTCTAACAAATAATGATGATGGTGTATCTCTCTCAAATAGGTGTGTCCAGAAAATGATGCTTGTGGCAAACTAAAAGTAAAAGTAAACAAAAGCAAATGTTGCTCCAAACAAAACTCATATCATGTGATGAATGAAAATGTAGCTCCAAGTGACATACCGATGTATTGAGACGGAAGAGGGGAAGGCTTCCCCAAGCTTAGACGCTTGAGTATTACTAGGGTATTACCTTGGGGTGCCTTGGGCATCCCCAAGCTTAGGCTTTTGCTGCTCCTCATTCCTTTGTCCGTCGGGATAATGCCCAAAACTTGAAAACTTCAATCACATAAAACTCAACAAAACTTCGTGAGATTCATTAGTATAAGCAACATATAAAATACTTTAGGTATTGTTATAAGTTCATTCTTATTCTATTTTTGCATAAGCTACTGTATTCTGACTTCTCTATGGCTTATACCCCCCGATACAGTCCATAGCAGAATCAAAACTAGGAAACTATGCAAGCAAAAACAGAATCTGCCTAAAACAGACCAGTGTAGTAATCTATAATGAATCTATACTTGTGCAACTCCAAAAATTCTGAAAAGGAAGACCTGAGGAATTTGTTCAGCGATGTTCTGTAAAAATTTGAGCTTAAAAACACATTCCAGTCAAATCAGAAAATTATGCATTGTACGTCAAAGTTTCTGTTTTTGCACCGTATCAATTCTACTCATCATACAAATCATCCCAAAGGCTTTACTTGGCAAAAACACTAATTAAAACATAAAAACACAATCAATACAGTAGCAACAATCATGTTATCACAAACAAACAGAAAGTAAGAGCAAAATAAATATAACTATTGGGTTGCCTCCCAACAAGTGATATTGGTTTATGCCCCTAGCTAGGCATATTGCATAGTTTCAAGTGGTGTCACCTTCGACATCAAGCTCCTTAATAACACAAACATGGATAATAGGAACAATAGGGGACTTGAGAATAGGATCTTTCATTAGGTTTATAAAGTTGGGGTGAACACTAATCGTTTTGAGATCTTCATTTCTTTTGGTATGAGGTGTACTAATGCTCTTACGAATGTATATGAACTTGGGATTTTGTTTTGAGAGGTACTAGCATTAGTTTTAGATGGTATGAAGGTGAAACCCCCTTTGTCGAGTCATAACCGACAAATATTTGGGATCGCAATAGTTTTCGATGGTAGAGTATTCAGCCCAAATTTATAGATTCGACACAAGGGGAGCCAAAGAATATTTGCAATTATTAGCAGCTGAGTTTTCAATTCAACCACACTTGGAGATTTAGTATCTGCAGCACATTGATCAGTATCACATTAATATCATAGTTTTTGATAGCAGTGCTAACGGTAGCAACAGTAACAGTAACACTGATAGCAGTTTTGTAGCGGTAGCAACAGTAGTAACTTAGCAAGGACAATATGTGGAAAACTCGTAGGCACTAGATCGGTGATATTGTTGGATGATATTCAGCATGTATCAGTCATAACATAGGGTGACACAGAACTACCTCCCGTTCATTGATATATTGTAGGCATGTATTCTGTAAATATTCATACGTGCTTACGGAAAGCAACTTGCATGCCATATTCATAATAATAGTGCAAGAGTGTCGTGGGCTAAGCTAGAATCTGCAACATTTTATTCAAAAGGAAAAGACAAAGTAGTATGGGTTCTTTATTAGATCAATAACAATGCATATGAGCGCCACTCCAGATTTTCAACGTGGTCTTCCCCTTGCGTACAACTCAATAAAGGGAAAAGAAATTCAGAGAAACACACTAAAATATTTTCAGAGTTTTTAATTTTTCTATAAGAAAGAAAATTAAGGAAGGGAAAACTAAAACAAGAAAAACTATTTACACGGGAAAGCTCCCAACAAGCAAAAGAAGAAAAGAGAAATCTTTTTGGGTTTTCGTTTAATACTACAACTTAAATTACACTAGAAAGAAAAACTGAAAAGAAACGAGAAATATTTTTGGGTTTTCTACAAGCTTTTCAAACACACAATAAGAAGGCAAGAAAATAAATCTAACATGGATAATACAGTGCAAGATTGTGAACACTGACAATTAGAATATGTGAGCATCAATGTAAAGTCTGTGAAAATACGTACTCCCCAAGCTTAGGCTTTTGGCCTATATTATTAATCACCACCCGTAGTGGTCTGGATAATAGTGAGTATGACAACTCACTGAAGCCCTTGGTGCAGCCTCAGTGGCGTGACGGGCAGCCTCCACTGCCGCATTGTACTTATGTGCCTCCCTCTCATAGACGTAATATCTTCCTTGTGCCTGATAATCAAAGAGGGAAGGTGCAGGCAAAATAACACGCACAATAGATTTCTTATTAAACATTAGGTTGTAATTATAATCAGTAGTTGTGGCCTTTATGAACTTGTGTTGCTTCGTCGCGTCAAACTCTATGTTATGGGTTGGAAGAATAGGATCACTAGACCGCGGTGACATGCTACACTTCTTAGCTAAATGGGAGGCATAAATCGTGCCATCAAAATGGCCACTGTCAGAGTTACCTTGCAACCTATGTGCCATGATTTCTCCAATATTAAAGCATTTAATTCCATTTAACGCAGTATGCAGGAGACCCAAGTCTAGGGCACATAAGGTATTACAATCTTACTTTCCCACTATGCATTTTCCATTAAAAGTGCTAGGTAACGAATTGAAGGAAGTGTATGCTATTTATACTACCTTGAGTCCCTCCGCTCTCTTCACCAAAGCAAAGACTAGTTAAAAAGCCTCGTATTCAGATTTTGGTGGTTCATGTAGCAAACCGCAACATGGAATTTTACATGCATGAGAGAAATCATCTAGAGACATGGTGAAGGCATTTTCATAGAGGTTAAAGGAGACTCTGAATTCTCGAGGACAAAATTTAAACCCCTTAGTGAAAGTTTCAGTAAGATGATAATGTTGCGTGCACTTATCTGCGATGAAGGATGTGAGCTCAGTATTATGAATGTATTGATCAAACTCTTCCATAATGCCTACACCCAACATGAAGTCATCACTTGTCCAAAGGCATGACTTCGTGTGGGATTCTTGCATCGAGCTTTCACTTGGCTCAGCATAAGACTGTTGTATCAGATTATCACTCGATGATGGCTCCGAGGACTTCCTCCTCGAAGAATTCCTCTTGAACCAACTCATTATTCGTACGTACAAATTTTCTGAGAATTTTGGGTCACAACAAAAAGTTAACAATACTTGCTACCTCTTGAGCTTGCGTTGGTTTTCCCTTGAAGAGGAAAGGGTGATGCAGCGAAGTAGATAAGTATTTCCCTTAGTTTGTTGAGAACCAAGGTATCAATCCAGTAGGAGTAACAAGTGAGACTCCAATAGTAGTACCTACACAAATAATCAAACAATTGCACCCAACGCTATAAAGGGGTTGTCAATCCCTTCAGAGTTATTTGCAAGGATGAGATGTGATAGAGATAGGTATAAAATATTGATAGATCTGAAAGTAAAACTAAAGTAAATAAATTGCATTAAAGTATTTTTGGTATTTTTGGTTTGTAGATCTGAAAATATGATATGGAAAATAGATCCGGGGGGCATAGGTTTCACTAGAGGCTTCTCTCATAAAGGAAATTAATACGGTGGGTGAACAAATTACTGTCGAGCAATTGATAGAAAAGCAAATAATTATGAAGATATCCAATGCAATGATTATGCATATGGCCATCACATCTGTATCAAGTAGACCGAAATGATTGTGCAACTATTACTATTACTCCACACATCAACCGACTCCTGCCTGCATCTAGAGTATTAAGTTCACGAAGAACAGAGTAACGCATTAAGTAAGATGACATGATGTAGAGGGATAAACTCAAGCAATATGATGAAACCCCCATTTTTTACTCTTAATGGCAACAATACAATACGTCGCTACCCCTACTATCACTGGGTGAGGACACCGCAAGACTGAACCCAAAATTAAGCACTTCTCCCATTGCAAGAATTACGTATCTAGTTGGCCAAACCAAAGAAATAATTCGAAGAGACTTGCAAAGATATGAAATCATGCATATAAGAATTCAGAAGTGACTCAAATAATATTCATGGATAATCTGAACATAAACTCACAACTCATCGGATCTCGACAAACACACCGCCAAAGAGTATTACATTGGATAGATCTCCATGAAGATCATCAAGAAAATGGTATTGAAGATCAAAGAGAGAGAAGACGCCATCTAGCTACTAGCTATGGACCCGTAGGTCCGTGGTGAACTACTCACACGTCATCAGAGGGGAAATGGAGTTGATGTAGATGCCCTCCATGATCAAGTCCCTCTGCGGTAGATTATCGGAAAAGGCTCCCAGATTGGATCTCTCGGGAACAGAGGCTCCCGGCGGCGTAAAAGTATTTTCGTGGCTCTTTCTGGCGTTTGTGGAATATTTGGGATTTTATAGGCCAAGAATTAGGGTTAGGAGACCTGCACAGGGCCCATAAGCCATGGGGGCGTGGCCACCCCCCAGGGCGCGCCCTGCAGGCTTGTGGCCTCCCGACAACTGCCTTGCCCCCTACTCCAAGTCTGTTGCGTGTCTTCTGATCCAAGAAAAATCTTTCCGGAGACACTACACCACGACACTGCATTCCCTACAGACGGGTGTTGGGAAAAGTCAGTATCGCCGACCGACTGTCGATCGGGAAAACTTGTGACAAACAGTTGGTTGGGAAATCATACTAACAGTAATAAACAGTCGGTCAGTAATGGTAGAATATTTCCTGTCAAACGGTCGGTCGGGAAAGCTCATGTTCCCATCGGTTCATCGGTCGGTAAATAATCCCGACCAACAGTTGGACAATAAATGGGCCTTGCGCGCGAATAGCCAAATTTTAGCACCAATTCTGGCCCAACGCGCGGTCTTTTTCCCCCCAAATGACATTATCTTCTCCAGCCAAAAACCTTATCCTCCCAGTGCCCCGTTCTTGCGGCCAGTCTTCCTCCGCGCCGCCCATCACCGTCCTGTGCCGCCCAGCACCGTCCCCCGCCGCCCCGTGTCTCCCCCGCCGCCCCGCGTCACCCTACTCGCCACACGTCTCCCCCGCCTCCCCGCGTCTCCCCCGCCGCCCCGCGTTGCCCCCGTCGCCCCGTGTCTCCCCCACCGCCCCGTGTCTCCCCCGCCGCCCCGGGTCGCCCCCACTGCCCTGCGCCGCCCAGCACCGTCCCCCGCCGCCCCACGTCGCCCCGGGTCGCCCCCACTGCCCTGCATCGCCCCGCTGCCCCGTGTCGTCCTTCGGCGTCCCGCGCCACCCGGTGTCTCCCCCGTCGCCCGCGTCGGCCCCACTGCCCCGTGCCGTCCCTCGCCGCCCCGCGCCGTCCTGCGCCGTACGTCTTTGGACCCGCTGGCCCCGCCTTCACGGCTCCGCACCTGCACAGTTTGGGTTGCCACGTTTAGGTATGGATTAGTTTGGTTATTAGGATTACTAGTTACTACTTGTTGCATGAGATACGAAGAGACATGATATATAATTTTACTTCAGTAATTCATCATATTTTCTTTTGTCACGATGTACACATGGAGTATGCCTGTGCTGTCTTTTTTCTATAACATGCAGGCCATGCGTTGTTTCTACATGATTCTGTTATTTGTGTAAATGCCAGTAGATGGTTCCTGTCATGATGACCGAATGATGGGGTTTTTGGTTCATTTAAGGTGTCTGCTCGTGGACTGTATTTTTTACCTAATCAAAAACCTGTTATGGAGTACCATAAACGTATTATTATTTTTGCTTCAGCAATATGCTGTGGACATACTATTGTAAATCTAGGGAACCTATTTTATGATAAGGACCGTGTACTATCATACACTTTGTGGTTCTTTTTAGCACAAATTTTTAGGAGTTCCTGGGATGGGTCCTATTATTTGCCTTGCAGGTCTCAAGTTTAGTTGTTTTAAGTTTCAATCTTTTACCTGTGTGTGCTATCTTAATGAATCTTCTCTTCAGTTATAACACAATCTTAGTAACTTATATGAGGAGCCTGAAAAACTTGATGAGGTGAGGGGGCAAGTTAGAATCAGTAAATTGCAATTCAGTAAAATTAAGGGGGTGATACCTCTGAAGTACTTAATCACTATCATTTTTAATAGATGCACAGTTTTAGTCGAAATAGTAAGAACACATGAACTTCCAATGGACACTAATGATAACTTTCTAAAATAAAGGGTGTCCGAAATGATGAACAGTTATACATTGATATATTTACTATGCAGTGAAGAACTTGACAGCTAGTGGATTTAATGATGTTTAAGTTCTGTCAAATTTTCCTATTTTGGGATGTGTTGGTGCTATCATGGTTTCTCTCATAGGATGAAATGTAATACACACACTTAATCAAAATTATGTTGCTTTTGAGGCAACACAAAAGGATTGGAATGCTAACTTCCGATGTGTGAATTTTCCTATTCTGAGTTTTTTGGGTTGAGGTATGGATTAGTTTTCAAACTTTCTCACATTTAGCTGAGGTACAACTGCTCTCTGTGACCTTACTTAAACTATCTTGTTTTCTTGCAGGTAGCACAGAGAACCACTACTCGTACTACTGAGCGGAGGAAGAAGATCTAGTAGCATAGTATTTGGTACTTAGCGATCACCTTGTAGTATTTGATATGGTAGTGTGCATGGATATATGCTTGAACTGATCTATTTAAATTATTTATTGGTTTCCAAATCAGCTCATTCCCTTACTATTTTATTAGCATTATTGTTTGTATAGTAGTAGCAGCAGTGCAGCCATGTACTGATGCATCCCGCTCTCTCACAGGCTCTGCCGTAGTCATCCAAGCATCCCAAGTTTGGAGGAGGCAAGCAGAAGAAGGTTGAACCCAACAACGTCCGTATGATCTGTTGATTCGAGGGTCGTCCCTAACTTCCCGTGAGGTTAGATGAGCTATTTCTTTTATATTAGAAGAACTTGTGATGCGGGTTGCTTGTACCCATTGACCGCGTTTTGTCGGGTGTTAGGTTTTAGGTAGTTTTGTATCGAGGTGTGTGTCTATTTTGAAACCTAAAGCCCTACTTCTTTTTAAGGGAGGTGCATGATTTTTGGAATCCGGAAAATTATGACAAGTCACGGAAAGGAATGAAGTTTGGAGTTTCAAAAAGCATGGTGTTTGTTTTTTGAATCCGAACCAGAAATCAGTATGATGTGAATTTTGAACATGTTAATTGACCTGATAAAAATTCATGCCCAATTATAGGTAGGTCTCCTTTCTTTTACGTATTTCCAATCAGCATTCTGGAATTTCTATGGAGTAATTTTGATGGGAACATGGCTTGTTTATTTCCAGATGATATGCTAAGTTAGCTAGGTTTAATTTTGAAAGTGGTATGGTATAGGAACTGACTGGACTTGGCTATGCTAATGTTTTAGTTATAATATGCTTCTTGACCATGGTAGGATTGGACTTTGTAGTTTAGATTCCCCATATTGGTAATAATTTGTCTTGTTTGATAAGATTGGAGAAGAACATATATTCTCTACTTGATCTTTTACTCTTTGGGCTTGTACAAACTCATTTGTTCTATGAATGCATCGAAACGCAAAAAATTCGTGCATTGTCTTGCTAGTAAGAATGGTGCATATTATTTGTTGTGCTGGTAAGAATGGTGCAGGGTTAGCAAGTTACTTGGTTTTTTTACATACTCCCTCCATTCTTATAGATATACTTCCTCCATTCTTAAATATAAGTATTTCTAGAAATTCCATCAAAAACTACACGCGGATGTATATATAAATATTTTAGAGTGTAGGTTCATTCATTTTGCTCCGTACGTAGTCCATAATGGAATATCAAAAAAAGACTTATATTTTGGAACGGAGGGAGTATGTTGTATTTCTGAATTTTTGTGAAGTAGTTCTGTAATACATGCAGATTAGGCTTGTATTAACTTGCAACTTTTTTTCTCTATAATTTTCTATGATAATATATGTTGTACGAGTAATATGACATAAGAGCCATTGGACCTAGCTTTACATTGTAAGCTGGCCCTCTAGTACACGCTAGTACGGATGAGAAGTATCATAGAAGTGTTCATGTAGAAGCTAGCTAGAAGCCAATAGTACCACATTAGCACTTCACTTTTTTATCTGTAATTTTGGCACATTTATTCTATAAAACTTTAGTTCACTTTCTAGAAACAATATTAGATACATATGTTAGCAGTTTCTAATTTACAATCATGCTTCTACAGGTTTTACAGTTATTAGATAGTATTTTCCCTTATCATTTTAGCCTTTGTATACATGAATGTTTTCTATATAATACTTGAGTATTTTTCTGAATTATACATTATTTGATTTTATATACTACTGAAGTTAGTTTTAGTTTCAGATGCTGGACAGAGAAGTGCAATGGTCAAAGAGGACTAGCGATTGCCCCGTCCCTCCTCCACCAAAAGGACTTCATTCCCATGGAACCATGAAGCTAATGATCTATGTCAACTAGATGTGTTAGATTTCATTTTGTACAACTGATGTCTCATGCATGCATCCTTTACATGTACTTTTGTGAACCTGATGTATGGTCATTTTGTACAACTTATTTCTCATACATGCATATTTTACCTATCCTTTTGTGAACATGATGCATGGTGTATCACTGGTTATGTTTAGAACAGACTTAAGTGTGTGTATGTGACAAATAGTTAATGGAATAAAAAATGTTTGGTGGACCTGAAGTGAGCCTCATAGTTGTCTTGGTGATTGTACTTAGAACACATGAACTATATGTATGTGACAATCAGTACCATATGTAAGGTGTGGTTGGCTGAAGAAAATGTTTATGAATTGTTGGTCGGCGCAGAAAAACCCTTTCTGATTGTTGGTCGGCAAAACAAACCATGTCTGACACTCAGTTGACAAAGGCTAACACCAGGACCAACATAATGTCGGTCGGGAAAGAATACCCTATCCAATAGTTGGTCGGGAAAGGCGCATGGTTGCCCCAACAGACTATTGGTCGGGAAAGGCCCATGGCAGGCCCAACAGACTGTTGGTCGGGAAAGATACTCCATAGCTGTCAAGCAGTCGGTCGGGAAATCTATGTCGGTCGGGAAAGGGTTTTCCCGTCTGGACTTTCCCCAACACACATTGTCGTTCGGCAATAGTTTTTCCCGTCCGACTGTTTGTTGGCGAAACTCGTATTCCCAACTAAACTGTTTCTCGGGGAAGCAGTGTCGTGGTGTAGTGAGATTTTATTCCATTTGGACTCTGTTTAATATTCCTTATCTGCAATATTCAAAAACATGGAAAAACAAAAACTGGCACTAGCCTCTATATTAATAGGTTAGTCCCAAATATAATATAAACCAATATATTAATGCATATGAAACATCCAAAACATATAATATAATAGCATGGAACAATCAAAAATTATAGATACGTTGGAGACGCATCAGCATTCCCAAGCTTAATTCTTGCTCGTCCTCGAGTAGGTAAATGATAAAAACAAAAAAATTGATGTGGAATGCTACCTAACATATTTATCCTTGTAATATTCTCTAACGTGGCATGAATATTCAGATCCATAAGACTCGAAACAAAAGACTATATTGAAATAAAAATAATAATATTTCAAGCATATTAATAAGGTAATTGCTTCCTTTCGAAATAGCATGGTCTTACAAAGTTATCCCTACAAAATCATATGGTCTCGCTATGCTCCATCTTAACCACACAAAGTATCTAAAGCATGCACAACCCCGGTGAAAATCAAGCAATTGTTTCACACTATTTATGTTCTCAAACCTTTTCAACTCTCATGCAATACATGAGCATGAGCCATGGATATAGCACTATAGGTGGAATAGAATGTGGTGGAGGTTGCAAAAAGAAAGGAAGAAGATAGTCTCACATCAACTAGGCATATCAACGGGCTATGGAGATGCCCATCAACAAATATTAATGTGAGTGAGTAGGGATTTCCATGCAACAAATGCACTAGAGCTATAAGTGTATGAAAGCTCAAAAAGAAAACTAAGTGGTTGTGCAAAACATGTGTACCACTAGTTATATGAAAGTGATAACATAGGAGACTCTCTATGAAGAACATGGTGCTACTTTGAAGCACAAGTGTGGAAAAAGATAGTAGCATTCTCCCTTCTCTCTTTCTCTCATTTTTTTATTTTTTTTCTCTTTTTTTCTTCTTTTTTGAATGGGCTTGTACGACCTGTTTTATTTTTTATTTTTATGGGCTTCGCTGGCCACCTTTTTTGTAAATTCCGAAGACTCATCCCAACTTGTGAGGGAATCATAGCTTCCATCATCCTTTTTTGTCACACGGGGCAATGCTCTAATAATGAAAAATCATCACACTCCTTTTTTTTACTTACAACTCCATAGCTAGAACAAAGTATGACAAGCAATATGGAAGTGATGGTGCGTGTCATAAAAATGAGACGATGGTGTTGCATGGCAATATATCTCGGAATGGCTATGAAAATACCATGATAGGTAGGTATGGTAGTTGTTTTGAGGAAAATATATGGTGGCTGTTTTGAGGAAGGTGGGTTTAATGTATCGGCGAAAGTTGCGTGGTACTAGAGAGGCTAGAAAAGGTGAAAAGGTGAGAGTGCAACATTAGTCATAAAGAACTCACATACTTATGGCAAAAGCCTATTATTTATCGAAGCAAAGTATTAGACGCATGCTCCTAGTAGAAGGGTTGGTAGGAGTTAAACATCGCGTGACCCCAACCTCCACACAAAGGTTGACAACCATTAAATAAGTTATGCTCCCACTTCATCACACAACGGTTCACCATATGTGCATGCTACGGGAATCACAAGCTTCAACACAAGTTTTTTTTGTAATTCACAATTACTTACTAGCATGACTCCCATATCACCATCCTCACATCTCATAACTATATGTAAGGAATCAAACTTCTCATCATATTCCATGCACTTAATATGAATGTTTTTATTATATCCCTCTAGGATGCCTATTATATTAGGACTAAATTCATAACCTAAACCTTACAATGTTGTTTAAAGAACTCTCAAAATAATATAAGTGAAGTATGAGAGTTTAATATTTCCACAACACCGCCGTGCTCTAAAATATATAAGTGAAGTACTAGAGCAACATTGCCTAGCTCAAAAGATATAAGTGAAGCATAAAGAGTATTCTAATAAATTCACAATTTAGTGTGTGTCTCTCTCACTCTCTCAAAAGATGTGAGCGGCAAGGATGATTGTGGAAAACTAAAAAGTAAAGACTCATATCATACAAGACGCTCCAAGCAAAACACATATCATGTGGTGAATAAAAATATAGCCTCAAGTAAATTTACCAATGGATTGAAGACAAAAGAGGGGATGCCTTCCGGGGCATCCCCAAGCATAGGCTCTTTGGTATCCTTGAATATGGCTTGGGGTGCCTTGGGCATCCCCAGGCTTAGGCTCTTGCCACTCCTTATTCCATAGTCCATCAAATCTTTACCCAAAACTTGAAAACTTCACAACACAAAACTCAACAGAAAACTCATGAGATCCGTTAGTATAAGAAACATAAATCACCACTTAGGTACTGTTGTGTGACAGCCTGAGACCGATGCTCCAGAAAATTGCCCTCTTATTCCATTGCCGCCGTGCGATTAGATTGTCTGTCGCATTCATCATCACATCATGCGCATCATCCGCATTGCATCGGCACTCCGTTGCCGCCAGTTTTGAAAACATGCATCCGTTATTAGTTGACGGTTCTCTGTGTGTTTCTCGTTGACCGTTTTGAGCCCGACCACACAAGCACGCGCCCGCGGCATCATTAAAATCTTATTTTGAAAAGTGTGTTTAAAATATTCTCGGATTGGGTTGAAACTTGGCGTGTTGTCTTATTTTAATGTAGGTAGGCCCCGTACCAAATTTCGTCGCAATCAGAGTCGTTTGATAACTGAACGGTCGTCCGTAGCGGCATCGTCGTCAATTTATCGGCGAACGTTTTTTGATGTTTTAAAATCTAGTTGCCGGGCCGCAAACCTCCCTCTATTCCCCACCTAGCCTATTCTACACTGCCCAAAACATGCACTGAGCCTACCCCTTTGTTTCGGACCGTCTAATCGAGATCCGACGGACCGGAAACAGTGCAAAATTGCTAACCCTAGACCCTTTCCTGTTTAAACAGGCATCCCTGCCTAATTTGGACAACCAACCCCTCTCCCACCTCGGATCCCGTGCCCCAAACCCTAGCCTGCAGCTCCAGCCTCCTCCACCCCGCGGGCCGGCCAGGCCTAGATTCGCTCTGTCCCGGGCCCGGACAGAGCCGCCGCCGCCAGCCCGAGGAGCCTCGCAGCCCCGAGCCCCCCTGACTGTCCCGAGCCGCCCTGTCGCCGGATGCCCCGCCTTTGGCCGCCGTCAGCCAGCGGTGCCCCGCCATCGCTACCAGCCACCGGATCTGAGGCCGCCCCATCGGAGCTCCCAGGCCGGATCTCCAGCCCGCCACTGCCCGCCATGGCACCTCCCGCACCCAAGATGCCGCACCGTCGTCCCAAGGTTGCCACCGACCGGATCCGGCCAGATCCTGTTCGGGGGACCCCCATCCCCGACCTCCACCGCTCTGGTCCTCCCCGGAGGACACCGCTTGCCGCCGTCGCATCCCCATGGTGCGTCGTTTCCCTGCTTGTGCTCGGTCATGGGAGCGGGGATAGGGACGAGCCCCGTTGACCGCTCGTGGGCCGCGTCCTCGCCCCGGCCCGATCGAATGCCCACATACAGCCGTCCAAGGCCCAGCTTCACCACCTCTTGGGCCGGCCCAGCGACGAGAAGCAGCCTCGATCCGACGTGCCACAGCCTCCTCCACCGCATGGGCTCGGCCCACAAAGGTGAGCCCATGTGCCCCTCTATCCCGCGCCCATGTGCGCAATATAGTGTCCATCACCGTTATGATTTGTTTGGGCCCTGTTGCATATTTGGCCCTGTTGCAGAATCACATGAACCACTTCGTTTTGCCGTTTAACAAATATAAAATGTGATTAGGACAGATCTGAACATATTACAAAGTTAACGGGTGGGGTCATTTCAGACATGCTATATGTCATTTCCGGCCTCATTAAAAATGCCTAGATAGGTAGTTTATATGTGCTTCACCCCTTGCCATGTTTTATAACATTTAATACTGTCGTGTAAATAAATGGGAGTGAACAAAATAATTAAATGTGGAGTTTCATCAATATGCAACTCGTTGCATATTGAGCTTCACTTAATGTGTAGCGTTTGACTGTGTGAATTGCCATGCCCTGCCTTGCATATTTGAAACTGATCATGCATCATATGTGTTGCATCATGTCGTGTATGCGTCATGGTGAATATCGTGTTGTGATTCTTGTTTCCGGTTTGCTTCATCTCGATAGAGTTCTGTAAGCGTGTCGGAATGTGAGGACCCGTTCGACTACGTCGGTTCGTTGGTGTCACGGGTTTATTCTCCTTCTAAGCGGGATCTCAAGCAAGATGATCATTTCCCTAGATATCATTACTATCATTGCCATGCTAGTTGTTTCATTTCTATTGTTATGTCTCGCTGCCTACCTGTAACGCCCAAGATGCGATCATATCCTTAATTTGGCACGAGGGCCTCGTCAGGGATAGAAGCGCATCTCGTCATTTCGCAAGAATGGATATCGTTACAAGTACATGTACTGAAGAGAAGAGTATATGGAATTGGCTTACACTCGCCACAAGCTACATCAGAGTCACATCAGTACAATACATAATCATCATGAAGAAGAGTAGGGTCCGACTATCGGACGAAAACAAACGAGAAAAGAAGAACGACGTCCATCCTTGCTATCCTAGGCTGTCGGCCTGGAACCCATCCTAGATCGATGAAGAAGAAGAAGAAGAAGCAACTCCAAATGAACAATCAACGCGCTCGCGTCAAATAACCTTTACATGTACCTTCAACTGGAGTTGTAGTAATCTGTGATCCATAGGGGACTCAACAATCTCATTTCCAAAGGTATCAAGACTAGCAAAGCTTAATAGGTGAGATAGGGATAAGTGGTGAGGCTGCAGCAAGCGACTAGGCATTTATTTGGTGGCTAACTTACGAGTACAAGAATAAAGAGGGGGATGATCTACGCATAACGGACGTAAACTACTGATGATCAAATGAATGATCCTGAACACCTACTTACGTCAAACATAACCCCACCGTGTCCTCGATCGGAGTAGGAACTCGCGAAAGAGACAGTCACGGTTACGCACTCAGTTGGCATATTTTAATTAAGTTAACTTCAAGTTATCTAGAACCAGTGTTAAACAAAGTTTCCACATTGCCACATAACCGCGGGCACGGCTTTCCGAAAGATTTAACCCTGCAGGGGTGCTCCAACTAATCCGTCACAAGTTACCACAAGCCGCATAGAAATCCTCGATCACGAAGCTCGCGATCTCGTCAGACTCCTTAGTGGAAAACCTCAACTCTGAGATTACCCAAAGCATCACCGGAATCCCGATGCACAAGACATTCGTCAAAGGTAAAACTAATCCAGCAAGGCCGCCCGGCGTGTCGACGATCCCGATACGAGCCGCGTATCTCGTTCTCAGGACGCGACGGATGAGCGACACGTACGGTGGCCTGATAGAAATCTCCCAAGTTGCCCTGGGTTGGCCCCGCACAGTGCTCTGTTTTGGACCAGCACCATCAGCACTGGCCCTCCCTGTATTATGTAAAATACTCCTCGGGTTCATGACGCCCTATGCATTTAGTTTTTAACAAATTATTATGTTGGGAAAATAGTACCAATGTTGGGCATTGCGAGACCAGCTTTAATCTAAAACGAATTATCAAGGGGGTCCCCATAACAACCACGATCGTGTTAGGAGCGCTCAATTATGGAACATAACACCGGTAGCCGAAACTAAGGGGGCAAAGGTGGAACAAAACACCAAGCTAGAAAGGCCAAGCCTTCCACCTTTTACCAAGTATATAGGTGCATTAAATTAAATAGCAATTAATATGGTGATATAACAAGGAACCCATGTTTACACATGGAAGCAATTGCACCTGCAACTAGCAACGCTAACACATGGTTAAGAAAGCGGTAACATAGCCAAACAGTGGTTTGCTAGGTTGTGAACAGGTTGAAGGTTTTCATGGCAATGTTGGGAGGTTGGTATTTTAACATGTGGTAGGCAACGAGACATAATCGATAGAAGCAATAAAACTAGCATGGCAATGATAGTAATGGTATCTGGGGAAATGGTCATCTTGCCTGAGATCCCGCTTGGAAGAAGAATGACTCTGTGAAGCACACGAACCGATGTAGTCGAACGGGTCCTCACTTTCCGACACGCTTGTGGAACTCTATCGAGACGAAGCAAACCAGAAACAAGAATCAACACACGATATTCACCACGACATATGCACGACAAGAACCAATCCACATATGATGCATGAACAAATGAATATATGCAAGACACGGCATGGCAATTCACAACAATCAAACACTACACATTAAGTGAAGTTCAATATGCAACGAGTTGCATATTGACGAAACTCCACATACGAATTATTTAGTGCTATCCCGATTAGGTACACATCAATATTAAATGTGGTTAAACATGGCAAGAGGTGAAGCATAATTAAACTACCTATCTAGGCATTTTAAATGAGGTCGGAAATGACATATAGCACCTCCGAGACGACCTCACATGTTAATTTACAATTCTGTCAAGATCTGAACTAACACATTTAAATGTTTGTTAAACATCAAAACAAATAGGTTCACATGATTCTACGCGTCGTTACAAGCAATTTACACATAGAGAACATCTCCAACGGAGCTACGGTTCAAAAGATACGAACACCGCAAGATATGATGGCATGAATGCAATATGTGTGCAATGACAGTCACAAGCATTTCAGAACACACAACCAGCAAGAAAATATGAAACTACACGAGATTCTAAGCAAGTTTCATATAGGACACGATCAAAACGGAGCAACGGTTCAACAACTACGAGCTAAACAAGAAATCACTACAATCTTGCAAAATCAGCCACATAGCATTTTCTATGCCCCACAACTACGAGCTACACAAATCGAAAATACTCAACCAAGGCATGAGGAGGTAGAGGGCAAGATGCACTACAACATACAACTAACAACACCTAGCATGGAAGCATGTATCACTAGGAAAAGAAGTTACAAAATGGCATCTCACACACAGTTTCAGACTTAGAGAAAATAACAGTTTATGAAACTGCAGTTTTTGATCTGAAGGCATATTGACAGCAGCAAAACCATAAGCTACAGGACTCCAAATGGCATGAAAATTGACAGCATGCTAGAGAATCCTAAAGTCTACAACTAACTCCATTGCACCAACCTCAAAAGAGCTACAGATCACCAGATAAACTCATGACAAGACAGCAACAAAATATAACAAATTCAGATTTAGAAATATTTCAGCATCTCTAAAACAACACTATTTCCTAGTAAGTAAATAACAAACAAACCACACCTAAACATGGATTTCTATTGCAACCAACATTACCATGGGCTAGACTAAACATCCAAGAGCAACTCTCTAGTTGACACCTTAATCATATCGAGCACGGAATAAATCCCACAAATTAAACAAAAGGGCAACATGGCAAAATATCACGCGAACTAACTTGCTCAAAAGATAAAACTAAATGCACAGTTAAATCCTATGGATTTTTCTACCCCTAAAACATATATAACATGAGGTGTTGCAACACAATAATATCTCCACACGTATATACGGGAATATGTCCTAAACATGGTAATGAAAACTAACTACAGAATCCTACATGCAAAAATACCAACAACAACTCTAAAATACATGGCAAGAGGTCCCTAAAAACATGAACATCTTATCTACGGTGTTCGAGCAATCCGGACACGCACGGAAAATAAATACGGAACAACTCCTATTAGGACAGCACGCAAAACTAGGTATTCGGCGGGTCAAACTAATACTAACATGCATGCAAGATGCAAAAACATAATCCACGCGCAAAACTACACGAGATACATATACAATATGTTCCGATCCGACTTACAGATTAAAAATTACGGGCGTTTGAAATATCTATAACTCCGTGAAATAGAACTAAGTTCTAATCCTAAAAATAAACACTATTGGGCCAAAACAGGGTGAGCGCATCTTAACTAAATGATGCACGTGCGAGGTATAGCGGGGACGGCCAGATTTCTCACCTCGGCCTCTTGGGCCGGCTGCAGAGGAGGGCGAGTAGGCCGAAGGGGTTCCTAGGCTGCGGGAGAGGAGCCAGGCCGAAGGGAGCTGGGCCGAGGGCACTGGCCAGCTGGGCCGGGGCGCTCGGCCCATGCGGGCAACCAGCACGTCAACGCGGGTGGTTGGCGGAGCTCCCGATCCCGCCTGGATCGAGGAGGCAGGGGCAGACGGCGGCACAGGTCGTCTCGACGGCGAGGCCGGCAACCTCCGGCGAGGGGCGCGGCGGGGAGGGCCCCCAGCGTCCGGATCTGGCCGATCCGGTCTGAGGCGGCGACGCAGCAGGGAGGCGGCGGCGCGAAGGCTGGATGCGGGAGGCACTCCGGCGAGGCTCCTCGGGGAGATGGGGAAGCACGCGCACTCCGGCGTCCGATGGGACTCCGGCGGGCGGCGGGGAGCAGGGCGGCGCGACGCAGGCGGTGGAGGGAGCTGCCCACGAGAGGAGGCGAAGGGATCAGGCACGGCACACAGGCGCCATGGGACTGCGGGCGCCATGAGAGGAACAGGCGAGGCGGCGGCGGCGGTTCGGGCCCGGCGGGCCAGCGATGGGCTCTGGCGGGCCCTGTCGGTGGGGAGGAGAGAGAGAGGCGCTGGTGGCAGCTGAGGGTTGGCTCGGCATGGGGATCGAGGAGGATTAGGGGATGTGTCCAAATAGGCAGGTTAGGTCTTCTTAAATAGGAAAGAGGCTCTAGGGTTAGGGCATTAGCCTGTTTTCGGACCCTCCGTTCGTGATCGGACGGCACCGATTGCGGTAATGGCTAGGTGGCTTTGTGGCTGTGTAGAGAGGGGTGTTGGGCTAAGACGAGGGGGAGAAACGGGCGACCAGGCAACGAGTTTTAAAATACCAAAAAACGTCCAACGATAAACCGAATACGGTGCCGCTACGATCGACCATTCGGGTACCAGACGCACTCCGATTGCGACGAAATTTGACAGGCGGCCTACCTATATTAAAATAAGACCGCACGTCAAGTTTCAACCCAATCAGATAAAGCTTTATACACACTTTTAAAATAGGGTTTTGACGATGTCGCGGGCGCGTGCGTGTGTGGTCTGGCTGAGAACGGACAACGACGTGAACCGGCAACTAACAACGGATGCAGGTTTGAAAACTGGCGGCAACGGAATGCCGATGCAATGCAGATGATGCGCATGATGCGATGATGATGCGACAATTAAAAGTAATCACACGACGGAAACGGAATAGAAGGGGAATCTTCTGGAACGTCGGTCTCGGGCTGTCACAACTCTCCTACACTACAAGAGGATCTCGACCCGAGATCCAAGAATGAAAGGGGGAGAGGATGAGAAAGCAAGAGGTAAAACTTAATCGCTTCTTTGACAAACGAGTGAAACCAACAATCCTTGAAGGTTGCAAAGAGATGAGGAATGATATGAGAAACAAGCAAGAATTCACAGAAAATTTTGGCAACACTTCGGTAGGAAAAGGGGACAAAAATTGATAAGATGGACAGATCTTGAGAAAATTCACAACAAACTACTAAAATGAATGAAGGGACAATATGATCTTGATAGAACAACATGATTGACCCAAAAGAGCAACATCACAACAACTCTGGACCAAGAGAATATAAACTAGATCTTGGAAAGATGGAACGAAGAAGAAAAATGAGAACTACTACCACAAGAATCTAGAAGGACACCTTGAGACAAAGAATTGAAACCTTGATGCACCACCATGACGAACCTCTTGGGAACACCGGAATGAAATGATGAAAGAATAAGATTAAAGGCCTTGCAATGGTTTAGATGAAGCTTCTCAAAGAGATACTTGATAGAACTTGGAACTTCGGAAAAGAAAGATAAGCACTTGAGAAAAGAATTGATATCATGAGCCACTCCAGAAGAAGAATTCAGATTACTATGAACAAGAATAAGAATTATGTTATGCTTATCCTTCATCAAGTTTAATTGATGACAAGCAACGGATTTAGCGTAGCACTTATTCTTCTTGAAAGAAACTTGAAGAACGAGATAGATATGCACCACATGAAGCATAATTGAAGGAAGCACCGGTAAGAATTCACAATTGAATTGGAATAATACAAATTAATGGAGATACATGAGAACGAAAAGATCATGAGCCACCTAACAGAAAACTTGAATGAGGCACCGGAATACTTGAGAGACGAACGAAGAGACAACAATTGAGAAGAATTTGAGGATGAAAGCTGAAAGCTGAGAACGAAGAAATTCTTCTGAAATGATGGCCTTCGGAGGATCAAGAATGAAAACAACTAAAAAATGCATGGGATAGCAAGAAATAGATTCTCATGATTGCGAACAATTCAAGATGATAACACAAAGCTGAAATGATGAATCTGCAAGAGAATGAACCAAGATTTGAGAGAAACACCCCTTCAGTTTTCAATGGAGAGAATGATGAGAAGAACACCACCAAGACTACTGAGACACTCCGGAATAATGAAGAATGAAAGGTTGAGCCAAATATGAGAATTAATTCAAATTGAACTTGAAGAAGGAATATGACTAATGAAATTTATACTTACGTCATAGATGAAAGAATTAGAGATCTCCGTAAAAGGTTACAAGAGCCAGAAAAGATCCTGGGAAAAGCCTGTGGGTTATGGGCCCACTCAAAGAAACCACCGTTGAAAAGATTGCTTAGAAGAGAGACATTTAACCAGTATAAAGAAAACTAGATGAGGCTGAGCACCTTGAAATAATATAAAGAATTGAAAACAAGAGCTTGTGAGATAACTTGAACACTCCGGATAGAACAGAGATGGAAGAAAAACAAAAGAGGCTTGAATAGAATTTCTAAGCCATACAAGACTACATATTGAACTACTGAGTTGTCCTCCTTACGTGTTAACCAGGCGTTCTTAACATCTTGGTCAGTCGTAGCGGGTGGTTCATCTCCTAGCCCAGCATTAAGGACATAATCCTTCTTCCCAGCTTGCAGCAGCAACTTAAGATTACGAGCCCAGTCTACAAAGTTGCTTCCATCGTATTTCAACTTAGCTTTCTCTAGGAACGTATTAAAATTGAGGGTGACTGTCGCGTGAGCCATTGATCTGCAACACTAATTTTGCAAAGTTGACTTAGACTATGTTTAAGATAACTAGAGTTTAACTAACCAAATCACTGATAAACTCCCACTCAAAAAGTACATCTATCTAGTTATTTGAGTGGTACATGATCCAAATTCACTAACTCAAGTCCGATCATCATGTGAGCTGAGAATAGTTTCAGTGGTAAGCATCTCTATGCTAATCATATCAACTATACGATTCATTCTCGACCTTTCGGTCTCATGTGTTCCGAGGCCATGTCTGCACATGCTAGGCTTGTCAAGTTTAACTCATGTGTTCCGCGTGTGCAACTGTTTTGCACCCGCTGTATGTGAATGTTGAGTCTATCACACCTGATCATCACGTGGTGTCTCAAAACGACGAACTATCACAACAGTGCACAGTCGGGGAGAACACAATTTCATCTTGAAATTTTAGTGAGAGATCACTTTATAATGCTACCGTCGTTCTAAGCAAAATAAGGTGCATAAAAGGATTAACATCACATGCAATTGATAAGTGACATGATAAGGCCATCATCTTGTGCTTCTTGATCTCCATCACTAAAGCACCGGCATGATCTTCTTGTCACCGGAGCCACACCATGATATCCATCATCATGATCTCCATCAACATGTCGCCATCGAGGTTTTCGTGATATCTATGCTATTACTACTAAAGCTACGACCTAGCAATATAGTAAACGCATCTGCAAACACAAACGTTAGTTTAAAGACAACCCTATGGCTCCTGCCGGTTGCCGTAGCATCGACGTGCAAGTCGATATTAACTATTACAACATGATCATCCCATACATCCAATATATCACATCACGTCATTGGCCATATCATATCACAAGCATACCCTGCAAAAATAAGTTAGACGTCCTCTAATTTGTTGTTGCATGTTTTACGTGGCTGCTATGGGTATCTAGTATGATCGCATCTTGCTTACACAGAAACCACAACGGAGATGTGCAAATTGCTATTTGACCTCTCTCCAAGGACCGCCTCGGTCAAAACCAATTCAACTAAAGTTGAAGAAACATGCACCCGCCAGTCATCTTTATGCAACAAGGTTGCACGTCAGTCGATGAAACCAGTCTCTCGTAAGCGTACGAGTTATGTCGGTCCGGGCCGCTTCAATCCAACAATACTGCCGAATCGAGAAAATACTAAGGAGGGCAGCAAATCGAACATCACCGTCCACAAAACCTTTTGTGTTCTACTCGAGATAACATCTACGCATGAACCTAGCTCATGATACCACTGTTGGGGAACGTTGCATGGGAAACAAAAAAATTCATACGCACACGAAGACCTATCATGGTGATGTCCATCTACGAGAGGAGATTAGATCTATGTACCCTTGCAGATCGCTCAGTGGGAAGCGTTAAGAAACGCGGTTGATGTACTGGTACACCTTTGTGATTCAAAACACTGTCGTCCCACGATCCGTCCCATGAACGGTTCCGATCTAGCACCGAACGGATGGCACCTCCGCGTTCAGCACACGTACAGCTTGATGATGATCTCGGCCTTCTTGATCCAGCAAGCAAGTCGGAGAAGTAGATGAGTTCTCTGGCAGCGTGACGGTGCTCCGGTGGTAGTGATGATCTACTCCTGTAGGGCTCCGCCCGAGCTCCACAGAAATCCGATCTAGAGGTAAAACTATGTGGAATAGGCTAGAGTTGCACGTGGCAAAGTTGTGTCTCAAAAATCCCTAAACCACCAATATATATAGGAGGAGGGGAGGGGCTAGCCTTGGGGAACAAGGGCCCCAAGGGTGCACCGGATGCAAGGGTGGAGGAGGACTCCTCCTCCAATTCGGTTTGGGAAGGAGGAGTCCTCCTCTTCCTTCCCAGCTCCCTCTTTCCTTTTTTTCTTCCTTTCCTTTGGTATTTTTACATGTGATTCCATAGCTCTATTGGGATGACTCCACCAGCCCACTAAGGACTTGGTGCGCCACCCTAGGGCCTTGGGCTCACTCCTGGGTGGGTGGGCCCCTCCCGGTAAACACCCGGAACCCATTCGTCACTCCCGGTACACTGCATGTAATGCCCGAAACTTCCCGGTGACCAAATGAAACCATCCTATATATCAATCTTTGTTTCCGGACCATTCCGGAAACCCTCGTGACATCTGTGATCTCATCCCGGACTCCGAACAACATTCGGTAACCACAGATATAACTCAACTATACTAAAACATTATCGAACCTTAAGTGTGTAGACCCTGCGGGTTCGAGAACTATGTAGACATGACCCAAGACACCCCTCGGTCAATATCCAATTGCGGGACCTGGATGCTCATATTGGATCCTACATATTGTCCGAAGATCTTATCGGTTGAACCTCAGTGTCAAGGATATATAAGCCCGTATGTCATTCTCTTTTTCCTTCGGTATGTTACTTGCCCGAGATTCGATCGTCGGTATCCGCATACCTATTTCAATCTCGTTACCGGCAAGTCTCTTTACTCGTTCTGTAATACAAGATCCTGTGACTTACACTTAGTCACATTGCTTGTAAGGCTTGTGTGTGATGTTGTATTACCGAGTGGGCCCCGAGATACCTCTCCGTCACACGGAGTGACAAATCCCAGTCTTGATCCATACTAACTCAACGGACACCTTCGGAGATACCTGTGGAGCACCTTTATAGTCACCCAGTTACGTTGCGACGTTTGATACACACAAGGTATCCTCCGGTGCGAGTGAGTTATATGATCTCATGGTCATAGGAATAAATACTTGACGCGCAGAAAACAATAGCAACAAAATGACACGATCAATATGCTACGTTCATAGTTTGGGTCTTGTCCATCACATGACTCTCCTAATGATGTGATCCAGTTATCAAGTGACAACACTTGCATATAGTCAGAAAACCTTGACTATTATTGATCAACTGGCTAGCCTAGCGGCTTGCTAGGGACATTGTTTTGTCTATGTATCCACACATGTATCTATGTTTTCATTCAATACAATTATAGCATGGATAATAAACGATTATCTTGTAACAGGAAATATAATAATAACTATTTTATCATTGCCTCTAGGGCATATTTCCAACAGATCGGACCGCATCTTGGGTGTTACAAGTTGGTATCACAGCAGTACCGACCTAGGAGCCCCCTTGATTGATCAAACTGGTCCGAGTCAAGTCTAGTTAGATATCGGAGAGTAGGATTCTTTTTCTCCTCTTCTATGCTCTGGTGAGGAATCTTGACGTAATAATTTTAATTCTACTCCCTTCTCACTAAAAAAAATTAGGATCACGTGGATATTTTTGGAATCTATGTGATGTCGATGTGACGGACTTCTGACTTGGTGCCTCCCGTCTAACTTGATTTCTTTCGAGGAGTTGAGAGGATTCTTGAGCACATCGTTATCATTCAAATTTCTTAATATCTTAGGATGGAGGATGTTCCAAATTGCTTCAATACTAGTAGTGGCGAGAGGAGTCTCGCTACCCCAGTACTGGTGCAGATAGGTCCGGATGTATCGCCATACTTGGTATCGTCGTGATTAGAGGATCAGAGATAGATAAGTTTCTGAGATCTCTGGTTATGTGTTGACGGATGAGATACACTGGACGGGTGATACGTCCCAAAGGTATCTATAATTTCTGCTTGTTCCATGATCTTTTGGGTGACATTGTTATATGTTTTGCTACACTTCTATATCTTTTTACACATATTTGTACTAACCTACTAACTCAGTGCACCCAGTGCCAGTTTCTCTCTGCTGATGTCTTTTTTGCAGGGACTTTTACCCAATTTCCACTGTCCCAAAAATCCCAAGAAAAATATATAAAAATGAGTGTGACGGAAGCTTCACGAAGCACGAAGATGGGCCAGAGGGGATCCAGGGGCTGCCCAGGCGGCCTCCCTGCGCGGCCTGGCCCCTCGCCGCGCCCACAGGTCGCCTAGGTGGGTCTCGCGCCCTCTGGTGCCCTCCTTCGGCCTATATTTACCTCTCTGATAGGAAACCCTTCCATGACATCCAGAATCATGAATTTCTCCATCGTTCCGCTGCCGCAGCGCTTCCGAGATCGGGAGCGTCATGAGACCTCTTCCCGGCACCCTGCCAGAGGGAGGATTGACCTCCGGGAGCTTCTCCACCGCCATGGACGCTTCCCGGACGTGCCGTGAGTAGTCCTCCTTGGACCATGAGTCCATGACTAGTAGCTATGTGATGTCTTCTCTCCAATCTTGTGCTTCAATGATTAGCCCTTGTGAGCTTCCCTACATGATCAAGGCATCTATGTAATTTTCCTGCTATTGCTATGCTCGGTTTCTGGGATCCGATGGATTATGAGATTATGTTAAGATTGTGATGAGTTATATATTTGATTATCCTTTTATATTATGTTCTTTAGTGATTCATGCATGTTCTCCGTTGCTCTTTATTGCTTTGGCCGAGTAGTAGATTGTAACTCCAAGAGGGAGCGTTATGCATGATTGTGGGTTCAAGCCCCCTGATGTCTAGCTTGAGTGACAGAAACATGAGAGTAGGGGATGTATTGTTGCCACTAGGGAGAAAACAACGGTGCTTGTGATAGCGGTTGCAAGGATTGTTTACCTTATGCAAGGTTCATTAATGCAGTTGTCCGCTGCTTTGAGTTTATACTTTGGGTGGGGCTCGCAACTCAATACCAGCGAAATGTTCTGGATAGATATCTCAAGCTGGATGATTGGTAAGTAGATGCTCATGAATAAACAATCTACTTGTCTTGGCGTACTGCCCATTACTATTGAGCCTCTAACTTTCAAGTACCATAATTAGCATTGCGGTGCATTTATAATTCTGTCAATTTCCCAGTTGTAATTTGTTTACCCATTCATAGTTGTCTATCGTCTTTTGGGAGAGAGATATCAGTAGTGAATATCATGTGACTCAGATCCATATTACCACCATTGCTTACAGCTCCATCATTTACTGCATTCATTTACTTTTCTGTTGCAATCACTATCACTATTCCCGCTTGTGTTTTGATCCTTTGCAAACTACAAGGCCGGAGAGATTGACAACCTCTCTGTACTCGTTGGGAGCAAAGTTATTTGTTGTGTGTGGAGGTCCACGTCTTTTGCTAGCGCCAGAGCAGCGGATAACTACTTGTTGATCCTTGGAGTCCTCCTGGTTCAATAAACATTACCATCCCGTGTAAGGGGAATCTGCAGCTGACGACATCTCCACCTTCCACTTGGCGTAACCAACGAGGGGCGAGAAGTATATCCATCAACTCGTCATCAAGCAGATTTCTAGCGTTGTTGCCGGGGACTCCAGTCTTCAAGATAGGGGAGTTGCACACTATCTTTTACCTTTGCTTTTAGTCTTGTTAGTTTACTTTCTAGTTATTGCTTTACGGTCTTATACGAAAAACCACAACAACAAAAAATTAGTTGATTTGCTTTTAGTTGTTCTTTCTGCTTAGTCCAACATGTTAGGGTTTGATGCTTTGAGGGAATCTGAGGTCCTAGATTTCCATCGAAGGAATGGAGAAAATATAAAGGAGGCTTGGTATAGAATTTTTGAAGCACATAAAAGAATTATGCCTTGGATACCTATCAAAATTGTGCTTAGAAATTTTTATCATGGTCTTTTTATTTGTTGTAAACATACACTTGATATTATAGCTGGAGGAGATTTTTTAGAGTGTGAAGAGGCTAGAGCTCATGATATTATACATAGTCTATCAAAATACCTTGTTTATGGTCGTGGTTAT
The DNA here is from genome assembly GCF_904849725.1 of Hordeum vulgare subsp. vulgare. Classification (NCBI taxonomy): domain Eukaryota; kingdom Viridiplantae; phylum Streptophyta; class Magnoliopsida; order Poales; family Poaceae; genus Hordeum; species Hordeum vulgare. The sequence goes on along the minus strand of NC_058520.1, from coordinate 329,397,905 downwards.
GACACTATTATAGATGGACTTGGTACCATTGAAAGGAAAATAGATGCTCTAGACTTAAGAGAAAGAGAGAAACCCATGGTTGATAAGAAAAAGATTTTGAAAATAGATGATGATTGGGAGCCTTTTGTTAGAATTAGCATCTCTAACCAAGATTTCCTTGCTTATTGTGATATTGGATCCATGGTTTCTACAATGCCAAAAGTTGTTTATGATTCTCTAAGCTTTTTAAACATAAACAATTTTTCATCTTATCATGAACATGCTAATGGGGATATTTCTAAGATCCAGGGAAAGGTAAAAGATGTCTAGATTACATTCTCTAAAAGGAATGCAACGGTTGATTTCTTCATCATGAAGCCGAACCAAGGAAACATAGTGCTTGGAAGGGACTTCCTCCGAGCCATGAAAGGCTTCATTGATATAGGTAAAGGACACATACGCTTACGTGGGAAAGCGAAAGGTACGTACCCGTTCCCTAGGAAAATAAGGATGAACTAGTTGAGGATCCGTTTGAAGGTTTTGCTGATTCCAGTGACTTTGGAGAATTTTGATCCTCCTTTTTGCATCATGCCTAGCTCAAAGGAATAAAAGAAAGCGATTGTTGGGAGGCAACCCAATTTGTTTTTACTTTCAGTTTTAGTGGTCTTGATGCTTTTTACTACTGTAGAAACATCATTGTATCTTTATTTTCAAGCTTTGTGCCAAGTTTTAGCCTCCGATTGCAAGAAAGTTCAAAAGTTGTGACATGCTGTCGAGAAAGAGATTATGTCTGCTTAACGGAAAAATTCTCCAAAAATTACCAGATCATCTTTTTGATCTGAATTGTTTTGACAGTATTCTCTATATAATTGTCTTTCTGGCATCTGTTCTGAGTTTTTTGATTTGAGTTGCACAAGTGCCCTGAAAAAATTATTTACTACCCGATGTTCTGTTTTTCACAGATTCTGCCACGTTTTGCGTTTTCATTGTTTTGAAAATCTTAAGCTTGATTTTTTCTTTGCAAAAACCTTTTGGCAATCATGAGAAACAATAAATTTTCATGAAAATCTTTATTTTCAGTAGGGATTAAATTATTTTATCATGGGTATTAACCACTCTAATCAGCTTATGATGAGTTCGTATGAAGGGAGTTTTCAAGTATGCGATGGAAGATGATGAAAGAAGATCCGGGAGTGTCAAGTGCTCAAGCCTGGGGATGCCCCCATGCACCCCCAAGAAATATTCAAGGAGACTCAAGCGTCTAAGCTTGGGGATGCCCCCGTGCATCCCCTTCTCTATCAACAATCATCAGCTCGTCCATCTCCATGCTATATTTTTATCACTCCATATGTTATGTGCTATGCTTGGAGCATCTCGCTCTTTACTTTTTACTGTGTTTTAGTTTAGCTTGCTGTTCATAACAAGTCGGAACCTAGCTTTCTTTGTTTGGGAGATAAACACACTCCATTCCACTCTAGAACACAACATATGTTTTCTTGCTTATCTTTTATGTGTGGTCTTTATCTTTTCATAGCTGTTGTCATGCTTAGCTCTTATTTTTCATGCTATATCTTTTTAAGAGCTTTTATTTAGGTTGCTTTTGGAACTCTCTTGAGTTATCATGCATATCTTGTTTAGGGATTGGCTTGTTGCACTGAGTTGTGTGTCTTGCATGAGTAGGTAATTGAGGTTGCTATTTAAGTATAGTAGTAACTTGCAATAGTTTTGAGGTATTGATTTGAGTAATGTTTGGACTATTGGTGCCAAGAGCTTGAGCCTATTAGTGATAGGTGTTGTATTCAGGGAAATCCGTGTGTTTTTCAAAAACTAAAAAATTAGTTGAGGACTCTAGCTACTAGAGTGACGCTAACCTCTGGAGGGGTTGGAATATATAGAGTACCTCACGTTTCCATGGGTCGAGGATGCTCAAGGATAACCAAACCCCCAAACACTCCTCCTCGAGGTACTTGTCTCTTCGTGAATTTCCTTACTAGATAGAGAGTTACCGATAATAAGTGTATGAGTTCTTCGGACTAATGCGAGTATTTGAATGTTGGCACTTCCATCATCCATATTCTGCTAGCCTCTTTAGTACCGTGCATTGCCTTTACTCATCTTGAGAGTTGGTGCAAACTTCGCCGGTGCATCCAAACCCTTGGCATGATACGCTCTGTCATCATAAGCCTCATTATATCTTTCCTCAAAAGAGCCACCATACCTACCTATTAAGGCATTTCCATAGCCTTTCTGAGATACATTTCCATGCAACATCCACCATCTCATGACTTGATCTTCATGTCATACATGCTTTTGCTTGATCGAGGAGCCGCATATTAGTTGGGCCTTGCCCTTATTATTGCTACATGACGCGCTAGTTTCATTGCATATCCTGCTACACTGGCAGAGGCATACATTTGCATACATCATGATAGTTTTCATTCGTCTTTATGTTGAGTACTTATTATAAAGTGTGAAGATCTTCTTTTTATTCTTGTAAACATAGAATGTTGCCCTTAAGTGAGGAAAAGATCTCAAAGAGGACAAATGAAAAGATCCCAAAGAGGACAAATGAGAGATAAATAGAAGAGCCAAAGAGGCCACAAAAAAAGAAAAAAAAGAAGAAAAAAGAGAGAAGGGGCAACACTACTATTCCTTTTGAAAGATCCACACTCGTACTCCATTGTTATATTTGTACTCCATAGAGATTATCATTCATGCATAACTATGTGGGGACCCTTACACTATAGAACTTGGCTTGTATATTCCAATGATAAGCCTCCTCAAATGAGCTCTAGGTCTTCATGAGCAAGCAAGTTGGATGCACCCCCACTAGTTCCATTGGAGAGCTTACCTTAGCTCATATGTGCATCCGTTGCATGGCAATCCCTACTCCTCACATCATATCTACCATTTGGCTTTCTCTCGCCTATGGTTGTCCTCATTTATGTGAGCCTTTCACACCTCTTTGTCTTCCTTCCCCATCATTATTCTATTTTCCATCCTAAGTGCCAACATATCTTGCTTACGCTCATCCATTGCATGAGTGCTCAAAGTCGAAAGGGAGAGGATCATTTTGACTTGTGCGCGACTAGAGGTCTGGGGATGAGTGCTACTGCAACAAAAGACCTTCCAATGGTGCCAGAAATAGGCACGTCGATGGGAGAATACTTGGCTTGATCCTTCTGCTGCGGTTACGCCTTAAGGGACTTCCTAGGCAAGTATGCAAAGGATTTCCCCCGTGGCCTTCGAGGCTTGCGTTTGTGTTCCCTCGAAGCGGAAAGGGTGATGTAGCATAGCGGTGGTAAGTATTTCCCTCAGTTTGAGAACCAAGGTATCAATCCAGTGGAGGAGTATCTGAAGATGATGCATAAACACAAAAGCTTGCTCCCAACGCTATGAAGGGGTTGTCAATTCCTTATAGATTCTTTGCCAAGTGAGAGCTGAAAGCAACAAAGTAAAAAAGCAAAGTAAAAGCGGAGGTGTAAAGATGGCTGTGAATAGACCCGGGGGCCGTAGTGTTTACTAGTGGCTTCTCTCATGAAAGCAATTAGACGGTGGGTGAATATATTATTGTCGAGCAATTGATAGAACCGCGCAAAGTCGTGAAGATATCTATGCAATGATTATATCTATAGGCATCACGTCCAAAACAAGTAGACCGATACTTTCTGCATCTACTACTATTACTCCACACGTCGACCGCTATCCAGCATGCATCTAGTGTATTAAGTCCATAAGAACAGAGTAACGCCTTAAGAAAGATGACATGATGTAGAGGGATAATCTCAAACCAATGATAACAACCCCATCTTTTTACCCTTGATGGAAACTACTTGATGTTTGCCTTGCTGCCCCTAGTGTCACTCAGAAAGGTCACCACATGGTAGAACCCAAAACCAAGCACTTCTCCCATTGCAAGAATCATAGATCTAGTTGGCCAAACAAAACCCAAGACTCGGAGAGAGTTACAAGGGTATCAAATCATGCATATAAGAAATCAGCAAAGACTCAAATATATATCATAGATAATCTGATCACAAATCCACAATTCATCGGATCTCGACAAACACACCGCCAAAGAAGATTACATCGGATAGATCTCCATGAAGATCATGGAGAACTTTGTATTGAAGATCCAAGAGAGAGAAGAAACCATCTAGCTACTAACTACGGACCCGTAGGTCTGAAGTGAACTACTCACGAGTCATTGGAGGGGCGATGATGATGATGAAGAAGCCCTCCAACTCCAAAGTCCCCTCCGGCAGGGCGCCGGGAAGGGTCTCCAGATGAGATCTCGCGGAAACGGACGCTTGCGGCGGCGGAAAAGTATTTTCGAGGCTCCCCTGATTTTTTGCTGAATATTTGGGAATATATAGGCAAAGGATCTAGGTCAGGGGGCGGCCAGGGAGGCCACAAGCCCTAACACCGCCGCCTCCCCTGGTGGCGGAGTGGGAGCTTGTGAGCTCCCTGGAGCCCACCTGGCTTGGCCAAGAGGCCCCCTGATCTTCTTCCGTTCGGGAAAAAATCATTTCGGGGTTTTTATTCCGTTTGGACTCCGTTCAAAATCAGATCTGAAAAGAGTCAAAAACACGGAAAAAACAGGAACTGGCACTTGGCACTGAATTAATAAGTTAGTCCCAAAAAAGATATATAAGGTACATAAAACATCCAAAGAAGACAAGATAACAGCATGAAACCATCAAAAATTATAGATACGTTTGAGACGTATCAAGCATCCCCAAGCTTAACTCCTGCTCGTCCTCGAGTAGGGAAGTGATAAAGAATGAATTTCGGATGCTTTCATGCTACCTAGCATAGATGTCCTTTGTAATTGCTCTTATGTGATGTGAATGTTCAGATCCATTAGATTCAAAACAATAGTTTGCTAGTGACGTGGAAACAGTAATAATTCAAGCAAACTAGCAAGGTAATCATGAACTTTCAAAATAACAAGGCCAAAAGAAAGTTATCCCTACAAAAGCATATAGTCTGGCTATGCTCTATCATCATTGCACAATGAATTTAAATCATGCACAACCCCGGTATTGGCCAAGTAATTGTTTCACACCTTTACTTTCCCAAACCTTTTCAACTCTCACGCAATACATGAGCGTGAGCCATGGTTATAGCACTATAGATGGTGTGGAATGTGGTGGAGGCTGCAAGACAAAAAAGGAGAAGATAGTCACATTAACTAGGCATATCAATGAGCTGTGGAGATGCTCATCAATAGATATCAATGTGAATGAGTAGGGATTTCCATACAAATGATGCACTAGAGCTACGAGTATGTGAAAGCTCTTAAAGAAAACTAGTGGGTGTGCATCCAACTTGCTTGCTCACGAAGACCTAAGGTAATTTTGAGGAAGCCTATCATTGGAATATACAAGCCAAGTTATATAATGAAATTTCCCACTAGCTATATGGTGGTGACAGAACGAGAAACTCTCAATCATGAAGGTCATGGTGCTTAATATGCACAAGTGTGGAAAAAGTGGTAGCATTGTCCCTTCTCTCTTTTTCTCTTATTTTTTTGGTGGGATCTTTGGCCTCTTTTTTTTGTGGGCTTCTTTGGCATCTTTTATTTCCTCACACAGGACAATGCTCCATTAATGATGATCATCACACTTTCAACTCAAAACTTAGAGCAACAATGACTCTATATGGAATGCCTTCGGTAGTGTACCGTGACAATGATCTAGCATGGCATAGACATCAATGAAAACATCATGCTAGCTATCTTACGATCATTCAATGGCAATGTAGACGTGGTGGCACATGTCATGGTGGTAGTTGCATGGCAATATATATCGGAATGACTTTGAAAAAGCCATAGTAGGTAGGTATGGTGGCTGTTTCGAGGGAGGCTAATGGTGGGTTTTGTGCACCGGCGAAAGTTGCACGGCACTAAGAAGATAGTGATGGTGGAAGGTGAAAGTGCATCTAAACCATGGACTCAACATTAGTCATGAAGAACTCATATACTTGTTGCAAAAGTTTTATTAGTAATCGAAACAAAGCATTCAACGCATACTCCTAGGGGAAGGGTTGGTAGGTATAAACCATCGCGCGATCCCGACCGCCACGCAAAGGATGACAATCAATATACTAATCATGCTCAGATTTCATCACATAGAGGTTCACCATACGTGCATGCTACGGGAATCACTAACTTCAACACAAGTATTTCTAGATCCACAACACCTTACTAGCATAACTTCAATATTACCATAACCACAACTCAAAACTAATTGAGATGAATAAAACTTCTCTAACTATTCAATGCACATGAAGGTGAAAGTTTTCGTATCCCTTTGGATAACTACCCCTTTTGAGACTACTTTCAAAGCACAGATCAACTACCAAGCCATGCACCGCTGTGCTCTAAAAGATATAAGTGAAGCACATAGAGCAAAAGTATCTAGCTCAAAAGATATAAGTGAAGCACATGTGAGCTGAATTGCCTACCAAAAGTTATAAGTGAAGCTCGACAAAATCACAGTGTGTGCATGTCTCTCTCTCTAGGTGTGCAGCAAGGATGAGTGTGACACACAAAAAAGACTCCTACGATACAAGACGCCCCAAGCAAAAACACATAACATGTGGTGAATAAAAATATATCCCCAAGTAACATTACCGATGGATTGAAGACGAGAGAGGGGATGCCTTCCCGGGGCATCCCCAAGCTTAGGCTTTTACGGCATACTTGAATCTCTTGGGGTGCCTTGGGCATCCCCAAGCTTGAGCTCTTGCCACCCTTTATCTCTTTGTCCATAAGAACTTGACCCAAAACTTGAAAACTTCACAACACAAAACTTAAACAGAAACTCGTGATAACATTAGTACAAGAAAGCAAACCACCACTTCCTTAGGTACTGTAGAAAACTTAAATTCTACTTGTGCTGATGTTGGGTTACTGTATTTTCAATCTTCCATGGCTAATACCCCCCTATACTATCCGTAGTTTCATCAAAATAAGCAACCAACACAACAAAAATAGAATCTGTTAACAGCATACCAGTCTGTAGCAATCTGTATATTTCGTATACCTCTGGTACTTAAAAAATTCTGAAACACTGCGACAGTATGAAGAATTTGCGTAGCAATTAGCAGCAAAAAGAATCAACTCAAAATCTATTAGAGAAAAAAATGAAAATTCTTTTCGTGAGAAGAAAGTTTCTGTCTTTTCCAGCATCACCAAACGATCATCCCAAGACTAATCATAACGATTTTTCTTGGCACAAACGCAAAAAAGAAACACAAAAAATACAATCATAACAGAATTATGAAAGTGTGGAAAACACAAAACAGAAAGAAAAAGGATAGATTCGTTGGGTTGCCTCCCAACAAGCGCTTTTGTTTAACGCCCTTAGCTAGGCAAAAAGTGATGGAATCATGTATAGTCATCTTTGGTGCTCAAACCATAAGTAGTGTGATCATTTATCATCTTAAGATTTTATTAGATGACTCACCACTAGCTTTAGGAACAAAAACAGGCTTGACGGTCTTTTTGAGAGTAAGATTTGGAGTATTTTGCACAGCGGCAAAAGCGGAACCAAGTTGGTTATGACATCTTCTAATTTGCCAATTCTAGAAGAATCATTAACTATAAGTTCCTTCTCCTTTAAATTTTTCAAAAAGTTTCCCACTTTGGATCCGTATTGAGTAATTTGATTGTGGATCTTTCTATCCAAACCCTCAATAAGTTCAACTGTGGCAATTTTGTTTTCAATAGCGTCAAGCCTTTGCATCACGTGTTCCAAGGTCAAGATAGTTCCATTAACCATGAGCGGGGGTGAGCCTACCAAATTAATGATAGCTCTATAGGAGTCAACAGTATGGCTCCCCAAAAAGTTCCCGCCTACAATGGTATCAAGGATATACCTATCCCAAGGAGAAATTCCAACATAGAAACTGCGAAGGAGGACGGTAGTGGATTGCTTACGAGTAGATCTACTTTGAGCATTGCAAATCCTGTACCAAGCGTCCTTCAAATTTTCTTCCTCATTCTGCCTGAAATTGAGAACTTCATTTTCAGGGGTGTCGTTTGGAGTGGTGGGTCTAGCCATTGATGGACTATCTCACACACAAACGAGCAGGAAGAGACAGTGAAACGGGCAAAAGAAAACAGCAAAAAGGCAAAAGAAAACAGCGAAGGAGAAAGGCAAATGAAAACGGCAAATGTGAAGTGGGGGAGAGGAAAACGAGACGCAACTAGCAACAAAAGTAAATGCAAGAGAAGAGTTTGTGAGACCTACTTGGATAGATCTTGATTTCTCCTCCCCGACAACGGCGCCAAAAATGCTTCTGCTACTGCAACAAAAGACCTTCCAATGGTGCCAGAAATAGGCACGTCGACGGGAGAATACTTGGCTTGATCCTTTTGATGCGGCTACGCCTTAAGGGACTTCCTAGGCAAGTATGCAAAGGATTTCCCCCGTGGCCTTGGAGCCTTGCGTTGGTGTTCCCTCAAAGCGGAAAGGGTGATGTAGCGTTGCGGTGGTAAGTATTTCCCTCAGTTTGAGAACCAAGGTATCAATCCAGTGGAGGAGTATCTCAAGATCATGCACAAACACAAAAGCTTGCTCCCAACGCTATGAAGGGGTTGTCAATCCCTTATAGATCGTTTGTCAAGTGAGAACTGAAAGCAACAAAGTAACAAAGCAAAGTAAAAGCGGAGGTGTAAACGATGGATGTGAATAGACCCGGGGGCCGTAGTGTTTACTAGTGGCTTCTCTCATGAAAGCAAGTAGACGGTGGGTGAACAAATTACTGTCGAGCAATTGATAGAACCGCGCAAAGTCGTGACGATATCTATGCAATGATTATATCTATAGGCATCACGTCCAAAACAAGTAGACTGATACTTTCTGCATCTACTACTATTACTCCACACGTCGACCGCTATCCAGCATGCATCTAGTGTATTAAGTCCATAAGAACAGAGTAACGCTTAAGCAAGATGACATGATGTAGAGGGATAATCTCAAACCAATGATAAAAACCCCATCTTTTTACCCTTGATGGCAACTACTTGATGTGTGCCTTGCTGCCCCTACTATCACTGGGAAAGGTCACCACATGGTAGAACCCAAAACCAAGCACTTCTCGCATTGCACGAATCATAGATCTAGTTGGCCAAACAAAACCCAAGACTCGGAGAGACTTACAAGGATATCAAATCATGCATATAAGAAATCAGCAAAGACTCAAATATATATCATAGATAATCTGATCACAAATCCACAATTCATCGGATCTCGACAAACACACCGCCAAAGAAGATTACATCGGATAGATCTCCATGAAGATCATGGAGAACTTTGTATTGAAGATCCAAGAGACAGAAGAAGCCATCTAGCTACTAACTACGGACCCGTAGGTCTGAAGTGAACTACTCACGAGTCATTGGAGGGGCGATGATGATGATGAAGAAGCCCTCCAACTCCAAAGTCCCCTCCGGCAGGGCGTCGGGAAGGGTCTCCAGATGAGATCTCGCGGAAACGGAAGCTTGCGGCGGCGGAAAAGTATTTTCGAGGCTCCCCTGATTTTTTGCTGAACATTTGGGAATATATAGGCCAAGGATCTAGGTCAGGGGGCGGCCAGGGAGGCCACAAGCCCTGACACCGCCGCCTCCCCCTGGTGGCGGAGTGGGAGGTTGTGGGCTCCCTGGAGCCCACGTGGCTTGGCCAGAGGCCCCCTGATCTTCTTCCGTTCGGGAAAAATCATTTCGGGCTTTTTATTCCATTTGGACTCTGTTCCAAAATCAGATCTGAAAAGAGTCAAAAACACAGAAAAAACAGGAACTGGCACTTGGCACTGAATTAATAAGTTAGTCCCAAAAAATATATAAAAGGTACATAAAACATCCAAAGAAGACAAGATAAAAACATGAAACCATCAAAAAATTATAGATACGTTTGAGACGTATCAATGAGTCAAAATAAGATTCCGAAGCAGACCAAGTGTGAAGTTTAGTAGATTGAGTTCTAAATATAAAAAAATATGCTCTAAACCCATCTCCCACTTCTTGCACGCAAACACCGTTTGGAGACATTCGAGTCACGGACAGCGAGAGCTCTTGCACCTTTATATTCTTACTTTGGTATTTTCAATACTAAATATAGACTCTTCTTTGTTATTGTCTTGACTTGAATTGCATATCTTACTTGCTTCACTTTGAAGTTCTTATATGTGTGTTAGCATGTCACCATAGAAATTATTTGCGTTATCATTTACCTACTCGAGGACGAGCAGGAATTAAGCTTGGGGATGTTGAAACGTCCAAAACGTATCTATAATTTCTGCTTGTTCCATGATATTTTGGGTGACATTGTTATATGTTTTTCTACACTTTTATATCTTTTTACACATATTTGGACTAACCTACTAGCTCAGTGTACCCAGTGCCAGTTTCTGTCTGTTGATGTCTTTTTTGTAGGGAATTTTACCAAAATTTCCAGAGTCCCAAAAATCCCAAGAAAAATATAAAAATATCAGTGTGACGGAAGCTTCACGAAGCACGAAGATGGGCGAGAGGGGAGCCAGGGGCTGCCCAGGCAGCCTCTCTCTGTGGCCTAGCCCCTGGCCGCGCCCACAGGTCGCCTGAATGGGTCCCATGCCGTCTGGTGCCATCCTTCAGCCCATATTTACCTCTCTGACATGAAACCCTTCCATGACATCTAGAATTGCAAATTTCTCCATCGTTCCGCCACCGCAGCGCTTCCGAGATCGGGAGCATCGGGAGACCTCTTCCCAACACCCTGCCGGAGGGAGGATTGACCTCCGAGAGCTTATCCACCGCCATGGACGCTTCCCGGACGTGTCGTGAGTAGTCCTGCTTGGACCATGAGTCCATGACCAGTAGTTATCTGATGTCTTCTCTCCAATCTTGTGCTTCAATGATTAGCCGTTGTGAGTTACCCTATATGATCAAGGCATCTATGTAATTTTCCTGCTATTGCTATGCTCAGTTTGCTGGGATCCGATGGATTATAAGATTATGTTCAAATTGTAATGAGTTATATATTTGATTATCCTTTTATATTATTGTAAGCCTTGCCATATTTGGAACCTTCCATGTGGGACCACCTTGTCATTGATATCACAGAGTCCTATTGCTTCTATGAATTCATGTGTCCTTTTGTTCTTCCCTTGCTTGCATGCATAACATATCATGTCATGTGTTAGGTGTTGTTGCAATATGGTCATATCATTTCATGTGGTGGTTGTGATCTTATGTGGTGATGTGAGATATGATCTTGTGTGGATTATGGCTTGTCCAAGTAGGTTCCTCTATGTTGGGTTGCTTAGGATTTAAAACCTTACCTCTCTCTTTTATTCCAAGCCCAAGAAACTCTTCTTCTTTTCCTGTTTAAAAAAATGCCTATGTGTTTGCAGTATTTGTGTTTGATATGGAGGGGCATGTTTGCTATTTTTCAAACAAGTTTAAAAGGTGCAACTAGTTACAAAACAGCCAATGACAATGCTGTTTTGTAAATATTTAGTTTCCCCAAATACTTCTCTGTTATTTTATTAAAGTAGAATAGATTTTTCCATGCACAGGGGCATTTTTGTTGTATTTTTCTCCCCAGTAGTTTTCTCTGTGCATTTCCCTTATTCTCTGGTTTTTCCAGTTAAAAGAAAAAGGCCCAGGGTGTTCTTTTCTTTAAGTGGTGCCACCTTGTGGGCTCCCTCCCACAAGGACGGCCCATCTCTCCCTTTTCCTCCACGCACAGGAGCCGAGCGAGGCAATCTTCTTCTTCCCTGATGCCGTTTTCCCCTTCTCTGTCTTTCCGTTAGGCCACCAGAGAGGGCACGCAAGCGTCGTGTGAACCAACATCGAGGGACCCCCCCCCCTAATTAATCTTGGTGTCCGTGCCTCCCTCTCCTAGGGTTCCTCTTCCTCCTCAGCCCCCGCCGCCACCCTGTCCCCATCTCCATCTCATCTTCTTCCTCCCTCCTCTGGTACTTCTGTAGATAGGCCAGTGAAGAAGCACGTCGTCGATCGCCGACCCCATCGTCGTCCAGCGCCGGCGGCCATGTCTAGGGGCACGAGGATGGTGCTCGCGCCCCATTTTTGTCCTCGGTGAGGTCGAGGAGCCTCCTCTCCGTCGACTAGGAGATCGTCTTCGCCGCGGACCCGGTGCTCCTTCGCCATGTACGGTTCTGCATCAGGGAGCATTCTCCATCGCCGGCCTTCTTCCCCTCCAGCACCTCTTCCTCCGCAGATCGGCACCTCTCCTTCCTACTCTAGGTGAGGACGTCGCCCCTTCCTTCCTCCCCCCTTATCCTCGACTAGCAGGACTAGGACTCGCCGGAATAGCTTCTGTCAGGATGAGATCCGGCGCAGTAGACGTGTTCTGTGTGTTTTTAGCTGTGCGCGGTAGGGACGTGGCCTAGCAGGGGCTTCTCCCCCCCAGTAGCGATCGGTTAAGGGGCCGCCTCTCTGTCACGGTGCAGCAGCAGCAGCACGGCGAGGCAGCCGGCGTTCCTTCCCTGTCACCGGCGCGTCTCTGTGCGTGAAGGCCAGAGCTACGGTAGGGGTAGTATAACTTGTTCGCGTGCCCTCCTCTATCAGTACTTGTTTCGTAGCGCAGTGGTAGAGAATCCTGTTGGTCATCGAAAGGTGCAGGGATCGAGTCCCAGGTGGTGCACCCCCTTTTTGGGTTTCTTTTTCTCTGATCGATAGCAGTAGCAGGAGCAGGGAGGGGTTAACCTGCTCTGTTCCCCTCTATTTGTCAAAACAATGCCAGCAGCAGAATGGTTTGGCTTTGTGGCTTGGACCAGGGGCTCTGGGGTTCGATTCCCCGCCAGTACCTTTTATTTTTTTGTTGCAATCTTTCTGGTTTTGCGTTGTAAACTTGTAGAGAGGATAGTGGGGTGTTAGATCTATATTGTGGGTATTTTTTCCCCTTGCTACCTCCAACAGCTGGAGTTGCTAGTATTGCTAGCTATGTATTTTTTCTAGCATGTGTATATGTGAGTATGTAGGTATTTGCAAGGTAGTGTGTGATGCATGTGTGTGCAAGTATCATGTGTGTGTGCACCTTGTGAGTGATTGGCACCATGAGATGATGCATTTGTAGGTGCATGTGCTAGTATAATCTTGTGCTTGCAAGCATAGTGGAGTGTGTGTATGTGTGTGGGTGGTTTCCCCCTCACCGCATATAATTTGTGTGTGTGAGCTTGTTCTAGTGATGATTACTATGAAAGCTTGTGTAGGTTGGTGTTTTGATCAAGAGCATGAGGTGTTGTGGGTGATGTGGAGTAGATGTGTGTGTGTGGCACTTTCCAACCTTTGCAAACTATGTACCTTCACATGACCATAGGTGAGAGGGCATGGTGTTGTGTGTGTGTGGATAGTTGGGTAGATGAGCTTGTTGATGTGCGTAACACATACATGGGGTTCAAACCCTCATGTCACTATTGTCTTGTGCACATGAGCATGTCTATGTAGTTGTTGATCTAGTGAATAGCACATGAAATGTTGCACTATTCAATTTGTATACTTGGTAAATAACGGAAGGCCTAGCCTTTTGGCGGGTGCTTTGTTCCGTTATTGCCGCCATAGTTACCGGCTACCGGTGTTTGATTCCATATTGATCGCTCCTAACACGTTCGGGGTTGTTATGGGGACCCCCTTGATTTATCGCGTAGTGTTAAGACTTGTCCGGCAGGACCCAACATTGGTGTTAATTTGCTAATCACTTAATAATAATCAGCATAGGGAGTAGCTACCCCGAGGAATTTAATCAACAACCTGGGCCAGTGCTCCTCATGAGTGTTGATCCAAACTAGAGTCGTGTGCGGGGCCAACCCGGGGGAACTCGGGAGATGTCTATCAGGACACTGTACGATGTGCTCATCCGGCGTGTCCTGAGACTGAGATACGCGGATCTTATCAGGGTCGTCGACACGTCGGGAGGTCCTGCTAGTCTTGTCTTACCTTAGTGATATATCTTGCGTATAGGAATCCCAGTGAAGCTTTGGTTCTCCCCAGAGTTGAGGTTTTCCTCCAAGGAATCCAACGAGATCACGAGATTCGTGATAGAGGATTACTTTGCGGCCTGTGTACGTTTGTGATGGACTAGTTGGAGCACCCCTACAGGGTTTAATCTTTCAGAAAGCCGTGCCCGCGGTTATGTGGCAACTTGGAATATTTTGTTAACATCCGGTTATAGATAACTTAAACATAAGCTATTAAAATTGCCAACTGTGTGCGTAACCGTGACTGTCCCCTCGAAGATCTCTCTTCGATTGGGAACACGGTGGGGTTATGATTGATGTAGGTAGGTGTTCAAGATCACTTAGTGACCAAGTATTATCAACCGTTAGCATAGTCCACGCTCATAAATGTTCTACGTAAGTTAGCCACCATATCAAGCTTAGGAGGCCCCAGCTTAAACACTCTACCCTATCCAACCTAATAACTTGACTAGTTCTGGCACCAAGGTCTTAGATTGATGAGTCCCCGTGGCTCACGGATTCCTCCACAATACCAACAGGTTCAGGTACCCCAGAGGCAGATGATCCTGACGGCACGCAGCTGGCGTGGCAGTACGATGAGGAGACCGACCGCCTGTACTTGAACTATCCAGGAGATTGAGGCGTGGTCATGATCGTGGGCCTGCAGGCAGGGTAGCATAGCCTTTTTCTCTGTTTTGTAGTCCGTAGAGGAACTACTTTGGTTGTATGCGTGATGTACTCTGATATTTATGAGAAGGCAATTAAACCCCTCATTGTCTATCTTTTATTATTATGTAAGTGTTGTGTTACCTGTTTCCGAGACGCTTAGATGCGCTCATTTCCAATTCGGGGCCCCGATCCCCAGATCAGAAAGGACCGCATCTTGGTCGTTACAAGTTGGTAATCAGATCCTTACGACCATAGGAGCCTTTGTGTGATCGTACTTGGCCGAGTCGAGTCTAGTAAAATGTTTTTGAGTCTTAGTTGTATCGGAGAGTAGGATTCCTTTCTCTCCTCTTCCATGCTCTGGTGAGGTTCCCGACTTAGGAAATCCTTAATTCTACTCCTTTTCTCGCTCAAAATGTTTTTTTAGGATCACGCGGGTATTTGTGAAATCTATATGATTTCGATGTGACGGAGTCCTGTCTTGGTGCCTCCTGTGTGCTTTGAGTTTCTTCCGGGGAGTTGAGCTCCAGGGGATTCTTGCGCACATCACCATCATTCAGATTTCAAAGTATCTAAGAACGAAGGATGTTCGTAATTGCTTCAATACTGGTAGTGGCGAGATAACCCCGATGTCCCCAGTACTGGTGCAGATTGTTCGGGAGTACTGCCATACTTAGTATCGTTGTGATCACAAGGGTCTGTTGTAGATGAAGGTCCGAGATGCTGGTTGTGTGTTGACGGATGTGATACAGGTGACGGGTTAGTATAGGAGTTGTGTGTTATTACTCCTTGTATCCGTGTACCAGATTGCATGACCAGTTATTTCAGGAATTCATAGGTGGGATATCAAGTAGTATCTTATAGGACTATCTTCCTACAGATGCATGATTGAGGTTGGGGAAATCTCGATCATATGTTTGTTCCGAGCAGTTCTAGCTCATACTTGTTTGAAGTGGTCTTAATCGGAATTTTGTCGTCCGTCACTTTGAGGAAGCATTCTTACTATTTTTGTTCGAGTGCAATTGCTTATTCCTGTCTTTTGATTTAGCAATATCTTTAAGTTATGTTGTGGGCTAAGATGTTGTCCGTCTTCAGGATGTCTCCACCGACTCGTCAGAACCCAGGGCGTGAGGATATGCCGCCTCCACCTCCTCCTCCGGAGAACCCTCCGCCGCCGCCGCCTCCTCCTGCAGAGGCCTGGCGAGTGGTGATGGCTGCTACTAATGCAAACACCCAGATGCTGATACAGTTGCTGCAAGAGAGAGCCAACCAACGGCAAGGCAATTTTTAGCATGGTGGCAATCAGTTTGCGAGTCTAAGTCAGTTCCTGTCAAACCAGCCAAAGACGTTCACTTCATGCGACCAACCATTTGATGTAGAAGATTGGATTTGTGATATGAACAAACATTTCGAGTGTAGCAATGTGCGTCCGGAGGATTTTGTCAAGTTTGCAACTTTCCAGTTGAAGGGGCAGGCTTCTATATGGTGGCAGCAGCTGAAGGACTCCGAGGCGCCAGGGTGATTTCTTGGGATGAGTTCTGTCGTGACTTCAGGTCCCACTACGTCCCTTCCAGCTTTGTGGAGGAGATGCGTGAGAAGTTCAGGCGTTTGAAGCAGGGTGGCAATTCCGTGTACAAGTACAACATTGAGTTCCATGAGCTGGCCCGTTACGCGCTGCAGGATATCCCGGATCAGAAGAGCAAGATTTATCAGTTCAGGGGTGGCTTGAAAGAAGATTTGCAGTTAGCCCTTGCCTTGCAGGATCCTGAGGAGTTCGACAAGTTCTACAACCTAGCTCTCAGAGCACAGGCAGCCTTACTCAGGGTGGAGAATTCTAAGAAGCGCTTCAGAGATTCCAGCTCTTCCTCGAATCACGTGGTTCAGAAGCAACAGAAGTTTTGGGTTTGTCCTCCTCCTCCTCGGCACTCGCAGCAGCTCACGCACTCTCGTGATCGTGGTTCTTCCCACCCACCCAACCCTGTCTTCCAGCAGAGATACCAGCATCAGAAGCAAGGGCCTCCTCAGACTCAGTACGGGCAGCCAGCAGATGTCACTTGTCACAAGTGTGGGCAAAAGGGTCACTATGCCAACAAGTGTACTTCTCAGCTCCGTATGCCGCCTCCTCCTCCAGGCAAACCTCCAAGCAACACTCTTGTCAAGTTCAACCCCAGATCAGCTCGAGTCAACATGGTGAACGCAGCTGAAGTAGAGAACTCGTCACATGTGATCATGGGTAACCTCCTCGTCAATGATATTCCTGCTAAAGTGTTATTTGATTCTGGTGCATCACATTGCTTCATGTCCCATCCATTCTTTGCAAAGCATGAGTTTGTTTTTCAAGATTTGGTTAAGCCTATGTCAATAGTTTCTCCTGGGAGATTGATGAATTCCAATTGTCTGGTTCCGGATGTTTCTGTCAAGATGGGCGCTTATGCTTTTCTGGCATCTCCTATTGTCTTGGGCAATTCCGACATTGACTTGATTCTTGGTATGGATTGGTTGGCCATGAACAAGGCGTCAATTGATTGTGAAGCCAAATAAGTGAAGCTTATCCACTCTTCGGAGGACGTGATTATATTCGCGGCGCGTGATGATACAATCCATCTGTTCTCTTTGAATGAAAAGGGTGAGATCAATCCTATTGCACAAGTCCCAGTGGTCCGCGAATATGAAGATGTGTTTCCTGAAGAGATGCCAGGCATGCCTCCACACAGAGAAGTTGAGTTTGTGATTGAGCTAGAGCCAGGCACAGAGCCAGTGTGCAAACGGCCGTACAAGCTGGGTCCAGAAGAATTGAAGGAACTTAAGAGGCAACTCGATGAGCAGGAGCGTTTGGGTTTGATCAGACCGAGCTCGTCTCCGTGGGGCTGTGGTGTTCTGTTTGTCAAGAAGAAGGATGGCACGTACCGGCTGTTTGTCGATTACCGTCCATTGAATAAGAAGACAATCAGGAACAAATATCCACTTCCGAACATAACTGAGTTGTTCGAACAGTTGAAAGGTACGAAGGTCTTCTCCAAGCTTGATCTCGGGATGGGCTATCATCAGATTCGCATTCGTGAGGAAGACATTCTGAAGACTGCCTCCAGGCCTAGTTTTGGCTCGTATGAGTATACGGTCATGTCTTTTGGTCTGGCAAATGCTCCTCCGACATTCTGTCGATTGATGAACTACATTTTCTCTCCGTTCAAGAATGATTTTGTCTTGCTCTATCTCGACAACATTCTGGTCTTTTCTGAAACTGAGGAAGAACATGAAGAACATCTCAGGTTGGTGCTTGATAAGCTGAGAGAGTACAAGCTATATGCCAAGTTTTCCAAGTGCGAGTTCTGGTTGAAAGAAGTGGTTTATCTTGGGCACATTATCTCTGCCGAGGGCATTAAAGTTGATCCGTCCAAAGTTCAGGCCATTGTTGAATGGGAGCCTCCACAGAATGTGAAGCAGCTTCGAAGCTTTCTCGGGCTTGCTCGCTATTGCAGAAGGTCCATTGAGAACTTCTCCAAGATCGCCAAGCCGCTCTCAAGTCTTCTTCAGAAGGGTGTTAAGTATGCTTGGTCTCTAGAGTGTCAACTGGCCTTTGATACACTCAAAGAGAAGCTTACCTCCACTCCAGTCTTGGTCCCTCCGGATGATTCCAAGCCTTACCAGGTCTTTTGCGACGCTTCTATCCAGGGTCTTGGTGCATTCCTGATGCAAGATAAGAAGGTGTTTGCTTATACCTCCACGTAGTTGAAGCCAGCGGAGAAGAACTATCATGTGCATGATCTTGAGCTAGCAGCTGTGGTACACGCTCTGATGACTTGGAGACACCTCTTGTTGGAACGTAAGGTTGAAGTTTTCACCGACCACAAGAGTCTCAAGTACATCTTCACTCAGCCTAACTTGAATCTTCGGCAAACACGTTGGGTGGAAATGCTCCAGGATTGTAATCCAAGTGTTGAGTACATGCCAGGCAAAGCTAATGTCGTGGCAGATGCTTCGAGCAGGAAGGCATATTGCAACAGTCTGATTCTGCAACCTCTCCAGCCTGGTCTTTGTGAGTCTTTCAGGAAGCTCAACCTTCAGCTAGTACCTCAGGGATTTCTTGCAAACCTTCAGATCTCTCCTACCTTGGAAGATCAGGTCCGAGCAGCACAGTTTCTTGACGCTATGGTGAAGAAGGTCAAGATTGGCGTGGCAAAGAGTCTTCCTAAGTATAAGTGCTTCACTGTTGATGTCAGAGACACGTTGTTCTTCGAGGATCGCCTTGTCGTCGCGAAAGGTGATCTCAGGAAGGTAATCATGGAGGAAGCTCATAACTCTCTGCTCTCTATTCATCCTAGAAGCTCCAAAATGTACCATGACTTGAAGCAGACCTTCTGGTGGACTCGTATGAAGTGCGAGATTGCTCAGTTCGTAAATGAATGTGATGTATGTCGAAGGGTGAAAGCAGAGCATCAACGTCCAGCAGGCCTTTTGCAGCCTTTGCCGATTCCCGAGTGGAAGTTCGATCACATTGAGATGGATTTCGTCACCAGGTTTCCGAAGTCCAAGAAGGGTAATGATGCCATCTTCGTCGTCATCGACAAGTTGAGTAAAGTGGCTCATTTTCGTCCAGTCAAGGAGTCCATTTCAGCAGCTCAGCTGGTAGAGTTGTACATCTGCAGGATTGTCTCTTTGCATGGCGTGCCTATGATGATCTCTTCGGATCGCAGAAGCATCTTCACTTCCAAGTTCTGGGACTCCTTTCAGTCTGCTATGGGCACGAAGATCCGCTTCAGCACAGCGTTCCATCCTCAGACTAGTGGTCAAGGGGCAGAGTGAATCAAGTTCTTGAGGATATGCTGAGAGCCTGTGTTATCTCTTTTGGCATGAAGTGGGAAGATTGTCTGCCTTTTGCGGAGTTCGCGTATAACAACAGTTATCAAGCTAGTTCTGGCAAGGCTCCGTTTGAAATTCTCTATGGCAGGAAGTGTCGTACCCCGCTCAACTGGTCCGAGACCGGCGAGCGTCAGATCCTTGGGAATGATATGATAGAAGAAGTTGAGGAGATGTGTCGGTGTTGGAAATATGCCCTAGAGGCAATAATAAATTAGTTATTATTATATTTCTTAGTTCATGATAATCGTTTATTATCCATGCTATAATTGTATTGATTGGAAACACAATACTTGTGTGGATACATAGACAAAACACTGTCCCTAGTAAGCCTCTAGTTGACTAGCTCGTTGATCAAAGATGGTCAAGGTTTCCTGGCCATAGGCAAGTGTTGTCACTTGATAACGGAATCACATCATTAGGAGAATCATGTGATGGACTAGACCCAAACTAATAGACGTAGCATGTTGATCGTGTCATTTTGTTGCTACTGTTTCCTACGTGTCA
Organism: Hordeum vulgare subsp. vulgare; assembly: GCF_904849725.1. Lineage (NCBI taxonomy): Eukaryota > Viridiplantae > Streptophyta > Magnoliopsida > Poales > Poaceae > Hordeum > Hordeum vulgare. The sequence goes on along the minus strand of NC_058520.1, from coordinate 329,377,928 downwards.
AGTATTTGTTCCTATGACCATGAGATCATATAACTCACGGACACCGGAGGAATGCTTTGTGTGTATCAAACGTCGCAACGTAACTGGGTGACTATAAAGATGCTCTACAGGTATCTCCAAAGGTGTTCGTTGAGTTAGTATGGATCGAGACTGGGATTTGTCACTCCGTGTGACGGAGAGGTATCTAGGGGCCCACTCGGTAATACAACATCACACACAAGCCTTGCAAGCAATGTGACTTAGTGTAAGTTACGGGATCTTGTATTACGGAACGAGTAAAGAGACTTGCCGGTAAACGAGATTAAAATAGGTATGCGGATACTGACGATCGAATCTCGGGCAAGTAACATACCGAAGGACAAAGGGAATGACATACGGGATTATATGAATCCTTGGCACTGAGGTTCAAACGATAAGATCTTCGTAGAATATGTAGGATCCAATATGGGCATCCAGGTCCCGCTATTGGATATTGACCGAGAAGTCTCTCGGGTCATGTCTACATAGTTCTCGAACCCGCAGGGTCTGCACACTTAAGGTTCGACGTTGTTTTATGCGTATTTGAGTTATATGGTTGCTTACCGAATGTTGTTCGGAGTCCCGGATAAGATCACGGACGTCACGAGGGTTTCCGGAATGGTCCGGAAACGAAGATTGATATATAGGATGACCTCATTTGGTTACCGGAAGGTTTTCGTGCATTACCGGAAAAGTTTCGGGCTCATCGGTAGTGTACCGGGAGTGCCGGGAGGGGTGCCGGGGACCATCGGGAGGGGTGTCACGCCCCAAGGGGTCTCATGGGCTATGGGAAGAGATAAACGAGCCCCTAGTGGGCTGGAATAAGTTCCCACTAAGGCCCATAAGGTTTGAGAAGGAAAAAACACAAGGTGGAAAGAGTTTCCAAGTGGGAAGGTGGAATCCTACTCCAAGTAGGATTGGAGTAGGACTCCTCCACCTCCAATTTCGGCCAAACCTTGAGGGTTTGAGGCTGCCTCTTGCCTCCCCCTCCCTCCTATATATACTGAGGTATTAGGGCTGATTTGAGACGACTTTTCCACGACAGCCCGACCACATACCTCCACGGTTTTTCCTCTCGATCGCGTTTCTGCGGAGCTCGGGCGGAGCCCTGCTGAGACAAGGTCATCACCAACCTCCGGAGCGCCGTCACGCTGCCGGAGAACTCTTCTACCTCTCCGTCTCTCTTGCTGGATCAAGAAGGCCGAGATCATCGTCGAGCTGTACGTGTGCTGAACGCGGAGGTGCCGTCCGTTCGGTACTAGATCGTGGGACTGATCGCGGGATTGTTCGCGGGGCGGATCGAGGGACGTGAGGACGTTCCACTACATCAACCGCGTTCACTAACGCTTCTGCTGTACGATCTACAAGGGTACGTAGATCACTCATCCCCTCTCGTAGATGGACATCACCATGATAGGTCTTCGTGCGCGTAGGAAAATTTTTGTTTCCCATGCGACGTTCCCCAACAGTGGCATCATGAGCTAGGTTCATGCGTAGATGTCTTCTCGAGTAGAACACAAAAGTTTTTGTGGGCAGTGATGTGCGTTTTGCTGCCCTCCTTAGTCTTTTGTTGATTCCGCGGTATTGTTGGATTGAAGCGGCTTGGACCGACATTACTCGTACGTTTACAAGAGACTGGTTTCATCGTTACAAGTAACCCCCTTTGCTCAAAGATGACTGGCAAGTGACGGTTTCTCCAACTTTAGTTGAATCGGATTTGACCGAGGAGGTCCTTGGATGAGGTTAAATAGCAACTCATATATCTCCGTTGTGGTGTTTGCGTAAGTAAGATGCGATCCTACTAGATACCCTTGGTCACCACGTAAAACATGCAACAACAAAATTAGAGGACGTCTAACTTGTTTTTGCAGGGTATGCTTGTGATGTGATATGGCCAACGATGTGATGTGATATATTGGATGTATGAGATGATCATGTTGTAATAGATAATATCGACTTGCACGTCGATGGTATGGCAACCGGCAGGAGCCATAGGGTTGTCTTTATAACTAACGTTTGTGCTTGCAGATGCGTTTACTATTTTGCTAGGACGTAGCTTTAGTAGTAATAGCATGAGTAGCACGACAACCCCGTTGGCGACACGTTGATGGAGATCATGATGATGGAGATCATGGTGTGACGCCGGTGACAAGAAGATCGTGCCGGTGCTTTGGTGATGGAGATCAAGAAGCACGTGATGATGGCCATATCATGTCACTTATGAATTGCATGTGATGTTAATCCTTTTATGCACCTTATTTTGCTTAGGACGTCGGTAGCATTATGAGGTGATCTCTCACTAAAATTTCAAGACGAAATTGTGTTCTCCCCGACTATGCACCGTTGCTACAGTTCGTCGTTTTGAGACACCACGTGATGATCGGGTGTGATAGACTCAACGTTCACATACAACGGGTGCAAAACAGTTGCGCACAGCGGAACACTCGGGTTAAGCTTGACGAGCCTAGCATGTGCAGACATGGCCTCGGAACACATGAGACCGAAAGGTCGAGCATGAATCGTATAGTTGATATGATTAGCATAGAGATGCTTACCACTGAAACTATTCTCGACTCACGTGATGATCGGACTTGAGATAGTGGATTTGGATCATGTACCACTCAAATGACTAGAGAGATGTACTTTTTGAGTGGGAGTTCTTGAGTAATATGATTAATTGAACTAATTGTCATGAACATAGTCTAATGGTCTTTGCGAATTACGATGTAGCTTGCGCTATAGCTCTACTGTTTTTATATGTTCCTAGAGAAAATTTAGTTGAAAGTTGAAAGTAGCAAAATTTGCAGACTGAGTCTGTAAAACCAAGGATTGTCCTCGTTGCTGCACAGAAGGCTTATGTCCTTAATGCACCACTCGGTGTGCTGCACCTCGAGCGTCGTCTGTGGATGCTGTGAACATCCGACATACACGTTTCTGACGACTACACGATAGTTCAGTACAAAATACTTAATGGCTTAGAAGCAAGGCGCCGAAAACGTTGTAAAAACGTCACGGAACATAAGTGATGTTCCAAAGAGATGAAATTGTGATTTCATGCTTGTGCCCTTGTTAAGAGGTACGAGACCTCCAAACAAGATTCTTTGTCCACAAAGTAAAAAAGCTCAATCGTTGAGCATGTGCTCAGATTGTCTGAGTACAACAATCACTTGAATCAAGTGGGAGTTAATCTTCCAGATGAGATAGTGATGGTTCTCCAAAGTCACTGCCACCAAGCTGTGAGAACTTCGTGATGAACTATAACATATCAAGGATAGATACAATGATCCTTGAGCGATTCGTGATGTCCTGACACTGCGAAAGTAGAAATCAAAAGGAGCATCAATAGTTCATGGTTAGTAAAACCACTAAGTTTCAAGAAAGGCGAGGGCTAGAAGGGATACTTCGTGAAACGGAAAAACAATTGCTACGCTAATGAAGAGACCCAAGACTAAACCCAAACCCGAGACTAAGTGATCCTGTAATGAGGGGAACAGTCACTGAGGCGGAGCAACTCTAGATACTTGGTAGATAAGAAGGCTGGCAAAAGTCGAGGGAAATATATTTGATATACATAATGTTGATGTGTACTTTACTAGTACTCCTAGTAGCATGAGGGTATTGGATACCGGTTCGGTTGCTAAGTGATTAGTAACACGAAATGAAAGCTACGGCATAAACGGAGACTAGCTAAAGGCGAGGTGACGATACGTGTTGGAAGTGTTTCCAAGGTTGATATGATCAAACGTCGCGCGCTCCCTCTACCATCGGGATTGGTGTTAAACCTAAATAATTGTTATTTGGTGCTTGCGTTAAGCATGAACATGATTGGATCGTGTTTATTGCAATACGATTATTCATTTAAAGAGAATAATGGTTACTCTATTTTCATGAATAATCACCTTCAATGGTTTATTGAATCTCGATCGTAGTGTTACACATGTTCATGATATTGGTGCCAAAAGATACGAGTTGATGATGATAGTACCACTTACTTGTGGCACTGCCGCTTGAGTCATGTTAGTATAAATTGCATGAAGAGGCTCCATGCTGATGGATCTTTGTACTCACCTGATTTCGAATCACTAGTGACATGCAAATCATACCACATGAGCAAGGTCTTGTTTTCATTGAGATGAAATAAGATAGTAACTTGTTGGAAGTGATACATTTTGATGTATGCAGTCCAATGGGTGCTGAGGCACGCAGTGGATATCATTATGTTCTTACTTCACCGACGATTTGAGTAGATACAGGAGTATTTACTTAATGAATCACAAGTCTGAAATGTTGAAAAGTTCAAATCCGTTTCAGAGTGAAGTTCGTCGTAACAAGAGGATAAACTGTCTACGATATGATCATGGAGATGAATATCTGAGTTACGAGTTTTGGTACACAGTTAAGACAATGTGGAAATTGTTTCGCAGTTCATGCCACCTGGAACATCATAGTGTGATGATGTGTCTGAACGTCATAGCCACGCACTATTTGGTATGGTGCATACTATGATGTCTCTTATCGTATTACCACTATCGTTTATGGGTTATGCATTAGAGACAACCGCACTCACTTTAAATAGGGCACCGCGTATTTCCGTTGAGATGACACAGTATAGACTGAGGTTTAGAGAAATCTAAACTGTCGTTTCTTGAAAGTTTGGGGTTTCGACACTTATGTGAAAAAGTTTCAGTCTGATAAGCTCGAACCCAAAGCGGATAAATGCATCTTCATAGGATATCCAAAACAGTTGGGTACATCTCCTATCTCAGATCCGAAAGCAAAGTGTTTGTTTCTAGAAACGGATCCTTTCTCGAGGAAAGGTTTCTCTCGAAAGAATTGAGTGGGAGGGTGGTAAAACTTGATGAGGTTATTGAACCATCACTTCGACCAGTGTATAGCAGGACGCAGGAAGTTGTTCCTGTGGCGCCTACACCAATTGAAGTGGAGGCTGATGATGGTGATCATCAAGCTTTGAATCAAGTTACTACAAACCTCGTAGGTCGACAAGGTCGCGTACTGCTGCAGAGTAGTACGGTAGCCCTGTCTTGGTGGTCATGTTGTTTGAGCAACAGTGAACCTACGAGTTATGGAGAAAGCGATGGTGGGCCCAGATTCCGACAAATGGCTGGAAGCCATGAAATCCGAGAGAGGATCCATGTATGAAAACAAAGTGTAGACTTTGAAAGAACTACTTGATGGTCATAAGACTATTGAGTAAAGATGGATCTTTAAAAGAAGACAGACGATGATGGTGATAAGTCACTATTAAGAAAAGCTCGACTTGTCGCAAAGATGTTTTCGACAAGATCAAACAGTTGACTATGATGAGACTTTCTCACTCGTAGCGAGGCTAAAGGTCTGTTAGAATTATGTTAGTTGTTGATGCATTATTTATGAAATATTGCACGTAGGATGTCAAAACATTGTTTTCTCGACGGTTTCCTTGAGCAAACATTGTATGTGATACAACCAGAAGGTTTTGTCGATCCTAAAGATACTAGCAAGTATGCAAGCTCCAGTGATCCTTCAATGGACTGGTGCAAGCATCTTGGAGTTGGAATATACACTTTGATGAGATGATCAAAGATTTTTGGTTTGTACAAGGTTTATGAGAAACTTGTATTTCCTAAGAAGTGAGTGGGAGCACTATAGAATTTCTGATAAATATATGTGGTTGACATATTGTGGATCAGAAGTAATGTAGAATTTCTGTAAAGCATACTAGGTTGTTTGAAAGATGTTTTCAAAGGAGTACCTAGATTACGCTACTTGAACGTTGAGCATCAAAGATCTATGGAGATAGATCGAAAGCGCTTAATAGAAGTTTCAACAAGATGCATGCCTTGACAAGTTTTTGAAAGGGTTCAAAATAGATCAGCAAAGAAGGAGTTCTTAGTAGCGTTGTGAGGTGTGAATTTGAGTAAGACTCAAAACCCGACCCCGGCAGAATAAAGAGAATAGATGAAAGTCGTCTTCTATGCCTTAGCCGTAGAATCTGAAGTATGCCATGCTGTGTACCGCACCTGATGTGTGCCTTGACTCAAAGTCTGTTGAGAGGTACAGAGAGTGATCCATGATTGAATCACTAGCAGCGGTCAAAATTTATCCATAGTAACTAATGGACTAAGGAATTTTTCTCGATTATGGAGGTGGTTAAAGAGTTCGTCGTAAAGGGTTACGTCGATGCAAGCTTTGACACTAATCCGAATAACTATGAGTAGTGAAACGGATTCGTATAGTAGAGTAGATATTCTGAGTATTTCCGAATAGCACATAGTAGCAGCATCTATAAGATGACACAAAGATTTGTAAAGAACACACGGATCTGAAAGTTTCAGAACCGTTGACTAAAACCTCTCTCATGACCAAGACGTGATCAGACCCCATAACTATATGGGTGTTGGATTCATTGGAATCACATGGTGATGTGAACTAGATTATTGACTCTAGTGCAAGTGGGAGACTGTTGGAAATATGCCCTAGAGGCAATAATAAATTAGTTATTATTATATTTCTTAGTTCATGATAATCGTTTATTATCCATGCTATAATTGTATTGATTTGAAACAAAGATGGTCAAGGTTTCCTGGCCATAGGAAAGTGTTGTCACTTGATAACGGAATCACATCATTAGGAGAATCATGTGATGGACTAGACCCAAACTAATAGACGTAGCATGTTGATCGTGTCATTTTGTTGCTACTGTTTTCTGCGTGTCAAGTATTTGTTCCTATGACCATGAGATCATATAACTCACGGACACCGGAGGAATGCTTTGTGTGTATCAAACGTCGCAACATAACTGGGTGACTATAAAGATGCTCTACATGTATCTCCAAAGGTGTTCGTTGAGTTAGTATGGATCGAGACTGGGATTTGTCACTCCGTGTGACGGAGAGGTATCTCGGGGCCCACTCGGTAATACAACATCACACACAAGCCTTGCAAGCAATGTGACTTAGTGTAAGTTACGGGATCTTGTATTATGGAACGAGTAAAGAGACTTGCCGGTAAACGAGATTAAAATAGGTATGCGGATACTGACGATCGAATCTCGGGCAAGTAACATACCGAAGGACAAAGGGAATGACATACGGGATTATATGAATCCTTGGCACTGAGGTTCAAACGATAAGATCTTCGTAGAATATGTAGGATCCAATATGGGCATCCAGGTCCCGCTATTGGATATTGACCGAGGAGTCTCTCGGGTCATGTCTACATAGTTCTCGAACCCGCAGGGTCTGCACACTTAAGGTTCGACGTTGTTTTATGCGTATTTGAGTTATATGGTTGGTTACCGAATGTTGTGCGGAGTCCCGGATAAGATCACGGACGTCATGAGGGTTTCCGGAATGGTCCGGAAACGAAGATTGATATATAGGATGACCTCATTTGGTTACCGGAAGGTTTTCGTGCATTACCGGAAAAGTTTCGGGCTCATCGTTAGTGTACCGGGAGTGCCGGGAGGGGTGCCGGGGACCATCGGGAGGGGTGTCACGCCCCAAGGGGTCTCATGGTCTATGGGAAGATATAAACCAGCCCCTAGTGGGCTGGAATAAGTTCCCACTAAGGCCCATAAGGTTTGAGAAGGAAAAAACACAAGGTGGAAAGAGTTTCCAAGTGGGAAGGTGGAATCCTACTCCAAGTAGGATTGGAGTAGGACTCCTCCACCTCCAATTTCGGCCAAACCTTGAGGGTTTGAGGCTGCCTCTTGCCTCCCCCTCCCTCCTATATATACTGAGGTATTAGGGCTGATTTGAGACGACTTTTCCACGACAGCCCGACCACATACCTCCACGGTTTTTCCTCTAGATCGCGTTTCTGCGGAGCTCGGGCGGAGCCCTGCTGAGACAAGGTCATCACCAACCTCCGGAGCGCCGTCACGCTGCCGGAGAACTCTTCTACCTCTCCGTCTCTCTTGCTGGATCAAGAAGGCCGAGATCATCGTCGAGCTGTACGTGTGCTGAACGCGGAGGTGCCGTCCGTTCGGTACTAGATCGTGGGACTGATCGCGGGATTGTTCGCGGGGCGGATCGAGGGACGTGAGGACGTTCCACTACATCAACCGCGTTCACTAACGCTTCTGCTGTACGATCTACAAGGGTACGTAGATCACTCATCCCCTCTCGTAGATGGACATCACCATGATAGGTCTTCGTGCGCGTAGGAAAATTTTTGTTTCCCATGCGACGTTCCCCAACAGTGGCATCATGAGCTAGGTTCATGCGTAGATGTCTTCTCGAGTAGAACACAAAAGTTTTTGTGGGCGGTGATGTGCGTTTTGCTGCCCTCCTTAGTCTTTTCTTGATTCCGCGGTATTGTTGGATTGAAGCGGCTTGGACCGACATTACTCGTACGTTTACGAGAGACTGGTTTCATCGTTACGAGTAACCCCCTTTGCTCAAAGATGACTGGCAAGTGACGGTTTCTCCAACTTTAGTTGAATCGGATTTGACCGAGGAGGTCCTTGGATGAGGTTAAATAGCAACTCATATATCTCCGTTGTGGTGTTTGCGTAAGTAAGATGCGATCCTACTAGATACCCTTGGTCACCACGTAAAACATGCAACAACAAAATTAGAGGACGTCTAACTTGTTTTTGCAGGGTATGCTTGTGATGTGATATGGCCAACAATGTGATGTGATATATTGGATGTATGAGATGATCATGTTGTAATAGATAATATCGACTTGCTGGATCAAGAAGGCCGAGATCATCGTCGAGCTGTACGTGTGCTGAACGCGGAGGTGCCGTCCGTTCAGTACTAGATCGTGGGACTGATCGCGGGATTGTTCGCGGGGCGGATCGAGGGACGTGAGGACATTCCACTACATCAACCACGTTCACTAACGCTTCTGCTGTACGATCTACAAGGGTACGTAGATCACTCATCCCCTCTCGTAGATGGACATCACCATGATAGGTCTTCGTGCGCGTAGGAAAATTTTTGTTTCCCATGCGATGTTCCCCAACAGTCGGATCATTCGCGACAACCTCAGAGCAGCTCAGTCCCGACAGAAGAGCTATTATGATAGCAAGCACCGTGACATGTCTTATTAGCTTGATGACTTTGTCTATCTCAGGGTGTCACCTATGAAGGGTATGCAGCGCTTTGGCATCAAAGGAAAGCTTGCGCCTCGTTTCGTTGGTCCGTTCAGAGTGGTTGGCAAGAGAGGCGACCTTGCGTACCAGCTCGACCTTCCGTCAACCTTTGCAAATGTCCATGATGTGTTGCATGTTTCTCAGTTTCGGAGGTGCTTCAAGACCCCCGAGTGCACTGTTCATCTTCAAGACACCGACCTTCAGCCTGACCTTTCTTATCGTGAGCATCCAGTTGCGGTTCTCGAGGCGACTGAGTGCAAGACTCGTAACAAGATTGTCAAATTTCTCAAAGTGCACTGGTCACACCATTCCGATAAAGAGGCTACGTGGGAACGCGAGGACCACCTCCGTTCCAAATTTCCCGATTTCTTTCAGTCTTAGATCTCGAGGTCGAGATCTTCTTTGTAGTGTGGGAGAGTTTGTAAGCCTTGCCATATTTGGAACCTTCCATGTGGGACCACCTTGTCATTGATATGAGAGAGTCCTATTGCTTCTATGAATTCATGTGTCCTTTTGTTCTTCCCTTGCTTCCATGCATAACATATCATGTCATGTGTTAGGTGTTGTTGCAATATGGTCATATCATTTCATGTGGTGGTTGTGATCTTATGTGGTGATGTGAGATATGAACTTGTGTGGATTATGGCTTGTGCAAGTAGGTTCCTCTATGTTGGGTTGCTTAGGATTTAAAACCTTACCTCTCTCTTTTATTCCAAGCTCAAGAAACTCTTCTTCTTTTCCTGTTTAAAAAAAATGCCTATGTGTTTGCAGTATTTGTGTTGGATATGGAGGGGCATGTTTGCTATTTTTCAAACAAGTTTAAAAGGTGCAACTAGTTACAAAACAGCCAATGACAATGCTGTTTTGGAAATATTTAGTTGCCCCCAAATACTTCTCTGTTATTTTATTAAAGTATAATAGATTTTTCCATGCACATGGGCATTTTTGTTGTATTTTTCTCCCCAGTAGTTTTCTCTGTGCATTTCCCTTATTCTCTGGTTTTTCCTGTTAAAAGAAAAAGGCCCAGGGTGTTCTTTTCTTTAAGTGGTGCCACCTTGTGGGTCCCTCCCACAAGGCCGGCCCATCTCTCTCCTTTCCTCCACGCATAGGAGCCCAGCGAGGCAATTTTCTTCTTCCCTGACGCCGTTTTCCCCTTCTTTGTCTTTCCGTTATGCCACCAGAGAGGGCACGCAAGCGCCGTGTGCACCAACGTCGAGGGACCCCCCCCTATTTAATCTCGGCATCCGTGCCTCCCTCTCCTAGGGTTCCTCTTCCTCCTCAGCCGCCGCCGCCACCTCTCCCCATCTCCATCTCATCTTCTTCCTCCCTCCTCTGGTAAGTTCTGTAGATAGGCCAGTGAAGAAGCCCGCCGTCGATCGCCGCCCCCATCGTCGTCCAGCGCCGACGGCCATGTCCAAGGGCACGGGGATGGTGCCCGCGCCCCATTTTTGTCCTTGGTGAAGTCGAGGAGCCTCCTCCCGTCGACCAGGAGCTCGTCTTTGCCGCGGACCTGGTGCTCCTTCGCCCTGTACTGTTCTGCATCAGGGAGCGTTCTCCATCGCCGGCCTTCTTCCCCTCCAGCGCCTCTTCCTCCGCAGATCGGCACCTCTCCTTCCCACTCTAGGTGAGGACGTCGCCCCTTCCTTCCTCCCCCCTTCTCCTCGACTAGCAGGACTAGGACTCGCCGGAATAGCTTCTGTCAGGATGAGATCCGGCGCAGTAGACGTGTTGTGTGTGTTGTTAGCTGTGTGCGGTAGGGACGTGGCCTAGCAGGGGCTCCCCCCCCAGTAGTGATCGGTTAAGGGGCCGCCTCTGTGTCACGGTGCAGCAGCAGCAGCACGGCGAGGCAGCCGGCGTTCCTTCCCTGTCGCATGCGCGTCTGTGTGCGTGCAGGGCAGAGCTGCAGTAGGGGTAGTATACCTTGTTCGCGTGCCCTCCTCTCTGAGTACTTGTTTCGTAGCGCAGTGGTAGAGAATCATGTTGGTCATCGAGAGGTGCAGGGATCGAGTCCCAGGTGGTGCACCCCCCTTTTTGGGTTTCTTTTTCTTTGATCGATAGAAGTAGAAGCAGCAGGGAGGGGTTAACCTGCTCTGTTCCCCTCTCTCTGTCAAAACAATGCCAGCAACAGAGTGGTTTGGCTTTGTGGCTTCCACCAGGGGCTCTAGGGTTCGATTCCCCACCAGTACCTTTTATTTTTTTGTTGCAATCTTTCGGGTTTTGCTTTGTAAACTTGCAGAGAGGATAGTGGGGTGTTAGATCTATCTTGTGGGTATTTTTTCCCCTTGCTACCTCCAACAGCAGGAGTTGCTAGTATTGCTAGCTAAGTATTTTTGCTAGCATGTGTATATGTGAGTGTGTAGGTATTTGCAAGGTAGTGTGTGATGCATGTGTGTGCAAGTATCATGTGTGTGTGTGTGCACCTTGTGAGTGATTGGCACCATGATATTATGCATTTGTAGGTGCATGTCCTAGTATAATCTTGTGCTTGCAAGCATAGTGGAGTGTGTGTATGTGTGTGGATGGTTTCCCCCTCACCACATATAATTTGTGTGTGTGAGCTTGTTCTAGTGATGATTACTATGAAAGCTTGTGTAGGTTGGTGTTTTGATCAAGAGCATGAGGTGTTGTGGGTGATGTGGAGTAGATGTGTGTGTGTGTGTGGAACTTTCCCACCTTTGCAAACTATGTACCTTCACATGACCATAGGTGAGAGGGCATGGTGTTGTGTGTGTGTGGATAGTTGGGTAGATGAGCTTGTTGATGTGCATAACACATACATGGGCTTCAAACCCTCATGTCACTATTTTCTTGTGCACATGAGCATGTCTATGTAGTAGTTGATCTAGTGAATAGCACATGAAATGTTGCACTATTCAATTTGTAGGAATCTATGTAGTTTTTCCTTCCTAGTTTGTGGCCACTTGCTCCAAACAAGTGTATGCATATTTTATATGTTTTTGGGGTAGAATCTCCCAAGGGATCCATTGGTGAACTCAGATTTTCCATTGGAACATTTTCTGGAGATGACATATTTTCATTTTCTTCTATGTTTGGAGCTTGGTTCCATGAGTTGTGGTGAGCCTTTGTGCTTGTTTCTTGGTTGTGCTAGTGAGGGTGACCCCCTCTACCTCATGTTGGTTTCATATCATGATTAGGATTCCATATGTGCAAGTTATCACCACTCAAAGTAGGCATGTGGCTGAAATTCCAGATTAGTGAAAATATGAAGTCTGAGAATCTGTTTATATTGTCTTCTCCTGTTGATGAGGTTGTGCTGGTCAATGTATTGTGATCTAGCCTTGGATTTCAACTACAATGTTGGACCTGATATGTTTGGCTAGATCCATGGAAAATTTCATGTCATTTGGAGTCCTGTAGGTATTGTTTTGGCTGCTGTCAAAATGCTTCAGAGCATAGACAGAAAGTGAGAATCTGGAATTTTCACCAAGTCCCTGAAAACTGATGTTTTTGGGCAAGTTTGCAACCTTGTAACTTTCTGTGTTTAATTCCTTTTTGTGTGATTCTTGCTTGTGCTTGTAGTATTCTTGGTTAGATACATCCACATATATTATTTGTCATAGTTGGGTGACTGTAGGTGCTTTGCATGTAGCTCACAAAGTGCTATGATGCAGTTTATGGCAGATTGTGTAGCTTTGTCATTTTGATGTTTGTGAGTGCTTAGTTGATGTTGTGGTGTTCTTCTTTGCTCCACCCCATTAATGTTGGTTTGTTTTATGTCTTGGCAACCTGGGAATACCAGATTTGTGCCATTTGAGTGTGTGGTGATGATTTTGACACGTAGGGCTTCATATCTTGTTTCGTTGATTCCCGTTGATCCGTAGCTCCGATTGTAATGTTCTTTATATGGTTTTGCATCGTTTTCACGAGACGCATCTGATCATATCATTCTCATGCATGTCAAAATAGGTTAGCATGCAGTTCTGTCGAGGAACTTGTTTTAACTCCTTAAGCTTGTGCTAGTGATAGAACTAGTGATGCATGCTCATATTCATCTCATGCATCATGTGATTGTTGCATCTTGAGGTGCTGTTGTTCATTGGATGCTATTCTATGTTGGGTAGCACCGGGATTGGAGAACGAATACGTGGAGTCAGGAGAATACGTGCAGGACGATCAAGAACCATTCCAAGCTGAGGATCTCACACGCAAGATGATATGACCTTGATTCCATCTCTAGACTTGTTATGCTAGATTACGTGTACTTTGCCATTTGCTCGATGCCTACCACTGAAATATTTGCCTCTTTATATGCCATGAACCCAAACACTGATCCCTTCCTAGCAAACTTGAATGGCTAAGTAGGCTTTGCTCAGCTACTAATGTTAGCGTTGCTAGATGCAGGTGCTTTGACTCATGTGATAACATGGGCTTGATATCATTATCTTAAATTCTGTTATTCAATTAATGCACCTATATACTTGGTAAATAACAAAAGGCCTAGCCTTTTTCCGGGTGCTTTGTTCCGTTATTGCCGCCATAGTTACCGGCTACCGGTGTTTGATTCCATATTGCTCGCTCCTAACACGTTCGGGGTTGTTATGGGGACCCCCTTGATAAATCGCGTAGTGTTAAGACTTGTCCGGCAGGACCCAACATTGGTGTTAATTTGCTAATCACTTAATAATAATTTGCATAGGGAGTAGCTACCCCGAGGAATTTAATCAACAACCCGGGCCAGCGCTCCTCATGAGTGTTGGTCCAAACTAGAGTTGTGTGCGGGGCCAACCCGGGGCAACTCGGGAGATGTCTATCAGGCCATTGTATGCTGTGCTCATCCGGCGTGTCCTGAGACTGAGATACACGGCTCTTATCCGGGTCGTCGACACGTTGGTAGGTCCTGCTAGTCTTGTCTTACCTTAGCGATATATCTTGCATATAGGAATCCCAGTGAAGCTTTGGTTCTCCCGAGAGTTGAGGTTTTCCTCTAAGGAATCCGACGAGATCACGAGATTCGTGATAGAGGATTACTTTCCGACCTGTCTACGTTTGTGATGGACTAGTTGGAGCACCCCTGCAGGGTTTAATCTTTCGGAAAACCATGCCCGCGGATATGTGGCAACTCGGAATATTTTGTTAACATCCGGTTATAGATAACTTAAACATAATCTATTAAAATTGCCAATTGTGTGCGTAACCGTGACTGTCCCCTCGAAGATCTCTCTTCCATTGTGTGACGCCCTCGGTTTAATCGTACGCTAATCATACACGCAAATGCGTACGATCAAACCCAAGGACTCACGGGAAGATATCACAACACAACTCTAGACAAAAATAAAATAACATCAGCTTTATATTACAAGCCAGGGGCCTCGAGGGCTAGAATACGAAAGCTCGATAAACACACGAGTCAGTGGAAGCAACAAATATCTGAGTACAGACATAAAACATGGGGTGCCTTAGAGAAGGCTATCACAAAAGATACAACGATCGAACGAGGCGAGGCCTCCTGCCTGGGAACCTCCTAACTACTCCTGATCATCAGCGGCCTCCACATAGTAGTAGGCACCGTCGGTGTAGCAGTCGTCGGTGGCGGGGACCTCCATCTCCTGGGCTCCATCATCTGGTCGCAGCAAACGGATCAAGGGGACAAGGGGGGAGCAAAGCAGTGGTGAGTACTCATCCAAAGTACTCGCAAGTCTTACATTAGAACTATTCTAATTATGCATCAGTATCAAAGAAGGGGGGTTATATGTGGACTGACTGCAGCAATGCGAGAATAGAGAGAGAAGGCCTGGTCCTATCGAAGACTAGCATCTTCAGGGTCTTGCAGCAATAGACGGGAGTAGAACAGGGGTAACACATTAATAGTCATATTGTTGCAGCAATATTAAAGTGAGGTCACGCCTAAAGATCCTCCCTCGACTCCCTACGAGGAAGCAATCCCGAGGCAAACTAATTCCAGTTAAGTAACCATTGTAGTTGTATAAGATCCGGGCACAACTCCAAGTCGTCCTGTAACCGTGGACACGGCTATCCGAATAGTTAATTTTCATCCCTGCAGGGGTGCACCACATGTCCCGTCACGCTCGATAACACTCTGGCCGGACATACTTTTCTGGGTCCTGCCCGGCCTCGGAATATCGACACGTCGCAGCCCCACCTAAGACTAATCAGATAGGCCAGCCCGCCGGTCTAACTCCTAAGCACAAAGGGTTCATGGGCCCAGTTCCCCTTCGCGCTCCTGCACGTGGCGTGGGCGGCCGACGTTAGTCCTAGCATCCCTTAATCACAAGAGCGATGCATCTCGGGACCACTCGGGCGCGCGCCGCTACATTGCTAGCATCTGAAAAGCTTCGGCTGATACCGCGACACTGATTACCCATAATTCTTCCCGCGTAGCCGGTTAGTGCGAAAAGGTCTCCGACCAACCCAGATCAAATACCCAAATCCATTAACATTTTAATTAGGCCAGCAACACAGTCTCACGGGAATCCACCTGTCTTACAACTAATCACCAATGATCCGAGTAACATGGTCGAGTATCTGTGTGGTTGTAACATCGGGGGGAGAATCCGAGGTATCACCCTCGTTGGATTCCGAACGATGTACCCGTCAAGGTGGGCTTAGAGGAATCTGTTGGAAATATGCCCTAGAGGAAATAATAAATTAGTTATTATTATATTTATTTGTTCATGATAATCGTTTATTATCCATGCTATAATTGTATTGATTGGAAACACAATACTTGTGTGGATACATAGACAAAACACTGTCCCTAGTAAGCCTCTAGTTGACTAGCTCGTTGATCAAAGATGGCCAAGGTTTCCTGGCCATAGGCAAGTGTTGTTACTTGATAAGGGGATCACATCATTAGGAGAATCATGTGATGGACTAGCCCAAACTAATAGACGTAGCATGTTGATCGTGTCATTTTGTTGCTACCGTTTTCTGCGTGTCAAGTATTTGTTCCTATGACCATGAGATCATATAACTCACATGATGCTTTGTGTGTATCGAACATCGCAACGTAACTGGGTGACTATAAAGATGCTCTATAGGTATCTCCGAAGGTGTTCGTTGAGTTAGTATGGATCGAGACTGGGATTTGTCACTCCGTGTGACGGAGAGGTATCTCGGGGCCCACTCGGCAATACAACATCACACACAAGCCTTGCAAGCAATGTGACTTAGTGTAAGTTGCGGGATCTTGTATTATGGAACGAGTAAAGAGACTTGCCGGTAAACGAGATTGAAATAGGTATGCGGATACTGACGATCGAATCTCGGGCAAGTAACATACCGAAGGACAAAGGGAATGACATACGGGATTATATGAATCCTTGACACTGATGTTCAAACGATAAGATCTTCGTAGAATATGTAGGATCCAATATGGGCATCCAGGTCCCGCTATTGGATATTGACCGAGGAGTCTCTCGGGTCATGTCTACATAGTTCTCGAGCCCGCAGGGTCTGCACACTTAAGGTTCAATGTTGTTTTATGCGTATTTGAGTTATATGGTTGGTTACCGAATGTTGCTCGGAGTCCCGGATGAGATCACGGACGTCACGAGGGTTTCCGGAATGGTCCGGAAACGAAGATTGATATATAGGATGACCTTATTTGATTACCGGAAGGTTTTCAGAGTTACCGGGAATGTACCGGGAATGACGAATGGGTTCCAGGAGTTCACCGGGGGGGGGGGGGGGCAACCCACCCCGGGGAAGCCCATAGGCCTTGGGGGTGGCGCACCAGCCCTTAGTGGGCTGGTGGGATAGCCCAAGAAGGCCCTATGCGCCATAGGAAGAAAATCAAAGAGAAAAGAAAAAAAGGAGGAGGTGGGAAAGGGAAGAAGGACTCCACCTTCCAAACCAAGTTGTATTCGGTTTGGAAGGGGAGACCTTCCCCCCTTTGGCTTGGCCGACCCCCTTGGGGCTCCTTGAGTCCCAAGGCAAGGTCCCCCCTCTCCCACCTATATATACGGAGGTTTTAGGGCTGATTTGAGACGACTTTTCCACGGCAGCCCGACCACATACCTCCACAGTTTTTCCTCTAGATCGCGTTTCTGCGGAGCTCGGGCGGAGCCCTGCTGAGATAAGATCACCACCAACCTCCGGAGCACCGTCACGCCGCCGGAGAACTCATCTACCTCTCCGTCTCTCCTGCTGGATCAAGAAGGCCGAGATCATCGTCGAGCTGTACGTGTGCTGAACGCGGAGGTGCCGTCCGTTCGGCACTAGATCGTGGGACTGATCGCGGGACGGTTCGCGGGGCGGATCGAGGGACGTGAGGACGTTCCACTACATCAACCGCGTTCACTAACGCTTCTGTTGTGCGATCTACAAGGATACGTAGATCGGAAATCCCCTCTCGTAGATGAACATCACCATGATAGGTCTTCGTGCGCGTAGGAAAACTTTTGTTTCCCATGCGACGTTCCCCAACAGAATCACCCTCGGGGGTCCCACACTTGAGGGGTGGCACGACAGAGGCGTCATCGGGAATGGTGAAAGAGGAATCACCCTCAATAACCACGACCGACTAGCTATACTACAGAGATATCATTAGGAGTACTTAGCGAGATGTCACCCTCGGTACCCGATAGTATCTCTGTAGCGTCGTACAACGAAGGGGGTGTATGTGCTGTGTCGGTTCTGGCTCATCGATCAGAGATCGAGATTTGAAAACAAGCGGGGCAACTGGACTACGGGGTCAGAGGGGATGACTGCTCCACCTATACTAAGCAGATTCAAAGTACAAGACTGAAAGTAGCAGTTCATCAAAAATAGGCTATGCATCAGATATAGGAGCTAACTACAACAGTCGCAAAATACTAATGCAAGCAGTAGGAAGAAAGACATAGGCAATATAGGAATGATCAAGGGGGGTTTGCTTGCCTTGCTGCTCTGCGGCAAAGGACTGATCGACAGGGTCGTAGATGTACCCGGCAGCAGCGTCAGTCTCGGGGTCTACAGGTAAGAAGAGGGGGAAGAAACAATAAATAATAGCACCGGTGCAACACAAAGCATGACATGGCAAGATGCAGGCTAGACATGAGCTAACGCAGCAACATCCGTCATAGACGGGTCGGAAGAATATCTGATGATATTTTCCGGGTCTCGGGCTAATACCGATCATACTGGAAATGATGGAAATGTTCCATGTTTGCTATGCTAGGGACGCGTGACACACAAATGGACCGTGTATGCGGGTTCGTCTCGTTCTGCTGATCAACTTTCATGTTGAAAATATTTTGATCTGACTTACGGATTATTTAATATTAATTTTTAAAGTTTTATTCAATAATTAGGAATTAAAAACAGATTTAAATTTTTTAATAAAAAGCTATTATGACATCAGCATGATGTCATGCTGACATCAACAGTTGACTGGTCAACTGACCAGCGGGCCCCGAACGTCATAGGCACAAGTTTTAATTAAGATTAAATATTAATTAATCACATTAATTTAGTGGGGGGACCCACGTGCCATATTCTAATTATCCAATTAACTAATTAACTGATATATCTATTTATTTATTTAATAAAAACATTATTTTTATATTTTATATTTTAATTTTTTACTTTTCTTTAAAAGGGGTGTGGGGCCTCCCTGTCATAGACAGCGGGGTGCGTTGGCCCCACCGGTAAGTTGCTTTAGGCCAAATACGTATTTTTACTCACACATACATAACCATACAAATATCGTATTCCTCCAAATATCTATATATGCAAATACATACATCGCATCTCATACATACATACATACATACGACATCTAATACATCTTTTATTTATTTTTATTTTAATGTTTATCATGAATTTATAATAATACTTTACTTTTGTTTTCAAATTTTGAATCCGGATGGACTTGAATCAACGCGGGTCCGAGATGGGAATTCGATGACGTGGCATCATTACCGGGTGATCACTGTAGCTTAATTACAATATTTACTGTAGCAAAAGTCGAGGATGTCACAATTATCCCCTACTAACAAGAATTCTCGTCCCGAGAATTAAGAGGTAGAAGGAAAGAGCTCGGGGTATTCATCACGAAGATGATCCTCGCGTTCCCAAGTGGCCTCATCTTCAGAATGATTTGACCACTGCACTTTAAGAAACTTGGTGACCTTGTGACGAGTCTTACGTTCAGCTTGGTCGAGAATGCGGACCGGATGCTCTTTATAAGAGAGGTCTTGTTGTAGCTCAAGCATATCATGATCCACTGCTCGAATAGGATCCTTGAAACAACGGTGGAGCTGAGACACATGGAAGACATCATGAACCTGAGAAAGGTTCGTCGGCAGTTCCAATCGATAAGCCACTTTTCCACGACTTTCGAAAACAGTGAAAAGACCAATATAGCGAGGAGCTAACTTGCCCTTGATCCCGAAACAGTGTGCACCTCTCATTGGTGTGACACGAAGATAAGCCTCTTCGCCAGGTTGACAGACCATATCTTGATGATGACAGTCATACTGACTCTTCTGACGAGACTGAGCAGCCTTCAGATTGTCGTAATTAATGCGAACTTCATCTTTAGTATGTTGGATAATACCCGGACCGAAGAGCGATTGCTCCATTGACCGGTGGCTCGAGAATTACATACGAGTCAAGTGCAAAGGATACCTTGGAGTCAAATGATGTACAGGAGAGTTAGGTTTCAATCGTGTGGAACTTTGGTTTATGGGTCCACCATGTGGGCCGGAAGTAGGCAGAGGGGTGACAAATTATACGGTCTTGGTAGCAAGACCTGTCACGGGTTAACCTGTCTGCTATGTTGGCAACAACGTCGATACCAAGGGCGGGGAACGAATAGAACCATTTTCCTGCTCGTTGAAACGAGGCGGACCAATAGGCAAGGCTCTCGTCCACCGGCGGCTAACGGAATGTTATCCCCAATAGTAACAGGGTCTTACTGACAGAGCTTTATACCGAGGATTTTACCTTATAGGGAATTAACACTGCTTAGATAAGTTATGCCACAAGAAAGGTCAAACAGATCAATGGGAAGGCAAAATGTGTTCACACACACAAGTATTAGAGTATACCATTCCCGAGGAAAACATAGAGTATGGTATACATGATAGGTCATTAAGTGCCTATCCATCTGGATAAAGAGGCAAGAGGAATCATGATGTTTACCCATACCACATGGTTTGGATAATTGATGAGGAACAATTTAGCACTGCGCTTCCAATGTTCCTGTTGAAATTTAAAGTACCACATCCGTGCCTTGGGTTAGCATCGACATGGTCATCAGATAAAGGTTGGACTTATGGGTATACAAAGAGGAACTACGAGGGACAACTTACAAAGCTAAGTCATACAGTTTCCTCATGGTAGAATGGAAAACCTTACATATGGAAGGATTTATAACAATAGGTCCTCCGACCCAGTGTGCCAGACAAGACATCACTGTACCGGTTTTCCTAAAGACCAAAGTTATAATTATTGGGGTACGTGCCCGAGATTCAAATCTGATTGGTGTCGGGACACCTCAGACTCAAGATACCTGAGAAGAAGGATGAAAACGCAAGATTCTCATGAGGTGAGCTACACAAGCAATTCTTGAATCAAGAGTTTGATTTAATACATATGCACACAATGTCAAGACATTCGTGCCCACGTAGAATTCGTACGTCAAAATGCAACTAGGTTCTGATTTGGGAACCATCATCGAGGATAACAAGGCTCCATGTGAAAGTCTGGATTAGCTCTTATGAAGGAATTCCTTTTTCCCTTGATCAAATCAGTCAGTAGTTTGGCGTGCTAAGAGAGGTTTATATGAAGTGAAGATAACAATCTTCAAAACATATAACACTTAGCACATGCGTGAATGACTTGGAAAGATCCTAGAGGAAGCAGAACAAAACTTTCAAATATTCACGGCGGCAAGAGTGCACGTGAACTTTGGGAAAAACACTTCTTATACCAACATAACCTCCATGAGCCAGGCACAAAGATAGTGCTCTCAAAAGCTTCATCACGAACCATGGAGAACTTGAGGGTGCGACCGATGGGCTCAGCAACATCCCTCAAGATTTTGACAGGGATGAATTTCCAAAATTATAATATCAAGGAGTTAGCATTTGTCAAATCAAATGGTATAATGTCGTATGCTCGAGGGAACAACAACAATTAAACATTGGTCGAAGGGTGCACTCAGAAACACGGACGGAGTAGCACAACCAATGTCAAAAATGATAAGTCAACACCCAACACACTTAAGAAAGAACCAGTCAGTTGTTAACCTCAAGGCAATAGGGTTGCCATAAGTTTTGGAATCATACATCAGAGTTCAGTTGTTGGTAGTCCGGTTTGAAACAACACGGGACCAAGAAATGAAGGGTGATGGCGAGAAGTATTACTATGTCAAGGATTCTTAAGAGGTGCAATGATGCTCACCACATTCTTGACAGAAAAGATAGTAATACTCCAAGGTAGAAGATAACGTAAGCTGAATAGCAAGGGACTGAAGGGACAACACAAAACATGAACACGTTTGTGTTGGAGGGAAGGTAAACAATGATATCGATGATAATACAATCATCGAGGGGCAAGGATGGTATTTATCAACATGCATTCGATTGATACCCTGCAAGAGCTCAGAATGCTGATGATGATCACGACACATTTGTCGAGAAATTTCATGAAGATGTAATCGTTTAGCGACGACATCAAGCAAGGGAATGATGAAGCAAGAGGTTGTCGGAAACATAGATAAGACTACTAGCTTAGAATTGATATTGCCTTTCAAGACAACCAACATGATGTGGAAAGCTCGATGCAAGCTTAACGCACAATTGGAATTGTGTTCCAGGGATGAAGGGTATAGATAGCATGGTCGAGCTACAACATGACGGTGATGATGTAGCTTAACAGCTTGGAATGACAGGATCGAGTACAAACTCGTAAACAAGGAAGATTACAAAAAAATGGTTGAATCACAATGCGTACTCGTTTCAGTTATCGATGTACTCGCGTGTCAAAAAACTCCAACACAGGGCAACTGGAATTAAGGAAATTATCATAGTTGATGAGGAGCTCACAAGAAGTTCCATAGTTCCGCAATATCCTCGAGCTACAAGGAATAATACTCAGAGGTAGATCAACTTTAAGGTTTGGACCGACGTGTTGACCTGAAGAAGACAAGTACTTCAACTCATCCGAGAATGAAATCAAGGTAGGACAACATGGTTGGAACCATGATTGCAAAGGAAAAGATCACCGATACCAGATTCAAACCACAGAATGAATGATTATTGATACGAGAAGTTTCTATGGTAGGATCAACGTTGTATCCATGGGCATGAACACAAAGTTCAAGGTCGACTCCCACTTCATCAATGCATCACCTGCCATTTATTCCTCGCCTTTGATCAGGTTGTAGCCTTGAAAGAACATTCGGCAAAAACACCAGAAGAGCAAGACTCGTGAAAACTCTTCGGGTCATATTGATTTAGTAAGGCATAGGTTCAACCCATAGGGGCATCTTAGGAACATATACCATACACTCCAAGAATAATTAACACATGCTTGACAACAGCGCATGGCCAACAAAAGTATAGGCTAGAATTTATCAGAGGGAGAAGACACAATTTACCAATGGCATCATGTGTCAGGGGAAACAATCACAAGTATTTTCAAAAGCAAAGGATGTCGTCGGATAATAACTCAAATGAGTCTGGCAATCCACAAATGATCTGATGTGACTATCGGTACTCAATCATAGGGGGTAATACGCAAGTCATCGGATTATAGAACATCTGAAAAATATCGATACTTAACTACCAAAGGAATTAAGATTTCCAGATTGGTGTATCATAAACAGATGCTCCGATCAAATACAAGTAGGTTGAATGGACTTAGATGGACAACCAACCAAAAATTGATTTGTCAAGAACCAGCTCGGTCTGGAAGGACGTCTGAGCCGGCAGATAATTTATGAGTCACAACACATGATTGTGTGCATTCACACAAAGGTAGAATCAATAAGATCACAGGAAAATCACAAAGTATTTTAATGAATGTTGCTAGACATATGGATTTAACCATAATGCAAACATGTGAGGGTCATAAACATTTGGCTACGGAGGATTTTGGAAGACCGAATAGTAATTCGGAGAGCTATCGAAACCCATGACAATTGATGACGGACGAATCCCCGATAAGGTAATTCGTTGCATCTCATAAAACAAGAGCAATTGGAGAAGAAAGTATGAACGACATATGTATGTAGTCATCCATAGTGGTAGACGGAGGAAAGGAAGTCGCAAGAGCGATGGGCACAAGTTCTCGATAGAAACATCGGAGAGTATCTGCAGCTCTCTTGACGGATAAAGCAATCGTCTGGAATACGGGGCTCTTCGGGAGGAAGTATTTACGAGAACCTAATGTTAGAGTTAGCAAAATCTTTATCCCGAAAGAGAAGAGAGAGTAGAGCCCAGAGTATAGGAAAGGAGTAAAAGATACTAATACCACCCAATTGAGATGTGGGCCCGTAAGCCACAACATCAGTGTTAGTAAAGTTTTTCAAACACTAGACTCAACTTCGGCCAAGGAGTTGGAAAGGGGGCTACCTACAGGCAGTCGGCTCTGATACCAACTTGTGACGCCCTCGGTTTAATCGTACACTAATCATACACGCAAATGCGTACGATCAAACCCAAGGACTCACGGGAAGATATCACAACACAACTCTAGACACAAATAAAATAACATCAGCTTCATATTACAAGCCAGGGGCCTCGAGGGCTAGAATACGAAAGCTCGATAAACACACGAGTCAGCGGAAGCAAAAAATATCTGAGTACAGACATAATACATGGGGTGCCTTAGAGAAGGCTAGCACAAAAGATACAACGATCGAACGAGGCGAGGCCTCCTGCCTGGGAACCTCCTAACTACTCCTGATCATCAGCGGCATCCACATAGTAGTAGGCACCATCGGTGTAGCAGTAGTCGGCGGCGGGGACCTCCATCTCCTGGGCTCCATCATCTGATCGCAGCAAACGGATCAAGGGGACAAGGGGGGAGCAAAGGAGCGGTGAGTACTCATCCAAAGTACTCGCAGGTCTTACATCAGAACTATTCTAATTATGCATCAGTATCAAAGAAGCCCCACCTAAGACTAATCAGAGAGGCCCGCCCGCCGGTGTAACTCCTAAGCACAAAGGGTTCGTGGGTCCAGTTCCCCTTCGCGCTCCTGCACGTGGCGTGGGCCGCCGACGTCAGTCCTAGCATCCCTTAATCACAAGAGCGATGCATCTCGGGACCACTCGGGCGCGCGCCGCTACATTGCTGGCATCTGAAAAGCTTCGGCTGATACCGCGACGCCGAGCACCCATAATTCTTCCCGCGTAGCCGGTTAGTGCGAAAAGGTCTCCGACCAACCCAGATCAAATACCCAAATCCATTAACATTTTAATTAGGCCAGCAACACAGTCTCACGGGAATCCACCCGTCTTACAACTAATCACCAATGATCCGAGTAACATGGTCGAGTATCTGTGTGGTTGTAACATCAGGGGGAGAATCCGAGGTATCACCCTCGTTCGATTCCGAACGATGTACCCGTCAAGGTGGGCTTAGAAGAATCACCCTCGGGGGTCCCACACTTGAGGGGTTGCACGACAGAGGCGTCATCGGGAATGGTGAAAGAGGAATCACCCTCGATAACCACGACCGACTAGCTATACTACAGAGATATCATCAGGAGTACTTAGCGAGGTGTCACCCTCGGTACCCGATAGTATCTCCGTAGCGTCGTACAACGAAGGGGGTGTATGTGCTGTGTCGGGTCTGGCTCGTCGATCAGAGATCGAGATTTGAAAACAAGCGGGGCAACTGGACTACGGGGTCAGAGGGGATGACTGCTCCACCTATACTAAGTAGATTCAAAGTACAGGACTGAAAGTAGCAGTTCATCAAAAATAGGCTATGCATCAGATATAGGAGCTGACTACAACAGTAGCAAAATACTAATGCAAGCAGTAGGAAGAAAGACATAGGCGCTATAGGAATGATCAAGGGGGGGTTTGCTTGCCTTGCTGCTCTGCGGCAAAGGACTGATCGGCAGGGTCGTAGATGTACCCGGCAGCAGCGTCAGTCTCGGGGTCTACCGGTAAGAAGAGGGGGAAGAAACAATAAATAATAGCACTGGTGCAACACAAAGCATGACATGGCAAGATGCAGACTAGACATGAGCTAACGCAACAACACCCATCATAGACGGGTCGGAAGAATATCTCACGATATTTTCCGGGTCTCGGGCTACTACCGATCATACTCGAAACGATGGAAATGTTCCATGTTTGCTATGCTAGGGACGAGTGACAGACCAATGGACCGTGTATGCAGGTTCGTCTCGTTCTGCTGATCAACTTTCATGTTGAAAATATTTTGATCTGACTTATGGACTATTTAATATTAATTTTTAAAGTTTTATTCAATAATTAGGAATTAAAAACAGATTTAAATTTTTTAATAAAAAGCTATTATGACATTAGCATGATGTCATGCTGACATCAACAGTTGACTGGTCAACTGACCAACGGGTCCCGAACGTCATAGGCACAAGTTTTAATTAAGATTAAATATTAATTAATCAGATTAATTTAGTGGGGGGGGGACCCACGTGCCATATTCTAATTATCCAATTAACTAATTAACTGATATATCTATTTATTTATTTAATAAAAACATTATTTTTATATTTTATATTTTAATTTTTTACTTTTCTTTAAAAGGGGTGTGGGGCCTCCCTGTCATAGACAGAGGGGTGCGTTGGCCCCACCGGTAAGTGGCTTTAGGCCAAATACGTATTTTTACTCACACATACATAACCATACAAATATCGTATTCCTCCAAATATCTATATACGCAAATACATACATCGCATCTCATACATACATACATACATACATACATACGGCATCTAATACATCTTTTATTTATTTTTCTTTTAATGTTTATCATGAATTTATAATAATACTTTACTTTTGTTTTCAAATTTTGAATCCGGATGGACTTGAATCAACGCGGGTCCGAGATGGGAATTCGATGACGTGGCATCATTACCGGGTGATCACTATAGCTTAATTACAATATTTACTGTAGCAAAAGTCGAGGATGTCACAGATCGGGAACACGGTGGGGTTATGATTGACGTAGGTAGGTGTTCAGGATCACTTAGTGATCAAGTATTATCGACCGTTAGCATTGTCCACCCTCATAAATGTTCTACGTAAGTTAGCCACCATATCAAGCTTAGGAGACTACAGCTTAAACACTCTACCCTATCCAACCTAATAACTTGACTAGTTCTGGCACCAAGGTCTTAGATTGATGAGTCCCCGTGGCTCACGGATTCCTCCACAATACCAACAGGTTCAGGTACCCCAGAGGCAGATGATCCAGACGGCACGCAGCTGGCGTGACTGTACGATGAGGAGACCGACCGCCTGTACATGAACTATCTAAAAGATTGAGGCGTGGTCGTGATCGTGGACGTGTAGGCAGGGTAGCATAGCCTTTTTCTCTGTTTTGTAGTCCGTAGAGGAACTACTTTGGTTGTATGCGTGATGTACTCTGATATTTATGAGAAGGCAATTAAACCCCTGATTGTCTATCTTTTATTATTATATAAGTGTTGTGTTACCTGTTTGCGAGACGCTTAGATGTGCTCTTTCCAATTCGGGGGCCCGATCCCTAGATCGGAAAGGACCGCATCTTGGTCGTTACAATTATGTTCTTTAGTGATTCATGCATGTTCTCCATTGCTCTTTATTGCTTTGGCCAACTAGTAGATTGTAACTCCAAGAGGGAGCGTTATGCATGACTGTGGGTTCATGCCCCCTAATGTCTAGCTTGAGTGACAGAAACATGAGACTAGGGGATGTGTTGTTGCCACCAGGGAGAAAACAACAGTGCTTGTGACCGCGGTTGCAAGGATTGTTTACGTTATGCAAAGTTCGTTAATGCAGTTGTCTGTTGCTTTGAGTTTACACTTTGGGTGGGGCTCGCAACTAAATACCAGCGAGATGTTCTGAATAGATATCTCAAGGTGGATGATTGGTAAGTAGATGTTGATGAATAAACGGTCTACTTGTCTTGGCGTACTTCCCATTACTATTGAGCCTCTAACTTTCAAGTAGCATAATTAGCATTGCGGTGCGTTTATAATTTTGTCAATGGCCAAGCTGTAATTTGTTTACCCTTGCATAGTTGTCTATCGTATTTTGGGAGACAGACATCATTAGTGAACATCATGTGACTCAGGTCCATATTACCACCATTGCTTACACAACCATCATTTACTTTTCCGTTGCAATCACTATCACTATTTCCGCTTGTGTTTTGATCCTTTGCAAACTACAAGGCCGGAGAGATTGACAACCTGTCTATACTCGTTGGGAGCAAATTTATTTGTTGTGTGTGCAGGTCCACGTCTTCTCCTAGCGCCAGAGCAGCGGACACCTACTTGTTGATCTTTGGAGTCCTCCTGGTTCAATAAACCTTACCGTCCCCGTGTAAGGGAAATCTGTTGCTGACTACATCTCCACCTTCCACTTGGGGTAACCAACAAGGGGCGAGAAGTATATCCATCAACTCGTCATCAACGGGTAGTGTTATTGCTAGAAGTTGAGTGATGGATTTTACTCCTTGTATCCGTGTACCCGATTGCATGACCAGAAATTTCAGGAGTTCATAGGTGGGAAGTCAAGTAGTTACTTATAGGACAATCTTCCAACAGATGCATGATGTGAGGTTGGGGTTCGACGTCTAGTGGATTCGTTTGTTCACGGTCGTCTTACAACGGTTCTTGGTGTGTCCTAAAGTGTCCTTGTAGCTTGCTATGACTCGGGGACGCTTCGTATGTCCTGTGCACTGCCTTGTACATGATGGCTACTGTAGGATAGATCCCGTGCGATCCTATCCACGAAAATATTGGACGAAACCTCTGTCATGAATTTGTTCTCGCTTGTGTTGTAAGCCTCATCCTTTGTTTTGCTAGAATATGGTAATTCGAGTTGCTTTGATGTCAAGTGGTGAATTCATAACATTCCAAGAGGTGTTCTCATATTTTTATGGGAATGCAAATTCTTTTGCTCAATAAAGTTGTCTTTTCAATTATTCTCAATAAGAGTCGTCATATCAATTTTTTTCCACCAGGTGTGCTTCTCTTCAAGTGAATTCAATCATTTACAATTTTTCATGATCAATCTCTCATTTCTTTCTAGAGTTCATCTCATCTATCCCAAGTTGTCTTTGTTTTCCCCGCCCTCCCACCCTTTTTCTTTAGTGATTCAATTATCATCCTAGTGCCTTTGTTTCAGTGTTGCTTCCGCCATCTTATCTTTTGTGTTGTTTTCGGTGATACTTGTGAAGATTCTCAGGGGTTGCTAGTTCATCATTTTTCATTCTTGTTCCCTTTTCCGGTGAATTCAATTAAAGTTCTCCGTGTTCATCATATCCTTTTCATCCTTTAAATTATTTCCCATGTTGAAAATTCTCATTCAAGTCTTTCTTGTTTTTTCATCCATCTCTGTTCTAGCGGGAGTGTTGAAGATATCAGATGTTTCTTGTTTTCAATCCTTTTAATTATTTCGAGGGTCTCACCTCATCAAGCTTTCAATTGTATCGGTGCAATCTCTCTTTTATAACCAATTGTTTCAACGGTGTTTCTTTTGAGTGGGCCCATAACCCACAGGCTTTCCCAAGATCTTTCCAGGCTCTTCTAATCTTTCCAAGAGATCTCTAATTCTTTTTAAATATGACGTAAGTATGATTTTCATCGGTCATAGTTTTCTCCAAGATCGCTTCAAAAAAAATTCATCGTTGGCTCAACCTTTTCTTAGTCATCATTCCGGAGTGTCTCAGTTATTCTTGGTGGTGTTCTCCTCATCATTTTCAGCTTAGAAGACCGAAGGAGTGTTTATCTCAAATCTTGGTCCATTTTCTTGAAGATTCTGGTTTCAGCTTTGTGCTATGCTCGCAATTATTTTCTGTATTGAGTAATTCTTTTCATCTCTATCCAGTGCATTTCATATTTGTTTTCATTCTCGATCCTCCGAAGGCCATCATTTCAGAAGATTTCTTCATTCTCAGCTTTCAGCTTTCATCCTCAAATTCTTCTCAATTGTTGTCTCTTCGTTCGTCTCTCAATTATTCCGGTGCCTCATTCAAGTTTTCTGTTAGGAGGCTCATGATCTCTTCATTCTCAAGCTGTTCTTCAAGATTCTTGTGGTAGTACCTCAAGTATTCTATCTGTTGCATTTCAAAGTGCAATTCTTCCTCCTTTATTTTTTGGGGTGGTGTCTTGTGCGAGGGATTCTGAGGATACTTTGGGTTATCTCGAGGTTGAGATTTTCCAATAGGATCCTGAGGAGATCACGGCTTTCCCTGATCGAGGTCATTCCGGCGCAGCGTGTGGTAGTTTGTGATGGACTAGTTGGAGCACCCGTGTAGGGTTAAATCTTTCGCAAAGTCGTGTCCGCGGTTATGTGGCAACGTGGAAACTTTGTTTAATATCCGGTTCTAGATAACTTGAAGTAAGCTTTATTAAAACATGCCAACTGAGTGCGTAATCGTGATTGTCTCTTCTCGTGAGTTATGTATCCGAAAGAGGGCACGGTGGGGTTATGTCTGACGTATGTAGGTGTTCAGGATCATTCATTTGATCATCAGTAGTTCACGTCTGCTGTGCATTGATCATCCCCCTCTTATTCTTGTACTCGTCAGTTAGCCACCTCAAATAAATGCTTAGTCGCTTGCTTCAGCCTCACCACTTAACCGTACCTCACCCATAAAGCTTTGCTAGTCTTGATACCTTTGGAAATGAGATTGCTGAGTCCCCTGTGGCTCACAGATTACTACAACACAAGTTACAGGTACATGTAAAGAGTTACTTTGACGTGAGCGCGCTGATTGTGCTAATTGGAGTTTCTTCTTCTTCATCATCATCGATCTAGGATGGGTTCCAGGCTGGCTGCCTGGGATAGCAAGGATGGGCGTCGTTCTTTTATCGTTTGTTTTCGTCCGTAGTCGGACCCTGCTCTTCTTCATGATGATTGTACATTGATGTATTGACGTGACTCTGATGTAGCTTGTGGCGAGTGTAAGCCAACTCCTTATACTCATCTTTTCAGTACATGTACTTGTAACGATATCCATTCTTCTAAAACAACGAGATGTGTTTCTATCCCTGTCGAGGCCCTCGTACCAAAATAAGGATAGGACCGTATCTTGGGCCTTACATGTTGTGAGCTCATTCTTTATTTATACTGATGTCATATTTACTGTATTCTAAATTAGCGGGCGGAAAGTACTTGGAAATAAAAGCATCTTTACACTTATTCCATGAATCAATACTATTTTTAGGTAAAGATGAAAACTGAGTTTTAGCACGATCATGTAGTGAGAATGGAAATATCTTTAATTTAACAATTTCATTATCCACATCTTTCTTATTTTTCATATCACACAACTCAACGAAAGCATTTAGATGGGAGGCGGCATCTTCACTAGGAAGGCCAGAAATTTGTTGTTTCATAAAAAGATTGAGCAAAGCGGCATAAATTTCACAAGATTTCGCACTAGTGGCGGGAGCAATCGGAGTACTAATAAAATCATTATTAGTAGTAGTGGAAAAATCACATAACTTGGTATTCTCTTGAGCCATCGTGACAAAGCAAGCAATCTAGCACACAAGCAAGCAAACAAAAAGACGAACGGAAAAGGGTGAATAAAAAGGCAAATACTTTTGGTATTTTCTGAAAATATTTTTAGAAGTGGGGGATAGGAAAACAAGAGGCAAATGGAAAATAAAGTAAATGCAATAGATGAGTTTGTGATGGGTACTTGGTGATCTTGCTATGTATCCTCCCCGGCAACGGTGCCAGAAATCCTTCTTGGTACCTCTTGAGCTTGTGTTGGTTTTCCCTTGAATAGGAAAGGGTGATGCATCAAAGTAGATAAGTATTTCCCTCAGTTTGTTGAGAACCAAGGTATCAATCCAGTAGGACGAACAAGCGAGACTCCAATAGTAGTACCTACACAAATAATCAAACACTTGCACCCAACGCTATAAAGGGGTTATCAATCCCTTTAGAGTTATTTGCAAGGATGAGATCTGATAGAGATAGGTATAAAATATTGATAGATCTGAAAGTAAAACTAAAGTAAATAAATTGCAGCAAAGTATTTTTGGTTTATAGATCTAAAAACATGATATGAAAAATAGACCCGTGGGCCATAGGTTTCACTAGAGGCTTGTCTCATAAAGGAAATTAATACGGTGGGTGAACAAATTACTGTCGAGCAATTGATAGAAAAGCAAATAATTATGAAGATATCCAAGGAAATGATTATGCACATAGGCATCACGTCCATATCAAGTAGACCGAAACGATTCTGCATTTACTACTATTACTCCACCCATCGACCCACTCCTACCTGCATCTAGAATATTAAGTTCATGAAGAACAGAGTAACGCATTAAGTAAGATGACATGATGTAGAGGGATAAACTCAAGCAACATGATGAAAACCCCATCTTTTTACCCTTGATGGAAACAGTACAATATGTGCCTCGCTACCCCTACTATCACTTGGTGAGGACACCGCAAGATTGAACCCAAAACTAAGCATTTCTCCCATTGCAAGAATTACCAATCTAGTTGGCCAAACCAAAGAAATAATTCGAAGAGACTTGCAAAGATATCAAATCATGCATATAAGAATTCAGAATAGACTCAAATAATATTCATGGATAATCTGAGCATAAACTCAGAATTCATCGGATCTCGACAAACACACCACAAAAGAGTATTACACCAGATAGATCTCCATGAAGATCATGAAGAACATGGTATTGAAGATCAAAGAGAGAGAAGAAGTCATCTAGCTACTAGCTATGGACCCGTAGGTCTGTGGGGAACTACTCACACATCACCGGAGGGGCAATGGAGTTGATGTAGATGCCCTACATGATCAATTCCCTCTCCGTCAGATTACTGAAAAAGGATCCCAGATTGGATCTCTCGGGAACAGAGGCTCCTAGCGGTGTAGAAGTCTTTTCGTGGCTCTTTCTGGCGTTTTTTGGAATATTTGGGATTCTATAGGCCAAGAATTAGGGTTAGGAGACCTGCAGGGAGCCCACAAGGGAGGGGGCGCCGCCACCCCCCACGGCGCGCCCTCCAGGCTTGTGGCCTTCCGACAACTGCCTTGCCCCCTACTCCAAGTCTGTTGCGTATCTTCTGGTCAAAGAAAAATCTTTCCGAAGATTTTATTCCGTTTGGACTCCGTTTAATATTCCTTATCTGCAATATTCAAAAACGTGGAAAAAAAGAAACTGGCACTAGGCTCTAGATTAATAGGTTAGTCCCAAACTAATATAAAACATCATATTGATGCATATAAAACATCCAAAACATATAATATAATAGCATGGAACAATCAAAAAGTATAGATACGTTAGGGACATATCAATACTTCACAAGAATGATAGCAACTACTCATAAGGATGCCTAGAGCCTAAAACAAGCATTCAAACTACTTGGAAATTCAAGAACTCAACATGCAAGCTCATCTACAGCAACACCTAGAGTAGCTTATTACTTCTAAGATAAGCCACTAAAGCAAAAACTAATTGGAGGAGTGGGGGTTACATACCAAGGAGCAATCCCCCAAAACAGTTTCAGTAACATTAACACCATTCACTTGGAATTGTTTCATCGGAAAATGCATCATATGTTCTTTACCATTGACATGAAAAGTGACTTTGCTTTTGCTACAATCAATAACAGCCCCTAGAGTATTTAATAAAGGTCTACCAAGGATAATTGACATGTTATCATCCTCGGGCATATAAAGTATAACCAAGTTTGTCAAGATAGTAACATTTGCAACAACAACGGGTACATCCTCACAAATACCAATAGGTATGGCAGTTGTTTCGTTAGCCATTTGCCATGAAATTTCAGTAGGTGTGAGTTTATTCAAGTCAAGTATTTTGTATAAATAGAAAGGCATAACACTAACACCAGCTCCTATAGCACATAAAGCAGTTTTCACATAGTAACTTTTGATGGAACATGGTATAGTTGGTATTCCTGGATCTCCTAATTTTTTAGGTATTCCATCCTTAAAAGAGTAATTAGCAAGCATGGTGGAGATTTCAGCTTCAAGTATTTTTCTTTTATTAGTGATGATGTCTTTCGTATACTTAGCATAAGCGGCCATCTTTAAAAGATCAGTTAAACGAGTACGCAAAAAGACTGGCCTAAGCATTTCAGCAAAGCATTCAAATTCTTCATCACCTCTTTTCTTATTTGGTTTGGGTGGGTAAGGCATGGGTTTTTGAACCCATGGCTCTCTTTCTTTGCCATGCTTTTTATCAACAAAATATCTTTTATCATAATGTTTATTCTTAGGTTATGGGTTATCAAGATCAATAACAGGTTCTATCTCAACATCATTATCTGGTTCTTTATAATTGTCAGGTTGGGCATCTACATGATAACCATCATTATCATTTTCATTATCACTAGGTGAATTCTCACTACCAGATTGAGTTTCAGCCTCACAAATAGAGATATCATTAGCATTAGTAGAAGGTTTTTCTACTTCAGGTTCACTAGAAGTATGCAAGGTCCTATCATTTTTCTTTTTCTTTTTCTTCCTATAAGGACTAGGAGCATCAATATTAATTCTTTGTGAATCTTGTTCAGTTCTTTTAGGATGACCTTCTGGATATAGTGGATCTTGAGTCATTGCTTCTCATCTAGTCATTACTCTAACAACATGATCATTCATATTATTATTCATTTCATGAAGTATCTCACTTTGAGATTTAACAACTTGTTATAGTTGAGTTTAAACCATAGAAGCATGTTTTCCTACACCTCTTACATCAGTGGTGATTCTAAATAACAAGTCACTTAAGCGAGCAATCATATCAGAGTTTTGTTTCAATTATTTCATGACGTAGGAACTGAAATGATCTTGCTTTGTAATATAATTATCAAACTCATATATGTTGGAAATGTGCCCTAGAGGCAATAATAAATTAGTTATTTTTATATTTCCTTGTTCAAAATAATCGTTTATTATCCATGCTAGAATTGTATTGATTGGACACATAGACAACACACTGTCCCTAGTGAGCCTCTAGTTGACTAGTTCGTTGATAAAAGATGGTCAAGGTTTCCTGGCCATAGGCAAGTGTTGTCACTTGATAACGGGATCACATCATTAGGAGAATCATGTGATGGACAAGACCCAAACTATGAACATAGCATATCGATCGTGTCATTTTATTGCTATTGTTTTCTGCGTGTCAAGTATTTGTTCCTATAACCATGAGATCATATAACTCATTGGCACCGGAGGAATACCTTGTGTGCATCAAACGTCGAAACGTAACTGGGTGACTATAAAGGTGCTCTACAGGTATCTCTGAAGATGTCCATTGAGTTAGTATGGATCAAGACATGGATTTGTCACTTCGGGTGACGGAGAGGTATCTCGGGGCCCACTCGGTAATACAAGATCACACACAAGCCTTGCAAGCAATGTGACTAAGTGTAAGTCACGGGAGCTTGTATTATGGAACGAGTTAAGAGACTTCCCGGTAACGAGATTGAAATAGGTATGTGGATACCGACGATCAAATCTCGGGAAGTAACATACCCAAGGACAAAGGGAATGACATACGGTATTATATGAATCCTTGACACTGAGGTTCAACCAATAACATCTTCAGAGAATATGTAGGATCCAATATGGGCATCTAGGTCCCTCTTTTGGATATTGACCGAGGAGTGTCTCGGGTCAAGTCTACATAGTTCTCGAACCCGCAGGGTCTGCACACTTAAGGTTCGGTGACGTTTCAGTATAGCTGAGTTATAGGTGTTGGTAACCGAAAGTTGTTCAGAGTCCCAGATGAGATCTAGGACGTCACGAGGAGCTCCGGAATGGTCCGAAGGTAAATATTGATATATAGGAAGTCCTGTTTTGGTCACCGGAAAAGTTTCGGGCTCATCGGTAGTGTACCGGGACTGCCGGGAGGGGTGCCGGAGACCATCAGGAGGGGTGTCACGCCTTAAGGGGTCTCATGGGCTATGGCAAGAGATAAACCAGCCCCTAGTGGGCTGGAATAAGTTCCCACTAAGGCCCATAAGGTTTGAGAAGGAAAAAACACAAGGTGGAAAGAGTTTCCAAGTGGGAAGGTGGAATCCTACTCCAAGTAGGATTGGAGTAGGACTCCTCCACCTCCAATTTCGGCCAAACCTTGAGGGTTTGAGACTGCCTCCTTCACTCCCTCCCTGCTATATGTTAGAGCATATATCCCCATATGTGGTTTTGGTAATTGATGACAATTCCTATGGACTAATGGTTGTCGTAAGTTATATTTATAGGATTTGTCCATAGGCACTTCTTGAAGTCCATCTGTTGGGTTCAAGGAGTTTATATGATGACCAAGGTGGTATTCAAGGTATTTTCCAAAGAATGGTCATAGAGACGCAAGGTTGATCAAGATCGTCAGACAAAGAGTAAATCAAGATCATCAACACACAAAGCGTACAAGATGTACCGAGAGGGATCAAGTGATCCCATGGTATGGTAAGCATTGTCCATTACGTATTTGTGTACTAATCCATGGTCTTCGTGAGAGTTCTATGTGGGGTTAGGTGTGTTTCCATGGGCTTGCGTCAAGAGGAAGATCTCATATAATCCATGGAGGATGACGTCAAGTGGTTGAGGATGGTGGCAATGGACTTGTGAAGATATGTTGAAGAGCGGCTCACCCATAGTGTGTATGGGGGAGCAATCAACTAGTCTTCATCAAGCCAACGCAATCAAGAAAGGTGGTCCATCTTGAGGAAGCCAAAATCATCGTCATCTAGCTCAAGAGGACGAGGTGCAAGGTATAGTTTTGCCGTTGATAGGTTTTCTGTTTTAGGATAGATTGTCGTACTGTCAAGGGGGGCTCTCAAGTGAGTAGCTCGATTGTATCGTTCATTGAGAGCTCAAATCATTTGCATCCTTGAATCATACTTCTTGGTTCTTGTTTGGCGTTTCTATTTGTGAGTTTTAGAGCTTATGGTCATCTTCATGACAAGCTCGAGTTCACCGAAAACGGAGTCCATATGCATCTTCTATGATGATTTCGATGTTGGGAGTTTTTACCGGTCTTATTCGAAGAAGGGTTCTCACCATTTTCCTATGGGACTTTCCTCACTTTCTTCTTATTGATATTTCTATCAAGATTGTGTTAGCCCATGTCTTTAGCTTTCCAACAAACTTGGTTTCATTGAATTCAAAGTTCGTATGCGAAAGTTAGAGCAGTTTCAGTATCCAGCGGTAGTACCGCTCCTGGTGCCAGCGGTAGTACCGCCCCCGGAGCAGTAGTAATTTTTTACTACCGCTCCCTAGCGGTAGTACCGCTCCACGAGTGGTAGTACCGCTCAGTCGGACTGTTTTTCGCATCCTCAGCATGGTAGGTGAACCTACCGAGCGGTAGTACCGCTCCCATGAGCGGTAATACCGCTCTGTGCGGGCTGTGAAGCACAACGGTTGGGTTTTTCCCCACCTATAAAATGGGGTCTTCTTCCCCATTGAACCTTATCTCTTGAGCTCTTGTTCTTCCCCCATTGTTGACCTTCTTTGAGCTTGCTAACTCTCAATCCCTCCAATGATTCGTGCTAGTTCTTGAGGAAAAATAGAGAGGATATCTAGATCCACATTTCCACCAATCACTTTCTCCTCTAAGTGAGGGGAACCCCTTGGGTCTAGATCTTGGATTTCTTCGTGTTCTTCTTTGTTCTTCCTCTCATTTTCCTCCCTAGCATTAGTTGCTTTGGTGGGATTTGGGAGAGAAAGACTTGGGCACTCTGTGTGCCCTTGTCATTGCATTTGGTGCATCGGTTAGAGTTCTCCACGGTAATACGTGGAAGTGAGAAGTTGAGAAGCTTATTACCCTTGGGTACTTGGTACCCCTAGAAGCTTGGTGGTGCCTCAGAGCTCAATCATTGTGGTGTAAAGCTCTGGGAAAGCATCGGGGTCTCCAATTAAGTTGTGGAGATTGCCCCGAGCATTTGTGGTCACCTTGAAGCCATATGCCATTGTGGTGAAGCTTAGTGGTGTTGTTGGGAGCCTCCAATTAAGTTGTGGAGATTGCCTCAACCTTGTTTGTATGGGTTCGGTGACCGCCCTGAAGGATTCCTTATTGGAATCACGACATCTTGCATTGTGCGAGGGCGTGAGGAGATTACGGTGGCCTTAGTGGCATCTTGGGGAGTATTGTGCCTCCACACCGCTCCAACGGAGATTAGCATCCGCAAGGGTGTGAACTTCGGGATACATCATCGTCTCCGTGTGCCTTGGTTATCTCTTACCCGAACCCTTTACTTATGCACTTTACTTTGTGATAGCCATATTGTTTCTTGTCATATGTCTTGCTATCACTTAGTTGTTTATCTTGCTTAGCATAAGTTGTTGGTGCACATAGTTGAGCCTAGTTGTTTTAGGTTTTTTGCTTGACAAATTAAATGTTAGTTTTATTTCGCATTTGTTCAAGCCTAAACCTTAATTATTTTAAAGCGCCTATTCACCCCCCCTCTAGGCGACATCCACGTACTTTCAATTGGTATCAGAGCTAGGTCTCTCTTTATTAGGTTTAACCACCTAGAGAGTAAGGATGTCGACTAGGGGTTTAGGAATCAGTGACACTCTTAGTTTTGATGGCACAAATTTTGATGTTTGGGTAATTCGCATGTTTAATCACTTTCGGGTCTTGGACCCAAATTTAGAGCGAATTGTAGATATGGGTTTTCTCCTCCAAAGGATTCTCAAAATATATCTTTAGAGGATGAGAAAAACTCTTACCTCAATGCTCAAGCTTCTAATGTGCTTTTTGATGCTTTGAGCAATGTAGTTATATTTCAACTCATGCCATTCCGGGATGCTCATGAGTTGTGGACAAAGCTTCAAGATAAATATGTTATATCCAAGATTTTGGGAATGATTGTTCTCCCTCCACCTCCGGTCGTGTGGTCTTCTCAACTTCATCTACTTCACCTACATGTGGATTGCCACAAGGTAATGATATGGTGAGTAGTGGTGATCATTGCAACGATGATAGTGGGTTTATTGTTGATGATCTTTCATCACTATATTACTGCAATGCTTCATCTTTGGGCATTAACACTTCGAGCACTCTAAATGTTTTACATGCTTGTGTTGATAGTCCTTGCATATCATGTAAAAACTGCTTGACTAAATCTCATGATGATATGCTTCCCATATCTTGTTGCCATGATAAAAATGTATATATTTCCTCTAGTTGTTGTGCTAACAATGTAGAGGAAATTCATCACTCCATGGAACAAGATGTGGCCTTGAATGATGCTTCAAGGGATCCTACATCATCATCTATTGTGACTCACTTTTGCCTTATGGCTAAGGCTTCAAAGGTATATCCTACTTTGAATCCCAATATATCTCATGATGATGATGTTGATGATAATGGGGATGAGAATAATGATGAAGAGAGTGATAATAATGCATCCTTAAAAATTAAGGGTGAAATGATTTTTAAATCTCTTTATAAGAATAAACTTGCTTGTTCCAACTTCTTGGAAATCATGTCTATTGCCACTGAGGGCAAGAAATACATTGGAGAGTTGGAAGCTCATCTCGAGGAGCATGAGGCCACCATTGCGACAATGGAAGGTCATGAGCGTGAATACGCTAACGAGATCACGGAGCTATCCCAAGCTCTTGAAAATGAACAAACCACCAAGGAATGTCTTGAGGAAACCTTTGCTATAGAATTATCTAGATTAAAGGAATCCCATGATAGAGCTCTCGAGGTGGCTAATGATTTTAGAACTAAAAACGATAAGCTTGAAGTTGCACATGCTAAACTCATTGAGGACTATGAGCACCTCGAAAATGGCTCAAAAGCTATTAAGAGTTCGCTCATCGAACTCACCGAGTCTCATGCTCAACTTGAAGCTTCATATGCTAAAGAGCTTGCCAAGTTGCCTTCTCCTATTATTGTTAATAATGATGCTTGTGCTACTAATTCTACTTCTTTTGAAGCATCCATTTTAAAGGAGAATGTTGAGCTAAGGGCTCAACTCGAGTTGCTATCTAGAAATTATGGGAAATTGGAAGAAAATCATGTAATGCTCACAATCTCTCATGATGATCTTCTAGTAACCCATAATGTGCTAAAATTAGCTCATGAGGCTATTACTACCAAGGTAACATCGAGTGAGCCTCATGTGGACATTAGCACTACTTCTAGTCAAAAGGCTATATTTCCATGTGCTAGTCCTCGTAATTCATCTACTCACAATGTTGCTACATCTTGTGATGAATTACTTTCCATGCCTTGTTGCTCTAACAATGAAGCTTATACTTCCTCTAGTACTTGTGTTGATACTAACCATGTAGAGGAAATCAAAGAGCTCAAGGCCCAAGTCACTTCCTTGAAGAAAGACTTGGAAAAGAGTAATGAAGGAATGTCCACACTCAACAATGTCTTGTGTGGGAAAAAATCCCCAAATGACAAATATGGACTTGGATTCAACTCCAACAAGAAGAATAAGTCTGAAAGCTTCAAGAAGAAGGGCCAAGAACAAGTCAAGAATTCGGCCAAGATTATTTGCTTCAAGTGCAAAATTGAAGGGCACCATGTTAGATCTTGCCCACTAAAGAAGAAGCCCCAAAGTCACAAGCAACAAGGGAAGAGGCCGCAAGTGCACTCACATACTCAACTACAAGTTCAAGAAAGGCCCCTTCCCAAGACCCAAGCCAACACTCATCATGTTGAGAAATCAATAGGGAAGAAATTAAAGGGTAGATGTTGCTACTTATGTCGTGAGAAGGGTCACTTCGCTTCTTCTTGCACGAGAGGTAATTTATCCAACCCAATCATTATTGATGATATCTATTCACTTGGGAAGAATAAGGTTGGCAATGTGTTTTCCAATTTTGTTGTTACTCAAAGTGGTGTCAAGAAAAGTACCATTTGGGTTGCCAAGCCTATTGTGACTAACCTCTTAGGACCCAACGTGGTTGGGGACCAATGATGTCCCACAAGCGTATGGGATCGCATCAGTTTTCGAGGGTAGAGTATTCAACCCAAATTTATTTATTCACTCACAAGGGGAAGCTAAAGGATATTCTCAAGTATTAGCAGCTGAACGTGTCAGATTCAACCACACCTGAAAGATTAGTGTCTGCAAGCAAAGTATCAGTAGCAAGGTAGTATGATAGCAACGGCACCAGGAAAAGCTTTCACAATCCCCAGCAATGGCGCCAGAAAAGGCCCTGTTGACGGGATGTTAGCGCCAACAAAGTCTTGCAACAAGTAACAGCAGAGTAGGAAGGAACAGTAGTAGCAGCAGCAGCAAAGTAACACGTAACAGCAGCAAAGTGACAGCAACAGCAAAGTGGCCCAATCCCTTTTGTAGCAAGGGACAAGCCTAGGCAAAGTAACGTAGCGAGAACCAGTAGTAAAAGACTCGTAGGCAGTGGATCGGTGATGGATGAGTGTGACGGATGTGATTCATCATGTAACAGCTATAACACGGAGAGATATGTGGCTAGCTCTCATTCATCAATCTAATGTAGGCATGTATTTCGTATGTAGTCATACGTGCTTAGGGAAAAGAACTTGCATGACATCTATTGTCCATCCCTCCCGTGGCAGCGGGGTCCTAATGGAAACTACGGGATATTAAGGTTCTCATTTTAATAAAGAACCGGACCAACGCATTAACACGCGGTGAATACATGAACTCCTCATACTATGGTCATCTCCGGGAGTGGTTCCGGCTATTGTCACTCCGGGGTTGCCGGGTCATAACACATAGTAGGTGACTACAACTTCCAAGATAGGATCTAAAACACACATATATTGGCAACAACATAATAGGTTTAGATCTGAAATCATGGCACTCAGGCCCTAGTGACAAGCATTAAGCATAGCCAAGTAGTAGCAACATCAATCTAGAACATAGTGGATACTAGGGATCAATCCCCGTCAAAAACTAACTCGATTACATGATAGATCTCATCCCGCTCATCACCGTCCAGCAAGCCTACGATGAGATTACTCACGAACGATGAAGAGCATCATGGAATTGTCGATGGAGAAAGGTTGATGATGACTATGCCGATGATTTCCCCTCTCTGGAGCCCGAAACGGACTCAAGATCTGCCCTCCAGATGAAGAACAGGATGTGGCGGCGCCTCCATATCACAAAACGCGATGAAACCTTCTCTCTCATTTTTTTTTCCGGGCGAGATGGAAGATATAGAGATGAATTTGGAGGCGGTGGTGCCACGTGGGCCCCACAAGCCCTCACGGCGTGGCCTAGGGGGTGGCCGCGGCCCAGGGGCTTGTGGCCCACTGGCACGCCCCCTCTGGTGGATCTTTGCGCAGGTATTTTTCTTTTATTCCAGAAGAATTCTCTGTAAATTTTCAGGACATTCCGAGAACTTTTATTTCTGCACAAAAACAACACCATGGCAATTCTGCTGAAAACAGCATCAGTCCGGGTTAGTTCCATACAAATCATGCAAATTAGAGTCCAAAACAAGGGCAAAAGAGTTCGGAAAAGTAGATACGACGGAGACGTATCAACTCCCCCAAGCTTAAAGCCTTGCTTTTCCTCAAGCAATTCAGTTGATAAACTGAAAGAGACAAAAGAAAAACTTTGACAAACTCTGTTTGATCTTGTTATTGCAACTATGTCTTACTCATAACCAGAATTTTAGCAAGATCACAAGCAAACCACATAAGAAAATGACATCTAGGTCTCACGGTAAACTCATATCAATGGCATAATCAACTAGCGAGCAAATAATAATAAGCCTCAAATGTCAACACTTCAATCAAAACAACATGAAGCAGTACGAGTAGATGGTATCTTGCTAGCTCTTTCTGAGACCGCAAAACATAAATGCAGAGCACCTTCAAAGACCAAGGGCTGACTAAACATTGTAATTCATGGCAATGAAGATCCAGTCATAGTCATACTCAACACAGTTAAAAGCAAAGCATAAAAATGACAGAGGTGCTCTCCAATTGGTGCTTTTGTAAGAGGAGGATGACTCAACAGGAACATAAATAGACAGGCCCTTCGGAGATGGAAGCATTGATTTGCACAGGTGCCAGAGCTCAAGCTTTGAAAACAGAGATAATAATTTTGGGTGGAATGCTTTCATTGTCAACGCAATGACTAAGAGTTCTCAACATCTTCCACGCTACACATGCTATAGGCGGTTCCCAAACAGAAAAGTAAAGTTTTGACTCCCCCACCACCAATCAATCACACTCCACGGCTAGCCGAATCCTCGGGTACCGTCCATACCAACATCAATCCTGGGGGAGTTTTGTTTGCAATTATCTTTTCGATTTGAGCATGGAACTGGGAATTCCAATTATCGGACCCTTTCTCGTGAATGATAGTGAATAAACACATATCGAGGATAACACGCCTAACATGGAAGATACCAATAGCCCCCTGTCACCACATGAGCGGTTCGGGCATGCAAAACAGATTATTTCTTGAAGATTTAGAGAGTGGCACATGCAAATTTACTTGGAACGGCAGGTAGGTACCGCACATAGGTAGGTATGGTGGACTCATATGGAACAACTTTGGGTTTATGGAGGTGGATGCACAAGCAGTATTCCCGCTTAGTACCAGTGAAGGCTAGCAAAAGACTGGGAAGCGACCAACTAGAGAGCGACAACAGTCATCAAAATGCATTGAGATTAACTAACATTGAGTGCAAGCATGAGTAGGACATAAACCACCATGAACATTACCGTCATAGAGGCTATGTTGATTTTGTTTCAACTACATGCGTGAACATGTGCCAAGTCAAGCCACTTGAATCATACAAAGGAGGATACCATCCTATCATACTACATCATAGTCATCTCAACATTCATGTTGGCAACCAAGACAAACCATTATAAGCTCCTAGCTAAGTAAGCATAGCATAAGCAACTATGATCTCTAAGTTGTCATTGCAAACATGTTTTTCTCACAACAAAGCTGAATCAGGCATGAAGAGCTAGTCATATTTACAAAAACAAAATAGATCGAGTTCATACCAGCTTTTCCAGGCTCAGTCACTTCATCATATATCATCATTATTGCCTTTCACTTGCACGACCTAATGATGTGAACAATAATAAGAGTGCTCGTGCATTGGACTAAATCTGGAATATGCGGGCAAACACAAAGGAGAAGACAAAGTAATGTGGCTCTTTGAAAGCTAAACAGGTATGCATGCAAGAGCCACTAAACATTGTAACCAATATCTTCTACCTTGACCCAAAGAAAAAGAAAACTATCTACACCGGAAAGCTCCCAACAAACAAAAGAAGAAAAGAAAATCTTTTTGGTTTTCTCAAACTAGACAGACACACGAAAAGAAAACGAGAAAAAGAAAATAAACTAGCATGGATGATACAGTGGCAAAGTGTGAACACCGGCTAACAAAGTGAAAGCATAAGCAAGAATGTAAAGTCGGTGAGAACACGTACTCCCCCAAGCTTAGGCTTTTGGCCTAAGTTGGTCTACTCCCAAGGATGGTCCTGGCGAAACCCAAAATCATAATGGGGGTTATACGGGAGCGCTGCAGCCATTGCCTGAATAGCTGCCTCACGGAGACGAGCAGCCTTT
Organism: Hordeum vulgare subsp. vulgare; assembly: GCF_904849725.1. Classification (NCBI taxonomy): domain Eukaryota; kingdom Viridiplantae; phylum Streptophyta; class Magnoliopsida; order Poales; family Poaceae; genus Hordeum; species Hordeum vulgare. Next base: position 329,334,125 of record NC_058520.1, on the reverse strand, counting down.
GACTCCCTCTCATACTCCTCCGCCTCTCCTCTAGTTAGGTAATATCTCCGTTTTACCTGAAAGTCAAAGAGAGCAGGAGCAGGAAGGGTAATATGGAAAACACACTGCCGGTTAAATATCAGACGGTATAGGAGGGATTCGTCATCCCTCTCAAGGAACTGGTAGCGTGTCAAAGCGACGCGGTCAAGGAAAGCTGTATGGAGTGGGGGATCTCCTTCGTGGATGGGTACTCCAAGAAAATTTGCTATGCGAGTAGCATAGATGCCACCAAAGAAATCCCCTTCAATAGCATTCTTATTCAGCCTCCTTTCTATAATAGCTCCCATGTTGAAGCTTTCGTCACCTGTCACTGCGCTCTTACGGATACTAAGGTCGGGTGCGCAGAGGTGACAATGGTCAATCTTGCCATTAATGCATCTGCCTATGAAGAGGGCAAACTAATGCAAGGCAGGAAAATGAATACTCCCCATGGTAGCTTGCGTAATGTCACTAGTTTCTCCAACTGTAACACCAGAGCAAAAATCTCTAACCAAAGATTTAGGAGGATCATTGAGGCTACCCCAAATAGGTATTTTGAAAATTCGATTGAAATCCTCTAAATCCATGGTATAAGATTTATCATAGAGATCAAACAGTACCGATGGCTCACGGGCAGCTGAAAATTTGAATCTACGAACAAAAGAGGCAGTGAGAGCAACATACTGTTCACATTTATCGGAGATGAATTCTTCGAGTCCGACGTTGTGAACAAGTGCATCAAACTCATCTTTGAAACCTGCCTCAATCATAAATTCATCAGAAGGCCATTCACATGGTTGTACCTGCGCGTCCCTAGGTTGGTAAGGATCAGGCTCCCGAATCGCAAGACGGGGACCTCTCTTGCTTGAGGAATCACCATGAAAGTTTCTCATGAACATCTTCCTTTTCTGAAATTTTCAGTGACCCAAAGGAAAAGTGAACAAGGCTCAATTAAACTAGCTGCAACTACTCCCAAAAGTGCCTAGAGGCCATATTACGCATCAAAACTACTTGGGACCAGCTAGAATTAGCATGCAAAGCTCAAGAACATGGTCACCAAGGCAACAAAAATACGCAGAGTATAAGGCACTAGAGCAAAAACTAATTGGACCAATGGAGGAGTCATTTACCAAGGAGTAATTTCCCCAAAATAGTTCGGAGAATGGTGATTTGATCAAAGAGATCGAAAATCCCAGCAAGAGGAGCAAGAACACGGGTTTGAGCTACGAAACAATTTTTTTCTGGAAGTAGGAGAACCAGATGAGAGCAAGAATGAGTGGAGGGGGTGCCTATGGGCCCCACAAGCCTGGGTGGCGCGGCCAGGGGGGTGCCCGCGCCATCAGGGCTTGTGGCCCACTGGTGCAGCCCCCAGACAAGCTCTTTGTCTTAGAACTTTTCAAAAATTCCAGAAAAAATCATACTTGATTTTTAGGACGTTCGGAGAACTTTTATTTTCGGGTACTTTTCTACCGGACGATAAAACAGAAAACAGAAAAAAAACTAAACTAAGTCTATCGTTTTTCTTCTAAGCAACCTAAAGTGAAAGCTTGGAATAGAGGTTTGTGACTCCTTGATTCATCCATCTCATGGTCATCGAAAGAAATCCGTCAATGGGGTTGATCAAATCACCTCGACAAAACTTTCTTGAATCACAAAAGAGAACGGAGAATTTTTGAATAGTCACTAGGTCAGCTCAATGGGGATGTGTATCTCCCCAACAAGCAAATCATACTTCATCTTGACACGAGGAATAGGGCATTCAAAGCTCCCAATAAGAATCAATGAAGTTTTTTCGATAACATTGATGCAATGTACTCGATATTGTTTCTTCGGAAAGTGAACCGTATGCTCATTACCGTTGACATGGAAAGTGACATTGCCTTTGTTGCAATCTATAATAGCCCCTGGAGTGTTTAAAAAGGGTCTTCCGAGGATGACAACCATGGCATCGTCCTCGGGAATATCCAAGATAACAAAGTCTGTTAAGATAGTGACGTTAGCAACCACAACAGGCACATTCTCGCAAATGCCGATAGGGAAAGCAGTTGATTTGTCGGCCATTTGCAGAGAGATTTTAGTGGGTGTCAACTTATCCAGTTCAAGCCTACAATAAAGAGAGAAAGGCATAACACTAACACTGGCTCCAAGATCGCATAACGCAGTTCTAACGTAGTTGCCTTTAATGGAGCAAGGTATAGTGGGCACACCTGGATCACCTAGTTTCTTAGGAGTTCCACCTTTGAAGGTATAATTAGCGAGCATGGTGGAAATCTCAACCTCGGGTATCCTCCTCTTATTAGTCACAATATATTTCATGTACTTAGCATACGGAGACATTTTGAGCATATCTGTCAAACGCATTTGCAGAAAGACAGGTCTGATCATTTCAACGAATTGCTCAAAATCCTCATCATCCTTTTTCTTGGATGGTTTGGGAGGAAAGGGCATGGTTTCTGAACCCATGGCTCCCTTTCTTTACCGTGCTTCCTAGCAGTGAAGCCATTCTTATCATATCTCTTGGTCTTAGGCTGTTGGTTATCAAGATCAACAGGTTCAATCTCCACATCCTTTTCATTGCTAGGTTGAGCATCTTCATGAACATTACTATTGATATTATCATTAGGCTCATGTTCATCACCAGATTGTGTTTCAGCATCAGAGACAGAGGCATCGTTTGGACTCTCAGGGGTAGCAGCAACAGGGTTGCTAGCATGCAGGTTCCTATCAATTATTTTCGGATGACCCTCAGGATACAAAGGTTCCTGGGTCATTCTACCACCTCTAGTGACGACTCTGACGAAATTGTCATTCGACTCATTGAGCAAGTCATTTTGAGCTTTAAGTACTTGTTCTACCTGAGTAGTAACCACAGAGGCATGTTTACTCACAAGTTTAAGATCATTGATGTTTCTGTCCACACAAGCACTTAAATGACTAAGCATACGAGCATTCTGTTCCAATTGTCTGCTAACATAATCATTGAAACTTTGTCTTTTGGAAACGAAGTTATCAAATTCATAGATGCATAAGCTAGCAGGTTTATCAAAAGGAATATCACTCTCATCAAACCTACGCAGAGAATTTACTTCTACTACCTGTATCGGGTTAGCAAGACCATGGATCTCTTCGATAGGTGGTAGATTTTTGACATCTTCAGATTTAATGCCTTTCTCTCGCATAGATTTCTTGGCTTCTTGCATATCTTCAGGACTCAGGAATAGAATACCTCTTTTCTTCGGAGTTGGCTTAGGTGGTGGTTCGGGAATAGTCCAAGCATTCTCATTGCACAAGATATTATTCGGTAGAATCTCAGCTTGTTCTACAGTTCGTTCCCTAAAAACACTACCGGCACAACTATCTAGGTGGTCTTTAGAAGCATTGGTAAGTCCATTATATAAGATATCAAGTATTTCATTCTTCTCAAGAGGGTGATCAGGCAAAGCATTCAGTAGCTGGATGAGCCTCCCCCAAGCTTGTGGGAGACTCTCTTCTTCAGCTTGAGCAAAGTTGTATATTTCCTGCAAGGCAGCTTGCTTCTTATGGGCAGGGAAATATTTTTCAGAGAAGTAGTAGACCATATCCTCGGGACTACACACACAACCAGGAGCAAGAGAAGTGAACCAGGTCTTAGCATCATCCTTTAGCGAGAAAGGAAACAGCTTGAGCATGTAGTAGTGGCGGATCTTTTCCTCACTAGTGAATAGGGTGGATATATCATGCAGTTTGGTAAGATGGGCTACAATCGTTTCAAACTCATAACCGTGAAAAGGATCAGATTCGATCAGAGTGATTAACTCAGGATCAACAGAGAATTCATAATCCTTATCGGTCACAAAGATAGGTGAAGTAGCAAACTTCGGGTCGTATTTCATCCTAGCGTTCAGAGATTTTTCTTTCCACTTGAGCGGTAATTTCTCAACATCATAGCTATCCTTACACGCAAGAAATCCTCAGCTATCTCTCCCTCCATAGCATAGCGCGTATCAGGCATAACAGGCAATTCAGGCATAGTAGCAGGTTCTACTTCAATAGTATCAGCAGATTCAGAAGTATCATCACATCTAGCAGCAACTCTAGCAATATGTTCATCAAGGAATGCACCAAGTGGCAAAGCAGTATCACGCATAGCATCATCAGGCATAGTATCAAGCATACCATCATCAGGCATAGTATCAAGCATAGCATCATCAGGCATAGTATCAAGCATAGCATCATCAGGCACAGGCGACATATCAAGATTTCTAGCAGGAGGCGAAGTCGCAAACTTACTCATAACTGAAGGTGAATCAAGTGCAGAGCTAGATGGTAGTTCCTTACCTCTCCTCTTAGTGGAAGGCAAGATTTTAGTTCTTGGATCTTTCAGATTCCTCATAGTGATCAGCAGACGTCAATCCCAAGTGACTGAGAGAATATAGTTGTGCTTCCCCTGCAACGGCGCCAGAAAAAGGTCTTGATGTCCCACAGGCATATGGGATCGCAGCAGTTTTCGAGGGTAGAGTATTCAACCATATTTATTGATTCGCTCACAAGGGGAAGCTAAAGGATATTCTCAAGTATTAGCAGCTGAACGTGTCAGATTCAACCACACCTCAAAGATTAGTGTCTGCAAGCAAAGTATCAGTAGCAAGGTAGTATGATAGCAACGGCACCAGGAAAAGCTTTGACAATCCCCAGCAATGGCGCCAGAAAAGGCCACGTTGACGGGATGTTAGCGCCAACAAAGTCTTGCATCAAGTAACAGCGAAGTAGCAAGGAACAGTAGTGGCAGCAGCAGCAAAGTATCAAGGAACAACAGCAAAGTGACAGCAGCAGCAAAGTGGCCCAATCCCTCTTGTAGCAAGGGACAAGCCTAGGCAAAGTAACATAGCGAGAACCAGTAGTAAAAGACTCGTAGGCAGTGGATCGGTGATGGATGAGTGTGACGGATGTGATTCATCATGTAACAACTATAACACGGAGAGATATGTGGCTAGCTCCCGTTCATCAATCTAATGTAGGCATGTATTCCGTATGTAGTCATACGTGCTTAGGGAAAAGAACTAGCATGACATCTATTGTCCATCCCTCCCGTGGGAGCAGGGTCCTAATGGAAAGTACGGGATATTAAGGTTCTCCTTTTAATAAAGAACCGGACCAATGCATTAACATGCGGTAAATACATGAACTCCTCATACTATGGTCATCTTCGGGAGTGGTTCCGGCTATTGTCACTCCGGGGTTGCCGGGTCATAACACATAGTAGGTGACTACAACTTGCAAGATAGGATCTAAAACACACATATATTGGCAACAACATAATAGGTTCAGATCTGAAATCATGGCACTCGGGCCCTAGTGACAAGTATTAAGCATAGCCAACTAGTAGCAACATCAATCTAGAAGATAGTAGATACTAGGGATCAATCCCCGTCAAAAACTAACTCGATTACATGATAGATCTCATCCCACTAATCACCGTCCAGCAAGCCTACGATGAGATTACTCACGAACGATAAAGAGCATCATGGAATTATCGATGGAGAAAGGTTGATGATGACGATGGCAACGGTTTCCCCTCTTCGGAGCCCGAAACGGACTCAAGATCTGCCCTCCAGATGAAGAACAGGATGTGGCGGCGCCTCCGTATCGCAAAACGCGATGAAACCTTCTCTCTCATTTTTTTTCTGGGCGAGACGGAAGATATGGAGCTGAGTTTGGAGGCGGTGCTGCCACGTGGGCCCCACAAGCCCTCACGGCGCGCCCTAGGGGGGTGGCCGCGGCCCAGGTGCTTGTGGCCCACTGGCACGCCCCCTCCGGTGGATCTATGCGCATGTATTTTTCTTTTATTCCAGAAAAATTCTCCGTAAATTTTCAGGACATTCCGAGGACTTTTATTTCTGCACAAAACAACACCATGGCAATTCTGCTGAAAACAGCGTCAGTCCGGGTTAGTTCCATTCAAATCATGCAAATTAGAGTCCAAAACTAGGGCAAAAGAGTTCGGAAAAGTAGATACGACGAAGACGTATCAACCAACAAGCTCAAACTGATCAATAGGTGTTTGTGGAGGACATTAGAGACTTGGATACATAACGAAGAATTAAGGGGTCTTCATCATTCATATTTTCTCAAGCCAGGTCATTTGGATTATCGAGTTTCTATCTTATACCCAATGTGCCTCCTTACGGTAACTTGTACTTAAACTGTTTACATTGTTAGTTGCTTGCCCCTTTGCATGTTGTGGTTTTGTACCTTGCATGAACATGTTGTGCTTCCAACTTGCTTATGTTGAGTAATCGAGTATGTGTATGTTGGTTTGCATATCATGTACATGTGAGTCTTGTATTGAGCCTTTTTGCATCTTGTTTGTATCTTTGTTGGCTCTTGTGAGAGATTAATGGATTATCCCATTGTGGGGGAGTGATGTGCTTTGCACACCTCACAATACTATAAATGTGTATACATGGGGAATACCACTTAGGATTGATATTTCAAGATTAGCTAGTTTCTATGTGGTATGTCTTACTCATGAGAAATTCAAATTCTATATGGTCCATTAATTATCTCTTGTTTGTTATAATTTGTCACTTGTTAATATTGTTGGGTTATCACATTATGGGGGAGTAATATGCTATGTGCATATTACAAGCCTAGAGAATGTGTACATTTGAGGTATTGCCACTTAGTGTTGATATTGTAAATTATCTTGTTCCTAGGTGGCATGTTTGCTCTACAAGTGTCATTTTCTTGCGTTTTATGGGTAAAGATGATCTTGGATATATTTGTGATCTACCAATGAGTATCATTTCCAAAATACTTCTTGTCCTTGACAATTGGTATTCCCATCATGTGGTAGGAATTGCTAATCGTCTTTACATTGGATTTTGTGTTTCGTTTGTCTTCCTTGCCTCTTGTGGATCTATTTTAAAATGTCTAGTGTTTTTATCGATATAGAGAAAGTGATGATCCCATCTTGTGCATTTTGTATTTAAATGCAAATTCTATATAATGCACATCTCTTGGGGGAGCTATCCTATTTTCTTTAGAACACTCTCTTTACTCGCCCATCATAAAATCTTTTGATCCCCATCAAGTGTGTGTTGATGGGAGGCAAGTTTTGCTCTTTATGATGGTTTGTTCCATCATGAAAATTTGTCGAGGGTTTGGTCTGTTGGAACCTAGCTCTATTTTGGAAACTAGATACCTCGTGTTTGTTTTCCTTCAATTGGATCTTGTTTCCTTTTATTTGGCATGTGTCAATGGATATCTCATTCCTTGAGGTATCTTTTAATTGATATCCTTCAAGTGATATTTTTTCGTTTAGTATCTTATCATCACTTGATACCTTGTCTTTTGGTGTATTATCAACTTTGTGTTGAGTTGATTCTTGAAAGCCTTGAGCATGCATATTTACTATATATAGCTTCTTTTGCTTGCTTTGTTTCTTTGACCCAATATATAGGGGCAACTCCACCTTGTCATAAATTGGCTAAAGTGTGCATGAAATTCAAATTAATATCTATGTGCACATATGTATGTGAAGTTTTTCCTATGTATTGTTGGTTTTCTAACTCTTTGGTCCCAATGAGCTTGGGCACCATTTTGTTTGTTTTGTTGTTCCAGGAACAATTGGAGATGCGTTGGATGCTCGGCTCACCTATAAGGAAGGTTTTGAGACCATGTGCTTATTGGAGCCAAGTTAGGATGATCAACGAACAACTATCTACTACATCAATTCAATGTTGTCTCGGTAACAAGTATCTACTTCATGCTTTCACTTCTTGCAAAATCCCAAACCTGTCTTTTCTTTTCAGGTTGCATCATGGCATGAATCTCTTGATTCGTTCTTGTAGTACTTGTTTCCTTTCTCAAAGCATCCGAACGATGATGTCTTATTGCTAGTTGGGATGTCTTTGATGTTCGTATGTTGGAAGTTTATATTGTACAATAAGAAAATATTAGGCCATGTGCTATGCTTCCAAGCAAAGATCTTATTGATATATATGACTTCCTTTTGGATATCTTGTTTGTTACTTCTTGTAACCATTTCGTGTGTACATCCTTATTTGTGGATATATATCATAATGATTGTCTTCTACCTAGAATCTTTTACACACGAGAGAAGTTACATCTCTAATTTATATCCTCTTTTCTTTCACGTCCACCGTTGCATTTCCTTTTTCCGTTTTTGGTGGCTTCATGAAAGGATTTGTCTTGAGTGCGTATCTTATATTCTTGCATCTTGATGCACTCTTTGGTGGTGAAGATTATTTTTCCTCATGCTTGTCTTGATGAGGGTTTTTCCATTTCGATTGGTATCCCTCCTCTTGACAAGGTTATTATTTCCTATCTTCACCATGGGCTGTCACAAGCGTTGGTTCTCAATTTGTTTTTTAGTAAGCTTGTGAAGCCATTTTCTAGTAGTGTGTGTGTTTGGTAAGGATATGTCTTGCACTTTATTTCTCATTTCATCAAGACTATGTTGATGATTAATGCTCATCCTTATCTTAGTCTTCTCAAGTGCTTTGCCATGACTCACACACATTATTTTGGTTGAGCCTATCTTAAGTTGCTTCTTTTACATGTTGATCAACCATTTGTTTTGTGCAAGTGATATGCTTATTGTCTCATCTATCTTCTTGCACTCGTTTTGTGTTTTTATTAATTTTGGGGGAGCAACGATCCTATTTTGTGCACTAGTAGCAAATACAAAAATCTCTTATTAGTGCACAAATCATGGGGAGCTTCTCTAGTTTTGATAAAACACTCCTTTACCTTTATCATAGTATCTTTTATTCATGTGGTTCGAAGGACCATGTGATTGTTTGTTCCATATGGTATCTTTTGATTGCTTGCTTCTATTTTGTATGTCTTTGTGCCATACGACCCTTCTTTTTGCAATCTTTGGGTCCTCAATATAGTTTGTTTTCCTCCAACTACTTATCATTGTATTTGTGTATTTATTTGCACTCATTTGCTGAGAAGTACACGCTTTTTGGAGGACCACCTACTCTATTGGCTTTCTAAACTTTTCGTCCATTTTGGCAATCGATGCCAATGGGGGAGAAGTTTAGAGAGTTTACTTTCGATATGTTTAGAGGGTTTTTCTTTTATTGCGTAAGAATTTACATCTTGCACCCATGCATTATCGCTTTGTATGTGTGCGCTTCGTTATGCTTATTTCCTTATATAAACTCTCTTGAAGTGGTTGTCATCAATTACCAAAATGGGGGAGATTGTTAGAGCATATATCCCCATATGTGGTTTTGGTAATTGATGACAATTCCTATGGACTAATGGTTGCCTTAAGTTATATTTATAGGATTTGTCCATAGACACTTCTTGAAGTCCATCTGTTGGGTTCAAGGAGTTTATATGATGACCAAGGTGGTATTCTAGGTATTATCCAAAGAATGGTCATAGAGACACAAGGTTGATCAAGATCTTCAAACAAAGAGTAAATCCAGATCATCAACACACAAAGCGTACAAGATGTACCGAGAGAGATCAAGTGATCCCATGGTATGGTAAGCATTGTCCATTATGTATTTGTGTACTAATCCATGGCCTTCGTGAGAGTTCTATGTGGGGTTAGGTGTGTTTCCATGGGCTTGCGTCAAGAGGAAGATCTCATACAATCCATGGAGGATGACGTCAAGTGGTTGAGGATGGTGGCAATGGATTTGTGAAGATATGCTAAAGAGCGGCTCACCCATAGTGTGTATGGGGGAGCAATCAACTAGTCTTTATCAAGCCAATGCAATCAAGAAAGGTGGTCCATCTTGAGGAAGCCAAGATCATCGTCATCTAGCTCAAGAGGACGAGGTGCAAGGTATAGGTTTGCCCTTGATAGGTTTTCTGTTTTAGGATAGATTGTCGTACTGTCAAGGGGGGCTCTCAAGTGAGTAGCTTGATTGTATCGTTCGTTGATAGCTCAAACCATTTGCATCCTTGCATCATACTTCTTGGTTCTTGTTTGGTGTTTCTATTTGTGAGTTTTAGAGCTTATGGTCATCTTCATGACAAGCTCGAGTTCACCGAAAACGGAGTCCATATGCATCTTCTATGATGTTTTCGATGTTGGGAGTTTTTACCGGTCTTATTCGAAGAAGGGTTCTCACCATTTTCCTATGGGACTTTTCTCACTTGCTTCTTATTGATATTTCTATCAAGATTGTGTTAGCCCATGTCGTTAGCTTTCCAAAAAACTTGGTTCCGTTGAATTCGGAGTCTGTATGCGAAAGTTAGAGCAGTTTCAGTATCCAGCGGTAGTACCGCTCCTAGTGCCAGCGGTAGTACCGCCCCGGGAGCAGTAGTAATTTTTTACTACCGCTCCCCAGCGGTAGTACCACTTGGTCGGACTGTTTTTCGCATCCTCAACATGGTAGGTGAACCTACCGAGCGGTAGTACCGCTCCCATGAGCGGTAGTACCGCTCTGTGCGGGTTGTGAAGCATAATGGTTGGATTTTTCCCCACCTATAAAATGGGGTCTTCTTCCCCATTGAACCTTATGTCTTGAGCTCGTGTTCTTCCCCCATTGTTGACCTTCTTCGAGCTTGCTAACTCTCAATCCCTCCAATGATTCTTGCTAGTTCTTGAGGAAAAAGAGAGAGGATATCTAGATCCACATTTCCACCAATCACTTTCTCCTCTAAGTGAGGGGAACCCCTTGGGTCTAGATCTTGGAGTTCTTCATGTTATTCTTTGTTCTTCCTCTCTTTTTCCTCCCTATCATTAGTTGCTTTGGTGGGATTTGGGAGAGAAGGACTTGGGCACTCCGTATGCCCTTGCCATTGCATTTGGTGCATCGGTTTGAGTTCTCCATGGTAATACGTGGAAGTGAGAAGTTGAGAAGCTTATTACCCTTGGGTACTTGGTACCCCTAGAAGCTTGGTGGTGCCTCAGAGCTCAATCATTGTGGTGTAAAGCTCCAGGCAAGCATCGGGGTCTCCAATTAAGTTGTGGAGATTGCCCCGAGCATTTGTGGTCACCTCGAAGCCATATGTCATTGTGGTGAAGCTTAGTGGTGTTGTTGGGAGCCTCCAATTAAGTTGTGGAGATTGCCCCAACCTTGTTTGTACGGGTTCAGTGACCGCCCTGAAGGCTTCCTTATTGGAATCACGACATCTTGCATTGTGCGAGGGCGTGAGGAGATTACGGTGGCCTTAGTGGCATCTTGGGAAGCATTGTGCCTCCACACCACTCCAACGGAGATTAGCATCTGCAAGGGTGTGAACTTCGGGATACATCATCGTCTCCGTGTGCCTCGGTTATCTCTTACACGAACCCTTTACGTATGCACTTTACTTTGTGATAGCCATATTGTTTCTTGTCATATGTCTTGCTATCACTTAGTTGTTTATCTTGCTTAGCATAAGTTGTTGGTGCACATAGTTGAGCCTAGTTGTTTTAGGTTTTGTGCTTGACAAATTAAACGTTAGTTTTATTCTGCATTTTTTCAAGCCTAAACCATAATTATTTTAAAGCACCTATTCACCCCCCCCTCTAGGCGACATCCACGTCCTTTCACTATATATACTAGAGATATTGAGGGTTTTTGAGACAACTTTGCCACGTGTTGCTCGACCCTATACCACGCAGTTTTTCCTCTAGATCGTATTTCTGTGGAGCTTAGGCGAAACCCTGCCGGAGTAGATCATCACCACCACCGGCGCGCCGTCACGCTGCCGAAGAACTCTTCTACCTCTCCGCCCCCTCTTGCTATATCAAGAAGGTGGTGATCGTCATCGAGTTGTACGTGTGCTGAACGCGGAGGTGTCGTCCGTTCGGCACTAGATCGGAACAGATCGTGAGACGGATCGCAAGACGGTTCGTGCGATGGATCGCAAGACGGTTCGTCCGACGGATCGTGAGACACTTCGTGGGATGGTTCGTGGGGCTGATCGAGGTACGTGAAGACGTTCCACTACATCTACCGCGTTTCTTAATGCTTCCTGCTGTGCGATCTACAAGGGTACGTAGATCTAAATCTCCTCTCGTAGATGGACATCACCATGATAGGTCTTCGTGTGCGTAGGAAATTTTTTGTTTCCCATGCAACATTCCCCAACAGTGGTATCAGAGCTAGGTTCATGCGTAGATGTTATCTCGAGTAGAACACAAAGGGTTTTGTGGACGGTGATGTTCGATTTGCTTCCCTCCTTAGTCGTTTCTCGATTCGGCGGTATTGTTGGATTGAAGCGGCCCGGACCGACATTATTCGTATGCTTACGAAAGACAGGTTTCATCGATTGACATGCAACCTTATTGCATAAAGATGACTAGCGGGTGTTGGTTTATTCAACTTTAGTTGAATTGGTTTTGACCGAGGCGGTCCGTGGAGAGGTTAAATAGCAATTTGCACATCTCCATTGTGGTTTTTGCGTAAGTAAGATGCGATCAGACTAGATACCCATAGCAGCCACGTAAAACATGCAACAACAAATTAGAGGACGTCTAACTTGTTTTTGCAGGGTATGCTTGTGATATGATATGGCCAATGACGTGATGTGATATATTGGATGTATGAGATGATCATGTTGTAATAGTTAATATCGACTTGCACGTCGATGGTACGGCAACCGGCATGAGCCATAGGGTTGTCTTTAATCTAACGTTTGTGTTTGCAGATGCGTTTACTATATTGCAAGGACGTAGCTTTAGTAGTAATAGCATAAGTAGCACGACAACCTCGATGGTGACACGTTGATGGAGATCATGGTGTGGCGCCGGTGACAAGAAGATCGTGCCGGCGCTTTGGTGATGGAGATCAAGAAACACAAGATGATGGCCATATCATGTCACTTATGAATTGCATGTGATGTTAATCCTTTTATGCACCTTATTTTTCTTAGAACGACGGTAGCATTATGAGGTGATCTCTCACTAAAATTTCAAGACGAAATTGTGTTCTCCCTGGCTGTGCACCGTTGCGACAGTTCTTCGTTTCGAGACACCACGTGATGATCGGGTGTGATAGACTCAACGTTTACATACAACAGGTGCAAAACAGTTGCACACCCGGAACACCTGGGTTAATCTTGACGAGCCTAGCATGTGCATACATGGCCTCGGAACACATGAGACCGAAAGGTCGAGCATGAATCATATAGTTGATATGATTAGCATAGAGATGCTTACCACTGAAACTATTCTCAACTCACGTGATGATCGGTCTTGAGTTAGTGGATTTGGATCATGTACCACTCAAATGACTAGAGAGATGTACTTTTTGAGTGGGAGTTCTTAAGTAATATGATTAATTGAACTAATTATCATGAACATAGTCTAATGGTCTTTGCAAATTACGATGTAGCTTGCGCTATAGCTCTACTGTTTTTATATGTTCCTAGAGAAAGATTAGTTGAAAGTTGATAGTAGCAACTTTGCGGACTAAGTCCGTAAAACTGAGGATTGTCCTCATTGATGCGCAGAAGGCTTATGTCCTTAATGCAGCACTCGGTGTGCTGCACCTCGAGCATCGTCTGTGGATGTTGCGAACATCTGACATACACGTTTTTGATGACTACGTGATAGTTCAGTGTGTAATACTTAATGTCTTAGAAGCAAGGCGCCGAAGACGTTTTTGAAAACTTCGCGGAACATAAGAGATGTTCTAAGAGATGAAATTGAAATTTCATGCTCGTGCCCTTGTTAAGAGGTATAAGACCTCCGACAAGATTCTTATGCTACAAAGTAAAGGAGAAAAGCTCAAATCGTTGAGCATGTTCTCAGATTGTCTGAGTACAACAATCGCTTGAATCATCTAGGAGTTAATCTTCCAGATGAGATAGTGATGGTTCTCCAAAGTCACTCCCACTAAACTGCTAGAGCTTCGTGATGAACTGCTACATAACAAGGATAGATATGATGATCCTTAAGCGATTCGCAATGTTTGACACTGCGAAAGTAGAAATCAAGAAGGAGCATCAATTGTTGATGGTTAGTAAAACCACTAGTTTCAAGAAAGGGCAAGAGCTAGAAGGGATACTTCATGAAACGGCAAACCAGTTGTTGTTCTAATGAAGAAACCCAAGATTGAACCTAAACCCGAGACTAAGTGCTTCTGCTATGACGGGAACGGTCACTGAGGCGGAGCTACCCTAGATACTTGGTAGATAAGAAGGCTGGCAAAGTCGACAGATGTATATTTGATATACATGATTTTGATGTGTACTTTACTAGTACTCCTAGTAGCACAAGGGTATTAGATACCGGTTCGATTGCTAAGTGATTAGTAACTCGAAATAAAAGCTATGGAATAAACGGAGACTAGCTAAAGGCGAGGTGACGATAAGTGTTGGAAGTGTTTCCAAGGTTGATGTGATCAAACATCGCACGCTCCCTCTACCATCGGGATTGGTGTTGAACCTAAATAATTGTTATTTGGTGTTTACGTTGAGCATGAACATGATTGGATCATGTTTGTTGCAATGCGATTATTCATTTAAAAGGAATAATAGTTGTTCTATTTGCTTGAATAATTACCTTCAATGGTTTATTGAATCTCGATCGTAGTGTTACACATGTTCATAATATTGGTCCCAAAAGATATAAAAGTAATAATGATAGTACCACTTAGTTGTGGCACTGCCACTTGAGTCATGTTGGTATAAAATGCATGAAGAAGGTCCATGCTGATGTATCTTTGTACTCACTCATTTTTGAAACGTTTGAGACATGTAAACCATACCTGTTGGTACAAATGCATGAAGAAGCTCCATAGAGATGGATCGTTTGGACTCACTTGATTTTGAATCACTTGAGACGTGCAAATCATGCCACATGAAACAAGGGAGTAACTTGTTGGGAGTAATACATTTTTGATGTGTGCAGTCCAATGAGTGTTGAGGCACGCAGTGGATATCGTTGTGTTCTTACTTCACTGACGATTTGAGTAGATACGGGAGTATTTACTTGATGAATCACAAGTCTGAAATATTGAAAAGTTCAAAGCTATTTTCAGAGTGAAGATCATCGTGACAAGAGGATAAACTGTCTACGGTATGATCATAGAGATGAATATATGAGTTACGAGTTTTTGGTACACAGTTAAGACAATGTGGAAATTGTTTCACAATTTATGCCACCTAGAACACCATAGTGTGATGGTGTGTCCGAATGTCATAGCCGCGCTCTATTTAATATGGTGCCTACTATGTTGTCTCTTATCGAATTACTATGGGTTATGCATTAGAGACAACCGCATTCACTTTAAATAGGGCACCGCGTATTTCGGTTGAGACGACACAGTATAGACTATGGTTTGGAGAAACCTGAGCTGTCGTTTCATGAAAGTTTGGGGCTGCGACGCTTATGTGAAAAAGTTTCAGTCTGATAAGCTCGAACCCAAAGCGGATAAATGCATCTTCATAGGATATCCAAAACAATTGGATACATATCCTATCTCAGATCCGGAAGCAAAGTGTTTGTTTCTAGAAACAGGTCCTTTCTCGAGGAAAGGTTCCTCTCGAAAGAATTGAGTGGGAGGGTGGTGGAACTTGATGAGGTTAGTGAACCGTCACTTCAACCAGTGTGTAGCAGGGCGCAGGAAGATGTTCCTGTGGCGCCTACACCAATTGAAGTGGAAGCTGATGATGGTCATCATTAGAGCTTCGGATCAAGTTACTACAAACCTCGTAGGTCGACAAAGGTCGCGTACTACTACAGAGTGGTACGGTAACCCTGTCTTGGAGGTCATTTTGTTGAACAACAATGAACCTACGAGTTATGGAGAAGCAATGGTGGGCCCGGATTCCGACGAATGGCTGGAGGCCATGAAATCCGAGAGAGGATCCATGTATAAAACAAAGTGTAGACTTTGGAAGAACTACTAGATGGTCGTAGGACTATTGAGTAAAGATGGATCTTTAAAAGGAAGACAGACGATGATGGTGACTATTCACCACTAAGAAAAGCTCGACTTGTCGCAAAGATGTTTTCGACAAGATCAAAGAGTTGACTATGATGAGACTTTCTCACTCGTAGCGATGCTAAAAGTTTGTTGGAATTATGTTAGTAGTTTATGCATTATTTATGAAATATTGCACATAGGATGTCAAAACATTATTTCCTCGACGGTTTCCTTGAGGAAACGTTGTATGTGATACAACCAGAAGGTTTTGTCGATCCTAAGGATACTAACAAGTATGCAAGCTCCAGCGATCCTTTCATGGACTGGTGCAAGCATCTCGGAGTTGGAATATACGCTTTGATGTGATGATCAAAGCTATTTGGGTTTGTACAAGGTTTATGAGAAACTTGTATTTCCAAAGAAGAGAGTGGGAGCACTATAGAATTTCTGATAAGTATATGTGGTAGACATATTGTTGATCGGAAGTAATGTAGAATTTCTGTAAAGCATAAAGGTTGTTTGAAAGGGGGTTTTCAAAGGAAGACATGGATAGAGCTACTTGAACATTGAGCATCAAGATCTATGGAGATAGATCAAAATGCTAAACGGAACTTTCAAAAGAAATGCATGCCTTGACAAGTTTTTGAAGGAGTTCAAAATAGATCGACAAAGAAGGAGTTCTTGGCTGTGTTGTAAGGTGTGAATATGAGTAAGACTCAAAAGCCCGACCATGGCAGAAGAAATAGAAAGGACGAAGGTTGTCCCCTATGCCTTAGCCATAGTCTCTACAGTATGCCATGATGTCTACCGCACCTGATGTGTGCATTGCCACAAGTATGTTAAGAAGTACGGAGAGTGATCCAGGATTGAATCACTGAACAACGGTCAAAGTTATCCTTAGTAACTAATAGACTAAGGATTTTTTTCTTGATTATGGAGGTGGTTGAAGAGTTCGTCGTAAAGGGTTACGTTGATGCAAGCTTTGACACTAATCCGAATAACTATGAGTAGTAAAACGGATTCGTATAGTAGAGTAGTTATTTGGAGTATTTTCGAATAGCACATAGTAGCAACATCTATAAGATGACATAAAGATTTGTAAAGCACACACGGATCTGAAAGATTCAGAACCGTTGACTAAAACCTCTCTCACGAGCAAGACATGATCAGACCCCAAAACTATATGGGCGTTGGATTCGTTAAAATCACATGGTGATGTGAACTAGATTACCGAATCTAGTGCAAGTGGGAGACTGTTGGAAATATGCCCTAGAGGCAATAATAAATTAGTTATTATTATATTTCCTTGTTCAAAATAATCGTTTATTATCCATGCTATAATTGTATTGATTGGAAACTCAAATACATGTGTGGATACATAGACAACACACTATCCCTAGTGAGCCTCTAGTTGACTAGTTCGTTGATCAAAGATGGTAAAGGTTTCCTGGCCATAGGCAAGTGTAGTCACTTGATAACGGAATCACATCATTAGGGGAATCATGTGATGGACAAGACCCAAACTATGAACATAGCATATTGATCGTGTCGTTTTATTGCTATTGTTTTCTACGTGTCAAGTATTTGTTCCTATGACCATGAGATCATATAACTCACTCGCACCGGAGGAATACCTTGTGTGCATCAAACGTCGCAACGTAACTGGGTGACTATAAAGGTGCTCTACAAGTATCTCCGAAGGTGTCCCTTGAGTTAGTATGGATCATGACTAGGAATTGTCACTCCGTGTGACGGAGAGGTATCTCGGGGCCCACTCGATAATACAACATCACACACAAGCCTTGCAAGCAATGTGACTAAGTGTAAGTCACGGGATCTTGTATTATAGAACGAGTAAAGAGACTTGCCGGTAACGAGATTGAAATAGGTATGCGGATACCGACGATCAAATCTCGGGCAAGTAACATACCGAAGGACAAAGGGAATGACATACGGGATTATATGAATCCTTGACACTGAGGTTCAACCGATAAGATCTTCAGAGAATATGTAGGATCCAATATGGGCATCCAGGTCCCGCTATTGGATATTGACCGAGGAGTGTCTCGGGTCATGTCTACATAGTTCTCGAACCCACAGGGTCTGCACACTTCAGGTTCGGTGACGTTTTGGTATAGTTGAGTTATAAGTATTGGTAACCGAAAGTTGTTCGGAGTCGCAGATGAGATCCAGGACGTCACGAGGAGCTCCAGAATGGTTCGGAGGTAAATATAGATATATAGGTAGTCATGTTTTGGTCACCGGAAAAGTTTCGGGCTCATCGGTAGTGTACCGGGAGTGCCGGGAGGGGTACCGGGGACCATCGGGAGGGGTGTCACGCCCCAAGGGGTCTCATGGGCTATGGGAAGAGATAAACCAGCCCCTAGTGGGCTGGAATAAGTTCCCACTAACTCCCATAAGGTCTGAGAAGGAAAAAACACAAGGTGGAAAGAGTTTCCAAGTGGGAAGGTGGAATCCTACTCCAAGTAGGATTGGAGTAGGACTCCTCCACCTCCAATTTCAGCCAAACCTTGAGGGTTTGAGGCTGCCTCCTCCCCTCCCTCCCTCCTATATATACTAGAGGTATTGAGGGTTTTTGAGACACAACTTTGCCACATGTTGCTTGACCCTATACCATGCAGTTTTTCCTCTAGATCGTATTTCTACGGAGCTTAGGCGAAGCCCTGCCGGAGTAGATCATCACCACCACCGGCACGCCGTCACGCTGCCGAAGAACTCTTCTACCTCTCTGCCTCGTCCTCGAGTAGGTAAATGGTAAAAACAGAATATTTGATGTGACATGCTATCCAAAATGTAATCTTTTGCATGTATGATCATTGAGAAATGATGAATTAACAAACATCAACATAGTAATAATTATAAGCACAAGCAACAAAATCATCAATATTTCAAAGTATATGATCCTTAGAGAATGTTTACCCCCATCAATCTCTCATATTAGCAAAGCATGGCTCCATCTTCACTACATTAATACAAATGTTAAGCACCACGGTGTGCAAGTCAGGCAATTGGATCATACATTTTCAAAGTGAATCAACTTTTTTCTTTTTCACGCAATACATGAGCGTGAGCCATGAACATAACATAAGGTGGAATAGAATATGGTAGTAGGTATAAAGGGGATAAAAGTGGAGAAGATGGTCTCACACCAACTAGGCGTACCAACGGACTATGGAGATGTCCATCGATAGATGTCAATACAAGGAGTAGGGATTGACATGCAAATGGTGTACTAGGGCTATAAGTGTATGAAAGCTCAAATGAAGCTAAGTGTGGTGTGCATCAAACTTGCTTGCTCATGAAGACCTCGGGCATTTGATGAAGCCCTTCATCATAATATGCAAGCCAAGTTTATAGTAATGATAATATGATTCCCACTAGCATATGAAAATGGTATATCATGAGACTTTCTACATAGGAACATGGTGCCAGTTTGAGGCACAAGTGTGGTAAAGGATAATAGAAAAGCCCCTTCTCTCTTTCTCTAGTTCGTTTTTGTTCATTCTCTCGTTTTTTATGGTGGGCTCATTTAGCCTCCCCCATTTTTATTTTTCGTCCGGAGTCTCTTCCTGACTTGTGGGGGAATCATAGTTTGAATCATCCTTTACTCACTAGGACAATGCTCTAATAATTATGATCATCACACTTTTATCTACTTACAACACTTGAAAGCTCGATATGACTCAATATGAATCCCTCCGACAGTGTACCAGGATGTGCAATGATCTAGCGTGACATGTATGAGCAATATAATGAATGGTGGCTTGGTTACAAATGCTATGGCATCTCTATATGATCATGCAAAGCAATATGATGATGAATGAACTAGTCATATGATGTAACGATGGAATTAGCATGACAATATATCTCCGAATGGCTATGGAAATGCCATGATAGGTAGGTATGGTGGCTTTTTTGAGGAAGATAAAGAAAGGTTTATGTGTGACAGAGCATATCATGACACGGGGTTTGGATGCACCGGCGAAGTTTACACCGATTCTCGAGGTGAGAATGGTAATGCACGGTATCGATGAAGCTAGCAAAATATGAGGAGGTGAGATTGTGTATGTCCATGGTTTTCACATTAGTCATAAAAAATAATATACTTATTGCAAAGTTTTATTAGTTTCATCACAAATCAAAACACTAGTCACATGCTCCAAGGGAGAGGGTCGGGAAGAGTTAACCATCGTGCGACTCCGACTCGAAACAACACTAGGATTTCAACGAGGAATATAAATGCTCACACATCCCTGTCATGCCTTTTTAATATTCATAGAAACGAGGAATTAACACCACTTAATACCGCTACTTCTACGAATCAATAATGATGCACTCACACCTTTTTCATATTACCATGTAGGACGACCTGAGGAATTTATACAACAATATTGTATAAAAATCATCTTAAAAAGACATTCCAGTAAAATCAGAGAAATTCTGCAGTGGACGTCAAAGTTTCTATTTTTTCACCCTATCAATTATACTTATCATACAAGTCATCCCACAGGTTTAACTTGGCACAAACACTAATTTAAACATAAAAACGCAATCATTACACAGGCAATAATCATGTCATCACACCGAATCGTAAAGTAAAAAAGCAAAATTTAAGATAACTATTGGGTTGCCTCCCAACAAGCATTACTGTTTCATGCCCCTAGCTAGGAATAATGCATATGATCAAGTGTTGTCATCCTTTCGAGAATGACCCATCATGCTATAATCATATCCCCTCCTTTGTGAAGCAAGTTTTCTGATTGGTAAGTGTTGCGGCAACATGTAACATCCCAAAATTATAAATTTTGGAATGTTAATATAATTATTAGATTGATTGTTTGTTTGTTTGCTTGAGTGATTGAAACTTGTGTGAAATTTAAAACTTTTCAAAAACTTTTGAATGAGAGGGAATAAAATGACTTTCCCCTTCTCCGGTGAATTCAAATTCAATCATTTAAAAAGCAAAGAGAGAAGATGACATGACTTCTTCCACTATAAAGAATTTGAACGAAGTTTG
This sequence comes from Hordeum vulgare subsp. vulgare, assembly GCF_904849725.1. Taxonomy (NCBI): domain Eukaryota; kingdom Viridiplantae; phylum Streptophyta; class Magnoliopsida; order Poales; family Poaceae; genus Hordeum; species Hordeum vulgare. The sequence goes on along the minus strand of NC_058520.1, from coordinate 329,313,236 downwards.
CATTTGAATCCTTTCAAAATATTTGCCCTTGCTTCTATATTTTTCTTCCCCGAGAAAATGCCCCGACAAAATTCTTGCACGCAAGAAAGAGCGGAGGAACATGACCCTCAAAAACACGGGCATTTTGAAAGTTATTTGAACCCTAAAACTTAGAGGGTCATTTGAAAATTATTTGCAAGAGAAAATAAATCTTTTAGGCAAATTTGTGAAAATAATTTTTTTTCTAAAGTTTTTAGTTTGGCCATGGAAAAATGCCCATCATTTATATTTTATTTTTCTGATAATTTTAGTATATAAAAACTCTTTATTCGGAATTGATTTGATTTCCTTTTTAACATTTTAGTTTCCTAGTTTCAAAAATAGGAAGGAAATCACTTTTATTAGGAATACCTCCTGGCCCATTAAAACCTTTCCCTATTTTGGCCCAACAGAGATCATCTTCTTCCTCCTTTCTTCTTCTTCACATGACAGTAGCTTTCCATCCATGGAGGAAGGAATCCCCTCCTTCCCGATCTCCCTCCTCCTTCCTTCCGGACGCAATCCGAGACCGCCTATAAATTCCCACCGTCCTCCTCTCTCCATTTTTGCCGAAAGAACTCCCTCTCCTCGCCTCTAACTCGTGCCCCACCTCGCCGGAGTCGTCATCGGAAACTCACCGGAGGGCATCACAGGAGCTCCTCCACCTCGCCCCTCCCCTGCACCCTCTCCTCCCTGTCGCACCACCCCTCCCTTCGGCCCCTCCTCCACCGCCGCCACCCCTCCACCTCGCCCCCCTGCTGCTCCCTCCCCTCCCTGGAAACCAGCAGCAACTCGCCAGCACCATCTCCACCTCGCCCCCTACAGCCCCCCCCTCCACCTCGCCACCACCCCCTGCCGAGAGCCCCCCCACCTCGCCGCCCCCCCCCTCCACCACTCCTCCTCCCGCCGGCCCCTCCCCACCCCACCGGCACCCCACCACCACCTCGCCACCATTGCCAGCCACGGGCAGCTCTCCCAGCCGAGGTAATCTCCCTCCCCTCTCTGTTCTTTCTCTTTTCTTATTTTGTAACCGTTAGATCTTGGATATATGGTTTAGATTAGATCTAGGAATAACCTTTTGGTTTAGTTTAGAAAACCAGCGGTTTTTTTGTTCACCTATTCTTTTAGCCAGTAGTTTTTATTAAGCCTAGGCTGTTTGCTCCAAGCAATGCAACAAACAGCACCCGCAGCCAATAGCAACATGCCACGTGTACCCCCTTAGTTAGCTAGATTAGCTTCAGTTTTTCTGTCTATATTACAAAAAATGAAAAGTTTCTGTTTTGTTTTGGCCACAACTTTTTATCCCGAAGTCCAGTGACATTGATTCTTTTTCTAGTAGCTCACAAATTTTCTGTAGTTTTTAAAAACATATAATTTGTCTATGTTTGAAATTTTCAAATATAAGTTAGATCAGATTTAGTTTATACCTTGTTCTGCATATTCCAGGAGTTTAAAAATAGGTTTTAATTTGATTCCTTTTGGTACTGATCACTAGTGATCTTATTTATCAGTGGTAAAACTTTCAGATTTGTTTGAGTATTTTAGCTCACTGTTTCATGTGAAACAATTTCTATTTCACCTCTTTTAGTATTTCGGCTAATTCCTTTTCTATTTTTGTTTTAAAATATTTTCTTTATTATTTCAGAAAGATTATTATGTTTTGTTTCTGTTAGATAAACAGTAGTTTTGCAACAAGTTTTTATTTTAGTTTTATTTGTTTTCACGAAATCAATTCTAGTTCCTTAGTAACTTGCAATTGGTTTCCGCATTGTTTCAAATCCCGTTTGGGAATACTTTCAAAAAGTTTTGTGAAAAATACTTTATTTTATCTTAGTTAAACTTATATCTTAGTTCATTGTTATTATTTTCTGTTAGACAAAAACTATTTAGTGTTTGACGTAGTAGAAGACTCCCTAGTCTTATTTGAAGTTTCTTTCGGATTCCTATTCGTTCTCTCTTTTGTTTTGATTGTTAGAATGCTTGCTAGTATGAGTGCTTATGTGAATGATATGTTTGTTATATAGATTTCATCGGAGAGTGACGAGTAGTCTATCAAGTTATTTCTCGAGAAATTCTTCTTCGTCAACATCACCAGGCAAGTCACTTTGATCATACTATCACCTATGTTTTATGCATCGTAGTTCTACCATCCTATGACCAATTGCATGCTGCCTAGGTACTTGGAAACTTTAGTATAAGTTGTAGTATCCTGTGGTAGGCACACAACAATCCCGATACTTGGCCCCGGGACGACAATTTCTTAATGCTATGCTTGAGTAGACGGGTTATCGGTTGAGTGTATATCACGAGTGATGCGAGGTTGATATAATAATCAAGACCGGCTAAGACAAGATTTTCAAGACCTCGGACGCAATGCAACTCTGGGTGAAGGACGGTTGATCGGCTCCCTGGAGAACCCAGTGGATGCCCGGGATGCTGGGGACGGCCATGACATCCTGCGGAAAGCTTCACCCAGGCTCAAAGAGACGGACGGATATTTTCAAGACCCAAGGCTTACCTGCACAGCCACAAGTCATTATGGGCTCTGGCTTGGTTGGACAACACAGCGACTCTGGACAGGCGGTGCTAGCAGATGTAGAAGAACGGTAGGAATGGATGGGCACCGACAGGGATTCAGAGGGACCCGTTGAAAGACCATGTTTTGATCATCCGGTGTTCAAACACCCTGAAGTGCGAGGACATACTCGGAGGCGATCAAATCTTGTGGGGAACGTGTGCAAAACTCTGCAGAGTACTCAAACCTAATCGATTAGCCGTGTCCACGGTCATGGACAACTTGAGCCAAAGGAACTGAAGTTATCTGGATTTCTCAACACCATTAAATATATTGATGTGGGAATTATTGACAACTCGGGTACGAGAATTGGTTGGCGGAACCATCTCGTTAACAACCAACAATGTAGTAACATTTTGCTTTTAGCCCTCTCTTGATGTAGGAGAAAACTTGCTTTTCGCTAAAAACTTATAGCCCCACCTACCATATATGCATATAGTATAGATGATTACTTTTCACCCCTCTCTTATGTGACTTGCCGGCATATTCAATATGCTGACCTCCACGGCTGCAACGTCTTATGTTGCAGATATTTTTCTTCGACGAGTAAGAGTACGATTCAGGGTTACGGTCTACACTCAACTTGCCGTTGGTGTTTATTGGGACTCCACTCCCTTGACTGCTTCCGCTGAGATATTTAAGGTATATATCAGTTTTACGCTATTTACATGTGATTGCACTTTGATATATACATTGATGTACTGTGTGTGCCAGCATACTGATCCAGGGATGGCACAGAAACACAGAGGCTTGACTCATCTTGAGTCGGGTCGCTACAGAAATGGTATCAGAGCACATGTTGACTGTAGGACGTGGCCCTAGAAACTGGAAACTTCCTAGGATAGGATCTCTCAAAAAAATCTTATTTTTGAGAACACCTTTCACTTCTCATCTCTTATGCTTTCATCAAATGTTCTCTCTCACCTCAAATAGTTATACAATCCCCTTACCCCTTTGACCTCATGAAGAATCAACGGAGTTCTACTTCAAAGTAAAGAGGATTTCATCATGCAATTGAAGCATTGAAGCTGCGCCAATTGAAGACTCTCAAGACCCGAAGAATTCGAAGACCCTGAAGCGTTCGAATATTTATATGACCATTAGAAGTCCAAACCCCTGTTATATACCCACGTTAGATACGATGATTTGTGAGCCGTCATTGGTGTGTGTTTTCCGACGGCCACAAATAAAACCTATTCTCAAAAATATCGTTTGTATTGTGTGTATCTCCCTCCCTCTCTTACCCGTGTCATGTTGGAAATATGCCCTAGAGGCAATAATAAATTAGTTATTATTATATTTCTTAGTTCATGATAATCGTTTATTATCCATGCTGTAATTGTATTGATTGGAAACACAATGCATGTGTGGATACATAGACAAAACACTGTCCCTAGTAAGCCTCTAGCTGACTAGCTCGTTGATCAAAGATGGTCAAGGTTTCCTGGCCATAGGCAAGTGTTGTCACTTGATAACGGGATCACATCATTAGGAGAATCATGTGATGGACTAGACCCAAACTAATAGACGTAGCATGTTGATCGTGTCATTTTGTTGCTACTGTTTTCTGCGTGTCAAGTATTTGTTCCTATGACCATGAGATCATATAACTCACGGACACCGGAGGAATGCTTTGTGTGTATCAAACGTCGCAACGTAACTGGGTGACTATAAAGATGCTCTACAGGTATCTCCGAAGGTGTTCGTTGAGTTAGTATGGATCGAGACTGGGATTTGTCACTCCGTGTGACGGAGAGGTATCTCGGGGCCCACTCAGTAATACAACATCACACACAAGCCTTGCAAGCAATGTGACTTAGTGTAAGTTGCGGGATCTTGTATTACGGAACGAGTAAAGAGACTTTCCGGTAAACGAGATTGAAATAGGTATGCGGATACTGACGATTGAATCTCGGGCAAGTAACATACCGAAGGACAAAGGGAATGACATACGGGATTATATGAATCCTTGGCACTGAGGTTCAAACGATAAGATCTTCGTAGAATATGTAGGATCCAATATGGGCATCCAGGTCCCGCTATTGGATATTGACCGAGGAGTCTCTCGGGTCATGTCTACATAGTTCTCGAACCCGCAGGGTCTGCACACTTAAGGTTCGATGTTGTTTTATGCGTATTTGAGTTATATGGTTGGTTACCGAATGTTGTTCGGAGTCCCGGATGAGATCACGGACGTCACGAGGGTTTCCGAAATGGTCCGGAAACGAAGATTGATATATAGGATGACCTCATTTGATTACCGGAAGGTTTTTGGAGTTACCGGGAATGTACCGGGAATGACGAATGGGTTCCGGGAGTTCACCGGGGGGGCCCACCCACCCCGGGAAAGCCCATAGGCCTTGAGGGTGGCACACCAGCCCTTAGTGGGCTGGTGGGACAGCCCAAAAGGGCTCTATGCGCTAAGAAGGAAAAATCAAGAGAGAAAAGAAAAAAAAAAAGGACAACTTGAGGTGATCAAATCTTATGGGGAACGTGTGCAAAACTCTGCAGAGTACTCAAACCTAATCGATTAGCCGTGTCCATGGTCATGGACAACTTGAGCCAAATGAACTGAAGTTATCTGGATTTCTCAACACCATTAAATATATTGATGTGGGAATTATTGAGAACTCGGGTACGAGAATTGGTTGGCGGAACCATGTCGTTAACAACCAACAATGTAGTAGCATTTTGCTTTTAGCCCTCTCTTGATGTAGGAGAAAACTTGCTTTTCGCTAAAAACTTATAGCCCCACCTACCATATATGCATATAGTATAGATGATTACTTTTCACACCTCTCTTATGAGACTTGCTGGCATATTCAATATGCTGACCTACACGGCTGCAACATCTGATGTTGCAGATATTTTTCTTCGACGAGTAAGAGTACGATTCAGGGTTACGGTCTACACTCAACTTGCCGTTGGTGTTTATTGGGACTCCACTCCCTTGACTGCTTCCGCTGAGATATTTAAGGTATATATCAGTTTTACGCTATTTACATGTGATTGCACTTTGATATATACATTGATGTATTGTGTGTGCCAGCATACTCATCCAGTGATGGCACAGAAACACAGAGGCTTGACTCATCTTGAGTCGGGTCGCTACACAACAGAAGTCCTTCCCTGGCTCTTAAGAATTCTTCTTGTTACTTCTCTGGTTTGCGTCGGTTTATCCCTTGAAGAGGAAAGGGTGATGCAGCACAGGAGAAGTAAGTATTTCCCTCAGTTTGAGAACCAAGGTATCGATCCAGAAGGAGGGCCTCGTCAAGTCCAAAGTACCTGTGCAAACACAAACAAGCTTTCACCCAACGCTTCAAAGGGGTTGTCAATCCCTTCAAGATTGTTTGCAAAGTGAGATCTGAAGGCGGAAAGTGCAACGAAGTAAAAAGTGTAAGGCTGAAAATATGGTGTGGAGTAGACCCTGGGGGCCATAGTGTTCACTAGATGCTTCTCTCAAAATAGCAAATATCACGGTGGGTGAACAAATTATTGTCGAGCAATTGATAGAACCGCGCAAAGTCATGACGATATCTAAGGCAATGATCATACATATAGGCATCACGTCCGAGACAAGTAGACCGATACTTTCTGCATCTACTACTATTACTCCACACATCGACCGCTATCCAGCATGCATCTAGTGTATTGAGTTCATGACGAACAGAGTAACGCCTTAAGCAAGAGGACATGATGCAGAGGGATAATCTCAAACCAATGATGAAAACCCCATCTTTTTACCCTTGATGGCAACAACACGATGTGTGCCTCGCTACCCCTTCTGTCACTGGTGAGGTCACCGCACGGTATGAACCCAAAACCAAGCACTTCTCCCATTGCAAGAATCATAAATCTAGTTGTCCAGACAAAACCAACAACTCGAAGAGAATCATGCATAAGAGAGATCAGAAGAAACTCAAATAAGATTCATAGATAATTTGATCATAAATCCACAATTCATTGAATCTCGACAAACACACCGCAAAACAAGATTACATCGGATAGATCTCCATGAAGATCATGGAGAACTTTGTATTGAAGATCCAAGAGAGAGAATAAGCCATCTAATTACTAGCTATGGACCTGTAGGTCTATGGTGAACTACTAACGCATCATCGGAGAGGACATTGTGTTGATGAAGAATCCCTCCGTGTCCGAATCCCCCTCTGGCAGGGCACCAAAACGTTCCCCAGATGGGATCTTGCGGAGACAGAAGCTTGCGGCGGCGGAAAAGTACTTTCGATGATCTCCTGATTTTTTTGGGATTTTTAGGGAATTTATAGGCGCAACCCCTAGGTCAGGGGACGCTTATGGGGCCCACAAGCCTGGATGGCGCGGCCTCCCCCCTGGCCACGGGGTGGGGGCTTGTGGGGCCCCTGGGGCTCCCCTGCCTTGGCTCCCAAGCTCCGTGATCTTCTTCCGTTCCCGAAAAAATCTTTTCGGGGATTTTCTTCCGTTTGGACTCCGTTTCAAAATCTCCTCTGAAAGGGACAAAAATATGGAAAAACAGGAACTGGCACTTGGCACTGAGTTAATAAGTTAGTCCCAAAATATATAAAAGGCATGCAAAACATCCAAAGTTTGACAAGATAATAGCATGAAACCATAAAAAATTATAGATACGTTGGAGACGTATCAAGCATCCCCAAGCTTAACTCCTGCTCGTCCTCGAGTAGGGAAGTGATAAAGAATGAATTTTTGATGTGGAATGCTACCTAGCATAGTTGTCCTTTGCAACTTCTTTCACGTGGCATGAATGCTCAGATCCGTAAGATTCAAAACAATAGTTTGCTATTGACATGAAAACAGTAATACTTCAAGCAAACTAGCAAAGTAATCATGAACTTTCAAAATAACAAGGCCAAAGAAAGTTATCCCGACAAAATCATATAGTCTGGCTATGCTCCATCATCCTCACACAACTAATGTAAATCATGCACAACCCCGGTATTGGCCAAGTAATTGTTTTCGCACTCTTACTTTCTCAAACTTTTTATAACTATCACGCAATACATGAGCACGAGCCATGAATATAGCACTATAGGTGGAATAGTGTGTGGTCTGGTTGTGAGACAAAAAGGAGGAGATGGTCACACTGACTCGGTGTATCAATAGGCTATGGAGATGCCCAATAATAGATATCAATGTGAATGAGTAGGGATTTCCATACAAGAGATGCACTAGAGCTATAAGTATGTGAAAGCTCAAAAGGAGAACTAGTGGGTGTGCATCCAACTTGCTTGCTCACGAAGACCTAGGGCAATTTTGAGGAAGCCCGTCATTGGAATATACAAGCCAAGTTATATAATGAAGATTTTCCCACTAGCATAAGGTAGTAACAAAGCAAGAAGCTCTCAATCATGAAGAACATGGTGCTATCATGAAGCACAATTGTGGAAAAATATAGTAGCATTGTCCCTTCTCTCTTTTTCTCTTTTTTTTTATTTGGGCTCTTAGGCCTCTCTTTTTTCTTTTCTCCTTTTTTTGTTTTTGGGCTCTTTGGCCTCTTTTTTTTGTTTATTTCCTCACATGGGACAATGCTCTAATAATGATGACCATCACACTTTTATTTACTCACAGCTCAAAGATCACAATGATGATGACTCCATAGGAAATGCCTCCCGCAGTGTACCGGAATGTGCAACGATCTAGCATGGCGTATGACGTTGAAAACATCTCGCTAGCTATCTTACGATCATGCAATGGCAATATGAGAGTGAAGGCACAAGTCATGAGACGGAACGGTGGGAGTTGCATGGCAATATATCTCGGAATGGCTATGAAAATGCCATAGTAGGTAGATATGGTGGCTGTTTTGAGGAAGGAATTTGGTGGGTTTGTGCACCGGCGAGAATTGCGCGGCACTAGAGAGGCTTGCAATGGTGGAAGGTGAAGGTGCATCTATACCATGGGCTCACATTAGTCATAAAGAACTCACATACTTGTTGCGAAATTTTTTATTAGTAATTGAAACAAAGTGTTAAACGCATACTCCGAGGGGAAGGGTTGGTAGGTGTAAACCATCGCGTGATCCCGACCTCAACACAAAGGATGACAATCAATAGATCAATTATGCTCCGACTTCCTAACATAGCGGTTCACCATACGTGCATGCTACGGGAATCACTAACTTCAACACAAGTATTTCTAGATTCACAACACCCTACTAACATAACTCTTAATATTACCAAATCCATGTCTCAAAATTATTTGAGAGGAACCAAAACTTCTCTTTCTACTCAATGCACATGAAGATGGAGGTTTTTGCATCCTCTTTGGTTATCTATCACTTTTGGGACTACTTCCATAGCATAAGACAACTACCAAATCACGCACCACCGTGCTCTAAAAGATATAAGTGAAGCACATAGAGCAAAAGTATCTAGCTCACAAGATATAAGTGAAGCACTATGAGCATTCTAGCAAAAATCACGATGAGTGCATGTATCTCTCTCTCAAAAAGGTGTGCAGCAAGGATGATTGTGACACAACAAAAGGAAAAGACTCCTACGATACAAGACGCTCCAAGCAAAAATACATATCATGTGGTGAATAAAAATATAGCTCCAAGTAATGTTACGGTGGATTGAAGACGAAAGAGGGGATGCCTTCCCGGGGCATCCCCAAGCTTAGGCTTTTTGGTGTCCTTGAATTTGTCTTGGGATGCCTTGGGCATCCCCAAGCTTGAGCTCTTTCCACTCCTTATCTCTTTGTCCATGAGAACATCACCCAAAACTTGAAAACTTCACAACACAAAACTTAAACAGAAACTTGTGATAACATTAGTACAAGAAAACAAACTACCACTTCTTTTGGTACTGTAGCAAACTTGAATTCTACCTATATTGATGTTGGGCTACTGTATTCTCAGTTTTCCATGGCTAGTACCCCCGATACTAACAATCTGTCAAAAACAGACCAGTGTGTAGCAATCTGTATACTTCGTATACTTCTCGTACCTCAAAAAATCTGAAAAATTACGACGGCCTGGGCAAAAATCATATCAATCAGCAGAAAGAAGAATCAACTCAAAACCTCTTTCTGAATAAAAATGAAAAATCATCTCGTGAGCGAAAAGTTTCTGTTTTTTTCCAGCAGGATCAAACAACCATTACCAAGACTAGTCATAAAGGTTTTGCTTGGCTCAAACACAAAAAGAAACACAAGAAACAAAATCACAACAGAATTATGAAAGTGTGTACGCAACAAAATAGAAAGAAAAAGATAAATTCATTGGGTTGCCTCCCAACAAGCGCTATTGTTTAACGCCCTTAGCTAGGCATAGAAGCGATAGAATCACGTATCGTCGTCTTTGGTGCTCAAACCATAAGTGGCCCTCGTCATGGATTCATAAGGCAATCTTATTTTCTTTCTAGGAAAGTGTTCCATGCCCTTCCTTAAAGGGAATTGAAATCTAATATTCCCTTCCTTCATATCGATGATAGCGCTGATAGTCCTTAGGAAAGGTCTACGAAGAATAATAGGGCATGTAGGATTGCAATCAATGTCAAGCACAATGAAATCCACGGGTACATAGTTCCTATTTGCAATAATAATAACATCATTGATCCTTCCCATGGGTTTCTTGACAGTAGAATCGGCAAGATGCAAATTAAGAGAACACTCTTCAATCTCATTAAAACCCAGAACATCACATAAAGACTTTGGAATCGCAGAAACACTAGCACCCAAATCACACAAAGCATTGCACTCATAGTTTTTGATTTTGATTTTGATGGTAGGTTCCCACTCATCATGAAGCTTTCTAGGGATAGAGACCTCCAATTCAAGTTTCTCTTCAAGAGATTTTATCATAGCTTCGACGATATGATCGGTAAAGGCCTTGTTTTGGCTATAAGCGTGTGGAGAGTTCAACATGGATTGCATCAAAGAAATGCATTCAATCAAGGAGCAACTATCATAATTTAATTCCTTGAAATCCACGATAGTAATTTCATTACTACTCAAAGTTTTAACATCTTCTACTCCACTTTTAATGCTTTCAGCATCAAGATAGATGGACTCCGAATCATTGGGGCACTTTTCAACCAAAGTGGATTTATATCCAGCCCCATAATCATTAGGTTTGACACAAGAAAACAAAGATTCAATGGGAGTCACACCAAGCACTTTAAGATCTTCGTGATTCTCATCACGAGAACACGCCTTTTTAAGCCATTCATGTCTAGCACGAATTTGGGCGGTTCTTTCTTGGCTCTTGATACGTCTCAAACGTATCTATAATTTTTTATGGTTTCATGCTGTTATCTTGTCATCTTTGGATGTTTTATGTACCTTTTATATCTTTTTTGGGACTAACTTATTAATTCAGTGCCAAGTGCCAGTTCCTATTTTTTCTGTGTTTTTGGCTCTTTTCAGATCTTATTTTGGAATGAAGTCCAAACGGAATAAAATCCCCGAAATAAATTTTTCCCGAACGGAAGAAGATCAGGGGGCTTGAGGGCCAAGCCAGGAGGGCTACACGGGGCCCACAAGCCTCCTATCTGCCACCAGGGGGCGGCAGCCAACAGGCTTGTGGCCTCCCTGGCGCCCCCCTGACCTAGCTCCTTCGCCTATATATTCCCTAAAATACATAAAAAAACAGGGAATCCTCGAAAACACTTTTCCGCCGCCGCAAGCTTCCGTTTCCGCGAGATCTCATCTGGAGACCCTTCCCGGTGCCCTGCCGGGGGGCTTTGGAGTTTCTGGGCTTCTACATCAACATCATCGCCCCTCCAATGCTCGTTAGTAGTTCACTTCAGACCTACGAGTCCGTAGTTAGTAGCTAGATGGCTTATTCTCTCTCTTGGATCTTCAATACAAAGTTCTCCATGATCTTCATGGAGATCTATCTGATGTAATCCTCTTTGGCGGTGTGTTTGTCGAGATCCGATGAATTGTGGATTTGTGATCAGATTATCTATGATATATATTTGAGTCTTTGCTGATTTCTTATATGCATGATTTGATATCCTTGTAAGTCTCTCTGAGTCTTGGGTTTTGTTTGGCCAACTAGACTATGATTCTTGCAATGGGAGAAGTGCTTGGTTTTGGGTTCTTACCGTGTGGTGACCTTTCCCAGTGACAGTAGGGGCATCAAGGCACACATCGTGTAGTTGCCATCAAGGGTAACAAGGTGGGCTTTGTCGTAGATATGAGATTGTCCATCTACATCATGTCATCTTGCTTAAGGCGTTACTCTGTTCTTTTGGACTTAATACACTAGAAGCATGCTGGATAGCGGTCGACGTGTGGAGTAATAGTAGTAGATGCAGAAAGTATCGGTCTACTTGTTTTGGACATGATGCCTACAGATATAATCATTGCCATAGATGACGTCACGACTTTGCGTGGTTCTATCAATTGCTCGACAGTAATTTGTTCACCCACCGTCTACTTGCTTTCATGAGAGAAGCCACTAGTAAACACTACGGCCCCGGGGTCTATTCACACCTATCGTTTCCACTTTGCTTTTACTTCGCTTTGTTACTTTGTTGCTTTCAGTTCTCACTTGGCAAACAATCTATAAGGGATTGACAACCCCTTCATAGCGTTGGGAGCAAGCTTTTTGTGTTTGTGCACGCACTTGTGATACTCCTTCACTGGATCGATACCTTGGTTCTCAAAACTGAGGGAAATGCTTACCACCGTTGCGCTACATCACCCTTTCCGCTTCGAGGGAACACCAACGCAAGGCTCCAAGGCCGCGGGGAAACCCTTTGCATATTTGCCTAGGAACTCACTAAAGGCGTAGCTGTAGCAGAAGGATTCCAGGTGTCGTTGCTAAGGAGAATCAAGACGTCTCCCGTCAGCACGTGTTTCTGGCGCCGTTGGAAGGACTTTTGTTGCAGTAGCAGAACTCAATCATGAAAACACGCATAGCTTTCAAAGTATCATCCATGTTGATTTTGGGAGGAGCACATCTAACTTTCAAAGCATGAACATCACAAGAAATTCTATCAACGCTCTTAGCCAAATCATCAATTTTGAGTAGTTTTTCCTCTATGGACGCATTGAAAATCTTTTCAGAGTTGATGAACTCTTTGATATTACTCTCTAGATCAGAGGGTAATCTATTGTAATTTCCATGAGTATTGTTGTAGGAGTTGCCAAAGTTATTAGAGGAGTTACTAGGAAAAGGCCTAGGAACATATTTTTCTCTAAAAGCATTGTTGTTGCCAAAGTTACTCCTACCAACAAATTTAACGTCCAAGCTAGCGTTGCTACTCTCAATCAAAGAATACAAGGGCATATCATTAGGATCAAAAGGAGCACTTCTACTAGCAACCAAATTCATTAACTCGTCCATCTTAGCACTTAACGAGTTAATTTCTTCTATAGCGCGTACCTTCTTACTAGTAGGTGACCTTTCAGTGTGCCACTGAGAGTAGTTTGTCATGATGTTGTCTAAGAGCTTTGTGGCTTCCCCTAACGTGATTTCCATGAACGCTCCACCTGAGGCGGAGTCCAAGATATTTCTAGAAGTGAAATTCAAGCCAGCGTAAAAGATTTGAATAATCATCCAAAGGCTCAAGCCATGAGCGGGACAATTCCTAATCATTAATTTCATTCTCTCCCAAGCTTGTGCAACATGTTCATGATCAAGTTGCTTGAAGTTCATGATATCATTACGGAGAGAGATGATCTTAGTCGGCGGAAAATACTTGGATATATAGGCATCTTTGCACTTATCCCAAGAATCGATACTATTTTGGGGCAAAGAAGAAAACCAAGTTTTTGCACGATCTCGCAACGAGAAAGGAAAAAGCTTCAATTTAATCACGTCATTATCCACATCTTTTTTCTTTTGCTTATTGCAAAGCTCAATGAAGGTATTGAGATGGGATGTGGCATCTTCACTAGGAAGGCCAGAGAATTGCTCTTTCATAACAAGATTCTGCAAAGCGGCATTGATTTCGTATGACTCCGCACTAGTGGCGGGAGCAATCGGAGTACTAATAAAATCATTATTATTAGTATTCGAGAAGTCACAAAGTTTGGTCTTTTCGTTCATGGTGACTTCAGCAAGCAAGCAAGCACATAAGCAAACAAAGAGCACGCGAGAAAAAGGGCGAACGAAAAAGGCAAATTGGTGAAGTGGGGGAGAGGAAAACGAGAGGCAACTCGCAAACAAAGTAAATGCAAGAGATGAGTTTGCGACACCTACTTGGATGAGTTCTTGACTAGATCTTCCTGCCCGGCAACGGCACCAGAAATTCTTCTGCTGCGGCAACAAAAGTCCTTCCCTGGCGCTTAGGAATTCTTCTTGTTACTTCTCTGGTTTGCGTCGGTTTTTCCCTTGAAGAGGAAAGGGTGATGCAGCACAGGAGCAGTAAGTATTTCCCTCAGTTTGAGAACCAAGGTATCGATCTAGAAGGAGGGCCTCGTCAAGTCCAAAGTACCTGCGCAAACACAAACAAGCTTGCACCCAACGCTTCAAAGGGGTTGTCAATCCCTTCAAGATTGTTTGCAAAGTGAGATCTGAAGGCGGAAAGTGCAACGAAGTAAAAAGTGTAAGGCTGAATTATGGTGTGGAGTAGACCCTGGGGGCCATAGTGTTCACTAGAGGCCTCTCTCAAAATAGCAAATATCACGGTGGGTGAACAAATTATTGTCAAGCAATTGATAGAACCGCGCAAAGTCATGACGATATCTAAGGCAATGATCATACATATAGGCATCACGTCCGAGACAAGTAGACCGATACTTTCTGCATCTACTACTATTACTCCACACATCGACCGCTATCCAACATGCATCTAGTGTATTGAGTTCATGACGAACAGAGTAACGCCTTAAGCAAGACGACATGATGTAGAGGGATAATCTCAAACCAATGATGAAAACCCCATCTTTTACCCTTGATGGCAACAACATGATGCGTGCCTCGCTACCCCTTCTGTCACTGGTGAGGTCACCGCACGATATGAACACAGAACCAAGCACTTCTCCCATTGCAAGAATAATAGATCTAGTTGGCCAGACAAAACCCACAACTCGAAGAGAATTACAAGGATATGAAATCATGCATAAGAGAGATCAGAAGAAACTCAAATAATATTCATAGGTAATCTGATCATAAATCCACAATTCATCGGATCTCAACAAACACACCGCAAAAGAAGATTACATCGGATAGATCTCCCTGAAGATCATGGAGAACTTTGTATTGAAGATCCAAGAGAGAGAAGAAGCCATCTAGTTACTAGCTATGGACCCGTAGGTCTATGGTGAACTACTCACGCATCATCAGAGAGGTCATGGTGTTGATGAAGAATCCCTCCGTGTCCGAATCCCCCTCCGGCAGGGCACCGTAACGTGCCCCAGATGGGATCTTGCGGAGACAGAAGATTGCGGCGGTGGAAAAGTACTTTCGATGATCTCCTGATTTTTTTGGGATTTTTAGGGAATTTATAGGCGCAACCCCTAGGTTAGGGGACGCTCATGGGGCCCACAAGCCTCGATGGCGCGGCCTCACCCCTGGCCGCAGGGTGGGGGCTTGTGGGGCCCCTGGGGCTCCCCTTCCTTGGCTCCCAAGCTCCCTGATCTTCTTCTGTTCCAGAAAAAATCTTTTCGGGGATTTTCTTCCGTTTGGACTCCATTTCAAAATCTCCTCTTAAAGGGGTCAAAAACATGGAAAAAACAGGAACTGGCACTTGGCACTGAGTTAATAAGTTAGTCCCAAAATATATAAAAGGCATGCAAAACATCCAAAGTTTGACAAGATAATAGCATGAAACCATCAAAAATTATATATACGTTGGAGACGTATCAGTAAGCAAAAATAATTGAAAGGACTAAATAGCACAACACAAGGATCTGAAATATCTACCTCGGGAGGAACATGAGGCTCTTCTTTAGGTTTCTCATAAGTGTTAGTTAGCTCCTCATTGTATAAGTTCCGATAGATGTATTTTCTTAATTTTATTTCAAGGTCATAACCCAACCCAATTTTTGTTATAGCAAATTGATCATTGTGTTCAGAAAATTATCAGCTAAGACATGAAGTGGAACCATATTTCTAAGATTCTCATCATAAGCAACATAGTTCATGGATCTTAGTTTTCTTATTTCTTGCATCTCATAGAGAATCCCCTCTATGGGTGGGCATTCACCATTATCTTTATAATGAGAAAACATATCTCTAGCCTCCAGCATGATATTACTAAATTCTTTACAAAGAAATATAGTAGCTAGACGTTTGGTGGAAGCCTCGTGGATATTAGAGAACACTAAAAACAACCATTGTATGAAAGGATGCATGTGCACAAATTGTCTTTCCAATTGTATTATAAGCAAATATATAGCATCCACATAACTTGTAGGTTTAGCAACAATAGATCCTACTATCAATGGTAATGACCCCACACGAGTGAAAAAAATCTTGAATCACGCTCGTTCCAATAATATTACCACTACCTATGCGGAGTTTCTTAGTTTGCATAATAGGTTCTACCTTAGAAGGATCACCATGCGCAAGATTGTCAAGTTTTTCATTAGCAACTTCATCAAAAACTATTTTAGCATTCTCATCACAAGGTGAAGTTGGAAAATCAAGGGCTTCCGCGCTAGAGGTGGAGGCATCACTAATTCAAACTCACACATGATAGCAACTTTCAAGCAAATGTGACAAGCTAAGCAAGCAAAGGAGTAACAAGCAAAGATAAATATTTTTGTTTTTTTAATCAAGAAAAATATAATAGCAAATAAAAAGAATAACAAGTGAATGTTAATTTGTGTGAAGTTACTTGATAGTTGTTGATGATATTCCCCGACGATGATGCCGGAAATCCTTCCTAATGCTTGTGATCTGCATTGAGTTTTCCATGAAGAGGAACGGGTTATCGCAGCACAATGCAGGTAAGTATTCCCTTGATTAAGAAACCAAGGTTTATAGAACCAATAGGAATATCAATCCTCAACGTCTTCAGCGGTTGCACACAAAAGAGCAAACAACTTGCACCCAACGCGGGCAAGAGGGTTGTTGATACGTCTCCTACGTATCTATAATTTTTTATTGTTTCATGCTGATATATTTTTTTGACCGAATATTGTAGCCCCCCCCCACACACACACGGCCTTTTGCATTTTATTAGAGAAAGAAAAAGGGGTACAAAATATTTACAAGGTTACCTCGGTAACCAAAGTAGCAAGAAAGAAAAGGGCCCTAGCTACCTAGCCTATGGGGGAGCGGAAAGGAATCAGGGTGGTAAGTATGAAACCCACCTTACAAGATCATCCTTTAACCTAGGCTTAATTTTGTGAGTCGGGAATGTAATGTCAGTTACAAAACCTAATTTCCAGACGTCAAACCTAGGAGTAACATTCCTGAATATTTTTGTATTTCTGACTATCCGGATATTATAGCAGGAAGTGAAAACGACCTCAGAGAAAAAAGGTTTCCCAAACTCTTTCTTAGCATTTGAGGTTGCAGTTACCATATCAGTTTTTGTTCCCCAATTTACTTGCACATAATTTCAAACCATTTGACTGAACAAACAGGAAAAGAATAGGTGATCTCTATCTTCCCTGGTATGAGTATGACATAGTTTGCAATATTATCATTCTAGAATACTTTTGGGGTATTTATTTACCATTTTATATTATTTTTGAGAAGTAACCTATTGACCCAGTGCTAGTTGTTGTTTTCTGCGTGTTTTTCACTTTTCAGGTTTTCCACACCAAACTAAGTCCAATTGCACTAAAAAAATTGGTGATTATTTCTGGACTAAAAGAACACCAACGAGCATGTGAATAAGGATGGAGGATTCACGAGGGGACCACAAGCCAACAAGGCACAACCTAGGGGGCTCTATGATGCCTTGTGCCTCCCTCGTGGCCCTCACGACTCCGTTCTTTGGCTTATAAATTCTCATCTACCCTAAAAACATGAGGGGGAGTCCCGAAACACGTAAGTCTCTGTTTCGGCGGGAGGCCATCTGGAGCTCCGTTCCAGCACCGTGTCGTAGGGGATCGATCACGGAGGGCCTCTTCATCAACCTTGTTGCCATCACAATGATGTGTGAGTAGTTCACCACAGACCTACGGGTCCATGGCCAGTACCTAGATGGCAATATCTCTCTCTTTGATCTTCAATACAATGATCATCGCATCTTTGCTTTGATCCATATGTAATTCCTTTTGTGTAGTGCGATTGTTAGGATCCGATGAATTGTGGGTTTATGTTAAGATTATTCATGATAAATATTTGAGTCTCCTCTGAATACTTATATGATTCTTATGTGCTTGATTATTATAGCTTTGTAATTCTCTCCGATCTATCGAAATAGTTTATCCAACTAGATTGATATTTCTTCGGTGAGAGAGGTGTGTTGTGGTAGGTTCAACCTGGCAAATTTCTATATCCCAGTGATAGAAGGAGACAAGATGCATATATTTGTTTCTCCTACTAAGGATAAAACGATGGGGTTTATTCATTTCACTTGAGTTTACTTTGTCTACAACATGTCATTGTTCATGCATTACTCTGTTTTACTGAATACTCTAGATGCATGCTAGATAGTGGTCAATGAGTGGAGTAATAGTAATAGGTGTAGGCAGGAGCACTACTGGAATTCAGAAATTTGTCGTCTGCCTTTCCTTTGCCGTCTGCTGACACATGGCAAAGAGCTTCTTTGTCATAAGCTGGCGCAAAGCAGACGGCAAAGAGAACACCTAAGGCAAAAAAAATTCTTTGCCGTCAGCCTTCCCTATGTCGTCGGCCAGCGGACGGCAAAGGAACCACACGCGGACGGAAAAGGGGTGGCAGACGGCAAAAGGGGTGCCACCGTACACCCCCTGCCACCCCATAACGGGCGCTCCCTTTGCCGTCTGCCCTCCTTCTCTTTACCGTTGGGGAGCGGACGGCAAAGCGAGCCCCCCCCCCTAACGGTCGTCTCCCTCTCTCTCTCATCCGCTCCGACAGTCTCCTCCGCTCCGACAATTTCTCTCAGTCGCTCGTCCCCCGCCCGCCGGCCGCCTCCACTCCCGCCGGCCGCCTCCTCCCCCGCCCCCTCCTCCCCTCCCGAGGCACCCCTCCTCCCCGCCCGTCGGTCGCCTCCCCTCCCGCCCCCTCCTCCCTGCGGCCTCCTCCCCGCGCACTCCTCCCCGCGCCCGCACGCGGCACCCCTCCTCCCCGCCCGTCGGCCGCCTCTGCTCCCGCCTGTCGGCCGCCTCCCTCCCCCCCCCGCCGGCCGCCTCCCCTCCCGCCCCCTCCTCCCCGCACCCTCCTCCCCACACCCTCCTCCCCGCCTGCCGGCCGCCTCCCCTCCTGCATGTCGGCCGCCTCCCCTCCCGCCCGCCCGCCGCCTCCCCTCCCGCCCCTCCTAACCGGCTAGGTGAGTTTTTTATTTAATTAGATTTAGTTAGTTGATTTAGTTATTTGATTTAGTGGTAGTTGATTTAGTTAGTTGTTTTAATTAGATTTAGTTATTTGATTTGAATAGTTGGTTTAGTTAAATAGTAGGTTTAGTTAGTTATTTGATTTGTTAATTTAGAGATAGATTCTATTTTGTTAATTAGTGGTAGATTCTTTTTTAGTTAATGATTGGTAGATTTTATTTTTTTATTTTTTTGCTGTTTAGTGCTATATAGGTTTAGCGATAGGTTTAGTGATAGGTTTAGATTCTATATAGTCATAATTGAAATAAGTAGAAAAAAGATGAAGAATAAAAGAAGAATGAGTAGATAAGGGAAGAAGAATAAGAAGAAGAGGAGGAGGGGGAGGAGGATAAAAAGAAGAAGAAGAAAAAGAGGAGAGAGGAGAAGAATAAAGAAGACGAAAAAGGAAAAGAAGGAAGAAGAAGAAGAGGGAAATGGAAAAGAAGGAAGAAGAAGAAGAAGAAGAAGAAGAAAAGGAAGGAAGGAAGAAGAAGAAGAAGAAAAGGAAGAGGAGGAAAAAAAAGAAGATGAAGAAGAAGAAAATGACACCCTGACACCTCGACACCCCGACACAATGCCCGAAACCCCGACACGACATCCTGACGACACCCTGGTAGAATACGCCGCCCCCGACGCCACTGACCCCCAACCCCCGACCTCCGACACCTCTTGGGCCTCTTGTTGACCAAAAAGTCCCCCGACCACCGACCCCTGACGCCACTGACCCTGGACCCCCGACGACACTGACCCCTGACCACCGACGCCACTAACCCCCGAACCCTGATGCCACCGACACCCGACACCACTGACTCCAGACGGCACTGAGTCCCGATGCCACTAACCCCCGACCTCCGACAACTCTTCTGCCTCCGGTTGAACGAGAAGGTGCTTTTCGGCCTTCCACAAACCGACGGGGTCATAGTTTTGTAAATTATGAGTTAGGTCACATATTTTCCGATTATGTTAACTATAAAAACATCATAATTGTGTTGATCGTGTGAATTTCATTGTGCAGTTGTTCGACGACCTCCACGTGCGTTGGACAAATGACTTCTCCTCCTACCCCCTTAATTTGCTCTGTCCCGGTCTTCGTGCCGATGAAACTTGCTAGCTATAGGTTTCTTCAATCATGAGTATGCGTGACCAGTATGTGTCTCCCGTTCGAAAGGGCGACATCTATAAATATGCATTTCTTTGCATATTTATAACCGCCATCCTTTCAAAATTGTCCAAGATTATCCATGGAGAGCCCGAGTATGTGTAGATTGGGTTTGTTTTCCCGTATGCTGTGCTCCGGATCCGATGCGGAATTTCGTCAGTGCCTCCCCTGTTGTTCTCGGGGTACACATCCTCTCTGCTTATTTCCGAGACGTGTATCAGGAGAACGGCGGGGAGGTGCTGCCGAAATTCTGCGTCGCATCTGGAGCAGAGCATGGGAAAACAAACCCAATGTACACATACTTGGGTGGGATTAGGACCTATCTTTACCTATTAGCGTGTAGGTTGCATGGACGTAATAAAACTGACAAACTTGATTAGCGTATGAATATAGATGATGAATTATATGTTTATTTCTTGTGCCCCCATAGGTAGCTAGGCAACATGAGTGATCGTGCTTGGATGTAAACTGGTCACCCTTGTCAGAAAGACATGACCCATGAACGGTTAACAAAAACCAGGTGGTTTGTGAGAGCCGCATTTGCAAATGGCCAGCAAAAAACATGGTGCCCCTGTCCCAACTACGACAACTGGAAAAAGCAGACAGAGTTTGAAATGGGTAAACACCTGCAGAAGTGGGGTTTTACGCCTAATTATACGGTGTGGACTTTTCATGGTGAGTCTGACCAACGTGCCAGAGCTGAGGTGATTCGTCGTCGCACCGACGAGCATGGTACCGAGGTTGAAGACATGGTGCAAGACTTTGATGATGCTCGGGATTGGGACGATGAGATGGAGGAATCTGCAAAGGCCTTCTATGAAATGTTGGAGTCTTCAAAACGTCCTCTCCACGAGCAGACTGAGCTTTGTCAGTTGGATGCCATCGCGCAAGTAATGGCTCTGAAGGCCCAATTCAACCTAGGCAGAGAATGCTACGACGCGATGATGATGACATTTGGACGCTTTCTACCCAAAGGCCATGTACTGCGTGCAAACCTGTACCAGTCAGAGAAAATCCTCCGTGTACTTAAGATGCCATATGAGAAGATACATGCCTGTGAGAATGGATGTGCCTTATTTAGGCTTGAGTATGCGGCCTTGAACTATTGCCCCATTTGCAATTCTTCTAGGTATATTGTGGTAGACAACGGCATGGGTGAGAAGAATCAGACCAAAATCCCCATTAGTGTTCTTCGGTATCTGCCAATCGTACCAAGACTTCAACATCTTTTCATGGTCGAAGAGACGGCCAGACAGATGACATGGCACAAATTGGGCAAAAGAACCGAACTAGATGCGGATGGGAACAAGATGTTGGTACACACTTCAGATGGTTTTGCGTGGAGGCACTTCGATGCATTACATAAGGATAAATCGGAAGATCCAAGGAAACCTAGAGTTGCCATCAGCACAGATGGGTTCAATGTGTATGGTATGACGGCAACACAATAAATTTGTTGGCCTGTATTTGTCATTCCACTAAATTTGCCACCCGGAGAGATTATGAAAAGAAAGAACATTTTCCTGACGTTGATAATTCCAGGGCCCAACTATCCGGGGAAGAATATGAATGTGTACATGCATCCGCTTAAGGATGAGTTGCAAGAAGCCTGGGATAATGGGATCAAGACCTACGACGCGGCTACCCAAACAAATTTCAAAATGCATGTGTGGTACATGTACTCGACGCATGATTATCCGGCGTTTGCGCTATTCGCTGGCTGGTGTGTGCATGGAAGGTTCCCGTGCACCACATGCAAGGCAGCTCTTCAGTTCCGTTGGCTGCAGGCTGGTCGCAAGTATTCTTGCTTCGACGTGCATAGACAATTCCTGGATCCTGACATACGTTCAGAAAAGAGAAGAAGAATTTCATCAAAGGTAGAGTTGTCAAAAACATTGCACCAGCTGCGTTGACAGGCCAACAGACCCTTGATCAATTAACGCTCTCGAGCCTGATCCTTTGCGTCCAGGATACTTCAAAGGGTATAATACAGAACACGCCTGGACTCACAAGTCATGCTTATGGGATCTGCCTTACTTCAAAGACCTCCTTTGCCCACACAACATTGACGTGATGCACACTGAAAAGAATATTGTGGAGGCCATTTTTGGTACACTGTTTGGCATAGAGGGGAAGTCAAAAGATAATCTTAAGGCTAGAATCGACCTGGAGGCTCTATGTGATAGACCGTTGCAAAACTTGCGACAACGGAAAGGAAAGCAAAGCATAGCGATGCCAAAGGCATGGTTCAATCTTGAAAGGCCAGCTATGAGGGAAATGCTATTATGGGTGAAAATGCGGTTGATGTTCCCCGATGGGTATGCTACGAATCTAAAGAGGGGAGCGAGTCTTGAGAAATTGAAAATATTTTGGCTCAAGAGTCATGATTGGCACATATGGATTGAGCGGGTAATGCCGGTGATGTTGCGTGGCTTTATCCGTGAGGATGAATGGCTAGTACTGGCAGATCTGAGCTATTTCTTCCGTTCTCTTTGTGCGAAAGAACTATCGCCTGGCATGCTAGATGAAATGGAAGAGTTGGCGCCGGAGTTGATCTGCAAATTAGAAAAGATCTTTCCACCGGGCTTCTTTAATCCAATGCAACATTTGATTTTGCATCTCCCGACCGAGGCAAGAATGGGGGGCCCGTTCAAAATCTATGGTGCTACTCAACTGAGAGGATGCAAAAGACGCTTCAAGCTAAGTGTAAAAATAAACGTAGAATTGAAGCATCGATGGCCGAGGCATTCATTACTGAGGAGGCGGCAAACTTCGTGACAGCACACTACAAAGCCAAAAATCATCATTTGCATAACCCGAAGCCTCGGTACAATGATGGCGATCGAAAAAAAGTTTGATCCAACCTCAGCCTATTCAAAGGTAAGCTCGCAGCATCCGGTGCTTCGAAAGGGAAATCGTTGGATGTCGAAGAATGGCGGGCCATTTCATTGTATATCTTCACCAACCTAACAGAAGTGCGGCCGTACATCGAGTAAGTTCTCGGTAATTTATTGTTCCGCACCTTCTAAATTCTTTGAACTACTCTTATTCCCGGATATTTGATATAGTCGATACGTCGCCGAATTCTTGGATGGAGCGGTCATCGAAAAGGATTCCGTCGAAGAGTATGAGCTTCTCGCAAAGCATGGAGGCGACTATCACGGTTTCATCTCTTGGTTCAAACAAAGGGTAATTAATTACCATTAAGGGCACATTTGATTTTTTGGTCTAATTTGCGGCTAATGCATCCATTCTTTCGTATTAAACTTGTAGGCTGATGCAGAGTCTATGGACGCCGAGTTGAGACAAGTCGCTAATGGTTTTGACTATAAGGTCCCTTCATTTGACAAATACAACATCAACGGGTATCACTTTCGTACCTTTGGCAAAGAGCTATCTATGCCCGACCTAAAGACTACAAATTGTTATGTCTCTGCTATCGGCGAAGGAGACATCGAGTATTATGGAAGAGTTGAAGCAATTTATGAACTTCTATTCTATGGTGAAAACCCAACGACCGTCGTAGTCTTCAAATGTTATTGGTTTGAGCCGAGGGAGACTAGAAGGACTCATGAACATATAGGACTAGTCGAAATCAACGAAAACACCCACTTAGATGTTCCCGATGTCTATATTACGGATCAAAAGGCGACACAAGTTTTCTATCTACCGTGGGCCTACCAAACTGATCCAAATCTCAAAGGTTGGGATGTCGTTTAGGATGTGCCACCACATTTTAGACCACCTACCCTCAATGAAGTGGATTACGAACCTCACATTAACCCAGACACATATGAAGGAGAATTCTTCCAAGAAACACATATGTCCAAGAAACGTTTCAAGAACCGCTCTACTTCACCCCAGAACATTGAAGTAGACAGCGACAGTGAATCCGTCTTAACCCCTGAGCCCGAACAGGAAGAGCTGGAAGAAGAAGAGGTTACTGCTGCGGATGACCTGTCACTTCTTGACCGATTACATAATGGTGGCCTTCCACATGTTCTTCGTGATAGTGATGATGATCATGCATTTATTGACCCCGAAGCATATATAGACGAGCACGATTGTTATTATTTCATGTCAGGTATTCAACTATTATACTATATACAAATTTTGAGTTCATGTTAGGTATTCAGTTTTTATTAGTCATGTTGGTATTTATGACGATGATACACTTAAATTATATACATTTTATTACTCCTGTTGGTATTTATGTTGTACTAATTTCATTTACTCTTTGTCATGACAGGTGTTGAAAGATTGTGGGAAAGGGTCAAAAGCACTCCGCGGCTCCTTCTTCGTCGGCGGGTGATGGGATGGGTACTTCCATTCCTACCTCGCCTCTTCGGAGAGTGTTGCTCTCTACTATGCAAGGAGCGCCCCCCGTGAGAGGAGGTCGACCCCCCGCGAAGCCGAGAGGTACTAAAGGTACACGTTGTATTCATGTTGGTATTTATGTTGTACTCATGTTGTATGCATATTGGTATTTATATACATTTTATTACTCATGTTGGTATTTATGTTGTACTAAAGGTACACGTGACCGCGGGAGAGGTAGGGCGGTGGCTGCCACGCCTTCTGAGGTGGCGGCTACATGGTCTCCGCCACCACCCCAAGCTGATTCGCCTAAGCACATGACTTCTAGGGTGGATTCGTCTGAGGTGGAGGCTACACGGTCTCCAGTTCACGAGCCTCGGGTCGACGAGCCTTCGACCCATGAGACTCCGGAGCAAAGCAGGGATGAGGGTACGTCCCAAGAGACCCAGTGGGATACTGGTAGCGACGAGGAGCTGGGTGAGGGGGCTACCGTCTACCAGCGTGGTAGTTCGGGGCTCCCGCTCGTGCCAGCGACCCCCGAGAAGAGGTGGTCGATTAGGCCAAATGGGGACAAGTAAGTCAATTTACTCTTATTTAACCTTTTGCCTTCACATTTTCTCAAATATCTAATGTTTTGGCTTTAATTTGTCATACTGTAGGGGTTGGATTGTTGCCAAGGGTGTCCGCAAGCCCAACAGCGTCCTTGGTGTTCTTTGCCGTAAAAACTTCCCAGGGTTTGTTACGTTGCCCGGTCGGGAGCAAGAGCTAGGAATGACCTGGGAGCACTACTTGGGTGCCCCGGCCCCGCCGGAGGTGGAGATCAGTGGTGTTTTTTGCGACACGAGGGCGGACATGGTGATCCGAAAGTTCTGGGTAATTTCTCCTTCACACAATTATAAATCAACCATAGCTATTTATTGTACTAATCGGTGTTGTCTCGTTTGCAGACCTACTACAGGTGTGAGGAGGGATAGGAGGAGGACGCGACAAAGGTTATCGAAACCGAATGTCGCCGCCTACTTCAAAACTTTCGGCACGAGGCTCGGGTGCAGGCTGTTCGAGACTACTATGCAACGCGGCGTATTAGGATTGACAAGGCGAAGTGTCGTGATGCTAAGATGGAGAAGGAGCATTACATGAAGGTAAGTACATATTATTAAGGCTTTGTAGTTAGTTTCCTTGATTTGGTTCTTACGCGCTCAAATTTCTCTTTATTAACTTAGGTGCCCCCGAGATGGTGTGTGGATAAGATGGATTGTTGGGAGGCCTTGGTGGATCAGTGGTGCTCCGAAACGTGGGAGGCCAGCCACAACAACGCCAAGGAGAGGCGTGGCAAAATGGTTGGTGTGCCACACCATCAAGGGAGCGTCAACTTAATCCAATTTGGCGAGAACTGGGTATGTGGTTTGCTTCATGCCTCATGCAATTCATTCTTAATGCTATCTTGAGCCCTTTACTAATACAACTTTCCTCTCTCTCTCTTTTAGGCGCGTCACAATAAGACGGAGGCGCCACAGATGTACGACCTGTATGCGATGGCACATACTGCCTCATACAAGAAGGTCAAGGCATTCTCTGAGTCTGACCTTGAGCATCCAGAAAACTTCACCAACATCTCCTCCCACCACAAGCTCGTGAAGTACAGAGATCACGGGAAGGCGAGGAAAGGGGAGGACTTTAACCCGAGCGAGGGGCCTATTGATCCAGAGCTGGTGATGATAGCTGGCAACGGGAGGCCCCATGGCTCGATCGCCATTGGAGACGGCCTTATACATTGTCCTAGCACTCTTCGGCAGATAAAGGCACGTCAAACGAGCTCTTGTCCGGAGATAACACGTCGTCCACGGCCAGTCGAGCTCGCCATCGAGGTTAGTTTAATGGACTCAACTATCTTTCCGCATTATGTTGTGCGTTGGAACCAATATGATTACATTGCTAACAATGAGTTGTGTTGCAGGCTACTGTTCAGAAAGAGAGAGAGGCAATGAAGGCGGCTATTGCGGAGAAGGATAAGGAAATTAGGGAGCTGGAGGAGAGGACGACTGCATTGGTGGAGGCGGAGAGGGCACGGAATGATGCGTCTAACAGGGACATATACGAGCTCTTCGTGGTAAGTTTCTTCTTCATGTTATTTCAAATCTTGCATTTGAATGTCCATTTCATTAATAAATAAAAAGTTTCACTTGTCAAAACCAAATGTACAGTCTATGTGCGAGAAGAGCGGCCAAGTCCCTCCGCCGATGCCAGTCATTGACGTGGCGGGGACGATGAGTTTCATTTCAGTGCAGTGATCTTAAGAGTGTCCTCATGCTAACTACACATTACAAACGATGTTTGGTGCAGAATATCTCCCGAAACGCATCGCACGACCCTTCTACAGTCGAGTCTTCTCCAGGGCAGCCTTCTCCAGGTGAAACAAACCAGAGCCGTCGTGCTTCACCGCTGTGATGACAATAATGGTATGTTATTTCTAGTGTTTTAATAAAAAAAATAGCTAGACTTCCATCTAAATGACATAATTAGCTTAGTTAGCTCCAAGAAAGGCTAAATTGGCTAATTATCCTATGAAATGACATAATTAGCTTAGTTAGCTCCAAAATGACCTATTTAATAAAAAATGACCTATAGTTAGCTAAGTTCTCTCCTAAATGACATAATAAGGCTTACGTAGCTGCAAGATGACCTATTCCCCCTAACTTAGGTATTAAATGGCCTATAATTAGCCTAGCTAGATCCAAAATGGCTTAATAAGCATAGTTTGCTCCAGAATGACCTATTTTACCCAAGTTAGCTCCGAAACGACGTATAGTTAGCTAGGGTTCCACCTAGATGACATAATTAGCTTAGTTAGCTCCTAAATAGTCTATTTAATAAAACATGACCTATACTTAGCTAATTATCCTCGAAATGACATAACTAGCTCCAAAAAGGCATTCTAAGCAAATTTAGCCCGAAGAAGGGGACAAGAGGAGAAGAAAGAGGAAAAATGAAAGGAAGGAAGAAGAAGAAGATAAGAAGAAGAAGGAGAAGGACGAGGATAAGAAGAAGGATAAGAAGAAGGAGAAGAAGGAGCTCCTCCTTCTCCTTATTCTTCCTCCTTCTCCTTCTCCTTCTCCTTCTTCTTTTCTTCTTCTTCTCCACTTCCTTCTCCTCCTCCTCCTCCTCCTCCTTCTTTTACTTCTTCTTCTCTTTCTCTTCTTCTACGTAGCTTAGACTCATCCAAGAAAGGCTAAATTGGCTAATTATCCTACGAAATGACATAATTAGCTTAGTTAGCTCCAAAATGACCTATTTAATAAAAACATGACCTATAGTTAGCTAAGTTCTCTCCTAAATGACATAATAAGGCTTACGTAGCTGCAAGATGACCTATTCCCCCTAACTTAGGTATTAAATGGCCTATAATTAGCCTAGCTAGATCCAAAATGGCTAAATAAGCATAGTTTGCTCCGGAATGACCTATTTTACCCAAGTTAGCTCCGGAACGACCTATAGTTAGCTAGGGTTCCACCTAGATGACATAATTATCTTAGTTAGCTCCTAAATGGTCTATTAAATAAAACATGACCTATACTTAGCTAAGTATCCTCGAAATGACATAATTAGATCCAAAAAGGCATTATAAGCCAATTTAGCCCGAAGAAGGGGACAAGAGGAGAAGAAAGAGGAAAAATTAAAGGAAGGAAGAAGAAGAAGAAGAGAAGAAGAAGAAGTAGAAAGAGGAGGATAAGAAGAAGGAGAAGAAGGAGGAGGAGAAGGAAGAGGAGAAGGAGGAGCTCCTCCTTCTCCTTCTTCTTCCTCCTTCTTCCTCCTTCTCCTTCTCCTTCTTCTTTTTTTCTTCTTCTCCTCTTCCTTCTCCTCCTCCAACTCCTCCTCCTCCTCCTTCTTTTACTTCTTCTTATCTTTCTCTTCTTCTATGTAGCTTAGACTCATCCAAGAAAGTCTAAATTAGCTAAGTATCCTACGAAATGACATAATTAGCTTAGTTAGCTCCAAAATGACCTATTTCATAAAAAATGACCTATATTTAGCTAAGTTCTCTCCTAAATGACATAATAAGGCTTACGTAGCTGCAAGATGACCTATTCCCCCTAACTTATGTATTAAATGGCCTATAATTAGCCTAGCTAGATCCAAAATGGCTTAATAAGCATAGTTTGCTCCGGAATGACCTATTTTACCCAAGTAAGCTCCGGAACGACCTATAGTTAGCTAGGGTTCCACCTAGATGACATAATTAGCTTAGTTAGCTCCTAAATGGTCTATTTAATAAAACATGACCTATACTTAGCTAATTATCCTCGAAATGACATAATTAGCTCCAAAAAGGCATTCTAAGCCAATTTAGCCTGAAGAAGGGGACAAGAGGAGAAGAAAGAGGAAAAATGAAAGGAAGGAAGAACAAGAAGAAGAGAAGAAGAACAAGGATAAGGAGGAGGATAATCAGAAGGAGAAGAAGGAGGAGAAGAAGGAGAAGGAGCTCCTCCTTCTCCTTCTTCTTCCTCCTTCTTCCTCCTTCTCCTTCTCCTTCTTATTTTCTTCTTCTTCTCCACTTCCTTCTCCTCCTCCTCCTCCTCCTTCTTCTTTTACTTCTTCTTCTCTTTCTCTTCTTCTACGTAGCTTAGACTCATCCAAGAAAGGCTAAATTGGCTAATTATCCTATGAAATGACATAATTAGCTTAGTTAGCTCCAAAATGACCTATTTAATAAAAAATGACCTATAGTTAGCTAAGTTCTCTCCTAAATGACATAATAAGGCTTACGTAGCTGCAAGATGACCTATTCCCCCTAACTTAGGTATTAAATGGCCTATAATTAGCCTAGCTAGACCCAAAATGGCTTAATAAGCATAGTTTGCTCCGGAATGACCTATTTTACCCAAGTTAGCTCCGGAACGACCTATAGTTAGCTAGGGTTCCACCTAGATGACATAAATAGCTTAGTTAGCTCCTAAATGGTCTATTAAATAAAACATGACCTATACTTAGCTAATTATCCTCAAAATGACATAATTAGCGCCAAAAAGGCATTCTAAGCCAATTTAGCCCGAAGAAGGGGACAAGAGGAGAGAAAGAGGAAAAATGAAACGAAGGAAGAAGAAGAAGAGAAGAAGAAGAAGGAGAAGGAGGAGGATAAGAAGAAGGAGAAGAAGGAGAAGGAGCTCCTCCTTCTCCTTCTTCTTCCTCCTTCTTCCTCCTTCTCGTTCTCCTTCTTCTTTTCTTCTTCTTCTCCTCATCTTTCTCCTCCTCCTCCTCCTCCTCCTCCATCTTTTATTTCTTCTTCTCTTTCTGTTCTTCTACGTAGCTTAGACTCATCCAAGAAAGGCTAAATTGGCTAATTATCCTACGAAATGACATAATTAGCTTAGTTAGCTCCAAAATGACCTATTTAATAAAAAATGACCTATAGTTAGCTAAGTTCTCTCCTAAATGACATAATAAGGCTTACGTAGCTGCAAGATGACCTATTCCCCCTAACTTAGGTATTATATGGCCTATAATTAGCCTAGCTAGATCCAAAATGGCTTAATAAGTATAGTTTGCTCCGGAATGACCTATTTTACCCAAGTTAGCTCCGGAACGACCTATAGTTAGCTAGGGTTCTACCTAGATGACATAATTAGCTTAGTTAGCTCCTAAATGGTATATTTAATAAAATATGACCTATACTTAGCTAATTATACTCGAAATGACATAATTAGCTCCAAAAAGGCATTCTTAGCCAATTTAGCCCAAAGAAGGGGACAAGAGGAGAAGAAAGAGGAAACATGAAAGGAGGGAAGAAGAAGAAGAGGAGAAGAAGAAGGAGGAGAAGAAGAAGGAGAAGAAGGAGAAGGAGCTCCTCCTTCTCCTTCTTCTTCCTCCTTCTTCCTCCTTCTCCTTCTCCTTCTTCTTTTCTTCTTCTTCTCCTCTTCCTTCTCCTCCTCCTCCTCCTCCTCCTCCTTCTTTTACTTCTTCTTCTCTTTCTCTTCTTCTACGTAGCTTAGACTCATCCAAGAAAGGCTATTGGCTAATTATCCTATGAAATGACATAATTAGCTTAGTTAGCTCCAAAATGACCTATTTAATAAAAAATGACCTATAGTTAGCTAAGTTCTCTCCTAAATGACATAATTAGGCTTACGTAGCTGCAAGATGACCTATTCCCCCTAACTTAGGTATTAAATGGCCTATAATTACCCTAGCTAGATCCAAAATGGCTTAATAAGCAAAGTTTGCTCCGGAATGACCTATTTTACCCAAGTTAGCTCCGAAACAACCTATAGTTAGCTAGGGTTCCACCTAGATGACATAATTAGCTTAGTTAGCTCCTAAATGGTCTATTTAATAAAACATGACCTATACTTAGCTAATTATACTCGAAATGACATAATTAGCTCCAAAAAGGCATTCTTAGCCAATTTAGCCCAAAGAAGGGGACAAGAGGAGAAGAAAGAGGAAACATGAAAGGAGGGAAGAAGAAGAAGAGGAGAAGAAGAAGGAGGAGAAGAAGAAGGAGAAGAAGGAGAAGGAGCTCCTCCTTCTCCTTCTTCTTCCTCCTTCTTCCTCCTTCTCCTTCTCCTTCTTCTTTTCTTCTTCTTCTCCTCTTCCTTCTCCTCCTCCTCCTCCTCCTCCTCCTTCTTTTACTTCTTCTTCTCTTTCTCTTCTTCTACGTAGCTTAGACTCATCCAAGAAAGGCTATTGGCTAATTATCCTATGAAATGACATAATTAGCTTAGTTAGCTCCAAAATGACCTATTTAATAAAAAATGACCTATAGTTAGCTAAGTTCTCTCCTAAATGACATAATTAGGCTTACGTAGCTGCAAGATGACCTATTCCCCCTAACTTAGGTATTAAATGGCCTATAATTACCCTAGCTAGATCCAAAATGGCTTAATAAGCAAAGTTTGCTCCGGAATGACCTATTTTACCCAAGTTAGCTCCGAAACAATCTATAGTTAGCTAGGGTTCCACCTAGATGACATAATTAGCTTAGTTAGCTCCTAAATGGTCTATTTAATAAAACATGACCTATACTTAGCTAATTATCCTCGAAATGACATAATTAGCTCCAAAAAGGCATTCTTAGCCAATTTAGCCCGAAGAAAGGGACAAGAGGACAAGAAAGAGCAAAAATGAAAGGAAGGAAGAAGAAGAACAGAAGAAGAAGAAGGAGAAGGAGGAGGATAAGAAGAAGGAGAAGAAGGAGGAGAAGAAGGAGAAGGAGCTCCTCCTTCTCCTTCTTCTTCCTCCTTCTTCCTCCTTCTCCTTCTCCTTCTTCTTTTCTTTTTCTTCTCCTCTTCCTTCTCCTTCTCCTCCTCCTCCTCCTCCTTCTTTTACTTCTTCTTCTCTTTCTCTTCTTCTACGTAGCTTAGACTCAACCAAGAAAGGCTAAATTGGCTAATTATCCTACGAAATGACATAATTAGCTTAGTTAGCTCCAAAATGACCTATTTAATAAAAAATGACCTATAGTTAGCTAAGTTCTCTCCTAAATGACATAATAAGGCTTACGTAGCTGCAAGATGACCTATTCCCCCTAACTTAGGTATTAAATGGCCTATAATTAGCCTAGCTAGATCCAAAATGGCTTAATAAGTATAGTTTGCTCCGGAATGACCTATTTTACCCAAGTTAGCGGAACGACCTATAGTTAGCTAGTGTTCTACCTAGATGACATAATTAGCTTAGTTAGCTCCTAAATTGTCTATTTAATAAAATATGACCTATACTTAGCTAATTATACTCGAAATGACATAATTATCTCCAACAAGGCATTCTTAGCCAATTTAGCCCAAAGAAGGGGACAAGAGGAGAAGAAAGAGGAAAAATGAAAGGAGGGAAGAAGAAGAAGAGGAGAAGAAGAAGAAGGAGAGGGAGGAGGATAAGAAGAAGGAGAATAAGAAGGAGAAGAAGGAGAAGGAGCTCCTCCTTCTCCTTCTTCTTCCTCCTTCTTCCTCCTTCTCCTTCTCCTTCTTCTTTTCTTCTTCTTCTCCTCTTCCTTCTCCTCCTCCTCCTCCTCCTCCTCCTCCTTCTTTTACTTCTTCTTCTCTTTCGCTTCTTCTACGTAGCTTAGACTCGTCCAAGAAAGGCTAAATTGGCTAATTATCCTACGAAATGACATAATTAGCTTAGTTAGCTCCAAAATGACCTATTTAATAAAAAATGACCTATAGTTAGCTAAGTTCTCTCCTAAATGACATAATAAGGCTTACGTAGCTGCAAGATGACCTATTCCCCCTAACTTAGGTATTAAATGGCCTATAATTAGCCTAGCTAGATCCAAAATGCCTTAATAAGCATAGTTTGCTCCGGAATGACCTATTTTACCCAAGTTAGCTCCGAAACGACCTATAGTTAGCTAGGTTTCCACCTAGATGACATAATTAGCTTAGTTAGCTCCTAAATGGTCTATTTAATAAAACATGACCTATAGTTAGCTAATTATCCTCGAAATGACATAATTAGCTCCAAAAAGGCATTCTTAGCCAATTTAGCCCGAAGAAGGGGACAAGAGGAGAAGAAAGAGGAAAATGAAAGGAAGGAAGAAGAAGAAGAACAGAAGAAGAAGAAGGAGAAGGAGGAGGATAAGAAGAAGGAGAATAAGGAGGAGAAGAAGGAGAAGGAGCTCCTCCTTCTCCTTCTTCTTCCTCCTTTTCCTCCTTCTCCTTCTCCTTCTTCTTTTCTTTTTCTTCTCCTCTTCCTTCTCCTCTCCTCCTTCTTTTACTTCTTCTTCTCTTTCTATTCTTCTACGTAGCTTAGACTCATCCAAGAAAGGCTAAATTGGCTAATTATCCTACGAAATGACATAATTAGCTTAGTTAGCTCCAAAATGACCTATTTAATAAAAAAATTACCTATGGTTAGCTAAGTTCTCTCCTAAATGACATAATAAGGCTTACGTAGCTGCAAGATGACCCCCTCTCTGTCCCCTCTTTGCCGTCTGCCCCCACATGGCAAAGGGGGTAGGCAGACGGCAAAGGGGGAATATGCCCCCTCTCTCTCCCCTCTTTGCCGTCTGCCCCCACATGGCAAAGGGGGGTGGGCAGACGGCAAAGGGGGGAATCAGCCCCCTCTCTCTCCCCTCTTTGTTGTGTGCCCCCGCATGGAAAAGGGGGGGATGGCAGACGTCAAAGAGAGGAGGCCTGTCGTTAACACTTAACGGGGCCGTTGCACTATGTGTCGTCCCATTTTGTTTGCCGTATGCCCCCTCATGGCAAAGATTCTTTGCCGTCCGCTTTACAAAATCAGACGGCAAAGAACCTCTTCATCGGATTTTTTTTACCGTCTAGTTTGCCGTCTGCTGACCGACGGCAAAGCCTTTGCCGTCCGTGGTTCCCCCCTTTGTCGTCTGCCATGGCAGGCGGCAAATTTCTGAATTTCAATAGTGGAGTCGGCCTATTTGTATATGGATGTGACGCCTATATACACATGATCATTGTCGTGAATATCGCATAACTATCCGCTTTTTTGTCAATTCCCAACAGTAATTTGTTTACCCATCACGGAAAATCCAACGCAGATCACAAGTATTAGTTGTCAATCCCCTTGATCTCGTTATTTGCAAGCAAAAGAGGTGTGTAGATAATTGTATATAGTTGTGACTTGCAAAATAAAATAAAATACAAATAATAATAGCAAGGAAATTATAAGTTTTCTAAATATATAAGTGAATAGACGAGGGGGCATAGTGTTCTCTAGTGGCATCTCTCGTGAAAGCAACATACGGTTGGTAAACAAATTACTGTTGGGCAATTGATAGAACAACGGATAGTTACACGATTTTCACGACAATGATCATGTATATATAGGCATCATGTCCATAAGAAAATAGGTCGACTCCTGCCTACACCTAGTACTATTACTCCACCCATCGATCACTATCGAGCATGCATGTAGAGTATTAAGTAAAACAGAGTAATGCTTGGGAACGATGAAATGATGTAGACAAAGTAAACTCAATCAATATGAATAAACCCCATTGTTTTATCCTTAGTTGTAGAAACTCAAAGACGCATCTTGTCCCCTTCTATCAGTGGATATAGAAATTCGCCAGTTTGAACCCACTACAACGCACATCCACCGGTGAAGAAAGATCAAACTACTTGTCCAAAGCAATTCAATAGATCGGACAGATTTACGAAGCTATGATGACCATGTAAATAAGAATCATAAAACTCACAGAAGGTTCAAATGTTTTTTATGAATAATATGAACATAAAACCACAATTCATCGGGTCCCAACAAATGCACCATACAAAAGAATTACATCAGATAGATCAAAGCGAAGATGCGATGATCATTGTATTGAAGATCAAGAGAGAGAGAGAGAGAGAGAGAGAGATCCATCTAGATACTAACTACGGACCAGTAGGCCTGTGGTGAACTACTCACACATCATCACGAGGCACCAAGGTTGATGAAGAGGCCCTCCATGATCGACCCCCCTACGGCAGAGTGCCGGAATGGAGCTCCATATGGGGTCGCCATGGAACAGAGACTTGCGGTGGCGAAAAAGTTTTCCGTGGATATATTTGTGTTTCTGAAATATTTGAGAATTTATAGGCCAGAGAACAAGGCAAGAGGGTCCACAGGGAGGCGACAAGGCATCAGGGCGCGACCACCCCCTCGCCGCACCTTGTTTCCTTGTGGGCTCTTCGTGTGGCTTCACGTCTCCTGCCGAAGCTTGCAAGTCTTGTTTTGGTCCAGAAAAAATCATAAAAAAGTTTCATGGCAATTGGACTTTGTTTGGTACTAAAAACACGAAAAAAAACATAGAAAACAAGAACTAGCACCGGGCACTGGGTTAAAAGGTTAGTGCTTAAAAATAATATAAATTGGTGCATTATGACCCAAAAAGTATCTTAAGACGATAATATAACAACGTGGAACAATCAAAAACTATAGATATGTTGGAGACGTATCAATGACAACTTACTTAAAGAATCTTACTCAATCCATAGGTAGGTATGGTGGACTCTCATGGCAAGAAACTTGGTTTAAGGGTTATGGATGCACAAGTAGTATCCCTACTTAGTGCGAATTTTTGGGCTAGCAAAGGATCTAAAGCAAGCACCACATGTTATAGGATCCATGACAATATAACTACTATGTGAATATAAGCAAACATAACCATTACATGTTCTTCCTTGTCCAACATCAACTACTTGATCAAGTTTGAAAATAATTAATCGAGGCTCACAATAATAGAAGATGTCCAAGTTAGTATATTTATATGTGAAATCTCTCTTCCTTCATTATTCTTTCATGAATTGTTCAAGTGACAAATGCTATGATTGCTAACTTCCAATAAATTTTATTGCTTATACTCTTAGTATGTGAAGTCACTAATCCCCATGGGACAAGCATATGAAGATTATATAATTTCACGTTTTATGGCATTCAACCCATTCAATATTTTCTCATAGAATATAAGAGAAGCACAAGAGTGATCATTAAAATACTCTCAACAAGATATAAGTGAAGTTCATAGAGTATTCTTCAATGAATATAGAGAGACCAATATTAAAGCTCAAAATATATAAGTGAAGCACACCAAGCATTCTATAAAGCCGTGCTTTAAAGATTTAAGCGAAGCGCATGAAGCATTATATAAATCAATCGAGGACTATCTCATACCAGCATGGTGCATAAAAATAAAATGGAATAATAAACACAAAATATGCTCCAAGAATAGCACAAGTGAATGCATAACAACTTATGATCATCATAGGCTAACCGATAATTGTTGACGAAGAGAGGTGGGATGCGTAGCATCCCCAAGCTTAGATGCTTGAGTCTTCTTGTAATATTTACTCGAGGGCCTTGGGAAAACTCACGCTTGAACTTTTGTATCTTGTCCAATCCTCTCATATCCCGGTTTCACTTAAGTCTCAAAAACTTTATGCACATAAAACTTGAAAAGAATTGGTGAGATAGGTTAGTAAATATGAGAATAAATCAACACTTCAACACATATGAGAATAAATCAACACTTCATGTACTACCAACACAAGTTGCATAATAAATTTCAAAAATTAGGTATTGTATACTCATTTTCACAATTTATATCTACCAATATAAGCTATGAAAACACTAACATAAGTACATAACAAAACTATGACAACAATGTGTCTAAACAAGACAATCTCTAGCAATAAATTCAAACATTATACCTCTGTAACTCGAAAAATAATGAAAATTTAGGACATGATATATAATTTGTATGAAAATACTTTGTAAATTTTTTAGAAACTTTTATGTTCCAGTAAAATATGATAATTCAAACACTACAACAAAAGTTTATGTTTTTACACAACACTCCTCACACACGCAATTCTAGAGTTCTAAAGACAATACTTGGAATTTTTTTATTGAAAAACAAGATTATAAATAAAATCAAGAAAATACTAAAAATATAAAATAACACTCCAAGCAACACATATACTATGTGACGAATAAAAATATAGCTCCAAGTAAGATATACCGATAGTGTTGAAGACAAAAAAGGGGATGTCATTCGAGGCATCCCCAAGCTTAGACGCTTGAGTCTTCCTTGTATATTACCTTGGGGACGTCTCGGGCATCCCCAAGATTGGGGTCTTGACACTCCTTATTCTCCTCATATCGGTATCTCACCCAAAACTTGAAAACTTCAATCGCACAAAACTTAACAGAAACCTCGTGGGATTTGTTAGTATAATAGGCAAATCATAAACTTTAGATAATGTTATAAATTGATTCGTATTTAATTATTGTATAAGTAATTGTATTCTAAATTCTCCATGGCTTATACCCCCCGATAAAATCCATAGAATCATCAAAACAAGCAAACTATGCAAGCAAAAATAGAATATGTCTAAAAGAGAACAGTTTGTAACGATCAGCACAAACACCATACTTATGTAACTCAAACAATTCTAAAAACTTAGGAGGACCTGGGTAATTTGTATATTAATGTTGTGAATAAAAATTAGGTCAAAAATACATTCCATCAAAATCACACAAATTCTAATTGACGTCAAAGTTTCTGTTTTTGCATTGTATCAATTCTACTTAACATCCAAATCAGCCCAAAGGCTTTACTTGGCATATTATTGAAATAAGAGACACAAAACATCTTTACTACAGTATATTAATCATGTAAACATGCAAAATAAAAAATAATAAGTGTTGGTTTGTCTCCCAACAAGCGCTTTTCTTTAAAGCCTTTTAGCTAGTCATGATAATTTCAATGATGCTCACTTGAGAATAGTAGATGAGACATGCAAACGAGCATCATAAATATTATGAAAAGCACATTATTTTTATGGTACAATGCTATACACATGGGTATAATTATTTTTATAAGAAAATTCCATGAAAAAATCTACATTTTCCCATGAGCATGAACACAAGTGTTCAAGGTTGACACTCACTTCCTCGATGCATAACTTTCAAATCGCCTCTCTTTTAAGAGGCAAGTAATTTTTTGTGTTTCTAATTTTTCAATTTTTTTGTTTGTTTCATGCACAACCAAAGAAAGAAAACAAGAAAACACAAACAAAAGAAAAACAAAATCTACTTAGTGATAAAAGCAAACAAGCATACACGAAAATATTAACCCCATGCTATTGCTCCCCGACAACGGCGCTAGAAACGAGCTTGATAATCCCCAAGTGCAAAGAATCATTGTAGAACTTTCCAAAGATGGAAGTGATAAGTATGCAGTGTCGAACCCACAAGGAGATAAAGGTAAGATAATATTCTTATGATCGGAGAGGCATGAGCTAACATACTTCCCGTACTTGGATCATATGAACTTATGATCGGATCTCTATCAAGCATCTGCAACTACAAGAAATCATTAAGGTAAACCCAACCATAACATTAAACATCAAGTCCCCTTTACTTCCATACGCAAACAACTCCATTACTCCAATGTAAGATTCTCTCACTCTAGCCACCCACTATAAGCGAATCATGAAAAAATTGCAAACCCTACAACGAGAATTCCCTTAGGTGTGCATGACACGAAGGGCACCATATGACAACACCAAAATAAAACATACACTCAAATCAATCAAGATCATCAATCAACCCAAAGGACAACATAAATCTACTCAAACATCATAGGTTGGCGACACATCATTGATTAATAATATGTGGAATGAAACACCATGTTCTAGTAGGGATTACATTGGAGTGCGGGAGAGTGGACCATCATAGATGGATGAGGGAAGGTGATGGAGAAGGTGATGTTGATGAAGACTATCACCACGGCGATGCACTAGTAGAAAAAGGACCTATTGTCCCGGTTCGTGAGGGCCACTTGTCCCAGTTTTTGAACCGGGACTAAAGTGTCACTACTAATGCCCTAAACCTTTAGTCCCGGTTCTTGCATAAACCGGGACAGATGTGCCTCCACGTGGCCGGTGCGGCGAGCTCAGACAGGAGGCCCTTTGGTCCCGGTTGGTGGCACCAACCGGGACCAATAGGCATCCACTCGTTAGCATCTCAGGTGCTGGCGTTTTTTTTTTGAAAGGGGGGAGGGTTTGGGGGTTTTGGGGGTTAATTTAGGTGTTTCATATATTGTGTTAGCATGCTAATTAATAGACAGAAGTGTCCTTTCTTATCTCCGTGCTTGGTCGACGCTACGTACTATACGTATAGAGAGGACTAGACACGCTAGCTAGTTAAGCAAATGAAGGAAACAGAAGATCGTCATGAACAGATGCATACAAAGAGAAGTGATATCGACCACCTCTCCTTCTCTGAGAGATTGGTCGAACAACAAGTTCTCGTATATCTATCCGACGCTACTGGCTACATATATACAATATAAGTATCTTTTACAATATAATCTCCTAATTAAAATTGAACCATGCACGGTCCACATAGTATTCTCCGTCTTTAGCGATCACGTGGTCAAGAAATGATGCCGCCAATTCCTCTTGAATTCCTCGCATACGACCTGGTGCTAGGAGTTCATCTCGCATCCCAAATATCTAATTTGAAGAAGGGGGTAAATACATATATATAAATAAATGAAACTGAACACAAATGATGGTAATAAAATAAAATTGTGAACATAATTATTTACGCACTTCATATTGTTTCTCGGAGTAGCCCCGCTCACAGGCCGTGTGGCGGATGGACTCGCAAATGTAGTATCCAAAGTAATTAGTCCCTTCTTCCTGCCACAACCACTTTACAAGAAATAGAGGTCAACCAACCTGATAATTAGCAAGCATGCTAAATAGTATTGATGAAACTAGCGCTTGAATCACTAGGAGATGCGTGGAACATATATGCTACTATAGTACTTACTTTTGGGTGTCTAAACTGCAGCTTCTTTGGCAGTCTCGGAGTTTTTGAGGTGAATTTACTCCAAACCCTGCCAGACAAAGAAAACAATTACTTGATATCAGGAAATGAACAAATTGAAGTTGCTGATATGGTGCGATAATGATAGATTTAACTTACTTCTGTAGAATTTCAGTCACGTCCGCGTACTTCTTGGGATCTTTTCGTCTCGAGTCTAAGACGGTTACTAGTCACCGCTCAAGCGTAATCTCTAGGAGAACATAGTGGAACCTACGCACGCATGCATAACTTATCAATTACATTACTATAACCTCGACTAATTAGGGAAACCAAATATGCACAAGACAGTAACACTCACTCGGAGTTGTAAGGGAAGAGTATTATAGCTTTGTTTTGATTTAATATAAACAATTGTAGCAGCTTGGCCTCGGTATCTTTGGCCTGAAATTTAACCATATATGCATCTATGAGATTTTTCTTAATGAACCCAATATCACCGATTTGTCTTTTCTTCAATTCGGCGATCTTCAATCTGCATAATATAGTGAGAATAATTAAAGATACATGCAATGAAAGAGCTGACCTATATATAGAGACTTAATGACAGAAGTAGTACTACTTACAGGTAGTAGCAATTGATCATTGACTTATCGAGGGCCTTTAGATTGAAAAACTCGAAGAACTCCTCAAATGGGACATTCAACAGATCAATT
The DNA here is from genome assembly GCF_904849725.1 of Hordeum vulgare subsp. vulgare. Classification (NCBI taxonomy): domain Eukaryota; kingdom Viridiplantae; phylum Streptophyta; class Magnoliopsida; order Poales; family Poaceae; genus Hordeum; species Hordeum vulgare. The sequence continues at coordinate 329,272,783 of NC_058520.1, read as the reverse complement.
CCAATGAGGTCATGCTCCTCTCTAGCTACGAGCGTCAAAATATTCCTCCCCTCAGACTCTCTGCAGGTTTTCATATACCAATCATGGAATCTTCGCATCATCGTTGTTAGAGATTTTTCATCTTTGACGAGAGGCTTCCCGTACACATATTTGTGTTCGTCCACCTCCAAGAAATCAAAATGTGCATCGTCGGGCAGGTAATCTCCAAGATCGTTATAACCGGGCACCATCCTGCCCGGATGATTCGCGACGATGCTAGACACCTGGAGCGGGGGCAACGATTGGTTCGCTTGTTCGCCGAGCTGGGCAACTTTTTTCCCAGCTCGTCGTTCTGCTAACCTTTGAGAACTGATAGTACTTCCCGACCGCTCCGTTTTGATAAATGACTTTGTAAGAATGCGCTCATAGTTGTCTTTCACCGGAGACTTTGGTGGTTTCGTCAGGGCAGCTAGAGTACGCTTCGCTTTTACCGGATCTATCTTCTCCTCCGGAGGTGGATTTTTCTTTGCTTTGACCCCTTCAAAGAAGTTGGTCACTTCGGCTTGCACGATCTTCGCGTTTTCCTCCTGGCTCCTCTCGTATGGTAACTTCTCTGGAGTCTTCAGAGAAGGACCGTACCTGTATTGCATGCCTCTCGCTGTACTACTAGACGCCGGAGCAGACGGAGCGGCTACGGCTGTCTTTCCTTTCTTACGAGGCGGAGGAGAAGGACGACGCGCCGGAGGAGCCGGAGCGGCGACAGGTCTCTTCCTCCCTTGTTGATGAGGCAGAGAAGGAGGAGGCAGCTGGCTGCTCGGGCGCGCCTGCGCAGGCGGAGAAGGAGGCGGAGAGCCGCCACGCACCGGAGAAGGAGGCTGAGTGCCCTGATCACTTGCTGGAGGAGGCGGAGGAGGAGGCGGAGTGCCGCGACTCCCCGGAGGAGGAGGCGTCCAGTTCGAAAGGTTGATGAGCTCCTTCCGCCATAGGCATGGAGTCTTCCGAGAAGAACCAAGCCGAATCTCCCCTTCACCCCTAGGGTGGTCAAGCTCAAGGTCCTCAAATCCGTCTGTTATTTGATCCACCATCACCCTAGCATATCCTTCTGGAATCGGATAACCATGGTAGGTTGAGCCAGGTTCATTAGGTATAACAGAGCCAAGAGCCGCCTTGACTTTCAATGTCATCCATCGCGTCATAAGGTGGCAATGTTGAGACTCTGTGATAGCATCCACGGGGTAGCCCGTGAAGACAGGCTCTAGCTGCTGAGTCTGCTCGGTGGAAGCCACGCTGCTTCTCCGCTGAGATGGCGGGGAAGCTTCGGCAGGTCGTTTGCTGCGATCTGCTTCTCGTTCCTCTAGCCCTTGTACCCTTTCGTGCAGCGCCTGCAGTTGGTTATGCCCCACTTTCTTCCTCCTCTCCTGGGTTTTGTAACCCCCTGCGTCCGGAAACCCACGTTCCACGGAAGGGAGTGTGGTGTGCCTCGTGTCCGTCCAGGGTGCTCAGGATTCCCGAGGGCCATTGTGAGCTCGTCCTTCTCTCTGTCTGGAATGAACGTCCCTTCCTGTGCTGCGGCGATATAGTGTCGAAGCTTCGTGACGGGTATTCGCAGTTGCTCTTCCGTCCAAACGCACTTCTCCGATACAGGGTCCAAGGTTCCGCCAACCCTGAAGAACCAAGTCCGGCAACGGTCTGGCCATCTCAATGCCTCTGGTTCGACCCCTTTAGCAATCAGGTCATTCTCAGCCTTGTCCCACAAAGGTCGGGCTTTGAGGTAACCACCTGACCCCGTGCGATGGTGATGCTTCTTCTTCGCAGCATTTTTCTTGTTTGTCGCTGACATCTTCTTACTCTTTTCCGATGTCTTGTGGGCCACAAATGCGGGCCATTGATGTCTGATCTTCTCAAACCGGTCGGTGAATTCTGGTGTCTCTTCTTTGTCGACAAACGTTTTCAGCTCATTCTTCCACCTCCCGAATAGTTCTGCCATCTTCTTAAGAGCATGAGACTTGATCAATTCCTCTTTAACTGGCTTCTCTGGATCCTCCTCTGGCGGTAGGGTGAAATTTGCCTTAAGCGTTGTCCAAAGATCTTCTTTCTGCATATCGGAGACATAAGACGTCGGCACCTCAGGGTCTTCCTTCTTTGGCTTTAACCATTGCTGGATACTGATCGGGATCTTGTCCCTAACAAGAACCCCGCACTGAGCACAAAATGCACCCCTTGTCCGGATGGGTTCCGGCTCTTGTAATCTTTTACCACAGATCTCTAATTCTTTCCAACTATGACGTAAGTATGAATTTCCGTCAGTCATATTCCTTCTTCAAGATCTATTCGAATTAATTCTCATATTTGGCTCAACCTTTCATTCTTCATTATTCCAGAGTGTCTCAGTTATTCTTGGTGGTGTTCTCCTCATCATTTTCAGCTTGGAGGACCGAAGGAGTGTTTCTCTCGAATCTTGTCCATTCTTTTGAAGTTTGTCATCTTGACCTCGTGCTATCTTATCAATTGTTCCCAATCATGATAATCTCTTTCTTGCTATCCGGTGCATTTCTGAATATATTTTATTCTTGATCCTCCGAAGGCCATCATTTCAGAAGATTTCTTCGTTCTCAAATTCTTCTCAATTGTTGTCTCTTCGTTCGTTTCTCAATTATTCTAGTGCCTTGTTCAGTTTTCTATTAGGCGGCTCAAGATCTCTTCATTCTCAAGGTGTTCTTCAAGATTCTTGTGGTAATATTTCTCATGTTCTTCTTCTTTCTTTCTTGTAAGAGCTAGTTTCTATTCTTTCTAACGGAGGCTTTGTGATGTTGCTCTCTTCAATCTATCATTTTGTCTTTTCTAGATCATATGGTTCCCTTGTGAATCTTCTCAAGATCTTTCCATTGTATCGAATTTTTGTTCCCTTTTCCTACCGAAGTGCTACCGAAATTTTATGTGAATTCTTGCTTTTGTCTCATATCATTCTTCAACCTCTTTGCAACCTTCAAGGATCATTGCTTTCACTCGTTTGTCAAAGGAGCAACTAAGTTTTACCTCTTGCTTCCTCATCCTCTTCCCCTTTCATTCTTAGTTCTTGGGTCGAGATCCTCTTGTACTGTAGGAGAGTTGTGACAGCCCGAGACCGAAGCTCCAGAAGATTCTCCTTTTATTCCGTTGCGGCCGTGTGAGTTTTTCTATTTGTCGGTTCATCATCGCATCATGCGCATCATCTGCATTTCATTGGCATTCCGTTGCCTCCAGTTTTCAAACTTGCATCCGTTATTAGTTGTCGGTTCTCTCCGCGTTCGTTTTTGACCGTTTTGAGACGGACCACACTCGCACGCACCCGCGACATCGTCAAATACTTGTTTTTAAAAGTGTGTATAAAATATTCTCTGATTGGGTTGGAACTTGGCGTGCTGTCTTATTTTAATATAGGTAGGCCGCGTGCCAATTTTTGTCGCAATCGGAGTCCGTCTGGTACTCGAACGGTCGACCGTAGCGGCACCGTCATCGATTTATCGGCGGACGGGTTTTCGATGTTTCAAAATTTCGTTGCCGGGTCGCCTGTTTTCCCTCTCACCTCTGCCTAGCCACTCTACACAGCCCACCTAGCCACTCCGCGACCGAAGCCATCCGACTACGATCCTGCAGTCGAAATCGGCCCTGAAAACCCTAAGCCTAGCCATTCCCTTCTAGAAATAGACACCCCACGTCCGAAAATGGCCTTCTCCCACCTTTGCCTCGAAATTCGTGCCCCACCAAACCCTAGCCGCCACCTGGTCGCCTCCCACCTCCCTCCAGGCCGAGCCGCCACTAGGGGCCCACCGAACCGAGATCTGGCCCGCCCGGGCCCGATCTGGGCCTGCACCAGCCGCGCTCACTCCTCCCGAACTCCACCAGAGACTCCGCAGCCCGTCGGTCGAGCTCGACCGGCCTCCCCGCGCTGGTGCGCCTCCGCAGCTGCTGCCCACCGGAGCTCCGACAAGTTTCTCCCCGCCTCGGTCCGCTTGTGCCATGTCAACCCAAGCTCCTCCACCGCCGGCCCCATTTGACATCATCTACGTGGAGAGCCCCGTGCTTCCTCGCACGTGCCGCATCGTCCGCGACCATCCGGCCGATCCCGCCCGCAGCCGGTCGCCTGAGCCGCTCTACCGGAGGCCTGCCGCCGATGTCGGCTCGATCGGATCTGGAGCGCGAGCTCCAGGCGGTCGAGCGTTGACCAGCTGGGCCGGCCTCGTGTCCACCAACCGCCTTGGGCCAGGCCGCCCTCGGCCCAGCGCGCCACCAGCCCAGGTCGCCCAGGCCGGCCTCCTCCCCGAGCCCATCATCACCCGGCCCGATGGCCTCAGTGAGTTGCCCCACGAACCCTCTATTAAGAGCCCGTGGCGCAATATAACTAAGCTGCGCATGCCTTGTTCCTGCCCAGTTATCAGATTCGGCCCATGGAGATTTTATTTTATTCGGCAATTTATTAATTTCAGGAATTATAGATTTTTTTCAACGGCCGTAGTTATCAAACCGTGCATCGGATCACAGCGAGTAATATATGTAAATTGTGTAGATTTTCGCGTAGAATATTATTTTGCCACTTGCATGCATGTTTGAAGTGGTTTGACCTGCCATTTGCCTAGATTTGCATGCTGTCCTAATATGTTAGATATTCCGTAGATATTTTTGTGCATGTTCGGATTGTTCAAATTCCATAGATAAAATGTTCATGTTGTTCGAGACCCTTTGCCATGTATTTTAGAGTAGTTGCTTGTATTTTTGCGTGTAGGTTCCATCATTAGTTTGCTATATCATGTTTGGGACATATTCTCGCATATATGTGTGGCGCTAGTTTATTTTTCGAACCCAACATATTATATATGTTTTCGGGGTAGAAAAATCCGTATAATTTAACTGTGCAATTAGTTTTGTCTTTCGAGTAAGTTAGCATGCATGATATTTCTGCCATGTTGCCCTCTTGTCTATTTTGTGGGATTTATTCCGTGCATGATATGAATTAGTTGTGAACTAGAGATATGCCCTTGGATATGTATGCTAGCCCCTGGTATTTTTGTTGCTTTAGAAATCCATGTTTAGGTGTTGTTTTCTTGTTCTCAACATGCTAGAAAATAGTGCTGATTTGGAGATGCTGAAATATTTCTAAGTCTGAAATCTGTTATTATTTTGTTGCTGTCTTGCCATGAGTTTTGCTAGTGATCTAAAGTTCCTTTGAGGTTGGTGCAATGGAGTTAGTTGTAGTCCTTAATATTCTCTAGCATGCTGTAAATTTTCATGCCATTTGGTGCCCCGAAGCATGTAGTTTTACTGCTATCAATATGCCTTCAGATCGAAAACTGCACTATCAACAGTGTTATTTTCACCAAGTCTGAAACTGTCCGTGAGCTGCCATTTTGTGAGTTCTTTTCCTAGTGATCCATGCTTCCATGCTAGATGTTATTAATAGGATGTTATATTGCATCTTGACTACTACTGTCTCATGCCTTGTTTGAGCAGTTTAGATTTATGTAGCTTGTTGTTTTGGGGTGTAGAAAATGCCATGTTGCTGTTTTTGGCAGATTATGACTATTTCTTGTGTAGCTAGTATTTCTTGAACCGTTGCTCCGTTTTGATCGTGTCCTACATGAAACTTGCTTAGAATCTCGTGTAGGTTCATATTATCTTGCTGTTTGTATGTTTTGGGATGCTTGTGACTGTCATTGCATACATATTGCATTCATGCCATCATATCTTGCCGTGATCATATCTTTTGAACCGTAGCTCCGTTGGAGATGTTCTCTATGTGTAAATTGATTGGAACGACGCGTAGAATCACGTGAACCTATTTATTTTGTTGCTTAACAAATATTAAAACTTGTTAGTTCAGATTTGGACAGAATTATAAATTAACGTATGGGGTCACTTCGGAGATGTTATATGTCATTTCCGACCTCATTTAAAATGCCTAGATAGGTAGTTTAATTACGCTTCACCTCTTTCCATGTTTAACCAACATTTAATATTGTCGTGTAAATAAACAAGAGTGAACTAAATAATTCATATGTGGAGTTTCGTCAATATGCAACTCGTTGCATATTGAGCTTCACTTAATGTGTAGTGTTTGATTGTGTGAATTGCCATGTCATACTTGCTTAATTGATACCATTCATGCATCATATGTGTTGTGCATCGTGTGGAGAATATCGTGTGTTGATTCCTATTTCCGGTTTTCTTCGTCTCGATAGAGTTCCACAAGCGTGTCAGAAAGTGAGGACCTGTTCGACTACATCGATTCGTGTGCTTCACGGAGTCGTTCTTCTTCCAAGCGGGTTCTCAGGCAAGATGACCATTTCCCCAGATACCATTACTATCATTGCCATGCTAGTTGTTTCATTTCTATTGCTATGTCCCATTGCCTACCACCTGTTAAATGTCAGCCTCTCAACATTGCCAATAAAACCTTCAACCTGTTCACAACCTAGCAAACCACTAACCGTGACTGTCTCTTTCGCGAGCTCCTTCTCCGATAGAGGACACGGTGGGGTTATGTTTGACGTAAGTAGGTGTTCAGCATCATTCGTTTGATCATCAGTAGTTCACGTCCGCTATGCGTAGATCACCCCCCTCTTATTCTTGTACTCGTAAGTTAGCCACCAAATAAATGCTTAGTCGCTTGCTGCAGCCCCACCACTTAACCATACCTCACCCATTAAGCTTTGCTAGTCTTGATACCTTTGGAAATGAGATTGCTGAGTCCCATGTGGCTCACAGATTACTACAAGACCAGTTGCAGGTACAGGTAAAGTGATATTAAGACGTGAGCGCAATGATTGTTCATTTGGAGTTTCTTCTTCTTCCTCTTCGTCGATCTAGGATGGGTTCGAGGCCGACAACCTGGGATAGCAAGGATGGATGTCGTTCTTTTCTCGTTTATTTTCGTTCGTCGTCGGACCCTACTCTTCTTCGTGATATTTATTTACTACACTGATGTGACTCTGATGTAGCTTGTGGCGAGTGTAAGCCAATTCCATATACTCTTCTCTTCAGTACATCTACTTGTAACGGTATCCATTCTTGCGAAACGACGAGATGCGCTTCTATACCTGTTGATGCCCTTGTGCCAAAATAAGGATAGGATCGCATCTTGGGTGTTACATCTTCGTACACGCCCTTGAGTTCGAATCTTTAGGGTTTTGTGGAGCCTGAAATCCCACACTTGGCGCGCCAGGTAGGGGGCGTGTCAAGGTTTCCTCCAAGTTCCGCCTTCACCAAGCTTCGCCGCTCCGATGGCTGACGCTCGTCGGGCTCGCGCTACCCGCGTCGCTCAGACGGCACCCGCAGGCCCATACCGGTCACCATTGCCCATAGTGAACGCCGCCACGGGCCCCGATGCTCAAGACCAACAAGGTGTCTCCCAAGATCCCATCTGGGGCACGTTCTGGTGCCCTGCCGGAGGGGGATTCGGATACAGAGGGCTTCTTCATCAACACCATGACCTCTCCGATGATGCGTGAGTAGTTCACCATAGACCTACGGGTCCATAGCCAGTAGCTAGATGGCTTCTTCTCTATCTTGGATCTTCAATACAAAGTTCTCCATGATCTTCATGGAGATCTATCCGATGTAATCTTCTTTTGCGGTGTGTTTGTCGAGATCCGATTAATTGTGGATTTATGATCAGATTATCTATGAATCTTATTTGAGTTTCTTCTCATTTCTCTTATGCATGATTTCATATCCTTGTACTTTTCTTAGAGTTGTGGGTTTTGTTTGGCCAACTAGATCTATGATTCTTGCAATGGGAGAAGTTCTTGGTTTTGGGTTCATACCGTGCGGTGACCTCACCCACTGACAAAAGGGGTAGCGAGGCACACATCGTGTTGTTGCCATCAAGGGTAAAAAGATGTGGTTTTCCTCATTGATTTGAGTTTATCCCTCTACATCATGTCATCTTGCTTAAGGCGTTACTCTGTTCGTCGTGAACTCAGTACACTAGATGCATGCTGGACAACGGTCGATGTGTGGAGTAATAATAGTAGATGCAGAAAGTATCGGTCTACTTGTCTCAGACGTGATGCCTATATGTATGATCATTGCCTTAGATATCGTCATGACTTTGCGTGATTCTATCAATTGCTCGACAATAATTCGTTCACCCACCGTTATATTTGCTATTTTGAGAGAAGCCTCTAGTGAACACTATGGCCCCTCGGTCTACTCCACACCATATTTTCAGCCTTACTCTTTTTCTTCGTCGCACTTTCCGCCTTCAGATCTCACTTTGCAATCAATCTTGAAGGGATTGACAACCCCTTTATAGCATTGGGTGCAAGCTCTTTTGTGTTTGCGCAGGTACTCTGGACTTGATGAGATTCTCCTACTGGATTGATACCTTGGTTCTCAAACTGAGGGAAATACTTACTGCTCATGTGCTCCATCACCCTTTCCTCTTCAAGGGAAAAACCAACGCAAGCAAGTCTCCGTCAACGTGTCAATTTCTGGCGCTGTTGTTTGAGAAGTAGCAGAAGGATTTATGGCGCCGTTGCCGGGGAGGATCAAGTCAAGAACTCATCCAAGTAAGTGTCTCAAACTCATCTCTTACAGTTACTTTTTTGCCTCTCGTTTTCCTCTCCCCCACTTCTGAAAAACAAAAAATTACAAAAATATTTGCCTTTTTCGTTCGCCCTTTTCTTTCGCTTTCCTTTCCTTTGCTTGTGTGCTATGTGCCCTCAATATGCTTGCATCTATGCTTGTTGAAAATCTAGTGATATGGATCATCACCCACTTGCTAATCTCTTTAAGAGATTCAATTATGTGGAACCAATTGCTAGTGAGTTTTGTGCACTAGACTATCTTTATGAAGTTTTGCTTGAGATGCGTGAATCTGAAAATTGTGATGAAGAAATTCATGAAGTGATTCACGAGGGCTCCTTGAATGAAAAGCATGATTGCAATGGTTTCACTATGAATTCTATTAGTGACAATCATGCTAAACATATGCAAAACCCTAAGCTTGGGGGTGCTAATTTTGCTATGTCCACTACTTGTTGCAATGATCATGATCGGGGCGATGATTTTTCTTATGATCTTGAAAATTTGTTTAAGCCTCATGATGAATATGATTTTTAGAATAATATTGAAAGTGGGTTTGGAGAAGTCATGACTTTAGTTGATGATAATCCCACTATTTTTAAAGAGCGTCAACTTTGCATGCATGTGGATCATGAAAAGAATATCCTTTGTGATAACTATATTGTTGAATTTGACTATGATCCCACATGTAATTGTTATGAGAGAGGAAAATATTGTGGTAGAAACTTTCATATCACTAAATCACCTCCCGTTATGTTGAGATTGACATTGTCTCTTTCTTCTTCCTTGCATCTGGCAACTATTTGTTGTCTTGACAACCTGTTTTCCTATAAAATGCCTATGCATAGGAAGTATGTTATACTTAGATGTGATTTTCACATGTTTCATGATGCTCTCGTTGTACTTCAATTCTTGTCTTTTATGTGAGCATCATTGAATTATCAATGCCTAGCTAAGGGCGTTAAACAATAGCGCTTGTTGGGAGGCAACCCAATGAATTTATCTTTTTATTTCAGTTTTGTTGCGTCCACACCATCATAATTCTGTTATGATTGTGTCTTTTGTGTTTGTTTTTGTGTTTGATCCAAGCAAAACCTTTATGACTAGTCTTGGTGATGGTTGTTTGATCCTGCTGGAAAAAGAAAGAAACTTTTCGCTCACGAGATGATTTTTCATTTTTATTCAGAAAGAGATTTTGAGTTGATTCTTTTTGATGCTAGTTGATATGCCTTTTCCCCAGGCATTCGTAATGTTTCGGAATTTTTTAGGTACCAGAAGTATACGAAGTATACAGATTGCTACAGACTGGTCTGTTTTTGACAGATTCTGTTTTTGTTGAGTTGGTTGCTTGTTTTGATGAAACTATGGATAGTATCGGGGGGTACTAGCCATGGAAAAGTGAGAGTACAGTAATCTAACACCAATATAAATAGGAATCAAGATTGCTACAGTATCTAAAGTGGTGGTAGTTTGTTTTCTTGTGTAATGTTATCACGAGTTTCTGGTTAAGTTTTGTGTTGTGAAGTTTTCAAGTTTTGGGTGATGTTCTAATGGACAAAGAGATAAGGAGTGGAAAGAGCTCAAGCTTGGGGATGCCCAAGGCATCCCAAGCCAAATTCGAGGACACCAAAAAGCCTAAGCTTGGGGATGCCCCGAGAAAGCATCCCCTCTTTCGTCTTCAATCCATCGGTAACGTTACATGGAGCTATATTTTTATTCACCACATGATATGTGTTTTTCTTGGAGCGTCTTGTATCGTAGGAGTCTTTTCTTTTTGTTGTGTCACAATCATCCTTGCTGCACACCTTTAGAGAGAGACATGCACTCATCGTGATTTTTCTAGAATGCTCATAGTGCTTCACTTATATCTTTTGCGCTAGATAATTTTGCTCTATGTGCTTCATTTAGATCTTTTAGAGCACGGCGGTGCGTGACTTGGTAGTTGGATTATGCTATGAAAGTAGTCCCAAAAGTGATAGGTACCTAAAGAGGATACAAAAACCTCCATCTTCATGTGCATTGACTAGAAAGAGAAGTCTTGATTCCTCTCAATTAGTTTTGAGACGTGGATTTGGCAATATCAAGAGTTATGTTAGTAAGGTGTTGTGAATCTAGAAATACTTTTCTTGAAGTTAGTGATTCCCGTAGCATGCACGTATGGTGAACCGCTATGTTAGGAAGTCGAAGCATAATTGATCTATTGATTTTCATCCTTTGTGTTGCGGTCGGGATCGCGCGATGGTTAACACCTACCAACCCTTCCCCTAGGAGTATGCGTTTAGCACTTTGTTTCGATTACTAATTAAAACTTTCGCAACAAGTATGTGATTTTTTCATGACTAATGTGAGTCCTTGGTATAGATGCACTTTCACCTTCCACCATTGCTAACCTCTCTAGTGCCACGCAATTCTCGCTGGTACACAAACCCACCATATGCCTTCCTCAAAACAGCCACCATACCTACCTACTTTGGCATTTTCATAGCCATTCCGAGATATATTGTCATGCAACTCCCACCGTTCCATCTCATGACTTGTGCCGTCACTCTCATATTGCCATTGCATGATCGTAAGATAGCTAGTGATATGTTTCAATGTCATACGCTAAGCTAGATCGTTGGACATCCCGGTAACTGCCGGAGGCATTTCCTATAGAGTCATCATCATTCTGAGCTTTGAGCTGTGAGTAAATAAAAGTGTGATGATCATCATTATTAGAGCATTGTCCCATGTGAGGAAATAAATAAAAAAGGGAAGAGGCCAAAGTGCCCAAATAAAAAAGAAAGAAAAAAGAGAGGCCTAAGAGCCCATAAAAGAATAAAAAAAAGAGAGAAAAAGAGAGAAGGGACAATGCTACTATCTTTTTCCACACTTGTGCTTCATAATAGCACCATGTTCTTCATGATTGAGAGCCTCTCGTTTCGTCATCACCAAATGCTAGTGGGAATCTTCATTATATAACTTGGCTTGTATATTCCAATGATGGGTTTCCTCAAAATTGCCCTAGGTCTTCATGAGCAAGCAAGTTGGATGCACACCCACTAGTTCTCCTTTTGAGCTTTCACATACTTATAGCTCTAGTGCATCCTTTGTATGGCAATCCCTACTCATTCACATTGATATCTATTAATGGGCATCTCTATAGCCTTTTGATACTCCTAGTCAATGTGATCATCTCCTCCTTTTTATCTCACAACCACCACCACACTCTATTCCACTTATAGTGCTATATCCATGGCTCACGCTCATGTATTGCGTGATAGTTACAAAAAGTTTTGAGAAAGTAAGAGTGCGAAAACAATTACTTGGCCAATACCGGGGTTGTGCATGATTTACATTAGTTGTGTCAGGATGATGGAGCATAGCACGACTATATGATTTTGTAGGGATAACTTTCTTTGGCCTTATTTTGAAAGTTCATGATTACCTTGGTAGTTTGCTTGAAGTATTATTGTTTTCATGTCAATAGCAAACTATTGTTTTGAATCTTACGGATGTGAACATTCATGCCACATGAAAGAAGTTACAAAGTACAACTATGCTAGGTAGCATTCCACATCAAAAATTCAGTCTTTATCACTTCCCTACTCGAGGACGAGCAGGAGTTAAGCTTGGGGATGCTTGATACGTCTCCAACGTATCTATAATTTTTGATGGTTTCATGCTATTATCTTGTCAAACTTTGGATGTTTTGTATGCCTTTTATATACTTTTTGGGACTAACTTATTAACTCAGTGCCAAGTGCCAGCTCCTATTTTTTCCATGTTTTGACCCCTTTCAGAGGAGGATTTTAAACGGAGTCCAAACGGAACGAAACTTCCATTTCTTTTTCTGAAACAAAAGAAGACCGGGAAGCCTCAGAATCAGGGCAGAGGGCCACCACGGACCCCACAAGACCCCTAGCCGCGGCCAGGGGGGCCCGCACGTCCCAGGCTTGTGGGCTCCCTAGGCCACCTCTGCCCTAGGTCTTTCGCCTATATATTCCCTAAAATCCCAGAAAAAAATCAGGAGATCATCGAAAGTACTTTTCCGCCGCCGCAAACTTCTGTCTCTGCAAGATCCCATCTGGGGCACGTTCTGGTGCCCTGTCGGAGGGGGGATTCGGATACGGAGGGCTTCTTCATCAACACGATGACCTCTCCGATGATGCGTGAGTAGTTCACCATAGACCTACGGGTCCATAGCAAGTAGCTAGATGGCTTCTTCTCTCTCTTGGATCTTCAATACAAAGTTCTCCATGATCTGCATGGAGATCTATCTGATGTAATCTTCTTTTGCGGTGTGTTTGTCGAGATCCGATGAATTGTGGATTTATGATCAGATTATCTATTAATCTTATTTGAGTTTCTTATGATATCTCTTATGCATGATTTCATATCCGTGTAATTCTCTTCGAGTTGTGGGTTTTGTTTGGCCAACTAGATCTATGATTCTTGCAATGGGAGAAGTGTTTGGTTTTGGGTTCATACCGTGCGGTGACCTCACCCAGTGACAGAAGGGGTAGCGAGGAGATACATCCATTTTGCATCATGTTTTCATGTTGATATTTATCGCTTCTTGGGCTGTTAATTCACTTCACGGTACAGTTTTTATGCCTTTTCTCTCTTATTTTGCAAGGTTTACATGAAGAGGGAGAATGCCAGCAACTAGAATTCTGGCCTGAAAGTGGAGCAAAGTTGAGATGCCTATTCTACGCAACTCCAAACGCCGTAAAAATCAACGAGGATTTTTTCCCGATTTATCAAAAATACTGGGCCGAAGAAGTGCCAGAGGGGGGCGTGTAGGTGGCCACAAGCCTGCACGGTGCGGCCACCCCCTAGGCCACGCCATGAGGGCTTGTGGGCAGCCTGCAGGCCCACTTGCCCCCCTCTTTTGTTATATGAAGGGTTTCATCCAGGAAAAAATCAGGGAGGAGCTTTTTCGTGGTTTCCCCGCCGCCACGAGGCGGAACTTGAGCAGAACCAATCTAAAGCTCCGGTAGGACGATACTGCCGGGGAAACTTCCTCCCAGAGGGGAAAATCGTCGCCATCATCATCACCAACACTCCTCTCATCGGAGGGGAATCGTCACCATCAACATCTTCATCAGCACCATCTCATCTCCAAACCCTAGTTCATCTCTTGTAACCAATCTCCGTCTCGCGACTCCGATTGGTACTTGTAATGTTGCTAGTAGTGTTGATTACTCTTTGTAGTTGATGCTAGTTGGATTACTTGGTGGAAGAGTTTATGTTCAGATCCTTGATGCTACTCACTACCTCTCTGGTCATGGATATGATTATGCTTTGTGAGTAGTTTCTTTTGTTCCTGAGGACATGGGATAAGTCATGCTAATAGTAGTCATGTGAATTTGGTATTGTTCGGTAATTTGATATGTTGTATGTTGCTTTTTCCTCTAGTGGTGTTATGTGAACGTCGACTACATATCACTTCACCATTATTTGGGCCTAGAGGAAGGCATTGGGAAGTAATAAGTAGATGATGGGTTGCTAGAGTGACAGAAGCTTAAACCCTAGTTTATGCGTTGCTTCGTAAGGGGTTGATTTGGATCCACTAGTTTAATGCTATGGTTAGACTTTGTCTTAATTCTTCTTTCGTAGTTGTGGATGCTTGCTAGAGGGGTTAATCATAAGTGGGATGCTTATCCAAGTATGGGCAATACCCAAGCGCCGGTCCACCCACATATCGAGCTATCAAAGTAACGAACGCGAATCATATGAACATGATGAAATTAGCATTAGAGAAATTCCCGTGTGTCCTCGGGAGCGTTTTTCCTCCTATAAGACTTTGTCCAGGCTTGTCCCTTGCTACAAAAGGGATTGGTCCACTTTGCTGCACCGTTTCTACTTTTGTTACTTGTTGCTCGCTACGAATCATCTCACCACACAATCACTTGTTACCGTCAATTTCAGTGCTTGCAGATATTTCCTTGCTGAAAACCACTTGTCAGATCCTTCTGCTCCTCGTTGGGTTCGACACTCTTACTTATCGAACGGACTATGATTGATCCCCTATACTTGTGGGTCATCAAGACTCTTTTTTGGTGCCGTTTCCGGGGAGTGAAGCACCTTTGGTAAGTGGAACTTGGTAAGGAAACATTCATATAGTGTGCTGAAATTTATTGTCACTTGTCACTATGGATACTAATCCTTTGAGGGGCTTGTTCGGGGTATCTTCACCTCGAATGGAAGCACAAATAGTTGCTCCTCAACCTGCTGCACCTACTGAAAATATTCGCTTTGAATTTCCTTCGGGTATGCTTGAGAAACTGCTGGCTAATCCTTTTACACGAGATGGAACATCACATCCAGACTTGCATCTAATCTATGTAGATGAAGTTTTGGTTTATTTAAGCTTGCAGGTGTGCCCGAAGATGAGGTCAAGAAGAAGGTCTTTCCTTTATCTTTGAAGGATAAGGCGTTGACATGGTATAGGCTATGTGATGATACTGGATCATGGAACTACAATCGGTTGAAATTGGAATTTCATCAAAAGTTTTATCCTATGCATTTAGTACATCGTGATTGGAATTATATTTATAATTTTTGGCCTCGTGACAGAGAAAGCTTCGCTCAATCTTGGGGGAGGCTTAAATCAATGATATATTCATGCCCCAATCATGAGCTCTCGAGGGAAATTATCATTCAGAACTTCTATGCTCGGCTTTCTCATGATGATCACACCATGCTTGACACTTCTTGTACCGGTTCTTTTATGAAGAGAGATATTGACTTCAAATGGAATTTATTGGAGAGAACTAAACGCATCTCTGAAGATTGGGAGCTTGAAGAAGGTAAGGAGTCAGGTATGAATTTCACGTTTGATTGCGTTAAATCCTTTGCTGAGACAAATACCTTTTGTGACTTTAGCGCTAAGTATGGACTTGACTCTGAGATAGTAGCTTCATTGTGTGAATGATTTGTTGCTCATATTGATCTCCCCAAAGAGAAGTGGTTTAAATTTCATCCTCCTTTAGAAGTCAATGTAGTTAAACCCACTCCAATTGAAGAGAAAGTCATCGCCTATAATGATCCTGTTGTTCCCAGTGCTTACATTGAGAAACCACCTTTCCCTGTTAGGATAAAGGATCATTCTAAAGCTTCAACTGTGATACATAGAGGCTATATTAGAACACCTACACCCCCTGAGAAAATTAGAGTTGAACCTAGCATTGCTATTATCAAAGACCTTCTATCCGACGATGTTGAGGGACATAATATTCACTTCTGTGAAGATGTGATACGTCTCAAACGTATCTATAATTTTTGATAGTTTCATGCTGTTATCTTGTCAACTTTGGATGTTTTATATACCTTTTATATCTTTTTTGGGACTAACTTATTAATTCAGTGCCAAGTGCCAGTTCCTGTTTTTTCTGTGTTTTTGACTCTTTTCAGATCTGATTTTGGAACGGAGTCCAAACGGAATAAAATCCCCGAAATATTTTTTTCCAGAACAGAAGAAGATCGGGGGACTTGAGGGCCCATAGGGAGCCCACAAGCCCTATTTCCGCGGCCAGGGGGGCCCGCGGCAACCAGGCTTGTGGCCTCCCTGGCGCTCCCCTGCCCTAGCTCTTTGGCCTATAAATTCCCTAAAATCGCAGAAAAAATCAGGGCATCCACAAAAACACTTTTCCGCCGCCGCAAGCTTCCGTTTCTGCGAGATATCATCTGGAAGGGACTTTGGAGTTGGAGGGCTTCTACATCAACATCATCGCCTCTCCAATGACTCGTGAGTAGTCCACTTCAGACCTACGGGTCCGTAGTTAGTAGCTAGATGGCTTCTTCTCTCTCTTGGATCTTCAATAAAAAGTTCTCCATGATCTTCATGGAGATCTATCCTATGTAATTCTCTTTGGCGGTGTGTTTGTCGAGATTCGATGAATTGTGGATTTGTGGTTAGATTATCTATGAATTATATTTGAGTCTTTGCTGATTTCTTATATGCATGATTTGATATCCTTGTAAGTCTCTCCGGGTCTTGGGTTTTGTTTGGCCAACTAGATCTATGATTCTTGCAATGGGAGAAGTGCTTGGTTTTGGGTTCATACCGTGCGGTGACCTTTCCCAGTGACAGAAGGGGCAGCAAGGCACGCATCACATTGTTGCCATCAAGGGTAACAAGATGGGCTTTTATTATAGATTTGAGATTGTCCATCTACATCATGTCATCTTGCTTAAGGCGTTACTCTGTTCTTATGAACTTAATACATTAGATGCATGCTGGATAGCGGTCGACATGTGGAGTAATAGTAGTAGATGCAGAAAGTATCGGTCTACTTGTTTTGGACCTGATGCATATATATATGATCATTGCCATAGATAATGTCATGACTTTGCGCGGTTCTATCAATAGCTCGATAGTAATTCGTTCACCCACCGTCTACTTGCTTTCATGAGAGAAGCCACTAGTGAACACTATGGCCCCCGGGTCTATTCACAACTATCGTCTCCACTTTTACTTTTACTTTGCTTTGTTTCCTTTTTGCTTTTAGTTCTCACTTTGCAAACAATCTATAAGGGATTGACAACCCCTTCATAGTGTTGGGTGCAAGCTCTTTGTGTTTGTGCAGGTACTTGTGACTTGACGCGATCCTCCTACTAGATCGATACCTTGGTTCTCAAACTGAGGGAAATACTTACCGCCGCTGTGCTACATCACCCTTTCCTCTTCAAGGGAACACCAATGCAAGGCTCCAAGGCCGCGGGGAAATCCTTTGCATATTTGCCAAGGAAGTCCCTATAGGCGGAGCCCGTAGCAGCAAGATTCCTGGCGCCGTTGCCAGGGAAGGTCTGTTGTCGCAGTAGCAAGATGCTGCTAGAATTGCTAAACCTCACATTAGAGACAAACATAGGCCTGTTGTTGGCATGCCTGTGGTTTTTGTTAAGATAGGAGATCATTGTTATCATGGCTTATGTGACGTGGGTGCTAGTGTTAGTGCAATACTTCAATCCTTATATGATGAAATCAAAGATGAGATTGCACCTGTTGAGATAGAGCCTATTGATGTCACTATTCAGCTTGCCAATAGAGATACTATGTGCCCTGTGGGAATTGTTAGGGATGTTGAAGTCTTGTGTGGTAGAACGAACTATCCTGCTGATTTCCTCGTTCTTGCTACCGCACAAGATAGCTTTTGTCCCATCATATTTGGCAGACCTTTTCTCAATACTGTCAATGCTCATATTGATTGTGAGAAGCAAACTGTCACTGCTGGCTTTGAAGGAGTGTCACATGAGTTCAATTTCTCCAAGTTTGGTAGACAACCTCATGAAAAGGAGTTGCCTAGTAAGGATGAAACTATTGCCTTAGCTTCTATTGCCGTGCCTCCTACTGATCAGTTAGAGAAATACTTGCTTGAGCATGAAAATGATATGCGTATGGATGAAAGGGATGAGATAGATATAGTTGTCTTAGAACAATATCCCATTCTTAAGAATAACTTGCCTGTTGAACTGCTTGGGGATCCACCCCCACCAAAGGGTGATCCTGTGTTCGAGCTTAAACAGTTGCCTGATACTCTTAAGTATGCTTATCTTGATGAAAAAGAGATATATCCTGTTATTATTAGTGCTAGCCTCTGAGAGCATGAAGAAAAGAAGTTACTAAAAACTCTGAGGAAGCACCGTGCTGCTATTGGATATACTCTTGATGATCTTAAGGGCATTAGTCCCACTCTATGCCAGCACAAGATTAAAACTGATCCTGATTTCAAACCAGTTGCTGATCATCAAAGGAGATTGAATCCTAAGATGAAAGAAGTAGTGAGAAAAGAAATACTAAAGCTCCTGGAAGCAGGTATCATTTATCATGTTGCTCACAACGATTGGGTGAGTCTGGTGCATTGCGTCCCTAAGAAGGGAGGCATTACCATTGTCCCTAATGATAAGGATGAATTGATCCCACAGAGGATTATTACTGGCTATAGGATGGTGATCGATTTTAGGAAATTGAATAAAGCCACTAGGAAAGATCATTACCCTTTGCCGTTTATTGACCAAATGCTAGAAAGGCTGTTCAAACACACACACTTGTGCTTTCTAGATGGTTATTCTGGTTTCTCCCAAATACCAGTTGCACAATCTGATCAGGAGAAAACCACTTTCACCTGCCCTTTCGGTACCTTTGCTTATAGACGTATGCCTTTTGGCTTATGTAATGCACCTGCCACCTTTCAAAGATGTATGATGGCTATATTCTCTGACATTTGTGAAAAGATTGTTGAGGTTTTCATGGATGACTTCTTCGTTTACGGGTCTTCCTTTGATGAGTGACTCAACAACCTTGATCGAGTCTTACAGAGATGTAAAGACACCAATCTTGTCTTGAATTGGGAGAAGTGCCACTTTATGGTTAATGAAGGCATCGTCTTAGGACATAAAATTTCCGAAAGAGGTATTGAATTTCATAAGGCTAAGGTTGATGCAATCGAAAAAATGTCATACCCCATAGATATCAAAGGTATAAGAAGTTTCCTTGGTCATGCTGGTTTCTATAGAAGGTTCATCAAAGACTTCTCTAAGATTTCTAGGCCTATTACTAATCTCTTGCAAAAGGATATTCCTTTTGTCTTTGACGATGATTGTGAGGAAGCCTTCGAAATACTTAAGAGGGCTTTGATAACTGCACCTATTGTTCAACCACCTGATTGGAACTTGCCTTTTGAGATCATGTGTGATGCTAGTGATTATGTTGTTGGTGCTGTTCTAGGGAAAAGAGTATAAGAAGTTGAATGTTATTCACTACGCTAGTAAAACTCTAGACAGTGCCTAGAGAAACTATGCTACTACGGAGAAGGAGTTTTTAGCAGTCGTGTTTGCATGTGAAAAGTTCAGGTCTTACATGGTTGATTTCAAAGTCACTATTCACACTGATCATGCTGCTATTAAGTACCTCATGGAGAAGAAGGACGCTAAACCTAGATTTTTCAGATGGGTTCTCTTGCTACAAGAATTTGATTTGCACGTTGTCGACAGAAAGGATGTTGATAACCTAGTAGCAGATAACTTGTCTAGGTTGGAGAACGTTCTTGATGACCCACAACCTATTGATGATAGCTTTCCCGATGAGCAACTGAATGTCATCAATGTTCACGTAGTGCACCGTGGTATGCTGATTATGCGAACTATATCGTTGCCAAATACATACCACCTAGTTTCACGTACCAGCAAAAGAAGAAATTCTTCTTTGACTTTATAAGGAAGGAGTAGATGGTGTTATTAGACGTTGTGT
Organism: Hordeum vulgare subsp. vulgare; assembly: GCF_904849725.1. Classification (NCBI taxonomy): domain Eukaryota; kingdom Viridiplantae; phylum Streptophyta; class Magnoliopsida; order Poales; family Poaceae; genus Hordeum; species Hordeum vulgare. The sequence goes on along the minus strand of NC_058520.1, from coordinate 329,253,009 downwards.
ACCTGAACATGAACAGGGACAGATCCTACAGAAGTGTCACTCCGAGGCCTACGGAGGACACCATGTGGGAGATATAACTGCACACAAGGTATTGCAATCAGGTTTCTATTGGCCCACTCTCTTCAAGGATGTTCGTAAGTTTGTCTTGTCTTGTGACGAATGTGAAAGAATAGGTAATATCGGTAAACGTCAGGAAATGCCTATAAACTATTCACTTGTGATTGAACCATTTGATGTGTGGGGCTTTGATTATATGGGACCTTTTCCAAAATCCAACGGGTATACTCATATCCTAGTAGCTGTTGATTACGTCACTAAGTGGGTAGAAGCTATCCCCACTAGTAGTGCTGATCACAACACCTCTATCAGGATGCTGAAAGAAGTTATCTTCCCTAGATTTGGAGTCCCTAGACAAGTAATGACCGACGGTGGTTCACACTTCATTCATGGTGCTTTCCATAAAATGCTCGCTAAGTACGATGTCAACCATAGAATTGCGTCTCCCTATCACCCTCAGTCGAGTGGTTAAGTAGAACCAAGTAATAGAGAGATTAAACTGATTCTGCAAAAGACTGTCAACATGTCTAGAAAGAATTGGTCTAAGAAGCTCGATGATGCACTGTGGGCTTATAGAACTGCCTATAAGAATCCCATGGGCATGTCTCCGTACAAAATGGTGTATGGGAAAGCATGTCACTTACCTCCTGAGCTAGAGCATAAAGCTTATTGGGCAATCAAAGAGCTCAACTTTGATTTCAAACATGCTGGTGAGAAGAGGTTATTTGATATTAGCTCGCTTGATGAATGGAGAACTCAGGCATATGAGAATGCCAAGCTATTCAAAGGGAAGGTTAAGAGGTGGCATGATAACAGGATACAAAAGCGTGAGTTCAATGTAGGTGATTATGTCTTGCTATATAACTCTCATTTGAGATTCTTTGCAGGAAAGCTTCTCTCTAAATGGGAAGGTCCCTACGTTGTTGAGGAAGTATATCGTTTCGGTGCTATCAAGATCAACAACACGGAAGGTAATTGTCCGAGAGTGGTAAATGGGCAGAGAATCAAGCATTATATCTCAGGTACTCCCATAAATGTTGAAAGCAATATCATCAATACCATAACTCCGGAAGAATACCTAAGGGATATTTATCAGCCTGTTTCAGACTCCGAAAACAAAGAGGTATGTGATTCGGTAAGAAAACAAAGTCCAAAACTTTTCCAGTAGGAAATTTTCTCCGTTTTGGAATATTTGAGAAAATACAAAAATTGGAAGTAGTCCGGAAAGTGCGCGAGGAGGCGACAAGCCTGCATGGCGTGGGCCCACCCCGTGGCCGCACCATGAGGGCTTGTGGCCACCTCGTACGCCTCCCGGACTCCGTTTTCGTGCGGGGTACTCCTTCTAGTCTGGAAAAAATTATTATATATACTCCCGTTTGGTCTGACCCCTGCATCACGCAGATCTCTTCTGTTTTTCGTTTTGAGCCTGTTTCTGTTGCAGATCTAGATCGCTATGACTTCCCCAAAAGCTACGAAGGACAAGATCTTCGAGAAGGTCATCAATCCCTACCTCACGGGAGTGCTACAACACCCTCAATCTATCGAGATGTGTGAGGGGATGTTGCACATCCTTGATGTTGAGGGGCCTAAGAAGACCGGAAGCGTGGAGATGAGGCTCGAAGCAATGGAGCAACAAGTCTTCAAGTGCCAAGGGATGGTGGAGCGTGGACTCAACGCCAACCACATGATGATCACGGAGTTCACCAACAAGCACAAGATTGATGCCAATGACATTGGGAAGCATCTCTCTAGGCTCTATGACAGGATTGATCAACACCAGGCCCAGATCTATGACCCGCAGAAGCAAAAATGTGAGTATGAGTATATATTTAAATCAATACGGTTGGCTTCAGATTTGAGGATTCCGGAGACTCGTTCATCTGTCCATGATGGAGCACCTATGCCTTGGAAGACGGAGGATCAAACTCATGTTGCAACATCTCCACCTTCACCACCAAAGGAAGACAACTGAGCATTGGTATGGGCAATCCCCTTGGCTTGTGCCAAGCTTGGGGGAGTTGCCCCGGTATCATATCACCATCACATCTTTTGCCTTTACCTTTGTTTTAGTTTGTTCCTTTTCAGTTTTCTTTTTCTCTAGTAGTTTAAAAGTTTTAGTGTTTTAGTCTTGAGTTTTGCTTTGTGTCACCCCCGATGTATTCGAGCTCATGAGCCATATAATAAAGAGTGTCTTAGTTGAAAGGCTTTGCCTCTTGCCATGATCAGAAGAGTGAGCATAGAACAAAACCATAAAAGATCATGTAATGATCTTATGGGAAGTGATGGCTTCACATATAAAAATAATGAGGATTGAAACTTGTTGAGGGTAGGCAAACGTAGACCTTGGTCATTGTTGCAATTAATAGGAAGTGATAAAGAAGGAGAGGTTCACATATAAATATATCATCTCTGACACCGTCTATGGTTGTGAACACTCACCAAACTATTGCATGCCTAGAATTAGATGTTGGACAAGGAAGACAACGTAATGAATTGTGTTTTCTTGGCTCTGAACAATGTTATATGATTAGAGATCCCTTAGCATGTGACGATTGCTTCCACCTCATATTAGACAAACCTCCCGCACCAAGTAGAGATATTACTTGTGCATCCATAAACCTTCAAACTAGTTTTGCCATGAGCGTCCACCATACGTACCTATGATTGAATAAGACCCTCAAGTAAGTTGTCATCGGTGCAAGCAATAAACATTGCTCTCTAATATGTATGATCTATTAGTGTGTGGAAAATAAGCTTTATACGAACCTGTGATGAGGAAGACATAAAAGCGACAGACTGCATAATAAAGTTCTTTATCACAGGAGGCAATATAAAGTGACGTTCCTCTGCACTAAGAGGACACGCATCCAAAACTCAAAAGCGCATGGCAACCTCTGTTTCCCTCTGCGAAGGGCCTATCTTGTACCTTTACTTTTTGCCCTTGAAAGAGTCATGGTGACCTTCACCAATTCCTTATCTCGCCTTTATCTTGGCTAACGTCATATGCTTGGGGAAGATCTATATTCATATGTCAACTTGGAGGTAGGTATTCATGAATTATTATTGTTGACATTACCCTTGAGGTAAGCAGTTGGGAGGCAAAACTGTAAGCCCCTATCTTTCTCTGTGTCCAGCTGAAACTTTGATCTCATGAGTACCACGTGAGTTGTACCAATTGTAGAGAACGAAAGAATGATTGAGTATGTGGATTTGCTTTACAAGCTCTTATTTGACTCTTTCTGATGTTGTGATAAATTGCAATTGCTTCAATGACTACAGGCTATCGGTTGTTACTTCTCGCTAAGGTTCTTGATCCATGCTTTACTTTGTAAAGGAATTATCATTTAGCATGAGAGATTATATGTTGGTATTGCTGTTCTAATCATGATCATGATGCATGCATCTTCGTATCTTGTTTTGTCGACACCTCTCTCCCTAAACATGTGGGCATATTTATTGAGCTAGGCTTTCGCTTGAGGACAAGCGAGGTCTAAGCTTGGGGGAGTTGATACGTTCATTTTGCATCATGTTTTCGTGTTGATATTTATCGCTTCTTGGGCTGTTATTTCACTTCACGGTACAATTCTTATGCCTTTTCTCTCTTATTTTGCAAGGTTTACATGAAGAGGGAGAATGCCGGCAACTGGAATTCTGGCCTGAAAGTGGAGCAAAGTTGAGATAGCTATTCTGCGCAACTCCAAACGCCGTAAAAATCAACGAGGATTTTTTACCCGATTTAACAAAAATACTGGGCCGAAGAAGTGCCAGAGGTGGGCGTGTAGGTGGCCACAAGCCTGCACGGCGCGGCCACCCCCCAGGCCGCGCCATGAGGGCTTGTGGGCAGCCTGCAGGCCCACTTGCCCCCTCTTTTGCTAATGAAGGGTTTCATCCAGGAAAAAATCAGGGAGGAGCTTTTTCGTGGTTTCACCGCCGCCATGAGGCGGAACTTGAGCAGAACCAATCTAGAGCTCTCGCAGGACGATCCTGCCGGGGAAACTTCCCTCCCGGAGGGGGAAATCGTCCCCATCATCATCACCAACACTCCTCCCATCGGAGGGGAATCGTCACCATCAACATCTTCATCAGCACCATCTCATCTCCAAACCCTAGTTCATCTCTTGTAACCAATCTCCGTCTCGCAACTCCGATTGGTACTTGTAATGTTGCTAGTAATGTTGATTACTCTTTGTAGTTGATGCTAGTTGGATTACTTGGTGGAAGAGTTTATGTTCAGATCCTTTATGCTACTCATTACCTCTCTAGTCATGGATATGATTATGCTTTGTGAGTAGTTACTTTTGTTTCTGAGGACATGGGATACGTCATGCTAATAGTAGTCATGTGAATTTGGTATTCGTTCGGTAATTTGATATGTTGTATGTTGTTTTTCCTCTAGTGGTGTTATGTGAACGTCGACTACATAACACTTCACCATTATTTGGGCCTAGAGGATGGCAATGGGAAGTAGTAAGTAGATGATGGGTTGCTAGAGTGACAGAAGCTTAAACCCTAGTTTATGCGTTGCTTCATAAGGGGCTGATTTGGATCCACTAGTTTAATGCTATGGTTAGAATTTGTCTTAATTCTTCTTTCGTAGTTGCGGATGCTTGCTAGAGGGGTTAATCATAAGTGGGATGCTTGTCCAAGTCAGGGCAGTACGCAAGCGCCGGTCCACCCACATATCAAACTATCGAAGTAACGAACGTGAATCATATGAACATGATGAAATTAGAATGACAGAAATTACCGTGTGTCCTCGGGAGCGTTTTTCCTCCTATAAGACTTTGTCCAGACTTGTCCCTTGCTGCAAAAGGGATTGGGCCACTTTGCTGCACCGTTGCTAATTTTGTTACTTTATGCTCGCTACGAATCATCTCACCACACAATCACTTGTTACCGACAATTTCAGTGCTTGCAGATATTTCCTTGCTGAAAACCACTTGTCAGATCCTTCTGCTCCTCGTTGGGTTCGACACTCTTACATATCGAAAGGACTATGATTGATCCCCTATACTTGTGGGTCATCATGAGGCACGCATCATGTTGTTGCCATCAAGGGTAAAAAGATGGGGTTTTCATCATTGGTTTGAGTTTATCCCTCTACATCATGTCATCTTGCTTAAGGCATTACTCTGTTCGTCATGAACTCAATACACTAGATGCATGATGGATAGCGGTCGATGTGTGGAGTAATAGTAGTAGATGCAGAAAGTATCGGTCTACTTGTCTCACACGTGATGCCTATATGTATGATCATTGCCTTAGATATCGCTATGACTTTGCGCTGTTCTATCAATTGCTCGACAGTAATTTGTTCACCCACCGTAATATTTGCTAATTTGTTCACCCACTATGGCCCCCGGGGTCTACTCCACACCATATTTTCAGCCTTACCCTTTTTCTTCGTTGCACTTTCTGCCTTCAGATCTCACTTTGCAATCAATCTTGAAGGGATTGACAACCCCTTTATAGCGTTGGGTGCAAGCTCGTTTGTGTTTGCGCAGGTACTCTGGACTTGACGAGATTCTCCTACTGGATTGATACCTTGGTTCTCAAACTGAGGGAAATACTTACTGCTCCTGTGCTGCATCACCCTTTCCTCTTCAAGGGAAAAGCCAATGCAAGCAAGTCTCTTTCAACGTGTCAATTTCTCGTGTTGTTGTTTGAGAAGTAGCACTCATCAACGCCTTCTCCTGTTCGCTTTGACCCCAACCGTCCCAAGCAAACGACAGGAGCAAGATGCGCCACCCCCGCCACCACAGCGTGACATTCGTCTCAAGCCCAGGCAGGAAGCGCATCCCCGTGATTGACCGTGCGAGCCCAGGGCGAGGCCAGGAGACGAAGCAAGATGACAGGTGGTTCCACGACCACACGCCAACGCGCGTGTGCGCCCGGTGCTGCAAGTCCTAGACCGCGAGCGTGCCCCGCCCGAAGTAGACCTGTTGGAGCAACGGGACCAGGTCGCCCCCGCGCGCTACATCCGTCGGACTAATGGGATGCCTCGCCATCGCCCCTAAGCTCTACCCAACTGTGTGGCCCTACAAGTTCAAGCCCGATCTGCCCCCGCGCTACGATGGCACCCTGGACTCGGCAGAGTTCCTGCAACTCTACACGTTGAGCATTAGGTCGGCAGGAGGAGGCGACAAGGTCATGGCGTGCTGGTTTCCCATGGCGCTGAAGGGCGGCGCGCTCTCTTGGCTCCTCAACCTCCCAAAGGCGTCTATCACCTCTTGGGGTAGCCTACGCGAGCGCTTCGTTGCCAACTTCCAAGGCACTCGCGACCGCGACCCCACTGTGAACGACCTGCGGTGCATCAAGCAGCAGGAGGGGGAGACCCTACACAAGTTCATACAACGCTTCACGGTCATGCCCGTCAAGATCCCCAAGGCGTTGGACGAGGCCGTCATCTCGACCTTCTCCGATGGGATCACTGACCTCAAGATGAAGGAGGAGATCGCCATGAGTGATGAAATGAACACTGCACTGGAGTTGTTCAACTTGGCAAACAAATGCGCCAGGGCTGAAGAAGGTCACGTGTCACTCCTCGGGCCTCAGGCGGCGGAACCACAAGAGAAGAAGGCCAAGGCCAAGGAGGCAAAGTGCAAGGCTCCTGCGGTGCTCGCAGCAGAGCCTGAGGCGAAGTACGGCTGAGGGGGAGAGCGTCCGTCAGGAGGGGGTCAACGTGCATCTTCCATGGCACCAGCGGCCATGAAACCTCCGAGTGCCAAGAGCTCCGCCTGATCCATGCCGAGCACTTCCGCAGGCGCCCTGGACGGGTCGACAGAGGCCCCGCACGCGGTGGTGGCTGCAGTGGAGGCCGATGGGATGACCGGGAGCCGCGTCAGGGGTGGCGTGAAGAGCCTCATGAAGACCGTTGGCGCGGCCAACATTTGGAGGATTCCTGGCGCGACCAGACTCGGGACGACCGCTGGTGCGACAACCCTCAGGAGGGGCAGCGACGCGGTCAGCCTCGTGAGGCTCACCCTCATGAGGCTGGGCTGCCTCCGCTGCCCCCGCCACCCAAAAGGAGGGAAGAAGACAGGCAGGACGATGGGGCTGGGGGCTTCTAGGAGGTCAGGGTGGTGGCCTCCATCCTGGGCGGCGCCCAGACCCCGGCTTCAAACCATGCCTTCAAGCAGTTCGCCTGGGAGGTGAATGTCGCCCTCCCAAAGCTTGAAGCGATGCGCCCCCTCAACTGGTCCCAAACCACCATCACCTTCGACCTAAGTCACCAGCTGAGGTTCTCGTTCATGGCCAGCAAACTCCCCATGATGTGCACCCCGACCATCAGCCACGTCCTCGTCACCAAGACCCTTATCGACACTGGAGCACGGCTCAACGTACTCTCGGTCGAGACCTTCGAGAAACTCCAGCTGTCGTACGAACAGGTCATGCTGACCAAGCCCTTCTCAGGAGTCACGGAGGGGTCCACCGTGCCCATCGGGTAGGTGCATGTGCCAGTCACCTTCAGCGAGCGCAAGAACTACCACCCTGAGATCATCGTCTTCGACGTCGCGCACATCCACATGCCGTACAACGCGATCCTTGGGTACCCGGCTCTCGCCAAGTTCATGGCAGTAACCCACCATGGCTACAACGTCCTCAAGATGCCAGGGAGCGGCGGAATCATCACCATCGCCTACGACGAGAAGGTTGCCGTCTGTACACTCGAGCGCGCCTACCACGCAGCAGCGACGGAGCGCTCAGACAACAAAGAAGACGAGCCGCCTCGAGACGACCCACGCAAGAAGAAGAAGGAACTCCTCCCCACGGAGTGCCCTGGAGCTTTGGGCTCCATGCTGGGGGACGGGGCCATGCCTCCCATCACATGGGAAGGCGCGCTTGGCGCCCCCTTGGGTCAGGGCTGGGGGCTCCCGCCGGGGAGGTCCTGAGCCTGACCAGTGAGACGAGGGTGGCGCTCGAGCACAACCCGAGGGTGAGCTCTGGCGCGCGTCTGCCCAGCTCCCGTGAGTCCGTCATCATAGCAATACGAGAACTTCGAGAGGCCAATGCCGTGCGAGGCGGGGACTTCCCTGCACGACCAATCGCAGTCGCCATCGTCGGCATGGTCGACCGGCGCCACATCTGCATCAATGCGCTCGCAACCGACAGAGCCACGGCTCAAGTCCTCTTCTGGCCCGTGCTAACTGACCATCGGTGGGTGTACCCGGGCACCGGCGCCCTCATGCCCTTCAGGCTGGGGAACACGGCTGCCACCTGCCAGCGGCTCCAGCGGTCCATGCTCATGCCTGGCCTGCTGGGGCGTGGCGAGGAAGAGGAGGAGATGCTTGGGCTGAGCGAAGGACCCGAGCCTCGGGAGACGTCGGACCCGTGAGGGCCGTGACTGTGGAAGCAGGAGATCGGACAACGACGGCGCCTTCGGCACTTCAGCAGCATGTCCGCCAGGTGACTTTTGTTGGCTGTTGCGAGGTAACTTTTTGGCTCACCCTGTCCGAGGGCGCCCCCAGGGCCATGCGGCCTCCAGGAGCTCAGGGCACTCCCCAGCTGCTACTTCCATTTACGCATCCTTCAGTTTTTTCTATCTCACCCATTTCGAACCCTAACATTCTACCTTGCTTGTATATTTGGGCGGTCGCCCCCCCCCCCCCCCCCGCTTGGGGGCTCCGGTCGAAGCTTATCCTTGCACGCCTCCGGAGGTAGCAGATACCCTGCCTCACTCCCGAAGAAGAAGAAGTCAGCCGGATTCACCAATAACCCGAACAAAATCAACTCAGTCCACCAATGACCCAGGGGTAGGGACACTCGCAAGGCCAAAGTGTCCTCACGACCTCCCATATGCACCCCTGATACGTCTCCCGTCGTATCTACTTTTCCAAACTCTTTTGCCCTTGTTTTGGACTCTAATTTGCATGATTTGAATGGAACTAACCCAGACTAATGCTGTTTTTAGCAGAATTGCCATGGTGTTGTTTTTGCGCACAAATAAAAGTTCTCGGAATGACCTGGAAATTTACGGGGATTTTTGGTGGAATATATAAAAAATACTGGCGCAAGAATCAACCGGAGGGGTGGAGCTGTGAGCCCAGAAGCCCACCAGGCGCGGGCCCCCCTGGTCGCGCATGGCAGGCTTGTGGGTCCCACAAAGCTCCACGCCTCCAATCTCGGCTCTATTTAGTCCCTTTCGTCCGTAAAAAAATCAAGGAGAAGAGTCCATCGCGTTTTATGATACGGAGGCGCCGCCACCTCGTGTTCTTCCTCTGGAGGGTAGATCTCGAGTCTGTTCTGGGCTCCGGAGAGGGGAGATCGTCGCCATCGTCATCACCAACCTTCCTTCATCGCCAATTCCATGATGCTCTTCACCGTTCGTGAGTAATCTCATCGTAGGCTTGCGGGACGGTGATGGGTTGGATGAGATCTATCATGTAACCGAGTTAGTTTTTACGGGGATTGATCCCTAGTATCCACTATGTTATGAGATTGATGTTCCTACTACTTTGCCATGCTTAATGCTTGTCACTAGGGCCCGAGTGCCATGATTTCAGATCTGAACCTATTATGTTGTCGCCAATATATGTGTGTTCTTGATCCTATCTTGCAAGTTGTAGTCACCTACTATGTGTTATGACCCGGCAACCCCGGAGTGACAATAGCCGGAACCACTCCCGGAGATGACCATAGTATGAGGAGTTCATGTATTCACTAAGTGCTAATGCTTTGTTCCGGTTCTCTATTAAAAGGAGAACCTTAATATCCCGTAGTTTCCATTAGTACCCCACTGCCACGGGAGGGATGGAAAATAGATGTCATGCAAGTTCTTTTTCCTAAGCACGCATGACTACATATGGAATACATGCCTACATTACATTGACGAATTGGAGCTAGTTACATATTTCTCTGTGTTATAACTATTGCATGATGAATAACATCCGGCATAATCATCCATCATCGATCCAATGCCTACGAGTTTTTCCTACTGGTCCTTGCTACGTTACTTTGCCGCTACTTCTGTTACTGCTGCTACTGTTACTTTGCTGCTACTGGTGTCACTGCTGCTACTATTATTCTTTCACTACTGCCGTTACTTTGCTGCTACTGGTTACTGTTGCTACTGTTGCTATCACACTACCTTGCTACTGATACTTTGCTGCAGATACTAAATCTTTCAGGTGTGGTTGAATTGACAACTCAACTGCTAATACTTGAGAATATTCTTTGGCTTCCCCTTGTGTCTAAGCAATGAATTTGGGTTGAATACTCTACCCTCGGAAACTGTTGCGATCCCCTATACTTGTGGGTTATCAAGACTATTTTCTAGCGCCGTTGCCGGGGAAGCCAAGTCAAGAATATTCTCCCGTCAACGTGCTATTTTCTGGCGCCGTTGCCGGGGAGGCATAGCTATATTCTCCGAGTCACTTGGGATTTACGTCTGCTGGTCCTATGAGGAATCCGAAAGATCCAAGAACTAAAGTCTTGCCCTCAACTACGAGGACAGGCAAGGAGCTTCCATCTAGCTTTGCACTTGATTCACCTTCAGTTATGAGTAAGTTTGCGACACCACCTCCTGCTAGAAATCTTGATGTGTCGCATGTGCTTGATGATGCTACTTCTGCTGCCCATGATGCTTATGATGATGCTATGCTTGATACTGCTTTGCCACTAGGTGCGAACTGCTGATACTATTGAAGTAGAACCTACTATTTTGCCTGTTAGAACTAGCTCTCCTAGATATGAATTGCCTGATATGCTTGTAAGGATGAGGGAGAGATAGATGAGGACTTTCTTGCTTGTAAGGATAGCTATGATGTTGAGAATTTACTGCGAAAGTGGAAAGAAAAATCTCTGAATGCTAGTATGAAATACGACCCTAAGTTTGCTACTTCGCCTATCTTTGTGACCAGTAAGGATTATGAATTCTCTGTCGACCCTGAGTTAATCACTCTGGTCGAATCTGATACTTTTCATGGTTATGAGTCTGAAACGATTGTAGCCCATCTTACCAAACTGCACGATATAGCCACCCTATTCACGAGTGAGGAAAAGATCCGCCACTACTATATCCTTAAGTTGTTTCCTTTCTCACTAAAGGATGATGCTAAGACTTGGTTCGCTTCTCTTGCTCCTAGTTGTGTGCGTAGCCCCTAGGATATGATCTACTACTTCTCTGAAAAATATGTCCCTGCCCATAAGAAGCAAGCTGCATTGCAGGAAATATAAAACTTTGTGCAAGTTGAAGAAGAGAGTCTCCCACAAGCTTGGGGGAGGCTCGTCCAGCTACTGAATGCTTTGCCTGATCACCCTCTTGAGAAGAATGAAATACTTGATATCTTCTATAATGGACTTACCGATGCTTCTAGAGACCACCTAGGTAGTTGTGCTGGTTGTGTTTTTAGGGAACAAACTGTAGAACAAGTTGAGATCCTATTGAATAATATCTTATGCAATGAGAATGCTTGGACTATTCCCGAACCACCTCCTAAGCCAACTTCGAAGAAAAGAGGTATTATATTCCTCAGTCCTGAAGATATGCAAGAAGCTAAGAAATCTATGAAAGAGAAAGGCATTAAATCTGAAGATGTCAAAAATCTACCACCTATCGAAGAGATCTATGGTCTTGATAACCCGATACAGGTAGTAGAGGTAAATTCTCTTCGTAGATTCGATGCGAGTGATATTCCTTTTGATAAACCTGCTAGCTTATGCCTGGATGAATTTGATAACTTTGTTGCCAAATAACAAAGTTTCAATGATTATGTTAGCAGACAATTGGAACAGAATGCTCGTATGCTTAGTCAGTTAAGTGCTTGTGTGGACAGAAATGTCAATGATCTTAAGATCTTGAGTAAACATGCCTCTATGGTTACTACTCAGGTAGAACAAGTACTTAAGGCTCAGAATGACTTTCTCAATGAGTTGAATGACAATTTTGTCAGAGTCGTCACTAGAGGCGGTAGAATGACTCAGGAACCCTTGTATCCTGAGGGTCATCCTAAGAGAATTGAACAAGATTCTCAAGGAGTTAGCACTGATGCACCTAGTCATCCTAGAAATAAGAAGAAAGATGATAGGAACTTGCACGCTAGCAACCCTGTTGCTATTACACCTGAGAGTCCAAATGATGTCTCTATTTCTGATGCTGAAACACAATCTGGTGATGAACATGAGCCTAATGATAATATCGATAGTGATGTTCATGTTGATGCTCAACCTAGCAATGATAAGGATGTGGAGATTGAACCTGTTGATCTTGATAACCCACAACCTAAGAATAAGAGATACGATTAGAATGAATTTGCTGCTAGGAAGCATGGTAAAGAAAGGGAACCATGGGTTCAGAAACCTATGCCCTTTCCTCCCAAACCATCCAAGAAAAAGGATGATGAGGATTTTGAGCGATTTGTTGAAATGATTAGACCTGTCTTTCTGCAAATGCGTTTGATAGATATGCTCAAAATGTCTCTGTATGCTAAGTACATGAAGGATATTGTTACTAATAAGAGGAGGATACCTGAGGTTGAGATTTCCACGATGCTTGCTAACTCTGCCTTCAAGGGTGGAACTCCTAAGAAACTAGGTGATCCCGGAGTGCCCACTATACCTTGCTCCATTAAAGGCAACTACGTTAGAACTGCTTTATGCGACCTTGCAGCCGGTGTTAGTGTTATGCCTCTCTCTCTTTATCGTAGACTTGAACTGGATAAGTTGACACCCACTAAAATCTCTCTGCAAATGGCCGACAAATCAACTGCTTTCCCCATCGGCATTTGCGAGGATGTGCCTGTTGTGGTTGCAAACGTCACTATCTTAACAGACTTTGTTATTTTGGATATTCCCGAGGATGATGCCATGGCAGTCATCCTTGGAAGACCCTTTTTAAACACCGCAGGGGCTGTTATAGATTGCAACAAAGGCAATGTCACTTTCCATGTCAATGGTAATGAGCATACGGTGCACTTTCCGAAGAAACAATATCGAGTACATTGCATCAGTGCTATCGAAAAAACTTCATCGATTCTTATTGGGAGCTTTGAATGCCCTATTCCTCCTGTCAAGATGAAGTATGATATGCTTGTTGGGGATATCCACATCCCCATTGAGGTGACCTAGTGACTATTCGAAAATTCTCCGTTTCCTTTTGCGATTCGAAAAAGTTTGTCAAGGAGACTTGAGCAACCTCATTGACAGATTTCTTTCGATGACCATGAGATGGATGAATCGAGGAGTCACAAACCTCTGTTCCAAGCTTTCACCTTCGATTGCTTAGAAGAAAAATGATAGATTTAGTTTAGTTTTCCCTGTTTTCTGCTTTTAGCGTCCCGTAGAAAAGTACCCCGAATATAAAAGTTCTCGGAATGTCCTGAAAATCAAGTATGATTTTTTCTGGAATTTTTGAAAAATACTGAGACGGAGAGCTAGTCAAGGGGCTGCACCAGTGGGCCACAAGCCCTGGAGGCGCGGGCACCCCCCTGGTCGTGCCTACCAGGATTGTGGGGCCCACGTGCACCCCCTCCACTCATTCTAGCTCCCATCTGCTTCTCCTACCTCCAGAAAAAATTGTTTCGCAGCTCAAACCCGTGTTCTTGCTCTTCTTGCTGGGATTTTCGATCTCCTTATGCAAAGCACCATTCACCAAGATGTTTTGGGGAAATTGCTCCTTGGTAAGTGACTCCTCCATTGTTCCAATTAGTTTTTGCTCTAGTGCCTTATACTTCACGTATTTTTGATGCCTTGGTGACCCTGTTGTTGAGCTTTGCATGCTAATTTTAGCCGGTCCCAAGTAGTTTTGATGCGTAATATGGCCTCTAGGCACTTGTGGGAGTAGTTTCTACGAGTTTAGTTGGGCCTTATTCACTTTTCCTTAGAATCACTAAAAATTTCAGAAATTTTCAGAGATAGAAAAGGGAAAAGATGAGGAGGTTCTTAAGAGGCTCTTCAAGCCGTGACCCCAAGGATGATGGAAGTGAGAAGAAGAAACCCAAGTATCCTGTCCCTCGAGTTGGAGAAGCTCGAGCGTGCGAGTGGCCAAGCGATGTGTTCTTACGTGCCGCCGGACTTTATGAGGACTTTTACTACTTGGTGGAGAATGCATGCCTTACCGCCTTCATTGAAGATAAGTGTCCGCAATACCTCCTCCTCACTAATATTTTCATGCAAAGCTTTAATTTCTATCCAAGGAAGAATCCTCCTATGGTTGAGTTCAAATTATATGATATCCCCCAGCGCACGTCACTTCAGGATTTTTGCAATGTTTGCAAATTACCTTATGTTGGGGATATTCATGATCCTCGTCCACGGGACTTGGAGGCTTTCATAGATACTATTGCTGTAGGAGAGGAGAGAGGAGTGTCTTGCGCTAGAGCTGCTAGCATATATTTTCCCGTGCTTCAGTACTTCTCATTATTCATGGGAAAATGTCTGATTGGCCGTGGGAAAGCTGGGTCCCTTAGCTCTCCAGATCTTGCGGTCTTGCGCGAAGCCCTTTATAATGATAAAACTTATAGCTTGGGCGCTATAGTAGCTCAACGGTTGAACACGAACCATTCTAAAGGCATTGTCTGTGGAGGTATCTATGCTACTCGTCTGGCTACACATTTTGAGATACCTATTAGACTAGACGAGGAAGAAGAGATTCTTCTTCCTGAGAGATATCTAGATTATGATAGCATGGTTCGCCATGACTTTCTTGATAGAGATATAAATAGAAGGATGATTTATAACCTGGTATTTAGTCAGGGTACTCATGAGACTATTACTTTGCCCGCTCCTTCTTTGTTCAATCTTCATACAGGCAGGTACATTATTATGCCCTCGAACATCTACGCATATTGGGGCATAGCCCAACCATAGGTGCCCATGCCCGAGCCACCAGTCGAGTACCAGACGCCAGTTTATCACTGGAAGCCAGAGGAGCTCACACAGCAGTGGCACCCTCAGTGCACTGCAGAGTACCCCAGAGCTGGTTATTTCCCTCCTTGGGAGTAGACCAACTTAGGCCAAAAGCCTAAGCTTGGGGGAGTACGTGTTTTTCACCGACTTTATATTCTTGCTCACACTTTCACTTTGTTAGTCGGTGTTCACACTTTGCCACTGTATGATCCATGCTAGTTTATTTATTTTTCTTGTTTTCTTTTCGTGTGTTTTTCTAGTTGGAGAAAACCCAAAAAGATTTTCCGTTTCTTCTTTTTCTTGTTGGGAGCTTTCCCGTGTAAATAGTTTTCTTTTTCTTTGGGTCAAGGTAGAAGACCATGGTTACAATGTTTAGTGGCTCTCGTATGCATATATGTTTATCTGTCAAAGAGCCATATTACTTTGTCTTCTCCTTTGTGTTTGCTTGCAGATTCCAGCTTAGTCCAATGCACGAGCACTCTTATTATTGTTCACATCATTCGGTCGTGCAAGTGAAAGGCAATAATGATGATATATGATGAAGTGAGTGAGCCTGGAAAAGCTGGTATGAACTCGATCTATTTTGTTTTTAAAAATATGACTTGCTAATCATTCCTAGTTCAGCTTTGTTGTGAGAGAAACATGTTTGCAATGACAACTTAGAAATCATAGTTTCTGATACCATGCTTAATTAGCTAGGAGCTTATAATGGTTTGTCTTGGATGCGAACATGAATTTTGAGATGACTATGATGTAGTATGATGGGATGGTATCCTCCTTTGAATGATTCAAGTGGCTTGACTTCGCGCATGTTCACGCATGTAGTTGAAACAAAATCAACATAGCATCTATGATATTCATGTTCATGGTGATTTATGTCCTACTCATGCTTGCACTCAATGTTGGTTAATCTCAATGCATTTTGATGACTGTTGTCGCTATCTAGTTGGTCGCTTCCCAGTCTTTTGCTAGCCTTCACTTGTACTAAGCGGGAATACTGCTTGTGCATCCACTTACATAAACCCAAAGTTGTTCCATATGAGCCCACCATACCTACCTATATGCGGTATCTACCTGCCGTTCCAAGTAAATTTGCATGTGCCACTCTCTAAACCTTCAAGAAATAATCTGTTTTGTATGCCCGAACCGCTCATATGGTGACAGGGGGCTATCCGTATCTTCCATGCTAGGCGTGTTATCCTCGATATGTGTTTATTCACTATCATTCATGAGAAAGGGGCTGGTAATTGGAATGCCCAGTTCCATGCTCAAATCGAAAAGATAATTGCAAACAAAACTCCGCCTGGATTGATGTTGGTATGGACGGCACCCGAGTATTCGACTAGTCGTGGAGTGTGATTTATCGGTGGTGGGGGAGTCAAAACTTTACTTTTCTATTTGGGAACCGCCTATAGCATGTGTAGCGTGGAAGATGATGAGAACTCTTGGTCATTGCGTTGCCAATGAAAGCATGCCACCCAAGATTATTATCTCTGTTTTCAAAGCTTGAGCTTTGGCACCTCTGCAAATCAATGCTTCCCTCTGCGAAGGGTCCGTCTATTTATGTTCCTATTGAGTCATCCTCTTCTTATAAAAGCACCAATTAGAGAGCACCTCTGTCATTTTTATGCTTTGCTTTTAATTGTGATTGAGTATGACTGTGACTGGATCTTCTTTGCCATGAATTACAATGTTTAGTCAGCCCTTGGTCTTTGAAGGTGCTCTGCATTTATGTTTTGCGGTCTTAGAAAGAGCTAGCGAGATACCATCTGTTCGTACTACTTCATGATTCTTTTGATTGAAGTGTTGACGTTCGAGACTTATTATTATTTGCTCGCTAGTTGATTATGCCAATTATACGAGTTTACCGTGAGACCTTGATGTCATTTGCTTATGTGGTTAGCTTGTGATCTTGCTGAAATTCTAGATATGAGTTAGAAATAGTTGCAACAACAAGATCAAATAGAGTTCGTAAAAGTTTTTCTTTTGTCTCTTTCAGTTTGTCAAGTGAATTGCTTGAGAACAAGCAAGGTTTTAAGCTTGGGGAGTTGATACGTCTCTATCGTATCTACTTTTCCAAACTCTTTTGCCCTTGTTTTGGACTCTAATTTGCATGATTTGAATGGAACTAACCCGGACTAACGCTATTTTCAGCAGAATTGTCATGGTGTTGTTTCTACGCAGAAATAGAAGTTCTCGGAATGACTTGGAAATTTACGGTGATTTTTTGTGGAATATATAAAAAATACTGGCGCAAGAATCAACCGGAGGGGTGGAGCTGTGAGCCCATAAGCCCACCAGGCGCGCCCCCTGGCCGTGCCTGGCAGGCTTGTGGGCCCCACAAAGCTCCACCGCCTCCAATCTCAGCTCTATTTAGTCCCTTTCGTTCGGAAAAAAAATCAAGGAGAAGAGTCCATCGCATTTTACAATACGGAGGCGCCGCCACCTCGTGTTCTTCCTCTGGAGGGTAGATCTCGAGTCTGTTCTGGGCTCCGGAGAGGGGAGATCGTCGCCATCGTCATCACCAACCTTCCTTCATCGCCAATTCCATGATGCTCTTCACAGTTCGTGAGTAATCTCATCGTAGGCTTGCTGGACGGTGATGGGTTGGATGAGATCTATCATGTAACCGAGTTAGTTTTGACGGGGATTGATCCCTAGTATCCACTATGTTATGAGATTGATGTTGCTACTACTTTGCCATGATTAATGCTTGTCACTAGCGCCCGAGTGCCATGATTTCAGATCTGAACCTATTATGTTGTCGCCAATATATGTGTGTTCTTGATCCTATCTTGCAAGTTGTAGTCACCTACTATGTGTTATGACCCGGCAACCCCGGAGTGAAAATAGGCGGAACTACTCCCGGAGATTACCATAGTATGAGGAGTTCATGTATTCACTAAGTGCTAATGCTTTGTTCCGGTTCTCTATTAAAAGGAGAACCTTAATATCACGTAGTTTTCATTAGGACCCCGCTGCCACGGGGGGGGGGGGGGTGGACAATAGATGTCATGCAAGTTCTTTTCCCTAAGCACGTATGACTACATACGGAATACATGCCTACATTACATTGACGAACTGGAGCTAGTTACATATCTCTCCGTGCTATAACTGTTGCATGATGAATAACATCTGGCATAATCATCCATCACCGATCCCATGCCTACGAGTTTTTCCTACTGGTCCTTGCTACGTTACTTTGCCGCTACTGCTGTTACTTCTGCTACTGTTACTTTGCTGCTACTGCTGTCACTACTGCTACTGTTACTCTGTCATTACTGTCGTCACTTTGCTGCTACTGGTTACTGTTGCTACTTTTGCTATCACACTACCTTGCTACTGATACTTTGTTGCAGATACTAAATCTTTCAGGTGTGGTTGAATTGACAACTCAACTGCTAATACTTGAGAATATTCTTTGGCTTCCCCTTGCGTCGAATCAATAAATTTGGGTTGAATATTCTACCCCTGAAAACTGTTGTGATCCCCTATACTTGTGGGTTATCAACCCCCACCGTGACACTCTCACGTAATAACGAGCAGAGGCTGTATATGCCCAGGGCCCCCCGAGGACGCGGAGGGGGTCCATCCCACGCCTAGTGGAAGCCCTACGCTCCACGCTGGGGGAAGACGGAGGTAATCAACACAGTCCACCAATGACTTCCGGAATCAGGCGCCTAATGCCTCGGGGGTAGGGACACTCGTGAGGCCAAAGCGTCCTCGTGACCTCTTAGATACACCCCCACCGTGACACTCTGACGTAATAATGAGCCAAGGATGTATACGCCCAGCCCCCCCCCCCAGAGGACGCGGAGGGGTCCATCACACGCCTAGTGGCAGCCCTACATTCCGCGCTGGGGAGAAGACGAAAGCAATCAACACAGTCAACCAATGACTACGCCCGAAGCTGGCACCAACACAGTCCGCCAATAACTATGCCCGTAGCTAGCACCAACACAGTCCGCCAATGACTACGCTCGCCGCTGGCACCAACACAGCCCGCTAATGGCTATGCCCGCAACTGGCAAGGAAATCAACACAGTGCACCTGCGGCTACGCCCACGCCCAGTGCGGGGGGCACACAACTGGAGGTACGGAGCCGCTCGTACGTCAAGGTGGACCCATGAGCATCGCGACTCACGGGTCTAACTGCGACCGTAGCTCCTCCCCCCTTTGGTCCGTCCTTGGTTTCTGGTCGGTTCAATCGCGGGGAGGTATGCGCGGGGCGGGCCCTGCCGACGCAGAGCCTAGTGCACTCGACAATCCACTTAAAATCTCTCAGGGAGAACTCTTGAGTCACTCGTACTTCAAGGGGGACTCTAGAGCATCGTGACTCAGGAGCCTGAACTGCGCCCGTAGCCCCTTCCCCATTTGGGTTGTCCTTTCTTTCCGGTCGGTCCAATAGCGGCGGAGGTACGCGCGGGGCGGGCCCTGTCGACGCAAAGTGGCGAAGGAGTTCAGGAGCCTCAAATTGTGAGCTTCTTAGGAAGGACATTGGAGTCACTCGAACGTCAAGGGGGACTCTTGAGCATCGCAACTTAGGGGCCAAACTGTTCGCATAGCCCCTTTCCCCTTTGGGCCGTCCTTGGACTCCGGTCGGTTCAATCGCGGGGAGGACAATTGAGTGGGAGGAAGATAGAACTTGATGAGGTTGTAGAAGCTCTGATCCCTCTGAGTGGTGGCACAGGGCAGGGGAAACCTCTGTTGAGGCAACACCGGTTGAGGAGGAAGCTAATGATGATGATCATGAAGCTTCGGATCAAGTTACTATCGGACCTCGCAGGTCGACAAGATCATGTACTGCTCCTCAGTGGTACGGTAATCCTGTCTTATCTATCATGTTGGTAGACAACAATGAACCCGCGAATTATGAAGAAGCAATGGTGGGCCCGGATTCCAACAAATGGCTGGAGGCCATGAAGTCCGAGATAGGATCTATGTATGAAAACAAAGTGTGGACTTTGGAAGTATTACCTGAAGGTCGCAAGGCTATTCAGAACAAATGGATCTTTAAGAAGAAGATGGACGCAGACGGTAATGTGACCGTTTATGAAGCTCGACTTGTGGCAAAGGGTTTTTCACAATTTCAAGGAGTTGACTACGATGAGACATTCTCACCGATAGCGATGCTTAAGTCCGTCGGAATCATGTTAGCAATAGCTACATTTTTTGATTATGAAATCTGGCAGATGGATGTCAAAACGGCGTTCCTTAACGGTTTTCTTAAGGAAGAGTTGTATATGATGCAACCCGAAGGTTTTGTCGGTCCAAAGAATGCTAAAAAAGTGTGCAAGCTCCAGCGATCCATTTATGGACTGGTGCAACCATCTCGAAGTTGGAATAAGCGCTTTGATGAGGTGATCAAAGCATTTCGGTTTATACAAGTTGTTGGAGAATCTTGTATTTACAAGAAAGTGGGTGGGAGCTCTGTAGCGTTTCTAATATTATATGTGGATGAAATATTGCTGATTGGAAACAATGTGTAGTTTTTAGAGAGCGTAAAAGAGTACTTGAACAAATGTTATTCAATGAAGGACCTAGGAGAAGCTGCTTACATATTAGGCATTAAGATCTATAGTGATAGATCGAGGCGCCTAATAGGACTTTCACAAGGCACATACCTTGATAAAGTTTTGACGAAGTTCAAAATGGAGCAGTCCAAGAAGGGGTTCTTGCTAGTATTACAAGGTATAAAGTTGAGTAAGACTCAGTGTCCAGTAATTGCGGAAGATAGAGAAAAGATGAGTACCGTCCTCTATGCTTCAGCCATAGGGTCTATCATGTATGCAATGTTGTACGCAAGACCGGACGTCATCCTGGCCATAAGTATGGCAGACAGGTTTCAAAGTAATCCAGGAGTGGATCACTGGACGGCGGTCAAGAATATTCTAAAGTACCTAAAAAGGACTAAGGAAATGTTTCTCGTCTATGGAGGTGACGAAGAGCTCGTCGTAAAGGGTTACGTTGATGCAAGATTTGACACTGATCCGGATGACTCTAAGTCTCAAACTGGATACGTATTTATTCTTAATGGGGGTGCGGTAAGCTGGTGCAGTTCCAAAGCAAAGCGTCATAGCAGATTCGACATGTGAAGCAGAGTACATGGCTGCCTTGGAGGCAGCTAGGGAGGGTCTCTGGATGAAGCAGTTCATGACGGATCTTGGAGTGGTGCTGAGTGCACTGAATCCAATAACTCTGTTCTGTGACAACACTAGTGCCATTGCTTTAGCAAAGGAACCAAGGTTTCACAAGAAGACCACACACATCAAATGACGCTTCAACCTCATCCGTGACTACGTTGAAGGAGAGGACATAAATATTTGCAAAGTGCACACGGATCTGAGTGTTGCAGATCCGTTGACTAAACCTCTTCCACGAGCGAAGCATGATCAACACCAGAACTGTATGGGTGTTAGATTCATTCCAATGTAAATCGTATAGCGATGTGAGACTAGATTATTGACTCTAGTTCAAGTGGGAGACTGTTGGAAATATGCCCTAGAGGCAATGATAAAATAGTTATTATTATATTTCCTGTTTCAAGATAATCGTTTATTATCCATCCTATAATTGTATTGGATGAAAGCGTATATACATGTGTTGATACATAGACAAAACAATGTCCCTAGTAAGCTTCTAGTTGACTAGCCAATTGATCAAGGATGGTTAAGGTTTTCTGACCATAGCCAAGTGCTGTCACTTGATAACTGGATCACATCATTAGGAGAATGGTGTGATGGATAAGAACCAAACTAACGTAGTATGTGATCGTGTCATTTTGTTGCTATTGTTTTCTGCGTGCCAAGTATTCATTCCTATGACCATGAGATCATGTAACTTACTGACATCGGAGGAATACTTTGTGTGTATCAAACGTCACAACTTTACTGGGTGACTATAAAGGTGTTGTACATGTATCTCCAAAGGTATCCGTTGAGTTAGCATGGATCAAGACTGGGATTTGTCACTCCGTGTGACGGAGAGGTATCTCAGGGCCCACTCAGTAATACAACATCACAAATAAGCCTTGCAAGCAATGTGAGTCAAGTGTTAGTCACAGGATCTTGTATTACGGAATGAGTAAAGAGACTTGCCGGTAACGAGATTGAAATAGGTATAGAGATACCGACGATCAAATCTCGGGCAAGTAACATACCAAAGGACAAAGGGAATGTTATACGGGATTATATGAATCCTTGGCACCGAGGTTCAACCGATAATATCTTCTTAGAATATGTAGGATCCAATATGGATATCCAGGTCCCGCTATTGGGTATTAACCGGGAAGTGTCTAAGGTCATGTCTGGATAGTTCTCGAACCCGTAGGGTTTGCACACTTAAGGTTCAATGACGTTTCGGTATAGTTGAGTTATAGGTATTGGTGACCGAAGGTTTTTCGGAATCCTGAATGAGATCACGGACATCACGAGGGTTTCCGGAATGGTCCGAAAACGAAGATTGATATATAGGATGGTTTCATTTGGTCACCGGAAAGATTTTGGGCATTATCGGTAGTGTACCGGGAGTGACGAATGGGTTCCGGGTTTTCACTAGGAGGGGCCCACCCACCCGGGAGTGAGCCCAATAGTCCTAGGGTGGCACACCAGCCCTTAGTGGGATGGTGAGGCCAGCCCAAGTGGGCTATGGCGCTAGGAAAGAAAACCAAAAGAAAAGAAAAAAAGAGAGAGGGGGTGGGAAGGAAGAGGAGGACTCCTCCTTCCCCAAACCGAATTGGAGTTGGAGTCCTCCTCTCCACTTCGGCCGGCGCCCTAGGGGCTCCCTTGAGCCCCAAGGCTAGCCCCTCCCCTCCTCCTATGTATATTAGAGGTTTTAGGGTTTTTGAGACATAACTTTGCCACGTGCAACTCAAACCTATACCTCGTAGTTCTTCCTCTAGATCGGATTTCTGCGGAGCTCGGGAGGAGCCCTGCAAGAATAGATCATCACCATCACCGGCGCAGTGTCACGCTGCCGGAGAACTCATTTACTTCCCCGTCTCTCTTGCGGGATCAAGAAGGCGGAGATCGTCATCGAGCTGTAGGTGTGCTGAACGCGGAGGTGTCGTCCGTTCGGTGCTAGATCAGGACGGATCGTGGGACGGATCATGGGACGACGGTGATTTGAATCACGAAGCTATAACACAACATCAACCGCGTTTCTTAATGCTTCTCTCTTAGCAATCTAAAAGGGTATGTGGATTCGATCTCCCTCTCATATATGAACATCACCATGATAGGTCTTCGTGTGCGTAGGATTTTTTTTGTTTCCCATGCAACGTTCCCTAACAGGGCAAGCATGGAGTCCTTGTCACGCGCTCCCGGGGTTCTGCCACCGCCCCGGCTGGGATCATGGGCCCCTCGGGCACCACCAGGCTAGGCGCCGAAGAAGAAGCTTCACCAACCAGTGGCGTGCGGAGGAGCTCCCCCGACACGGCGCCCCTGGGCCTCTTAGATGCGCGTGCCCCAAAAATCTAGACGATCGGGTTCGTCAGATGAGGCGGGGTGTGCGAGGGAAGGTGATAACGACTGCGCATTTTCTCGTTGCTGGCGACCCAGCGCCCACACACTTGGACTGACCTCGGGGGCTGAACCTTACCGCCCTGGGGGATGACGGTGTTGCTAAGGGCCCTACCCACACTTTGGCGCTCACAGTATCTCTAATGGGCGCCATGGAATGAGTGAAGGCCGAGTTCGCTCGAGGCCGATGGGGGAGTAGTGGAAGAAGGCATACAAAGAGCGATGCAGTGGTGGATCCTCCCCTAGGGCACGGTGGGTCTTATAAGAGCAACGACGACACCCCGAGGTGCCACAGGGGGCGGAGGCGATGAATGCCCCGTTTGGTGCCGCGCGCTAGACCTGGCCCATGGGGAGTGGGGGCTCGCGCCTCCCCATTCCACCAATGAGCTACCTCATGCGTGTTGCGGGCACAGGGGCAATCTTCCGTGAGACATATGACACAAATGGGTAGCACCGATCGAAGGAGTGATAATGACCGGCGTTGCGCACATGCAGCATGTCAGCTCACTTAGAGTAGTTCTCGAAGCGTTGCGAGAAAGAAGGGTCCCACGTTGTCTCGGATGCCACGCGTCGAGCTTGGCCCACGAGTGGTGGGGGCCTGCGCCGCTTCATCCCCCCTTCCCCTCAACGGACGGGGCTGTGCACAACGCGGGCATGGGGGCTAAAGTTGGGCCCCTGGGACCGGGGGTACCCAGGCCCGTCGGCCTGCGGCCCCATGCGCGACGTGGGAGGATAAGCCTGGTTCGGCCCATTGGCGATCTCGGCAAGGAGGACCCTCGCGAGGGCTCTCGCCTCGCGAGGTGAGCGCTTGAAGAGCGTTGCCAAGGGCCTCGGGAGAGCGTCCTTCGCGAGGTTTCACCCTCGGACCCTCCCGGAGTGGGCCTGCCGAGGGTGACTTGGTTGGGTTCCATGACCAAGCTCCTTCGTGTGGATGCGGCAGGCTGTGCAGGCGGCGCGGGAGCGGTGCAAGCGGGCGCGTACGGGGAGGGTTTCCCCTTCCGTGCTAAGTAAGCTGGGACAACTTGCATGCTCCCAAAGTGACTCCCATGGGTTTCCCGTTCGGTGAAGGAGACTAAAGCCGGGGGCTCGGCAGGACGGAGGTCATACCCGAGCCTACCAGCGCGTCATGAAGAGAAGCTTTTGCAAGCGAAGACCACCTTTGTCAGGGCAGACTGCAGTCCTATCCCCTTTTGAAAATGGTCGTTGTGGCAACCCTTCCCGCTAATGTTTTTGGGGGAAGAGGACCAATGCCAATATATAGGAGAGGCCCGACCTCTGTAGGGGGATCCAACCTCACCCCCCTGCTAGGGCAAGAACACACCTTTGTACTTGTCTTCTACCTCAAGCAATCCCACCAAAAGTAGGAATAGGGTTTTACACCACGTGGTGGCCCGAACCTAGGTAAACTGTAGTGTGTTTCAGCTCGTCTTCCTAGCTCGTGCCACCAGAGAGTCGTCATGGAGCCGCAAGGTAGAACAGGGTAGGAGAACGAGTGCACCCGAGTGTTCGAACCTTTCCTTGGGTCCGCGGAGCCCCGATTCCGACAACTTTTACAAAGTGAACATCAGATATTTTGAGCTTGTCATTTGTTTATCATTCAAGACATAGTAGTTCTTGCATGGATTCTCAACATTATGCAATCCAGTCGATATCATTGTGATCAACTTAACTAGAATGTCAAAGAATTAGTGATCAACAATTTAATCACAATTCCTAATAGTTACTACTCCCTCCGTCCGGAAATACTTGTCCTAGAAATGCATGTATCTAGACTTATTTTAGTTATAGATGCATCCATTTTATTCATTTCTAGGACAAGTATTTCCAGACGGAGGGAGTATTACTTAACCAAAATTTTCTTCATCTCATAACTTGTATGGAATTCATACCTGAGTTGGACATTCCAATCTTCTTTCTTTCTACCTTTTACTTCTTATAGTTTTGTTTCCAATACTTATTCTACTCACAAAAAGAATCATCCAACTTTATGAGTGGTGTGAGCCCTTAACTTCCTAAGTCATGTAACTCTCATTACATCCTCCAGATTTTTTCTTTCTCTTCAAGTTATCACCATCAACTCATGACTGTTGTTCTTCTGGATCCTATGCATTTTAGTCTTATACATAGCTGAGCACTTCACTAGACCATTCAAATAGAACACATCTTTAGATATCACATATCTTTTAACCTTTGTTTTTTCTGAAAACAATTTTTAGTTCCAATAATATCACAAAACTACCCCAAACAATTTGAAGTTTGGGTTTCTCAGAAGCAAGAAAAACACAATGTATTTCTAGCGTTCTGGATCGAAGGATGAGAGTCTCATCATCCATAGCATCAATAGGAAAGTATTGTAAGCATGAAGTAGGACAAAATCCTTCTTGCCACTCTAGTGGATGATCCTCCCATTACGTTTAACAATTGTGAAGATCCAACCAGATAATAAAATCATATTAATCAATTTCAACTAAAAAGGTGACCATGAGCCATTATTCTACAACTGTAATGCAAACTACAGATAGACATCATTCATAATTAATTGCACTGGTGATTCTACTTAATTAACTCACAATTGTGCTCCGACACAAATAAATATCTCTCATGATTGATTTTAAGTGATTCAAGACCCTCATGTTATTCACATCCAGTGATGTGGACATCACTCATGACATGAACTTCAACTCGTGGGCAAACTTTTGTCCATCATATCTCCATAGGATTCTTGTTCATCTTTTGATGCTTCATGCTCCGAGCTTGGAACTATTATATTAGAACTACATGGTAATCGAGTGTTTCTACAGTGAGGTTCCGACATCATCCGCCTTACACTTCATGATCCATTTGTGCTCATGCCAAAAAGCTACATGTTATAGACGATTGCTACACGAGGAATAGCACATTTTAGTTGATATTTTCTTTGAGAGATGACCCTAATATTTGACTACTGCGCAATCAAAAGGGTGCAACCAATAAAGGGATCAACTCTCAGGGAAGTCGTAATAGCATAATATGGCATAGCCCTTGATGTCAATAGGTCTTCACGCTCTTCTTGAATCCTCAATCGAAACATCGAAGTGGCAGCAGAAAAATCATCGTCATGGCAACCATTTCAAAAAAATTGTCGTGGTAGAAATTTTAAAAATCGTTGTCGTGGAGACATTTCAAAAATATTGTTGTCGCACTAATTTCTTAAAACACTACTGTGGCGCGAAATTTTTTAGCGCCTCCTCTTGTCCATGGTACACCTCCTCGAAGCCAAGGTTCTCCATGTACACTTTCCACCATCACTTGTAACCTGTAGGCTATCTCTACATCTATTAAATTAAGGTGGCTATCTCGTGGGTGTAACCTATGACATGCAAGCCACTTAACATTACAACATATAATCATCTCATACATAAACTCATTATCATGACGAAGGCTATACAACATAATATGCAAACCTACAAAACCAAGTAAGACGTCCTCAAATCGGTTTGGAAAATATTAATTACGTGGTTTCTAGCATTTCTGAATAAACTAGCTACCTACACCCACCAATTAAGGTGATAATCCTTGTTGCTAGGTTAACTTTCATGGTGTGTGAGGGAAGAGACTTAGTTAAAAATCTCTAGCCCCACACTAAATTTCATGAATACTCATGACCCCTAGAATATCGATCATCTTCATTTCCCTCTCGTGTTTGTGATAGTTCATTATTCTTGACTATGATGGATCCCAAAGAACCTTTGAGAGATCGTAGACAACCAAAGCCGGTCAATTGTCACAACTTTGTACAAAGCTACATTGGGTCGTCAATGAACAAAACTAAAGCAATACTCAAGTGAAGCATAACAAGAACATTAAATCTCACATTCACATGTGATCTAGACCGTAACATGTATGTATTCATAGAACTGCTCTGATATCTCTGTTGGGAAACATAGTAGAAAATATAAATTTTTGCCCTATGATCAGCCAAGAACACTGTAAAGATACAATAATGGTTAGGATCGGATCATTACCAACTCCGAGTTGCAGTGGAAGAAGTCGAGTCGGTGTAGGTCTTTGATGAAGTCCATCAATTCGTACATGAACGATCCCGTGAACCGTCCACAAACAGCCCCTCGAATGTAAGACCGAAAGAAAGGCCTCTCTACGAGTTGCAAGTGTGCGGTCTTCTCGATCGAGTAGCACTTCACTGTCTAGAATTAATCATCGTCCACAAATTAGAAGTTGTATATTAGAACCACACTGTGCTCGTAATTATGTGGATTAGAGGATCTAGGTCTAGCTCTAATTGATCAACTAGGAACAATTAGAACTCGAACTAGAGAACTAGAGGAGGCTTCAAAACTTATGTGTTGAAGGGGCCAAGTCCTCTAGTATATATAGGTGGCAGGACAAGGGTGAGGCTGCGAAGGGGGGGGTTTCCCTTCCCCTTTCGCCACCTAAGGAGGGGGATTCATCCTCTAATTCGAGCCCCCTCCCTCCCTTCCATGTGGAGAGGGGCGCCTCCACTATTGGGCCCTTATGGCCCAATTCCTCTTCCACCACTTTGCCTTTTAAGGCATGTTGATATTAAATTAAATATAAAAGCCTTATAACTATTATAAAAACCTTTATTATTAATTTAAGATCTCCAGAAATATTTCCCACCAATATATTATTTATTTGTAATACCATATATTGCTCTCCGGAACCGTTTTTATGGCCCAGAAACGCTGTTGAATTACATATTCTAGGATCATATTAGGTATAGCATATAATATAAAATCTTAATTATGAATATGAAAATATAATAATATAATATTATTGCCTCTAGGGCATACTTCTAACAAAGATAACGACTGTTGGGCATGTATGATTACACTACACCATTCCCGATCTGCCTCGCCCGCACATAAATATGTCAATTTTACCCACGAACATGGATATCCGACCCACATGGATAAGGTATGGGATCAGTTTTGGGTTCATGGGCAGTGCCCGAACCCTAACCGACTACCTATGGTAAGGGTATGAGTATAGTTTTGCATCCATGGGTACATCCTGACCCCACTTGATTATCTTATTGGTGGGTCACATGTGTTATAAATCTTAAGCTACTAGGTCTTTACTGCCTTTGTTCCTATGTTTAAGGCGTCAAACTTCACTCACACCCCCAAGGAAGCACTAGGTGTTGGAGATATGCCATAGAGCGCAATAATAAACTTGTTATTATCATATTTCCTTGTTGATGATAATCATTCATTACCGATGCTAGAATTGTATTGATCGGAAACTTAAATACATGTGTGGATATATGAACAACACCGTGTCCCTAGTGAGCCTTTACTAGACTAACTCGTTGATCAAATATGGTTAAGGTTTCCTAACCATATACATGAGTTGTCATTTGATAATGGGATCACATCATTAGGAGAATGATGTGATGGACAAGACCCATCCATAAGCATAACATTTTATCGTATCACTTAGTTTACTGCTACTGCTTTCATCATGTTAAGTATATGTTCCTAAGACCATGAGGTCATGCAAATCCCTAATACTATAGGAATGCCTTATGTGTATCAAAAATTTCTTCGTAAATGGGTGATCATAAAGGTACTCTACAGGTATCTCCAAGGGTATTTGTTGGGAGAAGTATTTGTGGGCCCTCTCCATAACGCAACATCACAAGAAGCTTGCAAGAAATGTGACTAAGGAGTTAGTCACGAGATCTTGTAGTACGGAACGAGTAAATATACTTGTCGGTAACAGGATTGAACTAGGTATGGAGATACTGATGATCGAATCTCGGGCAAGTAACATACCAATGAACAAAGCGAACTACATACATTATTGACTGAATCCATGACATCATGGTTCAACCGATAAAGTTCTTTGTGGAATATGAAGGAACCAATATGGGCATCCATGTCACGCTATTGGTTGTTGAGAAGAGAGGTGTATTGGTCATGTCTACATGATTCTAGGTGTCTTGGTCATGTCTACATGATTCTCGAACCTGTAGGGTCCGCACGCTTAACGTTCGAGGACGATATAATATTATTGGGATATGTATGTTGGTTACTGGATGCTATTCGGAGTCCTGGATGAGACCCCAGACATGACGAGGAGCTCTGGAATGGTCTGGAAGTAAATATTCATATATATGAAGTTGGTACTCGGATTCTGGAATGGTTTCTGGTTTTGCCGGTTTTTGTCAGGAGTGTCGGAAGGGGTTCCGGGAGTCTATCCGGGAGGTCCACCTGTCCCGAAGGGCCTAATGGGCTGAGAGAGGGGGGTACACCAGCCCCTGGTTGGATGGGATATGCGTCTTCTAAGGGCCCATGTGCCTAGGGTTTGGTGGGAGGCAACACTAGGGGGACCCTAACTTGGGGACTACTCCACGCCTTTAGGCTGTCGCTCCCCCTCCCTGGAGGAGGGGTTGAGGAGACACACACCTCCCCCTATCCCTATAAATAGAGGAGGTATGTGAAGGCTGCCACACACCTCTTCCCCATGCCCTGTCAACTTCTCTCTCTTCGTCCCGTTTCTCCTTCGTCTTGTTTCTGGAGTGCTTGGCTAAGTCATACTGAAGTAGATCCACCACCACTGTTGCCACACTATCGTGTTGCCGGAGATCCCATCTATTACTCCGCTGCCTCTCGTTGGATCAAGGAGGCAGAGACGTCATCGAGCCGCACGCGTGTGATACTTCCATTTTGCATCATGTTTTGCCACTGTTATTTATAGTGTTCTTATGCATTATACCACTTTATGGAGTAATTTTAATGCCTTTTGTATCATAATATGTAAGGTTTACACCAAGAGGGAGAATGCCGACAGATGGAATTCTGGACCTGAAAAAGCTACGCGAAGATACCTATTCTGCACACCTCTAAATGGACTGAACTTCACAAGGAATTTTTATGGAAGAAATAAGAAATATTGGTGGAAAGAGGGGCCTGCGAGGTGCCCACTAGGCACGAGGGCGTGCCAGCCCCCCTGGCGTGGCCTAGTGGGTAGTGGGCCACCCAACCCACTTCTGGCGACCATCTTCTGGTGTATATTACCTCTTGACTTGAAAAAATAAGGAGAGTACTTTGAGACGAAGTGTCGCTGTCTCGAGGCGGAACCTGGGCACGAGCACTTTTGCCCTCCGGCGGAGCGATTCGCTGGAGGAACTTCCCTCCCGGAGGGCGAAATAGAGGCCATCTTCATCACCAAAAACCCACTCATCTTGGGGAAGCCAATCTTCATCAACATCTTCAGCAACACCATCTCCTATCAAAACCCTAGTTCATCTCTTGTGCTCAATCTTATACCGGAACCTCACATTGGTACCTAGGGTGACTAGTCGTGTTGATTACGTCTTGTAGTTGATGCTTTATGGTTTATTTGGTGGAAGATCATATGTTCAGATCCAATATGCTATTTAATACATCTCTAATCATGAGCATGTTTATCACTTGTGAGTAGTTACTTTTGTTCTTGAGGCCACGAGAGAAGTCCTGTTGCAAGTAGTCATGTGAAGTTGATATAAATTTGATATTTTCATGATATGAATGTTGTGATTCCCTTAGTGGTGTTATGTGAACGTCGACTACATAACACTTCACCATCTTTGGGTTATGTGAACGTCGATTACATAGGTAACGCATTGTGTAGTAGTTACTATACGATGGGTTGCAAGAGATAGAAACTTAAACCCAGCTTATGCGCTATTCCGTAAGGGGCTGATTTAGATCCCTATGTTTAATGTTATGGTTAGAATTTATTCTTAATACTTTTCTATTAGTTGTGTATGCTTGCGAGAGGGTTAATCATAAGTGGAAGGTTTTTTCAAGTAATAATAGGACCAAAGCACCGGTCCACCCACATATCAAATTATGAAAGTACCGAACACGAATCAACTCGACATGATGAAAGTGACTAGATGAAATTCCTATGTGCCCTCAAGAATGCGTTGCCTATTATAAGAAACCATTCTAGACTGTCCTTTTCCACAAAAGGATTGGGATACCTTGCGGGACCTATTTTTACTATTGCTACTCGTTACTTGTTACAATTACCTAGCTATCAAACAACTTCTTACCGCTATTTCAGTGCTTGCATAAATTACCTTGCTGAAAACCGCTTGTCATTTCCTTCTGCTCCTCGTTGGATTCGACACTCTTACTTATTTAAAGGACTACGATTGGTCCCCTATACTTATTTGTCATCAATATATTTTCTGTCCCCATTGTCGGGGAGTGAAGCGCCTTTGGTAAGAGGAATTTGGTAATGGAAAATTTATATTACATGTTGAAATTTACTATCACTTGTCACTATGGATAGTAATCCTCTGAGGGGTTTGTTCGTGGTATCTTCACCTTGATCGGAAACACCAAGAGTTGTCCCTCAACCTGCCGAACCAACTGAAAATGTTTATTATGAAATTCCTTCGGGTATGATAGAGAAACTGCTAGCTGATCCCTATGCAGGAGATGGAACAAAACATCCCGATATGCACCTAATCTACGTGGATGAAGTTTGTGGATTATTTAAGCTTGCAGGTTTATCCGAAGATGAAGTCAAGAAGAAGGTTTTCCGTTTATCTTTGGGGGGAAAGCATTGACATGGTATAGGCTATGTGATGATACATGATCTTGGAAGTGGAATCGATTGCTATTGGAGTTTCACCAAAAAAACATCCTATGCATCTCGTTCTTCGTGATCAGAATTTAATCTAGAATTTTTGGCCTCATGAAGGAGAAAGTATTGCTCTTGCTTGGGGAGGCTGAAGTCAACGTTATATTGTTGCCCCAATCAAGAGCTCTCGTGAGAAATTATTTTTCAAAATTTTTATGCTTCGCTTTCTCGTAGTGATCAAACCATGCTCGATACTTCCTGTTCTAGTCTTTTATGAAGAAGAATATTGAATTTAGGTGGGATCTTTTGGAAAGAATTAAACGCAATTCTGAAGAAGGGAAACTCAACGAAGGTAAATAGTCACGTATAAAACTTGAGTTTCATTGTGTTAAATCTTTTATGAATATCGATGTGTGCCATGGTAACGATTCCGGCAATAGAAAGGGGGTAGGATATAGGAGAATGATCTATCAAGATGCACATGGATGACACGGTGGTTTTAGCGAGTTCGGGCCTCTCACAGTGGATATAACAACCCTACTTCTCATGCTCTAGAGAGGCTTTGTTTTATCTGTCATGGACATGAGTACATGGTATAGAGGGAGCCAGAGCTCGAGGGAAAGAATGAACCCGCAGGGGGAGAAGAAGCTAGGCCTTAGCGATGTGGAGAAGGGTGGCTTATATAGAGTGCGCCACCCCCTCACCTCTTATGTTACAAGATGGGGAATTGATGCCATAATGTGAGCCCACTACAGAACCTCCTCTATGCTTCAACTGCCTTGCCGACTGTTGGTATTTCCATACCCGAGTGAGTCACACGGCCGAATGGTTGACTGTCATCCGAGTGGATGGAATGTACTTGTCCGAGTGGATCCATATCGAGTGGATTAGATGTTGTCGCGATCCAGCCGGAATTTCCCTTGTAGTCCTAATAATGAGGTGCCCTTGGGTAGGACATATATGTCAGGCTTATGACCCTACCCTAGGGCTATATCCCCGTCATAAGCCCCGAATGGATCAGGGTCCGAGTGGTGAAGGTGTCGATGTAAATCTTGTAGCAGCAGACCAAACTTGAACATGCTTCAGGGCCTTACAGAATTGCGCGTCGATTGAAGTCTCCATCATTCGCCATGATCAATTCCGCTGAGTAGTACGTCCGAGTGAACTTGAGAATTGAAGTAGACCCGAGTGACCAACAGGATCTTGAGGCTCTGACTGGTTGCTGGTAGTCGGTTGGAGTCTGTTGAATCTGTTTGAACTTGAATGTTGTTGTTGGACCTGACCAAGAAGAATGTTTATTTTTTGTACTTCTCTTCCAATGGGGGCACACTCAGTGCACCCACTGGGTGTAGTCCCCGAGCCTATGTCAGACTAGATGAGTCCGACAGAGGGTTTAAGTCTTCCAGTGCTCGTCATGTTGAATGTTTGTTGAATCTGCATTATATGATTTCTGGATCAAAGTCAAGTCTTCGAGTGTATTTTTTAACTTAGGCGATACGGGGTCGCAGCTAGGTTCCCAAGTGTGGAGCGAGTCTGTACTCGGAGTAGTTTTTAACTTAGGCGATACAGAGTCGCAATTATATCCCCAAGTGTGGAGCATGTCCGCACTCAGAGTTGTTATTAACTTAGGCGATACAGACTCGAAGCTAAGTCTCCGAATGTGAAGCATGTCCGCACTCGGAGTTGTTTTTAACTTAGGCAATATGGAGGCACAGCTAAGCCCCGAGTGTGGAGCGTGTTCGCGCTCGGAGTTATTTTTAACTTAGGCGATACGGAGTCACAGCTAAGCCCCCGAGTGTGGAGTGTGTCCGTACTTGGAGTAGTTTTTAACTTAGCCAATACAGAGTCGCAGCTAAGTCTCCAAGTGTGGAGCATGTCCGCACTTGGAGTTGTTTTTAACTTAGGCGATATGGA
Source organism: Hordeum vulgare subsp. vulgare (assembly GCF_904849725.1). Classification (NCBI taxonomy): domain Eukaryota; kingdom Viridiplantae; phylum Streptophyta; class Magnoliopsida; order Poales; family Poaceae; genus Hordeum; species Hordeum vulgare. Next base: position 329,219,077 of record NC_058520.1, on the reverse strand, counting down.
GTCATAGCTAAGCCCCCGAGTGTGGAGCGTGTCCATACTCGGAGTAGTTTTTAACTTAGGCGATACATAGTCGCAGCTAAGTCCCCGAGTGTGGAGCATGTCCACACTGGGAGTTGTTTTTAACTTAGGAGATAAGGAGTCGCAGCTAAGTTCCCAAGTGTGGAGCGTGTCCGTACTCGGAGTAGTTCTAACTTAGGCGATACAAAGTCGCAGCTAAGTCCCCGAGTGTGGAGCGCGTCCGTACTTGGAGTAGTTTTTAACTTAGGCGATACAGAGTCGCAGCCAAGCCCCGAGTGTGGAGCATGTCCGCACTTAGAGTTGTTTTTAACTTAGGTGATATGGAGTCACAGCTAAGTTCCCGAGTGTGGAGCGTGTCTGTACTCGAAGTAGTTTTAACTTAGGCGATACGGAATCGCAACTAAGCCAAGCGGTGGCGCACGGGGCATCCGAGTGATGAAGGCGTGCCATACGGAGTGGCAATGCGCGGGGCATCCGAGTGAGGTAGACGAGTCCGACTGAGTGGCAACGTGCGGGGCGGCCAAGTGATGTATGTCGAGGAGGCATCTGACCCACTGACGGCACGCGGGACAGCCGTGTCCACTATGTCATCAAGGGGCTTCCGAACACGTGAAAACGCACGAATGATCGTTGCGGAGACCGAGCCTGAGTAGCGATGAAGATGGCGCACAGATGCGTCGGGTGATCGCGTAACCTCTATATGAAAAATAGCAGAAGCCAGCACAAAAATTTATCAAAGTAATATGAGTTTGCTAAAATGATTTGTGTAAATAGCACCCATTGACACCCGCTCGGTGTGCTAGGTACTTGTTGGTTCGGGACGAGCTAGGGTCTACCAGAGTGCAGGATCCGACTGAACTTGTTTGAGTACTGGACCCAAACGGGGCGGAAATGAAGTGTTCTCACATAAAAATAAACAACCGAGCACAGAGGTACACTCGGTGGCATGGCCTTCGAGTGAATGTCATGTGCGACTTCCTCGACACTCGGTGATGCGGAAAACTATTTAATTGAATGCAACGTATGAAGAATGACTTAGCTGTCTCATGGCGCAGGAGTGGCCGAGTGACGAAGGAGCGTCCAGTCGAGTGACGGCGCACGGTGCGCCCGAGTGACGAAGGAGCGTCCAGTTGAGTGACGACGCGCGGGGCGGACAAGTGATGATGATGCATCCAATAGAGTGGCGACGCGCGGGGCGTGTGAGTGCTGTAGAAGCATCCCTCAGAATGGCGATGCACGGGGCGTCTGAGTGATGTAGAAGCATCCTTCGGAGTGGTGACGCCCGGGGCGTCTAAGTGCTGTTGAAGCATCCGTCGGAGTGGCGACGCGCGGGTCGTATGAGTGTTGTAGAAGCAGCCGTCAGAATGATGACGCGCGGGGCGGCCGAGTGACGAAGACGTGGATAGCCGAGTGATGGCGCACGGGGAGGCCGACTGATAAAGAAGTGCCGCAAGGAGTGGCGACGATGTGTGTGTTGGGGAACGTCGCATGGGAAACAAAAATTTTCCTATGCGCACGAAGACCTATCATGGTGATGTCCATCTACGAGAGGGGATATTAGATCTACGTACCCTTGTAGACCGCACAGCAGAAGCGTTAAGAAACGCGGTTGATGTAGTGGAACGTCCGCACGTACCTCGATCCGCCCCCCGAACCGTCCCGCGATCAGTCCCACGATCTAGTGCCGAACGTACGGCACCTCCGCGTTCAGCACACGTACATCTTGACGATGATCTCGGCCTTCTTGATCCAGCAAGAGAGACGGAGAGGTAGATGAGTTCTCCGGCAGCGTGACGGCGCTCCGGAGGTTGGTGATGATCTTATCTCAGCGGGGCTCCGCCCGAGCTCCGCAGAAACGAGATCTAGAGGTAAAACCGTGGAGATATGTGGTCGGGCTGCCGTGGCAAAGTTGTGTCAAATCAGCCCTAAAACCTCCGTATATATACGGGGAAGAGGGGGAGCCTTGCCTTGGGGTCCAAGGACCCCCAAGGGGTTCGGCCGAGCCAAGGGGGGCAACCCTCCCCTTCCAAACCGAGTCCAACTAGGTTTGGAAGGAGGAGTCCTTCCCCCTTTTCCCACCTCCTCTTTTTTTCTTTCTTTTCTCTTTGATTTTCTTCCTATGGCGCATAGGGCCTTCTTGGGCTGTCCCACCAGCCCACTAAGGGCTGGTGCACCACCCCCAAGGCCTATGGGCTTCCCCGGGGTGGGTTGCCCCCCCCGGTGAACACCCGGAACCCATTCGTCATTCCCGGTACATTCCCGGTAACTCCGAAAACCTTCCGGTAATCAAATGAGGTCATCCTATATATCAATCTTTGTTTCTGAACCATTCTGGAAACCCTCGTGACGTCCGTGATCTCATCCGGGACTCCGAACAACATTCGGTAACCAACCATATAACTCAAATACGCATAAAACAACGTCGAACCTTAAGTGTGCAGACCCTGTGAATTCGAGAACTATGTAGACATGACCCGAGAGACTCCTCGGTCAATATCCAATAGCGGGACCTGGATGCCCATATTGGATGCTGCATATTCTACGAAGATCTTATCGTTTGAACCTCAGTGCCAAGGATTCATATAATCTCGTATGTCATTCCCTTTGTCCTTCGGTATGTTACTTGCCCGAGATTCGATCGTCAGTATCCGCATACCTATTTCAATCTCGTTTACCGGCAAGTCTCTTTAATCGTTCCGTAATACAAGATACCGCAACTTACACTAAGTCACATTGCTTGCAAGGCTTGTGTGTGATGTTGTATTACCGAGTGGGCCCCGAGATACCTCTCCGTCACACGGAGTGACAAATCCCAGTCTCGATCCGTACTAACTCAACGAACACCTTCGGAGATACCTATAGAGCATCTTTATAGTCACCCAGTTACGTTGCGACGTGTGATACAGACAAAGCATTCCTCCGGTGTCAGTGAGTTATATGATCTCATGGTCATAGGAACAAATACTTGACACGCAGAAAACAGTAGCAACAAAATGACACGATCAACATGCTACGTCTATTAGTTTGGGTCTAGTCCATCACGTGATTCTCCTAATGACGTGATCCAGTTATCAAGCAACAACACCTTGTTCATAATAGAAGACCCTGACTATCTTTGATCAACTGGCTAACCAACTAGAGGCTTGCTAGGGACAGTGTTTTGTCTATGTATCCACACATGTATATAAGTCTTTATTCAATACAATTATAGCATGGATAATAAACAATTATCTTGATGCAGGAATTATAATAATAACTATATTTATTATTGCCTCTAGGGCATAATTCCAACAGTGTCTCGCCGAGTGGCGATTAGCGGAGCGGCCGAGTGATGACGACGCGTCGAGTAGATTGGCAGCGCGCGGGACGGCCGAGTGTCGAAGGGGCGTCTAGTGGAGTGACGAAGGAGTGTCCTGTCGAGTGACCGCGCATGGAGCGGGTGAGTGACGAAGAAGCGTCCAGTATGTCATCGAGAATGGCGCACGGAGGCGTAACCTGTGTATGAAAAGTAACACAAGCTAACATAAAAAATTCTTGAAGTAATTTAATGTTTGTCAAAATGATTCGTGTAAATTACACCCATAAAGACCCACTCGGCGTGCCAGGTGCTTGTTGGTCAAAACCAGTAAGAGTCTAAAGAATGAAGGATCTGACTGAACTTGTGAAAGTGAAGAGTCCGACAGGAAGACAAAGAACTGAGCACACAAGTACACTTGGTGGCGTGGCCTCCGAGCGAACCTCATATGCGACTTACTTGACACTCGGGAATGCATAAATAATTATTTAATTGAATGCAGTCTGTGAAAAATTACGTAGCTGTCTGACGATGCGCGGGGCGGTTGAGCGAAGAGGACATGTCCGGCTGAGTGACGATGCGCGGGACGACCACGTGACGAAGATGTGTCTCACCGAGTGGCGATGCATGGGGCCGCTGAGTGATGACGACGCGTCCAGTAGAGTGATGTCACATAGGACGGTCGAGTGACGAAAGCGTGCCTCACCGAGTGGCGACGCGCGGGGCTGCCGAGTGATGAAGACGCATCCAACGGAGTGGCGATGCGCAGGGCGTCTGACTGCTGTAGAAGCATCCGTCGGAATGGCGACACGCGGGACGTCTGAGTGCTGTAGAAGCATCTGTCAGAGTGGCGACGCGCGGGGCGTTTGAGTGCTGTAGAAGCATCTGTCAGAGTGGTGACGCGGCGGGCGTATGAGTGCTGAAGACGTGCCGCAAGGAGTGGTGACGATGTGTCTCGCTGAGTGATGATGCACGGAGCTGCCTAGTGATGACGGCACGCCCTGTAGAGTGACGGCGCACGGAGCGGCCGAGTGAGGATGGATCGTCCGACTGAGTGGCGATGTGCGGGGCGGCCAAGTGATGACGATGCGTCGAGCAGAGTGACAACGAGAGGGTCAGCCGAGTGCTGATGATGCGTCCGACTGAGTGACGGCATGCAGGGCGACCGAGTGATGACGAGTCGTCCGACTGAGTGACGACATGCAGGGCGGCCGCGTGATGACGACACGTCCGATTGACGGAGGCATGCGAGGTGGCCGAGTCACTGCATGTTGGTCATGTGTATGCAAAATTCATCTGAAATTATTTCTCCATGTCATCGTGTTAGTAGCTTGAATGGATAGTCCGTCCGAATAAACTATTGTTCGAAGACGAGGACGGATGAATAATCCTGTAAGTTAGTAGCACCCATAGCTACGAATATATATTTTCGCTGGATCAAAATGTCACTACATGGATGCATTTTGCGAGTGGTGGCCGATTATGCATGATGACGAACAATTAAGGCGTGACCATGATGACGTTCCACGATGGTGGAAGGTTATGCATGCATGCGTAATGTGGAAATGCTCACCTACCGATGTGCTTAACAAAGATATTACCTCAACGAAACTGTCCGCCATGAGGAAATTACTTGCGCGCATTTACCTGCATGCACGTAATCAAGGAGGAGATTTCCCACTCACATCTAAGGCATTGAGGGAGTTGCCCCACGTCTTGAACTGTCCGAATAAACAAAGGCATGCTTTGTTTTGGCACTGAATGGCCGTGGAGGCCCTCACTAAATGGTTGTTTAATAATGCAGCGAATAATACGGCATAGATGATGGCCATCACGCCCTTCCGTTTCCTTTTGTATTCCTGCATGCGGTAAATAGATCAAGGGGCACCACACCCTGCCATTTCCTTGCTGCATGCAGTTAATTGATCAGGGGCTGGTCCAGGTTATGCATGCACTTACCACACATTGATTCCTTCGATCATGAACAACCATCAGTTGCGGAACAAGGTTGCCTCACATCCATTCATCGCGGCGCTCTCCGCCACGGAGACCGTCGCCTACGACCGATGTCGGTGCACTAAAGACTGGGGACCCTAGTGTCCCAGACTTGTGCACGGGCGCAAAGAGCCCCTGACGACAGGGTATGGCGGGATCCAGATAAGATGCACCCCCAAGGTTACCAAGGCCCCGGCAAGCGTGCCTTGCCGGGAAGATATTCAAGGCCACGCCCGTTTAGTGGATGTGATGAACCCACCAAGCACAAGAGCTCGGCAAGCCTCCCTCGCCGGGAAGACAACCGAAGCCCCCGACAAGCTTCCTTGCCGGGACGAAGACCCAAGGCCCCGACAAGCTCCCTTGCCGGGATGATGAGGCTAGGCACTGGAGGACGACCATCCTTGCCACAGTGCCACCGCCCCCAAGTTCCAGCGCATTCCGCATGCGCCAGCGCGGCGTCCAGGTGTCGAAACACCTGGACACATGTCTTCACCAGCACTTTGCTGACAAGGACAAGACGTGCATTTAATGCACCTAACAGCGGTAGATGGATAAGCACCTCTCTAGGTTCACTGTAACTTCTCGTGAACCTACCACCGAGCACTGTAGGTGACCCCTTTGCCTGTAAAAGTAGGCCCTTAGCTCATTCACAAGGGGTTAGACTTTTTGAAGATTGGCCAAGAAGACGGTTATCATCACTACTGCAACAAAACAACAAAATGCTTAATACGATCAGACGAGCATGACGTAGGGTTTTGCACGTAAGCGGCTCGAACCTGGGTAAAAAGTCTTGTCGGGTGTTGATCGTTAGCTATGCTCTTGACGTCGTCTTTCCCCTCCCTACGATCACAAGGGTTTCACGTTGATGCCCATAGGTGTTGACCTAGCATCGCCGACAACCGGCATCGGTGGAAGGAGCGTGCGCGCTAGCGCCACGTCGGGCATGTGCCTCCAGCGTGGAGGTCATCGTCGAGCGACCAAGAACATGAGGCTAGAATCGACGATAAGATGATGTCGCTAATGTCATGCATGAGGGCTCAACGACGTCGTTGGAGACCACGCAGGCGGTCGTGCGTGATGACGGTGAGGCACACGTCGCCGGTAGCCGCGCATGACGATGACGAGGTAGACGACGCCGGTAGATGTGCGGGACGACGACGAGGCAGACTGCGCCGGTAGCTGTACGTGGAGGCACAGTCGGCTGTGCAAGGCTGGAGTTTCCTGCTTCCACGCCATCGTTGTTGCTTGGATGGATGTCTATTTTTTTGCTTGTGAGGCATTCCTCGTCATGAACATGAACAATACAAAAAATGTGTTAAGCATGAAGATGGAATCGAATAGAGGGAACCAACAAAAATCGATCTGCCGCGGGTGGTTGAAGAAATAACCATATGCATCATGGCTCGATAGACGCTATGCCCCACGGTGGGCGCCAACTGTCGTGGTAACGATTCCAACAATAGAAAGGGGTAAGATAGAGGAACATGATCTATTCAGATGGACGTGGATGACACGGTGGTTTTAGCGAGTTCGGGCCTCTCATAGTGGAGATAACAACCCTATGTCTCGTGCTCCGGAGAGGCTTTGTTTTATCTGTCATGGACATGAGTTACATGGTATAGAGGGAGCCAGAGCTCCAGGGAAAGAATGAACCCGCAGGGGGAGAAGAAGCTAGCCCTTAGCGATGTGGAGACGGGTGGTTTATATAGAGTGCGTCACCCCTCACCTCTTATGTTACAAGATGGGGCATTGATGCCATAATGTCAGCCCACTACAGAACCTCCTCTATGCTTCAACTACCTTGCCAACTGTTGGTATTTGCATACCCGAGTGAGTCATACAACCCAGTGGTTGACTATCATCCGAGTGGATGGAATGTACTTGTCCGAGTGGATCCGTACCGAGTGGATTACATGTTGTCGCGATCCAGCCAGAATTTCCCTTGTAGTCCTAAAAATGAGGTGCCCTTGGGTAGGACGTACAGGTCATGCCTATGACCCTACCCTAGGGCTATATCCCCGTCAATGTGTTCAATTGTTTTACCACTAAATATGGACTTGACTCTATGATAGTAGCCTTATTTTGTGAAACCTTTGCTACTCATGTTGATTTCCCTAAAGAGAAATGGTTTAAATATCATCCACCTATTAAAGAAAAAGTTGAATAACCAATTAAGGTTGAGGATGAAACTATCATTTACAACGTTGACCCAGTTGTGCCTACTGCTTATATTGAGAAACCACCTTTCTGTGTTAGGATAAAGGAACATGCTAAAGCTTCCATCGTGGTTAACAAAAGTTACGTTAGAACAACCAAACCCTCTGAGAAAATCAAGGTGGAACATAATATTGATATGGTTAAATATCTCTTGTTTTATAATATTGATGGGCATGTTATTTATATCTATGATGAAGGTGCTAGAATTGCCAAATCTGATACTAAAGATAAAAATAGACCCGTTGTTGGTATGCCTGTCGTCTCAGTCAAAATAGGAGATCATTGCTATCATGGTTTATGTGATATGGGAGCTAGTGTTAGTGCAATTCCTTTTACCTTATATGAAGAAATTATGCATGAGATAACACCCGTTGAAATAGAAGACATAGATGTTACTATTAAACTTTCTAATAGAGACACCATGACACCACTTGGGATTGATAGAGATGTTAAAGTCCTGTGTGGAAAAGTAAAATACCATAATGATTTTCTAGTACTTTGCTCACCACAAGATGATTTTTGTCCCATAATATTTGGTAGACCCTTCTTGAACACTCTCAATGCTCAAATAGATTGCAAAATGGAAACTCCGAGTGTTAATTTTGGTGGTATGTCTCATGAGTTTAATTTCTCCAAGTTTAGTAGGTAACCCCATGATAAGTAATTACCTAGTAAAGGTAAAGTAATTGGTCTTGCTTCTATTGCCATTCCTCCTACTGATCCATTAGTACAATATTTGCTAGACCATGAAAATGATATGCATATGCGTGGAAGAAATGAAACATATGAAATGTTCTTTGATCAAAAGCCTATCCTTAAACACAACTTGCATGTTGAAACTCTAGAAGGTCCTCCTCCACCCAAAGGTGATCCTGTGTTTGAATTTACGAAATTACCTGACACTTTGACATATGCTTATCTTGATGAAAACAAGATGTATCATGTTATTGACAGTGCTAAGCTTACATAGCATGAAGAAAAAAGGTTGTTCAAAACTATGAGGAAACACCGAGCTACTATTGGGTATACTCTTGATGATCTTAAGTGCATTAGTCCGACTCTTTGTGAGCATAAGATTAATATAGAACTAGAAGCTAAACCCGTTGTTGATCACCAATGAAGACTCAATGCCAAAATGAAAGAAGTCGTAAGAAATGAAATATTAAAGCTTCTTTAAGGAGGTATAATTTATCCCATATTTGATAGTAGATGAGTAAGTCCCGTTCATTGTGTTCCTAAGAAAGTAGGTATTATTATTATCCCTAATGATAAGAAAGAACTCATTCCACAAAGAATTGTGACTCGCTATAGAATGGTAATTGATTTTAGAAAATTAAACAAAGCTACTAGAAAAGATCATTACCCCTTAGCTTTCATATACCAAATGCTATAAAGATTATCGAAGCACACAATTTTTTTTGCTTTCTAGATGGTTACTCCGGGTTTTCTCAAATACGTGTGTCACAGCCCGATTAAGAGAAAACCACCTTTACTTATACTTTTGGAACGTATGCATATAGAAGCATGCCTTTTGGATTATGCAATGCACCTGCTACCTTTCGAAGATGTATGACTGCTATATTCTCTCATTTTTGTTAAAAGATTGTTGAGGTTTTCATGGATGATTTTTTCATTTATGGAACTTATTTTGATGATTGCTTAAGCAACCTTGATCGATTTTTGCAGAAATGTGAGCAAACTAACCTTATCTTGAATTGGGAGAAGTGCCACTTTATGGTAAATGAAGGTACTATCTTCGGTCATAAAATTTCTGAACGAGGTATTGAGGTGGATAAGGATAAAGTTGATGCAATTAAGAAGATGCCATGTCCTAAAGATATTAAAGGTATCCATAGTTTCCTTGGTCATGTTGGTTTCTATAGAAGGTTTATTAAAGACTTCTCCAAAATTTCTAGATCTCTTACCAACTTATTACAAAAGGATGTTCCTTTATTTTTTTATGATGATTGTGAAGAAGCCTTTGAAACACTTAAGAAAGCTTTACTTCTCCACCTATTGTTCAACCACCTGATTGGAACTTGTCTTTTGAAATAATGTGTGATGCTAGTGATTATGCTCTTGGTGCTGTTCTAGGAAGTTGATAAGAAATTAAATGTTATCCATTATGCTAATAAAACTCTAGACAATGCCCAAAGAAATTATGCTACCACTGGAAAAGAATTCTTAGCAGCTGTATTTGCTTGTGATAAATTCAGATCTTACATTGTTGATTCCAAAGTAATTGATCACAATGGTCATGCTACTTTTAAATATCTTATGGAAAAGAAAGATGCTAAGCCTAGACTTATTAGGTGGGTTCTTTTGCTACAAGAATTTGATTAGCATATCATTGATAGGAAAGGAGTTGAGAACCCCGTAGGTGATAACTTGTCTAGGTTAGAAAATGTTCTTGATGACCCACTACCTATTGATGATAGCTTCCCTGATGAACAACTAATTGTGGTCAATGTTTCTCATAACACACCATCGTTTGTTGATTATGCTAATTACATTGTTGCTAAATACATACCACCTAGTTTCACCTATGAGCAAATGAAAAAAATCTTCTTGGATTTAAGACATTACTTTTGGGATGACCCACATATTTACAAAGAGGGAGTAGATGGTATTATTAGACAATGTATACCTGAGCATGAACATGAACAAATCCTTCGGAAGTGTAACTCCGAGGCTTATGGAGGACACCATACAAGAGATAGAACTGCACACAAGGTATTAGAGTCTGGATTTTGTTGGCCTACTCTTTTTAAAGATGCTCGTAAGTCTGTCCTCTCTTGTGATGAATGCCAAAGAATTGGTAATGTTAGTAGACGTCAAGATATTCCTCTGAATTACTCACTTGTTATTGAACCATTTGATGTTTGGGGATGTGATAATATGGGACCTTTTCCTTCCTCTAATGGGTATACACATATTTTGGTTGCTCTTGTTTATGTCACTAAGTGGGCAGAAGCTATTCCAACTAGTAGTGCTGATCATCAGACCTCCATTAAAATGCTTAAGGAATTTATTTTCGCACGTTTGGGAGTCCCTAGATACTTAATGACTAATGGTGGTTCACATTTTATTCATGGTGCTTTCCGTAAGTTACTTGCTAGATATGATGTTAACCATAGAACTACATCGCCCTATCATCCTCAATCTAGTGGTCAGGTCGAATTAACCAATAGAGAAATAAAATTAATATTGCAAAAGACTATGAATGGGTCCAGAAATAATTTGTCTAAGAAATTAGATGATGCATTGGGCCTACATAATAGGTTATAAAAATCCTATGGGCATGTCTCCTTATAAAATGGTTTATGGAAAAGCATGTCAGTTACCTCTTGAGTTAGAACATAAAGCTTATTGGTCAATTAAAGAACTCAACTATGATTTCAAACTTGCTAGTGAAAAGATGTTATTTCATATTAGCTCACTAGATGAATGGAGAACCCAAGCTTATGAAAATGCCAAACTATTCAATGAAAAAGTTAAAAGGTGGCATGACAAAAGAATCCAAAAGCGGGAATTCAAAGTTGTTGAATATCTTCTATTGTACAATTCCCATCTTAGATTTTTTGTAGGAAAACTTGTCTCCAAATGGGAAATACCATGTATCATCAAAGAATTTTATAGGTTTAGAGCTATTAAGATCAATAATGCCGAAGGCACAAACCCGGAGGTGGTCAATGGACAAAGAATAAAACACTATATTTCATGTACACCTATTAATGTTGAAACAAATAATATTCAAACCATGACACCGTAGGAACACGTAAAGGAGACCTTCCAAAACACTCGAGAGCCCTTAAAAGGAAGAAGTATGTGATACGGTAAGTAAACTGACTCAGAAAAATCCACACAAATATTTTTTGTTAGTTTTTGGATATTAGAAAAATTAGGAAATTGATAAACGCACATGAAGCTAACCTAGGTGCCCACTAGGCATGAGGGCGCGCCACCCCCTGTGGCGTGGCCTGGGTAGTGGGCCTCTCAGGTACCTTCCTGGCTCTGTTTTCTTGTAGGAAAAGTATTTTTCTGTACAAAAATTCTTTATATATATATCACGATGATTTGACCCCGGTACCACGGAGAAATCCTCTGCTCTTGTTTCGTGCATTTTTCTTGGAGGTCTAAAATTACGTCGTCTCAAGATTCGGAGGGTGTCACAGCCCTAGTTATACCTTGCTTGCAAAGCATTCATGCATGCATTTTATTTTCTCTTGAACTTGAAATGAGGAAGTGATCAAGCCTCACAATTCAATTTTATTTTTAAAAAGGCAATATAAAAATTGCTTCAAAATGATCCAAGAAAATGTCCCTAGTTTTCCAATAAATTATTGGCATGATATAAAAATGTGAACCAATATTTTTGGATCAGAGAAACATTTTATATTGAACTTTTGAATTATTTAAACAATTATTTGAAATGGAACTATATTTGTTATATATAAAATATAGTTCCAAATATTCTGAAACCTTTTTTGTGGCACTAGGAAAATCCACTAAGCCCACATGATTATTTTCAAGATATATAAAAATGGCTATATATTTTATTAAAGCCAAAACAAATGTCAGAAAAGAAAAGAAAGCAAATATAATAAAAGAAGAAGAAACCTTACCTGGCAGTCGAGCTGGCCCAGACCACGAGCACCTCCTTTGTCTTCTTCCTCCTCTCGCTAATGGGAAGAGGGGAAGGCGTATGCGGCACCGGCGCTAACCGCCACGCAGCTGCGTGCCTGGCCAGCCTTGCCACCGCGATGTCGGGGATGAGCTCCCCGACGCCGTCCAAATCTTTCTCTCACTATTGTTTCTCTTCTCCTCGCCCTTGTTTCTTCTTCCCCTCAGACCAGAGAGAGCCCGTCACCATCGCCTGTCTTCGTTGCAACCTCCGGCCTCCCCTCGCGTCCCCGAGAAGCTAAGAGGAACCGCCGCATCGCCCTCGACCTCCCCGTCAATGGAATCAAGTCGGAGGCCCCCGTAGCTTTGACATCATCGTCGTCTTCACCGCTGAAAACAGAGGAGTGCCGCCGTTGATTCGCCACGAGAATAACCTCCACGAGCTCGTCGTCCGCTCCATCCTCCTCGTGATGATCCGCAGATCCCATTCCACCTCTCCCCGTGGTCCTCCCATGCCCCTAGCTGCAGTTGCTGCCGAGATCAAGCCACTGCCACCGCCCAGCTCATCGCCGGCGCCTTCTCCGGAGCCCCCAGGACTAGTCGCCACCTCCTCTCGATGAGGCCGAGTCTGGGTTTCGCCCTGGTGCTCTTGACGCTCGAATCTGTGCTCGGTAGCGCCAAATCGGGCAACTCCGGCGAGCCTCCGCCGTGGATTCGGTCGCTGCCGGCCAGACTCCGGCAGACACCGACGTGGCAAAGCCATTAGGGCGTAATCCCCTGCTAACCACCCCCCACAGCCACTGACTAACGGGCCGTGCAGGTGGTCAAACCACAATCAGCCCGGGTCACCGCGGGGATTAGCCCCGGATCACTGACCAGTGGCCCCCACTGGGTCAGGTTTGACCTGGTCCAAGAGCAGCTGATTGGATGACATCAGCCTGACGCAGTATTTGGTTTTCTGGATTAAAAATAAATCAAGAAATTCCAGAAAATACCTAAATCTTTGAAAATTCATAGAAAATAAACTAAAGCTCGGATGAAAATAAATTATATACGAAAAATTATCAAAAAATGCAAGCAATCTGATGGTACCATTTCATGCATGTTTGAACGACTTAAACTTGTTGTATAGGACAATTTCAATAAAGGCTTATAAATGCTTATAAATGGGCTTGGAATTGATCTATATTGATCAAACAACTCCCTTTTAACTTGTGACCACTTTCTTTAGCTTTAACTAGCAACATGTTAACATGCCATGCTCATGAATCATTGTGAATCATTTGTCATGCTTAATTTGTTCTTGTTTGATCTTGTTGATAGACTTGCGAGATGTAGTTATCACCGACATCTAAGAACAACTAAGTTCTTTGCATCAACAGGCAAGCAAACCCCCTTGAGCATTCTGATACAATCCCACTCTCTCGCTCTTGCTCTCATTTCAATGCATTAGGACAAGATGATTCAATTGTTACTTGTGTTACGGTAGATGACACATTCCTTTGCATGACCTGTCATCGTCACAGTAAATAGCTAAACCAAGCAACCTAGCATACCTGGTAGATGCTTGAGCCTTGTTGTGCCATGACCCTCTTATGCTTGTTATGCTTAGAGTTGAGCTGGTATGATCATCTGGATGATGAATTGGAAAGATCATGTCCTACTGATGAGAGTTAAGTATGTGAACTTGTTTTGGTAAAGGTAGCGATGAGAGGCCATGTAGGAGTACATGGTGGGTTGTCTCATTGATGCCACACTTAGGACCTCAGATCTTGTGTTGGTGTTCCAAGACTAGCTACTACCGCACATTGGGTTCCGGTAATTCGACGCCTCTCGGCCTATTAACTACTTTGTTCTCAGTCTAGGAGTCGCATTAGTTTGAAACTTCCATAGGTTGTGACATGGCCTGCTAAGTGGATGAACGTCCCAATCGGGACCGGCTTGGGGCCCTGCTCACATCGTTTGAGGACATGTTGGAAACCTCGGTTGAACTTCCATTATGGGTTCCAACTCGGATAGGCGGCTGCCTTGGACGTGAGTCATTGTAGGTTAACGTCTGTGGTCGACTCCCTCGCTGGGCTTCCGCTTCAAGGTTGCCGAGGTTCTTGTTTTATGTGCACATGGCGATAAGTGGTGGGAGCATGTGTGAAGAAGTACACCCCTGTAGGGTAATTATCTATTATAATAGCCACCTCCTCGAATATGGACTACTTGGATACTTGCATGGTTCATAGATAACTTTAAGAGATACTCTAAAATGGTCTAAATAAATGTAAGTGCTATGGATGGCCTTCTCATAGGATGACGAGAGAGGATCCATGGTGGTGTATTGATGTGGTGGATACGTGGACTCGTGTGTGTTCTCTCGTAGGGAGACGAGAGAGGTATGAAACATTTTTGTAGTGTAGGTTAGCCAAAGGTTAAAGCTAGCATTTCTGTAGTAAACCCCACAACCCCGTTCATTAATACATGATGCATATGTAGTTAGTTCTGATGTAAGTCTTGCTGAGTACCTTCGTACTCACTGTTGCTTATTTACATTTATCAGAGATGGACGTTACTCTCTCTTTGTTTTCCTATTGACGTTAACATCGATGGAATAGATTGGGAACCCAGATAGGGGTCTAGCTCCTATGGTAGGGCCATTGTAGCTTTTGAGGTTCTTCTAGCCGCTTTAATAGATGTCTGTACCCGGACATGTAACTTCTGCTTGATGTTTGTATACTCTGAATGTTGGTTCATGTGACCCCTTTCTGTTTGTAACATTATACTATGTTGGCTCTTCGGAGTCTATTAAATAAATGATATGTTGTAAAGTTATATTGTGATGCCATGTTGTATCTACACATATCGTGCATAGTGTGTCTATGTTTGACATTGATATGTGTGGGATTTTTCACCTAGTTGTGTGCCTTTAGTAGTACTCTTTACGGGGAAATGCCTCTCTGTGCTTCCATCGAGACTTGGTAGCTTGCTAATGCTCCAGACACATTGATTGACCGACATGTATCCTTCTTTGCTGCTGTGTCTGTCCCCTCGGGGAAATGTCACGCGGTGTAATGGAGTCCCTGTAGCTTTATACGACTTGTCTACACACGCTGTTGACCGACACCTCCTTTGTTGGGTTATGTATGCATGTCCGTGTACGGATGTGCCACTTGGGTTTATAACTAGCCATGTCGACCCGGGTTCTCTGACATATGATTGCTGGCGACGTAGTCATATACGTGAGCCAAAAGGCGAAAACGGTCCGGGCCAAGGTAAGGTGGCAACCGTGGTGATTACCGTGCGTGAGGCCACAAAGTGATATGATGTGTTACAAGCTGGAATTGTATGGCTTAGGACCGGGGTCCCGACAGAGGGAGAGAGCTATGTCACTGATTTCATCGCAAACCCTAAGGTCTATGGCAATGTGGATCACTATAGCTGGACTATGGAGGAGGAAGACAAAGATATGAAGGAAGCAAAGGGGGATATCTCCGAGGAAGAGGAAGATCCACTACCTCAACCTGGATATATGCACGTGGTATTCAGGAAGTCAAACCTCCCTAACAAGTACAAATCTAAGGTCCAATTTATCCCTTCCCATTTTCTACACGAGAGCAAAGCGGCATTATGTGAAAAGATGTTAAAGCTGGAGTTGGAGAATGAGGGTCCGAGGGAGGATAATTTCAGCCTCAAATGCAAGTTGGAGAAGAAAAACACACCACCACCACCTTCATATTAATCACCAAAGAATGATACTTGAGTACACGGGTATGTGCACTCCCCTTGTCTTGTGCCAAGCTTGGGGGAGGTGCCTCGGTATCGTATCATCATCACTCTTATTAACTTTATCCATCTTAGTTCGATCTTTAGTTAGTTTGTGATTTAGTCAAATAAAAGTTTAGTTCGGCCAATCTTTTGAGTGCTAGTTTCGTGATCTATCTATCTATCTATGTAATCGAGTGAGAGTTATATAATAAAGTTTAGTTTGAGCTTTTGCTTATTTACTTTCTTGCTGCAATCAAAATAAAGAAAAATAATGAAAATTTTCATATGCTAATCTTATAGTAAGTAGTGATATCACATAAGGAAAATTATAAGTGGTAAAATTTGTTGAAGGTTGACAAACATAGTGTTAGTTGGTGATGCAACACATGAAAGAATTAATAAGGGAAGAGAATATTTACATGCAAATACACTATCCTTCACATATTTTATGATTGTAATCCCCATTAATTATAATATGCCAAAACTGTTGACGTTGGACAAGGAAGACAACGTAATGATTTATGTTTGTTCACATTCACATAGAAGTTATATTGTTATAGATCCTTTAACATGTGGTGCTTGCCCAATATCTTTGCTAGCCAAAACTAAACACTAAGTAGAGATACTACTTGTGCATCCAAAACCTTAAACCCAAATCCATGTCTTAAGAGTCCACCATACGTACCTATGGATTGAGTAAGATCCTTCAATTAAGTTGTCATTGGTGCAAAAAGCAATAAAAATAGCTTCTAAACGTGTTCCATCATTTAGTGTAAGGGAAATTAAGCATTGTACGAACTTCTGATGGCAATAATAAAAGCGATAAACCACATAATAAAGGCTGCCATCATAAGGGGCAATATAACGTAAAGTTCCTTTGCACTAAGGGATTTGGCATACAACTAAAAAGCGCATGAAAACCTCTGCTTCCCTCTGCGAAGGGCCTATCTTTTACTTTTATGAAAGAGTCGAAGTATTCTTCTGTACTCGTTTTTATTTTCTATTTTGTTAGCATCATGTGGTGCGGAAAGATATAGACATATATATCGAGATGAATGTCGGTAATCATGAGTTATTATTGTTGACATCGCCATTGAGGTGAATACGTTTGGAGGCGACACTTTAAGCCCCTATATTTCTATGTGTCAAGTTGAAACCTTTTGCTCATATGTATGCGGTGGATGTTAGCAATCATAGTAGACAAAATGATAGTTGAGTTTGCAGACTTGCTTAAAATCTCCGATATGTGACCCTTCCTCATAATCTTATGAACTATGTGTGCAAAGTTGACTGAAAACATAGTTTGTTAGTTTTCAATAGAGTTTATGCTTCATACTTCGATGTCGTGATGAATTGTTACTTTCTTATGAGAAGTTTTTATGATGAAAGTTATATGTTGAAAATGTTGTGATGAAGTATTTTATAAAGTTTATTTGTTGTTATAATAATGAGCATGATGCTATTATGTCCGTATTTTATTTTTATCGACACCTCTCTCTAAAAGCATGTGGTCATGATTTTCGTTATTGGCTTTCGCTTGAGGACAAGCAAGGTCTAAGCCTGGGGGAGTAGATACGTCCATTTTGCATCATCTTTTGCCACTATTATTTATAGTGTTTTTATGCATTATACCACTTTATGGAGTAATTCTAATGTGTTTTCTCTCATAATATGCAATGTTTACACCAAGAGGGAGAATGCTAGCAGATGGAATTCTGAACCTGAAAAAGCTACGCCAAAGATACCTATTCTACACCTCCATATGGGCTGAAACTTCACAAGGGTTTTTTATGGAATAAATAAGAAATATTGGAGGAAATAAGTACCAAAGGGGGCGGTGAGGTGACCACTAGGCACCAGGGCACGCCAGCCCCGTGGCACGGCCTGGTGGGTAGTGGGCCACCCAGACCACTTCTGTCGAGCATCTTCTTGTATATATTCACTCTTGACCTGAAAAAAATAAGGAGAGGAATTTTGGGACGAACAACCGCTATTTGGAGGTGGAACCTGGGCAGAAGCACTTTTCCCCTCCCGCGAAGTGATTCCGTGGGAGGAACTTCCCTCCGGGAGGGGGAAATCGAGGCCATCGTCATCACCAACAACCCTCCCATCTTGGGGAGGCAAATCTTCATCAACATCTTCAACAACACCATCTCCTCTCAAAACCCTAGTTCATGTCTTGTGCTCAATCTTGTTCCGGGATCTCAGATTGGTACCTAGGGGTGACTAATAGTGTTAATAACATCTTGTAGTTGATGCTTTATGGTTTATTTGGTGGAACATCATATGTTCAAATCAAATATGCTATTTAATACCTCACTAATCATGAGCGTGTTTACCACTTTTGGGTAGTTACTTTTGCTCTTGAGGCCACGGGAGAGGTCATGTTGCAAGTAGTCATGTGAAGTTGATATCCGTTCGATATTTTGATGATATGAATGTTGTGATTCCCTTCATGGTGTTATGTGAATGTCGACTACATAACACTTCACTATCTTTGGGCCTAAGGGAATGCACTCTGGAGTAGTTATTAGATGGCGGGTTGTGAGAGTGACACAAACTTAAACCCAGTTTATGTGATATTCTGTAAGGGGCTGATTTGGATCCCTATGTTTAATGCTATGGTTAGAATTTATTCTTAATACTTTTCTCGTAGTTGTGGATGCTTGCGGGAGGGTTAATCGTAAATGGGAGGTTTGTTCAAGTAATAACAGCACCCAAGCACCGGTCCACCCACATATCAAATTATCAAAGTATCGAACGCGAATCAAGCCGACATGACGGAAGTGACTAGATGAAATTCCCATGTGCCCTCATGAATGATTTGCTTATTATAAGAAACCATTCCGACATGTCCTTTGCCACAAAAGTATTGGGCTACCTTGCTGCACCTATTGGTACTATTGCTACTCGTTACTTATTACAATTATCTAGTTATCAAATAACTTGTCACCTTTATTTTAGTGCTTGTAGAAATTTCCGTATGCTCCTCATTGGGTTCAACACCCTTACTTATCAAAAGGACTACAACTTATCCTCTATACTTGTGGGTCATCAGTGTGTTGAAGGCGGAGGTGTCGTCCGTTCGACGCTTGATCGGGACTGATCTGATTGGATCGTGAAGACATACGACTACATCAACCGCGTTTTTAACGCTTCCACTTATCGATCTACAAGGGTATGTAGATGATACGTCCATTATTCATCATAAATTATTATTGATATTTATATTATTTTTGTCCATTATTTCTTATTATGATACAATTCTTATGACTTTTCCATCTCAATATGCAAGGTACACCACGAAGAGGGAAACTATCAGAAACTGGAATTCTGGACCTAAAAACCAAGAAAAATGGAGAAAAATCACTGGACTAAAAAGACCTGAAATTTTACGAAGAATTTTTATGGAATATATAAGAATTATTGGGCCAAAAATACACTAGAAGGAGGCCACCTGTGGGCCATGAGCCAAAAGGGCACGACCACCACCCTTGATCGCGTCGTGTTGCCTCGTGGTGGCCCAGAAGGTCTCCTGACACCCCCCTCTTTTCCTATATGGTGTGTTTTTACCTAGAAAAAAATATATCCATACTTTCGGGACGAAGCGACGCCTTCTCGAGGCGGAAACCTGAGCAGAGGCCCTTTTGCTCTTTGACAGAGAGATTCAGTCGGGGGAATTCCTCTCCGGGAGGGGTAAATGAAAGCCATCGTCATCATCAATGCTTCCTCCTTCGTGGGAGGACCAATCTTCATCAACAAATCGTCCAGCATCATCTCATCAATAACTGAAAGCACATATACTCCTTTGGTGGTTTTGATAATTCATGACAACATACATTGTCTCTTGGACTAACACTTTTACCTAGTATATTTCACGTATAGTCCATAGAGAGCATTGGCTATAGGATTGTGTGGGAAAGCCCCTTGATGAAGGAAGAAATAGGATTGGCTCAAGTTCCAAGCAAGAAGACTCTACATTTTACATTTGTGACAAATCACTTTGAGTCCATAGGAAAGCCAATACTATTAAATGGGGGTGAGGTATTATGATGAATTGGTTTCTCAAGTGCTTAGAGGTAGCCACCAAAAATACTCACGCATTCTCCCACAAAATATCTCAGTCCCAAGCAATATCAGCAAAATCGGTGCCACCAACTATTTCCACTCAGCCCTACTGATTTTACACTTGACAGATCCTATGCCAAACCCTACCATCTCGGTACTACCAACTTTCACATCGGTGCCATCGAGATTCAGTGACCAACTTTGTTTTTAGAAGATGTCAAGAATCGGAATTTCCGAGTCTAAAATCGGTCTCACCGAGATTTCGAAACTGGTCTAGGTCCTTGTATCGGTACCACCAATATTCCTATATAGGACTCACTAAGAATTCAAAAGTTTCCACATTTAGTGCACCTCGATACCACCGAGACTCATTTCGGTGTCACCGAGTTGGGCAATAATGTTGTAACAGTTTGATTTTGGGGATTCCTATATATACCCCTCCACCTACCTCTCATTCGAGAAGAAGCACTCAGAACACAATTACACTTGCCAAATCCATGTTTCTAAGAAAGATCCACCTACTCATGTGTTGAGATAAAGAGATTCTAGTCCAACCATTTGAAACTTGATCTCTAGCCTCCCCAAGTTTCTTTCCACAAGATCAATCCCTCCTACCCATGCCAAATATGTGAGAGAGTGATTGAGTGTTGAGTAGACTATCTTTTGAAGCACAAGAGCAAGGAGTTCATCATTCTAGCGCATCTATTACCTTTTGGAGGGTGGTGCCTCCTAGATTGGTTAGGTGTCGCTTGGGAGCCTCCTACTTTGTGTTGTAGAGTTGAACCAAGAAGTTTGTACGGGCAAGGAGATCGCCTACTTCGTGAAGATATACCGTGAGTGAGGCCAGTCTTGTGTGGAAGGAAGCCGTGATGGAATAGACAATGCCGCTTCTTTCTGGACCCCTTGTGGGTGGAGCCCAGCGTGGACTCTCACAGCCAATACCATCCGTGGTTTGAAGTCTCCACTAACATGGACGTATGAAAGCACCACCTATCGGAACCATGCCCCAAATCGCCGTGTCAACTTCTTGGTGTTAGATTTTTCTAAACTCTACTCCTTACTACATGTGTAATATATTTACTTTCCGCTGTTATATTTGTTGACTAGCATGTTTGGGGGTGCACTAGACTTGTTAGAAATGCTAAAATGTTCCAACCACTAAATTTGGGAAAAGACTAGGATTTTAATTTATGCAAGTAGTCTATTCACTCCCCCCTCTAGACACCTCTTCTATCGATCCGCAATTGGTATCAGAACAAGGTCTCCGTAACCTTGGTTTAATCACCATTGGAGGAAGATGGATGTGCCTAGTTTGGGAAATATTAGTCGTAGAGTGCCTATTCTTGATGGGGAATATTTTAGACAATGGAAAGATGAAATGCTTGATATATTTGATGAATTCCATTTGGGCAAGTATTTGGAATATCCCTATGAGCCTCCCATTGATCCCTTACATCCTTCTCATGATGATGAACTTGATATGCTTGGTAATCTTAAAAGTGCAAATCTAATCATTAGAGGACTTCCAAGAAATGTGCTTAATAAATTGCAAATTTTTGAGTGTGCTCATACCTTGGGGAAAACTTACAAAAAAGATATCCCGACTATTCACTCAAAAATCTTGATATCATTTTCCATAAATGCATTGCCTTTCACAAAATCAAGTCAACTGATCCTAATTTGGATAAATGTCTATTTGAGCTTCGTGACCTCATGCGTGCTAAAGGAGATGTCATTACCATTAACAATGTCATTGTTGAAGCCATTCACATGCATAAACATGAATATTGTCATAGTCAAAATTCTGATGAAATTCCTGTTTCTTACGACGAGGATATTTCGTCCGACGATGACAATGTGGAGCATGGCTACTACGATGAAGATGCGGAGTTTGACATCGAGTATGGGAAGAACATGAGGAAACTTATTCTTATGGATAACCTTAGAGACTACATGGCCAGAGGAAAAGAGTGGATACTCGATAATGGATGCACCGGTCACATGACCGGAGATAAAGACATGTTCCATGAGATCACACTAAACCATGGACCTCAAAGGTATGTGACTTTTGGAGATAACTCCAAGGGTAAGGTACTTGGTCTTGGTAAGGTGGACATATCTCATGATAGCTCCATTCAAAATGCCATGCTTATTGAATCCCTTGGCTACATTTTTTTTCTATATCTAAACTGGCAGCCTTTGGTTTGAATGTGCTATTTACGGAGGTTGATTACCAAGTATTTCACCGTGATAATTATAACATGGTCTTTACTGGTTTTCGTAAAGGTGATCTATACAGTATTGATTTCACTAAAAAATCCAAACCCCGTACTTGTCTTATTGCCAAATCTTCTAAAGGGTTGCTATGGCATAGAAGGCTAGGACAAGTTTGTATGTGTAATCTTGACAAACTTATCAAAGGTGATCATATTCTTGGTGTTAAAGATGTTATATTTTACAAATATAGATTTTGTAGTGCTTGTCAAGCAGGAAAGCAAGTCAGTGGAAGTCATCCCATGAAGAACATCATGACTACAAGACGACCATTCGAGCTGCTACACATGGATCTCTTTGGTCCCAATGCTTACAAGAGCCATGGTTGAAATTATTATGGTTTAGTCATTGTTGATGATTTTTCCAGATTTGTGTGGGTATTCTTTCTTGATGGTAAGTCGCAGGTACAAAAGATCTTCAAGAACTTTGCTCGGAAAGCCCAAAGTCAGTTTCAAGTGAAGACCAAGAAAGTTCGGAGCGACAATGGAGCGGAGTTCAAGAACACTAAAGTGGACCCTTTTCTTGACAAAGAAGGTATCTCACATGATTTCTTGATGACGTACACACCTCAACAAAATGGAGTTGTTGAGAGGAAGAACTGGACAGATTGATGCTTTACAAATACAAGACGCCATGACACTTTTGGGCAGAAGCCGTGGAAACAGCTTGTCACACCATAAACTGACACTACTTGCACAAGTTTCTCGATAAAACGACATACGAGCTACTGCTACGGCAACAAAAGACCTTACCTGGCAACGGCGCCATGAATCCTTCTGCTACGGGCTACGCCTATAGGGACTTCCTTGGCAAATATGCAAAGGATTCCCCCGCGGCCTTGGAGCCTTGCGTTGGTGTTCCCTTTGAAGAGGAAAGGGTGATGTAGCACAGCGGCGGTAAGTATTTCCCTCAGTTTGAGAACCAAGGTATCAATCCAGTAGGAGGATCGAGTCAAGTCACAAGTACGTGCACAAACACAAAGAGCTTGCACCCAACTCTATGAAGGGGTTGTCAATCCCTTATAGATTGTTTGCAAAGTGAAAACTGAAAGCAAAAAGTAAACAAAGCAAAGTAAAAGTAGAAGTGGAGACGATAGTTGTGAATAGACCCGAGGGACGTAGTGTTCACTAGTGGCTTCTCTCATGAAAGCAAGTAGACGGTGGGTGAACGAATTACTATCGAACAATTGATAGAACCGCGCAAAGTCATGACGTTATCTATGGCGATGATCATATCTATAGGCATCACATCCAAAACAAGTAGACCGATACTTTCTGCATCTACTATTATTACTCGACACTTCGACCGCTATCGAGCATGCATCTAGTGTATTAAGTTCATAAGAATAGAGTAACGCCTTAAGCAAGATGACATGATGTAGATGGACAATCTCAAATCTATGATAAAAGTCCATCTTGTTACCCTTGATGGCAACGACACGATGCGTGCCTTGCTGCCCCTTCTGTCACTGGGAAAGGTCACCACACGGTATGAACCCAAAACCAAGCACTTCTCCCATTGCAAGAATCATAGATCTAGTTGGTCAAACAAAACCCAAGACTCGGAGAGACTTACAAGGATATCAAATCATGCATATAAGAAATCAGAAAAGACTCAAATATAATTCATAGATAATCTGATCACAAATCCACAATTCATCGGATCTAGACAAACACACCGCCAAAGAGGATTACATCGGATAGATCTCCATGAAGATCATGGATAACTTTGTATTGAATATCCAAGAGAGAGAAGAAGCCATCTATCTACTAACTACAGACCCGAAGGTCTGAAGTAGACTACTCACGAGTCATTGGAGAGGAGATGATGTTGATGTAGAAGCCCTCCAACTCCAAAGTCCCCTTCGGCAGGCACCGGGAAGGGTCTCCAGCTGAGATCTCACAGAAACAGAAGCTTGCGGCGGCGGAAAAGTGTTTTCGTGGATGCCCTGATTTTTTCTGGGATTTTAGGGAACTTATAGGCCAAAGAGCTAGGGCAGGAGAGCGCCAGGAAGGCCACAAGCCTGGTCGCCGCGGGCACCCCACTGGCCGCGGCATCAGGGCTTGTGGGCTCCCTATGGGCCCCCTGCCTTGGCGCTCAAGTCCCCAGATCTTCTTCTGTTCTGGAAAAAATCATTTCGGGGATTTTATTCCGTTTGGACTCCGTTCCAAAATCAGATCTGAAAAGAGTCAAAAACACAGAAAAAACATGAACTCGCACTTGGCACTGAATTAATAAGTTAGTCCCAAAAATATAAAAAAGGTATATAAAACATCCAAAGTTGACAAGATAACAGCATGAAACCATCAAAAATTATAGATACGTTTGAGATGTATCAAGCATCCCCAAGCTTAACTCCTGCTCGTCCTCGAGTAGGGAAGTGATAAAGAATGATTTTTTGATGCTTTCATGCTACCTAGAATAGATGTCCTTTGTAACTCCTCTTATGTGATGCAAATGTTCAGATCCATTAGATTCAAAAAAGTAGTTTGCTATTGACGTGGAGATAATAATGCTTCAAGCAAACTAGCAAGGTAATCATGAACTTTCAAAATAACAAGGCCAAAAGAAAGTTGTCCCTACAAAATCATATAGTCTGGCTATGCTCTATCATCCTTGCACAACGAATTTAAATCATGCACAACCTCGGTATTGGCCAAGTAATTGTTTTCACACCTTTACTTTCTCAAACCTTTTCAACTCTCACACAATACATGAGCGTGAGCCATGGTTTTAGCACTATAAGTGGAATGGAGTGTGGTGGAGGTTGCAAGGCAAACAAGGAGAGGATGGTCACATTGACTAGGCATATCAACGAGCTATGGAGATGCTCATCAATAGATATCAACGTGAATGAGTAGGGATTGCCATACAAATGATGCACTAGAGCTAAGTGTAAGTGAAAGCTCTTAAAGAAAACTAGTGGGTGTGCATCCAACTTGCTTGCTCACGAAGACCTAAGGCAATTTTGAGGAAGCCCGTCATTGGAATATACAAGCCAAGTTATATAATGAAAATTTCCCACTAGCTATATGGTGGTGACAAAACGAGAGACTCTCAATCATGAAGATCATGGTGCTTAATATGAAGCACAAGTGTGGAAAGATAGTAGCATTGTCCCTTCTCTCTTTTTCTCTCATTTTTCTGTGGGCATCTTTGGCCTCTTTTTGTAAATGGGCTTCGCTGGCCTCTTTTATTTCCTCACATGGGACACTGCTCCATCAATGATGATCATCACACTTACAACTCAAAACTTAGAGCAATGATGACTCTATATGGAATGCCTTCGGTAGTGTACCATGACAATGATCTAGCATGGCATAGACATCAATGGAAACATCATGCTAGCTATCTTATGATCATGCAATGGCTATGTAGAAGCTGTGGCACATGTTATGGTGGTAGTTGCATGGCAATATATCTCGGAATGGCTTTGAAAAAGCCATAGTAAGTAGGTATGGTGGCTGTTTTGAGGGAGGCTATATGGTGGGTTTCGTGCACCGGCGAAAATTGCACGACACTAAAGAAGATAGTGATGGTGGAAGGTGAAAGTGCATCTAAACCATGGACTCAACATTAGTCATGAAGAACTCATATACTTGTTTCAAAAGTTTTAGTAGTAATCGAAACAAAGCATTCAACGCATACTCCTAGGGGAAGGGTTGGTAGGTATAAACCATCGCGCGATCCCGACCGCCACACAAAGGATGACAATCAATAGACTAATCATGCTCAGACTTCATCACATAGCGTTTCACCATACGTGCATGCTACGGGAATCACTAAATTCAACACAAGTATTTCTAGATCCACAACACCTTACTAATATAACTTCAATATTACCACAACCACAACTCAAAACTAATTGAGATGAATCAAACTTCTCTAACTATTCAATGCACATGAAGGTGGAAGTTTTCATATCCCTTTGGATAACTACCCCTTTTGAGACTACTTTCATAGCATAGATAAACTACCACGCCACGCGCTTCCGTGCTCAAAAAGATAGAAGTGAAACACATAGAGAAAAATCAATTAGCTCAAAAGATATAAGTGAAATACATGTGAGCTGAATTGTCTAACCAAAAGATATAAGTGAAGCTCGACAAAATCACGGTGAGTGCATGTCTCTCTCTCTAGGTGTGCAGCAAGGAAGATTGTGACACAACAAAAATAAAAGACTCCTACGATACAAGACGCTCCAAGGAAAACACATAACATGTGGTGAATAAAAATATAGCCCCAAGTAACGTTACCGATGGATTGAAGATGAAAGAGGGGATGCCTTCCCGGGGCATACCCAAGATTAGGCTTTACGACATCCTTGAATAAACTTGGGGTGCCTTGGGCATCCCCAAGCTTGAGCTCTTGCCACTCTTTATCTTTTTTTCCATAAGAACTTCACCAAAACTTGAAAACTTCACAACACGAAACTTAAACAGAAACTCGTGATAACATTAGTATAAGAAAGCAAACCACCACTTCCTTAGGTACTGTAGAAAACTTAAATTCTACTTATGTTGATGTTGGGTTACTGTATTTTCAATCTTCCATGGCTAATACCCCCCGATAATATCCATAGTTTCATCAAAATAAGCAACCAACTCAACAAAAACAGAATCTGTTAACAGCAGACCAGTCTGTAGCAATTTGTATACTTCGTATACTTATGGTACTTCAAAAATTCTGATAAATTACGACAGTCTGAAGAATTTGCGTAGAAATCATCAGAAGAAAGAATCAACTCAAAAGTTCTTACGGAAACAAAATGAAAATTCTTTTCATGAGCAGAAAGTTTCTGTCTTTTCCAGCATGACCAAACGATCATCCCTAGGACTAATCATAACGGTTTTACTTGGCACAAACACAAAAGAAACACAAAAAACACAATCATGACATAATTATGAAAGCGTGGAAAACACAAAACAGAAATAAAAAGGAGAGATTCGTTGGGTTGCCTCCCAACAAGCGCTATTGTTTAACGCCCTTAGCTAGGCATAAGGTGATGGAATCACGTATAGTCATCTTTGGTGCTCAAACCATAAGTAGTGTGATCATTTATCATCTTAAGATCTTCATCTTTATTGGATGACTCACCACTAGCTTTAGGAACAAAAACAGACCTGACAGTCTTTTTGAGAGTGAGATTTGGAGTATTTTGCACAGCGGTAAAAGCGGAACCCAAGTTGGTTATGACATCTTCTAGTTTGCCAATTCTAGAGGAATCATTAACTATAGGTTCCTTCTCCCTTAAATTTTTCAAAACCATTCCCACTTTAGATCCGTACTAAGTAATTTGATTGTGGATCTTTCTATCCAAACCCTCAATAAGTTCAATTATGGCAATTTTGTTTTCAGTAGCGTCAAGCCTTTGCATCACGTGTTCCAAGGTCAAGGTAGTTCCATTAACCATGAGCGGGGGTGAGCCTACCAAATTCATGATAGCTCCATAGGAGTCAACAGTATGGCTTCCTAAAAAATTCCCGCCTACGATGGTATCAAGTATATACCTATTCCAAGAAGAGATTCCAACATAAAAACTGCGAAGAAGAATGGTAGTGGATTGCTTACGAGTAGATCTACTCTGAGCATTACAAATCTTGTACCAAGCGTCCTTTAAATTTTCTTCCTCAATCTGCTTGAAATTGAGAACTTCGTTCTCAGGGGTATCGTTCGGAGTGGTGGGTCTAGCCATTGATGGACTATCCCACACACAAACGACCAGGAAGTAAGCGAGTGAAACAGGCAAAATAAAACGGCAAAAAGGCAAAAGAAAACGGCAAAGGAGAAAGGCAAATGAAAATGGCAAAGGAGAAAAGCGAATGAAAACGGCTGCTATTGCAACAAAAGACCTTCCAACGGCGCCAGAAATAAGTGTGTCGACGGAACCAGGAACCCTTTTGCTACTGCTACGCCTTAAGGGACTTCCTAGGAAAATATGCAAAGGATTTACCCCGTGGCCTTGGAGCCTTGCGTTGGTGTACCCTCGAAGCGGAAAGGGTGATGTAGCACAGTGGTGGTAAGTATTTCCCTCAGTTTGAGAACCAAGGTATCGATCCAGTGAAGGAGTATCACAAGAGCCTGCACAAACACAAAAAGCTTGCTCCCAACGCTATGAAGGGGTTGTCAATCCCTTATAGATTGTTCGCCAAGTGAGAACTGGAAGCAGCAAAGTAACAAAGCAAAGTCAAAGCGAAAGTGGAATCGATAGGTGTGAATAGACCCGGGGGCCGTAGTGTTTACTAGTGGCTTCTCTCATGAAAGCAAGTAGACGGTGGGTGAACAAATTGCTGTCGCGCAATTGATAGAACCGTGCAAAGTCGTGACGTTATCTATGGCAATGATTATATCTATAGGCATCACGTCCAAAACAAGCAGACCGATACTTTCTGCATCTACTACTATTACTCCACACGTCGACCGCTATCCAGCATGCATCTAGTGTATTAAGTCCAAAAGAACAAAGTAACGCCTTAAGCACGATGACATGATGTAGATGGACAATCTCATATCTACGAAAGAGCCCACCTTGTTACCCTTGATGCCAACTACACAATGTGTGCCTTGCTGCCCCTACTGTCACTGGGAAAGGTCACCACACGGTAAGAACCCAAAACCAAGCACTTCTCCCATTGCAAGAATCATAGATCTAGTTGGCCAAACAAAACCCAAGACTCGGAGAGACTTACAAGGATATCAAATCATGCATATAAGAAATTAGCAAAGACTCAAATATATATCATAGATAATCTGATCACAAATCCACAATTCATCGGATCTCGACAAACACACCGCCAAAGAAGATTTCATCGGATAGATCTCCATGAAGATCATGGAGAACTTTCTATTGAAGATCCAAGAGAGAGAAGAAGCGATCTAGCTACTAACTACGGACCCGTAGGTCTGAAGTGAACTAGTCACGAGTCATTGGAGGGGCGATGATGATGATGAAGAAGCCCTCCAACTCCAAAGTCCCCTCCGGCAGGGCACCAAAAAGGGTCTCCAGATGAGATCTCACGGAAATGGAAGGTTTCGACGGCGAAAAAGTATTTTCGTGGATCCCTTGATTTTTTTCTGATTTTTAGGGAATATATAGGCGCAAGATCTAGGTCACGGGGGCTCCAGGGAGGCCACAAGCCTGCCCACCGCCGCCCTTGGTGGCGGAGTGGGGGCTTGTGGGCTCCCTCTAGCCCTCCTGGCTTGGCCCACAAGCCCCCTGATCTTCTTTCATTTGGGAAAAAATCATTTCGGGGATTTTATTCCGTTTGGACTCCGTTCCCAAATGAGATTTGAAAGGAGCCAAAAACACAGAAAAAAAAGGAACTGGCACTTGGCACTGAATTAATAAGTTAGTCCCAAAAAAGATATAAAAGGTACGTAAAACATCCAAAGATGACAAGATAACAACATGAAACCATCAAAAATTATAGATACATTTGAGACGTATCAACGACAAATGTGAAGTGGGGGAGAGGAAAACGAGAGAAAACTGGCAAAAAGGGTAAATGCAAGAGATGAGTTTGTGACACCTACTTTGATAGATCTTGACTTGATCTCTCCCCGGGAACGGTGCCAGAAATACTTGTGCTACGGCAACAAAAGACCTTACCTGGCAACGGCACCAGGAATCCTTCTGCTACGGGCTACACCTATCGGGACTTCCTTGGCAAATATGCAAAGGATTCCCCCGCGGCCTTGGAGCCTTGCGTTGGTGTTCCCTTGAAGAGGAAAGGGTGATGTAGCTCAGCGGCGGTAAGTATTTTCCTCAGTTTGAGAACCAAGGTATCGATCCAGTAGGAGGATTGAGTCAAGTCACAAGTACCTAAACAAACACAAAGAGCTTGCACCCAACGCTATGAAGGGGTTGTCAATCCCTTATAGATTGTTTGCAAAGTGAAAACTCAAAGCAAAAAGTAAGCAAAGCAAAGTAAAAGTAGAAGTGGAGACGATAGTTGTGAATAGACCCCGGGGCCATATTGTTCACTAGTGTCTTCTCTCATGAAAGCAAGTAGACGGTGGGTGAACAAATTACTATCGAGCAATTGATAGAACCACACAAAGTCATGACGTTATCTATGGCAATGATCATATCTATAGGCATCACGTCCAAAACAAGTAGACCGATACTTTCTGCATCTACTACTATTACTCCACACTTCGACCGTTATCCAGCATGCATCTAGTGTATTAAGTTCATAAGAACAGAGTAACGCCTTAAGCAAGATGACATGATGTAGATGGACAATCTCAAATCTATGATAAAAGCCCATCTTGTTACCCTTGATGGCAACAACACGATGCGTGCCTTGCTGCCCCTTCTGTCACTAGGAAAGGTCACCACACGGTATGAACCCAAAACCAAGCACTTCTCCCATTGCAAGAATCATAGATCTAGTTGGCCAAACAAAACCCAAGACTCGGAGAGACTTACAAGGATATCAAATCATGCATATAAGAAATCAGCAAAGACTCAAATATAATTCATAGAAAATCTGATCATAAATCCACAATTCATCAGATCTCGACAAACACACCGCCAAAGAGGATTACATCGGATAGATCTCCATGAAGATCATGGAGAACTTTGTATTGAAGATCCAAGAGAGAGAAGAAGCCATCTAGCTACTAACTACGGAACCGTAGGTTTGAAGTAGACTACTCACGAGTCATTGGAGAGGCGATGATGTTGATGTAGAAGCCCTCCAACTCCAAAGTCCCCTCCGACAGGGCACCGGGAAGGGTCTCCAGATGAGATCTCGTGGAAACGGAAGCTTGCGGCGGCGGAAAAGTGTTTTCGTTGATGCCCTAATTTTTTCTAGGATTTTAGGGAATTTATAGGCCAAAGAGCTAGGGTAGGGGAGCGCCAGGGAGGCCACAAGCCTAGTCGCTGCGGGCCCCCTGGCTGCGGCAACATGGCTTGTGGGCTCCCTGTGGGCCCCCTTCCTTGGCCCTCAAGTCCCCCAATCTTCTTCTGTTCTGTTTTTTTTCGGGGATTTTATTCCATTTGGACTCCGTTCCAAAATCAGATCTGAAAAGAGTCAAAAACACAGAAAAAACAGGAACTGGCACTTGGCACTGAATTAATAAGTTAGTCCCAAAAAAGATAAAAAAGGTATATAAAACATCCAAAGTTGACAAGATAACAACATGAAACCATCAAAAATTATAGATACGTTTGAGACGTATCAGCTACTCACCGGTAAAAAACCCCAAGTTGGATACTTTCGAGTATTCGGCTCCAAGTGCTACATTCTTGATAAGCATCGTCGGTCTAGTTTGGTCCTAAATCTCATGAAGGTTTCCTGCTTGGTTACAGATGAAACTCTCACACTTACCGTGTCTATAACAACTGCACTAGAAAAATTGAAGAGATGGTAGATGTGAAGTTTGATGAATCTAATAGTTCGCAAGTCGAACAATTGCCAAATGATGCAGTAGATAAGGAACCTTCGGAAGCCATCAATGATCTATCTATCGGCAAGATTTGTCACATGGAGGTGAAGCGAAGTACTTCATCAACTCAAGTGGAAGCTCCTACTTCACGTCAAGGCGAACCACAAAATGACATGGAGGCATCCACAAGCGGTACACGACATGATGAAGAAGAGGAATAAGTACATCATGATGATCCACCTCAACATTCCTTACGAATACGGCATGGAGATGACACCGTCAACGACAATGAGTAAGATGATGATGATGAAGAAGCTCCACCATCCAACAAGAATAATATATCACGAGTTCGAGCAAGAGTCGACAAATATCATCGGTGAATCAGACCTTCAGTGACATACAAACCGGGAGAATCACCCTCTCTAAATATCGTTTAGCTAACTTCTGCGAGCATTATTCATTTATCTCTAGCATTAAGCCTTTGAAGGTAGAAGAATCCCTTCAAGACCCGTATTGGGTGAATTCCATGCACGAAGAGAGACACAACTTCGAGAGAAATCAAGTGTGGACACTTGTTTAAAAGCCCGCGGGCGACAACAACTTCATTGGTACAAAATGGGTGTTTCAGAACAAACAAGATGAAGATGGTCAAGTTGTAGGCAACAAGGCGTGTCTCGTAGCCCAAGGTACACGCAAGTCGAAGGTATGGACTACGGTAAGACCTATGCTCTCGTTTCTAGACTTGAAGCCATTCACATTCTTCTCGCTTATGCCAATCATCGTGATATTAATCTTTCCCAAATGGATATCAAAACTGCTTTTCTAAATGGTGAAATTGAGGAGGAGGTTTATGTCAAACAACCTCCCGGCTTTGTGAACCCCAAGAAACCTAGTCATGTTCACAAAGTTTGTAAAGCTTTATATGGTTTTAAACAAGCCCCTAGAGCTTGGTACAAATACCTAACGAAGTTTCACATAGAAAAGGATTGTGAGATTGGTAAAATTGAAACAACCTTATTCACTAAAAGAGTTGATGGAGAATTATTTGTGTGCCAAATATATGTGGATGATATTAGGAAGGTTTATTTTAGAGAAGTATGACATGTCTATGATGTGTGAGCTGAAATTCTTCCTTGGGTTGCAAATCAAACAATCGAGAGAAGGTGCATTTTCTCAAACCAAGTACACCAAGGACTTAATGAGGAACTTCAACATGCAAGAGTGCAAACGTATGAGAACCCCCATGCCTACTAGTGGACATGTTGACCTCACTAAGAAGGACAAACCGCTTGATCAAAATGTTTATCAATCAATGATCATTTCATTGCTATATATATGTGCCTCCTGACCTGATATCATGTGTACCCTAAAGAGTGTCATCTATTGGTGTCAAAAGAATCGCGAGATACGTTATACATACATCAAACTTTGGCATATGGTATCTCAAGGGATCTTCTTTTAATCTTGTTGCCTATTCTGTCTCAGACTATGCCAGAGACAAGGTTGATAGAAAATCCACCTCGGATACATACCAATTTCTTGGGATATCTATCGTGTCTTGGTCATCCAATAAACAAAACTCGGTATCTTTATCTGCTACCGAAACAGAATATATTTCCGCTGGATCATGTTGCGTGCAATTACTATGGATGACTCAAAAATTTGTTTTCCCTTATTTCCTTTTAATCTTCGGATAATTCCTTTTTCAAATTTTATGGATAATTTATGTCTGTTTAAGTTAAGGAGTTGATTTTCAATGCAACTCGGTTTCAACGATCTTGGAAACTCGGTCTAACTAATTTCTGTGAGAGGTCTGCTATCATTCTCGGTTCTACTGAACCATATTGCCTCTTTGACTCCGGAACATATCAATGCCTATGATTTTTCAGCTATTTTCTGGATTTTTGCCTAAGGGGGAGAAATATTGTCAAAGATCCCAAGTTTTTTTCGTCCTAAGCTCTTATTGAACATTCTTATTTCTGCCAAAGGAGGATATAATCTTGTTTCCCAAAAATTTTGAGGGGAGAAAATCTTCAGTGATCCAACAATATAGGAGGGAGAAACAACTCGGATTCCTAACCTAGGGGAAGATAGTTCAAGGAACTCCTCTATTCTTAAGGGGGAGAAAAGTCAAATTCAAGGAACCCTTATCAAAGAGAGAAGCATCAAGGATCCCTTTCTGTGAATGAGCCCTTACCCTCTGACCTTTTTTGGAAATTAATGCCAAAGTGGGAGAAATATCAGAGCTTCCAATAAGCTTACAAAAGGGGGAGAAATATCAAGAGGGGAGCTATATGTTCCGAAAGGAAGGTCTACCTAAGGGGAGATCTCCCAAAGGGGGAGATATATCAAACCTTACACAGTCAGGGAGAGACACCATTAAGGGGGAGAGAGATAAAAATGTTTAAGATATAATTATTTTCTGCTATTTTTGGTTGAACTTGTCTCGCCCTATGTACTCCCAATATCTACATGCTATGATTGAGGGGGAGAGGTAATCATACAAATTCAACCTTAGGGGAGAAAGTTATAAATTTTCTTGGAGACATATCCATCGTCAAATCAGATTTCTCATATGTTCTCCATATCTTGGTACTTTTGAAGCTCTTTGCATATTTACAATAGAGTACTCTTGTGTTATCTAAGATTTGTTTTCCCAATTGTACTCCTACTGCTAAGATGCTCAAGAATCTCAAGGTAAGTATATGCATCATATCCTTGCGCAGGATGATCTCTTGTCTCTTGCACATACTGTTTCCATGAGTGAGTCTTGAACATCGAAGTTCTTCATTAACATATGTTTGATGCATATAGCCAAGATTTATACGACTTGTCTTGTCCTTCTACCATGTGTGTGCCAATGCAGTCCAAAGCAGCTATCCTCTAAAAAGGGATTGCACACATTTAGGGGGAGCATGTACTAGTCATGTATCTTTCAAAGATGTCATATTCTAATGCCTATATTTATTTGAAGCTTCGATTGTATGTTGTCATCAATTACCAAAAAGGGGGATACTGAAAGCACATACTCTCCCTTGGTGGTTTTGATAATTCATGACAACATATATTGTCTCTTGGACTAACACTCTTACCAAGTATATTTCAGGTATAGTCCACAGAGAGCATTGGCTATAGGATTGTACGGAGAAGCCCCTTAACGAAGGAAGGAATAGGATTGGCTCAAGCTTCAAGCAATAAGACACTACATTTTACATTTGTCAGAAATCACTTTGAGTCCATAGGAAAGTCAATAATATTAAAAGGGGGTGAGGTATTATGGTGAATTGGTTTCTCAAGTGCTTAGAGGTAGCCACCAAAAATACTCAACCATTCTCCCACAAAATATCTCTGTCCAAAGCCATATCAGCAAAATCGGTGCCACAAACTATTTCCACTCGGCCCTACTGATTTTTCACTTGACACATCCTATGCCAAAACCTACCATCTCGGTACCACCAATTTTCACATCGGTGCCATCGAGTTTCAGTGACCAACTTTTTGTTGAGAAGATTTCAAGAATCAGAATTTCTGAGTTTCAGATCGGTCTAACAGAGATTTGGAAACTAGTCTAGGTAATCGTATCGATACCACCGAGATTGCTAATCAGTCTCACCGAGAATTCAAAATTTTCCACATTTAGTGCAACTCGGTACCACCGAGACTCATTCCGGTGTCACCGAGTTGGGAAATAATGTTGTAACAGTTGGATTTTGGGGATGCCTATATATACCCCTCCACCCACCTCTCATTCGAGAGGAAGCACTCAGAATTTTATTTATAATTGTTGGCCACGTGAAGGAGAAAGCACCGCTCAAGCTTGGGGGAGGCTTAGATCTATGATGCACACCTACCCCAATCATGAGCTCTTGAGAAAGATGATTATACAAAAAAAATTATGCTTGACGTTCTCTTGATGATCAAGTACAACTCGATTCCTGTGCTATTGGATCTTATCTTGAGAATACTATTGAATTCAAATGGGATCTTCTCGAAAGAATTAAACGCAACTGTAAAGACTTAGAATTCTGCAAAGGTTAAGAGCCTGGTAGAAAGCTTAAGTTTGATTGTGTTAAACCTTTTATTTAAACTGATACTTTTCATAAATTTAGAAATAAGTACGGGCTTGACTCCAAGATAGTAGCTACTTTCATTGAATCATTTCCTACTCATATTGATGTTCCTAGGGAGAAGTCGTTTAAATATCATCCACCTATTAAAAAAAATTAGACGACCCCATTAAAGTTAAGGAGGAAACAATTGTCTATCATGTTGATATGGTTGTACCTACTACTTATATCGAGAAATCACCTTTTCCAGTTAGGATTAGGGACCATGCTAAAGCTATATCTATGGTTAAAATTTATGTTAGAACACCCAAACCTTCTGAACAAATAAATTTGGAGCCTTATATTGCTATAGTTAAAGATCTCTTGGTTGATAATATTGATGGGCTTGTTATTTAGTTCTCTAGTGAAGCTGCTGGAA
This sequence comes from Hordeum vulgare subsp. vulgare, assembly GCF_904849725.1. Classification (NCBI taxonomy): domain Eukaryota; kingdom Viridiplantae; phylum Streptophyta; class Magnoliopsida; order Poales; family Poaceae; genus Hordeum; species Hordeum vulgare. The sequence continues at coordinate 329,182,956 of NC_058520.1, read as the reverse complement.
TTGCAAAGCGTGTTAGAAATGAGTAGGACAAGCTAGATAAAAAGAAACTAGTTGTTGGCATGCCTGTTATTTCTGTTAAGATTGGAGATCATTGTTATCATGGTTTATGTGACATGGGTGCTAGTGATAGTGTTATACCTTTTGCCTTATATAAAGAAATTATGAATGATATAGCACCCTCTTAGATTGAAGATATTTATGTCACTATTAAACTTGCAAATCAAGATACTAACCCGCCGCTTGGAATTCTTAGAGATGTTGAAGTATTGTGTGGAAAAGTCAAGTACCCCATTGACTTCTTAGTGCTTGGTTTTGAACAAGATAACTTTTGCACCGTTACATTTGGCAGACCTTTCTTGAACACTGTTAATGCTGAAATTAATTGTGTCATATAGAAAGTTAAAGTAAGATTTGGTAATGAGTCTCATGAATTTAATTTCTCTAAATTTAGTAGGCAACCAGATGAGAAGGAGTTATCTAGTAAAGATGAAATTATTGGTCTTGCTTCTGTTGTTGTGCCTCCTACAAATTCTTTAGAACAATATTTGATAGACCATGAGAATGATATGCATATGAATGAAAGAAATGAGATAGATGATATATTCCTTAGGTAAACACCTATCCTCAAACACAACTTGTGTGTTGATATCTTAGGGGACCCTCCTCCACCAAAAGGAGGCCCCCTGTTTGAGTTAAAGACATTGCCTGATACTTTGAAATATGCTTATCTTGATGAAAAGAAGATGTATCCTATTATTATTAGTGCTAACCTTTCAGAGCATGAAGAAAGGAGGTCACTCACAACTCTGAAGAAGCACGGGGCTGCTATTGGATATACTATTGACGATCTTAAGGGTATAAGCCCTACTATATATCAACACAAGATTACTATGGAACCGGATGCTAAACCTATTGTTGATCATCAGCATTGCTTAAATCCTAAGATGAAGGAAGTGGTAAGAAATGAAATACTAAAGCTTCTGGAGGCACGAATAATTTATCTTATTGCTGATAGTAGACGGGTAAGTCATGTTCATTATGTTCCTAAGAAGGGAGGTATAACTACTGTTCGTAATGATAAAAATGAAATTATTCCATAAAGAATAGTAATTAGTTATAGGATGGTAATTGATTTCAGGAAATTGAATAAAGCTACTAGAAATCATTACCCCTTGACTTTGATTGATTAAATGTTAGAAATATTATCTAAGCACACAGACTTTTGATTTCTTGATGGATATTCTGGTTTCTCTCAAATACCTGTGTCAAAAGAGGACCAAGAGAAAACTACTTTCACATGCCCTTTTGGAACCTATGCTTATAGACATATGCCTTTTGGTTCATGCAATGCACCTGCTACCTTTGAAAAATGCGTGACTGCTATATTCTCTGACTTGAGTGAAAAGATTGTTGAGGTTTTCATGGATGATATTTCCGTTTAACGTACTTCTTTTGATGCTTTCTTTAGCAACCTTGATCGAGTTTTGGAGGGATGTGAAGAAACTAATCTTGTATTGGATTGGGAGAACTACCACTTTATGGTGAATGAAGGTATAGTACTCGGGCATAAAATTTGTAAACTAGGCAGCGAAGTAGACAAACCTGAAGTTGATGCAATAAAGAAAATGCCATGTCCAAAATATATCAAAGCTATAAGAAGTTTCCTGAGTCATGCTGGTTTTTATAGGGGTTTCATTAAAGATTTCCCAAAGATTTATAGCTACTAACTAATCTACTTCAAAAAAGATATTCCTTTTGATTTTGATGATGATTTTGTAGAAGCCTTTGAAATACTTAAGGAAGCATTAAATTCCGCACATATTGTACAACTACACGATTGTAATCTACCATTTGAAATTATGTGTGATGCTAGTGATGTTGCCGTTGGTGTTGTTCTTGGGCAAAGAGTAGACAAGAAACTGAATGTTATTCATTATGCTAGTAAGACCCTAGACAATGCTCAAATAAATTATGCTACCACTAAGAAGGATTTTTTAGCAGTTGTGTTTGCCTGTGATAAGTTTAGACCTTACATTGTTGATTCTAAAGTTACTATTCACACTGATCATGATGCTATTAAATACCTCATGGAAAAGAAATATGCTAAACCTAGACTTATTAGGTGGGTGCTTTTACTTCAATAGTTTGACTTGCATATTGTCGATAGGAAGGGATCTGAAAAACCCGTAGCAGATAACTTGTCTAGGATGGGAAATGATCTTGATGACCCACTTCCTATTGATGATAGTTTTCCTCATGAGCAACTTGCTTCTATAAACACTTTGCATAGTACTCCTTGGTATGTTATTTTATGATTTGCAACATTACTTCTAGGATGATCCACATCTTTATAAAGGAGTGGAGGGTGTCATTAGATGTTGTGTGCTTGATCATGAATAGGGACAGATCCTACAGAAGTGCCACTCTAAAGCTTACGCAGGACACCGTGCTAGTGACAGAAGTGCACACAAGCTATTACAATCTGGTTTTTATTTGCCCACTCTTTTTAAAGATGCTCCCAAGTATGTCCCTTCCTATGATGAATGCCAAACAATTGGTAATATTGGATTATTCACTTGCCATTGAACCATTTGATGTTTGGGGCTTTGATTATATGGGACATTTTCCTTCCTCTAATGCGTATACTCATATTCTAGTTGTTGTTGATTATGATACTAAGTTGATAGAAGCTATTCCAACTACTAGTGTTGATCATAAAATTTCTATTAAAATTCTTGAAGATATTATCTTTCCGAGGTTTGGAGTCCGTAGATATTTAATAACTGATGGTGGTTCACATTTTATTCATGGTGCTTTCCGTAAACTACTATTTTAATATGATATTAACCATAGGACTGCAACAACTTATCATCCTCAGTCTAGTGGCCAAGTTGAATTGAGCAATCGAGAAATAAAATTAATTCTACAAAAGGTTGTTAATAGATCTAGAATGAACTAGTCTAAGAAACTGGATGACGCTTTATGTGCCTATAATACTGCTTATAAAAACCCCATGGGAATGTCCCCCTATAAAACAGTCTATGTAAAATCTTGTCATTTACCTCTTGAGCTAGAACATAAAGCTTATTGGTCAATTAAATAACTCAACTATGATTTTAAACATGTTGGTGAAAATAGGTTATGTGATATTAGTTCATTAGACTAATGGAGGACACAAGCTTACAAAAATGCCAAGTTGTTTAAACAAAATGTGAAAAGATGGCATGACAAGAGAATCCAAAAATAGGAATTCAATTTAGGAGACCTAGTTCTTTTATACAATTCTCATTTTAATTTTTTTTGGAGGTAAGCTTCTCTCCAAATGGGAGGGCCCTTTTTTCGTTGAGGAAGTCTATCGCTTCGGTGATATACAAATTAACAACTTCGAAGGCATAAACCCAAGAGTGGTAAATGAGCAACGAATTAAACACTATATCTCAGGTATGCCCCTTAATGTTGAAACTAACATTATCCAAGTTATGACTCCGAAAGAACACATAAGAGAGGCCTTCCGGAACACCCCAAAAATGCTGAAAATGGTTAGATATGCGATACGGTAAGTAACTGAATCCAAAAATTCCAAAAAAAATTCTATTGCTTTTGGTATTTTAGAAAAATACCAAAAATAAAAAGGAGTCAGGGGGACGCATGAGGGGAGCTATAACAGCCCGAGACCGACGTTTCAGAAGATTCCCCTTTTATTCCGTTACCGCCCTCTGATCATTTGTTTGTTGCATTCATCATCGCATCATCCGCATCGTCCACATTGCATCGGCACTCCATTGCCACCAGTTTTCAAAACTTGCATCCGTTATTAGTTTTTGGTTATATCCATTTCGTCGTTGACCATTTTGAGACCAACCACACACGCACGTGCGTGCGGCATCACTTAATATTGTTTTTAAAACTGTGTATCAAATATTCTCAGATTGTGTTGAAAGTTGGTGTGCAGTCTTATTATAGTGTAGGTAGGCCACCTGCCAAATTTTGGCGCAATCGGAGTTTGTTCGATACCCGAACCGTTAAACCTATAGCGGCACTATAGCCGGCCCATCGTCGGACGTTTTTTGTTGTTTTAAACTCTGTCGCCGGGTCGCCAATTTTCCCTCTCATCTCCACCTAGCCTTTGTGCACAATGCACTGACCTGCCCGCAACCTAGCCCGCAAACCTCACCCTAGACCAAACTGGGTGGTCGTAATCGTTGGGTCCAGATGAACCCCGTTTTATCGCAAACTGTCATCGACTTGTCCAATGGACTTTCTAACCTAATTATCTCGACCATCCGAGCTAGATCAAAGGGTCCAGGTGCCCCTAGAAACTAACCCTCATGCTATATATAGTCTGCCTCTAGTCCATTTTGGAAAAACCTTGACCTAACCCTATCCGTAAGCCTACCCTAACCCCGGAGCGCCGCCGTCCCTCTGTACCTCCTCGGGATCCTCCCAGATCCCATCTGTCCAACCAGCGCCCGCCCCTGCCTCATCCAGCCCAACGAACCTCACCCGCGCAAGCACCCGCATGGCGTCGAGGAGCTCGTGCCCGAGGCCACCAGCGCTCGTCGTCTGAAGCCCCGCGCCGTCGGGGAGCCACTCATTCTGAGGCTTCCCCAGCTTTTAGATCCCTCCCACTGTAGCTGCCGCCGGGCAAGCCAGGCCGGAGCACCCCTCCTCTACCTCGTTGGACGTGCGTCGTCTCGTTCATCCCCTGCATCCTCCCTCCTCTCTTTCTCGTTTCATCTCTTTTTCACCTCGTTCACCCCCCTGCTCTCTCCCTCTCGCAGGAAGCTTCCATGCCGCGCGCCATGACCTCGCCGTCGGGCTCGAAAGCCATTGGGGAAGGACGGATGTGGAGGGCTCCGTTGCGGATCCGACCTCCCTTGCCCTCCTCGCCGTTCTGGAGCCCTGCCACGAAGCTCACGTCGTCGGCCAGGACCTGTGAGCGCCCCTGCTTCTGCGTGTGGAGGAAGACGAGTGCTAGCCCCAGCGTACGCCTCGAGCCCCTCGTCGTCACAGCCTAGCCGAGGAGACCCAGCCGCCTCCGACCACGTTGCTCCCGCGCTGCTCCCATTTGCATCGAACGGGTCCAGGGAGACAAGCCCCCGCGTTGACCCGATCCTTGCAAGCATGGACCGGTGTTGTGTTGTGTGCCTGGGCCGCCTACCTCGTGCGGCCTCTTTGTTGACCATGATGTCCTCGAACGATACTAAACCATGGAGACCAAAGACCATCAAGTCCAAGACCACCTTGAGTTTGACCGCACTCAGAACCCCCAAGACCATCGTCGTGTATAACTAACGTCGCCGAAGACCCGTGTACCACTACTTCCACGACATCCACGACGACCCATGTACAACTACACCGCTATGACTCGTCCCGCTCCGAGTGGCATGCTTCAAAGGTATACCGCTGAGACGATACCCGTGGAAAAAATGCATTGTCGTGTGAGGTGCGATGTTGTCCATTTCGTAGATGCCAGGTTAGTTGCACGTTGTCCCTCTTTTGCCGTGCCCCCGACTGTTGGAAATATGCCCTAGAGGCAATAATAAATTAGTTATTATTATATTTCCTTGTTCATGATAATTGTCTATTGTTCATGCTATAATTGTATTAACTGGAAACCGTAATACATGTGTGTGAATATATAGACCACAACATGTCCCTAGTGAGCCTCTAGTTGGCTAGCTCGTTGATCAATAGATGGTCATGGTTTCCTGATCATGGACATTGGATGTCATTGGTAATGGGATCACATCATTAGGAGAATGATGTGATGGACAAGACCCAATCCTAAGCATAGGACAAGATCGTGTAGTTCGTCTGCTACAACTTTGCTAATGTCAAGTATCATTTCCTTAGACCATGAGATTGTGCAACTCCCGGATGCCGTAGGAGTGCTTTGGGTGTATCAAACGTCACAACGTAACTTGGTAATTATAAAGATGCACTACAGGTATCGCCAAAAGTGTCTGTTGGGTTGTACGAATCGTGACTGGAATTCGTCACTCCGTGTGACGAAGAGGTATCTCTAGGCCCACTCGGTAATGCATCATCATAATGAGCTCAATGTGACTAAGGAGTTAGCCACGGGATGATGTGTTACAAGACGAGTAACGAGACTTGCTGGTAACGAGATTGAACAAGGTATAGGGATACCGACGATCGAATCTCGGGCAAGTGTCATACAGATAGACAAAGGGAATTGCATACATGATTGAGAATCCTCGACATCGTGGTTCATCCGATGAGATCATCGTCGAACATGTGGGATCCAACATGGATATCCAGACCCCGCTCTTGTTTATTGGCCTGAGAGTTGTCTCGGTCATGTCTGCATGTTTCCCGAACCCGTAGGGTCTACACACTTAAGGTTCGGTGACGCTAGAGTTTTTATGGGAATCGTATATGTGGTTACCGAAGGTTGTTCGGATTCCCGAATGAGACCCCGGATGGCATGAGGAGTTCCGTAATAGTCTGGAGGTAAAGATTTATATATGGGAAGTCCAGTTTCGATCGCCCGAATAGTTTTGGGGTTTATCGGTATTGTACGGAGACCACCGAAAGGGTACTGGGGGTCCACCTGTCTCGGAGGGCCACATGGGCTGAAAGGGGAGAGGAACAAGCCCCTGGTGGGCTGGTGCCCAAGGGGAGGAGGCCCAAGGCGCAAGGAAAGGGGCCCAAGGCCAACCCTTGGGGCTGCCTTGGGTGGTAAGCCACCTAGGGCGCCTCCACCACCTCCTCTAGGGCTGCCACACCACCTCCCAGGGTTTACCTAGGGTTGGTGTACCCCATCTCCCTCCCTCCTATATATATGCAAGGTTTTGGGGCTGCTACTCACGTGATTAGATCACCTATGGCGCAGCCCTACCTCTCCACCTCTTTTTCCTCGTCTGCGGTGCTTGGCAAAGCCCTGTCGGAGAGCCACATACTCCATCGCCACCACGCCGTCGTGCTGCCGGAGTTCTCCCTCAACTTCTCCTCCCTCCTTGCTGGATCAAGAAGGAGGAGATGTCCTCGGGCTGTAGGTGTGTTGAACGCGGAGACACCATACGTTCGGTGTTTGGATCGGATCTTCCGCGATTTGAATCACTGCGAATACGACTCCATCGACCGCGTTCATAGTGACGCTTCCGCTATGCGATCTTCCATGGTATGAGGATGCTCTACCCCTTTGCTCGTTGCTGGTTTCTCCTAGATAGATCCTTGTGTGACGTAGGATTTTTTTGAAATTACTACGTTCCCCAATAGTGGTATGAGAGCCAGGTTCTTTGCGTAGATTCTATGCACGAGTAGAACACAAAAGTTGTGGGCGATGATTTTGTCAATTTCTTGCCGTTAGTAGTCTTATCTTGATTCGGCGGCATCGTGGGATGAAGCGGCCCGGACCGACTTTACACGTACTCTTACGTGAGAGTGGTTGCACCGACCGACATGCACTTGTTGCATAAGGTGGCTAGCGGGTGTCTGTCTCTCCCACTTTGTCGGATCGGATTCGATGAAGAGGTTGCTTATGAAGGGTAAATAGCATTGACATATCAACGTTGTGGCTCTCACGTAGGTAAGAAGCATTCTTGCTAGAAATCCAAATCAGCCACGTAAAACTTGCAACAACAATTAGAGGACGTCTAACTTGTTTTTGCAAGGTATGCTATGTGATGTGATATGGCCAAAAGGATGTGATGTTACATATGTGATATATGAGATTTATCATGTTCTTGTAATAGGATTCATGACTTGCATGTCGATGAGTATGACAACCGGCAGGAGCCATAGGAGTTGTCTTAATTTATTATATGAGATGCAACACCATGTGGTTACTTTACTTTATTGCTAAACCGTTAGCTATAGTAGTAGAAGTAATAGTTGGCGAGATGACTTCACGGAGACACAATGATGGAGATCATGATGATGGAGATCATGATGATGGAGATCATGGTGTAATGCCAGTGACAATGAAGATCATGCGTGCCCCGAAGATATAGATCAAAGGAGCAAGATCAAATTGGCCATATCATGTCACTATATGATTGCATGTGATGTTTATCATGTTTCTATTTCTTATTTGCTTCGAACGATGGTAGTAAATAAGATGATCCCTCACCAAAATTTCAAGAAAAGTGTTCCCCCTTAGTGTGCACCGTTGCAAAGGATCGTTGTTTCGAAGCACCATGTGATGATCGGTGTGATAGATTCTAACGTTCGCATACAATGGGTGTAAGCCAGATTTACACACGCAAAACACTTAGGTTGACTTGACGAGCCTAGCATGTACGGACATGCCCTCAGAACACGCGAGACCAACAGGTCGAACATGAGTCGTATGGAGATACCATCAACATGGAGATGTTCACCATTGATGACTAGTCTGTCTCACGTGATGATCGGACACGGGCTAGTCGACGTGGGTCATGTATCACTTGGATAACTAGAGGGATGTCTATCTGAGTGTGAGTTCATTGAATAATTTGATTAGATGAACTTAATTATCATGAACATAGTCAAAAGTTCTTTGCAAATTATGTTACAACTTGTGCCATAGCTATATGGTTTTTTGATATGTTCCTAGAGAAAACTTAGTTGAAAGATAGAAGTAGCAATTATGCGGATTGGGTCCGTTAACCGAGGATTGTCCTCATTGCTGCGCAGACGGCTTATGTCCTTAATGCACCGCTCGGTGTGCTAAACCGCAAGCCTCGTTTGTGGATGTTGCGAACATATGACTTACACATTTTTGATAACTACATGATAGTTCAGTGCATAATGCTTAAACTTCTTAGAATTGAGGCGCTAAAGACGTCTCAAACATCGCGGGACATACGAGATGTTTCAAGAGATCAAATTGGGATTTCATGCTCGTGCCCTCGTTCAGAGGTATGAGACCTCCGACAAGATTCTTTGTCTACAAAGTAAGGGAGAAAATCTCAATCGTTGAACATGTGCTTAGATTGTGTGAGTGCTACAATCCCTTGAATTGAGTGGGAGTTGATCTTATAGATGAGATAGTGATAGTTCTCCAAAGTCACTGCCACCAAGCTACTAGAGCTTTGTAATGAACTATAACATATCAGGGATATATATGATGATCCTTGAGCTATTCGCAATGTTTGACACCGCGAAAGTAGAAATCGAAAAGGAGCATCAATTGTTGATGGTTGGTAAAACCACTAGTTTCAAGAAGGGTAAGGGCAAGAAGGGATACTTCATGAAACGGCAAGTTGCTGCTCTAGTGAAGAGACCCAAGGTTGAACCCAGACCCGAGACTAAGTGCTTCTGTAAAGAGGGGAACAGTCACTAAAGAGGAACTACCCTAGATACTTGGTAGATAAGAAGGCTGGCAAAGTCGACAAAGGTATATTAGATATACATGATATTGATGTGTACTTTACTAGTACTACTAGTAGCGCGAGGGTATTAGATACCAGTTCAGTTGCTAAGTGTTAGCAACTCGAAATAAAGGCTACGGAATAAATGGAAACTAGCTAAAGGCGAGGTGAAGATATGTGTTGGAAGTGTTTCCAAGGTTGATGTGATCAAACATGCACGCTCCCTCTACCATCGGGATTAGTGTTAAACCTAAATAATTGTTATTTGTTGTTTGTGTTGACCATAGACACAATTGGATTATGTTTATTGCAATACAATTATTCATTTAAAGAGAATAATTGTTATTTTGTTTACTGGAATAATACCTTCAATGGTCTTGCACCTAAAATGAATGGTTTATTGAATCTCGATCGTAGTGATACACATGTTCATAATATTGTTGCCAAAAGATACAAAGTAGTAATGATAGTACCACTTACTTGTGGCACTGCCGCTTGAGTCATATTGGTGCAAAACGCATGAAGAAGCTCCATACGGATGGATCTTTGCGCTCACTCATTTTTGAATTGTTTGAGACATGCGAACCATGCCTATTGGTGTAAACGCATGAAGAAGCTCCATGCTGATGCATTTTTGGACTCACTCGTTTTTGAAAAGTTTGAGACATGCAAACCATGTGTGTTGGTATAAAGGCATGAAGAAACTCCATGCTAATGGATCATTTGGACTCACTTGATTTTGAATCACTTGAGACATGCAAATCATATCCCATGGGCAAGATGACTGAAGACCTGTTTTTCAGTGAGATGGAACAAGATGGTAACTTGTTGGAAGTAATACATTTTGATGTATGCGGCCAATGAGTGGTGAGGCATGCAGTGGATATCATTATGTTCTTACTTCAGAGATGATTTGAGTAGATACTAGTATATTTACTTGATGAAACACAAATATGAATTATTGAAAGGTTCAGGTAATTTCGAAGTGAAGTTGAAGATCATCGTGACAACAGGATAATATGTCTACGATGTGATTGTGGAGGTAAACATATATATCTGAGTTACGAGTTTGGTAAACATTTAAGACAATGTGAAAATTGTTTCACGTGAAAAACTGTTTCATAACTCATGCCACCTGGAACACCATAGTCTGATGGTGTGTCCGTATGTCATAGTCATGCCCTATCAGATATGGTGCATACTATGATATCTCTTATCAAATTACCACTATCGTTTATGGGTTAGGCATTAGAGACAACCGCATTCACTTTAAATAGGGCACCACGTAATTTCGTTGGGATGACACCATATGAACTATGGTTTAGAGAAACCTAAGCTGTTGTTTCTTAAAAAGTTTGGGGATGCGATGCTTATGTGAAAGAGTTTCAGCCTGATAAACTCGAACCCAAAGCGGATAAATGCGTCTTGGTAAGACACCCAAAACAGTTGGGTATACCTCCTATCTCAGATCCAGAAGCAAAGTGTTTGTTTCTAGAAATGGGTCGTTTCTCGAGGAAAAGTTTCTCTCGAAAGAATTGAGTGGGAGGATGGTGGAAACTTGATGAGGTTATTAAACCATCACTTCAACCAGTGAGTGTAGCAGGGCGCAGGAAGTTGTTCGTGTGGCGCCTACACCGATTGAACTGGAAGCTGATGATAGTGATCATGAAGCTTCGGATCAAGTCACTACCAAACCTCGTAGGTCCACAAGGACGCGTACTACTCCAGAGTGGTACGGTAATCCTGTCTTGGAGGTCATGTTGCTAGACAACAATGAACCTACGAGCCATCGGGAAGCGATGGTGGGCCCGGATTCTGACAAATGGCTGGAGGCCATGAAATCTGCGAGAGGATCGATTTATGAAAACGAAGTGTGGACTTTGGAAGAACTACTTGATGGTCGTAAGAATGTTAACTATAGATGGATCTTTAAAAGGAAGACAAACGACGATGGTGAATAGTCACCATTAAAAAAGCTCGACTTGTCGCAAAGATGTTCCCGACAAAGTTCGGAGAGTTGACTGCGATGAGACTTTCTGAGTCGTAGCGACGTTGAAAGTCTGTTGGAATTATGTTAGTAGTTGTTGCATCATTTATGAAATGTTGCAGATAGGATGTCAAAACATAGTTTCCTCGACGGTTTCCTTGAGGAAAGGTTGTATGTGACACAACTAGAAGGTTTTGTCAATCATAAAGGATGCTAACAAGTATGCAAAGCTCCAGCGATCCTTCTAAGGAGTGTAGCAAGCGTCTCGGAGTTGGAATATATGCTTTGATGAGATGATCAAAGTTTTTGGGTTTATACAATGTTAATGAGAAACTTGCATTTCCAAAGAAGTGAGTGGGAGCACTATAGAGTTTCTGATAAATATATGTGGTTGACATATTGTTGATCGGAAATGATGTAGAATTTCTAGAAAGCATATGGGGTTGTTTGAAAGGAGTTTTTCAAAGGAAAACATGGATTAAGCTACTTGAACATTGAGCATCAAAATCTATGGAGATAGATCAAAGTGCTTAACAGAACTTTCAACTAAATGCATGCGTTGACAAGTTTTTGAAGGAGTTCAAAATAGATCAGCAAAGAAGGAGTTTTTGGCTGTGTTGTAAGGTGTGAATTTGTGTAAGACTCAAAAAGCTCGACCACGACAGAAGAAAGTGAAAGGACGATGGTCGTCTCCTATGCATTAGCTTTAGGCTCTATAGTATGATATGCTATGTACCGTACCTGAAGTGTGCCTTGCCATGAGTCTGTCATGGGGTACAAGAGTGATCCAGGAATGGATCACTGGACAACGGTCAAAGTTATCCTTAGTAAACTAGTGGACTAAGGATATTTTCTCGATTATGGAGGTGATTAAAGAGTTCGTCGTAAAGGGTTACGTCGATGCAAGCTTTGACACTAATCCGGATAACTCTGATTAGTATACCGGATTCGTATAGTGGAGCAATCATTTGGAATAGTTCCAAATGGTGCATGGTAGAAGCATATATAGAATGACATAGAGATTTATAAAGCACACACAAATCTGAAAGATTTAGACCCGTTGACTAATAAACCTCTCTCACAAGCAAGACATGATCGAACCCTAGAACTGTATGGGTGTTAGATTCATTGCAATCACATAGTGATGTGAACTAGATCATTGACTCTAGTGCAAGTGGGAGACTGTTGGAAATATGCCCTAGAGGCAATAATAAATTAATAATTATTACATTCCCTTGTTCATGATAATTGTCTATTGTTCATGCTATAATTGTATTAACCGGAAACCGTAATACATATGTGAATATGTAGACCACAACATGTCCCTACTGAGCCTCTAGTTGGCTAGCTCGTTGATCAATAGATGGTCATGGTTTCCTGATCATGGACATTGGCTCTCATTGATAACGGGATCACATCATTAGGAGAATGATGTGATGGACAAGACCCAATCCTAAGCATACCACAAGATCGTGTAGTTCGTCTGCTACAACTTTTCTAATGTCAAGTATCATTTCCTTAGACCATGAGACTGTGCAACTCCCGGATGCCGTAGGAGTGCTTTGGGTGTATCAAACGTCACAACGTAGTTGGGTGATTATAAAGGTGCACTAGAGGTATGTCCAAAAGTGTATGTTGGGTTGTACGAATCGAGACTGGGATTTGTGTCACTCCGTGTGACGGAGAGGTATCTCTGGCCCACTTGGAAATGCATCATCATAATGAGCTCAATGTGACTAAGGAGTTAGCCACGGGATGATGTGTTACGGAACGAGTAAAGAGACTTGTCGGTAACAAGATTGAAAAAGGTATAGGGATATCTAAGATCGAATCTCGGGCAAGTGTCATACCGATAGACAAAGGGAAATGCATACGGGATTGAGAATCCTCGACATCGTGGTTCATCCGATGAGATCATCGTGGACCATGTGGGAGCAAATATGGATATCCAGACCCCGCTGTTGGTTATTGGCCGGAGAAGTGTCTCGGTCATGTCTGCATGTTTCCCAAACCCGTAGGGTCTACACACTTAAGGTTCGTTGACGCTAAGTTGTTATGGGAATCGTATATGTGGTTACCGAAGGTTGTTCGGATTCCTCGATGAGATCCCAGACGTCACGAGGAGTTCCTAAATAGTCTGGGGGTAAAGATTTATATATGGGAAGTCCAGTTTCGGTCGCCGGAATAGTTTTGGGGTTTATCGGTATTTTACCGGGACCACTGAAAGGGTACTGGGAGTGTCCACCTGTCCCGAAGGGCCACATGGGATGAAAGGGGAGAGGAACCATCCCCTGGTGGGCTGGTTCTCCAAAGGGAGGAGGCCAAAGGCGCAAGGGAAATGGCCCACGGCCAAACCATAGGGGCTGCCATGGGTGGCAAGCCACCGAGGGCGCCTCCACCTTCTCCTCCAGGGCTGCCGCACCACCTCCTAGGGTTTCCCTAGGGGTGGCGCACCTCCTCTCCCTCCCTCCTATATATATGCAAGGTTTTAAGGCTGCTAGACACCTGATTAGATCACCTATGGCGCAGCCCTACCTCTCCACCTCTTTCTCCTCTTCCGCGATGCTTGACGAAGCCTTGCCGGAGAGCCACATACTCCATCGCCACCACGCCGTCGTGCTGCCGGAGTTCTCCCTCAACTTCTCCTCCCTCCTTGCTGGATCAAGAAGGAGGAGACGTCCCTGAGCTGTAGGTGTGTTGAACGCGGAGACACCGTACGCTCGGTGTTCGGATCAGATCTTCCACGATTTGAATCACCGCGTTCATAGTAATGCTTCCGCTATGCGATCTTCAATGGTATGAAGATGCTCTACCCCTTTGCTCGCTGCTGGTTTCTCCTAGATAGATCCTTGTGTGACGTAGGATTTTTCTTGAAATTACTACGTTCCCCAACACCGACACCTGGGAACCCGGTAACCGGGATCACCCCATCATTCTTGGCATGACACGCATGCGCTCCCAATTCGTTGGCACCGATATCTCACCGAGTTATCGATACCGAAACATTGTCGTGACATCGTTTTCGTTTTGCACCCATGATTCACTTTCGTTCGCCATGGGGACACATGCTTCATATCCTTCTTGCCAGTGTTTTCATAAAATTGCATGCATGTTGCATTCAAAGCATAATATCTTGTGTTGCACGTATCTTTTAACCGTAGCTCCGTTCAGTTGTTCTAAGGTGTAAAACGACTAGAATGTCGTTTTCGGATTTCGGGGTCCACAAAACTCTAAAGATTTGAAACCAGGGGCACGCACGGAGACCTCCTGCGACTTGGATTCTCCTATATCACTACTCATCGGGGATGACAAAGAACCCACTCGATGGTGAGGAAGACATAGAACACGGCCGTTTACCCAGGTTCGGGCCGCTGAGAATAGTAATACCCTACTCCTGCTTTGGTGGATTTCCTCTCTTGGAGGTGGTTGGATGAACTAGTACAGTGACCGGGACCCTCCGAAGGCTTGGTGGCTTTGTGTGGTTCTAGTGGGTGAATGAATGAATTGCATGTGTCTACGAAGTAACCTACTCTCTATATATAGTGATGGCCCCGGTCCTCTTTCCTTATCGTTTCGGTGGGAAGGGATGCCACAACGGCCAACTTGGAAGGGGAAAAGGGGAACATGCTCCCTTGCCCAAAGGTGGTCTTCGCCTGGAAAGTGGCTGCCCGCGCTGCAGTGATGGGCCTGGGGATGAGGTCTGTCCTGCTAGCGGCCGGCGACGGCCTTGTTGCACCAGTAAGGAAAACTTTGGAAGATGTCTTTGGAACCTCGATACGTCCTTGCCCCCTTTGCACTAAAGGGAAAACTGCACCGCCCTGCCGTCTGCTGCTCGCGTGTCCTTCTCCTGTGTCATCCTTTACTCCTGAGGCCAAGCCTCGCCTCGGGATGTCCGCCGCTCCGGGGGGGGGGGGGTCCGGAGGAGGCCCCCGGTGGGTCTTGCTGCTGCTCCTTCTCGCGATGCTCGATGCCTCGCGAGGGCCTTGTCTTGAGCGGTGCCGGGGCCGCTAGTTTTTGGTTGATGAAGTGGGCTAGCCCTGGGCCGTAGGTAGGCAGGTCTGGGTACCCCCTTTCCGAGAACTCCGACAGTAGCCCTCGGGCCCAAGGTGCGCCTAGGCTGGCTTCTTGGCGAATCCTTGGGGCGGCCTGAAGCGTCGCGGGCCCTAAATATCTGTGGACCAGGCTTCACACACGTCGTGTAGCCACGTGGCTACACTCCCAGTTCCCGAGGCGCTCGAAGACGCGCATGGTCAAACTGATGCGACATCCAGGTGCTACGACAACCATCATTGCTCCTTGGAGACGCCTCCTCTTCGCACGCCACGTGGGCACGCTTCTTCATGAACTACGTGGGCCCAAGAACGCGGAGGGGCACCAGTATGTCCTCGGCTGTATATTTAACGTGGCGACGGTGATAAGGTCCACATTGCCTTCGTCTTCTTCATCTGCTGCCTCGAGCCCTCCACCCTCCCAGTATGGCGCCGATGAGGAGGTTCTCTATTGTAGAGAAGGGGAAGGCTTCGGGGGAAGGTCTCACTGCTCCTCCATCCAAGAGGGGCCGCGGCCGCCCTTGGAAGTATGCGGCGGTGTCGCTGGTGGCCTCTGGCGTGCGCGGCCGTGGTTCCTCCCATCCTGGTATCACCATCGGCGGCATCGGTGGTGCGCCGATGAGCGTGAGCGTGCACTGTGGCCTAGGTGGAGGTCGGCGATGGCCACCCAGCCGCCGCGCCCGCGGCTCCATTCAGCTAATGCGGTGATGGTGTTCGTGACATGGGTGGTATGACGAAAATTGCCTGGCTCCAGCTCCCAAGCTTCTTCACGAAGGCGCTGCCGACCGGCGAGCTCCCAGGCCTCTGGTTGCAAGCCGACAGGTGCTGCGGCGGGGCATCCTGGGTGGAGGTCGAGGTCCCCCCCTCCGACCGCGGCTACGTGTACCCAAACTGCGGGTGGCAGACGTTCGCCCGCGCCCGAGGCCGGAACGGGAGGCGCTACCTCCACTTCGTCAAGATCTTCGGGGGCGAGGGCGAGCGTCTAGGTTGCTGGTTGGAGGACACCGGCCGCGGCGATCTTGTAGATGGGCCCGCCTCCGCTAGCAGCGACACCACCTCGGAGGGAGGCCAAGTAGCAACAGCTCGAGTGGCAGCAGCGACAGCAGCTATGACAAGCGGCCTCACCGCCGCGCCCGAACCATGCGGGAGAGCCCCCAAGCGCGGCGCTGCCCGTCTGCTCCCATGAAGGAGGAGGAGGAGACGGACTAGGCACGTGCACACGGGCATCAGGCGTCTGCGATGGCAGCCTCCCTCTGGGACATTCATCGCTAGCTATCTCCTCCTTACTCCTGATACTGCGTCCATGAAAGCAAGGGTAGGCCCTTCGGGCATGTATTGGATTTTGGTGACCACCCCTTTTGTTAGTACTGTTGCATCTAATCGGTTTGGATACTTAGCTCGGTGTGCTGCAGTGAACCTATTTTCTTGAGAGGCGTGATTATGGCGCCCAAGGGGCTTGTTGCTCGGTTGTCTTCTCCTCGTTGCGGGTGAAGTGGGTCGACGCTCTATGTCAGGAGGCCCGAGTCCCACACATTTCCATGCCGCCGTGAGGCGCCACCCGTTACCAAGGTCGTTCCTCAGGGGGCAAGGCCCTGACACCCCTGATACCGACTGAATGTGCTTGGACGGCACCAGGGTGGACAAGTTGCTTTGCGACCGGTAAGGCTCCTGAGGCGCGATGCTCAGGAACCCCCTTAGACATTTCAGCGGCTCTACGTCGACAGGTCCCAGTCCCGCACATTTCCCTGCCGTCGTGAGGCGCAACCCGTTACCAAGGTCATTCCTCACGGGGCCAGGCCCTGACCCCCCTCACACTGACCGAATGTGCCTCAACGGCACCAGGGTGGCCAAGTGGCTTTGCGCCCGGTAAGGCTCCTCAGGCACGATGCTCAGGAGCCCCCTTAGACGACTAAGAGGCCCCAAGGGATTCTGCTTTCTAGTTTTGAAGGGTCTGATTTCTGGAGATCCCTAGTCTACATTCAGGAAGCTATGCGTCGGCACGTCCCAGTCCCGCACATTTCCCTGCCGTCGTGAGGTGCGATCCGTTACCAAGGTCGTCCCTCACGGGGCGAGGCTCTCACACCCCTGATACTGACAGAAGACGGCACCAGGGTGGCCAAGTGGCTGTGTGACCGATGAGGCTCCTAAGGCGCGATGCTCAGGAGCCCCCTTGGGCGCTCAAGTTGTCCCAAGAGAAACAGTTATTGTAAGAAAAGACCAAATTTTGTTCCCCATCCAGGATGGTGCGCCGAGCCGTGAATGGCACTCTTGAGCGAGTATCAGGTGGCATGAGTCTGCCGACTCGTTCGTGAGCACCACGAGAGGGTCCAGGTGCCAATGCCTTGGCGAGGTGTCAGCACCGTGCCCCTAGCCACCGCTCGCGGGGTACAAGCTGTGGGGGGCAGGCGAATGCTCGACTCAGAGGAAGAGAATGTGCTTGAAGAATGACCAAGAAAACAAGTTTTCATAAAGACTTCATTTGTAAAGGCCCCGAGTTTGATTTCGTAAACATCAACAAATCCAAGCCGAAAAAAGCAAATGAAAGCCGCGTCCTGCGCCTAATCTATTCACCGCCTCCGTCTCCCCCAGCGCGGAGCATAGGGCTTCCACTAGGCCTGGGATGGACCCCTTCCGCGTCCTTGGGGAGGCCTGGGGGTATACAACCTCGACTTGTAATTACGTGAGTGTGTCACGGTGGGGGTGTATCTGGGAGGTCGCGAGGACACTTTGGCCTCATGAGTGTCCCTACCCCAAGGCATAGGCGCCTGATTCCGGAAGTCATTGGTGGACTATGTTGATTGCCTCCATCTCCTCCCCAGCGCATAGCGTAGGGCTTACACTAGTTGTGGGATGGACCCCTTCCGCATTCTTGGGGGGCCCTGGGCGTATATAGCCTCGGCTCGTTATTACATGAGAGTGTCACGGGATGAAGTAGGTTCCGGAAGAATTGAAGGACAATGCAGAGGCGTTACAGGTAGAACTTTCGGAGATGTTAGATGTTCCAAGCGTTCTTGATGGGAACTCCGTCTTGAGTCTCCAGGTGCACGACGCCAGGCCTAGAGACATGGGAGACTCTGAATAGGCCCTTCCACATGGGCGAGAACTTATGCAAGCCCTCCCTGGATTGAACCCGCCTTAGGACGAGGTCGATGACTTCAAGGGTCCTAGAGCGGATGTTGCGGCAGAGATAGCGCCGCAAGGCCTGTTGGTACCTCGTGGCTTGTAGTGAGGCCCGGCAGCGTGCCTCCTCTCCAAGCACGAGGTTCGTTCCATGCGCAGCCTCCTGACGCTCCTCATAGAACACCATGACCCGCGGGAACCGGTGCTTGATCTCGTGGGGAAGGACCGCCTCGGCTCCGTAGACGAGGAAGAACGGGGTTTCGTCGGTGGGCTTAGTCGCGGTGGTGCGGATCGACCACAACACCGACAGGAGCTCGTCAACCTAGCCCCGGCCGCAAGCTTCGAGCTTCTTCTTGAAGCTCCTCACCTTGAGGCCCCGCAGGACCTCTACGTTGACGCGCTCCACCTGGCCATTGCTCTGCGGGTGGGCCATTGATGCATAGCATATCTACGTTCCGAGGTTAGCTCAGTAAACCTTGAAGAGCTGATTGGTGAACTGCGAACCGTTGTCGGTGATAATGCGGTTGGGGATGCCGAAGCGGCTCACGAGTCCCTTGATGAATTTGACGGCCGACCCGGCAGGGTTGGTACGAAGGGGCTCCACCTCCGTCCACTTGGTGAATTTGTCGATGGCGACGTAGAGGTAGCGGAAGCCGCCCACTGCCCGCGGGAAGGGCTCCAGTATGTCTAGTCCCCAGACCGCAAAGGGCCAGGAAAGTGGGATGGTGTGGAGGCCCTGCGCGGGCTGGTTAGTCTGCTTGGCGTGGAACTGGCACGCCTCGCAAGATTGAACCAGCTTGATGGCGTCGTCCAACGTTGTAGGCCAATAGAAGCCTGACCTAAATGCCTTACCTGCGAGCGTGCGCGGAGAGGAGTGATGCCCGCAGTCCCCTCCATGGATGTCGGTCAGTACTTTGCGCCCTTGCTCCCTGGAGATGCACCGTAGCGCGACACCATTCGGGCGTCTATGGTACAAGTCGCCGTCCCGCAAGCAGTAGGTCGAGGCTTGTCGTGCTACGCGCTCCGCGTCTTCCTCCTTCTCCGACAACGTGCCGTGGAGCAGGTATGCCCCGAGTTCCTACATCCAATCACCGGCTTGCGCCTCCAGGGCCAGGAGCAGTCGAGCCCTCGAGGGCTGACCGCAATCCGGAGCCCCCGAGGGCGGTGCTAGGGGAGATCCTCTCCTCGTGGCGTCTGGCCCTCGGGTGACGGTGTCGCGGAAGGCTTGAAGGGTCGCTCCTCGAAGATGCTTGGCTCTTGAGCCTCGCAACGCGAAGCTCTTTTGGCGATGTCATCCGCCTCCTTGTTCTCACCGCGTGGGGCGTGCTGCAGCTCCAGGCCGTGAAAACATTTCTCAATCTTACGTACCTCTTGCAGATACGCCTCCATGTGCTCCTCCTTGGGCGTGTACTCTTTGTTGGAGAAGTTGACGAGAAGCTGGGAGTCGCCCATCACGGTGAGGCGTCGGATCCCCAAGGCCGCCGCCGCCTTCAGGCCGGCGATGAGGCCTTCGTACTCCTCTATGTTGTTGGAGACCTTCTCCCCACGCTGGAAGCAGAGCTGTACGGCGTAGCAGAGCTTGTCTCCCGTCGGGGAAGTGAGCATGACTCCAGCCCCGGCTCCCGTGCGCGTGAAGCCTCCATCGAAGTGCATGGTCCATCCCTCAGGTGCCTCCTCACCGGGGGGAAGGGATTGGCTCCCTTCCAGCCCCGGGTCAGGCGTGTCCGTCCATTCCACACGAAGTCCGCCAAGGCCACTCCCTTGATGACCCTAGTTGTGCCGAATTCGATGTTGAAGGCCTGAAGCTCGATATTCCATTCGGGAACCCTTCCCGCCGCGTTTGGGTTGTGCAAGATCTTCTCTAAGGTGTAGGAGGAGACAACCTTGATTGGGTGCCCCTGTAAGTAGTGGCGCAGCTTGCACGAGGCAACGAGGAGCGCTAGAAGTAGCTTCTGCTGCATGGGATAGCGAGAGCACGCATCCCGCAACACCGTGCTGACGAAGTACACCAGGTGATCGACGAGGATGCGTCCCTCCAAGGCATCATGCTCCCTGGCGAGCTGAGGGGCTTCGAGCACCCCATAATCGGGGGGAGGGGCCAGGGCCTCTGGAGGACCGGGCATCTCATGGCCCAACCCTTCGGTCTGAGCCTCAGGTCCCTCTGCGTGCGAGGGAATCGGAGTTCGCGAGTCGTGCGAGTCCCCAAACTCTGCGGCTGCGGGCCCTCCGGGATTCCCTGAAGTGGCGCCCTTGCTGGTTTGCTCCTCCCTTACTGCAACCAACGTGGTGCTGGTGGAGTGGGGGTGGCAGCAAGGTACAGAAGCAGAGGCTCCTGTGGGCGAGGTGCCACCATGACCGGCGGGCTCGTGAGGTATTGCTTGAGTTCATCAAAGGCCGCATCGGCCTCCGGGGTCCATTCGAAGGCCCCTTTCTTTTCATGATCTTGAAGAAAGGCAGGGCCCGCTCGTTGAGCTTGGAGATGAATTGACCCAAGGAGGTAACGCATCCTGCCAACTTCTGCATCTCCTTCAGGGTTGTGGGTGCGCTCATCTTGTTTATGCCATTGACCTTCACCGGGTTTTTCTCGATCCCCCAGTGTGATACCAGGAAACCGAGCAGTTTGCCTGATGGGACCTCGAAGACGCACTTCTCGGGGTTGAACTTCATGTGCACCTCTCTTAGGCTGGCGAAGGTCTCCTCCAGGTTCTCCACCAGGGTTTTTTTCCTGCCTTGACTTGACCACGATGTCGTCGACATAGGCCTCTGCGTTCCTCCCGAGCTGCGGTCCTAGAGCGATGTGCATCAACCGCTGGAAGGTCGCCCAGCATTTCGCAGCCCAAAGGGCATGCACTCGTAGCAGTATACCCCACACAGGGAGAGGAAGGTTGTCTTCTCGACGCCCTCCACCGCCATCTTGATCTGGTGGTAGCCCGAGAATGCATCCAGGAAGCACAGAGATTGCACTCCGCGGTGGAGTCCACGATCTGATCGATGCGTGGTAGCGGGAACGGGTCCTGAGGGCAAGCTTTGTTGAGGCTCGTGAATTCGATGCACATGCACTCCTTCCCGCACTTCTTCGAGACAACCACCAGGTTGGCCACCCATTCTGGGTAGCGCACCTCTCGAATGACCCCTACCTCCTTCAGTTTGCGCACCTCCTGAGCGATGAACGCCTGCTTCTACGGGGCTTGCCTCCTTGCCTTCTGCTTCACTGGGCGCGTGTTCGGGCACACCATGAGGTGGTGCTCGATGACTTCCCTTGGGACCCCCACCAGGTCGGATGCACCCCAGGAAAACGCATCATTGTTCGCCCTGAGATGCCTTATTTTGGTCTTGGGGGAGGTTTGCACCGATCGTGAAGGTGGGAGCTGAGCTTCCTTCATCTACAGGTACTTGCTTTGTCTTTGCCCGGTCCTAGGAGAACAACTGCTTCTTCTTCACGGGCGCAATGTCGGGGATGTCCCCAGGGTCTTCTGAGGCATGTGCCGCGCCCCCAGGGTTGGCTCGTGTCGCGGCCTTGTAGGAGAGCTCGAGTACCCGTGATGCATCCTTGACATCTCCCACGATGGTGAGCGCGCCGCCGCTTCTGGGCATCTTGACGATGTTGTAGCCTGGGTGCATTGTCGCCATGAACTCCGCGAGGGCGGGGTAGCCGAGTATCGCATTGTACGGAATGTAGATGTGGGTGACGTCGAAGTCGATCTACTCGGTACGGAAGTTGGAGCGGGTGCCGAAGGTGACGGGGAGGCGAATCCACCCCACAGGGGTGACAGGTCCTGCCGCCACCCCGGAGAAGGGCTTTGAAGGCACAGGCTGTTCTTGGGGTAACTGCAGTGCGTCGAAGGCCTCTATGGAGATGACGTTGAGGCCCAAGCCGCTGGTGATGAGGGTCTTGGAGACTGCCATGCCGCATATGGTCAGCGTGCACAACATAGGAAGCGTCCCGGTGGCCGTCGTGGAGTTGGGGTGATCGTCGGGGCCGAAGGTGATGTTGACCTCCGGCCATACCCGGTGTTCCGCGGGCTCGGGCCTTGGATGAGCCCCCCCCCCCCCCCCCCGCGTGTTGCAGGAAATGGTTGACGTGACGGCCAGAAGGTGGTGTCTGAGATCCGCCGAGGATGCAGGCGACCGCTAGGGCGGCCATGCCCGCTCGGACGCTATTCACCGCCGAGGACCGGCGGCTGTCGGTGGTCACACTTCCCATGGAGTCGCCGAGTTAAGGTCTCGATCTTGCTATTGGCGTGGAGGCTCCGACACACGCCCCCTACCTTGCGCGCCAAATGTCAGATTTCGGGCTCTGCAAAATCCTAAAGACTCGAAACAAGGGGCGCGCGCGGAGACCTCGTGCAACTTGGATTCGCCTAACTCGCTACTCGTCGGGGATGGCAAAGAACCCACTCGATGGTAAGGAAGACACAGAACACGGCCATTTACCAAGGTTCGGGCTGTTGAGAAGCGTAATACCTACTCCTGCTTTGGTGGATTGCCTCTCTTGGAGGTGGGTGGATGAACTAGTGCAGTGCCGGGGAGCCTCCAGAGACTGGGTGGCTTTGTGTGGTGCTAGTGGGTGAATGAATGAATTGCCCGTATCTACGAAGTAACCTACTCTATATATATAGTGGCGGCCCCGGTACTCTTCCCTTATCGTTTCGGCGGCAAGGGATCCCACAGCGTCCAATTTGGAAGTGGAATAGGGGAACATGCTCCCCTGCCCAAAGGTGGTGTTCGCGTGCAAAGTGGTTGTCCGCGCTGCAGGGACGGGCCCGGGGATGACGTATGTCCTTCTTGCGGGTGGCAACGGCCTTCTTGCACCAGAAAGGAAACCATTGGAAGATGCCTTGGGAACCCCGGTACGTCCTTGCCCCCTTTGCACTAAAGGGGAAACTGCACCGCCCTGCCGTCTGCTGCTCGCCTGTCCTTCCCCTACGTCATCCTTGACTCCCGAGGCCGAGCCTCGCCTCGGAATGTCCGCCGCTCCGAGGGGGCGGAGGAGGCCCCCGGCGGGTCTTGATGATGTTCCTCCTTGCGAGGCTCGGCCCCTCGCGAGGGCCTTGTCTTGAGCGGTATCGGGCCCGCTGGTTTGTGGTTGATGAAGTAGGCCAGCCCTGGGCCGCATGCAGGCAGCTCTGGGTACCCCCATTCCCAGACGCCAACAGTCGTGTAGAATCACGTCATTCACCTCTTGCCATGTTTAAAAACATTTAATATTTTTGTGTAATAAACGGGAGTGAATTAAATATTTAAATGTGGAGTTTCGTCAATATGCAACTCATTGCATATTCAGCTTCACTTAACGTGTAGTGTCTGATTGTTGTGAATTGCCACACATGCCGTGCATAATTTTACAGAACATGCATCATATTAGGTTGTGCATCATATCGTGCATGTGGGTGGTGAATATCGTGTGTTGATTCTTGTTTCTAGTTTGCTTTGTCTCGATAAAGTTCCGCGAGCGTGTCAAAATGTGAGGATCTATTCAACTACGTCGGTTCGTCTGCTTCATGGTTCCGTTCATCTTCCAAGCAGGATCAGACGCAAGATGATCATTTCCCTAGATACCATTACTCTCATTACCATGCTAGTTGTTTCGTTTCTATCGCTATGTCTCGATGCCTACCACCTATTTAATAAGCCTCTCAACATTGCCATGAAAACCTTCAACCTTTCTATGACCTTGCAAACCACTAATTGGCTATGTTACCGCTTCCTTAACCATTGGATAGCGTTGCTAGTTGCAGGTGCAGGTGCGTCCATGTGATAACATGGGTCCCTTGTTATATCACCATATTGATGCTATTTAATTTAATGCACCTATATACTTGGTAAAAGGTGGAAGGCTCAGCCTTTCTAGCCTCGTGTTTTGTTCCACCTTTGCCGCCTTAGTTTCGGCTACCAGTGTTATATTCCATAATTGAGCTCCTAACACGATCGGGATTGTTATGGGGACCCCCTTGATAAATCGGTTTAGTTTAAAACTGGGTTGGCAAGGCCCAACTTTGGTACTACATTTGCCAAATAACCTAATAAAATTGCATAGGGACTTTCCGGACCCCGTGGATAATTAATCAACCCCCGGGCTAGTGCTCCTCATGAGTGTTCGTCCAAACCGGGCAATGTTGAGTGCCCCCTGGTCACCCGGGGTTTCACCCAACCCGACGTCTTTCCCATCCGGTCGTGCCCTGAAAACGAGATACGTGGCTCCTATAAGGTATGTTGGTAGATCGAGGTGCCTTGTTTAATTAGTTTTACATTTTACGAAATATCTCGCGCATTGGTATTCCGGTGATGCTTTGGGTTATCTCATACTACCTCCGTCCAAGTGTATAGGGCATACGCATAGTTCTAGGTTGTTAATTTACCTAGCTAAATATATATTATATGCGATAAAAATTACATATTCAGAAACTACATCCCCGCATGAATCTAATGGTATATTATTTATTATATATAATGCATACTTAAGTAGTTAAATTAAAGATCTAGAACTACGCGCATGCCCTATACACCCGGACGGAGGTAGTAGTTGTGGCTTTCCATTAAGGAATCCGAGGAGATCACGAGTTTTGGGATCGAGGATTTCTATGCGGCTTGTGGTAATTTGTGATGGACTAGTTGGAGCACCCCTGTGGGGTTAAATCTTTCGGAAATCCATGCCGGCGGTTATGTGGCAAACTTGGAATTTTTGTTTAACATCCGGTTCTAGATTACTTGAAGTAAACTTAATTGAAATATGCCAATTGTGTGCATAACCGTGATTGTCTCTTTTGAGAGCTCCTTCTCTCATTGAGGACACGGTGGGGTTATGTCCAACGTAAGTAGGTGTTCAGGATCATTCATTGGATCATCAGTAGTTCACGTCCGCTATGCGTAGATCATCCCCCTCTTTTATTCTTGTACTCGTAAGTTAGCCACCTCAAATAAATGCTTAGTCCCTTGGTGTAGCCTCACCACTTAACCATACCTCACCCATTAAGCTTTGCTAGTCTTGATACCTTTGGAAACGAGATTGTTGAGTCCCTGTGGCTCACAGATTACTACAACAACAGTTGCAAGTACACGTAAAGCAATACTTTGACATGAGCGCGATGATTGTTCTATTTGGAGTTTCTTCTTCTTCTTCATCGAACTAGGATGGGTTCCAGGCCGGCAGCGTGGGATAGCAAGGATGGACGTCGTTCTTTTATCTTTTTTTCGTCCGTAGTCAAACCCTCCTCTTCTTCATGATGAATGTATATTGTTGTATTGATGTAGCTCATGGCGAGTGTAAGCAAACTCCTTATACTTATATTTTCAATACATGTACTTGTAATGATATCTATTCTTGCGAAACGACGAGATGCGCTTCTATCCCTGTCGAGGCCCTCGCGCCAAAATAAGGATAGGATTGCATCTTGGGCATTACAGGACCACAAGCCAACATGACACGACCACCCTCCTGGGTGCACTAGCTAGCATATCCTCTTCTCTGAATCCTTTCCCAACAATGGGGAGGAGCGCTCAGCTAGCTCGGGAAGTGCAAGGTGAATCTACCATGAGGAGGGTCGTCGGCAAGTTACATGCAAATAACTTCCACAGTTTGATTAACAATTATGGAGTTGAGAATATTTCTCGCTCGCACATACCGTCCAATTGGGACATCTCTCGTCCAAGAAAGTGATGCAGGAAAAAGCTCTTAGTGGCTAGAAAATAAACATATCATGGTGGAAGTACAAAAGAACACTGCAATGATTAAATAGCTACTTCATGAGATGAGGAAGTTAAAGGCTACCCTATTAACCTTTGCAGATAACAAGCCTTCTACCTCAACACCACCATCTTCCATGAAAGACACTTGAGTACATGGGTATGGGCACCACCCATAGCTTGTTCCAAGATTGGGGGAGGTGCCCCGATAATGTATCACCATCACTTTTATCACTACCGTCTATCTTAGTTCCATTCTTTGTTAGATCTGGATTTAGAGAAATAAAATTTCAGATTTCCTTTGCTTAATTTTTTTCTATGATATCTATCTATCCTTGTAACAGTGTGTGAGAGTTATATAATAAAGACTACTTGAGTTTGTATGCCTTACTCTCATGCATCTATAATCATAGCATTGAAACAAAAGAAATAAAAAGCTCATATGCTAGTCCCATGGGGAGTAATGACTTCACATAGAAAAGGTATAAATCATAAAAGTTGTTGATAATAAACAAACATAGCATTAGTCATTGATACAACCTATGCAATATTATGATAGACGCGAGGAGATTTACATACAAATACACTATCTTGGACATCTATTAAGATTGTGAGCCCCCATCAAATATTACATAATTATCAAGTGTTGATGTTGGACATGGAAGACAACATAATGATCATCATCGTTTACATTCATTAGAAGTTATATGGTCTTGGATCCCTTAACACGTGGTGCTTGATTTAGATCCTTTGCTAGCCAAAAAATTCCGGACCAAGTAGAGATACTACTTGTGCATCCATAACCTTGAAACCCATTTTCTTGCCATGAGAGTCCACCATACCTACCTATGGATTGAGTAAGATCCTTCAAGTAAGTTGTCATCGGTGCATCAAGCAATAAAAATTTCTCTTAAATACGTATGATCTTTTATTGCAAGGGAAAATAAGCTTTCAATGATCTTGTGATGGCAAAGAAATAAAAGTGACAGAGTGCATAATAAAGTTCGCTATCATAAGGGGCAATATAAAGTGACGTTCCTTTGCATTAAGAGTTTGCACACCCAAAAACTTAAAAGCGCATGACAACCTCTGCTTCCCTATGCGAAGGGCCAATCTTTTATCTTCATGAGTTCACTTCTATGCAAGAGTAAATAAATTTTCTCTTTCCATCCTATTAACTCTCTAGTTGGCAAGCAACGTGTGTTTAAGATAGATCCAGATAATTATATCCAGATGAATGTAGGTGATCATGAAACATTATTGTTGACGTTATCCTAAAGGTAAATAAGTTGGGTGGCAAAAAACTATCAAGCCCCCATCTTCCTATGTGTCCCACGGAAACACTAGATCTTAAAATATGCAATGAGTATCAACAATAATATAAGACATAATGATAGTTAAGTATGTGAACTTGCTACAATGAAAACCTCTTACATAGACTCTTCTCTGGAATATGATGAATTATGATTGTCTCCATACTAAGAACATTGTTTGTTGATTGTAAATAATGATTAAGCATTATACTTCAAATATTGTGGATGAATTGTTTCTTGCTTATGATGAGCTATATGATGAAAACCTTGCAGCTATGTTAATATTCATGATGCCCTCATGTCCGTATTCTATTTTTACCGCCACCTCTCTCTAAAATCATGCGGCCATTATTATCAAGTTCGGCTTTCGTTTGAGGCAAGCGAGGTCTAAGCTTGGGGGAATTAATACATCCATTATGCATCATGAATTCTTATTGATAATTAGGTTATTTTTGTCCATTATCCCTTATTGTGATACAATTTTTATGCCTTTTCTCTCTGAATATGCAAGGTACACCACGAAGAGGGAAACTGTTGGTAATTGGAATTCTGGACTTGAAAAACCAAGAAAAATGGTGAAAATCACTCAACTCCAACTGACCTGAAATGTCATGGAGAATGTTTATGGAATATTTAAGAATTATTGGGCCAAAAATAAAATAGAGGAGGGCCATATATGGGCCACAAGCCAATAGGGCGTGACCACCCCCTTGGTCGCGCCATGTTGCCTCTTGGTGTCCAAGAAGGTCTCCTGACCCCCCTCCCCCCTCTTTTCCTATATGGTGTGTTTTAACCTAGAAAAACCGTATCGATACTTTTGGGAAGAAGCGCCACCTTCTTGACGCGGAAACCTGGGCACATGCCCTTTTGCTCTTCGACAAAGAGATTCCGTCGGGGGAAATCCTCTCCGGGAGGGGGAAATCGAAGCCATCGTCATCATCAACACTTCCTCCTTCGTGGGAGGACCAATCTTCATCAACTTAATCACCAACACCATCTCATCTCCAACCCTAGTTCATCTCTTGTATTCAATCTTTGTCTCAAACCTCAGATTGGTACCTGTGGGTTACTAATAGTGTTGATTACATCTTGTAGTTGATGCTTGTTAGATTACTTGGTGGAAGATATTATGTTCAGATCCTTGATCACCATTATTACACCTATGATTATTAACATGTTGATGAGGTGTGAGTAGTTAATATTGTTCCGAGGGACATGGGAGAAGTCTTGTTATAAGTAATCATGTGAAGTTCATATTCGTTCGATATTTCGATGATGTGTATGTTGTTGCTTCTCTTAGTGGTGTCGTGTGAACATTGACTACATGAGAGTTCACCATGTTATGGGCCTAAGGGAAGGCATTGTGTAGTACAAGTAGATGATGGGTTGCTAGAGTGACAGAAACTTAAATCCTAGTTTATGTGTTGCTTCAGAAGGGGTTTATTTGGATCCACACGTTTCATGATGTGGTTAGATTTATGTTAATTCTTTTTTCATAGTTGTGGATGCTTGCTAGAGGTGTTAATCATAAGTGGGTTTTTTGTTCAAGTAATAGAAAGACCTTAGCACCGGTCCATCCACGTATCAAATGACCAAAGTAACAAACGCGAATAACCTCAACATGATGAACATGACTAGATAGTAATTACAATGTGTCCTCGGCAGCTCTTGCCTCATATAAGAATACTTTCCGGTCTGTCCTTTTTGATAAAAAGGATCGGGCTACCTTGATGCATACTTTTTACTATTGTTACTTGTCACTTGTTACAAATTATCTTGCTACAGAACTATCTATAAACTGTTACTCATAGCACTTGTAGAGAATACCTTGCTGAAAAACTCTTATCATTTCCTTCGGCTCTTCGTATGATTTGACACTCTTACTTATTGAAAGGACTATGATTGATCCCCTACACTTGTGGGTCATCAAGACTCTTTTCTTATAAACTGTCGATGCTCATCCTTTTTCATTGTATATCCATGTTAGTCTTATTTTTCAGCTTTCTGCTTGTGGGTTTGAAAAACTTTAGAAAAACCAAAAAATATTTCTTGCTTCTTTTCGGTTTTTATTTCCTGTTTAATTAGTTGTAGTATAAAAAGAAAACCCAAAAATATTTCCTTTACTTGTTGGGTGCTTTCCCGCATAAATAGTTTTTCTATTTTTTTCCTTTGCTTGTTTCCTTTTTTCGAGAAAAAACTAAAACACCAAAAATATTTCACTGTGTTTCTCTGAATTTATTTTCTTTCTTTTGAGTTTTCAAAAGGAGAAGACCACGATGAAAATGTTGAGTGGCTCTCAGATGCATTAATATTGATCTAACCAAGAGTCAATATTATCATGTCTTCTCCTTCGCGAAAATACCTTCAACTTCCTGCTTAGTCCACGACACTCCTGCACTATTATTTATTATCACATCATTCGTTCGTGCATGTGAAAGGCAATAATGACGATATTCGATGAAGTGATCGTGGCAAAGGAAGATGGTATGAACTCTTATTGTTTCCCGATTTTTGGAAATATGTTTAGCTCGTTCAAACTTGATTCAGTATATAATGAGTGAATATGTTTATGACGACAATTAGAGTTTATATTTTCTCATGCCATGCTTAAATAGCTAGGTGTTGATAATGATTTATCTTATGTGTCAACATGTATTAAAATAGTTTGATGTGGTATGGTAGTATGTTGTTTCCCTTTGAGTAATTCGAGCGGCTTGACTTGGCCCATGTGCAAACATGTTGTTGATTCAGAACCAATGCAACCTTCATGATGTTTAAATTCAGAGTGTATATCCTACTGATGCTAAAGTCTAATATTAATTATTCACAATGCATGATTATGACCATTTTTGCTCTCTAGCTAGTCGCTTCTGAATCTATTGCTAGCCTTCACGTGTACTAAGCGGGAATGCTACTTGTGATCCAAATTCCAAAACCCAAGTTATGTCAAATGAGTCAACCATACCTACCTATTTGCGGCACTATCCTATCGTTCCAAGTAAATTTACATGTGCGACCTCTAATATTCAAACAAACATATGTTTTATGCACTTGTACCTCTCATGTAGCGACGGGGCGGACGATATCTTCCATGCTAAGTGAGTTATTCTCAAGACGGTCATTTATTCGTCGTCATTACACAAGAGAGGGTGTTAAAAAGGATGCCCAGCCCTGCAAAATCAAAATTAATTAAACAAAACTCCTTGTGACAGTTGATATGTTGGCACGCACCCATGAATTCGGCTAGCTATGGTTTTTGTATGGATGGTGAATAGGAGTAAACTTTACAATTCTATTTGGGAACCGCCAATAATGAGTTTAGGATGGAAGATATTGAAAACCCTTGTCATAACGTTGATAGAAGAAGTGCACCACCCAAAATTACAATTTCAACTCTGTTTTAAAACTTGAGCTCTGTCACCTCTACAAATCAATGCTTCCCTCTACAAAGGACCTTTGTATTTACTTTTATGTTCTTCCCGAGTCATCATGTTCTTGCTAAAAGCACCAGACCAGAGAGCACTATTGTCATATTTATGCATTGAATCTAGTTAATGTTAAATGTGAGCATGAATGGATCTCGTCTACCCTAAATTATAATGTTTAGTTGCCGCTTGAATCTCAGAGGTGCTCTACATTTATGTTTTGAAGTCTCGGAAAGGGATAACGAAATACCATGTCATCATACTATATCGTGACTGTTTTGACAAATTGTTGGCATGTGAGATATCTTCCTATTGCTTACTAGTTGGTTATGTATTGCCATGAGTGAGTATGATGTTTAATTGTTATCGTGGATATAGTTATTTATGATTTACGCTGAAAACTTGAACACTATCTAAGCAGGTATATATGGCAACGAGAACAAAAGAGTTTGTAAAAAATTTCTTTATCACTTTCAGTTTATCAACTGAAATGCTTGAGGGCAAGCAGTGAGTTGAGATTGGGGGAGTTCGACTCCAACCTATCTACTTTTCCAAACACTTTTGCTCTTCTTTTGGACTTTAATTTGCATGATTTGAATGAGACTAACCCGACTGATGTTGTTTTCAGCAAAACTCCCTTGGTGTTATTTTTTTGCAGAAACAAAAGTTCTCGGAATTGGACAAAACTTTTTTTGAATTTTCTCTTGTAATTATAAGGAATAATGAAGCAAATAGCAACAAGAGGGGGTGTCCCTGTGAACCACGAGGCAACAGGGTGCGGTCACCCCCTAGGCTCCACCTTGTTGTGTGGTGGGGCCCACAAGGCCCCTCTGACCCTATTTCATATCCTATAAATTCACGTATCGAGAGAAAACAATCACAGATAATTTTTCATCATGATCTATGAGACGGAGCCGCCGCCATCTCCTCCTCTTCCTCCGTAGGGCTGATCTGGAGTCTGTTTTTGGCTCCGGAGAGGGGGATTCGTCCTTGTCGTCATCACCAACCCTTATCCATCAACAATTCCATGATGCTCACCACCGAGAGTGAGTAATTTCTTTGTGAGGTTGCTGGTCGGTGATGAAGTTTGGATGAGATTGATCATGCAATCGAGTTAAGTTGATAGTGCTTGATCCCTAATATCCATTATGTTTTGAGATTGATGTTGCCATGACTTTGATATGCTTAATGCTCGTCACTAGGGCACGAGTGCCATGATTTCAGACCTAAAATTATTATGTCCTCTCTGAATATCAAAGTGTTTATATCCTATCTTGCAAGTTGTATGCACCTATTATGTGTCTTGATCCGCATACCCCAAGGCGACAATAATTGGGATTTTTTCCGGTGATTGTCGTAGGTTGAGGAGTTCATGTATTCACCATGTGTGAATGCTTTTTTGGGTTCCCTATTAAAAGGAGGCTGTAATATCCCTCAGTTTTCAATAGGACCCCGCTCCCACAGGAGGGTCGGACAAAAGATGTCATGCAAGTTCTTATCGCAAGCACGTATGCCTATATATAGAATACATGCTTACATTGATGAAGTGGAGTTAGTTATGTGTTGCTCTAGTGTGTAACTACTACATCACTGATGTCATCCATATCTCCTCATCGCTACACCATGGCCTACGCTTTACATATACTGAATCTTGTTAAATTACTATCATTGTTGTCATTGTCACTACTATTACTATTGCTGCTATCATTGTCGCTAATGTCATAAGGTTGCTGCTATCACTGTTACTGCTACTACTATAATTTGCCATGCTACTCGACCTTTGCTACAGAGAGATATCCCAGGTGCATTTGAATTGAAAACTCAATCGTCAAGGGCTATAAGTATTCTTTGGCTCCCCTTGTGTCGAATCAATAAATTACAACGAAATATTACCCGTGAAGACTGTCGCGATCCCATATACTTGCATGTAGGTTATCGCAATTTATGGTGAACAGTCTTATAAGAACAGTTTGAGAAATATTCAATGAAACGCCTATAAAAACTAGCATGACCAAGGAAACTTCTTATACCTTTGATGTCTTTTGGACATGGCATTTTCTCTATTGCAACAACCTTAGGTTTCTCTACTTCAATGCCTCGTTCACACATTTTGTTCCCGATTACTATACCTTCATTCACCATAAAGTGTCACTTCTCCCAATTCGAGACAAGATCAGTTTCTTCACATCTCTACATAAGTCGATCAAGGTTGCTCAAGCAATCATCAAAATAAGTCCCGTAAACGAAAAAATCATCCATGAAAACCACAACAATCTTTTCAGAAAAGTCATAGAATATAGGAGTCATGCATCTTTGAAACGTAGCAGGTGCATTGCATAAACCAAAAGGGATATGTCTATAAACATAGGTTCCAAAAGGGATGTGAAAGTAGATTTCTCTTGGTCCTATTTTCACACAGGTATTTGCGAGAACCTAGAATATTAATCAAGAAAACATAAGTGTGTGTGTTTACATAATCTTTCTAACATTTCATCGATAAAAGGCAAGGGGTAATTATCTTTTCTAGTATCTTTATTCTATTTTCCTGAAATCAATTACCATCCTATAATAAGTTACTATTCTTTGTGGAATAAGTTCATTTTTCCCATTAGGAACAACAGTTATACCTCCCTTCTTAGGAACACAATGAACATGACTTACCAATCTATTATTAGCAATACGATAAATTATACCTGCCTCGAGAAGCTTTAGTAGTTTTGTTCTTACCACTTCCTTCATCTTAGGATTTAAGCTGCATTGATGATCAAAAACATGTTTAGCATCCGGTTCCATATTAATCTTGTGCTGACATAGAGTGGGGCTTATGCCCTTAAGATCATCAAGAATATATCCAATAGCAGCCTGGTGCTTCTTTAGAGTTTTGAGTAACCTATTTTCTCCATGCTCCGAAATGTTAGCACTAATAATAATAGGATATTTATTATTTTCATCAAGTTAAGCATATTTCAAAGTATTTGGCAATGTATTTAACTCAAACTCGGGATCTCCTTTTGGTGGAGGAGGATGCCCTAAGATATCAACACGCAAGTTCTGCTTGAGGATAGGTGTTTGTCTAAGGAATATATCATCTATCTCATTTCTTTCATTCATATGCATATCATTCTCATGGTCTAGAAAATATTGTTCTAAAGGATCTGTAGATGGCACAATAATAGAAGCAAGACTAGTAATTTCATATTTACTACATAAATTCATGAGACTCATTACCAAAGCTTACTTTAACTTTCTCCATGACATAATCAATTTCAGCAGTAATAGTGTTCAAGAAAGGCCTGTCAAATATAATGGGACAAAAGTTATTTTGTTTAGGACCAGGTACTAAGAATTCGGTGGGGTACTTGACTTTTCCACACAAGACTTAAACATCTCTAACAATTCATAGTATCTTGGTTTGCAAGTTTAATAGTGACGTCAATATCTTCAATCTCAGAGGGTGCTATATCATTCATAATTTCTTTACATAAGGAAAAAGGTATAGCAGTAACACTAGAACCCATGTCACATAAACCATGATAGCAATGATCTCCAATCTTAACAAAAATAACAGGCATGCCAAGAACTAGTTTGTTTTTATCTAGCTTGTCCTGCTTATTTCTATCAGGCTTTGCAATTCTAGCAGCTTCACTGTAGAAGTAAATAGCATGCCCACCAATATTATGTACCAAGAGATCTTTAACTACAGAAATATTAGGCTCCACATTTATTTGTTCAGAAGGTTTGGGTGATCTAACATAACTTGTATTAACCACATTTGTAGCTTTAGCATGTTCCCTAATCCTTACAGGAAAAGGTGGTTTCTCGATATAAGGAGTAGGTACAACTAGATCAACATGATAAACAATTGCTTCCTCCTTAAGTTTATTGTGTTCCTCTAATAATTTTTCAATTGGTTGATGATATCTAAACCACTTCCCTGGGAAGATCAACACGAGTAGCAAACGATTCGTAGAAAGTAGCTACTATCTCGGAGTCAAGCATGTACTTATTGCTAAACCTATGAAAAGTATCGATTTCCATAAAAGATTTAACACAATAAAACTTAATCTTTATACCTGGCTCTTTACCTTTGTCGAATTCTAGTTTCCATAGTTGTGTTTAATTCTTTCCAGAAGGTCCCATTTTAATTCAATAGTCTTCTTCATATAAGATCCAATAGAAGAAGAATCGAGTTGTACTTAATCATCATGAGAAAGTCGAGCATAAAAAATCTGTATAACCATTTCTCTCGAGAGCTCGTGATTGGGGTAGGTGTGCATCATAGATTTAAGCCTCCCACAATCTTGAGCAATGCTTTCCCCTTCATGAGGCCAGCAATTATAAATAAAATTCCGATCACGATGAACTAGATGCATAGGATAAAACTTGTGATGAAATTCTAGCTTTAAGCGGTTCTAGTCCCATGATCCAATATCATCCAATAGCCGTACCACATCAATGCTTTTCCCTCCAAAGATAAAAGAGAAAGTTTATTATTAACTTTGTCTCCAAGCAAACCTGCAAGCTTACATAATCCACAAACCTCATTGACATATATCAAGTGATAATCAGGATGAGTTGTACCATCATAAGGATTAGCTATCAGTTTCTCTAGCATACCCAAAGGAATCTCATAATAAATATTTCCAGTAGGTGCAGTAGGTTGAGGAGAAACTTTGTCAACTTCCTTTCGAGGCAAAGATACCCCGAACAAGCCACTCAAAGGGTGAGCATCCATAGTAACAAGCAAAAGTAAATTTTAGCACGTGCCGAAAATGTTTCCTTACGAACTTCCACTTACCAAAGGGGCTTCACTCCCCAGCAATGCCACTAGAAAAGATTCGCGATGACCCACAAGTATAGGTAATCAATCATAGTCCTTTCAGTAAGTAAGAGTGTCGAACCCAATGCACAAGGAAATGATAAGCAGTTTACAACAAGGCACTCTCTCCAAGTGATATGAGTAAAAGTGATAGAAGTTTTGTAGCAAGATAATTCATAACAAGTAACAAGTAACAATATTAATAAGTATGCAACAAGGTAACCCAATCCTTTTTATAGCAAAGTATAGGCCGGAAAGTACTCTTATATGAGGCAAGCGCTCCCGAGGACACATGAGAATTATTATCTAGTCATGTTCATCATGTTGAGTTGATTCACGTTTGTTACTTTGATAATTTGATATGTGGGCGGAACAGTGCTAAGGTATTGTTCTTACTTGAACAAGCAACCCACTTATGATTACCCCCTCTAGCAAGCACCCGCAACTATGAAAGAAGAATTAAGATAAATCGAACCATAGCGTGAAACATGTGGATCCAAATCAACCCCTTCTGAAGCAATGCATAAACTAGGGTTTAAGCTTCTCTCACTCTAGCAACACATCATCTACTTGCTACTCCACAATGCCATCCCTTAGGACCATAACACGGTGAAGTGTCGTGTAGTTGGCGTTCACACGACACCACTAAGGGAAGCAACAACATACACATCATCAAAATATTGAACGAATACCAACTTGACATGATTACTTATAACAAGACTTCTCCCATGTCCTCAGCAACAATATTAACAACTCACACCTCATCAACATGTTCATAATCAGAGATGTAATAACGGTGATCAAGGATCTGATCATAATATCTTCCATCAACTAATCCAACAAGCATCAACTACTCAAAGCACAATTGCAGCCTAAGGTGGTTTTGGTTATTAATAACAACATATGTGTCATTGAACTAATGATCTTATCCAAGTATATTTTAGAAAATTTCAAAGATGCTTTGGCTAAGGATTGTGAGGAGAAACCGCTTGATGAAAGGAAATGAATAGGATTGTCCAAGCTTCAAGCTACAAGACTCTACATTTTATATTTGTGAGAAATCACGTTTGAGTCCATAGGAAAGCCAATACTATTAAAAGGGGTGAGGTATCTATGATGAATTGGATGCTCAAGTGATTAGAGATAGCCACCAAAAATACTCACCGTTCTCCCACAAAATTCTTTGTCAAAAGCCTAAACATCAAAATCGGTGCCACCAATATTTTCCACTCGGACCTACCGATTGTTTCACACACAGAACCTATGCAAAACCCTAGAATCTCCGTAGCACCAACATTCCATTCGGTGACACCGAAAGTCAGTGACCAACTTTCTGGTTTGTCGTTTTCAAGAATCGGAAATTTTGAGTCTTGGAATTGGTCTCATCGAGATTTGGAAGCTTTCCTAGGTCACCATATTCGTACCACCGAAACTCCTATATTGGTCTCATCGCGAATTCGAAAGTTGCCACATTTTGTGCAAATCGGTGCCACCGAGATTCACTTAGGTTTCACCGAGTTGGGTGATAATGTTGTAACAGTTGGATTTTTGGAGATGCCTATATATACCCATCCACCACCACTCATTCACAGAGGAAGGACTCAAACACACACACACTTGCCATATCCATATTTCTAAGAGAGAGCCACCTACTCATGTGTTGAGGTCCAGATATTCCAATCCATCCATTTGAAACTTGATCTCTAGCATCCCCCAAGCTACTTTCTACCCAATCAAACTCTTCTACCCATGCCAAATATGTGAGAGAGTGATTGAGTGTTGAGGAGACTATATTTTGAAGCACAAGAGCAAGGAGTTCATCGTTCTCCCGCATATATTACCTTTTAGAGGATGTTGCCTCCAAGATTGCTTAGGTGTCTCTTGGGAGCCTCCTACTTCGTGTTGTGGAGTTAAACCAAGAAGTTTGTAACGGCAAGGAGATCGCCTACTTCGTGAAGATCTACCCCAAGTGAGGCTAGTCCTTCATGGATGTAATCCATGGTGGAATAGACAAGGTTGCTTCTCCGTGGACCTCTGTGGGTGGATCCCTCCGTGGACTCGCGTGACCGTTACCCTCCGTGGGTTGAAGCCTCCACTAATGTGGACGTATGATAGCACCACCTACAGGAATGACCCCAAAAATCGATGTGTCAACCTTTGTGTCTCATCTTCCTATCCCTACCCTCTACTTACATTTCCATGTCATTACTTTGCACTGCAATACTCTTAGACTTGCATGTGTAGGGTGTGCTTGACTAGTTAAAATTGCTAAAACTGGCCCACAACTAAAATTGGGAAAATGCTAAGTTTTTATTTGGTCAACTAGTCTAATCACCCCCCCCCCCCCCGTCTAGACATACTTCGGATCCTACAAGTCCTATCAGAGCTTTGGCCTCCATTGCATTGGTTTCACAACCTACTAGAGTATGGCATCTAATCAGGGAAATTATCACCGTAGAGGTCCATATTTTGATGACAAATTTTACTAGTTGGAAGCATAAGATGAAAATGCATATTTTTGGTCATAACCCCACCGCTTGGGCTATTGTTCGTGTTGGTTTGAAATTTGAATTCTTTGGTGATGGAAGGGAACCTGATCGCGAAGCGACTGCAAAAGAATTGAAGATGTTGGAATATAACGCACAAGCGTGCAACATTCTGTTCAACTGCCTATGCCCTGAAGAATTCAACAACATCAACTGTCTTGAGAATGCCAAGTAAATTTGCGACACTTTGATTGGTATGCACGAAGGTACCGAATCTGTCACGGAATCTAAGTTGGATGTTCTACAAAGTCAGCTTGACAAGTTCAAGATGAAGGATGGTGAAGGAGTCCCTGATATGTACTCTAGGCTAGCTCTCATCACAAATGAGATTGCCAGCTTAGGAAGTGAAGAGATGATCGACAAATTCATCATCAAGAACATACTTAGAGACTTGGATGGAAAGTATGACACCGCGTGCACATTGATTCAAACGATGCCAAACTACGAGGATCTAAAGCCAACGGAAGTCATTGGAAGGATTGTCGCTCATTAAATGTCACTCAAGGACAAACAAGAGTTGCACAACAAGTCAAGCTGTGCTTACAAAGCTTCAAGTGATGATCCCACTACTTCAAATGACAACCTTGACACCAATGAAGATATAAGCCTCATGGTCAGGAAATTTAACAGCTTCTACAAGAGTAGAGGCAAAGAGAGAAGCTCCAGTTCAAGATATGAAGAGAATCGTTCATCTAGTCATGACAAACTAAAATCCAGGTTACTAATCCAATGAGTGATCGGCTCCCCACAAACTAAAAAGAAGAGTCACCTAGAAGACGAAGCTCAAGAGAAGATTCACCTCGACGAGAGAGGAGTACAAAAGATCGTTATGAATGAAGACCCTCCCGGAGAAGTAAGGAATCGGAGAATAAGGAC
Source organism: Hordeum vulgare subsp. vulgare (assembly GCF_904849725.1). Lineage (NCBI taxonomy): Eukaryota > Viridiplantae > Streptophyta > Magnoliopsida > Poales > Poaceae > Hordeum > Hordeum vulgare. The sequence goes on along the minus strand of NC_058520.1, from coordinate 329,143,818 downwards.
AAGTACACCAAGAGCCACTCAAGAAGAAGGCATCAAGCTCATGTTGGTGAATTGGTATCCGGCTTCAAGTCCGACAACCAATCCGAGAGAAGGTACCACTCCAACTCCAACTATAGTGTAGATGAAGATGTTGCCGGTCTTCCCTCATATCCTCCAACTCCTATGACATATTTGATTCACCATATGAAGGGATTGGAAGATGCTTCATGTCCAAAGGCCCCAAGTATCATACCCCGAGTACTTTGACTTTAATAGTGATGCGTATGACTTGCTAGGAGAAGATAACTTGCTATTTGATGAAACTAGTGATAATGATGAAAATGAACTTGATGATAATCATACTAGTCAAGATAAGTCGTGTGATGATGATAAGAAGGAGATTGAGAATCTAACTAAAGAATTAAACACTCTTAAGTTAGCTAATGAACCTACTCTAGAAGATCATAGAGATCTTGCAAGAACTCACGAGAAGCTACACTTGGACAAGCTAAATTTAGAGCAAGAGCATGAGTTTCTAAAAGCAATCAATGATGATCTTCAAAAGAAGAGTTCTTCTTATCTAGCCAAACAGTTACTCTTGTATACTTTTGTTCCACAACTTAAACCTAAGCACACTAGTAACAAAGCCAAGAAAGTTTCTTCATCTAGTAACAACAATGCCAATGGTAAATCAAATGATGTTGTTTCTTTCAGCTCTCTTGATTCCACTAACGGTTCTCTTAGCCAAGTTACACTTGAGCAAGAAAACAATTTATTGGAAGGAATTATAGATAGAGGGGTCTTCAAGAGTCTTTCCAGAAGTAAGCAATACGAGGAGATTGTACGCAAGCAAGGAGGACGCCACAAGAAGCAAGTTATTGGCTACTTTAATGCCAACAGAGTTGAATGGGAAGAAGGTCAATACCCCAACCCGAAGTTTTTTCCCTGAAAGGAAAAGTATGATCCTACTCTCCCCAAGGGAACAATGTATCAAGATGACCTTCCACCAGAAGCCCACAAGGGCAAGTACAAGCTCTAAGGCCACTACTAGCTCTACTTCATCAAGTGCTACCACAACTCCAAGGATCCCCGTCAAGTTGATGTGGGTCCCCAAGAAGAAAAACTAGAGAAGTTCTTGGGGCGTCCTCCTTGCTTGCGTCACACATTCCCTCAAAGGTAAGCAAGGGACAAGGTAATTAATGTATCAATGGACATCATCTCATATGTACTTCATTCCATGTCCATAGATATCCTTGTATTTGTTCCATGCGTTTGGGACTAACTCATGTAGGTGATAAGAGTAATAAACAACAAGGATTGCTCCCAAATCAAGATGACCTTCATCAATAATGAGCATCCACCACTACTACACCTACATGAAGTCTTCTACAACAAAACCCAGGGTTAGTTTATCCCTCTTAGGGGGATGTCACACGAAGGGGGACCTTTACTCCAAACTTTAGTTAAAGAATCTCTTAAGGTGTGAACACATTGAAATCTTAATGTAAAAGTGGCAACCCCACTTGTGCTTAAACGATGAGTATGACTTATGATCAAGTATTCTTGCTTGGCTCCTAAGTCAATATACTCATATACAGATGACTTTGTCATCGCCAAAGTGCTTGGTAGATACTAGAGTGGTTGTGCATGTTTGCCATGTTTTATTTTACATCTTATTGTGTGAGCATGTAGGTATGCATATGTTTGCTCATTCAAGGATATCCAATTGTTGTTATTTGGCTTTACATTCTATTTGGCCAACTGGATATACAAGAATGCCTACGTACCCCTCTCTAGCTATCTATGCTTTCTCGTCTCAAATTCTATTCATGCTACATCACAAGATTTGAGCAAGAACTTTAGGGACACTGTGTGTGTGTGGAGCACTCGGAGATCTGTCTCGTCAAGAGCTAACTTCCAAAACCTTCTAAAACTTCCAAAACCAACTCCAAAATCTCGATCCAATCGAAGCACTAGGGTTGATCTGGTTTTATGATCTCGGTACCATCGATTTGTAAATCTCGGCCTCACCGAGTTTCACAGTCACCTAAGAGTTATGGAACTCGGTGGAACCGACATTTCCAACTCGGTGTCACCGACAGATAGGGGATACATATATCAGCGGACCTGAGTTTTGAAATCCTATCTCAAACGTCGTCTCCCGCAAGCCTGTGCTATCATGCTCTCGTCTCCAGGACATTGCCTTTCATTCCCCGTGCGCCCTCGCCGCATGAGTCCTCGCTGCTGATGGAAATCCCTCCTCCCCTTGCCGCCGGAGGAGATCTTCACCATGAGTAGGGTAAATATCTTGCCCCTTTGCGCTCCTTATTCGATTCATGCCCATTAGTACTTCTTCATCATATGGACACATATTGCAATGCACCTATCCACTGAAAACTCTAATTAGATTAGGTGAACAAAATATTTTAGGTTTACTTTTCCGCCGTGTGTGTCTCGGTGTCGCCGAAGCAAAAATATCGGTTCTACAAATTTTAATTTTAGGGTTACTCAGAACATTCCCGGTGAGACCAAGCTTCTCATTTTGGTGAAACCGAAGTGGGTATCCAAGTTTCTGTTAATGAGAATGTATGTCTTGGTGACTCTAAAAATTCTGATTTGGTGGAACCGAAACCCACTTAGCTGAAAGTTAAATTGAAGATTTGAGTTGAAATTTTTGAAAATATCTTTGTTTTGAGATGCTCATCCACTCAGTGCTCTTCTACAACTATTCACAAGGTCAGCTTGTTTGCTTCTCAGTGTATCAGGTTCTAAAGATAGCGAGAATGTTTCCAGAGAGCCAAGTGTGGAAATGGACTCAGGCTCTAGTCCTGAGAGGAATGCTTCTGACCTACGCACTCCAAGCTCCCATGACATGCCTAAGGTAGCTACCAGGTCTAGAAAGAAGCTAAAATCGGATGAAGAGGGTGCTGATTTCATTCCTGAAGAAAGCATTCCGCAAAAGAAAAAGGATAAGGTGAGACTCAAGAAAACTGTAAGAAAGGAGTATGCCAGGGCTGATACTATTAGAGCTCCATAGACTGCTCAGAAAGGGATGAAACTCACCCTTGAGAACCCCCCTTCCAAGCTAGCTAAGAAGCCAGGGCAAAAGAGAATCAGGAAGAGGACAATGCATGTTTTTGGAAGGCCGACCTCCATGTATGAAGATACAGCAAACGCTGCTGAGGAGGAAGAAGAAGAGGAGACTACAAATCCACCTCCTACCACGAAGAAGAAGCTGATGGCAGATGCTATGCCCAGCAGGTCTACACCTAAGACAAAACCTACTACTCCCAAGTACAAGAAACCTATAGCCACTAAACCAAAGAGGACTACTAGGGATATACCTGCGGTAGAGTAGAACAAAGGCTCTGCATCCCGACATACTGCTACAAAGGAGGAATAAGATCTTTCTATTTTCAGGAGATTGAGAGCTCACCTGCCATTGCACAATGATGCACATCCAATGTTGAGGATATGAAGAAGAGAAGGGATCAAGGTCTGAGATTGTGGAGAGTAGGAAATCCCTATGCTGTTAGGAGGAGGACAGTTGTTAATGCTCGCTTTCATACCAAGGAGCAACAAGATTTCTATGAGACAACGCTATTGGACAAGAGTCCCGCACTGAGTGATATGAGATATGTAGACTCGGACTACATCAAAGAACATGAGGACTACTTCTCTCATGTGAGAGAAAATTTTAGGGCTATTGATATTGAAGATTTTGTTGGCAGAGAGATGACTTCCTGGAATGATGAGATGATCGTGCAATTCTACTCCAGTGCACATTTCTATCCAGATGGTAGAATTTTGTGGATGACTCAAGGTCGTAGATATGATTCAACTGTTGAGGAGTGGGCTACAATCATTGGTGCCCCAAAGGGACAAGAGGGTGACTTGGATGTGTACTCTGAGTTAAAAATGAATCAAAACTCTATGGAAAATATGTACAACCCTGTGCCCCACTAGTACTTGAAGACACACAAGCTTGGCTCTATCTATTTCCTGCAAGAAGGAATACCCACTACAAACACCATTATGAGCTACACCCTGATGCCCAAATCAGGAGATGATAATATGATAAGAGGGTATTCCATCAACATGCTGTAGCACATTGACACCCACATAAGGAGTAAAGTGATGGATGTCATAGTTGAGACAATCAGGAGAACAACTACTGATCAAAAGAGATCTATTGGGTATGCTCCATACATTAAGATGCTCATCAATGCCAAGATTGGGAAGCATGCATACCTACTTGATCGTAAACACCTGCCACTTCAGCTAGAGTTCAAAGACAATGAGGTAGTGATGGACCCCAGCCATCCGAGCTCAGCTACAAATTGTGAACAAGAAGAGGCAGCAGCAGAGGGAGAGGCAACCAGAGCAGCTCCACCACCAAAGCTAAAAACCAAAGAGGAGCAGATATCATTTCTTATCTGTACCATCCACGGGATGGAGAAGAATATCTCTGAAATTTTGCTGAACTAGAAGAGACTTGAGAGGATTATGGATACTAAATTCCATGACTTGGATATCAAAGTGACGGAGTTGGCTACCACTGTTGCGCAGCTAAAGCATGAAGTTGATGTAGTACACACACCTCGCTCCAACAGTGATGATGATGATTCGTCTCTTCCTACAACTACTCAGTTCAGGACTAAGACTAGGTCTGCAGCTATGCCAATTCTGGAAGCCAGACCAGCTTCATCAGCCCAAGCATCAGCACCTTCAGCTCCTTCAGCTCCAACAGCTCCAGCACCTATAGTGTCAACACCTCCACCTCAGAGGACATCCGATGAAGCCTTTGCCGACGCTCTCCTTTCGACTCAATAAATTGCTACGGGAGAAGATCGAGCCCAAAGCGACTCTTATTTATGGACCTTTGAACTTTTTGGTAACTTGTTGCCAAAGGGGGAGAAGTGTATATATCATTAGGGCTTCGAGAGAGAGAGTTTTGCTTTTTTATTGTTCTCTTTGGCTTTTCAAAACATTTGGTCTTTTGGATGTCTTAAACTTCATTGTGTTTGATCATACACTTTGATTGTTGATAATACTACTTTATATCCTTAAGCTATCTACATGATGGTCATTCCCTCATTTGTTTAGTGTTATGTGCATTACAACTCATTCATATCATTTATGCGCACCACCAAGATGTATGTCACATGAAAGAGTAACTCGTGATCCTAATCGATTGTGCATTTGCATTGAAACGCAAATTTATAATAATGCACAAATTTAGGGGGGAGCTCTTGCTTTTCACATATTTCTCACAGCAACGATGCTAATAGTTGATTATATGTTTTGTCGAAGCTTTGATCTATATGTTGTCATCAATAACCAAAAAGGGGGAGATTGAAAGCACAATTGCTCCCTAAGGTGGTTTTGGTAATTAATAACAACATATGTGTCATTGAACTAATTATGTTATCCAAGTATATTTCAAAAAAATTCAAAGATGCCTTGGCTAAAGATTGTGAGGAGAAACCCTTGATGAAAGGAAAGGAATAGGATTAGCCAAGCTTCAAGCTACAAGACTCTGCATTTTATATTTGTGAGAAATCACATTTGAGTCCATAGGAAAGCCAATATTATTAAAAGGGGCTGAGATATCTATGATGAATTGGTTGCTAAGTACTTATAGATAGCCACCAAAAATACTAAGCAATTCTCACACAAAATTCTCTATCAAAAGCCTAAACATCAAAATCGGTGCCACCAATACTTTCCACTCGGCCCTACTGATTTTTCCATACACAAAACCTATGACAAACCCTAGAATCTTGGCACCACCAACATTCCATTGAGTTCCACCGAAAGTTAGTGACCAACTTTTTGTTTGTCGTTTTCAAGATTCGGAAATTCTGAGTCTTGGAATCGGTCCCATCAAGATTTGAAAACTACCCTAGGTCACGATATTGGTACCATGGGGATTTCTATATCGAAATCACCGAGAATTCAAAAGTTGCCACATTTTGTGCAAATCGGTGCCAAGGAGATTCACTTTGGTTTCACCAAGTTGGGAAATAATGTTGTAACGATTGGATTTTTAGAGATGCCTATATACACTCATCCACCACCTCTCACTCGGAGAGGAAGCACTCAGGACACGCGCACACTTTCCATATCCATTTTTCTAAGAGAGAGACACCTACTCATGTGTTGAGATCAATATATTCCAATCCATTCATTTGAAACTTGATCTCTAGCCTCTCCGATTTGCTTTCCACCCAATGAATCTCTTCTACCCATGCCAAATATGTGAGAGAGTGATTGAGTGTTGAGGAGACTATCTTTTGAAGCACAAGAGCAAGGAGTTCATCGTTCTACAACATCTATTACCTTTTGGATGGTGGTGCCTCCTAGATTGGTTAGGTGTCACTTGGGAGCCTCCTACTTTGTGTTGTGGAGTTGAACCAAGAAGTTTGTAATGGCAAGTAGATCGACTACTTCGTGAAGACCTACCCCAAGTCAGGCTATTCCTTCCTGGACGTAAGCCATGCTGGAATAGACAATGTTGCTTCTCTCTGGACCTCTGTGGGTTGAGCCCTCCATGGACTCGCGCGACCATTAGCCTTCGTGGGTTGAAGTATCCACTAACATGGACATATGATAGCACCACTTATCGGAACCACATCAAAAAATGTGATGTCAACCTTTGTGTCTCATCTTCCTATCCCTACCATCTACTTACATTTCCATGTGATTACTTTGCACTGCAATACTCTTAGACTTGCATGTGTAGGGTGTGCTTGACTAGTTACAATTGCTAAAACTAGCCCACAACTAAAATTGGGAAAAGGCTAAGTTTTTATTTGGTCAAGTAGTCTAATCACGCCCCCTCTAGACATACTTCAGATCCTACAACTACGAGATGTAATCACACTACTAGTAACCCATAGGTACCAATGTGAGGTTTTGAGAAAAAGTTTGAATACAAGAGATGAACTAGGGTTGGAGATGAGATGGTGATGGTGAAGATGTTGATGAAGATTGGTCCTCCGACAAAGGAGAAACCGTTGGTGATGACGATGGTTTCGATTTCCCCCTCCTCAAGAGGAATTCCCCAGCAGAATCTTTGTGACGTAGAGCAAAAGGGCCTCTGCCCAGGTTTCTGCCTCAAGACGGCGGCGCTTTGTCTTAAAAGTATCCTTATGATTTTTTCTAGGTCAAAACACACCATATAGGAGAAAAGAGGGTCAGGAGACATGTTGGGCCACCACGAGGCAACAGGGCATGACTAGGTGGGTGGTCGTGCCCTGTTGGCTCATGGCCCACAGGTGGCCTTCCTCTGTTGTATTTTTGGCCCAATAATTCTTAAATATTTCATAAAAATTCTCCGTGAAATTTCAAGTCATTTGGAGTCCAGTGATTTTTCACCATTTTTCTTGGTTTTGAGGTCGAGAATCCTGTTTCCGACAGTTTCCCTATTCATGGTATACCTTGCATATTCATAGAGAAAAGGCATACGAATTGTATTATAATAAGGAATAATGGACAATAATAACATAAATATCAATAAGAATTCATGATGCATAATGGACGGATCAGTAGACACACTCTCCCTCTCATAGCTATGCATCTCCATAGATAGATACTAGGTGTCCGTAGGATTCTTTTGTTTCCCATGCAATGTTCCCCTACACTACGCACAAAAAATTGTTTCCCATACTACACCTAAAAATACGTATCTGATGTTGCCCGTTAAATATTAGATGTAACAGGTTGGCTCCTCATTTCTCATTTGTAGGACATGCATGTCGCATCCTGTCATGCGCCCAACCAACCACTCCCGTTGTTGTCGCATTGGCATGCATAGCCGATGGAGTAGTCAGAAGGGAGTATTTGTTGATAACTGATACGTCTCCAACGTATCGATTATTTATGAAGTATTCATGTCATATTTACCTATGTCTACAATATTTTTATATGGGTTTGATGCATTTTATATGATTTAATTGGAACTAACCTGCAGTGACATTGTTTTCAGCACAACTAGTGTGGTGTTGTTTTTATGTAGAAAATAAAAGTTCTTGGAATCTCCCAAAACATTTTGATGATTTTTCCTGGAACATATAAGAAATACTGGAGTGAAGAACCACCGGATGGGGGCCACTAGGTGCCCCCAAGCCAACAGGGCATGGCCACCCCCCCTGGGCACACTCTGTTGGCTTGGGACCATCCCGTGGCTCCGTTTGATGTGATTCCAACACTGAAAAATGCTATATATTGGGAAACCCCTAAAATTTAACCTAGAACTTCTGCCCCACCACTAAAAGCCTCTATATCAAAGAAAAATCAAACAAAGCCCTTTTCCAGCACCCTGGCAGAGCGGGCAATCATCACAGGAGACCATCTTCATTATCCGGGCAGTCTCCATGTCAAAGAGGGAGGAGTTCACCGTCGGGGATGAGAGTATGTACACGTAGCTATGTGTTTGATCTCTCTCATTCTCGTGTTCTTGAGATGTCATGATCTTGATGTATCATAAGCTTTGTTAATATAGTTGGACCATATGGTGTTCATCCCTTGTTATCTTGATGTGTAATTGAATATTTTCCTTTGAGATTTTGTTATGCCTCTTCTAGTGTCTTTACACTAGCGCTTATGAGACATAATGGATAATATCTATGTCAACACGTCTCGAGTATTGAGGCATTGTCCAATGTGTCTCTTCTAGTGTCTTTGCCCAAGTCATAAGGGACATAAAGTGGAGTGCCTCGACGAAGATGTCTCTACTAATGAGACAATGTCTATAGTGCCTCCATTAGTGTGTTTACACCATGGTTGGATTAGGTACTAAAGCCATAAGGGGGAGTATCCCTATGTATATGTCTCTATCGAATGTTTTTGCTGTTGTGTGTATCACGGGCTTTGTTAATATAGTTGGATCATATGGTTTTTGTCGCTTGCTATCTTGATGTGATGAATTGAATCTTTCCCTTGAGATTTTGTTACGTCGGATTCAATATTGGATTTGAGATCACTTGATGTATGTGTTGCATGTGGATAATTGTGGTGACAATGGGGTGTTTTTTTCATTCACTTGATATATGTTTTGGTAATCAACTTGCGGATTCCCATGGTGAAAATGGGGTACTCTATGCATATGGGCTGATGCAGGTTCCTTTCCTACTTTCTTTGATATAAATCTTGGGGGTACTCTTTGAAGTTCTTTGTGTTGGATTGAATATGATGAATCTAAAATTGTTTGATACATGTCGAATAACTAACCCACAGATACTTGAGGTGAAATTGGAGTATCTAGGTGATATTAGGGTTGATTGATATGTATCATAGGTGTTATTCTAGTAAAAACTCTAGGGATGTTTGTGACATGTAACACCCAGTTTTTGGCCTTCCTGACTAATTAACTTATTTACAAAATCTGGACCAATTAAAAAAATTGTGAATGCTTGTGATGCTTCGAGTGACTATTGTTTGCCTGTTTGCTTGAGTGCATGTGATTGCTCCCCAATAATTCTCTCTATCTTCCTACTCACCTCCTCATTCCATGATCTCCTACCTAATGATCATGTCATGAGTTTAGGATAAATATCTATTTTCACCAAAAAGCACTTCTTCGAATTAAACTTTCAAACCCCTGAGATGAGGTTTGTACTACAAGTCCTCAAATTAGGGAATTTCTTTTGCACCAATTATTTTATTTAAAACCTATTATCAAAATGTCTTCCAAAAAACCACCATATTATTATTTTGAAAGTTATTTTATTATTTTAGTTAAAAGCCTTTCTGTGAGGCTAGAAATGGTCTCCTATGAAGGAGAGTTATTTTTATTGCTTTCAAAATATTTAAGAAAATTTAGGGAAACTCAGTGGATATATTTATTCCATATTAATGAGTTTCAACACATGGTCATGTTCAAAATATTGGGCAAAACCCTCCAAAACCCTTCCTGCCTATTCCAATCTTCTGGAATATTTATATTAGAAATATTCTCAATAAATTCCAGTAAAATTCTAGCATGTCATCTATGATATTATTGATGATCTTGCCAAGTTTCATCTCAATCCAATTTGATTTGACTCCCCTAACTATCCTAAAACCCTATCTGTCTAGATTCAAATTTGAGCAACTCTACATTGTGAAGTATCTCCAATTGTGCTAAAATTTGGTGTACATGTTCTAATACTCCAATAAGGCATCCACACCAAGTGGTACATCAATGAGAATAGAAGAACTTGTCCTAAGACCCTCAAAACCCTCTCTGTTGATTTCTGACTTTGGTAAACTATACATTATAAAGTTTCTCCAATTGACCTCAAACTTTTTGTGCATGCATTAATGCTCAAATAATGCCCCTACACCAAATATTGGATTTGTGGGAATTTATTTGAATAGGGTTGTAGGCAGAAAGCCATTTCTGCCCATTTCATGGGTTTCCAAAGTGTACATTGGAAAACTTCTCCAGCAAATCCCAAATTTGGTGTGCAAGCCTATTTTCATATATTATTTGATCCTGTTAAGTTTCATAGCCATTGGAATCCATCTGCTAGCCTAACCACAGATCAAACACCTTGTGTGCAGTCACTAAATTGGCTTCTTTGACCCCTTCCACTTTACACTTGAGCTCAACTTTCTACCACAGCCTCACATAGTTATATTTTGCCTCCAGTAACATTCCCATGGCCACTGGTCAATTATTGGAGAAGGATCCTTTGTAACTATCTCTCATTTTACCCTTGAAAGCACTATTTTTACCTCTCTTCCCATGTTTCTGCTTAACTCAAGGCCCCCAATTCTTTCCAGAGCCTCTCTAGTGTGTCAATGCTTCATTTATAACCTAGAGATGGCATGATCATGTGGAGAAAATGAGCAACACAACCACAAGTTCATTTCTGGCTAAAAGGTAGCTTTGTACAACAAGTGCTAGCTACACTTCTTTTCTTGAGCTGAATTTTTGCAGGTGTCTAGTCCTTCCATACCATATGCTCGAGGACATGGTTTCACCTCCCATCCCCTCCTATGAAAACCACTTATGCCAGCCCCAAGTTTGCTGCTGCAAACTTAACCAGAGTCCAAACCTGATCAAACCACCTCCACTAGCTACCAAACTCCAGAGTCACTCTCCTGTGTGTGTGCCTTGAGTGCTGGACATGTTTGACTGGTCAGTTGGACCCTCTAGGCACAGGTGGCCGTGGTGACCACCACTGTGGCCTGTAGTATGGGTGCTCTGCGCCTTGTATCCTTCTTACAGACCTCTTTTGACCGTTGCAGCACGTCTCAAAGCACGGTGGTATCCCACTTGACTGGTCCAACCTCCTCCCGACACTGGCTAGCCTCCAAGACGCCCCTGGGACGCGTGTCTTCTCCACGCCCTCAAAGCTCCGGGAGCTCCCAAGCTTCCTCTCGGCCGCCCCTCCATTTAGGGCCTCCCCGAGCCCCAGGTGCCTCCTTCCTCCTTCCCTAGATCCTCCTAGTTCCATAAGCCCCCGTGACCCCGCAGGTGGAGCTCGCAGGCCCTCCTCTATCTCCTTCCACACCCATGGCACCGCCTCGGCCTCCCTTGCGTCCGAGCCAGCCAGGTCCTCTCCGGCCTCAGGTCTTCCCTCCCGTGAGCCACCGCAGCTTCCCAATCCTGAGGGACTCATTAGGGCTCCTTCCCGAGGTCAGAACCATGCCCCTCCGCGGTGGCAAGAGCCATCAGCCATTCCTCACGGCGGGCCTCTCGCCCCGGGCATCCTCTCGGCCTCCAGGGACACCTCCCAGGCTCGGTAGGGAGTAGGGCACCCGCCCCCAACCGCGGTTCGGTGGCGGAACCAGCAGGCGGCTAGAGCCCCGGCGGCCGGCGCCTCCCATCTCCCCGTCGCGAGGTAGAAGAAGGGCAGGGGAGAGAGAAGGAGTCGGGCGGACCCCAGCTATCGGCGACCTGCGAGCCGGGCCCGTCAAATGAGTGGAAGCGCACTAGCGCTTTGCGCCTTCGCCGAGCCAAAGGCGTATCTGAAGGAGTACGCCTCCTGCGTGGACAGCCTGCCAATGGCCATGGCAGTTGGGCCGGCCCATTCGCTTAGCTAGCATCCTTGGTGCTAGATAACTCGAAGGATGGGCACTTTTCTCTTTTTCCTATTTCTGTAAAACTTCATAAATCTATCATAAATCCATTCTTGCTCCGATTGTAATGATTCAAATTTCTACATGTTCCTAAATTCAGGCTCTATCCACCTATGTGCCATGCACATTTTTCTAAGGCATGTTCCTGTGGTGTTCTATTTAAAATCCAATTCTGGATTATTTAAACCCACTTTGTGGAAATCCTAGAAGTTCCAATTCAACTCCAAATGGAGTTATTCCAATTCCTAGGGACATCTAAAATCATTCCCTACTTTTAGAACCCAAGTCAACATTTTTGTGTGGCCTATTTCTATTATAATAAATAAATAGCTTCCTATTGCTATTTATTCCACATTAGAAAATTCCTAGGATATTCATACCAACTCCAAATCCAGTGAAACCACTTCCTAAATATTTCTAAAATCATTCTCTGTTAAATGGGTGCCTCCACTCATTTTTAACAGAATGATTTCTGTGGGCTCCTTCAATAATCACCTATTCCTCCTTTCCTTCCATTCAGACACCCCTGATAATCCAAAACCCTTGGCAAAGATTCAGGTATTTTTCTTATGACCAGAGAGGTCCAAGAAAAATAAAACTTCTATTTTTAGAACACTTATATTTCTGCTTGATGTGTGGCTTACTATGATTGTTTCCGACGATAGTTGACGGTAGACGGAGTATTCGGAGTTGGAGTGGAAGACCTCGAAGACCCCAAGGACTTACGTGAGCAAGGCAAGCAGCCCTTTGACCATGACTGGGCATATGTTACTTTGCATGATAGAATAGCAAGTATTTCCGTTGCATGTGATCATAAGTGCTGGTAATCATTTGATATGATTTTATCGAAGGCTCCTCCAGAGTATTTTGCATTGAGCTTGACTCTACCCCTTAGGGTCATGCTAATACCATGTTGACAACTAAAGATAGCAGTAGTATTATCATGAGCATGATGTTCTCATAAAGCAAGAGTTTATGAAAACTCCGTCGGGTGCCACTAATGCCCGAGGGTGATGATGAGTTAGGTGGTCACTTTTGGTGAAGTCATGCACCCGGTATTTGTGTGAGTAAGGTTTCGGAAATGGGATTAGATTTATGATGTGTCGACTGTCCCAACCTTACCAGTACGACCACGTTACCCCTTATGGGACGGGGCTATGTTAATTACTCTAGTAGGTGCTAGCAAAGAGCCACATTACTAGTGGTGGGAGTGATATGTGGTCACTCTGGTGATGGGGTCGTGCTGGGTAGGATGACTATGCCATTTTTATGAGTTCCAGTCATACCGTTGGTCCCTTCATGGTTGGTACTGTCCAGAGTTGGAGCTCGTAATACGTACAACATGTGGGCTGGGTACCAATCGAGTGGACCTCTTGTCTAGTATCGTCAGGGGAAAGGCATTGATCGGGTACTTACCTCGGGTATGTGATATACCGCGAGTCATGGATGACACCGAAGTTTCCCGGATCTCGTGGGTGTAGCGTACTACTTCTGCAGAGTGTAAACTATTCGAATAGCCGTGTCCACGATCACGGACAGTTGGGTAATCCTTCTTAAACTACGTCCTGATATTTCCGCATAAACCAAGTGTGTGTGAGTGTGTGTGTGAATGTGTGATGATGAGAAAGGTGTTGCTATGATAACAATGACATAACCAAGTTCGGTGACTTTGCATATAAGGTGAACCCGGATGGTTCAGCCCTCGGTAGATATGTTGATATCTGTATCCTGTTCTTCAAGAGTAATTCTTTAACTTGATGCATGATCATGATCATTCCACCCAGATGAGTTACACTCGAGATGCATGATATTGTTATCCTTCACTTTCGTTGTTCATGTCATGGGCTGTTTGCGAGTACATTCAAAGTACTCATTGGCTTGCCACTAGTTATTTCATTGACCACGTATGCAAGAACATGATATGGTGAAGATTAACTTGGTGACATCATGCGAGCTAGGGTCTTTCCAAGTGAGAATGCCTATAGGTTAAGGCTGATGGCATGGGTTCACGCTTTCAACCAATAATTCCGCTATTGTTCAGTTCCAAGTGTAGGCCTTTAAGGCCCTATATATGTAAGACTCGATCGAAGTGGTCATTTATTGTATCAAATGGTATGTATGGATGTAAGACTCTTTTATTCGGTATCTGTGTTCGGTGAGCATTGATCTCTAGGATCACTGAGCACGGCGATCTCGACTCGTAAGTCGGGGTCCCCACATGACACTTATAAGAATAGCTCAATAGATTGATCGAAAAGGATAACTTTGAGGTGTTTCTACTACCTACAATAATTTGATGTTATGTTCTCTGCTAGATATGAACTTTGGAGTGATTCTTTGTCGCACGTTGAGGGATGATCGTATGATTCTATTATGTTAGCATTGTTGATAGATTGCACTAGTGAAAGGATAAACCCTAGGCCTTATTTCCAAGCTTTGCAATACCGTTTATGCTCACTTTTACTACTTGTTGCCTTGTTGTTTTTATATTTTCAGATTGTAAAACCTATATCTACCATCCATACTACACTTATATTACCATCTCTTAGCTGAACTAGTGCGCCTATACACTTTTCCATTGTATTGGTTGTGTTGGGGATACAAGAGATTTCTTGTATTTAATTTGCAGGGTTGTTTGAGAGAGACCGCCTTCATCCTACACCCCCCACAGATTGATAAACTTTAGGTCATCCACTTGAAGGAAATTTTCTCCTATCCTACAAAACTCTTCACTTGGGGGCCAACAACGTCTACAAGAATAAGGTTGTGCAATAGACATCAATAACCCACAAGTATAGGGGATCATTTGTATCCTTCTTGATAAATAAGAGTCAAACCAGCGAGGATCTAAAGGTAGAATTAATATTCTCTCAAGTTCTATCGATAACCGGCACAACTCTAGATGCCCTAACGCTCACTTTACCTAGAACAAGAATAAAACTACTTTGTATGTGTAAATGAAATAAGTATACAATAATAAAACTAGAAGTACTTTGCAAGATAATAAATAGTTTGTTGTGTTAGTGGAGAGATTTTTGAAGGACAATGAGAAAGATTGTCCCTAGACAATTGGTATCTAGATATGTAATCATTATTGCACGTTTATACGAGGGAGAGGCATAAGCTAGCACACTTTCCATACTTGGATCCCATGAACTTATGATTGGAACTCTAGGAAGAATTTGCAACTAACAAAGATCATTAAGGTAAAACCCAACCATAACATCAAGTGTAAAGTCCTCTTTAAGCCCATATGCAACAACTCCCTTGCCCGAGTTTGTTTTTTCGTTGCTCACACAACTTAGTGATTAAGAAAATTACCTGCACTTATAGGAAGAGCTCAATAGATTGATCGAAAATGATAAGTTTTAGGTGGTTATACTACCTACAACAATTTCATCTTATGTTCTCTGCTAGATATGAACTCCGGAGTGATTCTTTATTGCATGTTGAGGGATCATCATATGATTCTATTATGGTATCATTGTTGAGAGATTGCACTAGTGAAAGTATGAACCCTAGACCTTATTTCCAAGCATTGCAATACCGTTTATGTTCACTTTTACTACTTGTTACCTTGCTGTTTTTTATTTTCATATTACAATAACCTATTCTATGATATGTCTCCAATGTGTCTACAATTTTTTATTGTTCCATTCTACTGTACTATCTATCTTGGATACCATATATAATCATCCGGGATGTGCAATGATCTAGCATAACATGTAAACAATGATGAACGGTGGATTTTCCACAAATACTCTGTGAGCTATATGATAATGCAAAGCAATATGATAATTAACACACAAGTCATGTGATGTAACGATGGAAGTTGCATGGCAATATATCTAGGAATGGCTATGGAAATGCCATGATAGGTAGATATGTTGGCTGTTTTGAGGAAGATATAAGGTGGCTTATGTGGAAGAGAGCATATCATGTCACGAGGTTTGGATGCACCGATCCTCGAGGTGAGAATGGGCAATGCACGGTACCGAAGAGGCTAGTAAATATGGAAAGGTGAGTGTGCATACATCCAGGGATTCACATTAGCCATAAAGAACTCATATACTTATTGCAAAGCTTTATTATCTCTCTCGAAGCAATGTACTACTCGCATGCTCCTATGGAGGAGGTTGGTAGGAGTTAACCATCGCGCACCCCCGGACTAAACATCACTAGGATTTCAGGAATAAGAATGCTAACACATCTTCACCATGACATAAACAATATTTATATGAACAACAAGTTAACACCCTTTAACTATCGATATTTCTACTAACCAACAACCATGTACTCATGGCTTTTCATATTACGACATCAATATCATTAACCCACAATTTCTCTTTTATATATGTGCTACATGAAAGTTTTTATTATATCAACCTTGAATACCTATCCTATTTGTAATAGTCCTATAAACCATGCAAAGTACTATTACCCCCTATTAGACTCTCAAACAAATATAAGTGAAGAACAAGAGTGAAAGCATTTATATAAAATTTACACACCACCATGCTAAAAAATATATAAGTGAAGCAATAGAGCAACTACTTAGATCAAAAGATATAAGTAGAGCACATAGAGTGCTCTAACAAATCATGGTGAAAATGTATCTCAAATAGGTGTTTCCAGCAAACAATGATTATGGAAAACTAAAACTAAACAAACTATAACACACGACGCTCCAAGCAAAACACATACCATGTGATGAATAAAAATATAGCTCCAAGTGACATACCGATGGAATGGAGACGAAAGAGAGGATGCCAGTCGGGGCATCCCCAAGCTTATACGCTTGAGTCTTCCTAGGATATTAACTTGGGGTGCCTTGGGCATTGTAACATCCCAAAATTATAAATTTTCGAATGTTAATATAATTATTAGATTGATTGTTTGTTTGTTTGCTGAGTGACTGAAACTTGTGTGAAATTTGAAACTTTTCGAAACTTTCGAATGAGAGGGAATAAAATGACTTTCCCCTTCTTCGGTGAATTCAAATTCAAGCTTTTAAAAGCCAAGAGAGAAGATGATGTGACTTCTTCAATTATAAGGAATTTGCACGGAGATATTTGCATTGAATTCTTTTGCATTTCAAATTCTTTTCCATCGCACGAGAAATGCCCGAAGAAAACTCTCTTGCACGCAAGAGAGAGAGCGGAGGAAAATGACACTCAAAAACTGCGGGCAATTTATTGGAGTGGAGATAATATGACTTCTCCCCTGTCGAATTGAAGTGCATAATGTTTCGAATATTATTTGAAGTCATCAACTATATACATATACATATAATATATCTATGGGAACCCTAGTTCCACCTAATGCATACTTTCGAAAATGATTTTTATGCAAGTTTGTATTAGTTGTATATATTATTCTGTTTTTTTCCTAAGTATTCTAGTGTACATATATACTAGTACATATTTTCTAGTATTTGTTAGCTAGGAAATATATTTTACTTTTTTTTTGCTGCTGTTTTTTCTTTTTCAAAAAAAAATAGAAACCAGCTGGCCAGGCCGAGCCAGCACCACGTACCAGCACCGAGCCAGGCTCAGCCCAGCCAGCCGCATGTGCCCATGCACCACGTGCACCAGCACGCCACATCCCCTATGCACCGAGCCCCCTCTCCCCCACGTCTCCTTTTTTTCTCTCTCTCCACGTCACCCCCACCCTTCCCTTACCTCTCTCCTCTCGTTCCTTATTTTTTCTCTACACCAAGACCGACCAGGGAACCAGCGATTCCTTCCCTGATCTCTCCCCGATTTCTCTCCCTCTCTTACCTTCCCCCCTCTCTCTGCCCAGCACGCCACAGCCCCACCAGACCGATCCCCCTCTCTTCCACGTCGGCCCTTCCTTTCTCCTACCCCTCCTCTCTCCTTCCTATTCTTCTCTGCAGACCAAACCGAGCTGCACCTCGCTATTTCTTTCCCCAGCGCCCTCTTCTCCTTCCTTAGCTCGCCACCCCCGTGGCCTATATAAAGCTCACCTCTCCACCCCGTTCCCAACCCTAGCCGCCGCCGCCGCCCAAAGCCGCCGCCGCCACGAGCTGCTCGCCGGAGCCCGAGGCTGCACCGTCTACCCTGCCCCCTGGGAGCGCCCCGTCGCCGCCCCTCTCTTCCCCGAGCGCCCCCACCCCGCGGAGGACGAACCCCGCCGCCGCCAGCACCATCTCCACCTCGCCAGAACCCTCCCCTCGCCGAGCCCTCGCTGGAGCAGCAGCAGCTGCAAGCTACTGCACCACCCCTCGGCCTCGCCCCGGAGCGCCCCGTCGAGCTGCCCCGAGTCCCCCGAGCGCCACCCCGCGGAGGAGAAGGACCTCGTCGCCGCTGCCCCATCCTCTCCAATCCCCCGGAGCTCCCTCCTCCCTCGCCGGCAGCGACGTCCCTCGCTGGTGCAAAGCTACTGCCGTCCAGGTAGTTTCTTCCTCCTCTACTCTCTTTATTCTTTTGTTGTTCGCTTCCTAACCGTTGGATCTTAACCAGTGGCCTAGATTAGATCATATATACCCTTTCGGTTTAGTCCAGAAAACCAACGTTTTTTATTCACTTAAGATTTAGCCAGTGGTTTTGCTAGCCATAGGACGTTTGCTCCAAACCAAGAAACAAACAGCAACCGCAGCTTGCCACGTGTACCTTTGTTAGTACTAGTAGCAGCAGTTTTTTTTTCTGTTTTGACTGCAAAAACAGCAACTTCCAATCTTGTTTTGGCCACAACTTTTTATCCCGAAGTCCAATGACATTGAATCTTTTTCCAGTAGCTCAAAAATTTTCTGTAGTTCTTAAAAACATATAATCTGTCTGTGTTTGAAATTTTTAAATATAAGTTAGAGCATATTTAGTTTAAACACTGTTTTGCCTATTACAGGAGTTTAAAAATTGCTTTTAATTTGATTCCTTTTGGTACTAATCACTAGTGATCCTATTTATAAGTGGTACAAATTTCAGATTTGTGTGAGTATTTTAACTCATTATTTGATGTGAAACAATTTCTGTTTCACCGATTTTAGGTTTTTGGCTAATTCATTTTCTACTTTTGTTTTAAAATATTTTCTTTATTATTTCAGAAAGATTATTATTGTTTGTTTAAGTTAGTTAACAGTAGTTTTGCAACAAGTCTTTATTTTATGTTTATTTGTTTTCATTAAATCATTTCTAGCTCCGTAGTAACGTGCAATTGTTTTCACCGTTGTTTCAAATCCCGTTTGGGAATACTTTCAAAAGGTTTTGTGAAGAACACTTTATTTTATCTTAGTTAAACTTATAAATTAGTTCTTTGCCATTTTTTTTCTGTTAGACAAAACTATTTAGTGGTTGACGTAGTAGAAGACTCTTTAGTTCTATTTGAAGTTTCTTTCGGTTTCGCTCTCTCTCTTTTGTTTGATTGCTAGAATGATTGCTAGTATGTGTGCTTATGTGGATGATATGTTTGTTATATAGATTTCATCGGAGAGTGACGAGTAGTCTATCAAGTTATTTTCTCGAGGAATTCTTCTTCGTCAACATCACAGGCAAGTCACTTTGATCATACTTTCACCTATGTTTTATGCATTGTAGTTCTACCATCCTATGCCCAATTGCATGTTGCTTAGGTACTTGGAAACTTTAGTGTAGGATGTAGCATCATGTGGTAGGAACACAACAACCCCGATACTTGGCCCCGGGACGACAAAGTTATATTTGCTATGCTTGAGTAGGCGGGTTATCGGTTGAGTGTATACCACGAGTGATGCGAGGTTGATATAATAATCAAGACCGGAGTAAGACAAGATTTTCAAGACCTCGGACGCAATGCAACTCTGGGTGAAGGACGGTTGATCGGCTCCCTGGAGAACCCAGTGGATGCCCGGGATGCTGGAGAGGCCATGTCATCCTGCGGAAAGCTTTACCCAGGCTCAAAGAGACGGACGGATATTTTCAAGACCCAAGGCTTACCTGCACAGCCACAAGTCATTATGGGCTCTGGCTTGGTTGGACAACGCGGCGACTCTGGACAGGCGGTGCTAGCATATGTAGACGAACGGTAGGAATGGATGGGCACCGACAGGGATTCAGAGAGACCCGTTGAAAGACCATGTTTTGATCATCCGGTCTTCAAACGCCCTGAAGTGCGAGGACATACACGGAGGCGATCAAATCTTGTGGGGAACGTGTGCAAAACTCTGCAGAGTACTCAAACCTAATCGATTAGCCGTGTCCATGGTCATGGACAACTTGAGCCAAAGGAGCTGAAGTTATCTGGATTTCTCAACACCATTAAATATATTTGATGAGGGAAACTATTTACAACTCGGGTACGAGAACTGGTTGGCGGAACCATCTCGTTAACAACAAACCTTGTAGTAGCATTTTGCTTTCAACCCCTCTTGTTGTAGGATAAAACTGGCTTTATGCAAAACCAAGTTTAGGGTCTTTTTACTCCTTATTCCTTCATCCCTCGTGATCGCACCCAAAACTTGAAAACTTCAGCACACAAAACTCAACAGAAAGCTCGTGAGATCCATTAATACAATATGAAAATCATAAACTTTAGCTACTATTGTAAACTGCTTCATATTTAGTGCATAAGGTATTGTATTTTTTTCCATGGCTTATACCCCCCGATATAATCCATAGCATCATCAAAACAAGCAAACTATGCAAGCAAAAATAGAATCTATCAAAAATAGAATAGTTTGTAGTGATCAACACTTAAACCTTACTTATATAACTCTGAAAATTTTGAACAATTAGGAAAACCTGAGAAATTTTCATACCAATATTGTACAAAAAATTCAGATCAAAAATACATTCCAATAAAATCACAGAAATTCTGCACTGAACGTAAAAGTTTCTATTTTTGCGCTCTATCAATTCGACTTATCATCCAAATCATCCTAAAGGTTTTACTTGGCACAAACACTAGTTTAAACATAAAAGCACAATCATTACAGTAGCAATAATCATGTTAACTCAAAATAATAGAAAGTAGAACACAAAAAATAAGATAAGTATTATATTGCGTCCCAACTAGTGCTATCGCTTTACGGCCCTAGCTAGGCATAATGCATAGTTTCAGGTGTTGTCATCCGTTTTGATCAAACTTCTCAATCACACAACCATGTTGTGATAGGATATCTTATCATGTTTATAAAATTGGGATGCATGCTAATCATCTTAAGATCCTCATTTCTTTTAATAGGATTCATACTAGCATCCTTAAGGACACACATAACTTTCGAATTTTTCCCTTGTGAGTACTAGCTTTAGTTTTTGGGGGTGAAAGCGGAACCCATTTTATCAATGACTTCCTCAATTTTATCAATTATATTAAAACCTTGCTCCACCCGCTCATTAATAGTTGTATCCTTCTCCTTTAACACTTTCAAAGTAATCCCTACCCTTGATCCAAATTGAGTAATATGATTATGAACATTTTTGTCCAAATCCTCATTTTTTTCTTTAGTGGCCATTTTATTTTCAATAATCTCTAGCCTTTGCATAACATGCTCCAGAGTAAAAGTAGTTTCATTAATAGTGATAGGCGGTGATCCCACTAAAATTCCCATGGCTTTGTAAGCATCCATTGTGTGACTCACTAAGAAATTACCACAGGTAATAGTATCAAGCACAAATCTATACCAAGTAGTAATATCCATATAAAGTTATGAAGCAAGATATTGGTGGATTTCTTATGAGTTGATCTATTTGAGCATTGCAAATCCTATGGAAAGCATCTTTTAAACTTTCTTCTCCCATTTGTTTAAAGTTTACGAAACAAAGGAAGAACTTGCCATAAAAGCAAGCAAACAAGTAAACTAGCAAAGATAAAAAATCTGTTTTTTGATATTCTTCTGCAAGCTAAGATAATAACAAGAAAAAATAGAACAAAAGCTTGCTGATGAATATGCCACTGACTCCATCACCACTAAAGCAAATCACTTATGCTGACAAAGGTAAAAGCAAGGTATTGGGACTTGGCAAAGTAGCTATTTCCAAGGATAGGCACATGGACAAAGTGATTCTTGTTGAATCCCATGGGTTTAACCTCATGTGAGTCTGAATGCTTTGTGATATTGGTACGGTTGTTATCTTTGGCAAATATAGATGTGTTGTCATCATGGAATCTGACAGATCCAAAGTCTTCGCAGGTGTTAGAAGAGGGGATTTCTACATTGTTGATTTCTCTACAGGTCCTCAACCAGCCACTTGCTTATTAGCAAAAACCTCAGAAGGCTGGCTATGGCATCGAATACTTGGTCATGCAGGCATGAGGAACTTGCACACATTGGCAAAGAAGAAGCATGTCATTGGCATCGAATCAGTCAAATTCCTCAAGGACCACCTCTGCGGTGCTTGTGAGTTTGAAAAATGACCAGATCCAAACACCCCTCGAAGACTATCATGACTACTACTCGTCCATTTGAATTGCTTCACATGGATTTATTTGGACCTACTCATTATGCCACTCTAACAAATTCAACATCTCTATACGGCTTTGTCATAGTTGATGATTATTCTAGATATACTTGGGTGCATATCATTCTATATAAAACTGAAGTGCAGGAAGTCTTCAAACGATTTTCCTCAAGGGACTCGAAGAACTTTGGCGTCAAGATCAAACACATCAGGAGTGATAATGGGACTGAATTCAAAAATACAGGTCTTGATGATTATCTTGATGAACTTGGTATTACTCACGAATGGTGTGCTCCTTATACTCCTCAACAGAATGGCGTCGTTGAAAGAAAGAACAGGGCTCTGGTTGAGATGGCACGAACCATCCTTGAAGAATATCAGACTCCTCGTTGTTTCTGGCCTGAAGCAATCAACACTGCTTGCCATATCATCAACAGGGTATATCTTCACAAATTCCTCAAGAAAACTTCATATGAACTCCTCACTGACAAGAAACCCAATGTAAGTTATTTCAAAGTCTTCGGTGCAAAATGGTGGATTAGAGATACTCACCATAGCTCAAAATTTGCACCTAAAGCACATGAGGGTTGTATGCTTGGTTATGTAAAAGACTCGCACACCTAGAGAGTCTTCAACAACTATCACAACAAGGTTGTTGAAACTGTAGATGTGTGGTTCGATGAAACTAATGGCTCGCAAAGAGAGCAATTGCCTCCTGATCCAGATAAATTGTCTCCTGAGGAAGCAATCAAGCTCAAAGCTACTGAAGACATTGTTCCTACTGAGGAAATTGCTGAAGAAATCACTCCTAACACTTATGAAAATCAAGAAGATGCTCCTGAGAAAATTGCTCGAGAACAAATTCCTCAGCCCAGACGAAATCCTCAACCAGCTCATCCGAGGATTGCAAATGAAGTAGAACTTGACAAAATCCTCGATGACATCAACGCGCCAGGTCCTCTCACTCGCTCAAAAGGCTCACACTTAGTTAACTTTTGTGGGCATTCTTCCTTTGTGTCAATCACAGAACCTTCAAAAGTTGCTGAGGCATTCATGGAACCTGAGTGGATTCAAGCCATGCAAGATGAACTTCTTCATTTCAAGCTACATGACGTGTGGGAGCTCGTCAAACGACCAAATCCTCGCAAGCACAATATCATCGGCACCAAGTGGATTTTACGAAACAAGCAAGATGAGGATGGTCAAGTGGTGAGGAATAAGGCATGACTTGTAGCCCAAGGCTACACACAGGTTGAAGGAATTGATTTCTATGAAACTTTTGCACCTGTTGCTAGACTTGAAGTTATTCGAATACTACTTGCTTATGCTAATCATCATAACATTACCTTATATCAAATGGATGTGAAAAGTGCATTCCTCAATGGTAAGCTTGAGGAAGAAGTATATGTTGCTCAGCCTCCAGGTTTTGAGGATCCAAAGAATCCAGACAAAGTCTTCAGACTCAAAAAAGCACTCTATGGCCTCAAGAAGGCCCCTCGGGCGTGGTATGATACATTGAAGCAATTCCTCATGAAGAAAGGCTTCAAACCTGGTTCACTCGATCCAACTCTTCTCACAAAATCCTATGACAATGAACTATTTGTGTGCCAAATATATGTCGATGACATCATATTTGGCTGTACTAACAAACGTTACAGTGATGAATTTGCTTACATGATGAGTGAAGAATATCAGATGTCTATGATGGGGGAGCTAAAATTCTTCTTAGGTCTTCAAATTCATCAACAATGCAATGGGATCTTCATATAACAGGAGAAATACCTCAAGGATGTTCTGAGGAAATTCAACATGCATGAATGCAAAGGTGCCAAGACTCCCATGCCTACCAACTGCCACCTCTACACTGACGAAAATGGTAAAGAATTCAATCAGCAGGTATATCGCTCAATGATTGGCTCTTTACTGTATTTATGTGCATCTAGGCCATATATAATGCTTAGTCTTTGCATGTGTGCTCGTTTTCAAGCAAAACCGAAGGAATCACACCATAAGGTGGTGAAACATATTCTTCGATACTTAGCTCACACACCAACACTAGGATTATGGTACCCAAGGGCTCAAATCTTCATCTTGTGGGATATTCTGATTCTGACTATGCTGGTGACCGTGTGGATCGCAAGTCAACTTCTCGCACTTGTCATTTCCTCGGAAGATCATTAGTCTGCTGGTCCTCAAAGAAGCAGAATTGTGTTTCTCTCTCCACTGCCGAAGCTGAGTACATTGCTGCTGGATCATGTTGTGCTCAATTGCAATGGATGAAGCAAACCCTCAAGGACTACGGCATCAACATGAAGAATGTGCCTCTCTACTATGACAATGAGAGTGAAATCAAGATGCATACAACCCTGTACAACACTCGAAGACTAAACACATCCAGGTTCGTCATCATTTTCTTTGGGACCATGTCCTCAAGGGCAATATCATCATCGACCATGTGAAGACTGACGATCAACTAGCAGATATTTTCACTAAGCCCTTGGATGAGAAAAGGTTTTGCAAGTTGAGGTGTGAGCTAAATATCTTAGAGTCTTCAAATGTTTTGTAAAAACATGCAGACATCCTAACACTTATGCAAAATTCATGACTTAGATGTGCAACACACGAAGAATCAATTTTCTTCAATCAATGAAGAATATCACTCTTAGTGTGAGGAAATTAATGAAGAATCTGGTTCTCAGGGCCCTACGACAATTGTACGCGGCGCCTATAATCATCATTCTTATAAGGTGGGTCACGCCACCACCCAACTTTGAAAATCTTCAAGCTGCTTTTTCTTCAAAGTTGAAATTCATCAACCTGATGTTTTATCACAAAATCCTCAAGTCTTTCAAAATCTTCAAAGCACTTGATGATTTTCATTTGCCTATATATATGTATATATATATATATATATATATATATATATATATATATATATATACAGACTGTGATTTCAAAGTCCTCAACAGCATTCACTGATAGCTATTTCTTCAATTTGATATTTCATCTAAGTGAATGTGATCGGACCCTACTCCCCTCTATGCTATACTCAACCCACTCTATTCAATTCTTCATATGCGTTCTACTTAAAACTTTGTTCAAAATCCTCACTTTGTCCTTGTCAGCTGAGGATTTTGCAACGAAATCCTCAAACATCAAAATGAATCTTTAAGTCGTTACACGGTAACTGAACCCCACTTCCCACGATCAGATAAGCACGATCTCCACCGCTTTAAACTCAGGGTACACGTGTCGTGCGTTGACGAATAGGCAAGGGCAGTTTGGTCTGAAAGTTTTGGCCGGACAGTTTTCACCTGAGCTATAAATACGTCCTTATCCCCCACTATCAAAACTCTTCGTTCTCTCATCCTTCTGTCTGCCTCAAGCACAAACCTAGCGCCACCGCTAGCAATCTCATCACCGGCGAGGAACAGCTTCACTGCCTCGACCTCTCCGTCGTCGAACTCACGCTGAAAGTGGAACATCTACATCTGCCGCCGCTGTAGCCATCTTCTGCCGCCAAGTTCGGGCGCAGCAGACTCGAACCGGAGTCATCAACATTCCTTCTTCATCAGAAGGAAGTGATGAATTTGATGATGAAACTCTTCAAGCCATCATCAGAAACAAGCAAGAACGAGTTGCACAAGCTTCAGTCAGCTCTATTCCTCTTGCCATGGATCCAAAGGTTCTGCTGGACTTCATCAAGGTCTGGTATGATGATCCAAACACACCCATTGATGACTTGAAGCTTCCCCCAGGTATCAGTCATATGGTGGCCACATTCATCAATGAGACCAAATGGAAAGAGACGCAAGCCAAGCAAGCAAAGGCTGCAAAACTAAAGAAGGAGAAATTCCTCAGGCAGAATCTCCTCGACCTGACGCCTGAAGATCTTGTGTCCACCTAGGTTGAACTGAAGAATTTGACCGACAAGTACTTGAAACTATCTGACCGTCAAAGTCTCAAGTCAAATTTCATCAAGTTTGCAACTCATGCAGTTGATGAATATAATAAGAAGGCTGCTCCTCCAGTAAAACCAAAGCAGCCTAAGTCTAGCTATTATGTTTAGCTGACTGAGGAAGATGAAGAAGAAGAACCTCTTGATGAGGAAATGCTTCAAGAAAGTCGAGCTGATGAACCTGTAATTAAGGAAATACCTAATGACATTCCAGCTGATGAATCTGCTCCAGCTGAAAAAAATGCTTCAGCTGAGGAAACTGCCAGGACTGATACTGCACCAACTCCTGAAGAGAAAATTCCTTCACCTCAATCCTCAAAGGTGAAGAAGATGGTTCTGTCTGCATCAGACGTGAAGAAAACCAAGGCTGCTGAGAAAGAAGCAAAGAAAAGAAAAGCTTCCTTGTCCTCAGAATCACCAGACGCCAAGCGACACTTGATGAAACTACTCCAATGGATGATGTGCCTTTGAAGGTAGCTCCATCATATTCACTTATTCCCTTCAGAATGGATTATGTCATTCCTGAAGAAGATGAGGAAATTCCGATTGATGAGGAAATGAAAGATGTTGATTCTGAAGAAATCGTGGATGAGGAAATTCAAATTGATGATATTCCGCAGTCCTTCATTCCTCACAAGACGTCTGATGAACCCGCTCAAGGATCAGCTGCAACAGCTCGAGATTTCGCCTCCTCCTCCAAGAAAATTCCTCAAGGTGAGGAAAATCCTCAACCAGAGTCAAATCGTCAACCCGAGGAAAATCCTCAAGCTGAGGAAAACCCTCAACCTGAGGAACAGGCTGAAGAAAATGCTCCTGCACCCAACACTGAAACTGCTATTGTTGTGGTCAACACTGAGACTCCAATGATAGTATCTCCTCAAGAAAAGCAGCACAATCTTCAACCAAAGAAAAATCAGCCTTTTTCAAAGAGGCCAAAGTTTCAGAAGGAAGAGTTCTATGAAGAACAGATGTATTTCATTGGTGACAATCCATATGACAAGCTTCGCATCAGGCACAGGAAGTTTTAGACAAGGACTCAGCTCAACTTCTATGCCTCTGTGCTATGTGGGAGGAACAAAATATTTCAGCACAGGCATGGTCCTCATGTTGAGATGGAAGAAATTTCTTGCTTCGCCCCTGTCCTCAATGTTATTCATGAAGCCGGACTGTTGCCTCTCTGCACTGATATCAGCGATTGGAACAGTGATATCGTTCTTCAATTTTATACTACTTTGCACATCTCTTGAGACCCGAAGGATATCTACACTTGGGTGTTGGACTGGATGACTCAGCACACTCATTACAAAGCTCCTGCCACTAAGCTGCTGCAAGTGCTTCCAGTTTCAATTCCCTCAGAACAAGCTGTGATGATGTATGATGAACGGGAGTTGCCCAACAAACTGATGGAATTCCTCATGAAGCCTTTGGCCAAGGATCAACCTCCAAGAACAACCTTTCTGGTTCAAGACTTGAAGTATGAACCAAGGACTGTCTACAGGATCCTGTGCAGTGTCATCGCTCCAATCAAGGGCCATGATGATGAATAAGATGTTGTAGGCATCATGAAGAATATCCTCTTCAACATCATCCATGGCATACCAATAAACATTCACGACTTCTTCCTGAGGACTCTGGCTGACAATGTCATGTCACCCTTCGACTTGAAGATTTACACTCCATGGATCATGAGATTCATCACATGCAGGTCACGCATCAACTATCATGCTGATTTCAACAATCACATTGGATATTTGTCTCCGATCAGAGTCAATAAGAAGACTTTTGAGCCTGTTGAAGGAAAAGGAAAATTTGTCATCGATAAAGGAAGTCGGCCCCTTGATGGCCAGTTTCGCGAACCAGATGCATATTCTTCATGGGATGACACTGAAACTCACGAGCCGCCTAGCCCTGTTTCCCCAATAATAATGACTAACAGAGAACCAATCCTCAGTCTTCATCAGAAGGTCGATCGCAATCACAAATGGGTCAAACGTCAATTTAGTGCCATTGTGAAAACCCTCAACGAGACTCGGAATGCAGTGAATAAAAATCACTACTATCTTCATGAGGTTTTTTATCGTACCTAGGCCACCCTGGCTCATCTGAAGACTCAAGAAGAACTTGATGAACTCGAGTTCACTCAGGACTTCGGCTGGTCGTGGCCTCCCAAGAACAAATTCAAGCCAATTCCAGTTCCAGACCTTGAGGACAGTTCCTTTCCTTCATTCCGCACTGCAGAATCTGATGAAGAACCAGAAGACACTCCCACTGGCCCAAGGAGGAAGCCCGTCGCCAAGAATCCTGACGCGTATTCTTCATCAGCCAAGAAGTGAAAGTCTTCATGGGGAGTTAGTCCTCAGTTTTGTCCCTTTTCGTCACTTGATGACAAAGGGGGATAAATCTGAGTTAGTCTTCACGCGGGAAATTTTTTGGGGCTTATGAACATTATTAAGTTACAAACTCTTGGTTCTTCTGAAGTGTTTTATGTAATGAGTTGTAACTTAAGCCCGATGGTACTCTAATGCTTTTGAACATTTTTCTTCGCATGCTTGTTCCTCAAAATATTAATGCATGCATGCTGAAATTTGTCAGATACCATTTCTCATCATGCATTCTCAAATTCCTCATATTATATGTCATATGTATGCATGATTTACAAGATACAGGGGGAGATCTCCATGATATAAATCATCAATGTGCATTTGCTGTGAAAAGAAAATTCCTCGAAGTATGTACATCGTCAGGGGGAGTCTCTTAGTATCTTGATTTCAAATTCCACAAACTGAGTATTTACACTTCATATTTTTATCCCCGTTGAAAACTTAACCTAATTGTCATGAACCACCAAAAACGGGGAGATTGTAAGTGCATCTAGTGACCTTAATGATTTTGGTGGTTTGAAGACTTATAGGTTAAGTATCTAATGTGTTCAGTAGTGTACACGAGATCTATAAGTCGCTGAGGACTTTGAGTTATACGATGAATATCGACCCCTCTTGGAGTTACAATCTACTACTCAGCCAAAGCACTAAAAATTAACGGAGAACATGCATGAATTACTCAAGAACATCATATAAAAGGAGAACCAAATATATAACTCATCACAATCTGAACATAATCTCATAATCCATTGGATCCCAGCAAACCAAGCATAGCAAAAACAGGTAAATTACGTAGATGCCTTGATCATGTAGGGCAGCTCACAAGGGCTAAGCATTGAAGCACAATATTGGAGAGAAGACATCACATAGCTACTGGTCATGGACTCATGGTCCGAGGAGGACTACTCACGGCACGTCCGGGAAGGGTCCACGATGGTGGAGAAGCTCCCGGAGGTCAATCCTCCCTCCGGCAGGGTGCCAGGAAGAGGTCTTCTCATGTTGTCGATCTTGGAAGCGCTACGGTGGCGGAATGATGGAGAAATTCGTGATTCTGGATATATCTGTAGGGTTTTCCATCCGAGGGGAAAATATAGGCCAAAGGAGGGCGCCAGGGGGTGGACCCTCCACCCAGGCAGCCTGGTGCGTGGCCAGGAGGGGGGGTCATCCAGGGTGGCCGCCTAAGCAGGGAATGGCTTCCCTCTGGCCCACCTTGATGCCTCGTGAAGCTTCCGTCACACTGATTTTTATATATTTTTCTCGGGATTTTTGGGGCTTCTAAAATTGGGGTAATGTCCCTCCAACTAAAAGACATCAGCACACAGAAACTGGTACTGGGTGCACTGAGTTAGTAGGTTAGTCCAAATATGTGTAAAAAGGTATAAAAGTGTAGGAAAACATATAACAATGTCACCCGAAAGAGCATGGAACAAACGGAAATTATAGATATGTTTGGGACGTATCACACCTCCGCACAAAGGGCAGAGAGTTGGTGATGATGGCGGCAAAGTTGTTGATCTAAATCACTGCCATGATGGTTCCCAAGCAACACTCTAGATCCATAAGGGGAGAGGGGGAGAGAGCCCCTTCCTTATTCTTCTTGCTTGGCATTTCTCCTCTGGTCCTTGGCCGTCATGGCCCTCAAGGGCAGAGCCCCTCTAGATTGGATCTCTCTTTGTTTTCTTCTCCGTTTCATGACCTATTTTCTGGCTGAACACTATTTCTTAAATATCCAAAGATCCATAACTCCGATCTAACTAAAGTTTGTACATGATTTTTTGCAAACATTAGCTTCCTTGTGCCCGAAGGAGAGATCCAACCGACTTATGTCGTGCCCATAAGGCACCATGATGCGCCCTAGGGTGGGTGACCCCTGCCTTGTGGATCCCATCCCCCTCTTTTGTTGGTTATTACGCTAAAAATAATATATTCCATTAAAAATCTTCTTATAACTTTATCACGATTGGACTTTGTTTGATATGTTTTTTCTCCAAACAAAACACAATAACTGACACTCAGCACTAGATTAATATGTTAGTGTGGGGACCCCGACTTACGAGTCAAAGTCGCCAAATGAATGTGCTCAGTGATCCCAGAGATCAATGCTCAGCGAACACACATATACCGAATATTAAGAGTCTTACATCCAACATACCAAAATGATACAACAAATGACCAACAAGGACAAGTTCACATAAGTTGGGCCTGTGAGGCCAAATCACACTGATGCATCTACTAGCGGAAATCCTGGGGCTAAGCGGGTGACCATGCCATCAGCCTAAACCAACACGCATTTTGACTGGGAAGCGTCCTAGTTCGCAAGTCCGTCTCCGATGACATATTCTTCTCCAAACTCCGGTCCTTCCATGTCTGGTCAATAACATAACCAGTGGCAAGCCAGTAAGTACTTTGAATGTACTCGCGAACAGCCCATGATATGGATAATGTAGTATGTATGATAACACGTAATATGCAATATTGGTGGATAGTAGCTTAACTGTAAATAAACATGATCATAGATGGATGTGCAACATAAGCTAGATGGTATTTAGAAGAACAGGTTACAAATATCGACATATCTGCTCCGGGTTGTTGATACGTCTCCATCGTATCTACTTTTCCAAACTCTTTTGCCCTTGTTTTGAACTCTAATTTGCATGATTTGAATGGAACTAACCTGGACTGACGCTGTTTTCAGCAGAATTGCCTTGGTGTTATTTTTGTGTAGAAATCAAAGTTCTCCAAGTCCTGAAAATTTACGGGGAGCAGTTTTGGAAAATATCAAAAATATCTGCGCCAAGCTCCACCTCAGGGGGTGGGCCAGTGGGCCACAAGCCCCTGCTCCGCCACCACCCCCCTGGTGGTGGTGGGCAAGCTTGTGGGGGCCACACGGCCCTGCCGCCCCCAACTCCAGCTCTATAAGTTGCCTTTCGTCCTAGAAAAAATAAAAAGAGAAGTTTTCGTCGCGTTTTCGATACGGAGGCGCCGACACCACCTGTTCTCCATCTGGAGGGCAGATCTGGAGTTCGTCTTGGGCTCCGGAGAGGGGAAATCGTCGCCATCGTCATCATCAACCTTCTTCCCTCTCCAATTCCATGAAGCTCTTCGTCGTTCGTGAGTAATCTATTTGTAGGCTCGCTAGGCGGTGATGAGTAGGATGAGATCTATCATGTAATCGAGTTAGTTTTGATGGGGATTGATCCCTAGTATCCACTGTGTTCTGAGATTGATGTTGCTACTACTTTGCCATGCTTAATGCTTGTCACTAGGGCCCGAGTGCCATGATTTCAGATATGAAATTATTATGTTGTCACCAATATATGTGTGTTTTAGATCGGATCTTGCAAGTTGTGGTTACCTACTATGTGTTATGATCCGGCAACCCCGGAGTGACAATAACCGGAACCACTCTCGATGATGACCATAGTTTGAGGAATTCATGTGTTCACCAAATGCTAATGTGTTGGTCCGTTTCTTTATTAAAAGGAGAACCTTAATATCCCGTAGTTTCCTTTTGGACCCCGCTGCCACGGGAGAGATGGACAATAGATGTCATGCAAGTTCTTTTCCCTAAGCATGTATGACGACACACGGAATGCATGCCTACATCACATTGACGAACGGGAGCTAGCCATATATCTCTCCGTGTTATAGTTGTTGCATGATGAATATCATCCAAACAAATCACCGACCCATTGCCGACGAGTTTGCCCTACTGTTTCTACTGTTGTTACTTGTCTTGCTTTGTTGCTGCTACTACTGTTGCTACTGCTATTACTTGTCTTGCTCTGCTGCTATTGTTGCTACTACTGTCACTTTCTACTGTTGCTACTTGCTACTGCTGTCACTGCTGCTGTTCCTTGCCACTACTATTGCTCGTTACACTGCTGCTACCTGTTACATGTTAGTTCGCTGGACCTTGACGGGAACTGACAACTTCCGTCAACGCGGCAACGGAGGCGCCATTGATACAATCGTTAGGAATAGTCTGCCGTCAATAGATCGTTTCTAACACCGTTGTTATCATATTACTTTGTTGTTACTACTGTGCTTGCAGATACTAATCTTTCAGGTGTGGTTGAATTTGACACATTCAGCTGCTAATACTTGAGAGTATACTCTCACCTCCCGACTGGCTTATCAACATATTGGGTCGAATACTCTACCCTCGAAAACTGCTGCGAACCCACGCGCTGGTGGGCCGTCAACAACATCCTTCTAGTTTCATTGCTGGGGAGTGCTAGTAGCATTCTTCTGGTGCCGTTGCAGGAGAAGGTTTGTTGTCATCAGCATTCGTCTAGCTAACGCCAGAGATTGCAAATCAACATTTTTCTGGCGCCGTTGCCGGGGAGGAATTGCTATATTCTCTGAGTCACTTGGGATTTATATCTGCTGATCACTATGAAGAATCTGAAGGATCCGAAGACCAAAGTCTTGCCCTCGACTACGAGGGGAGGTAAGGAATTGCCATCTAGCTCTGCACTTGATTCACCTTTAGTTATGAGTAAGTTTGCGACATCACCTCCTACTAGAAATCTTGATATGTCGCCTGTGCTTGATGATGCTTGTGATACTACTGCTAGAGATATTATGCCTGATGATGCTATGTTTGATACTATGCCTGATACTGCTAGAGATTCTATGTTTGATACTACGCCTGATACTGCTAGAGATGCTATGCTTGAGACTGCTTTGTGTGATGATGCTAGAGATGCTATTTTGCCTGATGATGCTATGCTTGATACTGCTAGAGATACTACTTTGCCTGATGTTCCACTAGGAGTGTTCCTTGATGCTCATATTGCTAGAGTTACTGCCAATGCTCGTGATGCTTCTGAAACTGCCGATACTATTGAGATAGAACCTGCTTTTTCTCCTGTTAGATCTAGCTCTCCTAGCCTGATATACCTGAGGGTTACGTTATGGAGGGAGAGATAGCTGAGGATTTTCTTGCGTGTAAGGATGCCTATGACGCTGAGAAATTACTTCTCAAGTGGAAGGAAAAATCTCGGGAAGCTAGGATGGAAAATGACCCGAAGTTTGCCACTTCGCCTATCTTTGTCACCGATAAGGATTATGAATTCTCTGTCGACCCTGAGATAATCTCTCTAGTCAAATCTGGTCCATTTCACGGTTATGAGTCTGAGACGGTCATAACCCATCTTGCCAAACTATCCGAAATAGCCAACCTTTTCACTAATGAGGAGAAGATCCGCCACTACTATATCCTTAAGTTGTTTCCTTTCTCTCTAAAGGATAACGCTAAAGTCTGGTTCACCTCTCTTGCTCCTGGATGTGTGTGTAGTCCCCAGGGGATGGTCTATTACTTCTGTGAGAAATATTTCCCTGCCCATAAGAAGCAAGTTGCCTTGCAGGAAATATACAACTTTGCTCAACTCCAAGAAGAGAGTCTTCCACAAGCTTGGGGGAGGCTCATCCAGCTACAAAATGCTTTGCCTGATCACCCTCTAAGAAGAACGAGATACTTGATATCCTCTATAACGGACTTACCGATGCCTCTAGAGACCACCTAGATAGTTGTGCCGGTTGTGTTTTTAGGGAACGAACTGTAGAACAAGCTGAGACTCTACTGAATTAACCTCTTGATCAACGATAATGCTTGGACTATTCCCGAACCACCTCCTAAGCCAACTCCTAAGAAAATAGGTATTCTATTCCTCAGTCCCGAAGATATGCAAGAAGCCAAGAAATCTATGCAAGAGAAAGGCATTAGATATGAATATGTCAAAAACCTACCACCTATCGAAGAGATCCATGGTCTCGATAAGCCGATACAGGTAGTAGAACTGAATTCTCTGCGTAGGTTTGATGAGAGTGATATTCCTTTTGATAAACCTGCTAGCCTATGCTTTGATGAATTTGACAACTTTGTTGCCAAACAACAGAGTTTCAATGATTATGTTAGCTGTCATTTGGAACAAAGTGCTCGTATGCTTAGCCATTTAAGTGCTTGTGTAGACAGAAATGTCAATGCTCTCAAGCTTCTGAGTAAACATGCCTCTATGATACTACTCAGGTAGAACAAGTACTTAAAGCTCAGAATGACCAGCTCAATAAATTAAATGACAACTCTGTCAGAATCATTACGAGAGGAGGCAAAATGACTCACGAACCTTTGTATCCTGATGGTCATCCTAAGAGAATTGATCAAGATTCTCAAGGAATCAATGCTCATACACCTAGTCACCCTAAGGAGAAGAAGAAGAAGGATGATAGAAGCCTACACGCCAGTTCACCAAATACTGTCACACGTGAAGGACCTAATGATATTTCTGCGTCTGATGCAGAAACACAATCAGGTGATGAACACGAACCTGGTGACACTATGGACAGTGATGTTCATAATAATGCTCAACCTAGCCATGATGAGGATGTTCATAATAATCCTGATAATCCACAACCTAAGAGATACGACAAGAATGACTTCACTGCTAGGAAGCATGGTAAAGAAAGAGAGCCATGGGTTCAGAGACCTATGCCCTTTCCTCCTAAGCCATCCAAGAAAAAGGATGATGAGGATTTTGAGCGCTTCGTTGACATGATAAGACCCGTCTTTCTACAGATGCGGTTAACTGATATGCTCAAGATGTCTCCGTATGCCAAGTACATGAAAGATATCGTGACTAATAAACGAAAGATACCAGATCTTGAGATCTCCACCATGCTTGCCAACTACACTTTTAAAGGTGGAACTCCTAAGAAACTTGGTGATCCCAGAGTGCCCACTATACCTTGCTCTAATAAAGGAAACCACATAAGAACTACCTTATGTGACCTTGGAGCCAGTGTTAGTGTTATGCCGCTCTCTCTTTATCGTAGACTTGAATTGGATAAGTTGACACCCACTGAAATTTCTCTGCAAATGGTCGACAAATCAACTACTTTCCCTATCGACATTTGCAAGGATGTGCCTGTTGTGGTTGCTAACACCACTATCTTAACACACTTTGTTATCTTGGATATTCCCGAGGACGATGCCATGGCTATCATCCTCGGAAGACCCTTTTTGAACACTGCAGGGGATGTTATAGATTGCAACAATGGCAATGTCACTTTCCATATCAACGGTAATGAGCACACAGTGCACTTTCGGAAGAAACGATATCAGGTACATTGCATCAATGCTATCGAAAAGACTTCATCGATTCTCATTGGGAGCTTTGAATGTCCTATTCCTCGTGTCAAGATGAAGTATGATTTGCTCGTTGGGGAGATACATATCCCCATTGAGGTGACTTAGTGGCTATTAGAAAATTCTCCGTTCTCTCTTGCGATTCGAGAAGGTTTTGTCATAAGGACTTGATCAATCCCATTGACGGATTTCTTTCGATGACCATGAAACGGATGAATCAAAGAGTCACATACCTCTGTTTTGAGTTTTCCTTTTCTTTTGCTTAGAAGAAAAATGATAGAATTAGTTTAGTTTTTCCTGTTTTCTGTTTTAGCGTCCCGGAGAAAAATACCTCGAAAATAAAACTTCTCCGATGGTCCTGAAAATTTAGTATGATTTTTCTGGAATTTTTGAAAATTTCTGGGCCTGAGAGCTGGCATGGGGGCCAGACCAGTGGGCCACAAGCCCTCCCACCGCCACCTACCCCCCTCGTGGCGGGGTGCAAGCTTGTGGGGCCCACAGGCACCCCTCCACTCATTCCAGCTCTCAGCCTCTTCTTCCACCTCTAGAAAAAATTGTTTCGCAGCTCAAACCCGTTTTCTTGCTCATTTGGCTGTGATTTGCGATCTCTTTGCTCAAAGCACCGTTCTCTGAACCGTTTTGGGGAAATTACTCCTTGGTAAGTGACTCCTCCATTGGTCCAATTAGTTTTTGCTCTAGTGCTTTATCCTTCACGTATTCTTGCTACCTTGGTGACCCTGTTTTTGAGCTATAAATGTTGATTTTAGTTGGTCCCAAGTACTTTTAGCGCATGATACAGTCTCTAGGCATTAGTAGGAGTACTTGCTACAAGGTATGATGGTTCTCATTCACTTTTCTCTTGAACTTCACAAATTTCAGCAAAAGGAAATTATGTTCAGGAGGAAGTTTCATGGTGGTTCCTCAAGTAAGAAGGGTCCTCGTCTCTCTTTTCGGGAACCCGAACCTTTTCAACTAAGGGATGCGCCGGTGCAACCATGTGAATGGCCTTCCGATGAGTTCAGGATCGAAGCAGGTTTCAAGTATGAGTTTGATGCACTTGTCCGCAATATCGGGTTAGAAGAATTCCTCTCAGATAAATGTGAACAGTATGCTATGCTCACTGCCTCTTTCATGCGTAGATTTAAATTTTTAGCTCGCCGTGAATCATCCATACTGTTTGATCTGTACGATAAATCCTATACCGTGGATCTGGAGGATTTCAATAGGATTTGCAAGATACCCGATTGGGGTAGTGTTAATGATCCTCCTAAGTCTTCGGTTACAGACTTTGTCTCCAGTATAACTGTTGGAGAAACCAGAGATATCACGCAAGCCACCATAGGAAGCATCCATTTCCACTACTGAAATTCAGAAATTTTCCGTCTGCCAAGGCGGACGGCAAAGGGGGCAACCACGGACGGCAAAGGCTTTGCCGTCTGCCCCCTCATGGCAAAGTAGACGGCAAAAAAAATCCGATGAAGAGGCTCTTTGCCGTCTGCTTTCACAAAGCGGACGGCAAAGAATCTTTGCCATGAGGGGGCGGATGGCAAAATAAATGGGACGGCATATATTGCAACGTCCCAGTTAAGTGTTAACGGCAGGCCTCCTCTCTTTGCCGTCTTCCTTACCCCCTTTGCCATGTGGGGGCAGACGGCAAAGAGGGGAGAGAGAGGGGGCAGATTCCCCCTTTGCCATGTGCCTTCCCCCCTTTGCCATGTGGGGGCAGACGGCAAAGAGGGGAGAGAGAGGGGGCAGATTCCCCCTTTGCCATGTGCCTTCCCCCCTTTGCCATGTGTTGGCAGACGGCAAAGATGGGAGAGAGAGGGGGCAGATTCCCCCTTTGCCATGTGCCTTCCCCCCTTTGCCATGTGTTGGCAGACGACAAAGATGGGAGAGAGAGGGGGCAGATTC
This sequence comes from Hordeum vulgare subsp. vulgare, assembly GCF_904849725.1. NCBI lineage: Eukaryota > Viridiplantae > Streptophyta > Magnoliopsida > Poales > Poaceae > Hordeum > Hordeum vulgare. Next base: position 329,105,973 of record NC_058520.1, on the reverse strand, counting down.
CCCCTTTGCCATGTGCCTTCCCCCCTTTGCCATGTGTTGGCAGACGGCAAAGAGGGGAGAGAGAGGGGGCAAATTCCCCCTTTGCCATGTGCCTCCCCCCTTTGCCATGTGTTGGCAGACGGCAAAGAGGGGAACCAGCCCCTTTTTTATTTATTTTTTGTTATATCCAGCATTTCTAATAATAATCAGGATATATATATATATATATATTTGACATAAATAAATTTCTTTCCGTACTCATAACCATATTAAAATAACTCTCATCCATAGTGCATTCATATTATGCAAGTTACATCCGTACCAAACCATATATTACACCAGTTTCATCCACGTGCATACAAAGTTTCATATATTCATATACTACAATAGTTTCAATACAACCCACGGTACAAGAAATCATCTTCAAGCATTCCATCAACCAAGCTTCCCGTGAAGTGAAGGTAATCTGCAAAATGACAAATAAGAAAGTTAGAAAAATAATACTAGATGAAGTAGTGTATATATAGGTTATTTCGGAGAGAAATTAGCTAAGTATAGACCATTTAGGAGCTAACTAAGCTAATTATGTCATTTAGGTGGAACCCTAGCTAACTATAGGAGAAGAGAAAGAGAAGAAGAAGTAAAAGAAGGAGGAGGAGGAGGAGGAGGAGGAGAAGGAGAAGGAAGAGGAGAAGAAGAAGAAAAAGGAGGAGGAGGAGGAGGAGAAGGAGAAGGAAGAGAGAAGAAGAAGAAGGAGAAGAAGGAGAAGAAGAAGGAGAAGGAGAATAAGAAGAAGGAGAAGGAAGAGGAGAAAATAACTCTCATCCATAGTGCATACATAAATAAAAGAAGGAGGAGGAGGAGGAGGAGGAGGAGGAGGAGAAGAAGAAGAATGAAGAGGAGAAGAAGAAGAAATGAAGAAGGAGAAGGATACGAAGAAGGAGAAGGAGAAGGAGGAAGAAGGAGGAAGAAGAAGGAGAAGGAGGAGCTCCTTCTCCTTCTCCTCCTTCTTCTCCTTCTTCTTCTCCTCCTCCCTCTCCTCCTTCTTCTTCTCCTCTTCTTCCTCTTCCTTCCTTTCATTTTTCCTCTTTTTCTCTTCTTGTCCCCTTCTTCGGGCTAAATTGGCTAAGAATGCCTTTTTGGAGCTAATTATGTCATTTCGAGGATAATTAGCTAAGTATAGGTCATTTTTTATTAAATAGGCCATTTTGGAGCTAACTAAGCTAATTATGTCATTTCGTAGGATAATTAGCCAATTTAGCCTTTCTTGGATGAGTCTAAGCTACGTAGAAGAAGAGATACAAAAGAAGAAGTAAAAGAAGGAGGAGGAGGAGGAGGAGAAGAAGAAGGAAGAGGAGAAGAAGAAGAAAAGAAGAAGGAGAAGGAGAAGAAGAATGAGAAGGAGAAGGAGGAAGAAGGAGGAAAAAGAAGGAGAAGGAGGAGCTCCTTCTCCTTCTCCTCCTTCTTCTCCTTCTTCTTCTCCTCCTCCCTCTCCTCCTTCTTCTCCTCTTCTTCCTCTTCCTTCCTTTCATTTTTCCTCTTTTTCTCTTCTTGTCCCCTTCTTCGGGCTAAATTGGCTAAGAATGCCTTTTTGAGCTAATTATGTCATTTCGAGGATAATTAGCTAAGTATAGGTCATTTTTTATTAAATAGGCCATTTTGGAGCTAACTAAGCTAATTATGTCATTTCGTAGGATAATTAGCCAATTTAGCCTTTCTTGGATGAGTCTAAGCTACGTAGAAGAAGAGATAGAGAAGAAGAAGTAAAAGAAGGAGGAGGAGGAGGAGGACGAGGAGAAGAAGAAGGAAGACGAGAAGAAGAAAAAAGAAGAAGGAGAAGGAGAAGAAGAAGGAGAAGGAGAAGGACGAAGAAGGAGGAAGAAGAAGGAGAAGGAGGAGCTCCTTCTCCTTCTCCTCCTTCTTCTCCTTCTTCTCCACCTCCTCCCTCTCCTCCTTCTTCTTCTCCTCTTCTTCCTCTTCCTTCCTTTCATTTTTCCTCTTTTTCTCTTCTTATCCCCTTCTTCGGGCTAAATTGGCTAAGAATGCATTTTTGGAGCTAATTATGTCATTCGAGGATAATTAGCTAAGTATAGGTCATTTTTTATTAAATAGGACATTTTGGAGCTAACTAAGCTAATTATGTCATTTCGTAAGATAATTAGCCAATTTAGCCTTTCTTGGATGAGTCTAAGCTACGTAGAAGAAGAGATAGAGAAGAAGAAATAAAAGAAGGAGGAGGAGGAGGAGGAGGAGGAGAAGAAGAAGGAAGAGGCGAAGAAGAAGAAAAGAAGAAGGAGAAGGAGAAGAAGAAGGAGAAGGAGAAGGAGGAAGAAGGAGGAAGAAGAAGGAGAAGGAGGAGCTCCTTCTCCTTCTCCTCCTTCTTCTCCTTCTTCTTCTCCTCCTCCCTCTCCTCCTTCCTCTTCTCCTCTTCTTCCTCTTGCTTCCTTTCATTTTTCCTCTTTTTCTCTTCTTGTCCCCTTCTTCGGGCTAAATTGGCTAAGAATGCCTTTTTGGAGCTAATTATGTCATTTCGAGGATAATTAGCTAAGTATAGGTCATTTTTTATTAAATAAGCCATTTTGGAGCTAACTAAGCTAATTATGTCATTTCGTAGGATAATTAGCCAATTTAGCCTTTCTTGGATGAGTCTAAGCTACGTAGAAGAAGAGATAGAGAAGAAGAAGTAAAAGAAGGAGGAGGACGAGGAGAAGAAGAAGGAAGAGGAGAAGAAGAAGAAAAGAAGAAGGAGAAGGAGAAGAAGAAGGAGAAGGAGAAGGACGAAGAAGGAGGAAGAAGAAGGAGAGGGAGGAGCTCCTTCTCCTTCTCCTCCTTCTTCTCCTTCTTCTCCTCCTCCTCTCTCTCCTCCTTCTTCTTCTCCTCTTCTTCCTCTTCCTTCCTTTCATTTTTCCTCTTTTTCTCTTCTTATCCCCTTCTTCGGGCTAAATTGGCTAAGAATGCCTTTTTGGAGCTACTTATGTCATTTCGAGGATAATTAGCTAAGTATAGGTCATTTTTTATTAAATAGGACATTTTGGAGCTAACTAAGCTAATTATGTCATTTCGTAGGATAATTAGCCAATTTAGCCTTTCTTGGATGAGTCTAAGCTACGTAGAAGAAGAGATAGAGAAGAAGAAATAAAAGAAGGAGGAGGAGGAGGAGGAGGAGGAGGAGAAGAAGGAAGAGGCGAAGAAGAAGAAAAGAAGAAGGAGAAGGAGAAGAAGAAGGAGAAGGAGAAGGAGGAAGAAGGAGGAAGAAGAAGGAGAAGGAGGAGCTCCTTCTCCTTCTCCTCCTTCTTCTCCTTCTTCTTCTCCTCCTCCCTCTCCTCCTTCCTCTTCTCCTCTTCTTCCTCTTGCTTCCTTTCATTTTTCCTCTTTTTCTCTTCTTGTCCCCTTCTTCGGGCTAAATTGGCTAAGAATGCCTTTTTGGAGCTAATTATGTCATTTCGAGGATAATTAGCTAAGTATAGGTCATTTTTTATTAAATAAGCCATTTTGGAGCTAACTAAGCTAATTATGTCATTTCGTAGGATAATTAGCCAATTTAGCCTTTCTTGGATGAGTCTAAGCTACGTAGAAGAAGAGATAGATAAGAAGAAGTAAAAGACGGAGGAGGAGGAGAAGAAGAAGGGAGAGGAGAAGAAGAAGAAAAGAAGAAGGAGAAGGAGAAGAAGAAGGAGAAGGAGAAGGAGGAAGAAGGAGGAAGTAGAAGGAGAAGGAGGAGCTCCTTCTCCTTCTCCTCCTTCTTCTCCTTCTTCTTCTCCTCCTCCCTCTCCTCCTTCTTCTTCTCCTCTTATTCTTCTTCCTTCCTTTCATTTTTCCTCTTTCTTCTCCTCTTGTCCCCTTCTTCGGGCTAAATTGGCTAAGAATGCCTTTTTGGAGCTAATTATGTCATTTCGAGGATAATTAGCTAAGTATAGGTCATTTTTTATTAAATGGGTCATTTTGGAGCTAACTAAGCTAATTATGTCAATTCGTAGGATAATTAGCCTATTTAGCCTTTCTTGGATGAGTCTATGCTACGTAGAAGAAGAGAAAGAGAAGAAGAAGTAAAAGAAGGAGGAGGAGGAGGAGAAGTAGAAGGAAGAGGAGAAGAAGAAGAAAAGAAGAAGGAGAAGGAGAAGGAGGAAGAAGGAGGAACAAGAAGGAGAAGGAAGAAGTAAAAGAAGGAGGAGGAGGAGCTCCTTCTCCTTCTCCTCCTTCTTCTCCTTCTTCTTCTCCTCCTCCCTCTCCTCCTTCTTCTTCTCCTCTTCTTCTTCTTCCTTCCTTTCATTTTTCCTCTTTCTTCTCCCCTTGTCCCCTTCTTCGGGCTAAATTGGCTAAGAATGCCTTTTTGGAGCTAATTATGTCATTTCGAGGATAATTAGCTAAGTATAGGTCATTTTTTATTAAATGGGTCATTTTGGAGCTAACTAAGCTAATTATGTCAACTCGTAGGATAATTAGCCTATTTAGCCTTTCTTGGATGAGTCTATGCTACGTAGAAGAAGAGAAAGAGAAGAAGAAGTATAAGAAGGAGGAGGAGGAGGAGAAGGAGAAGGAAGAGGAGAAGAAGAAGAAAAGAAGAAGGAGAAGGAGAAGGAGGAAGAAGGAGGAAGAAGAAGGGGAAGGAAGAAGTAAAAGAAGGAGGAGGAGGAGGAGGAGGAGGAGAAGGAAGAGGAGTAGAAGAAGAAAAGAAGAAGGAGAAGGAGAAGGAGGAGCTCCTTCTCCTTCTTCTCCTCCTTCTTCTCCTTCTTCTTATCCTCCTCCCTCTCCTCCTTCTTCTCCTCTTCTTCTTCTTCCTTCCTTTCATTTTTCCTCTTTCTTCTCCTTTTGGCCCCTCCTTCGGGCTAAATTGGCTAAGAATGCCTTTTCGGAGCTAATTATGTCATTTCGAGGATAATTACCTAAGTATAGGTCATTTTTTATTAAATAGGCCATTTTGGAGCTAACTAAGCTAATTATGTCATTTCGTAGGATAATTATCCAATTTAGCCTTTCTTGGATCAGTCTAAACTACGTAGAAGAAGAGAAAGAGAAGAAGAAGTAAAAGAAGGAGGAGGAGGAGGAGGAGAAGGAGAAGGAAGAGGAGAAGAAGAAGAAAAGAAGAAGGAGAAGGAGAAGGAGGAAGAAGGAGGAAGAAGAAGGAAGTCTAGCTATTTTGGAGCTAACTAAGCTAATTATGTCATTAGATGGAAGTCTAGCTATTTTTGAGCTAACTAAGCTAATTATGTCATTAGATGGAAGTCTAGCTATTTTGGAGCTAACTAAGCTAATTATGTCATTAGATGGAAGTCTAGCTATTTTTGAGCTAACTAAGCTAATTATGTCATTAGATGGAAGTCTAGCTATTTTGGAGCTAACTAAGCTAATTATGTCATTACATGGAAGTCTAGCTATTTTTGAGCTAACGAAGCTAATTATGTCAGTAGATGGAAGTCTAGCTATTTTGGAGCTAACTAAGCTAATTATGTCATTAGATGGAAGTCTAGCTATTTTTTATTCAAACACTAGAAATAACATACCTAAGTTAGGGTGAAGCACGGTGGCTCTGGCTTGTTTCACCTGGAGAAGGCTGCCCTGGAGAAGGCTCGACTGTAGAAGGGTCGTGCGATGCGTTTCGGGACATATTCTGCACCAAACATCGTTTGCAATGTGTAGTTAGCATGAGGACACTCTTAAGATCACTCCACTGAAATGAAACTCACCGTCCCCGCCACGTTAATGACTGGCATCGGCGGAGGGACTTGGCCGTTCTTCTCGCACATAGACTGTACATTTGGTTTCGACAAGTCAAACTTTTTATTTATTAATGAAACGGACATTCAAATGCAAGATTTTAAATAACATGAAGAAGAAACTTACCACGAAGAGCTCGTATATGGCCCTGGTAGACGCATCATTCCGTGCCCTCTCCGCCTCCACCAATGCAGTCGTCCTCTCCTCCAGCTCCCTAGTTTCCTTATCCTTCTCCGCCATAGCCTCCTGCATTGCCTCTCTCTCTTTCTGAATAGCAGCCTGCAACACAACTCATTGTTAGCAATGTAATCATATTGGTTCCAACGCACAACATAATGCGGAAAGATAGTTGAGTCCATTAAACTAACCTCGATGGCGAGCTCGACTGGCCGTGGACGACGTGTTATCTCCGGACAAGAGCTCATTTGGCGTGCCTTTATCTGCCGGAGAGTGCTAGGACAACGTATAAGGCCGTCTCCAATGGCGATCAAGCCATGGGGCCTCCCGTTGCCAGCTATCATCACCAGCTCTCGATCAATAGGCCCCTCGCTCGGGTTAAAGTCCTCCCCTTTCCTCGCCTTCCCGTGATCTCTGTACTTCACGAGCTTGTCGTGGGAGGAGATGTTGGTGAAGTTTTCTGGATGCTCGAGGTCAGACTCAGAGAATGCCTTGACCTTCTTGTACGAGGCAGTATGGGCCATCGCATACAGGTCGTACATCTGTGGCGCCTCCGTCTTATTGTGACGCGCCTAAAAGAGAGAGAGCGGAAAATTGTATTGGTAAAGGGCTCAAGATAGCATTAAGAATGAATTGCATGAGGCATGAAGCAAACCACATACCTAGTTCTCGCCAAATTGGATTAAGTTGACGCTCCCTTGATGGTGTGGCACGCCAACCATTTTGCCACGCCTCTCCTTGGTGTTGTTGTGGCTGGTCTCCCATGTTTCGGAGCACCACTCATCCACCAAGGCTCCCAACAATCCATCTTATCCACACACCATCTCGGGGGCACCTAAGTTAATAAAGAGAAATTTGAGTGCGTAAGAACCAAATCAAGGAAACTAACTACAAAGCCTTAATAATATGTAATTACCTTCATGTAATGCTCCTTCTCCATCTTAGCATCACGGCACTTCGCCTTATCAATCCTAATACGCCGCGTGGCATAGTAGTCTTGAACAGCCTGCACCCGAGCCTCATGCCGAAAGTTTTGAAGTAGGCGGCGACATTCGGTTTCGATAACCTTTGCCGCATCGTCCTCGTATCCCTCCTCACACCTGTAGAAGGTCTGCAAACGAGACAACACCGATTAGTACAATAAATAGCTATGGTTAATTTATAATTGTGTGAAAGAGAAATTACCCAGAACTTTCGGGTCACCATGTCCGCCCTCGTGTCACACAAAACACCGTCGATCTCTACCTCCGGCGGGGCCGGGGCACCCAAGTAGTGCTCCCAGGTCATTCCTACCTCTCGCTCCCGACCGGGCAACGTAACAAACCCTGGAAAGTTTTGACGGAAAGAACACCAAGGACGCTGTTGGGCTTGCGGACACCCTTGGCAACAATCCAACCCCTACAGTATGACAAATTAAAGCCAAAACATTAGATATTTGAGAAAACGCGAAGGCAAAAGGTTAAATAAGAGTAAATTAACTTACTTGTCCCCATTTGGCCTAATCGACCACCTCTGCTCGGGGGTCGCTGGCACGAGCGGGAGCCCCGAACTACCACGCTGGTAGACGGTATCCCCCTCACCCAGCTCCTCGTCGCTACCAGCATGGCCAGTTGGCTCAGGCCAGGTATCCCACTGGGTCTCTTGGGACGTACCCTCATCTCTTGGGCAAAGGAGGTCTTTGAAGTAAGGGAGATCCCATAAGCATGACTTGTGAGTCCAGGCGTGTTCCGTATTATACCCTTTGAAGTATCCTGGATGCAAAGGATCAGGCTCGAGAGCGTTTAACTGATCAAGGGTCTGTTGGCCTGTCAACGCAGCTCGTGCAGTGTTTTTGACAACTCTACCCTTTGATGAAATTCTTCTTGTCTTTTCTGAACTTATGGTCAGGATCCAGGAATTGTCTATGCATGTCGAAGCAAGAATACTTGCGACCAGCCTGCAGCCAACGGAACTGAAGAGCTGCCTTGCACGTGGTGCACGAGAACCTTCCATGCACACACCAGCCAGCGAATAGCACACACGCCGGATAATCATGCGTCGAGTACATGTACCACACATGCATTTTGAAATTTGTTTTGGTAGCCGCGTCGTAGGTCTTGATCCCATTATCCCAAGCTTCTTGCAACTCATCCTTAAGCGGCTGCATGTACACATTCATATTCTTCCCCGGATAGTTGGGCCCTGGAATTATGAACGTCAGGAAAATGTTCTTTCTTTTCATAATCTCTCCGGGTGGCAAATTTAGTGGAATGACAAATACAGGCCAACAACTGTATTGTGTTGTCGTCATACCATACACATTGAACCCATCCGTGCTGATGGCAACTCTAGGTTGCCTTGGATCTTCCGATTTATCCTTATGTAATGCATCGAAGTGCCTCCACGCAAAACCATCTGAAGTGTGTACCAGCATCTTGTTCCCATCCGCATCTAGTTCGGTTCTTTTGCCCAATTTGTGCCATGTCATCTGTCTGGCCGTCTCTTCGACCATGAAAAGACGTTGAAGTCTTGGTACGATTGGCAGATATCGAAGAACACTAATGGGGATTTTGGTCTGATTCTTCTCACCCATGCCGTTGTCTACCACAATATACGTGGAAGAATTGCAAATGGGGCAATAGTTCAAGGCCGCATACTCAAGCCTAAATAAGGCACATCCATTCTCACAGGCATGTATCTTCTCATAGGGCATCTGAAGTACACGGAGGATTTTCTCTGACTCGTATAGGTTTGCAGGCAGTACATGGCCTTTGGGTAGAAAGCGTCCAAATATCGTCATCATCGCGTCGTAGCATTCTCCGCCTAGGTTGAATTGAGCCTTCAGAGCCATTACTTGCGCGATGGCATCCAGCTGACAAAGCTCAGTCTGCTCGTGGAGAGGACGTTTTGAAGACTCCAGCATTTCATAGAAGGCCTTTGCAGATTCCTCCATCTCATCGTCCAAATCACGAGCATCATCAAAGTCCTGCACCATGTCTTCATCCCGGTACCATGCTCGTCGGTGCGACGACGAATCACCTCAGCTCTCGCACGTTGGTCAGACTCACCATGAAAAGTCCACACCGTATAATTAGGCGTAAAACCCCACTTCTGCAGGTGTTTACCCATTTCAAACTCTGTCTGCTTTTTCCAGTTGTCGCAGTTGGGACAGGGGCACCATGTTTTATGATGGCCATTTGCAAATGCGGCTCTCACAAACCCCCTGGTTTTTGTTAACCATTCATGGGTCATGTCTTTCTGACTAGGGTGACCAGTGTACATCCAAGCACGATCACTCATGTTGCCTAGCTACCTATGGGGGCACAAGAAATAAATATATAATTCATCATCTATATTCATACGCTAATCAAGTTTGTCAGTTTTATTACGTCCATGCAACCTACACGCTAATAGGTAAAGATAGGTCCTAATCCCACCCGAGTATGTGTAGACTGGGTTCGTTCTCCCATGCTCTACTCCAGATGCGACGCAGAATTTCGACAGCACCTCCCCGTTGTTCTCCTGATACACGTCTCGGCAATAAGCAGAGAGGATGTCTACCCGGAGAACAACAGGGGAGGCACTGACGAAATTCCGCATCGGATCCGGAGCACAGCATACGGGAAAACAAACCCAATCTACACATACTCGGGCTGTCCATGGATAATGTTGGACAATTCGAAAGGATGGCGGTTATAAATATGCAAAGAAATGCATATTTATAGATGTCGCCCTTTCGAATGGGAGATGTATACTGGTCATGCATACTCATGATTGAAGAAACCTATAGCTAGCAAGTTTCATCGGCACAAAGACCGGGACAGAGCAAATTAAGGGGGTAGGAGGAGAAGTCATTTGTGCTCACCAACAAACGCAAGGACGGAGCTCGTCCAACGCACGTGGAGGTTGTCGAACAACTGCACATTGAAATTCACCCGATCAACACAAATATGATGTTTTTATAATTAACATAACTATATGACCTAACTCATAACTATGTGGGTCAGTGTCATCGGGGGTCGAAGGTCACTGGCGTCGGGGATTGGGGTCTTTTCGGTCAACAAGAGGCCGAAGATGTGTCGGGGCTCGGGGGTTGGGGGTCAGTGGCGTCGGGGGTCGGGGTAGGGGGTCGGGGGTCGAGGGTGAGTGTTGTCGGGGGTCGGGGGTCGGGGGTCGAGGGTGAGTGTTGTCGGGGGTCGGGGGTCGGGGGTCGAGGGTGTTTTTACATGAATCTGTTTCCATATTAGGGGCACTTTTACCCATCTTAACATCACATTGAGTTGGTGTAAATATAGAGAGTCGATGCCAGGGTCTATATAATTGATATGCATACAACCAACAGGAAGTTAACACGCGCATATCAAAACGGCCAAACATAGAGCCATGACACAAACTAAGCGCCATAGGGGATGGAGGGCTAATGACATGCTCCACATGCAGACACGCACCATTATTCGCAGCAGTCTTAGAATTTATTTTGTTAAACACTAAATCATTAGGAAAATCAATTAAATCAAAGTTGTCACATGTCATTGTAAATCTGGAGTTAAGGATTTTTTTTCTGTTAAATCTATCTATGACTTACTTTTAACCATGGGATGAAACGTGATGTTCTCATGACCTCTTTCAGCTGCATAACTCCTTGCTTATGTCCTCTATTTGCTATCCAGTAAAAAGACCAAGAAAAGGCATGTTCGATTTACAGGCAGCAGCTCTCATGGTTACTGATCTAATTGTTATGTGTTACGCTGGTACACACAGGAATCAAAGCAACTCCTCGCTTATGTACCTCCATTTGCCTTATGTATATAATGTTGCAGTTGACATGTCCTGTGTGTTGCTTTGATTCAGGAAAAGAAAGAACTAGGAGCACATAGGGACTACCATAAAAATATGCATCACTGGCTGCCTCCATCCATTCTGCATCATTGAATGGTGAAATTGTAACACGGGGCACTCACCCATCCAGCGATTAAAATTTGTTTTCTAGACCATTCTGTCCAGAATTTTAGTTTGAGGTTAAAAGTTGTCCTTACAAGTTTAATTTATCAGGCGTGTACAAAAACCACATCTTGGTGTGCCATCATACTATAGTCTATACGTGTTTGATACAACATGATTCCTTTTTGCATGATTGGTTTACCACTTCTTAATTTCTAGGTTAGTTGTGTCATTAGTTGATTTCATTCCATTAGGACATCCATTTGAAGTATATGATTTAGATTAAAAATATTATTTCCCACAAAAAAAATTCTGTAGCAATTTTGGGAACTTGGTATGGCCTTTGTTTAACACAACGCATTAAGTAAAACTGACATTTATATGTTAATCATATTTCCACAGCAGACAAAAAGATATTTGTATTTGCATAATTTCTATAACAACATTGTGCCATTCTACATATTCGAAGGTGTCACCTCCTTTATTTTGTATCATTTATTCAAAGAGAATAGATATTAGCATGAGAATATTTTCTTTGCGTAGGTATGATGTGTCATGTGTCCAAGAATCAAATACAATAAGCTACGCTGCAAGAGTGCCTCCTCGCGCTATCCACGTCATCCCCTAGCTATTGGGCAGGAGAAGAGAAAAAAAATTCAGGCCAGCGATTGGAAAAACTTGTCTGCTTGGCAGCTTGTTGACATTGGCCCACGTAGCCAGCTTTCCTTCATGGAGAAGCTACCTCAGGCCATCACGCCAACCCCTCTATCCTGATGCGTTCCCTTCTCTCCTTGCCCAACCATCACGATCTCTGCCGCCGCCTGTCCTCGCCCACGATGAAGAAGACCAAGTGATGTTGTGCCACTCGGCGGTGCCTCCCTCGCGTGGCCACATGCCTGCATCCTCCCGCTTTTCTCGTTGTCGCCTCGCTCAGTGCTCGACTGGAGGAGCTTGATTCGTCGCGCCACTGTTGCGGCCAGTCTACCTCCTCCTCGGCACTGAACAGGAGGCCTGCACCTGTGTGTCCACCATCTCGGGGGAAGGAGGTTATCGGGGCTGGCTTCCCTTTTGTTCTGGTCCTGGAGCTCCGCGCGTTGGTGAGTCCCCAATCCATTCCACACTCTCTCCCCCTCTCTCTAAGTCTCTCTCTTCCTCTCTCCGTCATAGGGGATCTGCCGGCCCTGAGGTATGGCGGCCATGACAAAGACTATGGAAGATGTTTGATGAAAGGGCAGCCGTAGCTTTTTGCAACTGTTTTTTATGAGGCCCAGTTGCTAAATTGCACTGATAAATTATAAAATGCATAAAGATCGCAGTGGTTTCATTGCAAGTGGAGCTCTCCACGGATTTATTTTTATGAGGCACTTGTTGTTCTTTCAGGTTGTTCTCTAATTGGTGCGATTTCAGTTGGCAATTTCCTATGCTTTTTACTATGGAAGATGGCAGCAAGGTGATCCAGGTAAGATTTGCTCTTTGGCTTATTGTTTCGTTCATCTTCAGTTCAGGAATCAGAGTCATCCCTAGACCATAGCATGATATCTCTGAATTTTGCATGTGTGTCTTGGAACAAACGGACATTGCGCATAGGTGCTGTTTACTCTGCACTCCGTCAGGAGGCTAGAGTTATCAGGTTTTCCAACCAGTTATGGGCAGTAGTGGATATATGTGTTCAATGATGGATTGATGAGAGGTAAAAAATTCTGCAAAAGATTTAAATTTCAAGAACACGAGGATAGTTTCTTGTTGTGTACTGCAAGACACTTGCAGTTGCAATGGAAAGGTAACCAGAACTCAATTTGTTCTCTCATATTCACGTAGGGTCACCTTTGAATATAGATAATAGATGGAGTTGTAAAATAGTGCCGCTGCTGCCCTCTAGTTACTACCAAATTGATGGTAAGTAGCAGTACGAACTCATTTTTTTCATTTTCTCCTATACAGATGAATCTCACCGTTTTTGCTGGCAGGGGAGAGGAGTTCCTCCAGGGAGGTGGCTGCTCTGGCTAGGTGGCGAAGTCGCCAGCGGGATGGGGCGGCGGAGGACGGTGCGGGCGACGGAGGGGGGTGGCGACGAGGCTCCAGGGCGTCCGGGGCGAGGAGGAGCGTCAGGGGGGCTGCTCGTGCTCCTGACGGCGTGGCCGGATCGGAGGAGAGGTGCGGCCTGCAGGGGGGGCCGATGGGGAGGGGAGCCGATGGGGAGGGGGGGTGGCGACGGTGGGGAGGGCGGGGAGGCGCCGGCCGGTGGGGGAGGAGGTGGTGACGGTGGGGAGGGCGGGGAGGGCGGGGAGGTGCCGGCCGGTGGGGAGGGCGGGGAGGCGCCGGCCGGTGGGGAGGGCGGGGAGGCGCCGGCCGGTGGGGGAGGCGCCGGCCGGTGGGGAGGGCGGGGAGGCGCCGGCCGGTGGGCGCAAGCTGGATGGGGGAGGGAGCGTGCGGGAGGAGGGCGACGAGGTGGGGTTTTTTTTTTTGAAACAACGAGGTGGGTTGGAGCGTTACAGTGGGCAGCCGTTAGTGGGTTGATGTCTTTGCCGTCCGCTGTGCTCCCAGGCAGACTGCAAAGGAGCTTTTGGCGGACGGCAAAGAGCCGGCAGATGGCAAACGTAATGGCTACAACTGCGATTTTTCTTTGCCGTCTGCATGGGTCATCTTTGCCGTCAGCCATGTCTTTGCCATCAGCTTGGTCCATCTTTGCCGTCCGCTAGCTGACGGCAAAGAAGCGACTCATGGCAAAGCACTTCTTTGCCATCTGTGAGATCTTTGCCATCAATTTTTTGGTAGCTGACGGCAAAGAGATTCTTTGCCATCAGCCAGCAGACGGCAAAGACCCGGCAGATGGCAAATTCTCTGATTCCAGTAGTGTTCCCTGCTTTGCACTACATTGCCCTCTTCATAGGTAGGTGCATTAACGGCAAGGGTGCACATTGTCAACTATGCGCTTCCGACCTTAGTATCCTTAAGAGCGCAGTAACAGGTGACAAGAGCTTCAATATGGGAGCTATTATAGCAAGGAGGCTGAATAAAATGCCAGTGAGGGGGATTTCTTTGGTGGAGTTTATGCTACACGCTTAGCAAATTTTCTTGGGGTATCCATCCATCCAGAAGACCCTCCTCTCCGTACAGCCTACCTTGATCGTGTCGCTCTAACATGCTACCAGTTCCTTGAGAGAGATCATGGATCCCTCCTATACCGCTTGATATTTAACCGGCAGCGTGTTTTCCATATTACCCTTCCTGCTCCTGCTTTCTTTGACTTTCAGGTAAAACGAAGATACTACATAACCATAGGAGAGGCAGAGGAGTATGAGAGGGAGGCGACTGCTGCTCGACTTCATGAGGCAGCTATTCAGGCAGTGGCTGCGGCACTCCCGTATAACACCCATTATGACTTTGGGTTTCGCGAGGATCATCCATGGGAGTAGACCAAGCTAGGACAAAAGCCTAAGCTTGGGGGAGTACGTGTTCTCACCGACTTTACATCCATGCTTATGCTTTCACTTTGTTAGCAGGTGTTTACACTTTGCCACCGTATTATCCATGCTAGTTTCTTTTCGTTTTCTTGTTTTCTTGTTTTGTGTCCTTTTGAGAAAACCCCAAAAGATTTTTCTTTCTTCTTTTGCTTGTTGGAAGCTTTCCCGTGTAAATAGTTTTCTTTTTCTTTGTGTCAAGGTAGAAGATATTGGTTACAATGTTTATTGGTTCTTGCATGCTTACCTGTTTAGCTTTCAAAGAGCCATATTACTTTGTCTTCTCCTTTGTGTTTGCCTGCAGATTCAGCTTAGTCCAATGCGCTTATTATCGTTTTCATCGTTCGATCGTGCAAATGAAAGGCAACAATGATGATATATGATGAAGTGACTGAGACTGAAAAGCTGGTATGAACTCTATCTATTTTGTTTTTCAAAATATGACTAGCTTGTCGAACCAGATTTAGCTTTGTTGTGAGAGAACCATGTTTGCAATGACAACTTAGAGATCATAGTTTCTGATGCCATGCTTATTTCTGAGAGCTTATAATGGTTTGTCTTGAATGCCAACATAGATTTTGAGATGACTATGATGTAGTATGATAGGATGGTATTCTCCTTTGAATGTTTCAAGTGGCTTGACTTGGCGCATGTTCATGCATGTAGTTGAAACAAAATCAACATAGCCTCTATGATGTTCGTGTTCATGGTGATGACTATTCAATGTTAGTCAAACTCATTGCATCTTGATGACTATTGTCGCTCTCTAGTTGGTCGCTTCCCAGTCTTTTGCTAGCCTTCACTTGTACTAAGAGGGGTTACTGCTTGTGCATCCACTCCTATAAACCCAAAAGTTTTTCCATGAGAGTCCACCATACCTACCTATTTGCGGTATCTACCTGCCGTTCCAAGTAAATTTGCATGTGCCATTCTCTAAACCTTCAAGAAATAATCTGTTTTGCATGCCCGAACCGCTCATGTGGTGACAGAGGGCTATTGGTATCTTCCATGCTAGGAGTGTTATCCTCGACATGTTTTTATTCACAGTCATTCACGAGAAAGGGGCCGGTATTTGGAATGCCCAGTTCCACGCTTAAATCGAAAACATAACTGTAAAACAAGACTCCCCCCTGGATTGATGTTAGTATGGACGGTACCCGAGGATTCGGCTAGCCGTGGAGTGTGATTGATTGGTGGTGGGGGAGTTAAAACTTTACTTTTCTGTTTGGGAACCGCCTATAGCATGAGTAGCATGGAAGATATTGAGAACTCTATGTCATTGCATTGACAATGAAAGCATGCCACCCAAAATTATTATCTCTATTTTCAAAGCTTGAGCTCTGGCACCTCTGCAAATCAATGCTTCCCTCTGCGAAGGGCCTGTCTATTTATGTTCCTGTCAAGTCATCCTCCTCTTATATAAGCACCAATTAGAGAGCACCTCTGTCATTTTTATGCTTTGCTTTTGATTGATATTGAGTATGACTATGACTAGATCTTCGTTGCTATGAATTACAATGTTTAGTCAGCCCTTGATCTTTGAAAGTGCTCAGCATTTATGGTTTGCAGTCTCAGAAAGAGCTAGCGAGATACCACCTATTCATATTGCTTCATGCTTGTTTTGATTGAAGTGTTGGTATTTGAAACTCGTTATTATTTGCTCGTTAGCTGATTATGCCATTGATACTAGTTTACCGTGAGACCTTTGTGTCATTTGCTTATGTGGTTAACTTGTGATCTTGCTGAAATTCTGGTTATGAGTTAGACATAGTTGCAATAACAAGATCAAACAGAGTTTGTCAAAGTTTTTCTTTCTCTCTCAGTTTGTCAACTGAGTTGCTTGAGGACAAGCAAGGTTTTACGCTTGGGGGAGTTGATACGTCTCCATCGTATCTACTTTTCCAAACTCTTTTGCCCTTGTTTTGGACTCTAATTTGCATGCTTTGAATGGAACTAACCTGGACTGGCGTTGTTTTCAGCAGAATTGCCTTGGTGTTATTTATGTGCAGAAATCAAAGTTCTCCAAACGTCCTGAAAATTTACGGGGAGCAATTTTGGAAAATATAAAAAATATCTACGCCAAGCTCCACCTGAGGGGGTGGGCCAGTGGGTCACAAGCCCCTGCTCCGCCACCACCCCCTGGTGGCAGTGGGCAGGCTTGTGGGGCCCACACGGCCCTGCCGCTCCCAACTCAAGCTCTATAAGTTGCCTTTCGTCCCAGAAAAAATAAAAAGAGAAGTTTTCGTCGCGTTTTCGATACGGAGGCGCCGCCACCACCTGTTCTTCATCTGGAGGGCAGATCTGGAGTCCGTCTTGGGCTCCGGAGAGGGCAAATCGTCGCCATCGTCATCATCGTCATCATCAACCTTCTTCCCTCTCCAATTCCATGAAGCTCTTCGTCGTTCATGAGTAATCTATTCGTAGGCTCGCTGGGCGCTGATGAGTAGGATGAGATCTATCATGTAATCGAGTTAGTTTTGATGGGGATTGATCCCTAGTATCCACTATGTTCTGAGATTGATGTTGCTAGTACTTTGCCATGCTTAACGCTTGTCACTAGGGCCCGAGTGCCATGATTTCAGATCTGAAATTATTATGTTGTCACCAATATATATGTGTTTTAGATCCGATCTTGCAAGTTGTACTGACCTACTATGTGTTATGATCCGGCAACCATGGAGTGACAATAACCGGAACCACTCCCAGTGATGACCATAGTTTTTGGAGTTCATGTGTTCACCAAGTGCTAATGCGGTTGTCCGGTTCTTTATTGAAAGGAGAACCTTAATATCTCGTAGTTTCCTTTTGGACCCCGCTGCCACGGGAGAGATGGACAATAGATGTCATGCAAGTTCTTTTCCCTAAGCACGTATGACGACACACGAATGCATGCCTACATCAAATTGACGAATGGGAGCTAGCCATATATCTCTCCGTTTTATTGCTATTGCATGATGAATATCATCCAAACAAATCACCGACCCATTGCCTACGAGTTTGTCCTACTGTTGCTACTGTTGTTACTTGTCTTGCTTTGCTGCTGCTACTACTGTTGCTACTGCTGTTACTTGTCTTGCTCTACTGCTACTGTTGCTACTAGTATCGCTTGCTACTGTTGCTACTTGCTACTGCTGTCACTACTGCTGTTCCTTGCCACTGCTATTTCTCATTACACTGCTGCTACCTGTTACACCATTGGTTCGCTGGACGTTGACGGGAACTGACAACTTCCATCAACGCGGCAACGGAGGCGCCATTTATACAATTTTTAGGGATACTCTGTCGTCAACAGATCGTTTCTGACACCGTTGTTATCATATTACTTTGTTGTTACTACTGTGCTTGCAGATACTAATCTTTCAGGTGTGGTTGAATTTGACACATTCAGCTACTAATACTTGAGAGTATACTCTCACCTCCCGACTGGCTTATCAACAAATTGGATCGAATACGCTACCCTCGAAAACTGCTGTGAACCCACGCGCTGGTGGGCCGTCAACAACATCCTTCTAGTTTCATTGCTGGGGAGTGCTAGTAGCATTCTTCTAGTGCCGTTGCAGGAGAAGGTTTGTTGTCATCAGCATTCGTCTAGCTAACGCTAGAGATTGCAAATCAGTTGTTCACTTCGGATTCACCTGTTGTGCCCAGTCTCCAAACTTGGTCATATCAACTCTCTCAGTTAACATCATTAAACACACACACTTTGTTTATGCGAAAACGACTGGACGTAGTTTAAGCAGTATTACCCAACTATCCTTGACCGTGGACACGACTATTCGAATAGTTTTACACTCTACAGAGGTTGTACGTTCTACCCATGAGATCCGGGAAACTTCCGTGTCATCCATGACTCGCGGTATATATCATACCCGAGGTAAGTACTCGATCAATGCCTTTCCTGTGACGATACTAGACAAACAGTTCCACTCGATTGGTACCCAGCCCACAAGATGTATGTCTTACGAGCACCAACTCCGGACAGTATCATCCATGCGGGGACTAACTATTGCACCCATTTCATCCTACCGAGCACGACCTCGTCACGAGATTGACCACACATCACTCCCGCCACTAGTAATGTGGCTCTTTTTTAGCACCGACCAAAGTAATTAATAAAGCCCCGTCCCGTAAAGGGGTAACGTGGTCACACATGTAAGGTTGGGATGGCCGACAAATCATAAATCTAATCCCATTTCCGAAACCACTCACACCAAAACATACCCGGTGCACCACTTCTTCACAAGTGGCCACCAAAATCATCATCACCCTCGGGACTACTTGCACCCGACGGGGTTTTCATAAACCTTTGATATTTACCATCATCATGCTCATGCTTCTACTATGCTTAGCTCTACTTGTCAACATGATATTTTGTGTGACCCTCATAGGTGGTAGCATCATGCTCATATGCAAGTGCCCCGGAGGAGCCATCGGTAACATCGTATCGATGCTTTACCGAGTATTCATGATTATATGCAACGGGAGTAATTGCTCTACTAGCATGCAATATAACATATGCTCAAACATGGTCAAAGGGCTGCTTGCCTTGGTTAGCTAAGTATCCGGGGTCTTCGGGGTCTTCGAGGTTTCATCGCGTTTTGCGATACGGAGACGCCGCCACATCCCGTTCTTGATCTGGAGGGAAGATCTGGAGTCCGTTTCGGGCTCCGGAGAGGGGAAATCGTCACCATCGTCATCATCGACCTTTCTCCATCGACAATTCCATGATGCTCTTCATCGTTCGTGAGTAATCTCATCGTAGGCTTGCTGGACGGTGATGAGTTGGATGAGATCTATCATGTAATCGAGTTAGTTCTTGACGGGGATTGATCCCTAGTATCCACTATGTTCTAGATTGATGTTGCTACTACTTGGATATGCTTAATGCTTGTCACTAGGGCCCGAGTGCCATGATTTCAGATCTGAACCTATTATGTTGTCGCCAATATATGTGTGTTTGAGATCCTATCTTGCAAGTTGTAGTCACCTACTATGTGTTATGACCCGACAACCCCAGAGTGACAATAGCCGGAACCACTCCCGGAGATGACCATAGTATGAGGAGTTCATGTATTCACCACATGTTCATGCGTTGGTCCAGTTCTTTATTAAATGGAGAACCTTAATATCCCGTAGTTTCCATTAGGACCCCGCTGCCACGGGAGGGATGGACAATAGATGGCATGCAAGTTCTTTTCCCTAAGCACGTATGACTACATACGGAATACATGCCTACATTAGATCGACGAACGGGAGCTAGTTACTTATCTCTCCGTGTTATAGTTGTTACATGATGAATCACATCCGTCACACTCATCCATCACCGATCCACTGCCTACGAGTCTTTTACTACTGGTCCTCGCTACGTTACTTTGTCTAGGCTTGTCCCTTGCTACAAAAGGGATTGGGCCACTTTGCTACTACTGTTGCTACTGCTGTCACTCTGTTGCTGTTGCTACTGCTGTTCCTTGCTACTCCGTTGTTACTCATTGCAAGACTTTGTTGGAGCCATAGCTGGGGAAGCATTCTTCTCAAGAATAACCCCCCTCAACGTGCTGGCTCCATTGACACAACAGTTAGGAATAGTCTGCCTTGTCAACAGATCGTTTCTGGCACCGTTGCTATCATACTACCTTGCTACTAATACTTTGCTTGCAGACACTAATCTTTCAGGTGTGGTTGAATGTGACACATTCAGCTGCTAATACTCGAGAATATTCTTTCGCTTCCCGTCTTGGCGAATCAATAAATTTGGGTTGAATACTCTACCCTCGAAAACTAATGCGATCCCATACGCTTGTGGGACATCAAGGCTTTTTCTCGCGCCGTTGCCGGGGAAGCACAGCTATATTCTCTGAGTCACTTGGGATTGACGTCTGCTGATCACTATGAGGAATCCAAAAGATCCAAGAACTAAAATCCTACCTTCCACTACGAGGAGAGGTAAGGAACTGCCATGTAGCTCTGCACTTGATTCACCTTCAGTTTTGAGTAAGTCTGCGACTTCGCCTCCTGCTAGAAATCTTGATATGTCGCCTGTGTTTGATGATGCTACTTCTGCTGCCCATGATGCTTATGATGCTATGCTTGATACTATGCCTTATGATGCTATGCTTGATACTATGCCTGATGATGCTATGCTTGATACTATGCCTGATGATGCTATGCTAGATACTATGCCTGATGATACTATGCCTGATACTGCTTTGCCACTTGGTGCATTCCTTGATGCACATATTGCTAGAGTTGTTGCTAGATGTGATGATGCTTCTGAAACTGCTGATACTATTGAAGTAGAACCTGCTACTATGTCTGTTATGCCTGATACGCGCTATGTTATGGAGGGAGAGATAGCTGAGGATTTTCTTGCGTGTAAGGATAGCTATGATGTTGAGAAACTTCTGCTCAAGTGGAAAGAAAAATCTCTGAACGCTAGGATGAAATACGACCCAAAGTTTGCCACTTCGCCTATCTTTGTGACTGATAAGGATTATGAATTCTCTGTTGACCCTGAGTTAATCACTCTGGTCGAATCTGATCCTTTTCACGGTTATGAGTCTGAAACGGTTGTAGCCCATCTTACCAAACTGCACGATATAGCCATCCTATTCACTAGTGAGGAAAAGATCCGCCACTACTTTATGCTCAAGCTGTTTCCTTTCTCGCTAAAGGATGATGCTAAGACCTGGTTCACTTCTCTTGCTCCTCGTTGTGTGCGTAGCCCCCAGGATATGGTCTACTACTTCTCTAAAAAATATTTCCCTGCCCATAAGAAGCAAGGTGCCTTGCAGGAAATATACAACTTTGCTCAAGCTGAGGAAGAGGGTCTCCCACAAGCTTAGGGGAGGCTTATCCAGATATTGAATGCTTTGCCTGATCACCCTCTTGAGAAGAATGAGATACTTGATATCTTCTATAATGGACTTGCCGATGCTTCCAAATACCACCTAGATAGTTGTGCCGATAGTGTTTTTAGGGAACGAAACGTAGAACAAGCTGAGATTTTGCTGAATAACATCTTGTGCAATGAGAATGCTTGGACTATTCCTGAACCACCTCCTAAGGCAACTCCGAAGAAAAGAGGTATCCTATTCCTCAGTCCTGAAGATATGCAAGAAGCCAAGAAATCGATGCAAGAGAAAGGCATTAAATCTGAAGATGTCAAAAATCTACCACCTATCGAAGAGATCCATGGTCTCGATAACCCGATACAGGTAGTAGAAGTAAATTCTCTGCGTACGTTTGATGAGAGTGATATTCCTTTTGATAAACCTGCTAGCCTATGCCTGGATGAATTTGATAACTTTGTTGCCAAACAACAGAGTTTCAATGACTATGTTAGCAGACAATTGGAAAAGAATGCTCGTATGCTTAGTCATTTAAGTGTTTGTGTGGACAGAAATGTCAATGATCTTAAGCTTCTGAGTAAGCATGCCTCTATGGTTACTACTCAGGTAGAACAAGTACTTAAAGCTCAGAATGACTTGCTCAATGAGTTGAATGACAATTCGGTCAGAGTCGTCACTAGAGGCGGTAGAATGACCCAGGAATCTTTGTATCCTGAGGGTCATCCGAAGAGAATTGAACAAGATTCTCAAGGAGTTAGCACTGATGCACCTAGTCATCCTAGAAAGAAGAAGAAAGATGATAGGAACCTGCACGCTAGCAACCCTGTTGCTGCTACCCCTGAGAGTCCAAACGATGCCTCTGTCTCTGATGCTGAAACACAATCTGGTGATGAACATGAGCCTAATGATAATATCAATAGTGATGTTCATGAAGATGCTCAACCTAGCAATGATAAGGATGTGGAGATTGAACCTAGTGTTGATCTTGATAACCCACAGTCTAAGAATAGAAGATACGATAAGAATGACTTCGCTGCTAGGAAGCACAGTAAAGAAAGGGAACCATGGGTCCAGAAACCCATGCCCTTTCCTCCCAAACCATCTAAGAAAAAGGATGATGAGGATTTTGAGCGATTCATTGAGATAATCAGACTTGTCTTTCTGCAAATGCGTTTGACAGATATGCTCAAGATGTCTCCGTATGCTAAGTACATGAAAGATATTGTGACTAATAAGAGGAGGATACCTGAGGTTGAGATTTCCGCCATGCTTGCTAATTACACTTTCAGGGGTGGAACTCCTAAGAAAGTAGGTGATCCCGGTGTGCCCACTATACCTTGTTCCATTAAAGGCAACTACGTTAGAACTGCGTTATGCGACCTTGGAGCCGGTGTTAGTGTTATGCCTTTCTCTCTTTATCGTAGACTTGAACTGGATAAGTTGACACCCACTGAAATCTCTCTGCAAATGGCCGACAAATCAATTGCTTTCCCTATCGGCATTTGCGAGGATGTGCCTCTTGTGGTTGCTAACACCACTATCTTAACAGAATTTGTTATCTTGGATATTCCCGAGGACGGTGCCATGGCTGTCATCCTCGGAAGACCCTTTTTAAACACCGCAGGGGCTGTTATAGATTGCAACAAAGTCAATGTCACTTTCCGTGTCAACGGTAATGAGCAAACGGTGCACTTTCCGAAGAAACAATATCGAGTACATTGCATCAATGTTATCGAAAAAACTTCATCGATTCGTATTGGGAGCTTTGAATGCCCTATTCCTCGTGTCAAGATGAAGTATGATTTGCTTGTTGGGGAGATAAATGTCGCCATTGAGGTGACCTAGTGACTATTCAAAAATTCTCCATCTTCTTTTGCGATTCGAGAAAGTTTTGTCGAGAGGACCCATTGACGGATTTCTTTCGATGACCATGAGATGGATGAATCGAGGAGTCACAAACCTCTGTTCCAAGCTTTCACTTTCGGTTGCTTAGATGGAAAAATGATAGGTTTAGTTTAGTTTTCCCTGTTTTCTGTCTTAGCGTTCGGTGGAAAAATACCCCGAAAATAAAAGTTCTCCGAATGCTGTGAAAATCAAGTATGATTTTTTCTGGAATATTTGAAAAATACTGAGACAAAGAGTCTGTCTGGGGGCCACACCAGTGGGCCACAAGCCCTAGGGGCGCGGGCACCACCCCCCGGCCACGCCACCCAGGCTTGTGGGGCCCACAGGCACCCCCTCCACTCATTCTTGCTCCCATCCACTTCTCCTACCTCCAAAAAAATTGTATCACAACTCAAACCCGTGTTCTTGCTCCTCTTGCTGGGATTTTCGATCTCTTTGCTCAAATCATCGTTCTCCGAACTGTTTTGGTGAAATTACTCCTTGGTAAGTGACTCCTCCATTGGTCCAATTAGTTTTTGCTCTAGTGTCTTATACTCCGCGTATTTTTGCTGCCTTGGTGACCATGTTCTTGAGCTTTGCATGCTGATTCTAGCTGGTACCAAGTAGTTTTGATGCGTAATATGGTCTCTAGGAACTTGTGGGAGTAGTTGCTACGAGTTTCATTGAGCCTTATTCACTTTTCCTTAGAGTCACTAAAAATTTCAGAAATTTTCAAAGATAGAAAAGGGAAAAGATGAGGAGGTTCTTGAGAGGCTCGTCAAGCCATGACCCCAAGGATGATGGGAGTGAGAAGAAGCCCAAGTATCCGGTCCCTCGAGTCGCGGAAGTTCGAGCGTGCGAGTGGCCAAGCGATGTGTTCTTACGCGCCGCTGGAATTTATGAGGACTTTTATCACTTGGTGGGGAACGCAGGCCTTACCGCCTTCGTTGAAGATAAGTGTTCGCAATACCTCCTCCTCACTAATATCTTCGTACAAAGCTTTAACTTCTATCCGAGGAAGAATCCTCCTATGGTTGAGTTTAAACTTACGTAGGGGATATTCATGAACCTCGTCCACGGGACTTGGAAGCTTTCATCGGTACTATTGTTGTAGGAGAGGAGAGAGGAGTGTCTTGCGCTAGAGCTGCTAGCATACATTTTCCCATGCTTCGGTACTTCTCACTATTTGTGGGAAAATGTTTGATTGGCCATGGGAAAGCTGGGTCACTTAGTTCCCCAGATCTTGCGGTCTTGCGTGAAGCCCTTTATAACGATAAAACTTATAGCTTGGGCGCTATAGTAGCTCAACGGTTGAACCTGAACCGTTCTAAAGGTGTTGTCTATGGAGGTATCTACGCTACTCGTCTTGCCAGACACTTTGAGATACCCATTAGACTAGAGGAGGAAGAAGAGGTTCTTCTTCCCGAGAGATATCTAGATTACGATAGCATGGTTCGCCATGACTTTCTTGATAGAGATATTGGTGGAACGATGATTTATAACCTGGTATTTAGTCAGGGTACTCGTGAGACTATTACTTTGCCTGCTCCTTCTTTGTTCAATCTTCATGCAGGCAGGTACACTATTATGCTCCCGGACATCTACACATATTGGGGCCTAGCCCAACCACAGGTGCCCGTGCCCGAGCCGCCAGTCAAGTACCAGACGCCAGTTTATCAATGAGAGCCAAAGGGCTCACACAACAGTGGCATCCACAGTCCACTCCCGAGCACCTAGGAGCTGGTTATTTCCCTCCTTGGCAGTAGACCAAGTTAGGCCAAAAGCCTAAGCTTGGGGGAGTACGTGTTCTCGCCGACTTTACATTCTTTCTTATGCTTTCACTTTGTTAGCCGATGTTCACACGTTGCCACTGTATCATCCATGCTAGTTTTATTTTCTTTTTCTTGTTTTCTTTTCATGTGTCTGTCTAGTTTGAGAAAAAACCAAAAAGATATTCTTTTTCTTCTTTCGCTTGTTGGGACCTTTCCCGTGTAGATAGTTTTCTTTTTCTTTGGGTCAAGGTAGAAGATATTGGTTACAATGTTTAGAGGCTCTTGCATGCATACCTGTTAGCTTTCAAAGAGCCATATTACTTTGTCTTCTCCTTTGTGTTTGCCTACAGATTCCAGCGTAGTCCAATGCACGAGCACGCTTATTATTGCTCACATCATTCGGTCGTGCAAGTGAAAGGCAATAATGACGATATATGATGAAGTGATTGAGCCTGGAAAAGCTGGTATGAACTCGATCTATTTTGTTTTTGTAAATATGACTAGCACATCATGCCTGATTCAGCTTTGTTGTGAGAGAAACATGTTTGCAATGACAACTTAGAGATCATAGTTGCTTATGCCATGCTTATTTAGCTAGGACCTTATAATGGTTTGTCTTGGTTGCCAACATGAATGTTGAGATGATTATGATGTAGTATGATAGGATGGTATCCTCATTTGAATGTTTCAAGTGGCTTGACTTGGCGCATGTTCACGCATGTAGTTGAAACAAAATCAACATAGCCTCTATGATGTTCATGTTCATGGTGATTTATGTCCTACTCATGCTTGCACTCAATGTTAGTTACTCTCAATGCATTTTGATGACTGTTGTCGCTCTCTAGTTGGTCGCTTCCCAGTCTTTTGCTAGCCTTCCTTGTACTAAGCAGGAATACTGCTTGTGCATCCACTTCCATAAACCCAAAGTTGTGCCATATGAGTCCACCATACCTACCTATGTGCGGTATCTACCTGCCGTTCCAAGTAAATTTGCATGTGCCACTCTCTAAATCTTCAAGAAATAATCTGTTTTGCATGCCCGAAGCGCTCATGTGGTGACAGGGGGCTATTGGTATCTTCCATGCTAGGCGTGTTATCCTCGATATGTGTTTATTCACTATCATTCACGAGAAAGGGGCCGGTAATTGGAATTCCCAGTTCCATACTCAAATCAAAAAGATAATTCCAAACAAAACTCCCCCAGGATTGATGTTGGTTTGGACGGTACCCGAGGATTCGGCTAGCCGTGGAGTGTGATTGATTGGTGGTGGCGGAGTCAAAACTTTACTTTTCTGTTTGGGAACCGCCTATAGCATGTGTAGCGTGGAAGATGTTGAGAACTCTTAGTCATTGCGTTGACAATGAAAGCATGCCACCCCAAATTATTATCTCTGCTTTCAAAGCTTGAGCTCTGGCACCTCTGCAAATCAATGCTTCCCTCTGCGAAGGGCCTGTCTATTTATGTTCCTGTTGAGTCATCCTCCTCTTAAAAAAGCATCAATTAGAGAGCACATTTGTCATTTTTATGCTTTGCTTTTAACTGTGTTGAGTGTGACTATGACTGGATCTTCATTGCCTTGAATTACAATGTTTAGTCAGCCCTTGGTCTTTGAAGGTGCTTTGCATTTATGTTTTGCGGTCTCAGAAAGAGCTAGCGAGATACCATCTATTCGTACTTCTTCATGTTGTTTTGATTGAAGTGTTGACACTTGAGGCTTATTATTATTTGCTCGCTAGTTGATTATGCCATTGATATGAGTTTACCGTGAGACCTAGATGTCATTTGCTTATGTGGTTTGCTTGTGATGTTGTTGAAATTCTGGTTGTGAGTTAGACATAGTTGCAACAACAAGATCAAACAGAGTTCGTCAAAGTTTTTCTTTTGTCTCTCTCAGTTTATCAACTGAGTTGCTTGAGGACAAGCAAGGCTTTAAGCTTGGGGGAGTTGATACGTCTCCGTTGTATCTACTTTTCCGAACTATTTTGCCCTTGTTTTGGACTCTAATTTGCATGATTTGAATAGAACTAACCCGGACTAACGCTGTTTTCAGCAGAATTGCCATGGTGTTGTTTTTGTGCAGAAATAAAAGTTCTCGGAATGTCCTGAGAATTTACGGAGATTTTTTCTGGAATAAAAGAAAAATACCTGTGCAAAGATCCACGTGAGGGGGCGTGCCAGTGGGCCACAAGCCCCTGGGCCGCCGCCACCCCCTATGGTCGCGCCGTGCCGGCTTGTGGGGCCCACGTGGCACCACCGCACCCAATCTCAGTTCTATATCTTCTGTTTCGCCTGGAAAAAATCAAAGAGAAAGTTTCATCGCGTTTTGCGATACGGAGGCGTCGCCACATCCTGTTCTTCATCTGGAGGGCAGATCTGGAGTCCGTTTCTGGCTCCGGAGAGGGGAAATCGTCGCCATCGTCATCGTCAACCTTTCTCCATCGACAATTCCATGATGCACTTCATCGTTCGTGAGTAATCTCATCGTAGGCTTGCTGGACGGTGATGAGTTGGATGAGATCTATCATGTAATCGAGTTAGTTCTTGACGGGGATTGATCCCTAGTATCCACTATGTTCTAGATTGATGTTGCTAGTACTTGGCTATGCTTAATGCTTGTCACTAGGGCCCGAGTGCCATGATTTCAGATCTGAACTTATTATGTTGTCGCCAATATATGTGTGTTTTAGATCCTATCTTGCAAGTTGTAGTCACCTACTATGTGTTATGACCCGGCAACCCCGGAGTGACAATAGCCAGAACCACTCCCGAAGATGACCATAGTATGAGGAGTTCATGTATTCACCGTGTGTTAATGCGTTGGTCCGGTTCTTTATTAAAAAGAGAACCTTAATATCCCGTAGTTTCCATTAGGACCCCGCTGCCACGGGAGGGATGGACAATAGATGTCATGCAAGTTCTTTTCCCTAAGCATGTATGACTACATACGGAATACATGCCTACATTAGATCGACGAACGGGAGCTAGTTACTTATCTCTCCGTGTTATAGCTGTTACATGATGAATCACATCTGTCACACTCATCCATCACCGATCCACTGCCTACGAGTATTTTACTACTGGTCCTCTCTACGTTACTTTGTCTAGGCTTGTCCCTTGCTACAAAAGGGATTGGGCAGTTTGCTACTACTGTTGCTACTGATGTCACTCTGTTGTTGTTGCAACTGTTGTTCCTTGCTACTCCACTGTTATTTGTTGCAAGACTTTGTTGGAGCCGTAGCTGGGGATGCATTCTTCTCAAGAATGATCCCCCGTCAAAGTGTTGGCGCTTTTGACACAACAGTTAGGAATAGTCTGCCTTGTCAACAGATCGTTTCTGGCACCGTTGCTATCATACTACCTTGCTACTGATACTTTGCTTGCAGACACTAATCTTTCAGGTGTGGTTGAATCTGACACATTCAGTTGCTAATACTCGAGAATATTCTTTCGCTTCCCATCTTGGTGAATCAATAAATTTGGGTTGAATACTCTACCCTCGAAAACTGTTGCAATCCCATACGCTTGTGGGACATCAATGGTCAATGTCCTTACAAAGATGTGGACGGTTCAGCGCTTGCAGACACTTTTGGAGTTGTGACACATGGAAGACGCTGTGCACACCCGAAATTACGGAGGTAGCTCCAACAGGTAAGCAACTTCTCCATGCCTTGTTGTGATCTTAAAAGGTCCAATGAACCTTGGAGAAAGTTTGCCCTTGATGTTGAAACGATGGGTTCCCTTGAGAGGTGTGACGCGGAGGTACACCTGGTCGCCAGGAATGAACTCCACTTCTCTGCGGTGAGAATCCGCATAGCTCTTCTGTCGCAACTTGGCCGCTTTCAAGGTCTCCCGGACAAGTTGCACCATGTCTTCTGTCTCACGAAGAACTTCCGGTTCGAAAATCAATCCTTCGCCAGCCTCAGACCAGTTGAGCTGGGTGCGGCACTTTCGTCCGTATAGTACTCCAAATGGGGCCATCTGGAGACTGGACTAGTAGCTGTTGTTGTAGGAGAACTCAGCGAACGAGAGACAATCTTCCCATTTGGTCCCATGTGCCAAGACACAAGCGTGGCGCATATCTTCGAGTATCTGATTCACTCTCTTCGTCTGTCCGCCCGTCTGCAGGTGGAAGGCGATGCTGAAAGAGAGCTTAGTTCTGAGAGCTTCTTGGAACTTCTTCCAGAATCTTGAGGTGATCTGTGTGCCTCAGTCAGATACAATCTCCTTGGGAACTCCATGGAGGCTCACAATACGCTCAATGTAGAGGCTAGCCAGCTTGTCGCCACCATAAGTGGTGTTAACCGGAATGAAGTGAGACACCTTAATCAGATGGTCGACGATGACCCATATAGAGTCATGGCCTCTGCTGGACCTGGGTAGACTGGTGACGAAGTCCATGCCGACTCGGTCCCACTTCCATTCACGCACTTGGAGAGGTTATAGCAGTCCAGCAGGTCATTGGTGCTTAGCCTTGACTCGCTGACACGCGTCGCACTTTGCGATATAGGATGTTATTTCCCTCTTCATGCCATGCCACAAGAATATTTCCTGGAGGTCCTAATACATCTTGGTGCCACCGGGGTGAATAGGGTAGGGTGTGTCATGAGCTTCCTGCAGGGTCAAGTCCTTGAGTTCCGCCTTGTTGGGTACGCATAAACGTTTCCCAAACCACACTAATCCTTGTTCATCCACCAAGAATTCTGGGGCCTTGCCTTCGTGGATATTCTTCTTGATCCCTTCGATGCTCTTGTGCCCCTTCTGGGCTTCCTTGATGTCGTCTGTCACCGTGGGTTTGACTTCGAGGTTAGCTAGGAATCCTGGTTCAACTAGCTCCAACCCGAAGCTTTCCATCTCTTCATATAAGGCAGGTAGCCTTTCCTTGAGCATAACATTCAAGGTGCTCGCCTTCCAGCTTAAGGCATCGGCCACCACATTGGCCTTACCGGGGTGGTATTGAATACTGAGGTCGTAGTCTTTTATTAGTTCCAACCATCTTTGCTGCCTCATTTTCAATTCCCTTTGAGTAAATATATAGTTTAGACTCTTGTGGTCGGTGTATATTTCACATCGCTTCCCCACAAGGTAATGTCGCCATGTCTTGAGGGCATGCACTACGGTTTCCAACTCAAGATCATGTGTGGCGTAGTTTTCCTCATGCGGGTGCAGTTGCCGTGACAGGTAAGCCATGACCCTGCCGTCTTGCATTAGGACTCCATCGAGCCCGGTTCTTGAGACATCACAATATATCACAAACTCCTTGCTAATATTGGGTGTAGCCAATACCGGGGAGGTAGTCAATCTCTTCTTCAACTCCTGGAAGCTTTCTTCGCACTCTGGCGTCCATTCGAACTTCTTGCCTTTCTTCAAGAGCTGAGTCATTGGTCGAGCGATGCGGGAGAATCCTTCTACGAACTTGCGGTAGTATTCCGCGAGTCCGAGGAAGCTTCTGACTTCCTTCACATCGATTGGTGTTTCCCAGTTGGTTACTGTGGTAATCTTGGAGGGATCGACCGCCAATCCATTTCCTGTCATGGTATGACCCAAGAATCCAACTTCATGTAGCCAGAATTTGCATTTGCTAAACTTGGCATAAAGTTGGTGCTCTCGAAGCTTTTCCAACACTAACCTCAAGTGTTGCTCATGTTCTTCTTCAGACTTGGAGAAGATTAATATGTCATCGATGAAGACAACGACAAACTTATCCAGGTATTCCATGAAGACATTGTTCATTAGGTACATGAAGTATGTTGGGGCATTGGTCAACCCAAATGACATGAAGGTGCACTCGTATAGGCCGTACCGGGTCATGAATGCAGTCTTAGGTATGTCTTCGGGTCGGATCTTCAGTTGGTAATATCCAGATCTGAGATCGATCTTGGAAAATACCTTGGCACCATTAAACTGGTCAAATAGGTCTTCATTCTTGGGGAGTGGGTACTTGTTCTTGATTGTGACTTCATTGAGAGAACGGTAATTGATGCATAGTATGATAGTCCCATCCTTCTTAGACACGAACAGAACAGGTGATCCCCAAGGTGATGCACTCGGACGGATGAATCCCTTCCTGAGTTGCTCATCCAACGGCTTCTTCAACTCTGCTAGCTCTTCGGATCCCATCCTATAAGGCTTCTTATAGATATGCCTCATCTGGGCATGAGCTCAGTGATGAACTCGATGTCTCGGTCATGAGGTATCCCTGGCAGCTCGTCAGGAAAGACGTTCGGGTACTCACAGACTACTGGCACTTGGTCCAACTCTTCTCCCGATAGGCAATTTACCCGAGGGACTTGAGTGGATGTAGGCTCACAGACAAACTTGACTTTGACCCCTTGGTCGCTTGTCATGGTAATAGTCCTTTTGGCACAGTCCAAGATGCTCTGGTGCTTGCCCAACCAATCCATTCCGAGGATCACTTCCAAGCCTTGCGACTTAATGACGATGAGATCTGCTATGAAGCTTATCCCATTAATATTGATCTGGACTCCTCTACATCCTAGGTTGGTCCTTAGCACTGCTTCCGGGGTATGTACTGCCATTTGCCCATTAAGTAGGGTAGGCTTCGAACCACATTTTTCCGCAAATTTCTAAGTAACAAAAGAATGAGAAGCACCACAATCCAATAATACTGTTGCTGGGGTGGAGTTGACGAGGAACGTACCGAGAATGCAGTCCGGGAATTCATGTGCTTCATCTGCAAAGATATGATTAATACGTCCCCTGCTATGGTACTGCTGATTGTGGGGAGCTTGGTTCCTGCCTGGCGCTCCTTGACCTTGTCCTTGATCAGGCGCATTGGGGTGCGGTGCATCGGGCTTCTTGTTGGGGCACTGCCTGGAATAGTGTAACAGCCCGAGACCGACGCTCCACAAGATTCCCCTTTTATTCGTTGTCGTCGTGCGATTAGATTGTGTGTCACATTCATCATCGCATCATTCGCACCATTCACATTGCATCGTCACTCCACTAACATCATTATTCTTTTCCAACTTGCATCCGTCCGTAGTTGTCATTTCTTCTTGTTATCTCCGTTGACTGTTTTGAGACCAAGACCTTCATTTTTTTATGGTTGGCTCATGACTTGCATGCTACATGAAGTGTGCTTTTTTTTGCATTATGCATCATCTCCATCATCTTGTCTTTTTTTCTATTTTTTCAAGTGTGGTGCACCAACTTCCTCTCTTTTGTTTTAATCTCTAGTTGTGTCTATTTAATAAATAGAATAGGAAACCTATATAAGATTTGAGGGAGAGAGTCCCACCCAGCAAGGAGCCCAAGCCCACCGCCACCTTCTCCTTCCTCACGTCACCTCTTTGTACGAACCCATGGAGAACCGTCTGAACACCTTGGCTCCGTTCTGATTGCTGCCGTACAGCCCCTTCCTCCTCTTAACCCCCCCTTAAGGCGCCCGTACAATCCTAGCTTCCTCCCTTCCCTCCTCGTGCCAGCATCTCTCTTCCTGGCCCTCTGGTTCTTCTCCTTCCTCAAGAAAACAGAGGCTGAGAGAAACATTTGGCGTCCATTGTCGATCCCACACCCGGGGGCGTCGAGATCATCTTCGACGCCTTCTGCACTGAGTCTCCGTCATCGACCCATTTTGGGTGGGAACTAGGCAGCCCCGCCTCCATGTCGTCGGCCCCATCACCATCTTCCTTGCGGACCAAGAGCTACATCCACGTCGTCTTCTTCCTCGGCTGCCACCACCACTGGTGGCCAGCGCCTCGCTTCTTCCTCTCCGTCGCCTCCCGGACCTTCATTGTGTGTCCTACGGGACTGAGGTGAGCTCCTGCACCTCCCATCTCTGCCCCTTTAAGAATTCTTCCCGCATGCATCAATTCCGTCGTGTCCGAGTCGTGGCTGTCGTGCTATCGCCATGGTCGGGGTGTTTGGGCTCCTTGCACTCTTGCACCTCCTGCACATACGCGCATGGCACACGCGTGTCCCGACACCGCTTCCCTCTCTAGTTTCCGCAACCCCAATGGCATTCTACATCTCCTAGAGTCGCTGGCATGCTCGAGTACGCCGGCTTCCAGCTCCTCTGCGTGGTCATGGTGACCCGTGTAGTGCGTTGATGTCGTTGTACTTGTAAGTTTTGCTTCCTTTACTATTCGAAGCTACCGCACTGGCTTAGTGGCTAGCGCCTCTTGAACCAATTCAGGAGACCGCAGGTTAGTTTCAGCAGCACATTTATTAAAAGCAGAGTCTCGATTGTATCACATGCAATGCATCACTCTAGGTCGTTAGCTCTCCATGCACTCAGCCAGGAGGTCATGGGATCAAATACTAGAGAGCTCTCAATTATTTTTGCATATGTTAGTTAAATTTTTCCAATCGAGCACACACTCAGCCCCTCAGGCTTGATCCAATTTTGTGCCTCTGCACTATGTTGTAATTCGGCCATGCATATATTTTTTCCTGGTGTGATTTTATTAATTTAGAGGCATCCATTGTTGCATGAGTTGCGTTGTTGTCCGTTTTGTAGTTGCCATGTTAGTTGCACGCACCCCATATTCATGCCTCCGGCACATAGAAACCCAGTAACCGGGGTCACCCCATCATTCTATGGCATGACATGAACACGCTTACAATTCGTTGGCACCGGCAACTCATTGAGTTATTGGAACCAGAACGTTATTGTAGCTGCCATTTGCATGCATGTGGCATCCATGGCATTATATGTTGTGTTGCTCGTATCTCTTAGGTCGTAACTCCATTGGAGATGAGCTATATATGTAAACCGACTAGAACGATGCATAGAATCACGTGCACCACTTTGTTTTGCCGTTTAACAAACATAAAATGGGTTTAGGACAAATCTGGATAGATTTCAAAGTTAACGTGTGGGGCCATTTTAGAAATGGTATATGTCGTTTCCGACCTCATTTAAAATGCCTAGATAGGTAGTTATATTGTGCTTCACCTCTTGTCATGTTTAACAACATTTAATATTGCTGTGTAAATAAGCGGAAGTGAACTAAATAATTAAATGTGGAGTTTCGTCAATTTGCAACCCGTTGCATATTGAGCTTCACTTAATGTGTAGCGTTTGATTGTTGTGAATTGCTATGCCATGCCTTGCATAATTGAATCGGACATGCATCATATTAGGTAGTCCATCATGTCGTGCATGTGTCGTGGTGAATATCGTGTGTTGATTCTTGTTTCCGGTTTGCTTCATCTTGATAGAGTTCCGAACCGCTTCGGAGTCTGAGGATTTGTTCGACTATGTAAGTTCGTCTGCTTCACGGAGTCGATCTTCTTCCAAGCGGGATCTCAGGCAAGATGACTATTTCCCTAGATACCATTACTATCATTGCATGCTTGTTGTCTCGTTTCTTTCGCTATGTCTCGTTCCATACCACCTGTTAAATATCAGCCTCTCAACATTGCCATGAAAACCTTCAACTATTGACAACCTAGCAAACCACTGATTGGCTATGTTACTGCTTGCTTAACCATTTGTTAGTGTTGCTTGTTGCAGGTGCAGTTGCTTCTATGTGATTACATGGGTTCCTTGTTATATCACCATATTAATGCTATATAATTTAATGCACCTATATACTTGGTAAAAGGTGGAAGGCTCAAGCTTCCTAGCCTGGAGGTTTGTTCCAACTTTGCCCCTTAGTTTTATCTACCGGTGTTATATTCCATAATTGAGCGTTCGTAACACGATTGGGGTTGTTATGGGGACCCCCTTGATAATTCGTCTTAGATTAAAACTGGTCTGGCAAGGCCCAACTTTGGTACTACATTTTCCTAATTAACTAATGAACCACATAGGGAGTAATTAACCTGAGGAAACTTAATCAACCCCCGGGCCAGTGCTCCTCATGAGTGTTGGTCCAAAAAGGGCACACTGCGGGGCCACCACGGGGCAACTCGAGGTTTGGTTTTACCTGTAGGCTTTCCCATCCGGTCGTGTCCTGAGAACGAGATACGCGACTCCTATCGGGTTCATCTACACGTCGGGCGGCCTTGCTGGATTAGTTTTACCTATCGGGATTCCGGTGAAGCTTTGGGATTTCTCAGAGTTGAGGTTTTCCACTAAGGAATCCGACGAAGTCACGAGTTTCGTGATCGAGGCTTTCTATGCGGTTGTGGTAATTTATGATGGACTAGTTGGAGCACCCCTGGAGGGTTAAATATTTCGGAAAGCCGTGCCCGCGATTATGTGGCAACGTGGAAACTTTGTTTAACATTCGGTTCTAGATAACTTGAAGTTAACTTAATTAAAACTTGCCAACTATGTGCGCAACCGTGACTGTC
Source organism: Hordeum vulgare subsp. vulgare (assembly GCF_904849725.1). Taxonomy (NCBI): domain Eukaryota; kingdom Viridiplantae; phylum Streptophyta; class Magnoliopsida; order Poales; family Poaceae; genus Hordeum; species Hordeum vulgare. Next base: position 329,070,953 of record NC_058520.1, on the reverse strand, counting down.
TCTTTCGTGAGCTGCTTCTCCGATCGAGGACACGGTGGGGTTATGACTAACGTAAGTAGGTGTTCAGGATCATTCATTTGATCATCAGTAGTTCACGTCTGTTATGCGTAGATCTTCCCCCTCTTTATTCTTGTACTCGTAAGTTAGCCACCTCAAATAAATGCTTAGTCGCTTGCTGCATCCTTACCATTTAGCCATACCTCACCCATTAAGCTTTGCTAGTATTGATACCTTTGGAAATGAGATTGCTGAGTCCCCTGTGGCTCACAGATTACTACAACACCACTTTCAGGTATAGGTAAAGGGTATTAAGACGTGAGCGCGATGATTGTTCATTTGGAGTTTCTTCTTCTTTCTTCTTCGTCGATCTAGCATGGGTTCCAGGCCGCAGCCTAGGATAGCAAGGATGGACGTCGTTCTTTTCTCGTTTGTTTTCGTCCGTAGTCGGACCCTGCTCTTCTTCATGATAATTTTATGTATTGTACTGATGTGACTCTAATGTAGCTTGTGGCGAGTGTAAGCCAATTCCATATACTCTTCTCTTCAGTACATGTACTTGTAACAATATCTATTCTTGCAAAAAGAACGAGATGCGCTTCTATCCCTGTCGAGGCCCTCGCGCCAAAATAAGGATAGGGTCGCATCTTGGGCTTGACAAGTTGGTATCAGATCAGTACCGACCTAGGAGCGCCCTTGATTGATCGAACTTAGCTGAGTCGAGTCTAGTGAAAACTATTTTGAGTCTTAATTATATCAGAGAGTAGGTTTCTTTTTTCTCCTCATCTCTGCTCTAGTGAGGTTCACGACTTAGGAATTTTAATTCTACTCCTCTTCTCACTCAAATTTTTTTAGGATCACGCGGATATTTTTGGAATCTATATGATGCCGGTGTGACGGAGTTTTGTCTTGGTGCCTCCTGTCTGACTTGATTTCTTCCGAGGAGTTGAGCTACAGGGGATTCTTGAGCACATTGTTATCATTCATATTTCTTAATATCTCAGGACAAAGGTTGTTCGAAATTGCTTCAATACTAGTAGTGGCGAGAATAGTCCGGCTTCCCCAGTACGGGTGCAGATAGGTCCAGATGTATCGCTACACTTAGTATCGTTGTGATTACGAGGGTCTGAGATAGATGAAGTTCCGAGATCTGTGGTTATGTGTTGACGGATGTGATACACTGGATGGGTTAGTATAGGAGTTGAGTGATATATTACTCCTTGTATCCGTGGACCATATTGCATGACCAGAAATTTTGAAAGTTCTTATGTGGGGATTCAAGTAGTTACTTATAGGACAATCTTCCAACAAATGCATGATGTGAGGTTGGGGTTCGACATCTAGTTGATTCGTTTGTTCACGGTCGTTTTACAGCGGTTCTCGTTGTGTCTTAAAGAGTCCTTGTAGCTTGCTACGACTCGGGGACGCTTCGTATGTCGTGTGCACTTCCTTGTACATGATGGCTACTATAAGATAGAGCCCGTGCGATCCTATCCACGAAAATATCGGACGAAATCTCTGTCATGAATTTGTTCCAGCTTGTTTCGTAAGCTTCATCCTTTGTTTTGTTGGAGTATGGTAATTCGAGTTGCTTAAATGTCAAATGGTGATTTCATATCTTTTCCAAGAGATGTTCTCATATTTTTATGGGAATGCAAGTTATTTTGCTGAATCAAGTTGTCTTATCAATTCTTTTGAACCGGAGTCGTCATGTCAATTCATTTCAACCGTGTGCTTCTCTTCAAGTAAATTCAATCTTCTCCAACATTTGCAAGATCAATCTCTCATTTCTTTCCGGAGTTCATCTCATCTGTCCCAAGTTGTCTTTGTTTTTTCCCGCCCTCCCACCCCATTTTTCCAATGATTCAATTGTCATCCAAGTGTCTTCTTCTCATTGTTGCTTCCGCTATATTTTCTTTTCTCTCTTATCCGACGATTCCTTGTGAAGATTCTCAGGAGTTCTGAGTTCATCATTTTTCACTCATATTCTCTTTTCTGGTGAATTCAGTCCAAGCTCGCCATGTTCATCATATATTTTTCATCTTTTGAATTCTTTCCCATGTTTGTAATTCATATCAAGTCTTTCTTGTTTTTCATATCTCTCTATTCCTTCCGGGGTGTTTAAGATATCTCAGAGTTTCTATCCTTTCAATTATTTCAAGGTTTCCAACCTCATCAAGTTTCCAGTTATACCGGTGCAATATGTCTCTTCCTAACCTATTCTTTTCATCCGGTGTTTTCTTTCAGTGGGCCCATAACCCACAGGTTTTCTGAGGATCTTTCCTGCCTCTTCTAATCTTTTCTGGAGATCTTTAATTCTTTTCAAGTGTGACGTAAAAATGAATTCCATCAGACATATTCCTTCTTCAAGATCAATCTGAATTATTTTCATCATTGGCTCAACCTTTCTTTCTTCTTTCTACGGAGTGTCTCAGTAATTCTAGCGGTGGTTATCGTCATCATTCATAGCTTGAAGACCGAAGAAGGAGTGTTTCTCTCAAGTCTTGTTCGTTCTTTTCAAGATTGTTATTTCAGCTTGTGTGATCCTCTCAATTCTTTCCAATCATGAGTAATCATGTTCATATCTATCTGGTGCAGTTCAGTGTTGTTGTCATTTCTCGATCCTTCGAAGGCCATCATTTCTGAAGATTTCTTCGTTCTCAGCTTCAGCTTTCATTCTCAATTTTTCTCAATTGTTTCTTTTTGTCGTCTCTCAGTTATTCCAGTGCCTTGTTCAAGTTTTTCTCTCAGGTGGATCATGGTCTCTTCATTCTCATGTATCTCCATTCATTCTTGGTATTCCCATTCATTTGCAATTCTTACCGGTGGTTCGTTCAAGATTTATTCAAGTTTGTGCTCTATCTCTCTCTCTTCAATCTTTTCAAGAAGGATAAGTGGTATGCTAAATCCGTTGATGTCATCAATTTAACTTGATGAAGGGTAAGCATAACATGATTTGTATTCTTGTTTCGTCAAGGTGATTTCAATTCTTCTTCCGGAGTGGCTCATGCTATCAATGTTGTTCATCTTCTTTTTCTGGAGTTCCAAGTTTTCTCAAGTATCTCTTCGTGAAGCTTCATATAAATCTTTGCAACGTCATAATCTAATTCTTTTCAATCATCCTTCCATTCCGGAGTTCTCCAAAGGGTTCTTCATGGTGGTCCATCAAGATTTCATTCTTTCTCAAGGTGTTCTTCGGGATTCTTGTTGGAGAACCTCAAGTATTCCTTCTCTTGCATTTCTAAGTGCAATTCTTCCTCCTTTCCTTTGATGTGGTGTTATAGCATTCTTGTTAGTGGAGGAGTCTAGAAGAGAATTTGTTTCAAGAATGAGATATTTAAATACCACCAATTCCTTGATCATGGGGTATTTGCAACCTGTGATTTCTTCATTGAGCTAGCTTGGTTTGGATTTCACCTAAAGCTTTTCGCAAGGGTTGTTGTTATTATAGTGATTATCGTTAGCCCAAGTTCTGAATATATCCTCTTGGTGTAAGAAGTTTTGCATATCTTGTTGCTCCCAATCAATCCTTGTTTTTGTTAGTGACTGGTTATCACCTCATAATTTTGAAATGGTTTTCATAAGTCCACTACAAGCTTGTTCTTTTCGTTGTTGGTTGCCAAAAACTCCATTCAATTCTTATTGCAAGGTTGCTTGTCAAATTCAATTGTGGTAGAAGTTGTCTTTTTCCTCTTCATTCTTTCTTCACCATGACCTAGTTTCTATTCTTTATTATGGAGGCATTGTGGTGTTGCTCTTTTGAGTCAATCATCTCTTCTTGTCAAGAGCATGTTCTCTCCTTGCTTATTCAATTTAGTTGGTTTGTTGTGAATCTTGCCAAGTTCTTTCCATCTTATCAAATTTTGTCCTCAATTTCCTACCGAAGTGCTGCCGAAATTCCGTGTGAATTCTTGCTTGTTTCTCATATCATTCTTCATCTCTGTGCAACCTTCAAGGATCGTTGGTTTCACTCGTTTGTTAAGAAGCAACTATGTTCTAGCTCTTTCTTTCTCATCATCTTCCCCTTTTCATCCTTAGATCTCGGGGAGAGATCTCTTGTTAGTGTAGGAGAGTTTTAACAGCCAAGACCGATGCTCCAGAAGATTCCCCTTTTATTTGTTGCCGTCGTGTGATTAGATTGTGTGTCACATTCATCATTGCATCATTCACATTGCATCGTCACTCCACTAACGTCATTATTTTTTTCCAACTTGCATCCATTTGTAGTTGTCATTTCTTCTTGTTATCTCCGTTGACCGTTTTGAGACCAAGACCATCATTTTTTTATGGTTGGCTCATGACTTGCATGCTACATGATGTGTGCTTTATATTATTTTTTTGCATTATGCATCATCTCCATCATCTTGTTTTTTTCTATTTTGTTCAAGTGTGGTGCACCAACTTCCTATCTTTTGTTTTAATCTCTAGTTGTGTCTATTTAATAATAAATAGAATAGGAAACCTATATAAGATTTGAGGGAGAGAGGCCCACCCAGCAAGGATCCCAAGCCCACCGCCACCTTCTCCTTCCACACGTCACCTCTTTGTACGAACCCATGGAGAACCGTTTGAACACCTTGGCTCCGTTCTGATTGCTGCCGTACAGCCCCTTCCTCCTCTTAACCACCCCCCACCCTAAGGCGCTCATGCAACCCTAGCTTCCTCCCTTCCCTCCTCGTGCCACCATCTCTCTTCATGGCCCTCATGTTCTACTCCTTCCTCAAGAAAACAGAGGCTGAGAGAAACAGTAACTTCCATTGTCGATCCCACACCCGGGGGCGTCAAGATCATCTTCAGCGCCTTCTGCACCGACTGTCCGTCATCGCCCATTCTGGGTGGGAACTAGGCAGCCCCGCCTCCACGCCGTCGGCCCCGTCACCGTCTTCCTCGAGGACCAAGAGCTACATCCACGTCGTCTTCTTCCTCGGCTTCCACCACGACTGGTGGCCAACGCCTCGCTTCTTCCTCTCCGTCGCCTCCCGGACCTTCATTTTGCGTCCTACGGGACTGAGGTGAGCTCCTGCACCTCCCATCTCTGCCCCTTTAATAATTCTTCCCGCATGCATCAATTCCGTCGTGTCCGAGTCGTGGTTGTCGTGCTATCGCCATGGTCGGGGTGTTCGGGCTCCTTGCACTCTTGCACCTCCTACACATACACGCAGGGCACAAGTGCGTCCCGACACCGCTTCCCTCGCTAGTTTCCTGAACCCCGCTGGCGTTCTGCATCTCCTGGAGTCGTTGGTATGCTCGAATATGCCGGCTTCCATCTCCTCTGCGTCGTCATGGTGACCCGTGTAGTGCGTTGATGACGCTGTACTTGTAAGTTTTGCTTCCTTTACTGTTCGAAGCTACCGCACTGGCTTAGTGGCTAGCACCTCTTGAACCAATTCAGGAGATAGCAGGTTAGTTTCAGCAGCACATTTATTAAAAGCAGAGTCCCGATTGTATCACATGCAATGCATCACTCTAGGTGGTTAGCTCTCCATGCACTCAGCTAGGAGGTCATGGGATCAAATACTAGAGAGCTCTCAATTATTTTTGCATATGTTAGTTAGTTAATTTTTTTCCAATCGAGCACACACTCAAACCCTCGGGCTTGATCCAATTATGTGCCTCTGCACTATGTTGTAATTCGGCCATGCATATATCTTTTCCTGCAGTGATTTTATTAATTTAGAGGCATGCATTGTTGTATGAGTTGCGTTGTTGTCCGTTTCGTAGGTGCCATGTTAGTTGCACGCACCCCCATATTCATGCCTCCGGCACATAGAAACCTGTAACTAGGGTCACCCCATCATTCTATCGCATGACATGAACACGCTTACAATTCGTTGGCACCGGCAACTCGTTGAGTTATTGGAACCGGAACGTTATTGTAGCTGCCATTTGCATGCATGTGGCATCCATAGCATTATATGTTGTGTTGCTCGTATCTCTTAGGTCGTAACTCCATTGGAGATGAGCTATATATGTAAACCGACTAGAACAATGCGTAGAATCACGTGCACCACTTTGTTTTGCCGTTTAACAAACAGAAAATGGGTTTAGGACAAATCTTGACAGATTTCAAAGTTAACGTGTGGGGCCATTATAGAAATGCTATATGTCGTTTCCGACCTCATTTAAAATGCCTAGATAGGTAGTTATATTGTGCTTCACCTCTTGTCATGTTTAACAACATTTAATATTGCCGTGTAAATAAGCAAAAGTGAACTAAATAATTAAATGTGGAGTTTCGTCAATATGCAACCCGTTGCATATTGAGCTTCACTTAATGTGTAGCGTTTGATTGTTGTGAATTGCCATGCCATGCCTTGCATAATTGAATGGGACATGCATCATATTAGGTAGTGCATCATGTCGTGCATGTGTCGTGGTGAATATCGTGTGTTGATTCTTGTTTCCGGTTTGCTTCGTCTTGATAGAGTTTCGAACCGCTTCGGACACTGAGGATTCGTTCATATATGTCAGTTCGTCTGCTTCACGGAGTCGATCTTCTTCCAAGAGGGATCTCAGGCAAGATGACTATTTCCCTATATACCATTACTATCATTGCATGTTAGTTGTCTCGTTTCTTTCGCTATGTCTTGTTGCATACCACCTGTTAAATATCAGCCTCTCAACATTGCCATGAAAACCTTCAACTTTTCACAACCTAGCAAACCACTGATTGGCTATGTTACTGCTTGCTTAACCATCTGTTAGCGTTGCTAGTTGCAGGTGTAGTTGCTTCCATGTGATTACATGGGTTCCTTGTTAGATCACCATATTAATGCTATATAATTTAATGCACATATATACTTGGTAAAAGGTGGAAGGCTCGACCTTTCTATACTGGTGTTATATTCCACATTTTCCCCCTTAGTTTCGGCCACCGGTGTTATATTCTATAATTGAGCGTTCCTAACACGATCGGGGTTGTTATGGGGACCCCCTTGATAATTCGTCTTAGATTAAAACTGGTCTCGCAAGGCCCAACTTTGGTACTACATTTGCCTAATTAACTAATGAACCACATAGGGAGTAATTAACCCGAGGAAACTTAATCAACCGACGGGCCAGTGCTCCTCATGAGTGTTGGTCCAAAAAGGGCAGACTTTGGGGCCACCACGGGGCAACTCAAGGTTTGGTTTTACCTGTAGGCTTTCCCATCTGGTCGTGTCCTGAGAACGAGATACGCGGATCCTATCGAGTTCGTCGACACGTCGGGCGGCCTTCCTGGATTGGTTTTACCTTTGACGGAATATCTTGTGCATCGGGATTCTGGTGAAGCTTTGGGATTTCTCAGAGTTGAGGTTTTCCACTAAGGAATCCGACGAAGTCATGAGTTTCGCGATCGAGGCTTTCTATGCGGCTTGTGGTAATTTATGATGGACTAGTTGGAGCACCCCTGCAGGGTTAAATCTTTCGGAAAGCCGTGCCCGCGGTTATGTGGCAACGTCGAAACTTTGTTTAACACCCGGTTCTAGATAACTTGAAGTTAACTTAATTAAAACGTGTCAACTGTGTGCGTAACCGTGACTGTCTCTTTCGTCTCTTGAGCTTGCGTTGATTTTTCCCTTGAAGAGGAAAGGGCGATGCATCACAGGAGCAGCAAGTATTTCCCTCAGTTTGAGAACCAAGGTAGCAATCCAGTAGGAGAATCTCGTCAAGTCCAGAGTAGCTGCACAAACACAAAAGAGCTTGCATCCAACGCTATAAAGGGGTTGTCAATCTCTTCAAGATTGATTGCAAAGTGAGATCTGAAGGCGGAAAGTGCAACGAAGGAAAAGTGTAAGGATGAAATGATGGTGTGAAGTAGACCCCGGGGCCATAGTGTTCACTAGAGGCTTCTCTCAAAATAGAAAATATTACGGTGGGTGAACAAACTACTGTCGAGCAATTGATAGAACCGCGCAAAGTCATGACGATATCTAAGGCAATGATCATACATATAGGCATCAAGTCCGAGACAAGTAGACCGATACTTTCTGCATCTACTACTATTACTCCACACATCGACCACTATCCAGCATGCATCTAGTGTATTGAGTTCATGACGAACAGAGTAACGCCTTAAGCAAGATGACATGATGTAGAGGGATAAACTCAAACCAATGATGAAAAAACCATCTTTTTACCCTTGATGGTAACAACATGATGCGTGCCTCGCTACCCCTTCTGTCACTGGGTGAGGTCACCGCACGGTATGAACCCAAAACCAAGCACTTCTACCATTGCAAGAATCATATATCAAGATGGCCAAACAAAACCCACAACTCGAAGAGAATTGGAAGGATATGAAATCATGCATAAGAGAGATCAGAAGAAACTCAAATAAGATTCATAGATAATATGATCATAAATCCACAATTCATCGGATCTCGACAAACACACCGCAAAATAAGATTACATCGGATAGATCTCCATGAAGATCATGGAAAACTTTGTATTGAAGATCCAAGAGAGAGAAGAAGCCATCTAGCTACTAGCTATGGACCCATAGGTCTATGGTGAACTACTCACGCATCATCGGAGAGGTCATGGTGTTGATGAAGAAGCCCTCCGTATCCGAATCGCCCCTCCGGCAGGGCACCAGAACGTGCCCTAGATGGGATCTTGCGGAGACAAAAGTTTGCGGCGGCGGAAAAGTACTTTCGATGATCTCCTGATTTTTTCTGGAATTATTGGGAATATATAGGCGAAAGACCTAGGGCAGAGGTGGCCCAGGGAGCCCACAAGCCTGGGAGGCGCGGCCCCCCTGGCCGCGGCTAGGGGGGTTGTGGGGTCCCTGGTGGCCCCCTGCCTTGGTTCCCAAGTTTCCCGATCTTCTTCTGTTTCGGAAAAAATCTTTTTGGAAGTTTCGTTCCGTTTGGACTCCGTCTAAAATCCTCCTCTGAAAGGGATCAAAAACAAGGAAAAAACAGGAACTGGCACTTGGCACTGAGTTAATAAGTTAGTCCCAAAAATATATAAAAGGCATACAAAACGTCCAAAGTTTGACAGGATAATAGCATGAAACCATCAAAAATTATAGATAGGTTGGAGATGTATCGAGTATCCCCAAGCTTAACTCCTGCTCGTCCTCGAGTAGGGAAGTGATAAAGACTAAATTTTTTATTTGGAATGCTACCTAGCATAGTTGTCCTTTGCAACTTCTTTCGTGTGACATGAATGTTCAAATCCGTAAGATTCAAAATAATAGTTTGCTATTGACATGAAAACAATAATACTTCAAGCAAACTAGCAATGTAATCATGAACTTTAGAAATAACAAGGCCAAAGAAAGTTATCCCTACAAAATCATATAGTCTGGCTATGCTCCATCATCCCCAGACAACTAATTTAAATCATGCACAACCCCGGTATTGGCCAAGTAATTGTTTTCGCACTCTTACTGTCTCAAACCTTTTATAACTATCACGCAATACATGAGCGTGAGCCATGGATATAGCACTATAAGTGGAATAGAGTGTGGTGGTGGTTGTGAGACAAAAAGGGAGGAGATGGTCACATTGACTCGGCGTATCAAAGGGCTATGGAGATGCCCATTAATAGATATCAATGTGAATGAGTAGGGATTGTCATACAAAGGATGCACTAGAGCTATAAGTATGTGAAAGCTCAAAAGGAGAACTAGTGGGTGTGCATCCAACTTGCTTGCTCACGAAGACCTACGGCAATTTTGAGGAAGCCCATCATTGGAATATACAAGCCAAGTTATATAATGAAGATTCCCACTAGCATATGGTGGTGACTAAATGAGGGGCTCTCAATCATGAAGAACATGGTGCTATTATGAAGCACAAGTGTGGAAAAAGATAGTAGCATTGTCCCTTCTCTCTTTTTCTCCCCTTTTTTTATTTGGGCTCTTGGGCCTCTCTTTTTTCTCTATTTTTTTGGGCTCTTTGGCCTCTTTTTTTTATTTCCTCACATGGTACAATGCTCTAATAATGATGAGCATCACACTTTTATTTACTCACAGCTCAAAGCTCAGAACGATGAGGACTCTATAGGAAATGCCTCCGGCAGTGTACCGGGATGTGCAACGATCTAGCTTGGTGTATGACGTCGAAACATCTCGCTAGCTATCTTACGATCATGCAATGGCAATATGAGAGTTACGGCACAAGTCATGAGACAGAACGGTGGGAGTTGCATGGCAATATATCTCGGAATGTCTATGAAAATGCCATAGTAGGTAGGTATGGTGGCTGTTTTGAGGAAAGCATATGGTGGGTTTGTGCACCGGCGAGAATTGTGCGGCACTAGAGAGGCTAGAAATGGTGGAAGGTGAAAGTGCATCTATACCATGGACTCACATTAGTCATGAAGAACTCACATACTTGTTGTGAAAGTTTTTGTTAGTAATCGAAACAAAGTGCTAAACGCATACTCCTAGGGGAAGGGTTGGTAGGTGTTAACCATCGTGTGATCCCGACCGCAACACAAAGGATGACAATCAATAGATCAATTATGCTCTGACTTTCTAACATAGAGGTTCACCATACGTGCATGCTACGGGAATCACGAAGTTCAACACAACTATTTCAAGATTCACAACACTCTACTAACATAAATCTTAATATTACCAAATCCACGTCTCAAAACTAATTGGGAGGAATCAAAACTTCTCTTTCTACTCAATGCACATGAAGATGGAAGTTTGTGTATCCTCTTTGGGTACCTATCACCTTTGGGGACTACTTCCATAGCAAAAGCCAACTACCAAGTCACGCACCGATGTGCTCTAAAAGATCTAAGTGAAGCACATAGAGCAAAATTATCTAGCTCAAAATATATAAGTGAAGCACAATGAGCATTCTAGCAAAATCACGATGAGTGCATGTCTCTCTCAAAAGGTGTGCAGCAAGGATGATTGTGACACAACAAAAGGAAAAGACTCCTATGATACAAGATGCTCCAAGGAAAACACATATCATGTGGTGAATAAAAATATAGCTCCAAGTAATGTTACCGATGGATTGAAGAAGAAAGAGTGGATGCCTTCCCGGGGCATCCTCAAGCTTAGGTTTTTGGTGTCCTTGAATTTGGCTTGGGATGACTTGGGAATCCACAAGCTTGAGCTCTTTCCACTCCTCATCTCTTTGTCCATGAGAACATCACCCAAAACTTGAAAACTTCACAACACAAAACTTAAACAGAAACTCATGATAACATTAGCACAAGAAAACAAACTACCACCTCTTTAGGTACTGTAGCAATCTTTATTTATATTTATATTGGTGTTAGATTACTGTATTCTCACTTCTACATGGCTAGTACCCCCCGATACTATCCATAGTTTCATCAAAACAAGCAACCAACTCAACAAAAATAGAATCTGTCAAAAACAGACCAGTCTGTAGCAATCTGTATACTTCGTATACTGTTGTACCTCAAAAATTCTGAAAACTTACGAATGCCTGGGCAAAAGGCATATCAACTAGAAGCAAGAAGAATCAACTCAAAGCTCTTTCTGAATAAAAATGAAAAATAATCTCCTGAGCGAAAAGTTCCTGTCTTTTTTCGAGCAGGATCAAACAACCATGACCAAGACTAGTCTTAAAGGTTTTGCTTGGCTCAAACACAAAAAGAAACACAAAAGACACAATCATAACAGAATTATGATGGTATGGACGCAAGAAAACAGAAATAAAAAGATAAATTCATTGGGTTGCCTTCCAACAAGCGCTATTGTTTAACGCCCTTAGCTAGGCATTGATAATTCAATGATGCTCACACAAAAGACAAGAATTGAAGCACAACGGGAGCATCATAAAGCATGTGAAAACCATATCTAACTCTAACATACTTTCTATGCATAGGCATTTTATAAGAAAACAGATTGTCAAGACAACCAATAGTTACCATATGCAAGGAAGACGAAAGAGACAATTGCAATCTCAACAAAACGAGAGGTGATTTGCTAACATGAAAGTTTCTACCACAATATTTTCCTCTCTCATAGCAATTACATGTGGGAACATATTCAAATTCAACAATATAGCTATCACAAAGGATATTCTTTTCATGATCCACGTGCATGCAAAGTTGACGCTCTTCAAAAATAGTGGGATTATCATCAACTAAAGTCATGACTTCTCCAAACCCACTTTCAATATTATTGCAAATATCATAATCATCATGAGGCTTAAACAAATTTTTAGGATCATTAGAAAAATTGTCACCCCAATCACGATCATTGCAACAAGTAGTGGACATAGCAAAACTAGCATCCCCAAGCTTAGGGTTTTGCATATTTTTAGCATGATTGTCATTACTAGAATTTATAATGAAACCATTGCAATCAAGCTTTTCATTCAAGGAGCCCTCGTGAATCATTTCAGATTCATGATCTCAAGCAAAACACCATAGAGAAAGTCAAGTGCACTCAACTCACTAGCAATTGGATCAACATAATTGGATCTCTTAAAGAGATTAGCAAGTGGATGAGGATCCATATCAATAGATTTTCAGCAAGCGAAGATGCAAGCATATTGAAGGCACAAGGCAACACAAGAGAACAAAAAGCAAGCGAAAGAAAAGGGCAAACGAAAAAGGCAAATGAAAAAGGCAAATATTTTTGTAAATTTTTGTTTTTCAGAAGTGGGGGAGAGGAAAACGAGAGGCAAAAAAGTAAATGCAAGAGATGAGTTTGCGACACTTACTTGGATGAGTTCTTTACTTGATCCTCCCCGGCAACGGCGCCAGAAATTGGCACGACTATTCTTGACTTGATCCTCCCCGGCAACGGCGCCAGAAATTCTTCTGCTACGGCGACAGAAATCTTCTGTCGTCTCTTGAGCTTGTGTTGATTTTTCCCTTGAAGAGGAAAGGGCGATGCAGCACAGGAGCAGTAAGTATTTCCCTCAGTTTGAGAACCAAGGTATCAATCCAGTAGGAGAATCTTGTCAAGTCCAGAGTACCTGCACAAACACAAAAGAGCTTGCACCCAACGCTATAAAGGGGTTGTCAATCCCTTCAAGATTGATTGCAAAGTGAGATCTGAAGGCGGAAAGTGCAACGAAGGAAAAGTGTAAGGCTGAAAATATGGTGTGAAGTAGACCCGGGGTCCATGGTGTTCACTAGAGGCTTCTCTCAAAATAGCAAATATTACGGTGGGTGAACAAATTACTGTCGAGCAATTGATAGAACCGCGCAAAGTCATGACGATATCTAAGGCAATGATCATACATATAGGCATCACGTCCGAGACAAGTAGACCGATACTTTCTGGATCTATTTCTATTACTCCACACGTCGACCGCTATCCAGCATGCATCTAGTGTATTGAGTTCATGATGAACAGAGTAACGCCTTAAGCAAGATGACATGATGTAGAGGGATAAACTCAAACCAATGATGAAAACCCCATCTTTTAACCCTTGATGGCAACAACATGATGCGTGCCTCGCTACCCCTTCTATCACTGGGTGAGGTCACCGCACGGTATGAACCCAAAACCAAGCACTTCTCCCATTGAAAGAATCATAGATCAAGCTGGCCAAACAAAACCCACAACTCGAAGAGAATTACAAGGATATGAAATCATGCATAAGAGAGATCAGAAGAAACTCAAATAAGATTCATAGATAATCTCATCATAAATCCACAATTCATCGGATCTCGACAAACACACCGTAAAATAAGATTACATCGGATAGATCTCCATGAAGATCATGGAGAACTTTGTATTGAAGATCCAAGAGAGAGAAGAAGCCATCTAGCTACTAGTTATGGACCCGTAGGTCTATGGTGAACTACTCACGCATCATCGGAGAGGTCATGGTGTTGACGATGAAGCCCTCTATATCCAAATCCCCCCTTCGGTAGGGCACGAGAACGTGCCCCAGATGGGATCTTGCGGAGACAGAAGCTTGTTGCGGCGGAAAAGTACTTTCGATGATCTTCTGATTTTTTCTGGAATTTTTGGGAATATATAGGCGAAAGACCTAGGGCAGAGGTGGCCCAGCGAGCCCACAAGCCTGGGAGGCGCAGGCCCCCCTAGCCGTGGCTAGGGGGCTGGTGGGGTCCCTGGTGGCCCCCTTCCTTAGTTCTCAAGTTTCCCGATCTTCTTCTGTTTCGGAAAAAATCTTGTTGGCAGTTTCGTTCCGTTTGGACTCCGTTTAAAATCCTCCTCCGAAAGGGGTCAAAAACACGGAAAAAACAGGAACTGGCACTTGGCACTGAGTTAATAAGTTAGTCCCAAAAAGATATAAAAGGCATACAAAACATCCAATGTTTGACAGGATAATAGCATGAAACCATCAAAAATTATAGATACGTTGGAGACGTATCATGCTGCTTCTCCGATCGAGGACACGGTGGGGTTATGACTGACGTAAGTAGGTGTTCAAGATCATTCATTTGATCATCAATAGTTCACGTCCGTTATGCGTAGATCTTCCCCCTCTTTATTCTTGTACTCGTAAGTTAGCCACCTCAAATAAATGCTTAGTCGCTTATTGCAGCCTCACCACTTAACCATACCTCACCCATTAAGCTTTGCTAGTCTTGATACCTTTGGAAATGAAATTGATGAGTTCCCTGTGGCTCACAGATCACTACAACACCAGTTGCAGATACAGGTAAAGGATATTAAGACGTGAGCGCGATGATTGTTTATTCGGATTTTCTTCTTCTTTCTTCTTCGTCGATCTAGGATGGGTTGCAGGCCGGCAGCCTGGGATAGCAAGGATGGACGTCATTGTTTTATTATTTGTTTTCGTCCGTAGTCGGACCCTGCTCTTCTTCATGATGATTGTATGTATTGTACTGATGTGACTCTGATGTAACTTGTCGCGAGTGTAAGCCAATTCCATATACTTTTATCTTCAGTACATGTACTTGTGAAGATATCCATTCTTACGAAACAACGAGATTTGCTCGATCCCTGTTGAGGCCCTCACGCCAAAATAAGGATAGGGTCGCATCTTGGGCATTACAAATAGTGCCCAATCTGACTACATCCAAAGCAGGTAACCTGCCCTCGGGTGTTGGGCTTGACCCCACTGTTATTGGGCGGGTTGATTGCTGGCTTGGTGTTGACTTGATGCCGGGGCTGGTAGTTCTGGCGGGACGTTGGTGCCTTGTCTTGTTGTTGCTGATAATTTGGTCTTGATGGGGCTGACTGCCATGGGCGTGGCTTCGGGTTACTAGGTCCTTCACTACCCATCAGCTTGCACTTACGGGTATCAACCATTGCACGACGCTTATCCTCCAACATTAGGGCCTTGTTCGCCAGATCGCAGAAGGTCCGGCATTCATAGACGACCAGCTGATACTGGAGCAACTGCTGCAGTCCTTCCATAAAGCGTTCCACCTTTGAGGCTTCAGTGTTGACGTCTTTCGGTGCATATCTTGACAGGAGGTTGAACTTATGCAAAGACTCCTTGACGGTTCCACTGCCCTGCCTCAAGGATCGGAATTCCCGCTTCTTAATGGTCATCATTCCAGGGGGAATGTGAGCAGCGCGGAATCCTTCCTTGAATACTGCCCAAGTGATAGCTTGCCCTTGTCGCATGATCTGGAACCCGTCCCACCAAGCTCTGGACGTGTCTCCGAGACAGTGATAAGCATAAAGGACTTTCTCGCGATCATCGGTGCACTTGACCAGCGCGAGGAGGTCTTCGATGGTACGGATCCAGTCATTGGCATCCAATGGTTCAGTTGTCTTCGTGAATATAGGAGGCGTAGTCCTCATAAACTCAGACAGAGTACAGCGATTGTTGCCATTTCTGTTTAGTGGCGGATTGTTCACCAAGATTTGGGCCAACTGTTGGATGGCGGCATTGTTGGCTTGACATTCCTCTCGGAGAGCTTAGAGGAACTGAGCCATAGTCAGGCTCTCCGTAGGAGGAGGAATATTGCCTTGCTGCTGCTCGAGGTGATCTCCATATTGAGCGTTCCCACCGGTTCCCTACTGCTGGCCAGAGGTGGCAGAGCTGGGGTTGGCGAAGGTGCTCGTGCATTTTGAAATCACCATCCTGTCAGGGGAGCAGATAGGGCAATATGCCGAATTGGTCGGGGAATCATTAGGGATGGAGTTCCTAAATAAGGGTGTTTTGGTATTGTGCTAGTGTGCTATTTAAAACAAGTGATGTAGTCGCTTACAAGATGCCTAAGGCAGAAATGCGGCTTGCATCATACACGATCACACAACACTCATGGTTCTCATGAACCAATACTCGAACTCAACTACGCATGGGGGAGACTCCTAATTGCCTAAGACGTTCCTCTAAGCGGCGGACTACTCGGTCTCGTATGCAGGCTCAGCAGGATCTTCGTCTTCATCCTCATCGGTACCTTCCTCCTTCACAGGTGTGGGAGAGGGGAGTGGTACATCACGACATCTCTTTGTTGGCGAAGCGGTGAGGAGCTCAGTGTATTCTTCGGCGGTCAGACGGCGACTCTGTATAGGAGTGGCCTGGAGCGGTGGTATCCCTCCTCGGAAGGCAATGGATGACTACCCTTCGGGTGCTCCTTCCTTCTTGACCTTGCGGGTCTTCATCTTTTCCAGGCGAAGTAGGTCCTTGACTTGGTGTAGTTCTTGGCGAAGCGTCACAGACTCCTTGATCAGAAGGTGAGTCAAGGTCTTGGCGGAGAGGATGAAGTAGGTCTGAAACCTGAGTGACGTTCCATCCTCCGAGGCTAGGTTAAGCGTCCACCTCCCATCAATCCCGTCCTTAATGAAAGGTAGGTGACGAGTAGCCAGCTCGTTGGCCATCTCGCGACGGAGGTCGCGGATATGCACGAGCGCCTCTCGTGTGGCTGTCTCCACTGCCAACATCAGATTCTCCATCTTTGGTCCTTCAAAGAACCAACTACTTGGGGAGTCGTTAGCCTTCACTATCACGTCCACGTGATATTATTTTGTGTCGGCGTTGACCCAGTGCTCGTGGAAGAGAAAAATGCGCGTGCGGCGTACTTGACACTTCTCAAGGCTATCTCCCAAGAGTAGGGGAAAGCCCGTCTCCAGAAGCATCTCAGGTACGGCGGCCATCTACAAGGTTGTGGGAGAGGGTTAGAAATTTTGTGGGTGTAGAAAATATCAAGTGCAAGGGCTGAGTGCACCACTTGTCTCGGCTATCGTCCATGCTACCTAAGGCTTACGACTCAAAGTCGTCGAATGAACGTGCTCAGTGATCCTAGTGATCAAAGCTCACCGAACACACAGATACTGAATATTAAGAGTCTTACATCCAACATACCGAAATGATACAACAAATGACCAACAAGGTCAAGTTCTCATAGGTAGGGCCTGTAAGGCCAAATCACACCGATGAATCTACTAGCAGAAATCTTGGGGCTAAGCGGGTGCCCATGCCATCAGCCTACACCAACATGCATTCTGACTGGGAAGCGACCTAGTTGCAAGTCCGTCTCCGATGACGTATTGTTCTCCAAACTCCGGTCCTTCCATGTCTGGTCAATAACATAACCAGTGGCAATCCAGTGAGTATTTTCAATGTACTCGCAAACAGCCCATGATATGGATAATGTAGTATGTATGATAACAAGTAATATGCAGTATTAGTGGATAGCAGTTTAACTGTAAATAAACATGATCACAGATGGATGTGCAACATAAGCTAGATAGTATTTAGAAGACCAGGTTACATATATCGACATATCTCTTGCGGGCTGAACACTTCGCGTTCACCCGTTGTGCCAAGTCTCCAAACTTGGTCATATCAACTCTCTCAGTTAACACCATTAAACACACACACTTGGTTTATGCGTAAACGACTGGACATAGTGTAAGTAGGATTGCCCAACCTTCCTTGACCGGGGACACGGCTATTCGAATAGTTTTACACTCTGCAGAGGTTGTACGCTATACCCACGAGATCCGGGAAACTTCTGTGTCATCCACGACTCGCGGTATATATCATACCCGAGGTAAGTACCCGATCAATGTCTTTCCCCTGACGATACTAGACAAAGAGTTCTACTCAATTGGTACCCATCCCACAGGATATACGTCTTACGAGCACCAACTCTGGACAGTATCATCCATGTGGGGACCAACGGTGTGCCCGGAACACGTAAAAACGGCATAGTCATCCTACCTGGCACGACCCCGTCATGAGAGTGGCCACACATCACTCCCGCCACTAGTAACGTGGCTCTTTGCTAGCACCGACCAAAGTAATCAACAAAGCCCCATCCCATAAAAGCGTAACGTGGTCGCATACGTAAGGTTGGGACGGTCGATACATCATAAATCTAATCCCATTTACGAAACCACACACACCAAAATATACCCGGTGCACCACTTCTTCACAAGTGGCCACCTAACTCATCATAACCCTCGGGCATTAGTGACACCCGACGGGGTTTTCATAAACCTTTGATATTTACCATCAGCATGCTCATGCTTCTGCTATGCTTAGCTCTACTTGTCAACATGATATTAGTGTGACCCTCATAGGTTGTAGGATCATGCTCATATGCAAGTGCTTCGGAGGAGCCATCGGTAACATCGTATCGATGCTTTACCGAGTATTCATGATTATATGCAACGGGAGTGATTGCTCTACTAGAATGCAATATAACATATACTCAAACATGGTCAAAGGGTTGCTTGCCTTGGTCATCTAAGTATCCGGGGTCTTCGAGTCCAACTCCTTCATCAAACATGGTATCTATCATTGTAGTAAATAATAAAACAATAAGTAGCTCACTCAAAAACAGAGCACAAACTCACTTTAGAAATCTTGCCCTATTATGATAAATCTACATTACTATTTTCAAAACATTTGTCTTTGGTTTTGGTGAAAAGATTATTTTTTAAATCATTTGAATAGAATTGAAGTATTCAAAATAGCATTTTTAATTGTTACTATACAGAAAATTGTCTTAAAAATTTGTGCAATGGCTCTATTAAATTCTACTCATTTTTAGAAGAATTGTGGTGGAAAAATAGTTCAATTATATTGGGTAACAAATTCTGCAAAAATCTTTTAAAACAGGATTAAACAGAAAAAAGAAAAAGGGCTTTGGCTCACGCCTGGCTCGGCCTGTGGCTTGGGCCGGCCCAGCTGGCCAGCCACCTAGCTAGCCCAGGCGTGCGTGCTGCCAGGTTCAAACCTGACGCGCGGGCCCTTGCTGTCAGCGGCAAAGAGGAGAGAGGGGGAGAGAGAAGAGCCACCGACAGGTGGGGCACACCTGTCGGGGTTGTCTTCCATCTCTGGACAAAGAGGAGGGGAGGCACGCCAGAAGCGATACCGATGCCCTCGACCCCAAATGATGGCAGGATGGAACGAGCAGATCATCGCCTACCTGTTGGTGGTCGAGGAGACGACAGGGAGGCCCTGGTTCACCGGCAATGAGGTGGCTGCGGCGGAGCCGATTCGGGAAATGGATGAAATGGGTGCTACTGACAGGGATTAGCTCGAGGAAGTGGGGGGAAGCTTCCTGAGCTCACTACGGTCACGGAGGAGAAGAAAGGAGCGGTGGAGCTGGCCTGTAGCCCGAGATTGACGGAGCTCCGAAGCGGCGGTGCCTCGGTCGATCTCGAACACCGGAGCTCGCTATGCTCGAATGGAGTGGCTAGGGGTTCAATTTAGGCTCTGGAGGAGTGGGATGAGGGTGCTGGAGTGAGGGGGAGGTCTATTTATAGGCCCTCGATGGTGCACCGAGCGGGAAGCGCCGGTGGTTTCATCATGGCTCACAGGAGGGGCACTGAGAGCTCGGGGTCGAAACCACGGTATTATGGACGTGGTTTAGGATCCCTGTGACTCACTGAGAGGGAGAGAGAGAGCGAGGAGGAGCATGCATGCGTGGTCGTGGTCTTCTGGCTGAATCTGGCGCACGCGGGCACGCGTCGCTCCGGTCAACAGAGCGAGGGAGGAGGGGACCTGAGGCTGCCCTGATGGAGAAGGGTTGTCGGGGACGTGAATGGGCAACGGGGGGAGGCTTGAACCGGTCGGGGCTGGCCACCTTTGCCTCGGGTGCGCCCTGGAGCATGCCAAGAGCGCAGTTTTGGAATGCCACGACATGCTGGCGTGCTCTGGGGCGCCTTGGCCGTGTGTGGTGTGTCCTGGGGCTGGGTTGGAAGATCCTTAGCCGTTTGAGAGTCGAGGGACTCCTTGCTGGTCAAGGGACTTGAACCAAAAATTAGAATGGGACTTTTGGCTCTTCTTCTTGGATTCAAGGAGGGGCCACACACCTGTAGTTGGGGAGTGGTGTTGGCTGTTTGGTCTATGAGTTTGGAGGAAAGTGTATGGGTGTGGGGTGAGGTAGGAGTTGTTTTACTAATCTGGAAGAAGGTGTTCGTCATGTGTTTGGGGTAGCTACACTTCACCACTCGTGATGAAAGTTAACATGATTAATTTGATGCAAAAGTAGGATGATCCACCAAATTTGAGCTTCATTGGACAAGTTTGGCAATGCAAACTTGAAATCACCCCGAAATGGGCAGATATGTCCCTTCCAAAGAGAATGTGGGTAGATTACCCCGTGTAAATCCCATTTTTGGCAGAGACTCCTTATTTGGGGCGTTGAGCACTCCTGCAAAGTTTCAAGTCATTTGAATAAACTTTGTTATGTAGAGTTGCTTCATCTTGATTCTAGACACAGAGGGTTTTAGGATTATTTGGTGAACCAAACCACCTTGGAATGAGGTGAAACTTGGTGTGGCCACCAAATATAGTTTGGGAAGGTTACTCGAATTTTCTAGGAATTTATTGGAAATATTTCCTTCGGAAATATTTCAAAAGGTCAAAACAGATATAGTTGGTTTTCAAGGGTTTGCTCAATTATTTTTAATACAAATAGGGGTTGAAAATCTTATGTATGGAAAATATATGTCCTTTGAGTATCTCCAAATTTTCTCAGATTTTTCTAAGGCAGAAAAGTAAATTTTCATATAGAAATGTCATTTCTGGCCTCAGAAATGGACGTGCATATAAAATAGGAAACTATTTTGAAAAATAATTATTTTATGATATTGGGGAGTTAAAATAGTTCTAAAACCATATTACCATCTTTGGATAAAGGCACTCCCTTGTCATCAAGGACTTGTAGTGCAAACCCAAAGCAAGGTTTTGAAATAGTCAAAATAAGAAAAGAAACTTTGGGAATAATCATGTTATAAAATATGGTTTTTCAATCTACTCATTCAAGCGTACATACACACAATGACAATCATGGCACTCACAACATTTATTTAAAAAAACTCACATTTTGAAACTACAGTTGAAGTGAGGTGAAAATAGGGTGTGATAGTTAGTCCAAGAAAACAATATAAACATTTCCCAAAATTATGTGGAAGTTGTAGGATAATGGCATGAACCAATCAAAAATTATTGATACGACGGAGATGTATCATTTGGTTATGCAACAAGCGCTCTCTTTGCCTGACCCAGCAAGAAGGTGATGGATTTAGTTCCTCAACTAGCTTGTGTCTTTACCATTGGTTTCCAGCTTTTTCTTCTATTGAGCGAGCGAGCCAAATCGGATAGCCTCCATACGCAAGGCTAGCATTCCGTAGCCAGGCAAACTATCAAGGGATCTAAATGGACCTGCATGCATAGGCTAGTCATTCCTAGGACTGGCTTTACTTATGACTGATTGCATGTGTTGGCTCCACTATCTCCTTGCATATGTTGTATTTACTTCATGGCACGTGGTTTGAGTGTTGATTGAGTGGCAATTTAGAACAAATGTGGCTATATTACCTTTGTGCCTTGTTGTGTAGAATATCTGCAAAAATTCTATACACATTGTTCTACACAATGCAGGGAGTATATGTAAGCTCCATACCACCACCAATCCTTCACCCAATAACCAATTCCCCAACATTAGAAACATCTCGGTGTCTAGCACCTCCAGCACACATGGAATTAGCAATTACGCATCACTTTCAATATTGTGTTGGTTTGTCCGATGAGTAGCCCTGTAACAACTTAAGACCAATTCTCTAGTTCTTCCTTAATTATTATTGTAATATTTGTTTTATTATTTTTTTGCATCAACATGTCATCGTGCTTTAATTTGGACTAAGGCTTTTTAAAACTCTCACTTTATTTTTTAAAGAAATTGTAAGGATCTTCAATCTATTTAAATTGAGGGAAATGCACATGGTGATTTATCTTTAAAACACATATAATAGCATCAAAATTTTATTAGGGAGCTCAAAGAAATATTCCATTAACTTGGAATCACCCTTAACACACTTGCAATCCAATTTAAACCCCATTTGAATTCAAATGTTTTAGCCCATGCACATTCTAAGTACCTCATTTAAGTTGTGGAGCTTTGACATCTTTCAGAGAAGGCATCATTAAAACATCATCTCTTTCAGAAAAATACGGATCCTCCTCTCCATTTTTTGGTTTTATAATATGGGAAAATGAATTTTCAGAAGTGCCAGGCCAGCCCACCTAGAACTCTTGGCCCACCTAAACCTAACAGGCCCTCGAGGCCCAGTCATTGACCTCCACCTAACCCTAAGACCCCTCCCTCCACAAACACACAAGATCTCTCACCCTCATCTTCCCTCAGCCGCCGCCACACATACTCACACGGAGAGGAGAGATGCATCCTCAACCATGTGGCCTTGTCGTCGCATCGCTCGACAAGCCTCGATGCGGGTGAGCTCCTCCACGACGCCTCATGCCTCCTCTTTTTCGGGCCCTCCTTGGCTCTCGAATCTCTCTCTCTTCTCTCGCGAGCACCCATCGTGCAACACTACATTAATGCCACCATCGTCGTCTCATAGGTCTTTGTCAGAACCGTCTCCACTGGGTTCGGCTACTCCACTAATCATCACGACCACTTGAACTCCTCACCACCGTCCTGTACATGGATACCAAGGCCGCACCTCGGTTGCTGCCTGCCACAACTCATAGAGTGATATGTCTCCAACCTATCTATGTCTTTTTATTGTTTTAGGCTATTATATTAGCAATTTTTGTATGTTTTATATGCCATTTTATATTACTTATGGGTACTTAGTGCCCACTGCGAGTTTCTGTATTTTTCCTATTTATTTGTATCGCAAAAAAATCATACAAAATGAAATCTAAGCACGATAAACTTTTATGATGATTTTTATGGACTACGAGAGACGCTATAAGCTTTGTGAGGCACCAGACGGAGGGGGCCACAAGCACAGGTGGCACATCCTAGGGGTAGAGCACGCCATGCGATCTTGTGGGACTCGTGACCCTTCGGCTGACCTAATTCCAATGATATATATTCACAAACATTTGGAAACCTTAGAGCAAGAACCAAAACAATTTTGTCGCCGCTGTAAGCCTCTGTTCTTCCGCAATCCAATTTGGAGGTCTTTCCGATGCTTTGTCGGAGGCAGAGTCCATCATAGAGGCCATCTTCATCAAACTTGTTGCCTCCATGATGATGTGTGGGTAGTTCCTACATGACCTACGGGTCCATAGGACTACATATATATATATATATCTATATATCTATCTCTATCACTATCTCTCTTTATCTACATATCTATCTATCTATCTATCTCTCATTACGATCTTCAATACAATGATCTCTTCCGAGAGCTATTCGATGTAATTCTCACGGTGTGTTTGTTAGAATCTAACGAATTGTGGGTTTATGATCAGATTATTTATGCAAATTAATTGAGTCTTTTTAGATCCATTATGTTTGATTTTATAGTTATTTATGCCTTCTGATCTATAAGTTTTTGTTGACTAACTTAAAGAGTAGATCATCAGAGGGAGTGGTGCATAGTAGTGGATTCAATCTTGCGGTGTCCTTACTCTATGACATGAGGGGTTGCAAGGCATGTATTGTATTGTATAGTTTCTACTAAGGATAAGACATTGATGTCTGAACATATTGTTTGATCATACCTTGTCCACATTATGTCATCTTGCTTATAGCATTCCTTTGTTTGTTATGATCTTAATACTTTGAGATGCATGCTTGATAGCGATCTTGGGGTGGAGTAATAGTAGTAGGCGTCAGTAAGTTTAGTGTTCTACTTTTCAAGGAAGTAATGCCTATATATGAATCATGCCATGAAGAATCATAATCATAACATGCGTTATTTTGTCATTTGTCCCACGGTAATTTGTTAACCTACCATTGTTATGCCCATAAGAGAGATGCCTCTACTGAATGCTATGGCCCCTAAGTCCATTCTCCATTAATACAAAAGCTATATCTACTTGTTGTTTTTATTTATTTTTATTGTATTTTATTTATTTATCTACCACTGCCAGATTTAATCCTTGCAATTGGCGAGAACAAGGGGATTGACAACCTTCTTGCCTTCTTTGGGTCCAAGCATATGCTTTTTGTATGTGCAGGTACTGTTTTGGATTATTTTGTCAAGTAAAGCCTTTGGGATAGTGCTTGTTGATTTGGTCCAGTGCAGAAACAGAAAGTTTTATGTCCAGTATGTGAGTTCTCATTCTGTACTGGAGCAAGATCGATTGATGAAATTTTTGGCTAGTATTGGGATGTAAATTTCATACGCCTTCCTATTTTTTTAGAATTTTTGGGATTATATAACTATAAGTTAAAACTGAAACATTATGTATTGTTCTGTTTTAGTCAGATTCTACTTTTATTGCATAGTGTGCTTATTTTGAAATTTCTATAGATTTTACCGCGCGGGGGGTGAATATTCTAAAAGTGCGTTATATCGACTAGTGGGGGTGAATAGGAGATTTTTATAATTTCACCACTGAGGAAATTCCTTATGAGTAAATTCCTCACTGATGAATAACTTGCAGTGGAACATCGGAGGATCAGGGGTGCAAAGTATCACTACAACCGTTTTCAAGATGAGGATTATGAAAAACAGTTTGCACAGTATGCACACACAGAGTAAGAAGGTGATGATTAACTCGCATGAAGAATTTGAGGTTGAGGAAATTCATAGAAAGTCTTGAGAAAATTATTCAAACAGAGATAATGAAAATCTTCAACATACAATATTGAGGAATTGGAAGAGTTGAAGAAATAGAACCCGTATCACAGTGAAGACAGTGGTTGATGACCTAGTTCCAACTGGTGTGACAGTTGTACATCTGGTTTGGAGCGGCTTGGTATTGAAACCAAAAGACACACAGTCTTGAGACACACAGTCCCTACCGTATTCTCCTTGAGCAAAGGACACACAGTACTTACTCAACTCTTGTGGTAAGTCTTTAGGGCAGACTTCCAAACCCTCACAAACTTGGTCACCCGGCGATCCACAATTGACTACTGGATTGCTCTACACCATGACGCCTAACCGTCTGGAGGATGCAAAGTCCTCAAAGGTAAAAGGCTTCAGTCCCACATAGGAACAAATTCTTCAGTGATGCTCAATCGCTTGGTTTTTGGTTTGTGGTTTTGTGTTTGGAGTATTTCCTCACTGATGATTTACTCTCGAAGACTCTGGGGAATTTGGGTTTCTCTCAATGACAAGTGTCAATTTCCCGCGGAGCAGCCAACCAGCTAATGGTTGTGGGGCGGCTATTTATAGCCTAGGAGCATCCCGACATGACATGACATAAATGCCCTTAAATATTATGACTGTTGGTGTGGATAAGATCAGTGATGTGGCGTGAATTCCGGTAACGGTGGGAATCCTCAACTGTGAGAGTCCTCATGTCTCTCATATTCCTCACTTGAGGCTTTTGGTAGGATTAGGCTTGGGCTAAGCATCATGAGGAAATTCATTTTGAAGTGTTACCTTGACCCCCTTTAACAGTACGGTGTTCCTATGACTCAAGAGTGAAGAAAATAAAAGAGAAAGAATAAATCTTCATGCTTCAAAGTCTTCGAGCTGATTTTCTTCAGGACACACCAAATTCCTCATCTTCAATATCTTCATGAGGAATATCAATTTCATCGCAATTTCTTCACGATCAAAGTCTTCAGCATACGACCAATTTTTTCAGCCGAAGATATACATTTTTAGGGGTCGATATACATCGTATAACTCAAACTCCTCTGCGACTTATAGATCATGTGGACACACATGAACACATTAGATACTTAACCTAAAAGTCTTCGAACCACCAAAATCACTAAGGGCACTAGATGCACTTACAATCTCCCCCTTTTTGGTGGTTGATGACAATTAGATTAAGTTTTCAACGGGGATAAAAATATGAAGTGTAAATACTCAATTGAGGAATTTGAAATCAAGATACTCAGACACTCCCCCTAAAGATGTGCATACTTTGAGGAATTTGCTTTTCACAGCAAATGCACATTGATGATTTATATCATGGAGATCTCCCCCTGTATCTTGTAAATCATGCATACATTTGACATATAACATGAGGAATTTGGGAATGCATGATGACAAATGGTATGTGAGGAATTTCAGCATGCGTGCATTAAAATTTTGAGGAATAAGCATGCGAACAAAAACGTTCAGAAGTGTCAGAGTACCATCGGGCTTAAGTTACAACTCATTACATAAAACACTTCAGAAGAACCAAGAGTTTGTAACTTAATAAAGTTCATAAGCCCCAAAATATATCCCGCGTGAAGACTAACTCTCAGATTTCTCCCCCTTTGTCATCAATTGACGAAAAGGGTCAAAGCTGAGGACTAACGCCCCGTGAAGACTTTCACTTCTTGGGTGATGAAGAAGACGTGTGAGGATTCTTGGGGACGGGCTTACTCCTTGGACCAGTGGAAGTGTCTTCTGGTTCTTCATCAGATTCTGCAGTGCGGAATGAAGAAAAGGAACTGTCCTCAAGGTCTGGAACTGGAATTGGTTTGAATTTGCTCTTGGGAGGCCATGACCGGTCAAAGTCCCGAGTAAACTACAATTCATCAAGTTCTTCATGAGTCTTCAGATGAGCCATAGTGGCCCAGGTGCGATCAAAAACCTCATGAAGATAGTAGTGATTTTTCTTCACTGCATTCTGAGTCTCATTGAGGGTTTTCACAATGGCACTGAATTGACGTTTGACCCATTTGTGATTGCGATCGACCTTCTGATGAAGACTGAGGAGTAGTTCTCTGTTAGTCATCACCCTTGGGGCAACTGGGCTAGGCGGCTCCTGAGTTTCAGTATCATCCCATGAAGAATATGCATCTGGTTCGAAACTGGCCATCAAGGGGCCGACTTCCTTCATCGATGACAGATTTTCCTTTTCCTTCAACAGGCTCAAAAGTCTTCTTGTTGACTCTGATAGGAGGCATATATCCAATGTGGTTGTTGAAATCAGCATGATAGTTGATGCCTGACCTGCGTCTGATGAATCTCATGATCCATGGAGCGTAAATCTTCAGGTTGAAGGGTGACATAGCATTGTCAGCCAGAGTCCTCGGGAAGAAGTCGTGAAGGTTTATTGGGATGCCATGGATGATGTTGAAGAGGATATTCTTCATGATGCCTACAACATCTTCTTCATCATCATGGCCCTTTATAGGAGCAATGACACTACACAGAATCTTGTAGACAGTCCTAGGTTCATACTTGAAGTCTTGAATCAGAAAAGTCGTTCTTGGAGGTTGATCCTTGGCCAAAGGCTTCATGAGGACTTCCATCAGTTTGTTGGGAAACTCCCGTTCATCATACATCATCACAGCTTGTTCTGAGGGAATTGAAACCGCAAGCACTCGCAGGAGCTTAGTAGCAGGGGCTTTGTAATGTGTGTGTTGAGTCATCCAGTCTAGCACCCAAGTGTTGATATCCTTCGGGTCTCCAAAGATGTGGAAAGTAGCATAAAACTGAAGGATGATATCACGGTTCCAATGATAGATATCAGTGCAGAGAGGCAACAGTCCGGCTTCATGAAGAACATTGAGGACTCGGGCGAAGAAAGGAATTTCTTCCAACTCAACATGAGGAATATGCTTGTGTTGAAATATCTTGTTTCTCCCACACAGCACAGAGGCATAGTAGTTGAGATGAGATCTTGTCCAAAACTTCCTTTGCCTGATGCGAAGCTTGTCGTATGGATTGCCGCCGATGAAATACATCCGTTCTTCATAGAATGCTTCTTTCTGAAAATTTGGCCTCTTCGAAAAAGGCATATTTTGCATCGGCTGATGATTATGCCGCTTCTCTTGAGGAGATACAATCATTGCAGTCTCAGTGTTGACCACCGCAATAGCAGTTTCAGTATTGGGCGCAGGAGCATTTTCTTCAACCTGTACCTCAGGTTGAGGGTTTTCTTCAGGTTGAGGGTTTTCCTCGGGCTGTGGATTTTCTTCTGGGTTTTCCTCAGATTGAGGAATTTGCTTGGAGGAGGCAAAATCTTCAGCTGTTGCAGTTGATCCTTGAGCAGGTTCATCAGGCATCTTGAGAGGAATGAAGGACTAAGGAATATCATCAATTTGAATTTCCTCATCCATGGTTTCTTCAGAATCAACATCTTTCATTTCGTGATCAATTGGAATCTCCTCATCTTCTTCAGGAATGACATAGTCAATTCCGAAGGGAATCTTAGTATATGATGGAGCTACCTTTAGTGGCACAGCATCGAGTGGAGCAGTTTCATCAAGTGTTTTGAAGCGCTTGGCCTCTGATGATTCTGGAGTTAAATAAGCTTTTCTTTTCTTCGCTTCTTTCTCAGCAGCCTTGGTTTTCTTCACATCTCATGCAGACAGAACCATTTTCTTCACCTTTGAGGATTGAGGTGAAGGAATTTTCTCTTCAGGAGGTGGTGGAGTATCAGTCCTGGCAGTTTCCTCAGCTGAAGCATTTTCTTTAGCTCGAGAAAATTCATCACCTGGCACAGACTCATCAGCTGGAATGTCCTTAGGTATTTCCTCAATTACCGGTTCATTAGCACGGCTTTCTTGAGGCATTTCCTCAGCAGGAGGTTCTTCTTCTTCATCTTCCTCAGTGAGCTGAACAGAATAGCTGGACTCACGCTACTTTGGTTTTGCTGGAGGAGGAGCTTTCTTGTTGTATTCATCAACAGCATTAGTAGCAAACTTGATGAAATTTGACTTGAGGCTTTGACGGTTAGACAGTTTTGAGTACTTATCGGTCAAAGTCTTCAGTTCAGCCTGGGTGGACACAAGATCTTCAGGCGTTAGGCTGAGGAGATTCTGCCTGAGGAATTTCTCCTTCTTCAGTTTTGCAGCCTTTGCTTGCTTGGCTTGCATCTCTTTCCATTTGGCCTCATTGATGAATGTGGCCACCATATGACTAATTCCCGGGGGAAGCTTCAAATCATCAATGGGTGTGTTTGGGTCATCATACCAGACATTGATGTAGTCCAGCAGAACCTTTGGATCCATACCAAGATGAATAGAGTTGTCTAAAGCTTGGGCAACTCGTTCCTGCTTGTTCGTGATGATGGCTTGAAGAGTTTCATCATCAAATTCATCACTTCCTTCTGATGCAGAAGGGACATTGATGATTTTGCTTGGGCTGGGCCTGATGCCCCTTCCAGCAGTCATTTTAGTCTTCAGAGGTGTTGGTGAAGACTTTGTCTCTGAGCTTGTGGAAGAAGGTACGGAGGAGCTGGAGTGAGCAGGTTGATGCTTGACAATCTTCTTGAGTTCAGGCTTTGAAGCATGTGTGGTTGCTAAGGGTTTTGGAGCTGGAGCAGCCTTCTGAGGCAATTGCTCTTTAGGATTTGAAGCCTTTGGTTTCTGTGCCACAGACTTCACTTGAGGAATAGGTGTACCAGAGGCTTCAGCAGCAGAAGAGGTGGCTCCAGTGGCAATAGCAGATTCCTCATTGAATTTCCTCACTGCAGCTTTAGCTTTCTTCTGAAGTTTAGACAAGTGTTTGTCTTTCTCCTCAGCATAATCATCAACAATTTTAATGCTTGAAGGGTGTGCTACTTGATGGTCACTGAGAGGAGTCCTTTTGCAAGGTGGCTTGAGGGGCGAATTTCTTCGCATACTTGGGAGTGAAGAAGCGATATTCCTTCCACTCCTTAGTCCACATGCGGTCTATCCTTTGAAGCCTGATTTTCCTTTTCGCCATAGGTTCTTGCTCATCTGGCGTACAATAGTCAAGGTATATATCCTCAGGGATATATCAATTGTAGTGTTCTGTTCCAGTTCCTTTCCACCCTTTTGCTTTCTGTCATTTTCCATTTTCTTTAGTTGAGGCTTTTGCTAAGGAATTTGCACTCTTGAGGATTCTGATGACACTGGCAAAGTTTCTTAGAGGAACGCTGCAAATGAGTTAAGTTGATGAGAACTTAGAGATTCATCAGCTGACATTTTGTACCTGTGAACAGAGTATAGGTGCAAGGAATTTGGAGAGGTCATATGCGTTCTCAGATTTGAAGAAATTGAATTTTTTAAAAGTTGAGAAATTTGACCAGTGGGTTGAGCAATTTGTCTAAGCACTCTGATCTTGGGTTCTAGAGTTGTGCAGATTCGAAAATTTGCACAATTGAGGAATCACGTGAAGAATTTTAGCGTCTTAGTGAAATTCATCAAGTGTTTGAGGAATAGAGTGTGCGAAGCTGATAGACACTAAGAAAAAACATATTTCTCGAATCTAAGTTAAAACAGTAGATCGAAGGGGACAGTAAAAATAGGATTTTATTTACCCTATATAGCAAGCACGAAGAACAGAGGCAGCAACAGTAGATGCTCTTCGCTTCGAGTCCGTTGCGCCCTAACTTGGCGGCAGAAGACGCCTATGGCGGCGGCGGATGTAGATGATCCGCTTCCGTCATGAGTTCGGCGATGGAGAGGTCGAGGCACTGAAGCCGTTCCTCGCCAGTGACGAGATTTCGAGCGGTGGCGCTAGGTTTTGCTTGAGGTGGACAGGAGGTCGGTAGAGAACGAAGAGTTTGGACAAAAGGGGTAAGGGCGTATTTATAGCTCTTGCAAACTGTCGGGCCGATACTTTCGAACCGAACTGCCCTTGCCCATTCGTCTCCGCACGACACGTGTAGCCAGAGTTTAAAGCGGTAGAGATCGTGCTTATCTAATCATGGGAAGTGGGGTTCAGTTACTGTGTAACAATATATAAATCATTTTTCAAGATTTGAGCATTTCGTTGCAAAATCCTCAGTTGACAAGGACACAGTGAGGATTTTGAACAAAGTTTCAAGTAGAACGCATATGAAGAATTGAACAGACTGGGTGAGTATAGCATAGAGGGGAGTAGGGTCCGATAACACTCACTTAGATGAAATATCAAGTTGAGGAAATAGCTATAAGTGAATGTTGTTGAGGACTTTGAAAAACACAGTCTATATATGTATATATCTAGGCAAATGAAAATCATCAAGTATTTTGAGGATTTTGAAGATTTGAAAAACTTGAGGATTTTGTGACAAAGCGTTAGGTTGATGAATTTCAACTTTGAAGAAAAACAACTTGAATAATTCCAAAGTTGGGTGGTGGCGTGACCCACCGTATAAGAATGATGATTTCAAGCGCCGTGTACAATTGTCGTAGGGCCCTGAGAATCAAATTCTTCATTGATTTCCTCACACTAAGAGTGATATTCTTCATTGATTGAAGAAAATCGATTCTTCGTGTGTTGCACATCTAAGTCATCAATTTTGCATAAGTGTTAGGATGTGTGCATGTTTTTACAAAACATTTGAAGATTCTAAGATATTTAGCTCACACCACAACTTGCAAAACCTTTTCTCATCCAAGGGCTTAGTGAAAATATCTGCTAGTTGATCGTCTGTCTTCACATGGTTGATGAGGATATTGCCCTTGAGGACATGGTCCCGAAGAAAATGGTGATGAATCTGGATGTGCTTAGTCTCCGAATGTTGTACTGGGTTGTATGCAATCTTGATTGCACTTTCATTGTCGCAGTAGAGATGCGCATTCTTCATGTTGATGCCGTAGTCCTTGAGGGTTTGCTTCATCCATAGCAATTGAGCACAGCATGATCCAGCAGCAATGTACTCAGCTTCGGCAGTGGAGAGAGAAACGTAGTTCTGCTTCTTTGAGGACCACCGGGATAATGATCTTCTGAGGAAATGACAAGTGCCAGAAGTTGACTTGCGATCCACACGGTCACCAGCATAGTCAGAATCAGAATATCCCACAAGATGAAGATTTGAGCCCTTGGGGTACCATAATCCTAGTGTTGGTGTGTGAGCTAAGTATCGAAGAATATGCTTCACAGACTTATGGTGTAATTCCTTCGGTTTTGCTTGAAAACGTGCACACATGCAAACACTAAGCATTATATCTGCCCTAGATGCACACAAATACAGTAAAGAGCCAATCATTGAGTGATATACCTGTTGATCGAATTCTTTACCATTTTCGTCAGTGCAGTGGTGGCCGTTGGTAGGCATGGGAGTCTTGCGCCTTTACATTCATGCATGTTGAATTTCCTCAGAACATCCTTGAGGTATTTCTCCTGTGATATGAAGATCCCATTGCGTTGTTGACGAATTTGAAGACCTAAGAAGAGTTTTAGCTCCCCCATCATAGATATCTGATATTCTTCACTCATCATGTAAGCAAATTCATCACTGTAACGTCTGTCAGTACAGCCAAATATGATGTCATCCACGTATATTTGACACACAAATAGTTCATTGTCATAGGATTTTGTGAAAAGAGTTGGATCAAGTGAATCAGGTTTGAAGCCTTTCTTCATGAGGAATTCCTTCAATGTATCATACCACGCCCGAGGGGCTTGCTTGAGGCCATAGAGTGCATTTTTGAGTCTGAAGACTTTGTCTGGATTCTTTGGATCCTCAAAACCTAGGGGCTGAGCAACATATGCTTCTTCCTCAAGCTTACCATTGAGGAATGCACTTTTCACATCCATTTGATATAAGATAATGTCATAATGATTAGCATAAGCAAGTAGTATTCTAATAGCTTCAAGTCTAGCAACAGGTGCAAAAGTTTCGTTGAAATCAATTCCTTCAACCAGTGTGTACCTTGGGCTACGAGTTGTGCCTTATTCCTCACCACTTGACCATCCTCATCTTGCTTGTTTCGGAAAATCCACTTGGTGCCGATGATATTGTGCTTGCGAGGATCTGGTCGTTCGACGAGCTCCCACACATCATTGAGCTTGAATTGAAGAAGTTCGTCTTGCATGGCTTGAATCCACTCAGGTTCCATGAAAGCCTCAGCAACTTTTGAAGGTTATGTGATAAACACAAAGGAAGAACGCCCGCAAAAGTTAACTAAGTGTGAGCTTTTGAGCGAGTGAGAGGACCTGGCGCGTTGATGTCATCGAGGATTTTGTCAAGTTCTACTTCATTTGCAATCCTCGGATGAGCTGGTTGAGGATTTCGTCTGGGCTGAGGAATTTGTTCTAGAGCAATTTCCTCAGGAGCATCTTCTTGATTTTCATCAGTGCTAGGAGTGATTTCTTCAAAACTTCCCTCAGTAGGAACAATGTCTTCAGAAGCTTTGAGCTTGATTGCTTCGTCAGGAGACAATTTATTTGGATCAGGAGGCAATTGCTCTCTTTGCGAGCCATTAGTTTCATCGAATGGCACATCTACAGTTTGAACAACCTTGTTGTGATAGTTGTTGAAGATTTTGTAGGTGTGCGAGTCTTTTCCATAACCGAGCATAAAACCCTCACGTGCTTTAGGTGCAAACTTTGAGCTATGGTGAGGATCTCTAATCCAGCATTTTGCATCGAAGACTTTGAAATAATTTACATTGGGTTTCTTGTCAATGAGGAGTTCATATAAAGTTTTCTTGAGGAATTTGTGAAGATATACCATGTTGATGATATGGCAAGCAGTGTTGATTGCTTTAGGCCAGAAACGATGAGGAATCTGATATTCTTCAAGCTTGGTTCATTCCATCTCAACCAGAGTCTTGTTCTTTCTTTCGACGACGCCATTCTGCTCAGGAGTATAAGGAGCAGACAATTCGTGAGTAATACCAAGTTCATCAAGATAATCATCTAGACCAGTGTTTTTGAATTTTGTTCCATTATCACTCCTGATGTGTTTGATCTTGACGCCGAAGTTCGTCGAGGCCCTTGAGGAAAATTGTTTAAAAACTTCCTGCACTTCAGTTTTATACAGAATGATATGCACCCAAGTATATCTAGAGTAATCATCAACTATAACAAAGTCGTATAGAGATGCTGAATTTGTTAGAGTGGCATAATGAGTAGGTCCAAATAAATCCATGTGAAGCAATTCAAATGGACGAGTAGTAGACATGATAGTCTTCGAGGGGTGTTTGGATCTGGTCATTTTTCTAGACTCACAAGCACCGTCGAGGTGGTCCTTGATGAATTTGACTGATTCGATGCCAATGACATGCTTCTTCTTTGCCAATGTGTGCAAGTTCCTCAAGCCTGCATGACCAAGTCTGCAATGCCATAGCCAACCTTCTGAGGTTTTTGCTAATAAGCAAGTGGCTGGTTGAGGACCTGTAGAGAAATCAACAATGTACAAATCCCCTCTTCTAACTCCTTGAAAGACTTTGGATCTGTCAGATTCCATGATGACAACACATCTATATTTTCCAAAGATAACAACCATATCAAGATCACAAAGCATTGAGACTAACATGAGGTTAAACCCAAGGGATTCAACAAGCATCACTTTGTCCATGTGCCTGTCCATGGAAATAGCCACTTTGCCAAGTCCCAATACCTTGCGTTTACCTTTGGAAGCATAAGTGATTTGCTTCACTGGTGATGGAGTCAGTGGCATATTCATCAGCAAGCTTTTGTCATCAGTCATGTGGTGTGTGCAACCACTATCAAGAATCCACTCAGTACTCTTGGGTTTGTCATCCTGCAGATGAATTAGTACAGCTTACCATCTCATATGATTCAGACTTGAAGAATATGATATCAATTTCATCAGATAGGAATTTCATCATAAACAGTAATTTTGAGGACGTGTGAAATGTTATCATTTCATCAGTGTTAGCTTGCGTCCTATCAAGCATTTTCCTCAGGTCTCCAGCAAATTCTTCAGATGATGATTTTCATCTGGAGACCTGACATGCAAAAGTGATTAGTTCAATTTCTTCACCACCCACATCTGAAGGGGTGGTAAAGCATCCATAATCCTGCGAGCACCATATAAGAAAGGGGCATTGAAGCTAATGCACTTCTCTTTATAGTAGGGGGTTAGAGTACTCAAATGAATAGGAAAAGAAGTTCTTTGAGGATTTATGAACATAATGATTTGAGGAGTAATGCTCATATTCATATCCCTTGTAATTTCTATGCATATCAGAAGCATTAGCACGAGTACGAGCATAATATTGACCAGTTGAGGATTTTGACCCTCTTGAAGACTTTAGCCCTCCTGAGGAATTTGATCTGGGGTTCAGATTCTCTACAGGTGGTGTCATGAGGACATTCACCTGAATATGTTCAAGACAACTTTTGGGGACCCAGATTTTCCTCAGGGGTGGTCCATTCCTTCACTTAGTTCCAACATATTGAGCAAATACTTCACCAGATTGATTTTTGAACAGATTATAGTTGGAGTCAAATGACTCATCTGAGGAATAGGATAATTCACATGCAAAGCCTATTAGATTGGATGGATCAACAGGAGGCCCTTTAGCAGCAACCCGTGAGGTTTTGGGGTACTGCTCAGGTTTCCAGTATGATCTATCTGCATTCAGTTTCCTTTCAAAGGCAATTCCTTCTTTCCATGGGTTCCTGTTCAAGATCTTCTTTTTGAGCACATCGCAAAGCGTTTGGTGCCCTTTGAGACTTTGGTACATGCCTGTCACATACAATTCCTTCAGCCCTGCATTTTCATCAGTAACATTTGTGGTTTCCTCAAGTGAGGAATTTGATACCACATGAGGAGTTGAAGAATTTGTAGCAATAGAAGCATTTGATGATTCTGGTGAAGAATTGGCAGTTTCACGTTCGATTCATTTAAGACATGGAGAAATGAATTCAACCTGAGTGGCATTGATCTATTGAGCGAGTAATGAATCATTTTCCATTCAAAGATCATCATGAGACATCCTCAGCTTCTCAAGATCAAGTTTCCTTTGAAGGAATTCATAGGAAAGTTTCTCATGATCAGCGTGGAGTGTGCCATGACGATCTTGAAGATTATCAAATCTGGACTGAAGACTTTTCATATCTTCAGTGAGGATTTGGGTAAGATTCATTTCATCATTCAACAGGTCATCACTTATGTCTAGCAGTTTCTGAAGCTTTTCAAGGGCAGTTTGTTGTTTAGTTGCAATGATGGCAAGTTTGCTGTAACTGGGTTTTTATAATCATCAGGTTCACAGTCACATGAATCAGAGGAGGAAGTATCATCAAGTTCACGCTTCAAAGTCTCCGAACTGATTTTCTTGAGGACACACCGAATTCTTCATCTTCAATATCTTCATGAGGAATATTAATTTCATCACAATTTCTTCGCGATCAAAGTCTTCAACATAAGACCAATTTCTTCACCCGAAGATATACATTTTTAGGGGTCGATATTCATCGTATAACTCAAACTCCTCGGCGACTTATAGATCATGTGTACACTCATGAACACATTAGATACTTAACCTATAAGTCTTCAAACCACCAAAATCACTAAGGGCACTACATGCACTTATAGATTCAGAATAGTCCGGAGGTCAAAATTGATATATGGGAAGTTGGTATTCGAGTTTTGGAAGAGTTTCAGAAAGTTACCAGTTTAGTGACGGAGGTTCTCGAAGTGTTCTGAGGGTCCACCTGCCCCCAGAGGGCCCCATGGGATGTGAGAGGTGGCGCGCTAGCCCCTGGAGGGCTGGCCGCCCTACCGACCTAAGGCCCATGCGGCCAAGGGGCTGAACTGGTCGAGGGGTGGTCGCCACCTCACTCTCCTTGGGGACCAAGGCACCCTTTGCCGCCGCCCCACCCCAAGGGTAAACCCTAGGGCACCGACCCCTCCTCCCTTCCCCTATATATACTAGAGGAGAGGGAGGGTAGACGCACCTGAAGCCACAGTACAGCCCGCCTCTCTCTCACTATCATAATACTTCTCCACTGTCACGATTGCGACAGTGCTTGGCGAAGCCCTGTCGAGATTGCACCACCACCACCATCACCACGCCTTTGTGTTGGGCTCTCTGGATCATCGTGGTGAATGAGTCATTGAGTTGTATGTGTGCTGAACGCAGAGGTGTCGTCCGTTTGGCTCTAGATCGGGATGGATCGTGATTGGATCACAGGATGGATCGTGATAGGATCGCGAAGACATTCGACTATATCAGTCGCGTTTCTTAACACTTCTGCTTAGTGATCTACAAGGGTATGTAGATGCACTCCCCTCTTGTGGTAGTTGATCTCCATAGATTGATCTTGGGTGTTCGTAGGAATTGTTTTGTTTCCCCAATAGTGTTATCAAAGCTAGGTCTATGCATAGATAACATGCATGAGTAGAACACAAATTTTTGTGGGCGTTGATGTTCAGATTGCTTACTTCCTTAGTCTTATCTTGATATAGTGGTATTGTGGGATGAAGTGTCCTAGACCAAGCTTACTCGTCCATGTACGAGAGACCGGTTCCATCGAGTGACATGTAACTTGGTTGCATAAAGATGGTTGGCGGGTGCCTCTCTCTCCCACTTTAGTTGAATCGGATTTGGCAAAGGTGGTCCTTGTAGAAGGTTAAATAGCAACTTGAATATCACTGTTTTGGCTTTGCGGTGGTAAGAATGGTTCTTGCTAGTTTCCCATAGCAGCCACGTAAAACTTGCAAGAACAAAGTAGAGGACGTCTAACTTGTTTTTGCAGGGCATGTTGTGATGTGATATTCGTGATGTATGAGATGGTCATGTTTTGTATAGATTATCACGGCTTGCATGTCAATGAGTACGACAACCGGCAGGACCCATAGGGTTGTCTTTAGTTTATTTGTGCCTTTTTGCTTTACTTTATCTCTATGAGTTAGCAATATTTGTAGAAGCAATAGTTGGCGCAATGATAACCAACAAGTGTAGGTGGTCATTTGTAGCCTTTTCTGATAAGTAAGAGTGTCGAAACCAATGAGGAGCTAAAGGTGGAATTAATATTATGTCAA
Organism: Hordeum vulgare subsp. vulgare; assembly: GCF_904849725.1. NCBI lineage: Eukaryota > Viridiplantae > Streptophyta > Magnoliopsida > Poales > Poaceae > Hordeum > Hordeum vulgare. The sequence continues at coordinate 329,033,097 of NC_058520.1, read as the reverse complement.
GTTCTATCGACCACTGATACAACTCTACGCACGCTAACGTTTACTTTACCTAGAACAAGTATGAAACTATTTTGCGGGAAAGAAACTGGAAGTACTTAGTAGGTGTAATAGATAGGTTTGCCAGGTAATAAAGAGCGTGGAAATAAAATTTAGGTATTCTTTTAACAAAAAAACCAATGAATTAAATATAGCAAGTGTGGAAAAGTGGTGATAGGATTTGCGAGGTTGTCCTAGGCAATTGATAGCTAGACCGGTAATCATTATAACAGTTTTATATGAGGGAGAGGAATATGCTAACACACTTTCCGTCCTTGGATCATATGCACGCATGACTCGAACTCTACCAAGCATTTGCAACTACTAAAGATCATTATGGTAAAACCCAACCATAGCATTAAATATCAAGTCCCCTTTACTCCCATATGCAAACAATTCCCTTACTCGGGTGTAAGCTTTTGTCACTCTAGCCACCCACTATAAGCGAATCATGCACGTATTGCAAAACCTCCAGCGTGAGTCTTTCACGTGTGCGCCTCATAGAAAGCACCTTAGGACATCACCAATAGAAACCACACAACTCAAATCAATCAAGATCATCAATCAACCAGTAGGACAAAAAGGAACTACTCAAACATCATAGGATAGCCACACATCATAGGATAATAATATATAGCATTAAGCACCATGTCCAAGTAGGGGGTACAGTGGGATGCGAGAAAGTGGACTGTTTTAGATATATGAGTAAAGGTGATGATGGTGGTGATGACGACACTGAAGTTGTTGGTGTAGATCGTCGTCATGATGGTTGCCCTGGCGGCGCTTCGGCGCAACCACGAGAGAGGGGCAGAGAGCCCCCTCCTTCTTCTTCTTCCTTGGCCTCCTCCCTAGGTTAGAGGAAGGTTTCTCCTCTGGTCCATGGCCGCCATGGCTCCTGGAGGGTAGTAGCCCCTCCAAGATTGGATCTCTCTCTCTATTTCTCTCCTCCTTTCGCGACCTGTTTTCTGTCCCTTCAACATTTCTTAAATATTCGGAGATTTGCAACTCTGATCGGACTGAAATTTTGAGGAGAATTTTATCGTGAAAATATCTTCCTTGCGGAAAAAGGAGAGAATCAACCGACTTAAGGGGTGGCCACAAGCCATCAGCCCCCCCAGGCCACAACCTGTTGGCTTGTGCCTCCCTCGGGCATCGTGTTGCGTTCATTTTGACTCCCAAAATTCACATATATTCCAAAAAAAATCTCCGTAAATTTTATCGCATTTGGAGTCCGTTTGATATAGATTTTCTGCAAAACAAAAACACACAAAAAACAGGTACTGGGTCAATAGGTTAGTGCTCAAAAATAATATAAATTGCTAAATAATTACTCGAAAAGTATCCTAGAATGATAATATGATAGCATGGAACAATCAAAAATTATAGATATGTTGGAGACGTATCAAGCATCCCCAAGCTTAATTCCTGCTCGTCCTTGAGTACGTAGATGATAAAAATAGAATTTTTGATGTGACATGCTACCCAATATGTAATCTTTTGCATGTATGCTCATTGATAAACGATGAATTAACAAACATTCACATAGTAATAATTATAAGAACAAGCAACAAAATCATCAATCATTCAAAGTATATGATCCTCAAAGAATGTCTACCCCAATTCATTTTATTATATTAGCAAGGCATGAGTCTGTATTCACCACATTAATACAAATGTCAAGCACCACAGTGCCCAAGTGAAGCAATTGCATCATACTTTTTCAATATGCATCAACGTTTTATTCTTCATGCAATACATGAGCGTGAACCATGAACATAGCATTTAGGTGGAATAGAATGTGGTGGTAGGTTTCAAAGGGGTAAAAATGGAGAAGAAAGTCCCGCATCAACTCGACGTGTCAACAGGCTATGGAGATGCCCATCAATGGATATCAATGCGAGGAGTAGGGATTGCCATGCAACAAATGCACTAGATCTATAAGTGTATGAAAGCTCAACTCAAGCTAAGTGAGTGTGCATCCAACTTGGTTTCTCATGAAGACCACGGGCATTTGAGGACGCCCGTCATCGGAATATACATGCCAAGTTCTATAATGAAAAATTCCCACTAGCATATGGAAGTGACAAAACAAGAGACTCTCTATATGAAGAACATGGTGCCACTTTGAGGCACAAGTTTGGTAAAGGATAGTAGCAAAGTCTCTTCTCTCTTTTTCTCTCATTTATTTATTTATATTTTTTTCATGCTGGGCTATTTTTTTCCGCCTCCCCCATTTTTTGTGGTGGGATCATTTGGCCTCCCCCATTTTTCATTTTCCGCCTAGAGTCTCATCCTCACTTGTGGGGGAATCATAGTCTCCATCATCCTTTCCTCACTAGGATAATGCTCTAATAATGAGGATCGACACACTTTTATTTACTTACAACTCGATATGAAAAACTGATAGGATGATATGACTCTATATGAATGCCTCTGGAAGTGTACTAGGATGTGAAATGATCTAGCGTAGCAAAAGCTATCAAAAAATGGACAAGCCATGTAAATATCATGCTAGCTACCTTGCGATAATGCAAAGCAATATGGCAATGGAAGTACAAGTTATATGAAGTGACAACGGAAGTTCCATGGCAATATATCTTGGAATGGCTATGGAAATGTCATGATAGGTAGGTATGGTGGTTGTTTTTAGAAAGATATAATGAGGCTTATGTGCAACAGAGTGTATCTTGTCACGGGGTTTGGATGCACCGGCGAAAGTTGCAACGATCCTTGAGGTGAGAATGGGCAGTGCATGGTACCAAAGAGGCTATCAAATATGTGGAGGTGAGAGTGCGTATATCCATAGCTTCACATTAGTCATAAAGAATTCATATACTTATTGCAAAGCTTTATTAGTTTTATCACAAATCAAAGTACTACTCGCATGCTTCGAGGGAGAGGGTTGGGAGGAATTAACCATCACGTGACTCTGACTCGAAACAACACTAGGATTTCAACGAGGAATAGAAATGCTCACACATCAACGCCATGCCCTTTAATTTTTTAGATGAACAAGAAGTTTAACATATCTTAATATTGACTCTTCTACAAATCAACAATGATACACTCACACCCTTTAACATTACAACATCAATATCATTAACCCACAATTTCTATTTAATGTGCTACATGAAGGTTTTGACTATCACTCCTTGAATACCTATTATTTTTGGACTAGTCTTATAACCCATGCAAATTACCGTCACTATTTATTAACTCTAAAAAAATATAAGTGAAGAATGAGAGTTTAATTCTTTCTACAAAATACATTCTCTAATAAATATAAGTGAAGCAAAAGAGCATTCTACAAATAATTATTTTCTATATGTAGAGAACCACGCATCCAACTTCAAATGATATAAGTGAAGCACATGAAGCATTCTATAAATTAACTAAAAAGATATAACTGAAGTGCCGAGAGCATTCTATAAATCAACCATGAACATTCCCAAACCAACATGGTTCACTGCTAAAAGGAAAATAAAAGGCACACGACGCTCCAAGAATTTACGCATATCATGTGAACAAAACAAAAACCGAAATATACCGCTAGTTGCTGAAGAAGAAAGATGGGATGCCTTCTGAAGCATCCCCAAGATTAGATTCTTGAGTCTCCTTTAATAATTACTTGGGGTTCCTTGGGCATCCCCAAGCTTGAGCCCTTGCCTCTTCTTATTCTTCTCATATCAATACCTCCTCGACCTGCGAACACTTCATCCACACAAAACTTAACAAAACTTTTATTAGAAACGTTAGAACATAATCATCAAATCTCATCATGTCCTCCCATAGAATTATCGCATAATTATAATCTAATATTACCCACTATATTCTATCACAGTTCTATGGCTCCCAAGTCAAGGGCACTCAACAAGAATTCAAAACATAAGCACGCAAAGCAACTATCATAGCAACGTGAGAAAAATAGGACAGTCTGTAAAGATGCATATGAAACGTATACTTATGTAACTTAAACAATTCTTAAAAATTAGGACATGTTATATAATTTATATAAAAGTAATGTGTAAATATTTCAGAAGCAAAGTTTCTATTTTTACACAGCGCATATCAAACAAGCAATTCAAACATCCTAAAGGTAATTCTTGGAAATTTTTATTGAAAAACAAGATTATGAATAATATCTAACATAGAACGGAAAAATAAAATTATGCTCTAAGCAAAACACATATTATGTGATGAATAAAAATATAGCCACTAGTAAGGTATATCGATAGTGTTGAAGACGAAAGAGGGATTGCCTTCCGGGGGCATCCACAAGCTTAGATAGTTGAGTCTTCCTTGGATATTACCTTTGGGTGCCTTGAGCATCCCCAAGCTTAGGTTCTTGCGGCTCCTTATTCTCCTCATATTGATATCTCACCCAAAACTTGAAAACTTCAACCACACAAAAATTAAGAGAAACCTCGTGAGATCCGTTAGTATAATTAGAAAATCATACACTTTGGGTACTGTAATAAATTTATTCATATTTAGTTATTTCATAAGGTACTCTATTGTAACTTCTAAATGGCTTATACCCTCTGATACAATCCATAGAATCGTCAAAACAAGCAAACTATGCAAGCAAAAACAAAATATGTCTAAAACAGAACAGTCTCTAATGATCAGCACAAATACCAAACTTTTTTAACTCAAACAATTCTTAAAAATAGGAGGAACTATCGAATTTGTATATTAATTCCGTGTAAAAATTCAGATTTAAAATATGTTCTAGTAAAATCATAGAAATTCTGCACTCGACATCAAAGTTTCTGTTTTTGCACAGGATCAAATATACTATCATCCAAATCATCCAAAGGCTTTTCTTGGCAAATTATTTTTATAATACAAAGTTTTTACACAAGGGTATATTTATTTTTGTTGAAAAGGTTATGTAATAAATATTCATAAAGTTTCCATGGGCATGAACAAAGTTCAAGGCTAGCCCCCACTTCAGCGGTGCTCATCTTTCTCACTTTCACCTTTATTTTGAAAAAGTTTTAGGTTCCCCACTTTTTCTTATGTTTAATTATTTTAAAAGCACGTGATAGAAATAAATGACTATCTAAAACTTTTGGGTTGTCTCCCTGGCAGCGCTTTCTTTAAAGCCATTAAGCTAGGCATATAGTGCTCAAGTAATGGATCCACCCGGATCCCAAGGTATATCAAAGACAATTTTAATTAACAATGACTTGTAATTTGGTAGTGAGCACAAAGTAATATATATATATATCATGTGACAACAAAGTCTAACTCTCTTCCTATGCATTGGCATGTCATAAAAGAACAATTCATTCATACAAAGTAAAGGCCAATACATAGCATAAGTAGTTTCTTGCAATTTTATCGTATTGGAAACATAGAGAGGTGAAGATTTGGTTCCTCTCTCATAATAATGGCAAGTAGGAGAAGCAATCACATGCCTATTATATTCATCAAAATCATCATGTGTAGTGGTAAAACGCAACCCATCAAAATATTCCTTCATAAGTGCAAACTTCTCCGATATGGTGTAGTTGGGAGAATTCAAAACGATAATAGGACTATCATGTATGGATTCAATAGCAACAATTTCATGCTTAACATAATGAACTACAACAAGTTCATCTTCCTATGCATAATTCATATTGGCATCATGGCCACAAGCATAGCAAGCATCGAGTTCATAAAAAAGGGACATTTCAAACGAATCCAAGGGATCGTAGCAATCATCATAGCATTCATCCTTCAGTATGTGCGAAGGGAAATTAAAAAATGTATGATTTTAAGAGTTACTCTCATTAGAACGTGGGAATGCGTAGCTAATCCGGTCTTCCTCCTTTTGTTCTTCGCCCTCCTTCTCATTTTTTTTCATCTAATGAGCTCACAGTTTCAGCAATTTCTTCTTCCATAGATTCCTGCAAAATATTAGTCTCTTCCAAGGCAGCAGACATTCTCTCAATAAATTCATTAATATGGGCAGTGTATTCATAATTCTCATATCAATATTTAAGTATGTTAAAATTTTCAGATTCGAAAAGAATAGTATCATACTTTTCAATCAAAGAAGCAATTTTGTAAGCACCCTTAAAAGAGACAAATTCTTCTATTTGTTCCGCATCATAGTAATCATATAAACCATTATCATAAGAAGTCAATGTTTCATTATCATTAAACTCACATCGAAAAGGAAGGTGTGAATTCTCCATCTTAGAGTAACAAGTATAATCACACCTCAAGCATACCAACGCAACATTTTAACTTGTTCCCATAAGTGTTTCCCTTTTTGAGTTAAGCGATAATACCTAAAATACTCACGCTGATCCAACATGTATCCCATCATCAAGTTCAATGGGGAATTCTCAGGATTATCAAAGTAGTATTTAATTTTTTCCACATAACCATCATCGATGGTTTTAGGAGGTTCCCCATCTCCATGAGTAGCAGGTACAACTAATTTTTTTTGGTGTTTTGTGTTCCATATCCATAGCTAAAGATATAAAAAAACTAATAAAAAAATTACTTAGTGATAAAGCAAAGAAGCACACACGAGAATATCAACCGCTATGCTATTGCTTCCCGACAACGGCACTACAAAAGGTCTTCATAACCCACAAGTGTAGGGGATCGTTTGTAGCCTTTTTTGATAAGTAAGGGTGTCGAACCCAACAAGGAGCTAAAGGTAGAATTAATATCCCCCAAGTTCTATCAACCACCGATACAACTCTACGCATGTAATGCTTACTTTGCCTAGAACAAGTATGAAACTATTTTGCGGGAAGGAAACTAGAAGTACTTAGTAGGTGTAATAGATAGATTTGCAAGGTAATACAGAACATGGAAATAAAAGTTAGGTAGTGTTTTAATAAAAGAACAATAAATTAAATATAGGGAGTGTGTAAAAGTGGTGAGAGGATTTGCGAGATTGTCCTAGGCAATTGATAGCTAGACCGGTAATCATTATAGCAGTTTTATATGAGGGAGAGGCATATGCTAACACACTTTCCGTACTTGGATCATATGCACTTATGATTGGAGCTCTAGTAAGAATATGCAACTACTAAATATCATTAAGGTAAAATCCAACCATAGCATTAAACATCAAGTCCCCTTTACTCCCATACGCAAACAACTCCCTTACTCGGGTGTAAGCTTCTGTCACTCTAGCCACCCATTATAAGCGAATCATGCACATATTGCAAAACCTCCAGCGTGAATATTTCATGTGTGTGCCTCACGGAAAGAACCTTAGGACATCACCAATATAAAACACACAACTCAAATCAATCAAGATCGTCAATCAACCCATAGGACAAAAAGGAACTACTCAAACATCATTGGATAGCCACACATCATAGGATAATAATATATAGCATTAATCACCATGTTCAAGTAGGGGGTATAGCAAGATGTGCGAGAGTGGACCGCTGTAGATAGATGAGGGAAGGTGATGGTGGTGTTGATGACGGCGGTGAAGTTGTTGGTGTAGATCATCATGACGATGGATGCCCCTCCGGCGCTCCGGTGCCGCCAGGATAGAGGGAGAGAGAGCCCCTCCTTCTTCTTCCTTTGCCTACTCCCTAGGTAGGAGGAGGGTGTATCCTCTGGTCCATGGCCGCCATGGCTCCTGGAGGGTAGCAGCCCCTCCTAGATTGGATATCTCTCTCTATGTTCCTCCCCTCTTTTCGCGACATGTTTTCTAGCCCTGCACTATTTCTTAAATATCCAGAGATCCATAACTCGCATCGTGTTTATATTTGGAGGGAATTTTTATCATGAAAATATATTTCTTGCGGCGGAAGGAGAGGCTCAACCGACTTAAGGGCTGGGCACAAGCCATCACGGCGCCCCCCCCCTCCTTGGTCGTGCCCTGTTGGCTTGTGCCTCCCTCGAGCATCGTCTTGTGTTGATTCCGACTCTAAAAATTCACACATATTCCAAATAAATCTCCAAATATTTTTATCACATTTGGAATTCATTTGGTATGGAATTTCTATGAAATAAAAAGCACACAAAAACAGGAACAGACACTGGGACTGGGTCAATAGGTTAGTGCTATAAATAATATAAATTGGTTAATAATTACTCAAAAAGTATCCTAGAATGATAATGTAATAGCATGGAACAATAAAAACTTATAGATATGTTGGATACGTATCACGCGACAACCACATGACGACACGATGATGTAGATCATGGTGTCATGCCCGTGACGATGGAGATCATGTTGGTGCTTTGGAGATAGAGATCAAAATCACAAGATGATGATGGCCATATCATGTCACTAATTTGATTTGCATGTGATGTTAATCCTTTTATGCATCTTATTTTGCTTAGGACGATGGTATCATTATAAGATGATCCCTCACTAAAATTTCAAAATAAAATTGTGTTCTCCCCAAGTGTATACCATTGCGAAGGTTCGTCATTTTGAAGCACATCGTGATGATCGAGTGTGGTAGACTCTACGTTCACATACAACAGGTGTAAGCCATTTTTGCACATGCAAAAAACTTGGGTTAAACTTGATGAGCCTAGCATGTACAGACATGCCCTCAGAACACAAGAGACTGAAAGTCCAAACATGAGTCATATAGTACATATGATCAACATGGAGATGTTCACCATGGAAACCACCTCATCTCACGTGATCGGACTTGGGTTGGTGGATTTTGATCATGTTACACTCGGACAACCTGAGGGATGTTGATTTCAGTGGGAGTTCTTAAGTAATATGATTAATTGAACTCATTATCATGAACACAGTCGAAATTGTCTTTGCAAATTATGTTGTAGATCAATGGCTCGCGTAGTAGCTCCCCTGAATTTTAATGCGTTCCAAGAGAAAGCTAAGCTAAAACATGATGGAAATAACTTCGCGGACTGGGTCCGTAATATGAGGATTATCCCCACGGCTTCGCAAAAGGCGTATGTCCTCGATGCGCCACTTGGTGCATCACTCCCTCCAGTGTCGCATGTGGATATTGTGAACGTCTCGCGGGCGCGTCCTGATGACTACTCATTAGTTCAGTGTGCCATGTTATATGGCTTAGAATTGGGACTTCAAAGACGTTTTGAATTCCATGGAGCATATGAGATGTTCCAGGAATTGAATTTTGTGTTCCAAGCAAATGCTCGGATCGAGAGGTATGAGACCTCTGATAAATTCATTGCCTACAAGATGGAGGAGAATAGTTATGTGAGTGAGCACATACTCAGAATGGCTGAGTACTACAACTATTTAACTTAGTTGGGAGTTGAGCTTCCGACTGAGACAGTCACTAACAGAGTTCTCCAGTTAATACGTAATACCACCTAGCTACAAGAGCTTCATGATGAACTATGATATGCAAGGGATGAGCAAGTCCATCTCCGAGCTGTTCATGATGCTGAAAGTCACAGAAGCAGAAACCAAGAAGGAGCATCAAGTGTTGATGGTGAATAAAACCACTAGTTACAAAAAGGGCGAGGGAAACTTCAAGAAGAACGGAAAGCCAGTTTCTGCTCCCGTGAAGAAACCCCAGGCTGGACCCAAGCCTGAGACTGAGTGCTTCTATTGCAAGGGAACTAGCAACTGGAAGCGAAATTGTCCCAAGTTTCTGCCCGATAAGAAGCTGGCAACGTCAACAAAGGTATATTTGATATACATGTTATTGATGTGTACCTTACTAGCTCTCGTAGTAGTGCCTGGGTATTTGATACCAGTTCAGTTACTCATATTTGTAACTTGAATAAGGAACTAGGGAATAAACGGAGGATGGGAAAGGACGAAGTGATGATGTGTGTGGGAAATGGTTCCAAGGTTGATGTGATCGTCGTCAGCACGCTCGCTCTTTGACTACCATCGATATTAGTTATGAACCTAAATAATTGTTATTTGGTGCTTGCGTTGAGCATGACCATTACATATGGATATTGTTTAATGTGAGACGATTACTCATTTAAATCACAGAATAATGGTTGTTCTATTTATATGAGTAATATATTTTATGGTCATGCACCAAATGTGAATGGTTTATTCCTGTCGAATCTCGATAGTGATTCTACACATATTTATAACATTGATTCCAAAAGATGTAGAGTAAATAATGATAGTATCACTTTCTTCTGGCACTGCCGCTTAGGTCATATTGGTGTAAAAACGCGTGCAGAAGCTCCATGTAGATGGACTTTTGGAGTCACTTGATTTTGAATCACTTGATACATGCGAACCATGCTTCATGGACAAGATGACAAAAACACAGTTTCCTGGTACAATGGAATGGGCAACTGACTTGTTGGAAATCATACATACTGATGTGTGCAGTCCAATGAGTGTTGAGGCACGCAGTGGACATCGTTATTTTCTCACCTTCACTGATGGTTTGAGTAGATATGGATATGTTAACTTGATGAAGGACAAGTCTGAAACAATTGAAAATTTCAAGCAATTTGAGAGTGAGTTGAGAATCATCGTAATAATAAGATTAAGTTCCTGCGTTCTCATCGAGGGGGAGAATATCTGAATGATGAGATTGACATGCACTTAAGACAGTGTGGATTTGTTTTGCAACTCACGCCACGTGGAGCACCACAGCGTAATGGTGTGTCTGAACGTAGAAATCATACCTTATTGGATATGGTGTGTTCTATGATGTCTCTTAATGATTTTCCACTATTGTTTTGGGGTTATGCATTAGGTACAGTTGCATTCACTTCAAATAGGGAACCATCTAAATATGTTGATATGACACCGTATGAATTATGGTTTGTCAAGCAACATAAGTTGTCATTTCTTAAAGTTTGGGTTGCGACGCTTATGTCAAAAGGCTTCAGCCTGATAAGTTTGAACCCAAAGTTCATAAGTGTGTCTTCATAGGATACCCAAAGGAAACAGATGGGTATACCTTATATCTCAGATCCGAAGGCAAATTGTTTGTTGCGAAGAACGAGTCCTTTCTCAACAAAGAGTTTCTCTCAAAAGAATTGAGTGGGAGGAAGGTGGAACATGGTGAGGTTATTAAACAATCACTTCAACCAGAGAGAGCACGACAGGATGATGTTTATGTGGCGCCTACACCAATTGAAGAGGAAGCTAATACGATGATCATGAAGCTTGAGATTAAGTTACTACCGAACCTCGTAGGTCCACAAGGACATGTACTGCTCCTCGGTGGTACGGTAGTCATGTCTTAGAGGTCGTGTTGTTGGACAATGATGAACCTACGAGCTATGGAGAAGCGATGGTGGGCCTGGATTAAAACAAATGGCTAGAGGCCATGAAATCCAAGATAGGATCCCTGTATGAAAATAAAGTGGGAACTTTGGAAGTATTACCTGATGGTCGAAAGGCTATTCAGGACAAATGGATCTTTAAGAGGAAGATGGACGCGGACAATAATGTCACCATCTATAAAGCTTGACTTGTTGCAAAGGGGTTTTCACAAGTTCAAGGAGCTGACTACAATGGGACTTTCTCACCTGTAGTGAGGCTTAAGTCCGTCAGAATCATGTTAGTAATAGCTGCAATTTTTTATTATGAAATAAGGCAGATGGATGTCAAACAACGTTCCTTAATGGTTTCCTTAAGGAAGAGATGTATATGATGCAACCGAAAGGTTTTGTCGATCCATAAAATGCCGAGAAAGTATGCAAGCTCCAGCGATCCATTTATGGACTTGTGCAAGCATCTCGGAGTTGGAATTTTCACTTTGATGAGGTGATCAAAGAATTTGGCTTTATACAAGTTTATAGAGAAGCTTGTATTTACAAGAAATTGAGTGGGAGATATATAGCGTTTCTAATATTGTATGTCGATGACATATTGCTCATTGGGAACAATATAAAACTTTTAGAAAGCGTGTATTAGTCATCAAGATCTATAAAACTTTTAGAAAGCGTGATATTAGTAATGAAAGACCTCGGAGAAGATGCTTACATATTAGTCATCAAGATCTATAGAGATAGATCGAGACGTGTAACATCCCAATTTTCCTAATTGGGAATGTTTTACATTGTAGCTAAGCATCTATGCATATTGATTGAAATAAAGTTGGCATTTGAATTCTTTCGACTTTTGTTTTTTCTTTTCTATTTTTCCTCACACGAGAAGTGCCGGGAAAATACTCTCTTGCACGCAAGAGAGAGAGCGGAGGAAAATGACCCCCCAAAGTGCGGGGCATTTCTGAAATATTTGGAGCCAAGGAATCCAAAGTTTTATCGTGAGATTATTTGCAAAAAGAAATAAAGCATTTAGGGAATTTCTGAAAAAAAAACATTTTTTAGAAGTTTTTATTTTTGCTTTGGAAAAATGTTATTCGAGTAGAGGATATTTTTCTGATTTTTTTGGTATATAACACCCCATATTAAATATTTTATTTGTTTCCTTTTTATTCCCTTTTATTTTCTGTTTTGGAAAAAGACTAGAATTAGGAAAGATTTTTTTCAAAGGAAACCGCAGCCGGCGCTTAATAGCAGTGGGTCGAATCCCCGAGAGGCCGGGATCCCGATCCCTTACGGATCGGCTGGCCGACCCCCAGCGCCCCAGCCCCCTCTCTCTGGCGCTAGGCCCCACCGCCCGATCTCCTCTCCGAATCGGTCTCCTTCCTCCCCCGAGCCGCAGCTCCTTCCTTTCATGGCCGAGCTTGCTGCCACACTGATCCCCACCCGGGATCTCCCTGCCCCTTCCCTTCCCGAGCTCCTCCCCCGCCTATAAATATTGCCCCGGCCGCCCGCACCCCGTTCCTCGCATCGCCGCGTCGTCCCGCCGCCCCCAAGCCCCCTGCCGCAGACCTCGCCGGAGCACCGAAGCTAGGCCACCTTCGGCCACCCGAGGCAGCCGCCTCCGGCCACCCCGACACCGCCCCGACGCCACCATCGCGCTCGCCGCCCTCGCCCGCACCCTCTGGAGCCCTCGCCGCCGCCGAAGACCCTCGGGAGCGCCGTCCCCGTTCACGCCCGAGCCGCCGTCGCCGTCAGCCCTCGCCGGAGACTCCCCCGCCGGTGAGCACCCCATCCCCTCTCTGTGACCGTTAGATCAGGATTGCACACTTCAGATTAGATCACATAATACCCTTTCGGTTTAGCTAAGAAAACCGCTCGGTTTTCTATTACTTTACTTAGCCGAAGCGGTTTCTGTTAGATCTCGGCCATTTGTTAGTTCACCAGCAACACACACCCCCGCAGCCATTCACAGAGCGCCACGTGTACCCCCCTGTCCGTTAGCAGTTGTTTTCTTTTTTTCTGTCTAGTTCCAAAAATAGAATAGTTTTAGTTTTGTTTTGACCATAGCTTTTGATCCCGAAGTCCAATGATGTTGATTCTTGTTCCAGTAGATCCCAATTTTTCTGTAGTTTCTAAAAACATATAATTTGTCTATGTTTGAAATTTTCAATCATAAATTAGATCAGATTTAGTTTAAACCTTGTTTTGCTTATTCGAGGAGTTTAAAAAAATGATTTTGAGTTGATTCTTTTTGCTACTGCTTCCTAGTGATTATATCTTACTCTGGTAGAAGTTTCAAAAAAAATTAAATATTTTTTACTGGGGTTTTTAACAGAAACAAGTTTCTGCCTTAGTGACGTGTATTGAATTCCTTCACTTAGGCCATAGCAAACTTTTACTTGTGATGTTATTTTACTTGTTGCTTGATTGTAGTGCTTATGGTGTGTATTTTGTTTGTATCGGTAGATCACCCGGAGTGCGAAGCTTGTTACTTAGAAGCGCTCGATCAAGACAACTATCATCAAGGCAAGTCATTTTGATCATACTATTTCCTATGTTTTTTGATGCATGGTAGTTTCACCTTTCTTTGCCCAATTGCATGCTGCTTAGGTACTTGGAAATTTTAGTATAGGTTGTAGTATCATGTGGTAGGCACACAACAACCCCGAAACTTGGCCCCGGGACGACAAATTTCTTATTGCTATGCTTGAGTAGACGGGTTTTCGGTTGAGTGCATAACACGAGTGACGCGAGGTTGATTAAATAATCAAGACCGGTTAAGACAAGATTTTCAAGACCTCGGACGCAATGCAACTCTGGGTGAATGACGGTTGATCGGCTCCCTGGAGAAACCAGTGGATGACCCGGGATGCTGGAGACGGCCATGACATCTTGCGGAAAGCTTCACCCAGGCTCGAAGAGACGGACGGAGGCTTCAAGACCAAAGGCTTACCTGCACAGCCACAAGTCATTATGGGCTTTGGCTTGGTTGGACAACGCGGCGACTCTGGACAGGCGGTGCTAGCAGATGTAGAAGAACGGTAGGAATGGATGGGCACCGACAGGGATTCAGAGGGACCCGTTGGAAGACCATGTTTTGATCATCCGGTCTTCAAACACCCTGAAGTGCGAGGACATACTCGGAGGCGATCAAATCTTGTGGGGAACGTGTGCAAAACTCTGCAGAGTGCCCAACCTAATCGATTAGCCGTGTCCACGGTCATGGACAACTTGAGCCGAAGGCATTGAAATTCCCGTGAACTCTCGACACAACTTAATAATGATGTGGGTATTAACAACAACTCGGGTACGAGAATTGGTTGGCGGAACCATCTCGTTAACAACAAACAATGTAGTAATATTTTGCTTCCAGCCCCTCTTGTTGTAGGATAAAATTGGCTTTATGCAAAACTTATAGCCCCACCTGCCACATATGCATGTAGAGATAGTTGATTATTAGTTTTACCCCTCTCTTTGATGACTTGCCAGCATATTCCATATGCTGACCTACACGGCTGCAACGTATCATGTTGCAGAGTACTTTTTCGACCAGGAGTGAGGCTACGATCTACGCTCAGCGACATGCCCTGGAGTCGGATGGACTCGTCTATCTGATGCTTCCGCTAGTCTTCGTTAGATATCTCATGAGTTGGCCTTCAGCCACTTTATTGTAATCCATTATTGTAATAAAGTACTCGTTATGAGATTTCGATTAATAAAGTTGTGTGATTGAACTCTTGATATATACATTGATGAGTGTGTACCAGCATGATCTTGGGATGGTACGAAAACACCAGAGGCTTGACTCGTCTTGAGTCGGGTCGCTACAAGACGCTTAATAGGACTTTCACAAAGCACATATGTTGATAAGGTTTGGAAGAAGCAAATGGATCAATCCAAGAAGGGGTTCTTGTTGGAGATATGTCCTAGAGGCAAGCATGTATGATGATATTTCCTATGTGCTTATGAATAAAGATAGTCCTTGGACATTATCAATGATGTGTATTAACAAGTATGTGACTTGTTTGTGAGACTATACATTGTATGATGACTATCCTAAATGGTCCCTAGTCGAAAGAGTTATGTGGACGCGCAACCTACTAGACTGGCATATGATACGGTGGATGGTCTGGTATCATCGACCATGTAGCATTGGATGCTAGCCGGATAACATGGACTCGGAAATATCTGGTCAGATTCGACACAGTCGGATCCGAGTCGAGGTAAGGTCTGAGTTGGACACACCCAACTATGAGACGCAGTGATAGATCATATATGAGTCTCTAGTACAAGATACGTTCTATGTCCTAAGACCTGAGCTCGCGCATGTACTAGGGATGGTGATAGACTTGCTTTGGGACGACCAAACGCTACTCCGTGACCGGGTAGTTACAAAGGTAGGTTTAGGGCTTGCCCAGACCCATGTTGCGAGACGTGGTCGAGAAAGATGGGATTTGCCCCTCCGATCAGGAGAGATATACTCTGGGCCCCTTAGGGTCATCTGACCAAGATAAGCATGGCCATGCGATGAGGACTATGAGATAATCCGAATGTTTGTCAGATTCATTAGAACGAGAAAGAGGTCGTGCGGCAACAAGGATGGCCATGTCGCCTTGAGCATGACAACGTATATCGTGTGGCAAAGGGAATAGAAGTATGAAGTACAGGTTCACCTAACCATCTTCATCGGACACTTGGAGTCGACATGTCTTGCTAGAGACCGCTACCGACTAGTCAAGTCGGACGTGGTCTGACTCGCGACCAAGTGAACGAGAACTTAAAGGGTCGCGCGCTTAAGGGAAGGAACACGTGGTTTTTAGGGTCCGTGCGAGGCCCAAGAGTTGAGCCCATGATGGACGCCTATATATAGTGGTGGCGCGGCACACTATTCGGTCCATTGCTTTGGCGCCGTCATTAAGGCTTTGCATGTGTTACAACTAGCCATCTCCACTCGGCGCCCCGACCGCGTGATCCGGACCTAGGAGTCTGTCGCACGGTGTTCCTCCTACGTGCGCGGATACTGTTAAAGGTGGCGCACCTGCGCCGCACCGGCAAACCTATACGTGGGATCCGGTGACCGGCTGTTCAAGGGATACCGCACAAGGAGGAGACGGACCACGTTGACGCGCTGCCACATCTACTTCCGCTACACGGTAGTGCGCGTCTAGTGGTAACGATATGTGAACCATCTCTATAGCATGTTCTTGGTTGTTCTTCGTGTAGGAAAATTTTAATTTGCATGTGATGCGCCTACGGTAGAACCCAATAGTTCTTGCAAGTTCTGCAAGGTGTGAAGTTGAGTAAGATTAATTGCCCAGCGACTACACAGGATAGAGAGAAGATGAGTGTCATCCTTTATGCCTTAGCCATAGGCTCTATCATGTATGCAATGATGTGCACAAGACCAAATGTCGGCCTCACCATAAGTATGGCCGGAAGGCTTCAAAGTGATCCACTAGTGGAACACTAGACAACGGTCAAGAATATCCTAAAGTACCTGAAAAGGACTAAGGATATGTTTCTCGTTTATGAAGGAGATCAAGAGCTCGTCGTAAAGGGTTACATTGATGCTAGCTTTAACACACACAAGGATGACTCTAAATCTCAAATTGGACACATATTTATTCTGAATGGTGGAGCGGTAAGTTGGTGTAGTTCCAAGCAAAGCATGGTAGCTGATTTTACATGTGAAGCGGAGTACATAGCTATTTCGGAAGCAGAAAAGGAAGGTGCCTGGATAAAGCAGTTCCTAGTGGATCTTAGATTTGGGCTGAGTGCACTTGATCCAATGACCCTTTTTTGTGACAACATTGGTGACATTGCTCTAGCCAAGGAACCCAGGTTTCACAAAAGGATCACACAAATAAAGCACGGCTTCATTTCAATCCGCGATTATATCCAGGAGGAGGACATAAACATTTGCAAAGTGCATACGGGTCTGAATGTTGCAGATTTGTTGACTAAACGTCTTCCACAAGCAAAACATGATCAGCACCAGAACTCTATGGGTGTTAGATTCATTACCATGTAATACTAGATTATTGACTCTAGTGCAAGTGGGAGACTCTTGAAAATATGCCCTATAGGCAATAACAAAGTGGTTATTATTATATTTCCTTGTTCATGATAATCATTTATCATCCATGCTATAATTGTATTGATTGGAAACTCAAATACATGTGTGGATACATAGACAACACAATGTCCCTAGTAAGCCTCTACTCGACTAGCTCATTAATCAAAGATGGTTAAGGTTTCCTATCCGTATTCACGAGTTGTCATTTGATAACGGGGTAACATCATTAGGAGAATGATGTGATGGACAATACCCAAACCGTAAGCATAGCATTTGATCGTATCACTTAGTTTATTGATATTGCTTTATTCATGTCAATGTATCTGTTCCTAACACCATGAGAACATGCAATTCCCTGACACCGGAGGAATACCGCGTGTGTATCGAACGTCACATTGTAACTGGATGATTATAAAGATGCTCTACAAGTATCTCCGACGGTGTCCGTTTAGTTGGCATGGATCGATACTGGGATTTGTCACTCCCTATGACGGAGAGGTATCTCTAGGCCCACTCGATAATACAACATCACAAGAATCTTGCAAGCAATGTGTTTAAGGAGTTAGTCGCGGGATCTTGTATTACGTAATGAGTAAATGAACTTGCTGGTAACGAGATTGAACTAGGTATGGAGATACCGACGATCAAATCTCGGGAAAGTAACATACCGATGGATAAAGGGAACTGTACACGGGATTGGCTAAATCCTTGACATCGTGGTTTGATCGATAAAGATCTTTGTAGAATATGTAGTAACCAATATGGGCATCCAGGTCCTGCTATTGGTTATTGATTGTAGAGGTGTCTCGGCCATGTGTGCATAGTTTTCGAACCCGCAGGGTCTGCATGCTTAGTGTTCAATGATGATATAGTATTTTTGAGTTATAATGTTGGTGACCGAAGATTGTTTGGAGTCCTGAATGACATCCTAAACATGACCAGGAGATTCGGAATGGTCTGGAGGTGAAGATTGATATATGGGAAGTTGGCATTCGAGTTCCGGAAGAGTTTCGAAAAGTTGTCGATTTAGTAATGGAGGTTCCAGAAGTGTTCTCGTGGTCCAACTGCCCCGGAAGGCCCCATGCATTGTGAGAGGTGGTGCTCCAGCCCCTGGTGATCTTGCCGCCCCGCCCACCTAATGCCCATGCGGCCAAGGGGCTAGGTTGGCCGAGGGGTGGCCGCCGCCTCACTCTCCTTGGGGGCCAAGGAACCCTTGGTCGCCGCCCCACTCCTAGGGGAAACCGTAGAATGTCAGCCCCACCTCCCTCCCCTTGTATATACTAGAGGAGAGGGAGGGCAGCCGCACCTGAAGCCATGACGCAACCCTCCACTCTCTTTCTCTCTCTCTCGTAGTACTTCTCCACCTTCACGATCGCGGTAGTCTTGGTGAAGCCCTGCCGAGATCGCACCACCACCACCGTCATCACGCCATTGTGCTATCGGAGAACTCACCCACTACTTCACCTTCGCTTGCTAGATCGAGGTGGTGAAGGCATCATCAAGTTGTACGTGTGCTCAACGCGGAGGTGTCGTCCATTCATCACAAGATCACAAAGGATCGTGTTTGGATCGCGAAGACGTTCGACTACATCAAGTGTGTTTCTTAACTCTTCCGCTTTAGCGATCTATAAGGGTATGTAGGTGCACTCCCCTCTCATAGTTGTTGATCTTCATAGATTGATCTTGGGTGCACGTAGGAATTTATTTTGTTTCCCATGCAACATCCCCAACAATAAGGAGCGGCAAGATCCTAAGCTTCGGGGAGGCACTAGACGACTCTCGAGGGGGGCATAAGCTTAGGCGGCATGCCCTGAGGGGTAGGGAAACGCCATGTGATCTTGTGGGGGCCGTAAGGCTCCGACTGACCTAATTGGAATGATATATATTCACAAATATTCAGAAACCACCAGTGTGAGACCCGAAGCAATTTTATCATCGCCGCAAACCTCTATTCTTCCACAATACAATCTGGAGGCCTTTTTGGGTCCTCCGCTTGAGGGTGAATCTATCACAAAGGCCATCTTCTTCAACCTTGCTACCTCCACGATGATGTGTGACTAGTTCCTAAAGTACCTACGGGTCCATAGAAGTAGCTCTCTCTCTCTCTCTCTCTCTCTCTATATATATATATATATATATATATATACCATTGAAAAGCTACGGAAAATGCAAAACTTTTTCATGTGGATAGTTTTCTCTGATTCCTAGCCGTTTTCAAGAAATCTCGAAAACAATGAGATCATGTGTTATGCCTTTATCGCGAAACATTAACTTCAAAAATGCACCGCATGAAGAACTTGACCTTCTCGCCATGTCCACTTGAACTTCACTGTGTTTTTCATGTTTTGTTTTTTCCTCGTAACTCTACATCCACTCACTAGAATTGAGAAAATGATATACGGATGGAAAGCTGTTGTAAATACACAACCTTTCCGTGTTGACGATTTTTTGCATACTCGCGACGGTTTAAAATATTTCCATATGACATTCATGTAGTGTAATAGTTGACCTTTCCTGAGTGCTAGGTTGAACTTCTGCTAATATTGTCCAAATGGGGCTTGCGATATACCATTTGAAAGCTATGGACAACGTGGTAGGAGCCTAGGTTGTATTTTTGTCAAAATGTTCACTCTTTAATAGCAGTTTTGAAAACCGTTTTTGCTCATACCAAAAACGTGAAATATTTTTTCGATCCAATTTCTAAACCATTTGCCAGAATGAGGCGAATGAGATGGTGTTGAATAGCTGCTACAAATCCTCTCATTTCATACGTTGAAAGTTTTTCCAAATTACCTACGGTTAAAGAGGAATTTCAAAAGTGGTAGAATTTCTGAAATCGAAAGCCGGATTCGTATTTTGGAGTTAATTGGAAAATGGCTAGTCAAATCAACGCAAATGATATGGCATTGGAAATCTTATAAAAATGCGTAGTTTTTCATATAAAAAGTTTCGTCCAACTATGAAGAGTTTAAATGTAATTTAGAAAACGTCAAAATAATACTAAGTTTGTATCTTCGCATCAATTTGTCAATGGTTTGTCGGAATGAAGCAAATGGTATGGTGTTCGAAAGACTGAACAAATGTGGAACTTTGAAATGTAGATTATTTGTTACCATTCCTTAAAGTTTTAAGTCAATTTTAAAAATGGCTAAGAACGTTTTTGGCCGTAGATTTCCGAAAATTTGTCGGAATGGGGCAAATAATATACCGTTGCAGAGCTACGGAAAATGTGAAACGTTTTCGTGTAGATAGTTTCTGTGATTCCTTATCGTTTTCAAGCAATCTCAAAAATGGCAAGATCATGTGTATTGCCTATAGCACGAAATAGAGTGTTCAAAAATGCACGATGTGAAGAACTTGAACTTCTCGGCTTGTCTACTTGTACTTCACTCTGTTTTTCACGTGTTATTTTCTGCTCGTAACTCTCCATCCACTCATCAAAATCAAGCAAGTGATATACCGATGGAAAGCTGTTGTACACACGCAACTTTTCTGTGTCGATCCTTTTTTCATACTTGTGATGGTTTAAAAGTTTTCATCTCACATTCATTCGGTGTAGTAGTTGGATTTTCCGTTGTTTTCACGTTAAACTTCTGTCGCGTATTTTCGTTTGTAATTTCCCACCCATTCATTGGTCTTACACAAATGATATTGCTTTTGTACAAACCTCTCTCATGATTTTTTTAACTTTCTTCTACCGAGGACTTGAGCTTATAGCAACAAAACAATTGAACCCTACCTTTTTATTCATTTTTCTCATATTAAACACGCACCATGTAGTGCGTAAACTTTCTCCATTTCTACAAATTGATTTATTTTATTTTCTTTGTGAAACCGAATTGCTCCCCAAATAATAGTTGAACTTCTTTATGGACTGAGAGAATTATTTTAAAACACAAAAAATATTTATTGTGTGGTTTTGAACATGAAAATACAAGGTGAACCTGCCTTGCAAGAAATTTTGAACTTCCCCACGTAGAGCACGTAAACTTCTTTCAACAAACCTTTTGAGCTTTTAGTTTATTATTATTTTATTCTCACTTGAAACACATTCCTTGTAGTACTTGAACTTTTCGTTGTTTTCACTATGAACTTCTATTATGTTTTTGTGTATACATCGAATTACACGCAATTGAAGGTCATGCGTCATTTTTTGCCATTTTAGATCATGTAATTGAATGTTGGACGTCCCGTAATAAAAAAATTGAACCGTGCACGGAGGTGCATTTAACTTCTTGCAACAAATCTTCCAGCAAAAGTATTTTTAGAGTTTGCCTTTTATTCTTTTTCTTATATGAAACACACTCTATGTAGTAGTTCGACCAGTGATTATCTTCAATTTGAACTTCTAAAAGACTAATTGAAATAACCGTTAGAATCCCTAGAAACGGCACAACTTTACGTCTTGAGAACTTGTCGATTTTGTTTGTTTATCGAACATGTAAATGAGCAGTGGATTTCTTGCACAAGCTATTTTGGACTTGTCCCTGGGCAGCACGCAAACTTCTATCAACAAACATTTTACTCTTTTAGTTTTATATTCTTTTTTTGTGCACGTGAAACACAATCCCTTGGGTACTTGAATTGCTCATTGTTTTCACATCGAACTGCTCTTTGGTATTTTCATTCGTAACTCCTCAACCAATTCATTCATATTGTGCAATGATACACCTTTTGAAAAGTTGTTGAAATTCATCAAATTGATCTTTTTGTATATTTGAACTTCATGATTGTATTCATTAATAACACGTGATATATTAGGATTTTATAAAACATGGAACTGATCATGTTTTAATTTGTACTTTATTAATTTCATTGTTTAGTAAACTCTAGGCTTTATAAAAATCATACTTCTCTCTCATTTTAATACTAACTTCTTAGTTTTATTCTTATAAAAAATCGATTTTTGAATCAATATCAGAAAACTTTTTGAAATTGAACTTCATACTTCTCTTTTTTAGAACGGGAAGAATATGAGTTTTGACATACATTGAACAACTCCGCTATTTAAAAGAGGAAATACCTTTTTGTTAAATAAACATTAAAACGCTTTTGGTATTTTAAATTTTAACTTCTAGGATTTCCCTAGAAAAAGGAGAAAATCTACTTTTTATAAACTTTTTTTTAATTGCTCTATTATTTTAATTTGACCTTCTCGACGTTATTTTAATTTGTTACAAATATTGACCGACTCTATTATTTTTAACTTCTCGATTTTGTTCTTAGGTAATGAGGAAGTCTTCATTTTTTATAAACAGTGAACTTCTCCATATTTTTAATTTGGACTTCTTGATTTTATTTCATATAGTAACAGAAAACCATAGTTTTGTAATAAACATTGAATCACTCCATTATTTAAATTTGAACTTCTAAGTGTTTCTAGAAACAAGGGAAACCCGTTTTTACAAATTTCTTTGAAGTGTTGTGTTATTTTTATTTGCCCTTCTTGTTTTTTTAATGTGAAAATGTTTTTGTTATAAACATAATGATGCTCTTTTCAATTTTCTCTCATGGATGTGCAGAAAGTTCCCTTTTCGCATGTGAATTTCATCGTATATGAACACAACACTCCCGTTTGCATTTAAGATGCAAAAAAGAATGTGTCACACAATTCTAGATCGAGTTCATAAGATAAAGGAATTATGAACTTTAGTACTGTATCACAGCAAAAGAATAGTTTGTTTTCTGATTTTTCCTATGCTTATTAATAGACATCCCACCACTACATTTTTATACAGTTAAAAAATCCAACAAGTCAATGAAAGTATTGGACTGGTGAGGATCGACAAACTGGACTAACAACCCTAGTAGTTAACGCATAAAATGATGGTTTGTAAAATTTCAACCTACTAGGTAGTTCCATACATGACCTTTCCAGTCAATAAAATATGAACTTCTCATAACATAAATTTCATTGAGAAATTTTACACACAAAACATATATGATTGAAGATGTGGATGCAGACGCATCGATAGTGCAATGTCAAAATAAGTCTCACATCCATCATAACCTGGAGTCTTGAACTTTGAAAAAAAAATACTATAAAATATCATCAAAACAAGTTGATGAACAAAAATATTGGTTCTTATTGAAAATATTAACAAGCATAGAATCATACCTTGTTATATACATCAATTTCGGACTATATGGTACCCAATAGTAGCCATATATTTGTATCAGAGATTGACAGTGCTCAAGAGAAGATCACCACTTTACATAACATATTTTATTTTGAATAACCAATGGCTGCAAACAAAGTAGTCAAGGCATCGGAGATTGGCCAACAATGACAGTTTTACAGGAGGGAGGAGCTGGGTGTGGCCACGCGCAACACCCATCGTCGGGAGCAGCAGTGGCCGGTGGGGGCAACCACAACGGCGACTGGTGGAGGAGCAGGGAACCGTCACGGGAGCGGGTGAAGGTTGGCGGTGGTGAGGCCCCCAGGGATGGGTTGTGCGGCGGAGAGCGAGAGGAGTCGGGGTCGGTGATACATCTCCAATGTATCTATAATTTTTTATTGTTCCATACTATTATATTATCTGTTTTGTATGTTTTATATGCATTTATATGTTGTTTTATATTACTTTTGGGACTAACCTATTAATTTAGAGACTAGTGCCAGTTTCTGTTTTTCCACGTTTTTTGAGCATTGCAGATAAGGAATATTAAACGAAATCCAAATGGAATAGAATCTCCGGATTGATTTTTCTTGGACAAGAAGAAACGCAACATACTTGGAGTAGGGGACGGGGCATCTGTCAGGAGGCCACAAGCCTACAGGGCGCGCCCTAGGGGGTGGCCATGCCCCCTGGCTTGTGGGTGCCCTGCAGGTCTCCTAACCCTATTCTTTGGACTATAAATTCCCGAATATTCCCATATCGCCAAAAGGAGCCACGAAAATACTTTTACGCCACCAGGAGCCTCTATTCCTGTGAGATCCAATCTAGGAGCCTTTTTCGGTAATCTGCCGGAGAGGGAATTGATCATGGAGGTCATCTACATCAACTCCATTGCCCCCCCCCCCCCCGATGATGTGTGAGAAGTTCACCAAAAACCTACGGGTCCATAGCTAGTAGCTAGATGGCTTCTTCTCTCTCTTTGATCTTCAATACCATGTTCTTCATGATCTTCATGGAGATCTATCCGATGTAATACTCTTTTGCGATGTGTTTGTCGAGATCCGATGAATTATGAGTTTATGTTCAAATTATCTATGAATATTATTTTGAGTCTCTTATGAATTCTTATATGCATGATTTTATATCTTTGCAAGTCTGTTCGAATTATTGGTTTGGTTTGGCCAACTAGATTGGTAATTCTTGCAATGAGAGAAGTGCTTAGTTTTGGGTTCAATATTGCGGTGTCCTCACCCAGTGACATAGGAGGGGTAGCGAGGCACGTATTGTATTGTTGCCATCGAGGATAAAAATATGGGGTTTTCATCATATTGCTTGAGTTTATCTCTCTACATCATGTCATCTTACTTAATGTGTTACTATGTTCTTCATGAACTTAATACTCTAGATGCAGGAAGGAGTCGGTCGATGTGTGGAGTAATAGTAGTAGATGCAGAATCGTTTCGGTCTACTTGACACAGATGTGATGCCTATATGCATAATCATTGCCTTCGATATCTTCATAATTATTCTCTTTTCTATCAATTGCTCGACAGTAATGTGTTCACCCAGTGTATTATTTTCCTTTATGAGAGAAGCCTCTAGTGAAACCTATGGCCCCCAGGTCTATTTTCCATATTATATTTTCATATCTATAAACCAAAAATACCAAAAATACTTTCCTGCAATTTATTTACTTTTGTTTCCGCAATCTTTTATATCTATCTCTATCATATCTCATCCATGCAAATAACTCTCAAGGAATTGACGAGCCCTTTATAGCATTGGGTGCAAGTGTTTGATTGTTTGTGTAGGTACTACTATTGGGGCCTTGTTTGTCCCTCCTACTAGATTTATACCTTGGTTCTCAACAAACTAAGGGAAATACTTATCTACTTTGCTTCATCACCCTTTCCTCTTCAAGGGAAACCAACGCAAGCTCAAGAGGTAGCAAGAAGGATTTCTGGCGCACTTGCCGAGGAGGATACATAGCAAGATCAATCCTACCAAGTACCCATCACAAACTCATCTCTTGAATTTACATTATTTGCCTCTCTTTTTCCTTGCCCCCACTTCACTAATTTGTAGTTTTATTCGCCTTTTTCTCGCCGGATCTGTTTTTGTCTACTTGTGTTACCATGTGCCTTCTATTTGCTTGCATCTTTTCTTGCTAAAAATATTTTGATATGGATCCTCATCCACTTGCTAATCTTTTCAAGAGATCCAATTATGATGAACCAATTGCTAGTGAGTTGAGTGTACTTGATTTTCTCCATGAAGTTTTGCTTGAGATTCGTGAATCTGAAAATTGTGATGAAGTGATTCACGATGTTTCCTTGAATGAAAAGCATGATTGCAATCATATTTTTATAAATTCTATTAATATCAATTTTTCTAATGATATGCAAACCCACAAGCTTGGTATGTTATACTTCATGAGTTTGCCATGACCACTACTTATTGCAATGATCATGATTGGGGTGATAATGCTTCTTATGATCTTGATAATTTATTTAATACTCTTGATGAATATGATATCGAAAGTGGGTTTGGAAGAGTGTCAAATTTAGGTAAAAATAATCCCACATATTTGGAGAGTGTTCAATCTTATGAATTTTTTGATAAAAGTGGGTTTGGAGAGGTCATGACTTTAGTTAGTGTTAATCCCACTACCTTGGAAGATTGTAAGACTTTTATGCATGTGGGTCATGAAAATAATGATTTATGAGATAGCTATATTGTTGAATTTAGTCATGATGCTACTGAAAATTAATATAAGAGAGTAACATATGCTTTTACATATTGCAATAATATCAAGTTTCTTCTCTATGTGTTGGAAATTTTGAAGTTATACTTGTTTTGTCTTCCTATGCTAATTGATTGTTGTTCCCATAATTTGTTTGCTCACAAAATCCCTATGCATAGGACGTGGGTTAGACTTAAATATACTTGCCATGTGATTCATGATGCTCTCTTTATGTTTCAATTCTTTACCTTTATGCGAGCATCATTAAAATCATCATGCCTTGCTAGGGGCATAAAACGATAGCGCTTGTTGGGAAGCAACCCAATTTTATTTTTATGCTTTTGTTTTTTATTCTGTTTTTTGAGTTCTTCACACATTATTACATATGTAATAATTTTGTTTTGTTTTTTTAATTAGTGTTTGAGCCAAGTAAGACCTTTGGGATGGTCTACGGTGTTTGCAAGTTGATTTTGGTGAAAAACAGAAATTTTCGCTCTAAGTCCAGGAATTTTGTAAATTCACTGGAACGTGATTTTTATCTGAATTTTTACACACTATTGGTTTAAAAATTTCCAAGATTTCCCTAATTTTTCAGAATTTTTGGAGTTACATAAGTATTCTAAGTAAACAGATTGCTACAGACTGTTCTATTTTTGACAGATTTTGTTTTCTTTGTGTTGTTTGCTTATTTTGATGAATCTATGGGTTGTATCGGGGGGTATTAACCATGGAGAAGTTGGAATACAATAAATATTACATAAGTATAAATAAATAATGATTTCACAACAGTACCTAAAGTGGTGATTTATTTTTCTTATACTAACGGATGTCATGAGTTTTCTGTTGAGTTTTGTGTTGTGAAGTTTTCAAGTTTTGGGTAAAGATTTGATGGACTATGGAAAAAGGAGTGGCAAGAGCCTAAGCTTGGGGATGAGCAATGCACCCCAAGTCATATTCAAGGATACCAAAGAGCCTAAGCTTGGGGATGCCCCGGAAGGCATCCCCTCTTTCGTCTTCAATCCATCGGTAAATTTACTTGAGGCTATATTTTTATTCACCACACGATATGTGTTTTGCTTGGAGCTTCTTGTATGATATGAGTATTTAAATTTTAGTTTGCCACAATCATACTTGCTGCACACATATTTTGAGAGAGAGACACGCTAAATCGTGAATTTATTACAATACTCTTTGTGCTTCACTTATATCTTTTGAGCTAGGCAATGTTGCTCTAGTACTCCACTTATATCTTTTAGAGCAAGGCGGTGTTGTGTTTTTTTGAAATTATTAAACTCTCGTACCTCACTTATATTGTTTTGAGAGTTCTTTAAACAGCATGGTAATTGGTTTAGGTTATGAATTTAGTCCTAATATAATAGGTATCCAAGAGGGATATAATAAAAACTTTCATATTAAGTGCATTGAATATGATGAGAAGTTTGATTCCTTGCATATAGTTTTGAGATATGAAGATGGTAATATGAGAGTCATGCTAGTAAGTAATTTTGAATAAGAAAAAATACTTGTGTTAAAGTTTGTGATTACCGTAGCATGCACGTATGGTGAACCGTTATGTGATAAAGTCGGAGCATGATTTGTTTAATGATTGTCAACCTTTGTGTGAAGGTCGAGATCGCGCGATGGTTAACTCCTACAACCTCTTCCCCTAGGAGTATGCGTCTAATACTTTGCTTTGATAACTAATAGGATTTTGCAATAAGTATATGAGTTCTTTATGACTAATGTTGAGTTCATGGATTATACGCACTCTCACCCTTCCACCTTTGCTAGCCTCTCTAGTACCACACAACTTTTGCCGATATATTAAACCCACCTTCCTCAAAATAGCCACCATATATTTTCCTCAAAACAGCCACCATATCTACCTATTATGTCATTTTCATAGCCATTCCGAGATATATTGCCATGCAACACCACCGTCCCGTTTTTATGACACGCACCATCACTTCCATATTGCTTATAGAGTCGTACTTTGTTCTAGATATCGAGTTGTAATCTTTTGAGTTGTAAGTAAATAAAAGTGTTATGATTTGCATTATTAGAGCATTGTCCCGTGTGAGAAAAGGATGTTGGAAGCTATGATTCCCTCACAAGTTGGGATGAGTCCCCGGACTTTACAAAAAATAAAAGAGGCCAGTGAAGCCCATAAAAAATAAAAGAGGCCAAAGATGCCCACAAAAATGAAATAAAAATTGAGAGAAAGATAGAAGGGACAATGCTACTATCTTTTTCCACACTTGTGCTTCAAAGTAGCACCATGTTCTTCATAGAGAGTCTCCTATTTTGTCACTTTCATATAACTAGTGGAATTACATCTTTTGCACAACCACTTAGTTTTCATTTTGAGCTTTCATACACTTATAGCTCTAGTGCATTTGTTGCATGCAAATCCCTACTCACTCACATTAATATCTATTGATGGGCATCTCCAAGAGAGAGAAGAAGCCATCTAGCTACTAGCTATGGACCCGTAGGTCTATGGTGAACTACTCACGCATCATCGGAGAGGTCATTGGTGTTGACGAAGAAGCCCTTCGTATCCGAATCCCCCCTCCGGCAGGGCACTGATACGTCTCCAACGTATCTATAATTTTTGATGGTTCCATGCTATTATCTTGTCAACTTTGGATGTTTTATATGCATCAATATGCTATTTTATATATTTTTTGGGACTAACCTATTAACTCAGTGCCAAGTGCCAGTTTCTGTTTTTTCCGTGTTTTTGGCCCATTT
The DNA here is from genome assembly GCF_904849725.1 of Hordeum vulgare subsp. vulgare. Classification (NCBI taxonomy): domain Eukaryota; kingdom Viridiplantae; phylum Streptophyta; class Magnoliopsida; order Poales; family Poaceae; genus Hordeum; species Hordeum vulgare. Next base: position 329,004,188 of record NC_058520.1, on the reverse strand, counting down.
TCAGACGGAGTCCAAATGGAATGGAACTTTACGATGGTTTTTTGGACCAAAAGAGACCCCCGAAGCTTTGGGACAAGGTAGGATGGGCCACGAGGGAGTCACAAGCCCTCATGCCGCCACCACCCCCCCGGTGGTGGCGTGCAGGCTTGTGACCTCCTCATGGGCCCAACTGACGCAATTCCACCGCCATAAATTCCTATAAATTCAGAAACCCCCAAAAAGAAACCTAGACCGGGAGTTCCGCCGCCGCAAGCTTGTGTAGCTACCAAAAACCAATCTGGAACCCGTTCCGGCACCCTACCGGAGGGGGAATCCATCTCCGGTGGCCATCTTCATCATCCCGGCGATCTCCATGACGAGGAGGGAGTAGTTCTCCCTCGGGGCCGAGGGTATGTACGAGTAGCTATGTGTTTGATCTCTCTCTCTCGTGTTCTTGAGATGTCTTGATCTTGATGTACCATGGGCTTTGCTACTATAGTTGGATCTTATGATGTTCTTCCCCCTCTCCTTCTTGTAATGAATTGAGTTTCCCCTTTGAAGTTATCTTATCGGATTGAGTCTTTGAGAAAACTTGATGTATGTCTTGCACGTGTCTATCTGTTGTGATCAACTTGCGGGTTTGTGACAACTGGGAACCTATGCATATGGGTTGGCACAGGTGGATTCATGTGAGTACTTGATGTGTGTTTTGGTGATCAACTTGCGGGTTCGTGACATTGGGAACTTATGGATAGGGGTTGGCACACGTTTTGACTCTCTAGTAGAAACTTTGGGGCACTCTTTGAAGTTCTACGTGTTGGTTGAATAGATGATACTGAGATTGTGTGATGCATATCGTATAATCATACCCACAGATACTTGAGGTTACAATGGAGTATCTAGGTGACATTAGGGTCTTGGTTGATATGTATCTTAAGGTGTTATTCTAGTATGAACTCTATGATGGTACAAACGGAAAGAATAGCTTCGTGTTATTTTACTATGGACTCTTGAATAGATCGATCAGAAAGAATAACTTTGTGGTGGTTTCATACCCGACAATAATCTCTTCGTTTGTTCCTCGCTATTAGTGACTTTGGACTGACTCTTTATTGCATGCTGAGGGCTAGTTATATGATCCAATTATGTTATCATTGTTGAGAGAACTTCACTAGTGAAAGTATGGACCCTAGGCCTTGTTTCCACGCATTGCAATACCGTTCGTGCTCACTTTTATCATTTCTTACCTTGCTGTTTTTGTAATTTCAGATTACAAAAACCTATATCTACCATCCATATTGCACTTGTTTCACCTTCTCTTCGTTGAACTAGTGCACCTATACAACTTACCATTGTATTGGGTGTGTTGGTGACACAAGAGACTCTTTGTTATTTGGTTGCAGGGTTGCTTGAGAGAGACCATCTTCATCCTACGCCTCCCGTGGATTGATAAACCTTAGGTCACCCACTTGAGGGTAAATTGCTACTGTCCTACAACCCTCTGCACTTGGAGGCCCAACAACGTCTACAAGGAGAAGGTTGCGTAGTACACATCAAGATCTTTTCTGGCGCCGTTGCCGGGGAGGCTAGGTAAGCGGCGCTAACATCCCGTCAACGAAGCTCTTTTCTGGCGCCGTTGCCGGGGAGGTTAGCGCTTGAAGGTATATCTTTAGATCTTGCAATCGAATATTTGTGTTTCTTGTTCTTTCGCTAGAAAACTACAAAAAAAGGAATTGAGGATGCCTCATATACTCCATCTTTTCAATGTCTTTCGTGAGCATGATGGGAAGGAAAATTGTGCTCAGGTGCTGAAAGAAGAATTACATAGAATGCTTGGCATAGAATATGTGAATGATGAGCATGATTGCAATGTTGTTAGCACGAATTCTTTGAATACCCATGATGCTAATGATATGCAAAGCCACAAGCTTGGGGATGCTATATTTGATGAAGATGATCTTTTTAGTTCTTCCACTTTGAATGATCAAAATTATTTTGATGAAAGCATGCCCCCTATATATGATGATTATTGTGAGGATACTTATGCTTTAAACAAGACGGATGATAAAACTTGTCATACTCTCGAGAACCCTTTTGCTAAACCTTGCTTTTTCATTGTGGACACAATTTGTAGTGCTCAAGTCTTTTACGCTACTCCCACTACTATTCTTGAGAATAGATTTCCTTATGTGGAGAGTAGTAAAATTTCTATGCTTGTAGATCATGAAAAGAATGCTTTTGGTGCTGGTTATATTGTTTAATTCATTCATGATGCTACTGAAAATTAGGATCATATGCTTCTACTTATTGCAATAGTATCAAGCTTCCTCTCCATATGTTGAAATTTTTGGAGCTATGCTTGTTTTGCCTTCCTATGCTAGTTGATTCTTGCTCCAATAAATTGTTTGATCACAAAATCCCTATGCATAGGAAGTGGGTTAGACTTAAATGTGGTAGCCATTTGCTCCATGATGCTCTCGTTGTGTTTCAATCCTTGCCTTTTGTGTGAGCATCATTGAAATCAATGCCTAGCTAAGGGCGTTAAATAATAGCGCTTGTTGGGAGGCAACCCAATGAATAAATTTTTCTTTGCTTTTTTCTTTCTATATTGTGTTTTCCAAACTTTTATAATTCCGTTATGATTGTGTTTTTTGTGTTTCTTTTTGCGTTTGTGCCAAGCAAAACCGTTATGATTAGTCTTGGGGATGATCGTTTGGTCATGCTGGAAAAGACAGAAACTTTATGCTCACGAAAAGAATTGTCATGTTTTTTATGTAAGAGATTTTGAGTTGATTCTTTTTTATGCTGATTTCTACGCAATTTCTTCATACTTTTGTAATTTTTCAGAATTTTTGAAGTAACACATGTATACGAAATATACAGATTGCTACAGACTGGTCTGCTGTTAACATATTTTGTTTTTGTTGTGTTGGTTGCTTATTTTGATGAAACTATGGATAGTATCGGGGGTATTAGCCATGGAAGATTGAAAATACAGTAACCCAACATCAGCATAAGTAGAATTTAAGTTTGCTACAGTACCTAAGGAAGTGGTGGTTTGCTTTCTCATACTAATGTTATCACGAGTTTCTGTTTAAGTTTCGTGTTGTGAAGTTTTCAAGTTTTGGGTGAACTTCTTATGGACAAAGAGATAAAGAGTGGCAAGAGCTCAAGCTTGGGGATGCCCAAGGCACCCCAAGAGATTCAAGTATGTCGTAAAAGCCTAAGCTTGGGGATGCCCCGGGAAGGCATCCCCTCTTTCGTCTTCAATCCATCGGTAACGTTACTTGGGGCTATATTTTTATTCACCACATGTTATGTGTTTTGCTTGGAGCGTCTTGTATCGTAGGAGTCTTCTATTTTTTCTTGTGTCACATTCATCCTTTCTGCACACCTAGAGAGAGAGAGACATGCACTCACCGTGATTTTGTCGAGCTTCACTTATATCCTTTGGTAGACAATTCAGCTCACATGTGCTTCACTTATATCTTTCGAACTAGATACTTTTGCTCTATGTGCTTCACTTATCTCTTTTAGAGCGCAGAGGTGCGCGGCTTGGTAGTTGATCTATGCTTTGAAAGTAGTCTCAAAAGGGGTAGTTATCCAAAGGGATACGAAAACTTCCACCTTCATGTGCATTGAATAGTTAGAGAAGTTTGATTCATCTCAATTAGTTTTGAGTTGCGATTTTGGTAATATTGAAGTCATGCTAGTAAGGTGTTGTGGATCAAGAAATACTTGTGTTGAAGTTAGTGATTCCCGTAGCATGCACGTATGGTGAGCCGCTATGTGATGAAGTCTGAGCATGATTAGTCTTTTGATTGTCATCCTTTGTGTGGCGGTCGGGATCTCGCGATGGTTTATACCTACCAACCCTTCCCCTAGGAGTATGAGTTGAATGCTTTGTTTCGATTACTAATAAAACTTCTGCAACAAGTATATCAGTTCTTCATGACTAATGTTCAGTCCATGGTTTAGATGCACTTTCACCTTCCACCATCACTATCTTCTTAGTGCCGTGCAACTTTCGCCGATGCACAAAACCCACCATTAGCCTCCCTCAAAACAGCCACCATACCTACCTACTATGGCTTTTTCAAAGTCATTCCGAGATATATTTCCATGCAACTACCACCATGACATGTGCCACCACATCTACATTGCCATTGCATGATCTTAAGATAGCTAGCATGATGTTTCCATTAATGTCTATGCCATGCTAGATCATTGCCACGGTACACTACCGAAGGCATTCCATATAGAGTCATTGTTGCTCTAAGTTTTGAGTTGAAAGTGTGATGATCATCATTGATGGAGCATTGTCCCGTGTGAGAAATAAAAGAGACCAAAGAAGCCCACCAAAAAAATGAGAGAAAAAGAGAGAAGGGACAATGCTACCACTTTTTCCACACTTGTGCATATTAAGCACCATGATCTTCATGATTGAGAGTCTCTCGTTTTGTCACCACCATATAGCTAGTGGGAAATTTTCATTGTATAACTTGGCTTGTATATTCCAATGATAGGCTTCCTAAAAATTGCCTTAGGTCTTCGTGAGCAAGCAAGTTGGATGCACACCCATTAGTTTTCTTTAAGAGCTTTCACACACTCTTAGCTCTAGTGCATCATTTGTATGGCAATCCCTACCCATTCACATTGATATCTATTGATGAGCATCTCCACAGCTCATTGATATGCCTAGTTAATGTGATCATCTTCTCCTTATTTTGTCTCACAACCTCCACCACACTCCACACCATCTATAGTGCTAAAACAATGGCTCACGCTCATGTATTGCGTGAGAGTTGAAAAGGTTTGAGAAAGTAAAGGTGTGAAACAATTACTTGGCCAATACCGGGGTTGTGCATGATTTAAATTTGTTGTGCAATGATGATAGATCATAGCCAGATTATATGCTTTTGTAGGGATAACTTTCTTTTGCCTTGTTCTTTTGAAAGTTCATGATTACCTTGCTAGTTTGCTTGAATTATTATTGTTTCCACATCAATAGCAAACTATTGTTTTGAATCTAACGGATCTGAACATTCATGTCACGTGAGAGGAGTTACAAAGTACATCTATGCTAGCTAGCATGCAACATCAAAAATTCATTCTTTATCACTTCCCTACTCGAGGACGAGCAAGAGTTAAGCTTGGGGATGCTTGATACGTCTCCAACGTATCTATAATTTTTGATGGTTCCATGCTATTATCTTGTCAATTTTGGATGTTTTATATGCATGAATATGCTATTTTATATCTTTTTTGGGACTAACCTATTAACTCGGTGCCAAGTGCCAGTTTCTGTTTTTTCCGTGTTTTTGGCCTATTTTCAGACGGAGTCCAAATGGAATGAAACTATACGATGATTTTTTTGGACCAAAAGAGACCCCCGAAGCTTTGGGAGAAGGCGAGATGGGCCACGAGGGAGTCACAAGCCCTCACGCCGCCACGCCCCCCCCCCTGTGGTGGCGCGCAGGCTTGTGACCTCCTCGTGGGCCCAACTGACGCAATTCCACCGCCATAAATTCCTGTAAATTCAGAAACCCCCAAAAAGAAACCTAGATCGGAATTCCGCCGCCGCAAGCCTCTGTAGACACCAAAAACCAATCTGGAGCCTGTTCTGGCACCCTGCCGGAGGGGGAATCCATCTCCGGTGGCCATCTTCATCATCCCGGCGATCTCCATGACGAGGAGGGAGTAGTTCTCCCTCGGGGCTGAGGGTATGTACCAGTAGCTATGTGTTTGATCTCTCTCTCTCTCGTGTTCTTGAGATGTCTTGATCTCGATGTACCATGGGCTTTGCTACTATAGTTGGATCTTATGATGTTCTTCACCCTCTCCTTCTTGTGATGAATTGAGTTTCCCCTTTGAAGTTATCTTATCGGATTGAGTCTTTGAGAACACTTGATGTATGTCTTGCACGTGTCTATCTGTTGTGATCAACTTGCGGGTTTGTGACAATTAGAAACCTATGCATATGGGTTGGCACACGTGGATTCATGTGAGTACTTGATGTATGTTTTGGTGATCAACTTGCGGGTTCGTGACATTGGGAACCTATGCATAGGGGTTGGCACACGTTTTGACTCTCTGGTAGAAACTTTGGGGCACTCTTTGAAGTTCTATGTGTTGGTTGAATAGATGATTCTGAGATTGTGTGATGCATATCATATAATCATACCCACGGATACTAGATGTGACAATGGAGTATCTAGGTGACATTAGGGTCTTGGTTGATATGTATCTTAAGGTGTTATTCTAGTACGAACTCTATGATGGATCGAATGGAAAGAATAGCTTCGTGTTATTTTACTACGGACTCTTGAATAGATCGATAAGAAAGAATAACTTTGTGGTGGTTTCGTACCCGACAATAATCTCTTCGTTTGTTCCTCGCTATTAGTGACTTTGGAGTGACTCTTTGTTGCATGTTGAGGGCTAGTTATATGATCCAATTATGTTATCATTGTTGAGAGAACTTCACTAGTGAAAGTATGAACCCTAGGCCTTGTTTCCACGCATTGCAATAGCGTTCGTGCTCACTTTTATCATTTGTTACCTTGCTGTTTTTGTAATTTCAGATTACAAAAACCTATATCTACCATCCATATTGCACTTGTTTCACCTTCTCTTCGCCGAACTAGTGCACCTATACAACTTACCATTGTATTGGGTGTGTTTGGGACACAAGAGACTCTTTGTTATTTGGTTGCAGGGTTGCTTGAGAGAGACCATCTTCATCCTACACCTACCGCGGATTGATAAACCTTAGGTCACCCACTTGAGGGTAAATTGCTACTTTCCTACAACCCTCTGCACTTGGAGGCCCAACAACGTCTACAAGGAGAAGGTTGCGTAGTAGATATCAAGCTCTTTTCTGGCGCCGTTGCCGGGGAGGCTAGGTAAGCGGCGCTAACATCCTGTCAACGAAGCTCTTTTCTGGCGCCGTTGCCGGGGAGGTTAGCGCTTGAAGGTATATCTTTAGATCTTGCAATTGAATATTTCTGTTTCTTGTTCTTTCGCTAGAAAACTACAAAAAATGGAATTGAGGATGGCTCATATGCTCCATCTTTTCAATGTCTTTCGTGAGCATGATGGGAAGGAAAATTGTGCTCAGGTGCTGAAAGAAGAATTACATAGAATGCTTGGCATAGAATATGTGAATGATGAGCATGATTGCAATGTTGTTAGCACGAATTCTTTGAATACCCATGATGCTAATGATATGCAAAGCCACAAGCTTGGGGATGCTATATTTGATGAAGATGATCTTTTTAGTTCTTCCACTTTGAATGATCAAAATTATTTTGATGAAAGCATGCCCCCTATCTATGATGATTATTGTGAGGATACGTATGCTTTAAAGAAGTGGGATGATAAAACTTGTCATACTCTCGAGAACCCTTTTTCTAAACCTTGCTTTTTTATTGTGGACACAATTTGTAGTGCTCAATTCTTTTACGATACTCCCACTACTATTCTTGAGAATAGATTTCCTTATGTGGAGAGTAGTAAAATTTCTATGCTTGTAGAGCATGAAAAGAATGCTTTGGGTGCTAGTTATATTGTTGAATTCATTCATGATGCTACTAAAAATTACTATGAGAGAGGATCATATGCTTCTACTTATTGCAATAGTATCAAGCTTCCTCTCCATATGTTGAAATTTTTGAAGCTATGCTTGTTTTGCCTTCCTATGCTAGTTGATTCTTGCTCCAATAAATTGTTTGGTCACAAAATTCCTATGCATAGGAAGTGGGTTAGACTTAAATGTGCTAGCCATTTGCTCCATGATGCTCTCGTTGTGTTTCAGTCCTTACCTTTTATGTGAGCATCATTGAAATCAATGCCTAGCTAAGGGCGTTAAATGATAGCGCTTGTTGGGAGGCAACCCAATGAATAAATTTTTATTTGCTTTTTGCTTTATATTTTGATTTTTCCACACTTTTATAATTCTGTTATGATTGTGTTTTTTGTGTTTCTTTTTGCGTTTGTGCCAAGCAAAACCGTTATGATAAGTCTTGGGGATAATCGTTTGGTCATGCTGGAAAAGACAGAAACTTTTTGATCAGGAAAAGCATTTTTATGTTTTTTCTGTAAGAAGTTTTGAGTTGATTCTTTTTGCTTCTGATTGCTACGCGATTTCTTCAGACTGTCGTAATTTTTCAGAATTTTTGAAGTAACACATGTATACGAAATATACAGATTGCTACAGACTGGTCTGCTGTTAACAGATTCTATTTTTGTTGTGTTGGTTGATTATTTTTGATGAAACTATGGATAGTATCGGGGGTATTTGCCATGGAAGATTGAAAATACAGTAACCCAACATCAGCATAAGTAGAATTTAAGTTTGCTATAGTACCTAAGGAAGTGGTGGTTTGCTTTCTCATACTAATGTTATCACGAGTTTCTGTTTAAGTTTCGTGTTGTGAAGTTTTCAAGTTTTGGGTGAACTTCTTATGGACAAAGAGATAAAGAGTGGCAAGAGCTCAAGCTTGGGGATGCCCAAGGCACCCCAAGAGATTCAAGTATGCCGTAAAAGCCTAAGCTTGGGGATGCCCCGGGAAGGCATCCCCTCTTTCGTCTTCAATCCATCGGTAACGTTACTTGGGGCTATATTTTTATTCACCACATGTTATGTGTTTTGCTTGGAGCGTCTTGTATCGTAGGAGTCTTCTATTTTTTCTTGTGTCACATTCATCCTTTCTGCACACCTAGAGAGAGAGAGACATGCACTCACCGTGATTTTGTCGAGCTTCACTTATATCCTTTGGTAGACAATTCAGCTCACATGTGCTTCACTTATATCTTTCGAACTAGATACTTTTGCTCTATGTGCTTCACTTATCTCTTTTAGAGCGCAGAGGTGCGCGGCTTGGTAGTTGATCTATGCTTTGAAAGTAGTCTCAAAAGGGGTAGTTATCCAAAGGGATACGAAAACTTCCACCTTCATGTGCATTGAATAGTTAGAGAAGTTTGATTCATCTCAATTAGTTTTGAGTTGCGATTTTGGTAATATTGAAGTCATGCTAGTAAGGTGTTGTGGATCAAGAAATACTTGTGTTGAAGTTAGTGATTCCCGTAGCATGCACGTATGGTGAGCCGCTATGTGATGAAGTCTGAGCATGATTAGTCTTTTGATTGTCATCCTTTGTGTGGCGGTCGGGATCTCGCGATGGTTTATACCTACCAACCCTTCCCCTAGGAGTATGAGTTGAATGCTTTGTTTCGATTACTAATAAAACTTCTGCAACAAGTATATCAGTTCTTCATGACTAATGTTCAGTCCATGGTTTAGATGCACTTTCACCTTCCACCATCACTATCTTCTTAGTGCCGTGCAACTTTTGCCGATGCACAAAACCCACCATTAGCCTCCCTCAAAACAGCCACCATACCTACCTACTATGGCTTTTTCAAAGTCATTCCGAGATATATTTCCATGCAACTACCACCATGACATGTGCCACCACATCTACATTGCCATTGCATGATCTTAAGATAGCTAGCATGATGTTTCCATTAATGTCTATGCCATGCTAGATCATTGCCACGGTACACTACCGAAGGCATTCCATATAGAGTCATTGTTGCTCTAAGTTTTGAGTTGAAAGTGTGATGATCATCATTGATGGAGCATTGTCCCGTGTGAGAAATAAAAGAGACCAAAGAAGCCCACCAAAAAATGAGAGAAAAAGAGAGAAGGGACAATGCTACCACTTTTTCCACACTTGTGCATATTAAGCACCATGATCTTCATGATTGAGAGTCTCTCGTTTTGTCACCACCATATAGCTAGTGGGAAATTTTCATTGTATAACTTGGCTTGTATATTCCAATGATAGGCTTCCTAAAAATTGCCTTAGGTCTTCGTGAGCAAGCAAGTTGGATGCACACCCATTAGTTTTCTTTAAGAGCTTTCACACACTCTTAGCTCTAGTGCATCATTTGTATGGCAATCCCTACTCATTCACATTGATATCTATTGATGAGCATCTCCACTGCTCATTGATATGCCTAGTTAATGTGATCATCTTCTCCTTATTTTGTCTCACAACCTCCACCACACTCCACACCATCTATAGTGCTAAAACCATGGCTCACGCTCATGTATTGCGTGAGAGTTGAAAAGGTTTGAGAAAGTAAAGGTGTGAAACAATTACTTGGCCAATACCGGGGTTGTGCATGATTTAAATTCGTTGTGCAATGATGATAGAGCATAGCCAGTCTATATGCTTTTGTAGGGATAACTTTCTTTTGCCTTTTTCTTTTGAAAGTTCATGATTACCTTGCTAGTTTACTTGAATTATTATTGTTTCCACATCAATAGCAAACTATTGTTTTGAATCTAACGGATCTGAACATTCATGTCACGTGGGAGGAGTTACAAAGGACATCTATGCTAGGTAGCATGCAAAATCAAAAATTCATTCTTTATCACTTCCCTACTCGAGGACGAGCAGGAGTTAAGCTTGGGGATGCTTGATACGTCTCCAACGTATCTATAATTTTTGATGGTTCCATGCTATTATCTTGTCAACTTTGGATGTTTTATACGCATGAATATGCTATTTTATATCTTTTTTGGGACTAACCTATTAACTCAGTGCCAAGTGCCAGTTTCTGTTTTTTCCGTGTTTTTGGCCCATTTTCAGACGGAATGGAATGAATCTTTACAATGATTTTTTTGGACCAAAAGAGACCCCCGAAGCTTTGGGAAAAGGCGAGATGGGCCATGAGGGAGTCACAAGCCCTCACGCCGCCACCACCCCCCCCCCCCCGGTGGTGGCGCGCAGGCTTGTGACCTCCTCGTGGGCCCAACTGACGCAATTCCACCGCCATAAATTCCTATAAATTCAGAAACCCCCAAAAAGAAACCTAGATCGGGAGTTCCACCGCCGCAAGCCTCTGTAGCCACCAAAAAACAATCTGGAGCCTGTTCCGTCACCCTGCAGGAGGGGGAATCCATCTCCGGTGGCCATCTTCATCATCCCGGCGATCACCATGACGAGGAGGGAGTAGTTCTCCCTCGGGGCTGAGGGTATGTACCAGTAGCTATGTGTTTGATCTCTCTCTCTCGTGTTCTTGATATGTCTTGATCTTGATGTACCATGGGCTTTGCTACTATAGTTGGATCTTATGATGTTCTTCCCCCTCTCCTTCTTGTAATGAATTGAGTTTCCCCTTTGAAGTTATCTTATCGGATTGAGTCTTTGAGAACACTTGATGTATGTCTTGCACGTGTCTATCTGTTGTGATCAACTTGCGGGTTTGTGACAATTGGGAACCTATGCATATGGGTTGGCACACGTGGATTCATGTGAGTACTTGATGTATGTTTTGGTGATCAACTTGCGGGTTCGTGACATTGGGAACCTATGCACAGGGGTTGGCACACGTTTTGACTCTCTGGTAGAAACTTTGGGGCACTCTTTGAAGTCCTATGTGTTGGTTGAATAGATGATTCTGAGATTGTGTGACGCATATCGTATAATCATACCCACGGATACTTGAGGTGACAATGGAGTATATTGGTGACATTAGGGTCTTGGTTGATATGTATCTTAAGGTGTTATAATAGTACGAACTCTATGATGGATCGAACGAAAAGAATAGCTTCGTGTTATTGTACTACGGACTCTTGAATAGAGCGATCAGAAAGAATAACTTTGTGGTGGTTTCGTACCCGACAATAATCTCTTCGTTTGTTCCCCGCTATTAGTGACTTTGGAGTGACTCTTTGTTGCATGTTGAGGGCTAGTTATATGATTCAATTATGTTATCATTGTTGAGAGAACTTCACTAGTAAAAGTATGAACCCTAGGCCTTGTTTCCACGCATTGCAATAGCGTTCGTGCTCACTTTTATCATTTGTTACCTTGCTGTTTTTGTAATTTCAGATTACAAAAACCTATATCTACCATCCATATTGCACTTGTTTCACCTTCTCTTCGCCGAACTAGTGCACCTATACAACTTACCATTGTATGGGGTGTGTTGGGGACACAAGAGACTCTTTGTTATTTGGTTGCAGGGTTGCTTGAGAGAGACCATGTTCATCCTACGCCTCCCGCGGATTGATAAACCTTAGGTCACCCACTTGAGGTAAAATTGCTACTATCCTACAACCCTCTGCACTTGGAGGCCCAACAACGTCTACAAGGAGAAGGTTGCGTAGTAGACATCACGCACCAGAACATGCCCCAGATGGGATCTTGCGGAGACAGAAGCTTGCGGTGGCGGAAAAGTACTTTCGATGATCTCCTAATTTTTTCTGGAATTTTTGGGAATATATAGGCGAAATACCTAGGGCAGAGGTGGCCCATGGAGCCCACAAGCCTGGGAGGCGCGGCCCCCCTGGCCGCGTGTAGGGGGCTTGTGGGGTACCTGGTGGCCCCCTGCCCTGATTTTCAGATTCCCCGATCTTCTTCTGTTTCGGAAAAAATCTTTATGGAAGTTTCATTCCGTTTGGACTCCGTTTAAAATCCTCCTCTGAAAAGGGTCAAAAACACGGAAAAAACAGGAACTGGCACTTGGCACTAAGTTAATAAGTTAGTCCCAAAAATGATATAAAAGGCATACAAAACATCCAAAGTTTGACAAGATAATAGCATGAAACCATCAAAAATTATAGATACGTTGGAGACGTATCAAGCATCCCCAAGCTTAACTCATGCTCGTCCTCGAGTAGGGAAGTGATAAAGACTGAATTTTTGATGTGGAATGCTACCTAGCATAGTTGTCCTTTGCAACTTCTTTCGTGTGACATAAATTTTCAGATCCGTAAGATTCAAAACAATAGTTTGCTATTGACATGAAAACAATAATACTTCAAGCAAACTAGCAAGGTAATCATGAACTTTCAAAATAACAAGGCCAAAGAAAGTTATCCCTACAAAATCATATAGTCTGGCTATGCTCCATCATCCTCACACAACTAATGTAAATCATGCACAACCCCGGTATTGGCCAAGTAATTGTTTTCGCACTCTTACTTTCTCAAACTTTTTATAACTATGACGCAATACATGAGCGTGAGCCATGGATATAGCACTATAGGTGGAATAGAGTGTGGTGGTGGTTGTGAGACAAAAAGGAGGAGATGGTCACATTGACTAGGCATATCAAAGGGCTATGGAGATGCCCATTAATAGATATCAATGTGAATGAGTAGGGATTGCCATACAAAGGATGCACTAGAGCTATAAGTATGTGAAAGCTCAAAAGGAGAACTAGTGGGTGTGCATCCAACTTGCTTGCTCACGAAGACCTAGGGCAATTTTGAGGAAGCCCATCATTGGAATATACAAGCCAAGTTATATAATAGATTCCCACTAGCATATGGTGGTGACGAAACGAGGGGCTCTCAATCATGAAAAACATGGTGCTTTTATGAAGCACAAGTGTGGAAAAAGATAGTAGCATTGTCCCTTCTCTCTTTTTCTCTCTTTTTTGTTTTTTTTTGGGCTCTTGGGCCTCTTTTTTCTCTCCTTTTTTTATTTGGGATCTTTGGCCTCTTTTTTTATGTCCTCACATGGGACAATGCTCTAATAATGATGATCATCACACTTTTATTTACTCACAGCTCAAAGCTCAGAACGATAATGACTCTATAGGAAATGCCTCCGGCAATGTACCGGGATGTGCAATGATCTAGCTTATGATCATGCAATGGCAATATGAGAGTGACGGCACAAGTCATGAGACGGAACGGTGTGAGTTGCATGGCAATATATCTTGGAATGGCTATGAAAATGCCATAGTAGGTAGGTATGGTGGCTGTTTTGAGGAAGGCATATGGTGGGTTTGTGCACCGACGAAAGTTGTGCGGCACTAGAGAGGCTAGCAATGGTGGAAGGTGAAAGTGCATCTATACCATGTACTCACATTAGTCATGAAGAACTCACATACTTGTTGCGAAAGTTTTTATTAGTAATCGAAACAAAGTGTTAAACGCATACTACTAGGGGAAGGGTTGGTAGGTGTTAACGATCGCGCGATCCCGACCTCAACACAAAGGATGACAATCAATAGATAAATTATGCTCCAACTTCCTAACATAGCGGTTCACCATACGTGCATGCTATAGGAATCATTAACTCCAACACAAGGATTTCTAGATTCACAACATGTCACATCCCTCACACCTTAAGCAAGTTAGCTTGTGCTCATGTTTTTCTTTGCATTGCATCTAGGAAATTCTCAATAAGAACAAAGCAAATGATGAAGGAAAATGCTAAAACCCTAGCCACTTCTCAAAATGAGGGGAAATTCAAACTAGTTAAAATCAATGAACCCAAAATGGCCTCAAGAAAAGTTCAATCTTTCTGATAAATCATGAAAGTAAATGAGCAATGAAGAAAACCATTTTCTTGACACTTTAAGCATTTTAAATATATGCAAAAAGCTACTCATTTCAAGTTTTAAATTTGAAATCAGAAACTTTAAATTTTCAAAAATATTGAAAACTTTGGGAATGGTTGGAAATATTCCAACAATTATTCTGCTGTGTTTAAAATAATTTCTACAAACTAATTGGGAGCTGAAATAATTAGCAAGTTATTGAAATGACCAAAACAGAAACAAATCAGAAAAAAATGGGAAAACCCTTACCTGACGCTCACCTGGCCCGGCCCATCTGCTCCTGTCGTCTTCCTCCTCGCCAGTAGGAGCAGGAGGTAGCCGCCGCGTCGCCGCGCGCCTCCACGCAGCTCCGTGGCTGCCTGGCCGCCGCTTCGCGCTCGCAAGCACGGGGATAACCTCCCCGAGCTCGTCCCTATCCATCCCCGTGCTCATTCTCCCCCTCTGCCCCGTTTCTTGCTGCCGCCATTGGAGCCCGAGCAGAGCTCGAGCTCGCCGTCGTTCTAGCCGACCCTTCTCCCTCCTGAGCCACGCAGTAGGACCGCCGCATCTCCCTGAAGCTTCCTAGCCCCGAGCCCGACGCTGAGACGCAGTGAAACGACGGGACGCAATCGTCTTCTTCCTTGGGTCACCGAAGATCGTCGCCGGCGTTCTTCCTCTCCAGACCGTCCCCGAGCAAGCTAGCGCCACCACTGCACTCCTCGTGAGCTTGCGCGTCTTTTCCCTAAGATCTCTCCGTCGATCCCCTCCTCTAGGCCTAGTTCCATCGGAGCCCGACGAGATCCGCCACTACAGCTCGTCGCCGGTAGCCCTCCGGTGACCAACTTGTCCTTCTGAGGCCACCAGTAGCTTCAGGCTGTCGCATAGGTGTCGTAGGAGTTGAGTCCCGTGCGTAGTCCCCTCTGTAGCAAAGATCTCGATGACGCCCGAACCTTGGCCACCGCCAAGCTCGTCGCAGGCGCCATCTCCGGCCAGATCAGCCCCAGCCAAGTGCAAAAATGAGCCCGCGGGAGAAGTGTCGTTCCTCTGGTGCTCTCCGTGCCGAGTCTGGCCCCGTGTGCGCCGTTTCCGAGCCTCCCCCCCCCCCGACGTTCTGATGGTCGCCGAAGGCTCCCCGCCGGCAAGGACGACCTCGCCGCCGGTGGAACTCAGCTGGCCTGAGCCACTGACGTGTGGGGCCAGCCTCTGGATAGTTTAGAAATAATAAATATAAATCAGATAAATTAATAAGACACTGACATGTGGGTCCAGTAAGATTAATCAGCTAATTAAGTTTAATTTTAATCTAAAACTGACCAGAGACACTGACCAGTGGGTCCCACTGGTCAGGTTTGACTTTCAACGGCCAGTTGGACCTGCTGATGTCATGCTGATGCAGTAAAAGGATTTTCCAGTATAAGAATAATTCCAGAAATGTTTAAAACTTCAAAAATTCGTAGAAATTAATCTGTAACTCCAATGAAAATAATTTATATATGAAAAAGTATCAGAAAAATTCAAGGAATCTGAATATGCTATTTTCAATCATGTTTGAAAAAGTTACAGAACCCAAACATGTAGATTAATGAATAAATCAATTCTTATAAATATTTTATAAATGGAATATGGAAAATAATTAATTTTCTTTATGAATGACATGATCACACACTGATCTAATTACAAACCAGCAACTTAACATGTCATCCCATGCATGGTAACATCAAGTTGATCTGAGCATCAGGTCGAATCAATTAAAACGGTATCCGAGAATACCTCGTTTGAAGTGTTATTTGAATGTGATTCAAATCAACTTCAAACCTAATACATGTTGGTTATAATAGTATATCACCTTGCATTCTCATGCCATCCTCATGCATCATCTTGATTGCATATGTTTGTTATTGATTGTTGTCATTCCTTTCGGTAGGCTCCGCTCCCCGGGATTCCACCGAATATCCGTCTGACGGATATTGTCACTCCTCTGAGCAACAAGGCAAGTAACCATTTTTGATCATCCCGATAAATCCCTTGTTCTTGCTCCTGCACTTATTTATTGCATTAGGATCAAATGCTTCAACTGCTTTTGCCACGTTAGTTGAACCCACTTCCTTTGCATGGCCTATCCTTGTCACAGTAAATAGCCGAACCTTGCAACCTAGCATACCTGGTAGTTGCTTGAGCCATGATGTGTCTTATCCTGCTATGCGTGCTATGCTTAGAGTTGTGTATGGTCTGTCATCTGGGAGATGAACAGAATTGTGAGAATGTGTTCGGTAAGCAAAGGTTGTGTGTTGAACCTGATTTGGTAAAGGTACCGGTGAAAGGCTGTGTAGGAGTACATGGCGGGTTGTTTCATTGGAATCGTCCTTAGGAACTGAGTTCAGTGTATGTAATCCAAGACTAGATACTACCACATGTTGGGCCCTGAAATATGACCCCGCTCGACTTATTAATCGCTTAGTACTCGGTCCAGGAGTTGCAAGTAGTTTCTGGTGTTTATAGTCATGCTGGAGACCGTGCATAGCGCTGACCTGAGAGGTGGGCTGTGATGCGGTAGGCAGTGGCACGGTGTACCAAGTGGCACCCGGATGGTGGACTTGGGAACCCTGCGCACATTGTTTGAGGCCGTGGCGGAAACCTCGGCCGGACTTCTGTACGGGTTACTCTCAGATAGGCGATAAACCTGGACTAGGTACTAGTGTGGTTAACGGTCGTGGCCGACTCCCTCGCTGGGCTTCCGCTTGAAGGTTGCCGAGGTGCATGACGTGCACATGGCGATAAGTGGCGAGAGCGTGTGTGATGAAGTACACCCCTGCAGGGTTATGATCTATTCGAATAGCCGCGTCCGCGGATATGGACTACTTGGAGACATATGTTGTTCATAGATAACTTCAATGGTTACTCATAAAATTGTCAAGATAAGCGTGAGTGTCGTGGACGGCAATTCCGTATGGAGACGGAATGATTCCATGATGGTGTATTGCTATGGTGTTAGTGGACTCGTGTGCGAGAAATCAAGTTGTCAAAATTATTTAAAAATGCAAGTTGTCTAGCCACGAGTCAAATGCTGGCTTTCCGCATGAAACCCCACAATACCTTTTGATACATTGCATGAGTAGTTAGTTATCCTAAAGTCTTCCTGAGTACCTCCGTACTCATGTTTGCTTAATAAATGTTGCAGAGGTTGCTAATGACCCTAATGGAGGGTTCTTCGTAGACATCGACGACGACGAGTAGCTGGTGTCCCAGCTACAATCTGGCCCTAGGTTGGGTCTGTAGTATAGTCAGGCCATGTGCCTTCTAGTTGTCCTGTCTGTACTCAGACAGTTTTAAACTCTTTCGCTGGCTTGTAACTGAATGACTGCTATTATCGGTCCTGAGACCCCTAATGTGTAATATTATGTGTGTGGCTCTTCCGAGCCTCTTAAATAAAGTTTGTATGTTTATGGTTATGTTGTGATGCCATCGATGTATCTATACATATCGGTATGCCATGCGTACGTGTGTCGTACTTGATATGTATGGGGTTCGATTACCTAGTTGTGAACTTTAGTAGCACTCCTTACAAGGAAATGCCCCTTTGTGATCCAACGAGCCTTGGTAGTTCGCTACTGCTCCGGACACATTGGTTGACCGGCATGTGTCCTTCTTAGCTGATGTGTCTGTCCCCTTTGGGGAAATGTCACGCGAGGTAATGGAGTACTTGTAGCTTGCTACGACTCGTCTACACTCGCTGGTGACCGACACCTGCTTTGTTGGGTCATGTATGCATGTCCTTGTGCGGTACTGCCACTTTGGTTTGTGACTAGATTTGTCGATCCGGGTTCTTTGACATTGGAATGCTAGCGACACTATTGCATACGTGAGTCAAAAGACGCAAACGGTCCCGGCTAAGGTAAGGCTGCAGCCATGGAGTTAACCGTGCGTGAGACCGCAAAGAGATGCGATGTTTTACAGGCTGGATTCCTATGACTTAGTATCGGGTCCCGACAGGTTGGTATCAGAGCCTGACTGACTGTAGGATTACTAAGCCAAACTGGTCGAAGTTGAGTCTAGAATTGCTTTAGTTATATATAAGGGAATTGTTTGTGGAAGGGAATGTAAGACTCTTGTTCTCTTCTCAAGTTATTCTATTCTGGTCATCCTCGTCATTTCTGCGGGAATTAAGGACTAGGTTACTCATCTTCTTCTAGGCTCGTGTTTCTGATCGATAGATTATAGGACTACGGGTCAAGAGATATTTGGGTTTCTTTTATTCCTAGGAAAAAGGAAGTAAGTTTGATGATCAGAGAGTTGAATTTGATAGTTGAGTGGTTACGCTATTCCATTTTGGGTTGTCTCAAAATTTGTTTTTGAGCATTTACAGCCGTTATGCTGCCCAATTTTGCATTCGGAGCTCTAATGCTTTTGCATTACTCTCTATTTACAGATGCCTGGCCGTCCTTCTCGTTAGGTGGTACGTCTGACCAGCTGCATTGATGTACCGGGTCATACGGCCATGCTGGTCAGGGTGATGTTGGTGTGCGGTTACCGCTGGTACCCCGAGTACACAGTGGAGGAACAGTACCGAGACTTCAACCAGAGCCAGTACATCTGCACTGTTAAGGTATTTCCAGACTACCCTGGAGCTGAGGAGCCAATCCATTGGTCCTATGGGTTGGGAGTCACTGTTGACATGGCAGTACAAGATGCTGCCTATTCAATGCTGACCATTATGAGAGCGAGACATGCACTGCTGCAGAATTCAGAGTTCTGCTATGTTCCGGCCTCTCAGCCTGGTGAAGAGGGATACCTCAGTGGAGTCTATTTTGATTCTTCTATGGAGGATCCACTACTGCAGTCCACTGTTGAGATGCTAGAGAACAGAGACAGGGATGCTCATGCTCTTCGCATGGAGCTTTATGCTACCCGTGCCCGTCTGTGGATGGCTTTGACGCAGCTGGCACCAGTAGTCCAGACAGGGTACGGAGATATGGATATGCTGAACCCTGTTAGGACCCATCTTCCGGCCCACGTTGACTGGCCAGCTATAGGAGGATTCACCCCTCTTCGAGGACCCCTCTTACCACCAGTTAGGGGACCAAGGCCACATCCGTGTCCTTATGGATCCCAGGGATCTCAGGCTAGAGTGTTTCCTGATCCGTAGGTTGAGCTTCCAGGTCATGGAGGTAATCTCTATGAGATGTTTTATGCGGATGCCTGAGCTGTGAGCGGAAGGATAGTATGGTAGTAGCCGTACGTTCACAGTCCTGCGTGACTTGTGAAGTATGCCTGTGATGTGAAATGAATTCCGGAGGCCTAGATAAATAATGTATAGGAAGCTTGTAAGCCTCTGATGAGTAGTTTCATAATTTCAGTAGTTTGCTCTTTGGTTAAGGTTGTATTGAACTATGTAAGGGTGTGTATGAACCATGGTGTATATATAGCAGTTTCTTGTTACCATGCTGTTCAGATATTCATTTCTGCATTCCGTGTGTTCAGTACATTCTTAATCCATAGCTAGTATTGATATGATATTGGTCTAAGTTGTGAGTTTGTTTGTCAGGATGGTGTTCACCAGGTTGAACCGTGCCCCTGCTCATGAGCAAGGCGAGGATAGTCAAGCGTCGCACGAAGACCTGCCTCACCCGCCCTCTCTGGCGGAAGTGATGCTTGAGGAAGAGAGAAACAAAAGGGAGACCAACCGACTGTTAGAGCGTATTGAGCAGAATACGGCTCGTCAGCCTAGGAATACTGCAGTGTCCCTCAACGACTTTGTGAAGCTGAATCCTCCAAAGTTTCATCATTCCGTCGATCCCCTCGACGCTGATGACTGGCTGTGCAGCATCTCACGCAAGATTCGCTCTGCGAATGTTTCTGAGGCCGACAAGGTGACCTTTGCAGCGTATTTCCTGGAAGGACCCGCCAATCTGTGGTGGGAGAACTTTGAAGCTATGCGTCCTGCTGAACCAGTAGCCACATGGGCAGACTTCAGTGCAGCTTTTCGTCTGCACCATATTCCAGAGGGTCTGATGGACAGAAAGAGAGAGGAGTTATGTGCCTTCACTCAGGGCAAGTTGTCTGTGGATGCCTATAGCCGCGAGTTCGGTAACCTCGCCCGCTATGCAACAGAGGAGGTGTCTACTGACGCCAAGAAGCAAGCAAGATTCCGTAAGGGTCTGAGCCCTGAGCTTCGTCGTGATCTGCGCCTCCACGAGTGTGCAAGCTTTCAAGCTCTGGTCAACAAGGCGATCAGTGCCGAGACTGGTCATTCTGATTTTGAAGCCACAAGGAAGCACTCCCGTGACTTTGGCTCGTCTTCTGGTTCCGCGTTTCCAAAACGCAGGATGTGGGTTCCGAACAGTTCTCTGCCGCCAAGATACACTCCGAGGCCATCCTACGTGGCGCCTCAGACGAATCAGGCCAACCTTCCAGCAAAAACCTATGGTGGTCCAGCTAGCAATGCTGCACCACGTGCCAACCAAGTGATATGCTACAAGTGTGGAGAACCGGGGCACTATTCCCGTGAGTGTCCTCAAAATGTGGGTGCCAAGCAACCCGGAAAGTCCGTCGGGCAAGCCAAGTCGGGCAAAGCTTACTATGTGAAGCCAACTCCTGCACGTGGCCGTGTGAAATATGTGTCAGCAGAAGAAGCTGCAGAGGATCCCGACGTCATGCTGGGTACGCTTCTTGTTAATCATCACCCAGCGTCCGTTCTCTTTGACACTGGGTCTTCTCATTCCTTCATTTCAGAAAGTTATGCACAGTTGCATAACATGTCTTTTTGTGATATGAAAATTCCATTGGTTGTCCAAACTCCTGGTAGTAAATGGCAAACCTCTAGGATAACCTATGACAATGAAATTCTAGTAGACAGGCTAGTTTTTCTAGCCTCATTGATAGCATTGAAATCTTCGGATATTAATATCATCTTGGGCATGGACTGGATGTCAGCTCACTATGCCAAGATTGATACTCAATCTAGAAATGTCTAGCTTACCCATCCCTCGGGTGAGATAGTAAATGGCTCTACTCGAGTTGCCAAATGCCAACTCTATTCCTTAAATGCCAACCCTCTTCTGGAACTTGAAGACATCCCGGTAGTCCGTGACTTTCCGGATGTCTTTCCAGAGGAACTGCCAAGAATTCCACCTGACAGAGATGTAGAGTTTGTGATAGATCTTGTTCCGGGAACTGTCCCAATAGCTAGAAGACCTTATAAGATGGCACCCATGGAGCTAGCCAAACTTAAGAAGCAACTAGATGAGGCCTTGAATAAAGGTTTCATTCGTCCTAGCTCTTCCCCTTGGGCTTGCCCCGTCCTCTTCGTCAAGAAGAAAGACGGAACGGATCAGATGGTTGTAGATTGCCGACCAGTCAATCTGGACACCATAAAGAACAAGTATCCGCTCCCCAGGATCAACGACCTGTACGATCAGCTTGTTGGATCCTCAGTCTTCTCCAAAATGGATTTGAGGTTGGGATACCATCAAATCAAGATCAAGAACGGGGACATTCCAAAAACGGCTTTTGTTACTCGTTATGGCCAATACGAGTACACCGTCATGTCCTTCGGTTTAACCAATGCCCGAGGCACTTTCTCTCGTCTGATGAATTCAATCTTCATGGAGTATTTGGATAAATTTGTCGTGGTATACCTCGATGATATTCTCATCTACTCGAAGAACGAACAAGAACATGCCGAGCATCTAAGGCTGGTATTGATGAAACTTCGAGAGCATCGCCTTTATGCCAAGTTTTCAAAATGTGAATTTTGCTTACCACAAGTGACCTATCTAGGTCACGTAATCTCTGGTAAGGGTATTGTTGTCAATCTCGAGAGAGTTCAAGCTGTCCTTGATTGGACTCAACCTGAATCGGTCAAGCAAGTTAGGAGTTTTCTTGGTCTAGCGAGCTATTGTCGCCGCTTTGTCGAGAATTTCTCCAAGGTTGCAAAGCCTCTAACTGAACTCCTCAAGAAGGATAAAAATTTTGAGTGGACACCATAGTGTGAGCATAGTTTTCAGGAACTGAAAAGACGCCTGACTTCTGCACCTGTGTTGCTACCACCAGATTTTTCTAAGGACTTTGTTATCTATTGTGACGCCTCGCAATAAGGATTAGGTTGCATTCTCATGCAAGATCGTCATGTGATCGCATACGCATCTCGACAGTTGTGTCCACATGAGGATAATTATCCCACACATGACCTTGAGCTTGCAGCTGTGGTCCATCACTAAAAACCTGGCGACATTACCTTCTGGGTAATCGTTGCGAAATATTCACTGATCACCAAAGTCTGAAATATATCTTCACCCAGCCGGATTTGAATCTCAGGCAAAGACGGTGGGTTGAGTTGATCTCGGATTACGACTTAGGGATAACTTACACCCCGGGGAAGGCCAATGTTATGGCCGATGCACTAAGTCGTAAATCTTAGTGTAACAATTTGATGCTACAACAAGGTCAACCACATCTCTATGAGGACTTTCGGAAGTTGAATCTTCATATTGTTCCTCAAGGATTCCTTTCTACCTTGGTGGCGAAACCTACTCTTAGGGATCAAATCATAGCCGTGCAGGCTTATGATAAGGGTATATCCCGGATCAAGGAGAATATTGCTAGCGATAACGCTAGGGATTTCTCCATCAATGAGAAAGGTGTTGTGTTCTTTCAGAACCGTTTAGTGGTTCCTAAGAGCAAACGTCTGCGGCAATTGATCCTTAGGGAGGCTCATGATTCTCCTCTCACCATTCATCCCGGTAGCACTAAGATGTATCAGGACCTACGCCAGAGGTTCTGGTGGACTAGGATGAAGAGAGAAATTGCTGAGTTCGTTGCTAACTGCGACGTTTGTCGTCGAGTTAAGGCAGAACATCAAAGGCCTGCTGGCACCCTTCAACCTCTAGCTATTCCTGAATGGAAATGGGATAAAGTTAGCATGGATTTCATTACCGGATTTCACAAGACCAAGAAAGGAAATAATGCTATCTTTGTGGTCATTGACCGTCTTTCCAAAGTAGCTCATTTTCTTCCCGTTCGTGAGAGTATAACAGCTAGCCAGCTAGCGGAGTTATATATCTCTCGAATAGTGTCTCTTCATGGTGTTCCCCTGGAGATTAACTCGGACCGTGGAAGTATCTTTACTTCTCGCTTCTGGGAAAGTTTTCAGAATCCCATGGGGACTCACTTATCCTTTAGCACTGCTTTCCATCCCCAATCAAGTGGTCAAGTAGAAAGAGTGAATCAAATCCTAGAATATATGCTCCGAGCTTGTGTTATATCATTCGGTATGAATTGGGAGAAGTGCCTTCCATTCGCCGAATTCGCTTATAACAATAGTTATCAATCAAGCTTGGGCAAAGCTCCTTTTGAAGTTCTCTATGGACGAAGATGTCGAACACCTCTTAATTGGTCAGAAACCGGAGAGAGGCAACTCTTTGGCCCGGATATGATCCAGGATGCAGAAGAGCAAGTTCGCATTATTCGTGAAAAGTTGAAAACAGCCCGGTCTCGTCAAAAGAGCCAATATGATCGTCATCATAAGGCTGTGACCTTTGAAGTTGACGAGAAGGCTTACCTTCGGGTTACACCTTTGAAGGGTACCCATCGATTCGGTATCAAGGGCAAGTTGGCTCCTCGTTACATTGGTCCTTTTCGCATTCTAGCCAAACGAGGAGAAGTTTCCTACCAGTTGGAACTTCCTCCGCATCTTTCCAAGGTTCATGATGTCTTCCACGTCTCGCAACTCAGGCGTTGCTTTTCGGATCCTATCCGTGAAGTGGACCATGAAACGCTTGATCTCCAAGATAACCTTTCATACCGAGAATACCCCGTGCGTATTCTTGATCAAGCTGAGCGTACCACTCGACGTCGAAACCTCAAGTTTCTTAAAGTTCAATGGTCAAATCATTCTGAAAAGGAGGCAACTTGGGAAAGAGAGGATCGTCTCCGACTTGAGTATCCGGCGTTATTCCCGACGACTTCTAAATCTCGGGACGAGATTCTTTTGAGTGGGGGTGAGTTGTCACATCCCTGACACCTTAAGCAAATTAGCTTGTGCTCATGTTTTTCTTTGCATTGCATCTAGGAAATTCTCAATAAGAACAAAACAAATGATGAAGGAAAATGCTAAAATCGTAGCCACTTCTCAAAATGAGGGAAAATTCAAACTAATTAAAATCAATGAACCCAAAATGGCCTCAAGAAAAGTTCAATCTTTCTGGTAAATCATGAAAGTAAATGAGCAATGAAGAAAACCATTTTCTTGACACTTTAAGAATTTTAAATAAATGCAAAAAGCTACTGGTTTCAAGTTTTAAATTTGAAATCAGAAACTTTAAATTTTCAAAAATATTGAAAACTTTGGGAATGGTTGGAAATATTCCAACAATTATTCTGGTGTGTTTAAAATAATTTTTACAAACTAGTTGGGAGCTGAAATAATTAGCAAGTTATTGAAATTACCAAAACAGAAACAAATCAGAAAAAAATGGGAAAACCCTTACCTAACGCTCACCTGGCCCGGCCCATCTGCTCCTGTCGTCTTCCTCCTCGCCAATAGGAGCAGGAGGTGGCCGCCGCGTCGCCGCGCGCCTCCACGCAGCTCCCTGGCTGCCTGGCTGCCGCTTCGCGCTGGCAAGCACGAGGATAACCTCCCCGAGCTCGTCCCTATCCATCCCCATGCTCATTCTCCCCCTCTGCCCCGTTTCTTGCTGCCGCCATTGGAGCCCGAGCAGAGCTCGAGCTCGCCGTCGTTCTAGCCGACCCTTCTCCCTCCCGAGCCACGCAGTAGGACCGCCGCATCTCCCTGAAGCTTCCTAGCCCCGAGCCCGACGCCGAGACGCAGTGAAACGACTGGACGCAATCGTCTTCTTCCTTGGGTCACCGAAGATCGTCGCCGGCGTTCTTCCTCTCCAGGCCGTCCCCGAGCAAGCTAGCGCCACCACTACACTCCTCGTGAGCTTGCGCATCTTTTCCCTAAGATCTGTCCGTCGATCCCCTCCTCTAGGCCTAGTTCCATCGGAGCCCGACGAGATCCACCGCTACAGCTCGTCGCCGGTAGCCGTCCGGTGACCAGCTCGTCCTTCTAAGGCCACCAGTAGCTTCAGGCCGTCGCATAGGTGCCGTAGGAGTTGAGTCCCGTGCGTAGTCCCCTGTGTAGCAAAGATCTCGATGACGCCCGAACCTTGGCCGCCGCCAAGCTCGTCGCCGGCGCCATCTCCGGCCAGATCAGCCCCGGCCAAGTGCAAAAATGAGCCCGCGGGAGAAGTGTCGTTCCTCTGGTGCTCTCCGCGCCGAGTTTGGCCCCCTGTGCGCCGTTTCCAAGCCCCCCCCCCCCCCCGAAGTTCTGATGGTCGCCAGAGGCTCCCCGCCGGCGAGGACGACCTCGCCGCCGGTGGAACTCAGCTGGCCTGAGCCACTGACGTGTGGGGCCAGCCTCTGGATAGTTTAGAAATAATAAAAATAAATCAGATAAATTAATAAGACACTGACATGTGGGTCCAGTAAGATTAATCAGCTAATTAAGTTTAATTTTAATCTAAAACTGACCAGAGACACTGACCAGTGGGTCCCACTGGTCAGGTTTGACTTTCAACAGCCAGTTGGACCTGCTGATGTCATGCTGATGCAGTAAAGGGATTTTCCAGTATAAAAATAATTCCAGAAATGTTTAAAACTTCAAAAATTCATAGAAATTAATCTGTAACTCCAATGAAAATAATTTATATATGAAAAAGTATCAGAAAAATTCAAGGAATATGAATATGCTATTTTCAATCATGTTTGAAAAATTTACAGAACCCAAACATGTAGATTAATGAATAAATCAATTCTTATAAATATTTTATAAATGGAATATGGAAAATAATTAATTTTATTTATGAATGACATGATCACACACTGTTCTAATTACAAACCAGCAACTTAACATGTCATCCCATGCATGTTAACATCAAGTTGATCTGAGCATCAGGTCGAATCAATTAAGACGGTATCCGAGAATACCTCGTTTGAAGTGCTATTTGAATGTGATTCAAATCAACTTCAAACCTAATACATGTTGGTTATAATAGTATATCACCTTGCATTCTCATGACATGCTCATGCATCATCTTGATTGCATATGTTTGTTATTGATTGTTGTCATTCCTTTCGGTAGGCTCCGCTCCCCCGGATTCCACCGAATATCCGTCTGACGGATATTGTCACTCCTCTGAGCAACAAGGCAAGCAACCATTTTTTATCATCCCGATAAATCCCATGTTTTTGCTCCTGCACTTATTTATTGCATTAGGATCAAATGCTTCAACTGCTTTTGCCACGTTAGTTGAACCCACTTCCTTCGCATGGCCTATCCTTGTCACAGTAAATAGCCGAACCTTGCAACCTAGCATACCTGGTATTTGCTTGAGCCATGATGTGTCTTATTCTGCTATGCGTGCTATGCTTAGAGTTGTGTATGGTCTGTCATCTGGGAGATGAACAGAATTGTGAGAATGTGTTCGGTAAGCAAATGTTGTGTGTTGAACCTGATTTGGTAAAGGTACCGGTGAAAGGCTGTGTAGGAGTACATGGCGGGTTGTTTCATTGGAACCGTCCTCAGGAACTGAGTTCCGTGTATGTAATCCAAGACTAGATACTACCACATGTTGGGCCCTGAAATATGACCCCGCTCGACTTCTTAATCGCTTAGTACTCGGTCCAGGAGTTGCAAGTAGTTTCTGGTGTTTATAGTCATGCTGGAAACCGTGCATAGCGCTGACCTGAGAGGTGGGCTGTGATGCGGTAGGCAGTGGCACGGTGTACCAAGTGGCACCCGGATGGTGATCTTGGGAACCCTGCGCACATCGTTTGAGGCCGTGGCGGAAACCTCAGCCGGACTTCCGTACGGGTTACTCTCAGATAGGCGATAAACCTGGACTAGGTACTAGTGTGGTTAACGGTCGTGGCCGACTCCCTCGCTGGGCTTCCGCTTGAAGGTTGCCGAG
Source organism: Hordeum vulgare subsp. vulgare (assembly GCF_904849725.1). Lineage (NCBI taxonomy): Eukaryota > Viridiplantae > Streptophyta > Magnoliopsida > Poales > Poaceae > Hordeum > Hordeum vulgare. The sequence continues at coordinate 328,976,892 of NC_058520.1, read as the reverse complement.
GTGCATGACGTGCACATGGCGATAAGTGGCGAGAGCGTGTGTGACGAAGTATACCCCTGCAGGGTTATGATCTACTCGAATAGCCGCGTCCGCGGATATGGACTACTTGGAGACATATGTTGTTCATAGATAACTTCAATGGTTACTGACAAAATTGTCAAGATAAGCGTGAGTGTCTTGGACGGCAATTCCGTATGGAGACGGAATGATTCCACGATGGTGTATTGTTGTGGTGTTAGTGGACTCGTGTGCGAGAAATCAAGTTGTCAAAATTATTTAAAAATGCAAGTTGTCTAGCCACGAGTCAAATGCTGGCTTTCCGCATGAAACCCCACAATACCTTTTGATACATTGCATGAGTAGTTAGTTATCCTAAAGTCTTGCTGAGTACCTCCGTACTCATGTTTGCTTAATAAATGTTGCAGAGGTTGCTAATGACCCTAATGGAGGGTTCTTCGTAGACATCGACGACGACGAGTAGCTGGTGTCCCAGCTACGATCTGGCCCTAGGTTGGGTCTGTAGTATAGTCAGGCCATGTGCCTTCTAGTTGTCGTGTCTGTACTCAGACAGTTTTAAACTCTTCCGCTGGCTTGTAACTGAATGACTACTATTATGGGTCGTGAGACCCTTAATATGTAATATTATGTGTGTGGCTCTTCCGAGCCTCTTAAATAAAGTTTGTATGTTTATGGTTATGTTGTGATGCCATTGATGTATCTATACATATCGGTATGCCATGCGTACGTGTGTCGTACTTGATATGTATGGGGTTCGATTACCTAGTCGTGAACTTTAGTAACACTCCTTACAAGGAAATGCCCCTTTGTGATCCAACGAGCCTTGGTAGTTCGCTACTGCTCCGGACACATTGGTTGACCGGCATGTGTCCTTCTTAGCTGTTGTGTCTGTCCCCTTTGGGGAAATGTCACGCGAGGTAATGGAGTCCTTGTAGCTTGCTACGACTCGTCTACACTCGTTGGTGACCGACACCTGCTTTGTTGGGTCATGTATGCCTGTCCTTGTGCGGTACTGCCACTTTGGTTTGTGACTAGATTTGTCGATCCGGGTTCTTTGACATTGGAATGCTAGCGACACTATTGCATAGGTGAGTCAAAAGATGCAAACGGTCCCGGCTAAGGTAAGGCTGTAGCCGTGGAGTTAACCGTGCGTGAGACCGCAAAGAGATGCGATGTGTTACAGGCTGGATTCCTATGACTTAGGATCGGGGTCCCGACACAACACCCTACTAACATAACTATTAATATTACCAAATCCACGTCTCAAAACTAATTGAGAGGAATCAAGACTTCTCTTTCTACTCAATGCACATGAAGATGGAGGTTTTTATATCCTCTTTGGGTACCTATCACCTTTGGGACTACTTTCATAGCATAAGCCAACTACCAAGTCACGCATCGCCGTGCTCTAAAAGATCTAAGTGAAGCACAAAGAGCAAAATTATCTAGCTCAAAAGATATAAGTGAAGCACGACGAGCATTCTAGCAAAATCACGATGAGTGCAAGTTCTCTCTCTAAAGGTGTGAAGCAAGGATGATTTTTACACAACAAAAAGAAAAGACTACTACAATACAAGACGCTCCAAGCAAAACACATATCATGTGGTGAATAAAAATATAGCTCCAAGTAATGTTACCGATGGATTGAAGACAAAAGAGGGGATGCCTTCCCGGGGCACCCCCAAGCTTAGGCTTTTTGGTGTCCTTGAATTTGGCTTGGGATGCCTTGGGCATCCCCAAGCTTGATCTCTTTCCACTCCTTATCTCTTTATCCATGAGAACATCACCCAAAACTTGAAAACTTCACAACACAAAACTTAAACAGAAACTCGTGATAACATTAGCACAAGAAAAAAAAACTACCACCTCTTTAGTTACTGCAGAAAACTTGATTTCTATTTATATTGGTGTTAGATTACTGTATTCTCACTTTTACATGTCTAGTACCCCCCCCCCCCCCCGATACTATCCATAGTTTCATCAAAACAAGCAACCAACTCAACAAAAACAGAATCTGTCAAAAACATACCAGTCTGTAGCAATCTGTATACTTGGTATACTTATGGTACCTCAAAAATTCTGACAAATTACGACTGGCTGGGAAAAAGGCATATCAACCAGAAGCAAAAAGAATCAACTCAAAATCTATTTCTGAATAAAAATGAAAAATAATCTCGTGAGCAAAAAGTTTCTGTCTTTTTCCAGCAGGATCAAACAACCATTACCAAGACTAGTCATAAAGGTTTTGCTTGGCTCAAACACAAAAAGAAACACAAAAGACACAATCACAACAGAATTATGATAGTGTGGACGCAACAAAACAGAAATAAAAAGATAAATTCATTGGGTTGCCTCCCAACAAGCGCTATTGTTTAACGCCCTTAGCTAGGCATAAGGATTTCAATGATGCTCACACAAAAGAATTGAATCACAACGAGAGCATCATAAAGCATGTGAAAATCACATCTAATTCTAACATACTTCCTATGCATAGGCATTTTATAGGAAAACAGATTGTCAAGACAACCAATAGTTACCATATGCAAGGAAGAAGAAAGAGACAATAGCAATCTCAACACAACGAGAGGTGGTTTAGTAACATGAAAGTTTATACCACAATCTTTTCCTCTCTAATAATAATTACATGTGGGATCATATTCAAATTCAACAATATAGCTATCCCATAGGATATTCTTTTCATGATCCACATGCATGCAAAGTTGACGCTCTTCAAAAATAGTGGGATTATCATCAACTAAAGTGATGACTTCTCCAAACCCACTTTCAATATTATTGCAAATATCATATTCATCATGAGGCTTAAACAAATTTTCAAGATCATAATAAAAATCATTACCCCAATCATGATCATTGCAACAAGTAGTGGACGAAACAAAACTAGCATCCCCAAGCTTAGGGTTTTGCATATTTTTAGCATGATTGTCATTAATAGAATTTATAATTAAATCATTGCAATCATGCTTTTCATTCAAGCCCTCGTGAATCACTTCATAAATTTCTTCATCACGATTTTCAGATTCACGCATCTCAAGCAAAACTCCATAGAGAAAGTCAAGTGCACTCAACTCACTAGCAATTGGATCAGCACAATTGGATCTCTTAAAGAGATTAGCAAGTGGATGAGGATCCATATCACTAGATTTTCAGCAAGCGAAGATGCAAGCATATTGAAGGCACATAGCACACAAGCAAAGGAAAGGCAAATGAAAAAGGCAAATATTTTTTTGTAAATTTTTTTTCCAGAAGCGGGGGAGAAGAAAACGAGAGGCAAAAAAAAGTAAATGCAAGAGATGAGTTTGCGACACTTACTTGGATGAGTTCTTGACTTGATCTTCCCCGGCAACGGCGCCAGAAATTCTTCTGCTACGGCAACAGACTACAGCGCCAGAGATTGACACGTTGACGGAGGCTGGGCTTGCGTTGGTTTTTCCCTTGAAGAGGAAAGGATGGTGCAGCACAGGAGAAGTAAGTATTTCCCTCAGTTTGAGAACCAAGGTATCAATCCACTAGGAGAATCTCATCAAGTCCAGAGTACCTGCGCAAACACAAAAGAGCTTGCACCCAACGCTATAAGGGGTTGTCAATCCCTTCAAGATTGATTGCAAAGTGAGATCTGAAGGCGGAAAATGCAACGAAGTAAAAGAGTAAGGCTGAAAATATGGTGTGGAGTTGACCCGGGGGCCATAGTGTTCACTAGAGGCTTCTCTCAAAATAGCAAATATTACGGTGGGTGAACAAATTACTGTCGAGCAATTGATAGAATCGCGCAAAGTCATGACGATATCTAAGGCAATGATCATACATATAGGCATCACGTCCGAGACAAGTAGACCGATACTTTCAGCATCTACTACTATTACTCCACACATCGACCACTATCCAGCATGCATCTAGTGTATTGAGTTCGTGACGAACAGAGTAACGCCTTAAGCAAGATGACATGATGTAGAGGGATAATCTCAAACCAATGATGAAAACCCCATCTTTTTACCCTTGATGGCAAAAACACGATGCGTGCCTCGCTACCCCTTATGTCACTGGGTGAGGTCACCGCACGGTATGAACCCAAAACCAAGCACTTCTCCCATTGCAAGAATCATAGATCAAGCTGGCCAAACAAAACCCACAACTCGAAGAGAATTACAAGGATATGAAATCATGCATATAAGAGATCAGAAGAAACTCAAATAAGATTCATAGATAATCTGATCATAAATCCACAATTCATCGGATCTCGATAAACACACCGCAAAAGAAGATTACATCAGATAGATCTCCATGAAGATCATGGAGAACATTGTATTGAAGATCCAAGAGAGAGAAGAAGCCATCTAGCTACTAGCTATGGACCCGTAGGTCTATGGTGAACTACTCACGCATCATCGGAGAGGTCATGGTGTTGATGAAGAAGCCCTCCGTATCCGAATCCCCCCTCCGGCACGACACCAGAACGTGCCCCGGATGGGATCTTGTAGAGACAGAAGCTTGCGGCGACGGAAAAGTACTTTCGATGATCTCCTAATTTTTTCTGGAATTTTTGGGAATATATAGGCGAAAGACCTAGGGAACAGGTGGCCCAGGGAGCCCACAAGCCTGGGAGGCGCGGGCCCCCCTGGCCGTGGCTAGGGGGCTTATGAAACAAGCCAAAACAAACTCATGAGAAAGATTTCGTCCGATATTTTCGTGGACAGGAATCCACTAGATGTCCAACCCCAACCTAACATCATGCATTTGTTGGAAGATTGTCCTATAAGCAACTACTTGAATTCCCACCTATGAATTCCCGAAATATATGGTCATGCAATCTGGTACACGGATACAAGGAGTAATATCACACAACTCCTATACTAACCCGTCACCTGTATCACATCCGTCAACACACAACCAAAATCTCGGACCTTCATCTACTACAGACCCTCGTGATCACAACGATACAAAGTATGGCAGTACTCCCGAACAATCTACACCGGTACTGAGGACATCGGGGTTATCTCGCCACTACTAGTATTGAAGCAATTACGAACATCCTTCGTTCTTAGATATTAAGAAATCTGAATGATAACGATGTGCTCAAGAATCCCCTGGAGCTCAACTCCCCTGAGACTTAGAGCAGATAGGAGGCACCAAGACAGAACTCTGTCACATCGGCATCATATAGATCCCAAGAATATCTGCGTGATCCTAAAAAAAATTTGAGGGAGAAGAGGAGTAGAATTAAATTATTACGTCAAGATTCCTCACCAGAGCATAGAAGAGGAGAAAAAAGAATCCTACTCTCCGATATATAACTAGACTCAAAGCATTTTTTTTCACTAAATTCGACTCAGCCAAGTTCGATCAATCAAGGGGGCTCCTAGGTCGGTACTGCTCTCATACCAACTTGTCACGCCCAAGATGCGACCCTATACTCAATTTGGCACGAGGGCCTCGTCAGGGATAGAAGCGCATCTCGTCGTGTCGCAAGAATGGATATCGTTACAAGTACATGTACTGAAAAGAAGAGAAATATAAATAGAGTTGGCTTAGACTCACCACAAGTTACATCAGAGTCACAACAGTACAGTACATAATCATCATGGAGAAGAGCAGGGTCCGACTACGGACGAAAACAAACGAGAAAAGAAGAACAATGTCCATCCTTGCTATCCCAGGCTGCCGGCCTGGAACCCATCCTAGATCGATGAAGAAGAAGGAGAAGAAGCGGCTCCAAATGAACAATCAACGCGCTCACGTCAAGTAACCTTTACCTGTACCTGCAACTGGTGTTGTAGTAATCTGTGAGCCACAGGGGACTCAGCAATCTCATTTCCAAAGGTATCAAGACTATCAAAGCTTAATGGGTGAGGCATGGTTAAGTGGTGAGGTTGCAGCAGCGACTAAGCATATATTTGGTGGCTAACTTACGAGTACAAGAAATAAGAGGGGGATGATCTACGCATAACGGACGTGAACTACTGATGATCAAATGAATGATCCTGAACACCTACCTACGTCAGACATAACCCCACCATGTCCTCGATCAGAGAAGGACCTCACGAAAGAGATAGTCACGGTTACGTACACAGTTGGCATATCTTAATTAAGTTAACTTCAAGTTATCTAGAACCAGTGTTAAACAAAGCTTCCACGTTGCCACATAACCGTGGGCACGGCTTTCCGAAAGATTTAACCCTGCAGGGGTGCTCCAACTAGTCCATCACAAATTACCACAAGCCGCATAGAAATCCTCAATCACGAAGCTCGCGATCTCGTCGGATTCCCTAGTGGAAAACCTCAACTCTGAGATTACCCAAAGCATCACCAGAATCCCGATGCACAAGATATCTCGTCAAAGGTAAAACTAATCCAGCAAGGCCGCCCGACGTGTCGACGATCCCGATAGGAGCCACGTATCTCGTTCTCAGGACACGACAGATAAGCGAAGCGTACGAGTGCCAAACCTTGAGTTTCCTCGCGGTGGCCCCGCGTGGTGCTCTATTTTGGACCAACACTCATGAGAAGCACTGGCCCGGGGGTTGATTAAAATAGTCCTGGGGTGCCGGCGGGTCCCTATGCATTATTATTAGGTTATTAGGCAAATGTAGTACCAAAGTTTTACCTTGTCAGACCAGTCTTAATCTAAAACGAATTATCAAGGGGGTCCCCATAACAACCCCGATCGTGTTAGGAGCGCTCATTTATGGAACATAACACCGGTAGCTGGAAACTAAGGGGGCAAAGGTGGAACAAAACACCAGGCTAGAAAAGGCTGAGCCTTCCACCTTTTACCAAGTATATAGGTGCATTAAATTAAATAGCATTTAATATGGTGATATAACAAGGAACCCATGCTTTCACATGGAAGCAATACACCTGCAACTAGCAACGCTATCAACGGGGTTTAAGCAAGCAGTAACATAGCCAATCAGTGGTTTGCTAGATCGAACGGGTTGAAGGTATTCATGGCATTGTTGAGAGGCTGATATTTAACATGTGGTAGGCAACGAGACATAAACGATAGCAACGGTAAAACTAGCATGGCAATGATAGTAATGGTATCTGGGGAAATGGTCATCTTGCCTGAGATCCCGCTTGGAAGAAGAATGACTCCGTGAAGCAGACGAACCACGTAGTCGAACGAGTCCTCACATTCCGACACGCTTGCGGAACTCTAACGAGACGGAGCAAACCGGAAACAAACATCAACACAAATATTCACCTCACGATGCACAACATGATGCATAACCTACTATAATGCATGATCAGTTCAATGATGCCAGGGATGGCATGGCAATTCACTTCACGCAAACACTACACATTAAGTGAAGCTCGATATGCAACGGGTTGCATATCGACGAAACTCCACGTTTAATTATTAGTTCACTCCCGTTAATTTACCGGCAAGGTTAAATGTTTTTTTAACATGGCAAGGGGTGAAGCGACGGTTCTACGTGGCATCCTAGTAGGCTAACACGCGAGACATAGATCGGAGCTACATTACAAGAGACATGCAACACAAGATGTATATGCCATGAATGCGTCATGCATGCGAGTTCATAACACCACGGCAAGAAGAGAAAGAAACATGTGTCGCCACGGCGAGCGAGAGGGAACCATGGCGGCAAATCAGAAACGATGCCACGGCAATGTTCCTATCCCGATACTTAACGAGATATTGTGCCAACGTATACAAGCGTGTGCGGAAACGTTAAATAAAGATGGGGTGATCCCGTATCTCGGGTTCCCATGTGTCGGGCACAACATAGAGGGACAACGTGCTACGTCAAACATACGGTGCAATCATACATTACATCTCATACATCACATGCACATGGTCACGACACGTCTCATCGGTATACCTTCGACGCGTGCATATCGGAGCGGTTCGGTTCGGAGAAGGAGAACAAAGATCTTCGTGGTCGTCGTGGAAGTAGTCGTACACGGTCTCGTCGACGGTAGTCGTTCGCTCGGCGTCGGCAGACGGTCTTCGGCGTCGGTAGTCGTTCGCGAATCCGTAGATGTCCGGGGGTCGTCGGGGACGTCGTGGTACTCGGCGAACTCGATGTCGATGACTCACGGCAGGGAGGGATGGTGCACGCGGCGACGGCATCTAGCAGGGAACAGCTAGCAAAAATCTACCTAGCAGCAGCAAAGCAAGCAACCAACTAGCAGCAACACGCAAGCAAGCATAACGCAGGCAAGCAAGCTAGCTAAGCCGCATGCAATAGCAGCTAATAGCAAAAGCTACCAACAACTACTAGCTAGCAAAGCAGCAACATCTACAGCAGCCTAACAGCAAAAGCTACAGGCAACACAGCTATGGCAACGACAAACTAGCAACCGGCTCGGCAGGCTACGCAGCAGCACGCGGCAACAGCAACAAGCAGCTATTGGCACAGCAAGCAGCAGCACGGGACAGCAACAGCAAACGCACGCACAGCAACTACCTAGCGGCGGCACGCGCACCTAGCAGCAGCTAAGCTAGCTAGCTGCGGCAGCACAAGTAGCAGGACAACGGCACGCATCGGCTAGCCAGCACGCCGGCAACAACAACGACAGCGGCAAGCAGGCACATCTAGCAGCACAGCACAAAGTAGCAACAACACACGGCAACGGCGGCTCGGCATAGGATCGTGGGGAACAGCAGCACGCCAGGCAGCAGCAAGCAGAACAGCGGCAGGCGACGCGAGGGGAACAAGCGGTAGCAGCGGCTACGACGAGCACCCGGCGACGCAGCGAGGCCGGCGGCGGCTTGCTCGTCAAGGGCGAGGTCGGGCAGCAGGGCAAACCGGCGCGGGGCACGCAAGCCGGCGGTGCGCGGCGCCGGCACGGACGGCACGCAGAGGGTCTCGGCGACTACGGACGAGGCACGGGCCAAGGCATGGCGACAATCCCTCGAGCAGTGCAGGGAACGGCGGCTCGCGAGGCGGTGCAGCGAGCATGGCGACGACCGAGAGGCCGGCGAGGTCAGGGGACGCGGGGCACGGCTGACGCCGGCGAGGCGGCAGCAGGACGAGCACCGGATAACGGCGGCGCGGCGCGGAGCAGGCGAGCAGCGAGAGGAGCTAGCGCGATGGGGCGAGCATGGGCGAAAGTCGCGCACCGGCGAGCACCAGCCAAGGGCGAGGGGAGGCGGCGCAGTCGGCGAGGGCGAGGGCGAGCACATCGGGAACTCGGGGGCGAGGGCGGCCGAGGGAGCTGGTTGCACGCGCGGGCCATTGGGAAGGAGGCGGCGATGCGGGAGTAGAGGGAGGAGGGATCGAGGCTGGGGAAGGCTAGGGTTGGGCCAGGGCGCTTGGCCTTGGGCCGGCTGGATCCTCTCCCTTCTCTTGGTTTTTTTTCTTTCTTTTAAAAAAATACAGCAACACACAAAAGAAAGGAAAAAAGGATTAAACAAAATAGAAAAATGCTTTTGGGCTCCTTTGAAAAATATACCTCAACCATAAAATAGATTGGGCATTTTTTTAACGAATAAAAATGAAACATTTTTCTTCAGAATTAAATAAGACCCTTTTACAAAAGAATAAAATTTAAACCCCTTTTGACAAGAGAATAAAATAAAACCTCTTTTATTTAAAGAATAAAAATAAAAGCTCTTTAAAAGATAAAAGAAAAGAAAATGAGACTGTTTAAAAGTAAAACAAAAGGAGAAATGAAAGAAAACCCAAGGGTTGCCCCCACATTTAATAAAAGGACTTTTTCAAAGAAGACGCTTTTTTTTAAAGGAGGTTAAAACGGAAACTTAGCAAAACCGCAAAAATAAAAGAGAGGGGAGAGAAGGTTTAGGTCGGCGATGCAACAGGGTTTAGAGGTGGCCCTCACGCACCCACTCTCAGCACGCCAACAAATGACGTCACACTCACAAAGCACTAACACCCAACAACACAGCAACAAGCAACACCGACAACTAACACGGATGACATGATGCCATGCATGATGCGATGATGCAAACTACATGACGATGCAACGAATAATTCTAATCACACAAGGAAACGGAAAAGAAGGGGGAATCTTCTTGGCGTCGGTCTCGGGCTGTCACAACTCTCCTACACTACAAGAGGATCTCGCCCCAAGATCCAAGAATGAAAGGGGGAAGAGGATGAGAAAGAAAAGGAGGTAAAAACTTAGTCGCTTCTTTGAGAAACGAGTGAAACCAACGATCCTTGAAGGTTGGAAAGCGATGAGGAACGATATGAAAAAAGAAGCAAGAATTCACGGAAAATTTCGGCAGCACTTCGGTAGGAAAATGGGACAAAAAATTCGTAAGATCGTAGAATTAGACAATATTCATAACACACAACTAAATAGAGCAAGGGAACACCATGATCTTGATAGAATAACATAATAGACCTCAAAAGAGCAACGTCACAAAGCCTCCGGAACAATAGAATAGGAACTAGCTCATACGGAAGAAGAGAATGAAGAAAATAATGACAACTACTAACTCCAAAGAACTTGGCAAGCATCCTTGCAAGAAGAATTTGACGAAGTTGTTGGAAAAACAACAACGAAAAGAACAAGACAGTAGTGGGCTTATGGAAATCATCACAACTTTTATGAGGTGACAACCAACCACTAAAAGAAACAAGGGTTGATTGGGAGAACCAAGATATGAACAATTCTTACACCAAGAGGATACATCGAGAACTTGGATTAAAGTCAAGCACCATGATAGCAACAATCCATAGGAAAAGCTTTAGGTGAAATACAAACCAAGATAGCTCAATGGAGAAATCATGGGTTGCAAATATCTCATGATCATAGAATTGGTGGGTTTAATTATCTCATTCTTGAAAGGAAATCTCTTCGAGGCTCCTACACTAACAAGAATGCTATAGTACCACCTCAAAGGATAAAGGAAGAACAAATGCACTTGAAAATGCAAGAGAACAGATACTTGAGGTTCTCCAACAAGAATCTTGAAGAACACTTTGAGAATGAATCGATATGATGATGAACCGCCATGAAGGACCTCCGTATGAATGATGCAACGATAAGAAGGTAAAAAATAATAAGATTATGACCTGGCCAAGATTTAGATGAAGCAACACGAAGAGATACTTGAGAAAAACTTGGAACTCCGGCAAAGAAAGATAAACCCAAGAGAAACGAATTGATATCATGAGCCACTCCGGAAGAAGAATTAAAATCTCTTGGAAGAAGGAAGAACAAGAATAAGAATTATGTTATGCTAATCCTTCACCAAGTTTAATTGATTACAAGCAACGGATTTAGCATACAACTTATTCTTCTAGAAATGAATCTTGGAGAGACAGAGAGAAAAGCACCACTTGAAGCATAATTGAATGAAGCACCGGTAGAATTCACAATTAAATGGGAACACCATGAATTAATGGAGATACATGAGAATAAAGAGATCATAATCCACCTAAGAGCAAACTTGAACAAGGCACCGGATAATCGAGAGACGAATGAAGAGATAACAATGAAGAAGAATTGAGGATGAAAGCTGAAAGCTGAGAACAAAGAATCTTCTAAAATGATGGCCTTCGGAGGATCGAGAATAAAAACAACTCAGAAATGCACCGAATAGCAAGAAAGGGATTACTCATGATTGGAACAATTAAGATGATGGCACCAAGCTGAAATGATTAATCTTCAAAAAAAATGGACCAAGATTTGAGAGAAACACTCCTTCGAATCTTCAAAGCTGAAATGATGAGGGGAACACCACCAAGAATTAATGAGACACTCCGGAATAAAGAAGAATGAAATGTTGAGCCAAATAAGAGAATTAATTCAAATTGATCCTGAAGAAGGAATAAGACTGATGAAATCCATACTTACGTCATAGCTGAAAAGAATTAATGATCTCTGGGAAAAGATTACAAGAGCCAGAAAAGATCCTGGGAAAAAAACCTGTGGGTTATGGGCCCACTCAAAGAAAACACCGTTGAAACAACTGATTATAAGGAGAGATATTGCACCGGTATGAAGAGAACTAGATGAGGTTGAGCACCTCGAAATACTTAAAGAATTGAAAACAAGAAACTCTGAGACATCTTCAACGCTCCGGGTGGAATAGAGATAACTGAATAAACAAGATAGGCTGAAACGAATCTCCAACATAGGAAAGAATTACAAGCACGAAAAGGATATGATGAACACGGACAACTGAATTAAATTCACCGGAAAAGATGACAAGAATGAACAAATATGACACGAATCTCCTGAGAATCTTCACAATGAATCACCGGGTAAAAGAGAAAGAACACACAGCGGAAGCACAATGAAAAGAAAAATCTTGGATAAAAATTGAATCACTGAAGAAAAGGGTGGGAGGGCGGGGAAAAACAAAGACAACTTGGGACAGATGAGATGAACTCCGGATGGGATAAGAGAATGATCTGCAAAAAGTAGAGAGGATTGAATTCACTGAAGAGAAGCACACCGGTTGGAAAAGAATTGATATGACAACTCCGGTAGACAAGAATTGACAAGAGAATTGAATTGAGCAAAAGAATTAGCATTCACATAAAAATATGAGAACACCACTAGAAAGATCTAAAATCACCACTTGACATCGAAGCAACTTGAATTACCATATTCAACAAAACAAAGGATGAGGCTTATGAAACAAGCCAGAACAAACTCATGAGAAAGATTTCGTCCGATATTTTCGTGGACAGGAATCCACTAGATGTCGAACCCCAACCTAACATCATGCATTTGTTGGAAGATTGTCCTATAAGCAACTACTTGAATTCCCACCTATGAATTCCTGAAATATCTGGTCATGCAATCTGGTACACGGATACAAGGAGTAATATCACACAACTCCTATACTAACCCGTCACCTGTATCACATCCGTCAACACACAACCAGAATCTCGGACCTTCATCTACTACAGACCCTCCTGATCACAACGATACAAAGTATGGCAGTACTCCCGAACAATCTACACCGGTACTGGGGACATCGGGGTTATCTCGCCACTACTAGTATTGAAGCAATTACGAACATCCTTCGTTCTGAGATACTAAGAAATCTGAATGATAACGATGTGCTCAAGAATCCCCTGGAGCTCAACTCCCCTGAGACTTAGAGCAGATAGGAGGCACCAAGACAGAACTCCGTCACATCGGCATAATATAGATCCCAAGAATATCCGCGTGATCCTAAAAGAAATTTGAGTGAGAAGAGGAGTAGAATTAAATTATTACGTCAAGATTCCTCACCAGAGCATAGAAGAGGAGAAAAAAGAATCCTACTCTCCGATATACAACTAGACTCAAAGCATCTTTTTCACTAGACTCGACTCGGCCAAGTTCGATCAATCAAGGGGGCTCCTAGGTCGGTACTGCTCTGATACCAACTTGTCACGCCCAAGATGCGACCCTATCCTCAATTTGGCACGAGGGCCTCATCAGGGATAGAAGCGCATCTCGTCGTGTCGCAAGAATGGATATCGTTACAAGTACATGTATTGAAAAGAAGAGAAATATAAATAGAGTTGGCTTACACTCGCCACAAGTTACATGAGAGTCACAACAGTACAGTACATGATCATCATGAAGAAGAGCAGGGTCCGGCTACGGACGAAAACAAACGAGAAAAGAAGAACGACGTCCATTCTTGCTATCCCAGGCTGCCGCCCTGGAACCCATCCTAGATCGATGAAGAAGAAGGAGAAGAAGCAGCTCCAAATGAACAATCAATGCGCTCGCGTCAAGTAACCTTTACCTGTACCTGCAACTGGTGTTGTAGTAATCTGTGAGCCACAGGGGACTCAGCAATCTCATTTACAAAGGTATCAAGACTAGCAAAGCTTAATGGGTGAGGCATGGTTAAGTGGTGAGGTTGCAGCAACGACTAAGCATATATTTGGTGGCTAACTTACGAGTACAAGAAATAAGAGGGGGATGATCTACGCATAACGGACGTGAACTACTGATGATCAAATGAATGATCCTGAACACCTACCTACGTCAGACATAACCCCACCGTGTCCTCGGTCGGAGAAGGAACTCACGAAAGAGACAGTCACGGTTACGCACACAGTTGGCATATCTTAATTAAGTTAACTTCAAGTTATCTAGAACCAGTGTTAAACAAAGCTTCCACGTTGCCACATAACCGCGGGCACGGCTTTCCGAAAGATTTAACCCTGCAGGGGTGCTCCAACTAGTCCATCACAAATTACCACAAGCCGCATAGAAATCCTCAATCACGAAGCTCGCGATCTCGTCGGATTCCCTAGTGGAAAACCTCAACTCTGAGATTACCCAAAGCATCACCGGAATCCCGATGCACAAGATATCTCGTCAAAGGTAAAACTAATCCAGCAAGGCCGCCCGGCGTGTCGACGATCCCGATAGGAGCCGCGTATCTCGTTCTCAGGACACGACGGATAAGCGAAGCGTACGAGTGCCAAACCTCGAGTTTCCTCACGGTGGCCCCGCACGGTGCTCTGTTTTGGACCAACACTCATGAGGAGCACTGGCCCGGGGGTTGATTAAAATAGTCCGCGGGTGCCGGCGGGTCCCTATGCATTATTATTAGGTTATTAGGCAAATGTAGTACCAAAGTTGGGCCTTGCCAGACCAGTCTTAATCTAAAACGAATTATCAAGGGGGCCCCATAACAACCCCGATCGTGTTAGGAGCGCTCATTTATGGAACATAACACCGGTAGCCGGAAACTAAGGGGGCAAAGGTGGAACAAAACACCAGGCTAGAAAAGGCCGAGCCTTCCACCTTTTACCAAGTATATAGGTGCACTAAATTAAATAGCATTTAATATGGTGATATAACAAGGAACCCATGCTTTCACATGGAAGCAAAACACCTACAACTAGCAACGCTATCAACGGGGTTTAAGCAAGCAGTAACATAGCCAATCAGTGGTTTGCTAGGTCGAACAGGTTGAAGGTATTCATGGCATTGTTGAGAGGCTGATATTTAACATGTGGTAGGCAACAAGACGTAAACGATAGCAACGGTAAAACTAGCATTGCAATGATAGTAATGGTATCTGGGGAAATGGTCATCTTGCCTGAGATCCCGCTTGGAAGAAGAATGACTCCGTGAAGCAGACGAACCACGTAGTCGAACGGGTCCTCACATTCCGACACGCTTGCGGAACTCTAACGAGACGGCGCAAACCGAAAACAAACATCAACACAGATATTCACCTCACGATGCACAACATGATGCATAACCTACTATAATGCATGATCAGTTCAATGATGCAAGGGATGGCATGACAATTCACCTCACGCAAACACTACACATTAAGTGAAGCTCGATATGCAACGGGTTGCATATCGATGAAACTCCACGTTTAATTATTAGTTCACTCCCGTTAATTTACCGACAAGGTTAAATGTTTTTTTAACATGGCAAGGGGTGAAGCGACGGTTCTACGTGGCATCCTAGTAGGGTAACACGCGAGACATAGATCGGAGCTACGTTACAAGAGACATGCAACACAAGATGTATATGCCATGAATGCGTCATGCATGCGAGTTCATAACACCACGGCAAGAAGAGAAAGAAACATGTGTCGCCACGGCGAGCAAGAGGGAACCATGGCGGCAAATCAGAAACGATGCCATGGCACTGTTCCTATCCCAATACTCAACGAGATATTGTGCCAACGTATACTAGCGTGTGCGGAAACGTTAAATAAAGATGGGGTGATCCCGTATCTCGGGTTCCCATGTGTCGGGCACAACATAGAGGGACAACGTGCTACGTCAAACATACGGTGCAATCATACATTACATCTCATACATCACATGCACATGGTCACGACACGTCTCATCGGTATACCTTCGACGCGTGCATATCAAAGTGGTTCGGTTCGGAGAAGGAGAACAAAGATCGTCGTGGTCGTCGTGGAAGTAGTCGTACACGATCTCGTTGACGGTAGTCGTTCGCTCGGTGTCGTCCGACGGTCTTCGGCGTCAGTAGTCGTTCGCGAATCCGTAGATGTCCAGGGGTCGTCGGGGACGTCGTGGTACTCGGCGAACTCGATGTCGATGACTCACGGCAGGCAGGTATGGTGCACGCGGCGACGGCATCTAGCAGGTAATAGCTAGCAAAAATCTACGTAGCAGCAGCAAAGCAAACAACCAACTAGCAGCAACACGCAAGCAAGCATAACGCAGGCAAGCAAGCTAGCAAAGCAAGCTAGCTAAGCGGCATGCAATAGAAGCTAACAACAAAAGCTACCAACAACTACTAGCTAGCAAAGCAGCAGCATCTACAGCAGCCTAACAGCAAAAGCTACAGGAAACACAGCTATGGCAACGACAAACTAGCAACCGGCTCGGCAGGCTACGCAGCAGCACGCGGCTATACTAACAAGCAGCTATCGGCACAGCAAGCAGCAGCACGGGACAACAACAGCAAACGCACGCACAACAACTACCTAGCGGCGACAGGCGCACCTAGCAACAGCTAAGCTAGCTAGCTGCGGCAGCACAAGCAGCAGGACAACGGCACGCATCGGCTAGCGAGCACGCCGGCAACAACAACGACAGCGGCAAGCAGGCACATCTAGCAGCACAGCACAAAGTAGCAACAACACACGGCAGCGGCGGCTCGACATAGGATCGTGGGGAACAGCAGCACGCCAGGCAGCAGCAAGCAGAACAGCGGCAGGCGATGCGAGGGGAACAAGCAGCACCAGCGGCTACGGCGAGCACCCGACGACGCAGCGAGGCCAGCGGCGGCTTGCTCGGCAAGGGCAAGGTCGGGCAGCAGGGCAAACCGGCGCGGGGCAGGCAAGCCGGCGGCGCGCGGCGCCGGCGCGGACGGCACGCAGAGGGTCTCGGCGACTGCGGACGAGGCACGGGCCAAGGCATGGCGACAATCCCTCGGGCAGCGCAGGGAACGGCGGCTCGTGAGGCGGCGCGGTGAGCATGGCGGCGACCGAGAGGCCGGCGAGGTCAGGGGACGCGGGGCACGGCTGACGCCGGCGAGGCGGAGCAGGGCGAGCACCGGATAACGGCGACGCGGTGTGGAGCAGGCGAGCAGCGAGAGGATCTAGCACGACGGGGCGAGCAGGGGCGAAGGTCGCGCACCGGCGAGCACCAGCCGAGGGCGAGGGGAGGCGGCGCAGTCGACGAGGGCGAGGGCGAGCACGCGGGGAACTCGGGGGCAAGGGCAGCCGAGGGCGCTGGTTGCACGCACGGGCCATTGGGGAGGAGGCGGCGCTGCGGGAGTAGAGGGAGGAGGGATCGAGGCTGGGGAAGGCTAGGGTTGGGCCAGGGCGCTTGGCCTTGGGCCGGCTGGATCCTCTCCCTTCTCTTGGTTTTTTCCTTTCTTTTAAAAAAATACAGCAACACACACAAGAAAGGAAAAAAAGGATTAAACAAAATAGAAAAATGCTTTTGGGCTCCTTTGAAAAATATACCCCAACCATAAAATAGATTGGGCATTTTTTTTAACGAATAAAAATGAAACCTTTTTCTTTAGAATTAAATAAGACCCTTTTACAAAAGAATAAAATTTAAACCCCTTTTGACAAGAGAATAAAATAAAACCTCTTTTATTTAAAGAATAAAAATAAAAGCTCTTTAAAATAGAAAAGAAAATGAGGCTGTTTAAAAGTAAAACAAAAGGAGAAATGAAAGAAAACCCAAGGGTTGCCCCCACATTTAATAAAAGGACTTTTTAAAAGAAGACGCTTTTTTTAAAGGAGGTTAAAACGGAAACTTAGCAAAACCGCAAAAATAAAAGAGAGGGGAGAGAAGGTTTAGGTCGGCGGTGCAACAGGGTTTAGAGGTGGCCCTCACGCACCCACTCTCAGCACGCCAACAAACGACATCACACTCACAAAGCACTAACACCCAACAACACAGCAACAAGCAACACCGACAACTAACACGGATGACATGATGTCATGCATGATGCGATGATGCAAACTACATGACGATGCAACGAATAATTCTAATCACACGACGGAAACGGAAAAGAAGGGGGAATCTTCTTGGCATCGGTCTCGGGCTGTCACAATAAGTTAGTCCCAAAAAAGATATAAAAGGCATACAAAACATCCAAAGTTTGACAAGATAATACCATGAAACCATCAAAAATTATAGATACGTTGGAGACGTATCAAGGCAGTCGAAGTTGCACTCGACTTGGATCGAGGCGTTGTTGCGGGGCCTTGGTGTTGCCGCTGATGAAGCGCATGCCCTTGGTGCGGTCGAGCTGCGCGTGCTAGCACCGCTCAGCGCTGGCGGTGAGGGTGGACTCGATGCCTGCTAGCGGCTTTGCTTGGCGCGGGACACATCGGCCTTGAGCTCATGAGAGAACTACATCAAACTATGCGACGAGCTCCGCTGGATCTCCAGCGACCGCAATGATGGCCCCGCGCCCTCGAGTGGGGGCGACGGCGCCCGTGATTGGCACGGCAACAACGCCTGGTGTCGGGGACGGCGACGCGTGGGGTTGAGGGATGCGATGGGTGGTTTGAGGGTTTCCTGGGACAGCGGTGGTGGGTTGGAGATCGAGGGGAGAGTGAGAGGTGCGGGAGGTCGGGGACAACGTTTTTTTTCTCTTTTGCATCTTTGGGATCTCAGGAGTATCCGATCGCCATCTATATAGGACGCGGTGGATCAGAATAACTATCCTGATCCTGGGATCGGAACAATACCACCCTATATATATACATACATACATATATATATATATATAGACAATCTTTAATACAATGATCTCTTTGGAGACCTATTGGATGTATCGAGATCCGATGAATCGTGGGTTTATGATCCGATGTTGTAGCATAACTATTTGTTTACCCACCATTCTTATTCTAATGCGATAGATGCCTCTAGTGAATGTTATGGCCCCCAGGTCCATTTTGCATTAATACACACACCCCAACCTTGAACCATTTGCCCTCCATGTAACACTTTTTGTTTCCGACGTCGTGACACCCAAATCCTTCCGCCATGGCAACAAAATTTCCCACATCATGCTATATGTATATACTTCTAGAAAATTGCATATAACTTGAACATGTCATTCTCATGCATGTTAACAACATTCAAAATTGATGTTTAGCTAAAATGACATTAACCGACTTTCTTTAAATACGAAGAATCATGGAATTGCTTTATACATTTTGTTATCTCCATTTAACTAGTGTAATTTGTTTCTATCTCATCTCCATAATCATCGATTTCCATGTAAATGCTACACTAATAACATTTAAAGTGGTTTGGGTAGCTAAACAAGATTGAATCCCTTTCTTTAAATGTGGAGTTTCGTAGATATCCAACTCGATACACATCAAGATTCACTTAATGTGTAGTGATTGTTTTTTACACCCTTTGCCATGTTTAACAACACTTAATTTTGTTGAGTAACTAAATGGGATGAAAGTTTTCTTTAAACATGGAGTTCCATCGATATGCAACTAGTGCATATCAAATTTCACTTAATATGTAAAAATTGCTTGTCTTGTCTATGACATGCCTTGTTTGTTTATCGTATGATTTGCATCATTCCAATTTGGTTCTTCTCACTAGAGTTTGGTCAATATTACCGAGTACCAGGATTCGTTCGACTACGCTTCATTGATTCAATCTTCTTCAAAGCGGGATAACATGTAAGGATGATCCTTACCTTGGATAATATTATTATCTTTATTTTATATATGTCATGATGCTATCATTTGGTCTCAATACCTACCATATGTTGAGCCTCCATATTGCCTTGATACAACCTTTGTTAAAGAATATTTCTCCATATGCGGTTTTGGTAATTGATGACAACCCCTATGGACTAATGGTTGCCTTAAGTTATATTCGAAGGATTTGTCCATAGGCATTTCTTGAAGTCCATCTGTTGGTTTCAAGGAGTTTATATGATAACCAAGGTGGTATTCAAGGTATTATCCAAAGATTGGTCATAAAGACACAAGGTTGATCAATACTAAGAAAATAGTAAAGCAAGATGATCAACACACAAAGTGTACAAGATGTACCGAGAAGAATCAAGTGATCCCGTGGTATGTTAAGCATTGTACATAACGCTTTTGTGTACTAACCCATGGTATTCGTGAGAGTTCTTTGTGGGGTTAGGTGTGTCTCCATGGGTTTGCGTCAGGAGGAAGATCTCATTCAACCTATGAAGGATGACGTCAAGTGATGATCATCATCATGATTACGGTGTGCAAGTTCAAGTGGAGCACCACGAAGATATCATGCTTGAAGCTTGCCGTCCATTGTGGTGGCAATGGACATGTGAATATGTGCCGAAGAGTGTCTCACCCATAGTGAGTATGGGGGAGCAATCAACTAGTCTTCATCAAACCAACGCAATCAAGAAAGGTGGTCCATCTTGAGGAAGCCAAGATCATCGTCATCTAGCTCAAGAGGACTAGGCGCAAGGTATAGGTTTGCCCTTGATGGGTGTTTCTATTGTAGGATAGTTTGTCGTACTGTCAAGGGGGGCTCTCAAGTGAGTAGCTTGATCGTATCATTCGTTGAGAGCTCAAACCATATTCATCCTTGCATCATATCTTGGTTCTTTTTTGGTGTTTCTCTTTGTGAGTTTTAGAGCTTATGGTCATCTTCATGACAAGCTCGAGTTCATAAAAAACGGAGTCCATATGCATCTTCTATGACGTTTTCGATGTTGGAAATTTTTGCCGGTTCTTCATTCATAGAGGTCTCACATCTCTATATCATTGGCATTTTCATAACTGCACGTTCTTAAGATTTTGGATAGCCCTTTTCGATGTTGGATAGCCCTTGTCGTCTTGAATTCAATAAGCTTGAGTTTGCTCGATTCAGAGTTCGTATGCAAAAGTTATGACAGTTTTAGTGGCTAGTGGTTGTACCGCAGGTGCCAGCGGTAGTACCGCTCTCGGAGCGGTAGTAGTTTTTTTACTACCACTCTCTGAGCGGTAGTACCGCTCTCTGGGCGGTAATAGTTTTTTACTACCGCTCCATTGAACTTTTTGTGCATCCTTTTTGCCTCATCAGTGGTAGGCACGGTAGTAGTTTTTTACTACCATGGTTGGTGAACCAACCGTGCTGTAGTACCGCTCCTAGCAGCGGTAGTACCACTCTGCTCGGGCTGTGAGTGGGGGTAGCGGTTGGATTCCTTCCCCCACTATATAAAGGGGGTCTTCTTCCCCATTGGATCTTATCCATCCATGGAGCTCTTGTTCTTCCCCCATTGTTGACCTTCTTAGAGCTTGCTAACTCTCAGTCCCCCCAATGATTCTTGCTAGTTCTTGAGGGAAAAGAGGCAGGAGATCTAGATCCACATCTCCACCAATCACTTTCTCCTCTATGTGAGGGGAACCCCTTGGATCTTGATCTTGGAGTTCTTTGTGAGCTCCTTATTCTTCCTCTCATATTTCCCCATAGCTTTTGTTGTTGTGGAGGGATTTGAGTGTGAGGGACTTGACCACTTCGTGTGTTCTTTTCATTGCATTAGTTGCATCAGTTTGAGTTCTCCACGGTGATACATGGAAGTGAGAAGTTGAGAAGCTTATTACCCCTAGAGATTGTTCTTCCTGGATGCTTTGGCATCCTAGAAGCTTGGTGGTGTCTTGGAGCTCAATCATTGTGGTGTAAAGCTCCGGGCAAGAGTCGGGGTCTCCAATTAAGTTGTGGAGATTTCCCCGAGCATTTGTGATCACCTCGAAGCCATATGCCATTGTGGTGAAGCTTCGTGGTGTTGTTGGGAGCCTCCAATTAAGTTGTGGAGATTGCCCCAACCTTCTTTGTACGGGTTCGGTGACCGCCCTCAATGGTCCCTTAGTGGAATCACGACATCTTGCATTGTGCGAGGGCGTGAGAAGATTACGGCGGCCTTAGTGGCATCTTGGGGAGCATTGTGCCTCCACATCGCTCCAAACGAAGATTAGCATCCGCAAGGGTGTGAACTTCAGGATACATCTTCGTCTTCACGTGCCTCGGTTATCTTTTACTTGAACCCTTTACTTATGCACTTTACTTTGTGATAGCCATATTGTTTCTTGTCATATATCTTGCTATCACTTAGCTATTTATCTTGCTTAGCATAAGTTGTTGATGCACATAGGTGAGCCTAGTTGTTTTAGGTTTTGTGCTTGACAAATTAAATGTTAGTTTTATTACGCATTTGTTCAAGCCTAAACCATAATTATTTTAAAGTGCCTATTCACCACCCTCTAGGCGACATCCACATCCTTTCAACCTTTAACCTTCACATCATAGAAAACCTTTGTTTGCCTATGTTACCGCTTGATCAACCCTCTTATAGCGTTGCTAGTTGCAAGTGTGGGTTCTTTCCATGCGTGAACATGGATATCTTTCGGATATCATTATTATCATGCATAATTGTTACACTTGATCATATACCTAACTAAGAGTGGAATGCTTAGGCCTATACCCCCGATGTGTTTTGTTCCACTATGGTCATCTGTGTGTATCATGACTCTCTCTTCCATGTTACACTCAAGCAGACTTGCAAGAAACCTAAAAACTTCAACTAATGAATAAAACTTGCTCATCCGTGTGTGTACCATGAATGTCTCTTCTTGTGGGTATGCAAGCAAGGAGGGGACATGATGGGGTTATGAATGACTCGTAGGCAAGTATTCATGATCACATCTTGATCAATTAGTTGCCCCCTTTTTCTTAGGTTTATCTTACCTTGTTCTAATATTCGTAGGAATAATTGGTTTACATTGCTTAGCTCCTTGCTACAACCTCAACACTTAAAAATATCCTACCTATAAGTGATGTTATTCTTAGTACCCTTGGTAATGTTATTGTCGAATCTCATTGACTCATTGACACACAACAACCACTAGTGTTGGTACATGCAAAGCTTTTCTCTAAGGCGAGAGCATAAACATTCTACATGGAGTTTCTTTCCGTTCTTCTTCGACGATGATCACTAGATTGGGATCCCAGTTGGCAGTCTGGAATTAGAAGGGTGGATTTTGCTTATTTCTCTTGCCTCTTAGGCAGATTTGCTTCTTGTCCGTACTCGGATATGTGACTTCTTCTCCTGGAGTAGTTGATGTAATGTTGGGTCATGTTGGTGTTTGTTTAGTAAAATATTTATGTATCAACATGTGTTTGCCATAATATTATATCGTATTCACCTCTTCTATTCATGAGTAGTTGTATTTGTTCATCAACATATGACCCCGCGTGTATGTTATAAAGTCATATGTTGGGGCGGCCAATATGTTCTTCTATCCTTAGCGAAGAGTGTTAAGTATTTGATTGAGTTAGGACTACATGTTGTAGGTTACAACCCATTAGGCGTGGATACTCATAGGGTATGTGCATATGCATGGATGTTTACCTGCTTGGCAGGATAAGGAGAGGAGCTTACGCCCACTAGAAACATGGGTATGGGTATGGTACTTGTCAGCTCTGTTGGTTTTTCCCCGAAGAGGAAGGATGAAGCAATATAGTAGCGGTAAGTATTTCCCTTAGTTGAGAACCAAGGGTTATCGAATCAATAGGAGAATCAAGACAAAGTACACACATAAAACCAAATGCTTACACCCAACGCGCGCAAGAGGGTTGTCAATCCCCTTGGACTCATTACTTGCAAGGATTAATTATGATAGAGATAGATATATATAAGTAAAAGTAAATAAAAAGTAATAAAGGCATATATGTGCTTCTATCCTTAGCGATTAGGTTTTTAGCAAAGTGATTAAGTAGATCTGGGGGCATTGGTTTCAATAGAGGCTTCTCTCCCAAAAGCAAATCATATGATGGGTAGATAAATTACTGTTGGGCAATTGATAGAAAAGCACATAGTTATGATGTTATTCACGGAAATGATCATGTATATATGCATCACGTCCGACTCTTTCCTGCATCTACTACTATTACTCCACTTCGAGAATGCTTCTATGCTTGCCTCTCTAGGTATTAACTTCATACAAACAGAGGAATGCTTGGAGCAAGGTGACATGATGTAGACAAAGTATCAATATGAATAAACCCCATCATACTATCCTTAGTAGCAACAATACAAATACTTGTCTTGTCCCCTTCTGTCACTAGGGTATAGAGCACCGCAAGATTGAACCTACTACAACGCACCACTCCCACTAGAGATAAATCAATCTAGTTGGACAAACCGACCGGGTAGATCGGACAGAAATACGAAGTTATAACAATCGTGCATAATAGAATTCATAGAAGACTCGGTCACTTTCAATGAATAATCTCATCATAAACCCAAAATTTATCGGATCCCAACAAACACACCACAAAAGAAGATTAAATCGGATAGATCACCGCGAGAATCACGGAGAACATGGTATTGAAGATCAAATAGAGATAAGAAATCATCTAGATAGTAGCTACGGACCCATAGGTCTATGGTGAACTACTCACACATCATCATGGAGCCAACAAGGTTGATGTAGAAGCCTCCGTGATCGATTCCCCCTTCGACAGGGTACCAGAAAAGGTCTTCAAGTGGGATTGTGGCGAAACAGAGACTTGCGGTGGCAGAAAAAGTCTTTCGTGTGGCTCTCTAATGTTTGTGAAATATTTGAGGATTTATAGAAGTGGAATTAGGCCAGGAGATGCCACAAGGGGTCCATGAGCTCATGAGGCGCTCCATACCCCCTTGGTGCACCTTGAGGCTTGTCGCCACCTCGTGGCTCCTGAAGTCTTCTTCCGAGGTTCCCTGGGTCTCTTTTGGTCCAAATAAAATCATCAAAAGGTTTTATCGTGTTTGAACTCCGTTTGGTATTGATTATCTACAAAAGTAAAAAAACACGCAAAAAATAGGAACTCACACTAGAAACTAGGCGGCTAGTTCCTAAAAGTGATATAAAATAGCATATTATTACATATAAAATGTCCAAGATTAATAATATAATAGTATGAAACAATAAAAAATTGTAAATACGTTAGAGACGTATCACGGTATGATATTATTGTACCCGCACCACACCCTAAATTTGCCCTGTGAAAAAAGGTATAAGTAAGTTTAAAAAATTGCCATGTTTTTTAAACCAGATTTTTTCTAAACTTGTCACGAGACTATATGAAACACTTTTGAAACATTTTGGCATTTGTGTGTATACTGCATTTTCCATGGAAGAAATGAAAAATATCTACATGTGCCATGTGACTAAAAAGATACAATTCCAAATTTGTCATGATTTAGATGAAAAATGCCTTGATTTGCCATGAGAACAAATAAAAATGATTATATATAATTTTCCATGGGACTGTTTCAAACATTCCTACATTTTATTGATGTCCTCGATAGCCAAACTTGAATCAGATTCAGTCAAATACCCCAATGTAGTGTGTCCTGCATTATTTTGTTGAGAAATGAAACAATTCATCTTCGAGTGAATAATACCATCATGCATGATGAATAATTGAGCAAGCACAAAGATGAAATAAGGAAGCCAAAATTGCATACTAAAAAGACCAAAAACAGTATTAGAAAGTAATGTTGAGCACGCACACGGAAGGCATCAAGTAGAAAGGCGGGCCTTGATAGGTGTCGCGGTAGGGGAAGGTTCATATGCTCATGAAATTTTAGAAACAGCTAAGAGTTCTAAACTAATCAATTTTAAAATTTCCTTGAATTGAAACTTGTTCATGAATTCAAAAAACTTTCTAAAATTCATTTTTTTGCAAACTAAAAAAGACTATTCATAAATCTAAAAAATGTAAGCAACTTCAAAAAATGTTCACGAACTGAAAAGAAGATGATGGATTAAAAACATTTCATGAATTAAAAAACGTTTATGGGTTTGAAAAAAACTTTCTCAAATTTAAAGAACTTCAGGATTCTTAAAAAAATGTTTGCAACTTCAAACAATGTTTTTGGATTCGAAAAATGTTTGTGAACTAATATAGTTTAGGTGAAAATTTTAAAATATTTATGAATTAAAAAAATGTTCATGAATTTTAAAAACGTTTACGAATTTCAAAAACATTGACGAATTGGAAAACGTTCACAGACTTGAAAAATATGTCCACGTCTTCATGAATTCAACTAATGTTCGCATTTTTTAGGTTAGCGAACATTTTTTCATTCTATAGAACTCTTTGAGAAAATACATTAAGAATACACATTCTACATAAACGTTCAACCAGAAAAAATAAATAGGAATGAAATAAAGAAACAATAGGAAAATGTAGAAATTGAAAAAAATAAGAAAACTAGAAAACGGAGTAGAAATCAAAAAACCCGGAACAAAACCAAGTGAATTGTTCCTCCATGACTAATTGATTGAGCGTTTTTAGGGTTTTGTATGAGTTATGCCACAAGTTGTGTTTCACTCCTCAGTTTTGTCACTAGAAATTTCAGCTACTCAAAAATATCATCTCTTTCTTAGACACATGCTAAGAAATGATGCTAGATACCATTACTGCCAGCTTAAAGCATGCATACCATGTTATATGACAAAATAACAATCATGACAACTCTTTTTTATCTCACTACGATAAAGTGCGGCTCCCACTCAACCCCAACAATGTTCTTATTTCCTGTAATTTTTTTGCTTGCTTATTCCTGATAAATGGGGCTCATACTTATCACAGGGAGATAGAGAGAGCTACATATGGGTGTGAGAGCATTTTGATCATATAACTCGGTCAATGGGTTTGACCTTATAGTAACACAGTTTAATGACATTTGAGAAAATATCTAACGAGATGATGGGATTTTTTAGGTGTCTAATGTCATTTTAAGTAAACAACTCATAAAACGATGACATTTTGAGGATTTGTAACTCCTAGTGGAAAAGTATTGCACAACAGAGAGAGCTACATATGGGTCTGAGGGTATTTTGATCATATAACTCGAACAATGGGTTTGACCATAGTAACACTGCCTAATGACATTTGAGAAAATATCTAACGAAATGATGGAATTTTTTAGGTGCTTAATGTTATTTTAATTAAACAACTCACAAAACGATGTCATTTTTGAGGATTTGTAACTCTTAGTGGCAAAACTAAGTATTGCACAATAGTGGTATAAATACCCTTTTTGTTTTGTTTTTTACAAGCCCTTCTATTTTAGTATTTTTTGTAAGGAAATTTTAGTCTCTCTCTCTTTTAGGGTGAGTTCTTTTTTTTTAAACCCATAGTAGGGGTCTTTAGCACCGATTAGGTAACTTGGCCCTCGTGAGGATTTGATCCCACGCCCTCCACCTCAAGTGCGTGTTGCCCAACCACTAGACCAAACAGGCTTTAGTGCATTAGGGCCCAAACTATTTAAGAAGTAAGTATAGTCACGCTATTTACTGCATATAGAAATTTAGAAAACATGATTTTTGAAATAAAAATATGAAGAAAATTCAAAAGTTTGCATAACTCAAAACAAACCATGAATTCAAAGAATTTTCATGAATTAGGAAAAAAATCATGATTTCAAAGAAGTTCACAAAGTTGGAAAAATTTCACCAATTTTGAAAAATAGTTCATCGATTTTGAAAAAAACTCGTTGTTTAAAAAATATATATTCAATTTTAAAACTAGTTCATCAGTTTTGATAAATGTTCATTCATTTTCAATGAGAGTTCATCAATTTTGAATAAAAGTTCATTGTTCTTTAAAAAATCAATTTTGAAAAAAGTTCATCTATTTTCAGTTAAAGTTCATCGATTTTGAATAAAAGTTCATCATTCTTCAAAAAAAGTTCATGGATTTTGAAAAAAATCATTATTTTTGAAGAAAAGTTCAAAAACTTGAAAAAATGTCATCGATTTTTAAAAAGTGTTCATCAAATTTGATAAAATGTTCGTAGAGTTGAAATAAATTCATCAATTTGAAAAAAGGTCACAGAAATTTTAAAAATCATGGATTTTCAAAACAATCGACAGGTTTGAAAAAAATTCATCAATTTGTAAAAAGTTCATCAAATTTGAAAATAACCATTAAATTTGGAAAAAAGGTTCATCGAATTTTAAAAAAGTTTATCCAATTTGATAAAAGTTCATCAATTTAAAGAAAAAGTTCACGAATTATAAAAAATCATCAAGCTAGGAAGAAGAAAAAGAAAAACTTTTTTATGTCTTCAGAACGGAAAGGAAAAAAGGGTGAGATGCGCCGGCCCAGCATGGGACGCTGTAGGCGTCCGTTTGTAGAATATATATTAAGGAGCGTCTACAGCGTTAAATAGGATTCACCCTTTTTCTTTTAAGACAACTCTATTTTAGTCGAAAATCAGGCGAGCGGCAAGAAAATCATTTAGAGCAACTTTAGCAGACCCCGCAAAATAGTCAGACCCATAAAAATCCCGGCGAATATGCGGGCTCGGTTCAATTTTTGGCAAGAACAGAGCCCGCATACTCATCCAGCCCGTAAAAAAATTTGCCGCGACCCGTAAACAACACGCCTCGACCACTATATCTACGGTTTCGCGGCTCGTTTGCGGGTCGAAACCCTATCCCCCGCCGCCACCGAGCCCCTGCGATTCCCCACCCCTTCTTCATATTTCTCGCCGCCGGCGACTACCTTGTGGGGCCGCATGTGGAGCTCCGGACGCGACTCCGACAGCAGATCCGGCGGCGGAAGCGACCCGAAGCGCCGCGAGGAAGCGCGGGGCCCGGAGGTGGACCAACCGCGACATGTCGCCGCCGACGAGCATCCGACGGAGCGAGACGGAGGAGTACGACCGACGACGCGCGTCCTTCTCCTCCGCGAGATGTTCGTACGCCGGGAGCTCCTCCTCCTCCGGCACGGGCCTTCTCCCCCTGAAGAGGGAGTGGTCAGAGGAGGAGCTGGAGGAGCCCGAGGAGGAGCCTGCTTCGCTCGGCCGTTGCGGAGTCATCGGGCTGGAAGACTACGTCGTCGACATCGACGTCGTTGCGGCCGCCATCGCCGAGCGAAGCGTGCGCGAGGAGGCGGAGCACCGACGTCACGCCGAGGGGCTCGAAGACCTCGAGTGACGGCAGGTGGTCGCCGCCAAGGAGAAGTACGAGGAGTGGCGCCGCATCCGCGAGGAGCAGACGGCGAAGTACATAGACCTCTGCAGCTCCGGCGAGGAGGATTGAGCGTTCTTCTCCTCCACAACGTCGTCCATTTGCCGCGACCTCGCCGCCATCAGATCCGACCCCTCTAGTAGTAGTATTAACGTAGTATGTAGTATGAACTATGTTTGTAGTGTGTTGATCATGATCTATGTTCTTCCGTAAAATTGTTTTTTTTTAATTATGCAGTTCTAGATACGGCTTCTGTTCAAACACGCTAGTTTTCGATCCGCAAACGCGATCTTTGTAAAACCGCAAACGCGTTTTGCGGGTAAGTTTGGGCCAACCCACGAGAGCGCGAGCAAGAAATCCTAATCCAACGGCTTCCAGCCCTTCGCGTTATCATTGGGTCCATCCAATGTAGCGCCTTCCTAGTGCGTTCTTTTCTTTGTACACCTTAAATTCCACGCCCTCCTCTGGCGTCCTCCACTTGCCCGGCGAATCTAACCTTCATCCTGCTGCTGCCACCGCCGGCGGGTCGACTAGACTCGGGTTCCTCCCACCCCAAACAGCACGAGGCTGCCGCCGCCATCTGTCTTCCATGTCACAGCCGCTCAATTCCTCCCGGCATGCTTCCAATCCCCGTAAGCCCCCTTTTCTTGATTTCACCTTCCGTACCTTCTCTTGGGTGACAACTATACCATACTTCAAGTTTGATCTCAAGAATCTGCGTAGCCATCTTAGACTAGATGGTTTCTTGTGCTACTATGAAGTGCTCAGATGGCCACATAAACCCTAAGAATTTTGGAATTATTTTACATAGCAAATTTGGCCGAATAGTGTTAGTAGTCTCGGTCAAAGGATGGCTTCATCTGAGTGTTACTCCTATATTCAGAAGATACGTGAAGCTAATTTTGAATCCAAACTGTTGACACCGTGTGGTTTCCTGAAACAGATGCTACACAGAGGGTATTGATAACGAACAAGCGTGGAGAGAAACTTGTGGGGCTACTGCATCCCACGGGTTTGAACAAGATTGTAGTCTTGTGCCATGGCTTTACGGCCTCCAAGGTACATAACTATTTCGTGACCACAAGAAATTTGCCTTGTCCAATTTTGCTTATGTGAGATGCAACAAATTGAACTGTCGGAGTAGTAGCTTCTACTACCCTTCTACTGACGTTTAACACTTATCTTCAGAGTTCTGGCATTATTGTTGATCTGGCAGATGCAATAATAAAAAAAGGGATTAGTGTCTTTCACTTTGATTTCAGTGGAAACGGGTAAGTTATTCATAGAATCCTTGATATGCCGTTTTTTGTATGTTCACTAAAGTTGTTGTGCTAAATGCTAGTCTAGCCTTTTCTGTAGGTTGTCTTTATAACTGAATGAACTCAGGTTCATGTATGACATATACCATCATTTTGATCCTCGGATTTTATGGTATCTGTTTGACCTGCACTTTTTTTCATGGACAAAAAGATAAAAGAACCTGGCAGATATTCTTTTCCATTTAAATTTTATGAATTGCATTTTTGTTGTTTTAATATATTATATCTGTTGGTACACAATTTTTTCAATAAACTTTATTTTAAATAGGCTTATGCATGGTTCCTTATCTCATTCATGT
Organism: Hordeum vulgare subsp. vulgare; assembly: GCF_904849725.1. Taxonomy (NCBI): domain Eukaryota; kingdom Viridiplantae; phylum Streptophyta; class Magnoliopsida; order Poales; family Poaceae; genus Hordeum; species Hordeum vulgare. Next base: position 328,946,347 of record NC_058520.1, on the reverse strand, counting down.
TGTGCCTTTGATCATATTGCTTTCAGAGAGAGCGAAGGCGAATTCCAGTATGGCAACTACAGGAAAGAGGCTGAAGACTTGCATTCTGTTGTCTCATATCTGTATCAGGAGAAGTATGATGTAGCAGCTGTTGTTGGTCACAGCAAAGGTTGGTGATGTATGTTGTTTGGTTTGTATATAGTTGTGTTTATTATTGCTATTATCAAGTTGTTTCATTGAATTTTATCATTAGCACGTGGAAGAGCTTGTTTTCTTTTTCTTTTTCAACAACTTGCACATACACTATGCAAAAGTAAAAATGGTGGAGTCTCTTACCTGCATATGTAGTACATTAGTCATAACATTAAACCTAGTTGTGACATCTCTGTACGATTGGTTTCTGCTGGCACTATGTGTATAATTAATTGGATGTCCTTGTCTGTTTTACCTACGAACCATATTGCTTTTGCGCATCCTGAACTTCTGCACAGTGAGACACGCACAACATATTTCATCCAGTAACTGCCTTTTGGGATCACGCTGTTTTTTTGGAATGGTCAACGGGTGGAGTGGATTCTCACCTGAATATATTCAACTGATTTCGCCTAGAAGCCTCGCGGCTCCATACAGGATAGGTTGAAGTGAACCAGAGTACATGGGGGGAACAAGGGGAGAAGAGACACAACCGGAAAAAAAACCCGTGCCTACAGCCGAACCCAAGGAGACGCCAAAGAAGAGCACACAGGGAGAAATTGGCCGCTCAGCAACACCAAGCAGTGTCGTTATCAGGCCCCGAGAAGCTCAAACCACTGACCTGAAGCCGGACGCACCAGCACCACCAACCGCCATCACAAATCTCATCGGCACAACCAGCATAGAGGGGCAACTTAACTTCCATCTTCATCTGGCCAAGCAAGGCGAAGAGCCTTGAACTTTGGCTGTTTGGTTGCCACCAAACAACACCCCCCAAAGGGGAGAGGTGTCGTATACAAACGACCTGAAGCCGGACGCACCACCACCACCACCAACCGCCATCACAAATCTCATCGGCACAACCATCATAGAAGGCACCTTAACTTCCATATTCATCTGACCAAGCAAGGTGAGGAGCCTTAAGCGTTGGCTGTTTGGTCGCCACCCAACAACACGCCTTAGGGGGAGAGGTGTCGTATGGGAACGAGGCATCCTGTCGGGTTTTGACAGGCAGAGAAAAGAACATCTTCCTTGCAGTTTCTGCCCAGATTTCCATCACTCCCCTGGACAGTAGCAGCAACAAAGGAGTCATCTACATACATTTAGATTAGTCCAACCCTGACCAGGTTGCTCAGATATCCATCACTAGGGAATTCCCTAAACAGTTAATCACGATACTTTTGCTGGCAGTATTTTATTTGCTCACTGCTGCATGCCAAACCTAGTATAGATCCTCAGGCCGTGGAAAACTAGGGGTACGGCTCCGAGAAGCAAGGGTAGGCCGGCAATATTTCTGGGGATGAGAGGGAGAGAAGGTTGGCCACTTGGATTAGGTTTTTCTCTCATTTCTTGGATAATTCATATGGAGTACATGCCTACATAATATTTATATCCGTTTTATAGGAAAAGGCTGACTTTGACCCTAAGAATAGGATCCCTAATTGCCTAACACACCATATTGTTGCATTCCTAACTAAATCACTTCCTCCCTAACTAAATATATCTTTATATCCTTTTCCTTCTCTCCAACGGAGTTAGGGGCCAGATCATAAACCCTGAGGGCACGTACAGTGGTGTTGCCTTAGCAAGGCCACATAGGATGATTGATGAGTTGGAAGAGAGAAACAAAAATAAGATGTTAGAATAGTAGGGGATGTCTTACCTTAGTCGCATGTTTTCTAGTTTAATTTTAATCACCATAATGTTAAGAGCATGTAAACATTAATTGTTACATATCACACTAAGAGATAATCCATCTTATGCTGTGTTTTTGTTTTCATCTCTATATAACATTGAGGCTTAAAAGAATGCTGCCTTATCTACCAATGTAATGTCCTGACACTCGCAGATCAGGCGCCTTCATTCACTGAGTGTTGCATATATTGTTGCGCTTTTAACTTGCAAATTAGAAAATGTAGTCACTTAGTTTACATTATTATTCAGGAGGAGATGTGGTTGTTCTTTATGCTTCCCTATATGACGATGTCCACATGGTTGTTAACCTATCTGGCCGATTTTATTTGGAGAAAGGCATTGAGGAACGCCTAGGGAAGGAATTTCTTGACAGAATAAATAAGGAAGGTTACATTGATGTCACAAACAAGTCAGGTAACAATTTTGCATACTGTGTATATAGCTTGTCTTTCGTTGTCATATACTTACTATCCAATGATTCCAATGTAGGAAATATGTTATACAGGGTAACAAAAGAGAGCTTGATGGAACGACTCAACACTGACATGCGTGCAACGAGCCTCTCCATTAGCAAGGAATGCAGGTCAGGAAACTACTTGAGGAATGAACTACCTTCATATTCCAACTACCAACTGAAACAAGGGGCACCATGGCACGGACATGACACATTTACCTTCATTAAAATAGTCATTCCCATGCATTCCCAGGATTGAAAACATTAAATATCTCTTTTTTATTGCCTCTCGATCGGTGGTACAGTTGTAGTATCCGAACTCGCGTACCAACTCACACCACTCACACCCCCCACACACGCACCCCACTAGTACACAAGCTCGACCTACAAACTACACACACTGCACGCTTGTTTTGAGGTTTGACAGTTGTGGCACGAACACGCGTGGAAGGCACCGGAAATTATTCGTGAGCCACCCGGTCGATCCGGGGATCGAACTCAGGCGGGCTGGGGCGGCCACTGGCAGCTCCAGTCACTGCGCCACTCGCGTGGCTCAAACATTAAATATCTCATGTGTTTGCAGCTGGTCATAGGTTTCATATTGTGCTAGACTAAATTCTGCGTGTTGCAAATATCAGGCAATTAATTTACTGTATTTATTCAGCTTCTTCACAGTTCATGGTTCTGCTGATGACATCATTCCGGTGGAAGATGCATATGAGTTTGCAAAGCATATACCAACCCACAAACTCTGTGTCGTCGAGGGAGCAGATCACTGCTACACCAGACATCGTAAAGAACTTTCAGATGCTGTAGTGGGTTTCATTACATCCAACAAGGTACCGAAGAATGTCATTTTATATGTCATTCTCTGCAGTATCGCTTCTGGTTTGACTGTGCCTTTAATTTCACTGCGACGATTATTTTGGCAGGCCAGGGATACCACGCTAGAAGATCAATGAATTCTGATGGATTTATGCTGTAGGATTTTGTACAGCAGTTCTCTTTACAGAAGCTCCCCTCAGAACAAGGCAATTCTAGATCATGGTCATTCTACTTCTTAGTTCCGGGATGTAATAAGCAATAAAGCATTGCAAGGCTTTAGGTTTGCGTTATTTTATGGGGACTGCTATGCGTCGGTCCCTTCCAGTGGGATGCACATTTTTCTATTTTGCAACAAAGACCTTGTTGCAGAAACATTTATAACGGAGATTGTGTTGGAGAATTTTTATGTAACAGAGGTTGTGTTGCGATTTTTTTTTGCAAGAGAGACCGTGTTATAATTTTTTTGCAACATGAGTGTTGTTTTGGAAAAAAACACAAACGATGTTGCAGAAAATATTTGCAGTTTTTTTTTGCAACGTAGGTGTTGTTGCGAAGAGCAAATTTGCAACACACGTGATGTTGGAGGAAGAGAGGTGCAAAGGTACGTGTGTACACGCATTGCACAGATGAGATGGCGGATTGCTCGCGTGCGATCTGCCGGCTGAAGTTAAGTATTTTCCTTATTTTATTAGCTAAATAGTTGGAAAAGTATGCTGTAAAATATGTGAAACTATTATAGAGGTGTTTTGGAGCTCGGGGTGCGTGGACTCTGAAATTTTCATTTAGAAAAACTCACATCCAAAGTGTAATAATTTCTGAAAACAATTACATGTGCATATGAATGTACTGATATGAGATAACATGTGAGCTATACAAATAAAAGACAAAATCATGGATTTTTAATAGCAAATGAATTTGTCTCTTTTTTTTGTAGATCGATGTTCTGCTAATATTAAGCATTATGTGGATTACATTCCAAAAAAAAAGTGGAACTTCAAAATTTTGTTTTTGATTTGTTCTTCCGAAAAGGTGCTCATAGAGCCTGAGCTCAAAAAATGCATTTAGTTGACACCAGATTTTTGCTTGGACAAAAACTCAATTAAGATGAGTTAGTTCACAAAGTGCAACTCATAATTTCTTTTTTTGTGTGTGGGGGAATTCATAGTTTCTTATCATACCACAAGGATCCCATGTGATAAATCAATCTTCGATATTTATCTTGTAAAACTTCATCTTTACTCCATGATCTATCTTCATGTCTTGAAAATCACATTGAACATCACTTCATTGCTTCAAGATATAATGACCAATATCTCAATTCTCTTATGACCATATCAAGTTTCTACATGAGTATTGTTAAGGATAATAGCCCATCATTAATTAGGGGATAAATCCCCGCTCCCCCACATGTATAATCCCACGACGAGGGAACCGTCGTAGTGGTTACTCCCTGGATTGTCGCCTTCGAGAACCAACATATCCCTTGTCCGCCTGTGTCCATGTTGTATATAAGGATTCATTCCCATCAATAAAGACTACCGATTCAATCACTTCCTCTCGCTCCTCTTTTTCATTCTCCATCACAAGTTCTTGAGAGGAATGAATTCTTCACTTGAATTACTTGCTCCAACAATTGACCAACCATGACTCAACATATGAGCTTATCATGATCTCATATTCAGGCCATATATAGAATTCTTATCTTTAATCATTCTCTCAAGATCTTGATCCTTCATAGACCAACTCATCAACCCAAGCATGACAATACTTGAGTTCCTCCATTGAACTCCAACTTGATTACATCTTGTACATCACATGGACTTCATATTGATTATACTTGATTCAATCATAGAGCTTAATCATGATGCCCCAAAAGTCTATTTATTTTGCTTCTTCTTGATCATAATATATTCATCACTAGAAATCAATGATTTTGATGCACATCTTGATGTTGATGGCATTCATTCTAAATCCATGCAATCTTCTTCATACATTTGTCTATGGAACTCTCCTTCAAATACATCTCAATGAAACACATTAGTCCATACAAATTGTTATTAATTACCAAGACCACACATTGGACCATATGCACTTTCACCAACCCGGTCATAGAAGTCCAAGCAAGTCTTCGTGGTGATCAAGTCAAATGAAGAACAACAAATAAAAGAACAAGTCAAAGATGGAGGCAAAGGAGCAAACAAGCCCAATCCCAAGAAGAAGGGCTTCATATAGTGGAGGGAATCCACTTCTAGCCCAACTAGAAGCCAGTGGACTAATGGACCAGAGATTACTTACTTCTATCTCCCATCTCATCATCTCAAGGGCAGCCTCGGTTATTTGTCAAAGAACCGTATGCTATTAATAGCCCTGCATGGGCATGTAGCACATTCACTCCCACTTAAATAAACTCAAGAGGAGAGTCACCTCCCCCCTAGAGCCAAGGTTTGACCATATGCCAAGAAATAAAAGCCCAAAGTAGGTGGAAGTTGAGCCACTCACCACTATCAAGCCCAAGTCCTGCAAGACTTAACTTGGAAGAACATCATATGCTTCTTCGGTATCCCTCATGAGAAAACTATGAATTATGGGATCTAATTTGACACACTATCATTTCTATAATTCGATGACTCGGTTGGGACCCAGGCGCGCGGCTTCACCTACCCTAAGAGGAACAACCTTGTTGAAAGAGTAAATGGGCTCATCCTTAAGGGATCTGAAGCCACATAAACAATGACAAGCGCAAAGAAAGATGTGCAAATGAGCTACTCAGCGTATTTTGGGGCCTGCGAACTACCACCAGCCGCTCCACGAGCCAAACGTTGTTCACACTTTTTTATGACACCAAGGTTCTTTTCTTGGCAAAACTCGAGTATCGCTCTTACCGCTTGGGAAGTTTTTGCAAAGCCATGCCTCCAAGTCATGAGATGAACAACAACTTGCCAAGATGAGCTCCACCTAACCAATATTACTCACGACAAAGCTTTGGTAAAGCACACTGTCTACAAGTCCAAGGCGACCTCATCCTCGAGAAGGTTCTCAACCTCAAGCTTCAAGGAAAGATACAACTACAACCCAAGTGGGAGGACATACCACATCTCCACCATACTAGGCTCTAGGGCATATCGCCTCGCCAACATGCAAGGTCATATCAACCATGCCTGGAAAAGTTACAAGCTTTGCATGTTCTATGCTCGAGCCCCCTGCACATGGCTCCCAAAAACGCATAGGCAACGCATGTATCCTCCTTTCTCACAAAATTGGGAACTTGGTGGCATATCTCTACCTAATATTAATAAAAATTCTAGACTTACGGAGAATTTTTACAAGATTTAACTGACTGACCTTTCTCCTCACTAATATCACCAATCAACATATTCCACCTCAACCCAGCCTGTAAAACTCATGTAAAACTCCCGTACGTGTAGCATTGCTTAAGGGAGGATTATTTCTCCAAAAAAGTTGGTTCATGATGGGGCTCGTATGATTTTTCATCCGTCGGACAAAGACCGTGACGCCCTCGATTTGATCATACACTAATCATACACGCAAATGCGTACGACCAAGCTCAAGGACTCACAGAAATATATCACAACACAACTCTTTGGATCAAAACACCAGAAGAGTAAGACTCGTGAAAACTCTTCGGATCATATTGTTTTAGGAAGGCATAGGTCCAACCCATCGGGGCATCTTAGGAACATATACCACAAACTTCAAGAATAATTAACACATGCTTGAAGAGCATGGCTCCCAAAAGCATAGGATACAACTTATCAGAGGGAGAAGACACAATTTACCAATGGCATCATGCATAAGGGGAGGAATATCACAAGATTTTTTTTAATGTAAAGGATGCCGTCGGATAATAACCCAACAATGGGTCTTACGATCCACAAAGGACCTCATGCGAGTATCGGTACTCAATCAGAGGGAGGTAGAATGCAAAGCATCGGATTATAGAACGTCTGAAAATTATCAATACTTAAATACCAAAGGAATTTATGATCTCCGGGTTGGTGTATCAGTTTCATATGCTCCGATCAAATACAAGCTGAATGGACTTAGATGGACAATCAATCAAGGTTGATTTGTCGAGAACCAGCTCCTGTCTGGAAGGACTTTGAGCCTGACAGATAATCTGGGAGGATCAACTGATGATTGCATGCATACACACATAGGTTGAGTCAATAAAATGAAAAGACAATCACAAAGGATTCCAATGATGGTTGCTAGACATATGGAACTAACCATAATGCAAGGAGGTGAGAAAGGTTATGAACAATAGGCTACAGAGGATTACAGAAGATCGAATAGAAATTCAAGGGACTTGTGAAATCCAGGACAACTGAGGACAAACAAATCCCCCGTAAGATAATTTGTTGTGCCTTGTATAACAAGAGCAACTGGAAGAAAAATATGAACGACATTTGTATGTAGTCATCCATAGGGGTTGACGGAGGAAGGGAAATCGCAAAAGCGACGAACACAAGTTCTCGAGAGAACATCGGAGAGTATATTCGTATTCTTCTGATGAATCGAGTCATCATCTGGGCTAAGAGGCTCTCCCGAAGGAAATTAGTTACGAGAACCTAGAGTTAGAGTTAGCAAAATCTTTAAACTGAAAGAGAAGAGAGAGTAGAACCCAGAGTATAGAAAAGGAGTAAAAGATACTAATACCACCCGGTTGAGATGTGGGCCCGTAAGCCACATCATCAAAGTTAGTAAGTTTTTCAAGTACTAGACTCAACTTCGGTCAAGGAGTTGGAAAGGGGCTACCTATAGGTAGTCGGCTCTGATACCAACTTATGACGCCCTCGATTTGATCGTACACTAATCATACACGCAAATGCGTACGACCAAGCTCAAGGACTCACGGGAAGATATCACAACACAACTCTAGAGACAAATAAAACATACAAGCTTCATTTTACAAGCCAGGGGCCTCGAGGGCTAGAATACAGAAGCTCGATAAACACACGAGTCAGCGGCATCAACAAATATCTGAGTACAGGCATGAAACATGAGATGCCTTAGAGAAGGCTAGCACAGAGATACAACGACCGAACAAGGCGAGGCCTCCTACCTGGGAACCTCCTAACTACTCCTGGTCGTCAGCGGCCTCCACATACAAGAAGGCACCGTCGGGGTAGCAATCGTCGTCGGTGGGATACGCCATCTCCTGGGCTGCATCATCTAGTCGCAGCAACGCATCAAGGGGAAAAAGGGGGAGCAAAGCAACGGTGAGTACTCATCCAAAGTACTCGGAAGTCTGACATCAAAACTATGCTAAGTATGCATCAGTATCAAAGGAAGGGGTTATATGTGGACTGACTGTAGCAATGCGAGAATAGAGAGAGAAAGCCTAGTCCTATCTAAGACTAGCATCTTCAGGGGTCTTGCAACAATAGACGAGAGTAGAACAGGTAACACAATTAATAGTCATATTGTTGCAGCAAAATTAATTAAAGTCACGCCCAAAGATTCTTCCTCGACTCCCTGCGAGGAAGCAATCCCGGAGCGACATTCCAGTTAAGTAACAGTTGTAGTTGTATAAGATCGGGGCACAACTCCAAGTCATCCTGTAACCATGGACACGACTATTCGAATAGTTAATATTCATCCTTGCAGGGTGCACCAATTTTCCCGTCACGCTCGATAAACTCTGGCCGGAGACACTTCCGTGGGTCATGCCGGCCTCGGAACATTGACACACCGCAACCCCACCTAGACTCAACAAAGAGGCCAACCCGCTGGTCTAAATCCTAAGCACGCAGGGGTCATGGCCACATCACCCTTTGCACTCCTGCATGATGTGTGGGCGGCCGAGGTCAGTCCTAGCACCCCTTATTACAAGTGCGATGCCTATCCGGACCACTCGGGCGCGCGTCGCTCCATTTCTAACGTCTGAAGAGATTCTGCTGATACCACGACGTCGAGTACCCATAACTTCTCTCGCGTAGACGGTTAGTGCGAAAAGGTCTCCGACCAATCCAGATCCATTAACATTTTAATTAACTCATCGACACATCCATGCGGGAATCCACCCGCCTAACAATTATTCATCAATGTTCCCAGTAACACGGTCAAGTAACTGTGTGGTTGTAACATCAGGGGGATCCGAGGTATCACCCTCGTTGGATTCCGAACGATGTAACCGTCAAGGTGGACTTAGAGGAATCACCCTCGAGGGTCACACACTTGAGGGGTTGCATGACAGATTCATCATCGGGAGTGGTGAAGGAGGAATCACCCTCGATAACCATGACCGACTAGCTGCACTACAGAGATAACATCATGAGTACTTCGCGAGGTGTCACCCTCAGTACCCGATAGTAGCTCTGCATCGTCGTACAACTAAGGGGGTGTGAGTGTTATGTCGGGTCTTGGCTCGTCGATCAGAGGTTGAGACTTGACGATAAAGCGGGGGCAACTGGACTAATGGTCAGAGGGGATGACTAAGCCACCTTTACTAAGCAGTGTAAAGTGTGGTACTGGAAAGTAGCAGTTCATCAAAATTAGGCTATGCATCAGATATAGGAGCTAACTACAATAGTAGAAAAATTCTAATGCAAGCATGAGGGAGAAAGAAATGGGCGATATAGAAATGATCAAGGGGGTTTGCTTGCCTTGTTGCTCTATGACAAAGGGCTGATCGTCAGGAGGGTAGTCGTACCCGGCAGCAGCTTCAGTCACGGGGTCTACAAGTAAGAAGAGGGGGGCAATAAATATAAACACACATGCAATCACTAAGCATGACATGGCAATATGCAGGTCTAGGCATGAGCTAACGCAGTATCATCCGTCATAGACGGATCGGGAAAATATCGGATGATATTTCCCGGGTTTCTAGCTACTACCGGACAGGCGAAACAGATGGAAAAGTTTCATGTTCGCTGTGCTAGGGACGCGTGACACACGAACGGATAGCGTACCCGGGTTCGTCTCGTTTTGCTGATCAACTTTCATGTTCAAATTATTTTCATCTGACTTACAGATTAATTAATATTAATTTTTAAAGTTCTACAGAATTTCTGAGATTTAATTATTGATTTAAATTCGAATTATCTAGAATAGAAATGATGATGTCAGCATGACATCACCATGACATCAGCAGGTCAACTCTCGCTCACGAGTGCCAAACTTGACATGTGGGGTCACTCGGACCCACATGTCAGCCTGTGTTAGTATTAAGCATAGTTAGATTTAACAAATTAGGATTACTTAAGGGTGAGATCTACTGTCATAGACTCAGGGGCTAACGAGTGTTTAAATTTAAACTAAACTAATTAAACAGAGAGGGGCACCTATCATAGGGTGTTTAGTTAACAATTTAATTAAATTAACTTAATTAATCATTGGGTTAATTAGAGGGGGGGTGGCCCCACATGTCATTGACTAGGGCCAGCCCAGTGAGCGTTGATTAGGTCAACTGGGCCCGTGGGGACCCAGGGTCAGCGACACAGGGGCGGGGCCCAGTCGGCCATGTCGACGGACGGCGTCGGAGACGCGCTCCGGCGAGCTCGAGTGCGGCGGCGAGCTCCGGTGAGCTCGGAAAACGCGTGTGGTGCACCAAATCGAGCGCCATTTGTTCCTATCGCAAGCTGAGATCGTCGCCGATTTGTTCCAAGCTTTGGTTCAAGAAATGGCGGTCTGTTCGTTGTCGGGGACACGCCTTGGCGGAAGCGGGTTCAGGTGGACGGCAAAACAGCAGCTGCAGCGCGCGGGTGTCATGCCTAGCGCACGGGATCGACATGGGGGAGCACCAGGAGCACGCCAGTGGCATGCACGGGTGCTCAAACGCATGCACGCCACGAGGCCATCGGCAATGGCGGGCGGAGAAGCTCGGTTACGTCGGGGGGTGGCTACAGGGGGCTACGGGAACTAGCAGAGGAAGAGGAGGTCGTGGGGGAGCTCACTAGCGGTGATGGGAAGGCCCGATGCAGTGATGGAGCAACGTCGGCGATGAACCGACAACGGCGAGCTCCTGGATCCGAGGAGGAAGACGATGGTGTAGGGGACGATGTAGCGGTGATGAGCTCGAATGAGCGGGCGTAGTTGAGGGAGGAAGGGCCGGTGAGGCTTCCTGGCATGGTGGTGTGGCAAGGGGAGCACGGTGGCCGCGCCTACGAGCCGACCATGGCGATGGCTGCGCTCGGGAAGGAAGAGGGCGAGCAAGGGATAGGGAGAAGGGAGGAACAGACGGGTCCATGGGGTCGCGGGGTGGCCTCCTTTTCCATCCACACCAGCGGGGAGAGGAAATATCGCGAGGGGGGGGGGGGCGAGCGAGCGCGCGCTGTCTGTGCGGGCGACAGTGCGACGGGGAGGGCCAGTGTCACACCCTGTTTTCACTTCACTTTTACTGCAGTTCAAAAATCTGAGTTTATTAAAACTTTTCAAAATCAATGATGTGAGTGCCATGGTTGTCAATGTATGCTTGTATTCTTGATTGAGTGGTATCAAAAACCATATTTTTCATAATATAAATATTTCCAAAAACTCTTCTCTTATTTTTGACTATTTCAAACCCTGCTTTGGGTTGCACTACAAGTCCTTGATAGCAAGGAGTGCTTTCACTCAAAGTTGGTGATTTGGTTCTAAAACTATTTTTGCTTACCAAAACCATAAAATAATTATTTTATAAATTATCTACCTATTTTATTTACATGTCTATTTCTGAGGCCAGAAATGATATTCCTATATGGAAAAATACTTTTCCGCCTTAGAAAAATCTGAGGAAATTTGGAGATACTCAAAGGACATATATTTTCCATACATAAGATTTTTAACCCCTATTTCTATTCAAAATGTTTGAGTAAATCCTTGATGTTAGAGCATATATCTCCATATGTGGTTTTGGTAATTGATGACAATTCCTATAGACTAATGGTTGCCTTAAGTTATATTTATAGGATTTGTCCATAGGCACTTCTTGAAGTCAATCTGTTGGGTTCAAGGATTTTATATGATGACCAAGATGATATTCAAGGTATTATCCAAAGAATGGTCATAGAGACACAAGGTTGATCAAGATCTCAGACAAAGAGTAAATCAAGATGATCAACACACAAAGCGTACAAGATGTACCGAGAGGGATCAAGTGATCCCATGGTATGGTAAGCATTGTCCATTACGTGTTTGTGTACTAACCCATGGTCTTTGTGAGAGTTTTATGTGGGGGTTAGGTGTGCTTCCATGGGATTGCGTCAAAAGGAAGATCTCATACAACCCATGAAGGATGACGTCAAGTGGTGATCGTCATCAAGATTGCGGTGTGCAAGTTCAAGTGGATCGGCACGAATATATTATGCTTGATGCTTGCCGTCCATTATGGTGGCAATGGACTTGTGAAGATATGCTTAAGAGCGGCTCACCCATAGTGTGTATGGGGGAGCAATCAACTAGTCTTCATCAAGCCAACACAATCAAGAAAGGTGGTCCATCTTGAGAAAGCCAAGATCATCGTCATCTAGCTCAATAGGACGAGGTGCAAGGTATAGGTTTGCCCTTGATATTTTTTCTGTTTTAGGATAGATTGTCGTACTGTCAAGGGGGACTCTCAAGTGAGTAGCTTGATCGTATCGTTCGTTGAGAGTTCAAACCATTTGCATCCTTGCATCATACTTCTTGGTTCTTGTTTGGTGTTTCTGTTTGTGACTTTTAGAGCTTATGTTCATCTTCATGACAAGCTCGAGTTCATCGAAAACGGAGTCCATATGCATCTTCTATGATGTTTTCGATGTTGGGAGTTTTTACCGGTCTTATTCGAAGAAGGGTTCTCACCATTTTATTATGGGACTTTTCTCACTTGCTTCTTATTGATATTTCTATCAATATTGTGTTAGCCCATGTCGTTAGCTTTCCAACAAACTTGGTTTCGTTGAATTCGGAGTCCGTATGCAAAAGTTACAGCAATTTCAGTATCCAACGGTAGTACCGCTCCTCGTGCGAGCGGTAGTACCGCTCATGTAGCGGTAGTACCGCCCCCGGAGCGGTAGTAATTTTTTACTACCGCTCCCTAGCGGTAGTACCACTCCAGGAGCGGCAGTACCGCACCGTCGGACTGTTTTTGCATACTTTTTGGCCTCAGCATGGTTGGTGAACCTACCGAGCGGTAGTACCGCTTCATGAGCGGTAGTACGGCTCTGTGCGGGCTGTGAGGCTTAACAGTTGGATTTTTTCCCCACCTATAAAAGGGGGTCTTCTTCCCCATTTAACCTTATCTATTTAGCTCGTGTTCTTCCCCCATTGTTGACCTTCTTCGAGCTTGCTAACTCTCAGTCCCTCCAATGATTCTTGCTAGTTCTTGAGGGAAAAGAGAGAGGAGATCTAGATCCACATTTCCATCAATCACTTTCTCCTCTAAGTGAGGGGAACCCCTTGGGTCTAGATCTTGGAGTTCTTCGTGTTCTTCTTCGTTATTCCTCTCATTTTCCTAGCATTAGTTGCTTTGGTGGGATTTGGGAGAGAAGGACTTGGGCACTCCGTGTGCCCTTGCCATTGCATTAGTTGCATCGGTATGAGTTCTCCATGGTGATACGTGGAAGTGAAGTTTGAGAATCTTATTACCTTTGGTACTTAGTACCCTAGATATTGTTCTTCGTGGATGCTTTGGCGTCCTAGAAGCTTGGTGGTGTCTCGGAGCTCAATCATTGTGGTGTAAAGCTCCGGGAAAGCGTCGGGGTCTCCAATTAGGTTGTGGAGATTGCCCTAAGCAATTTGTACGGGTATCGGTGACCGCCCCCAAGGTTTGCCATTTGTACGGGTTCGGTGACCGCCCTCAAGGGTCTCTTAGTGGAATCACGACATCTTGCATTGTGCGAGAGCGTGAGGAGATTACGGTGGCCTTAGTGGCATCTTGGGGAGCATTGTGCCTCCACACGGCTCCAACGGAGATTAGCATCCGCAAGGGTGTCAACTTCGGGATACATCATCGTCTCCGCATGCCTCGGTTATCTCTTACCCGAACCCTTTACTTATGCACTTTACTTTGTGATAGCCATATTGTTTATTGTAATATATCTTGCTATCACTTAGTTGTTTATCTTGCTTAGCATAAGTTGTTGGTGCACATAGGTGAGCCTAGTTGTTGTAGGTTTTGTGCTTGACAAATTAAACGTTAGTTTTATCCACATTTGTTCAAGCCTAAACCGTAATTATTTTAAAGCGCCTATTCACCCCCTCTAGGCGACATCCACGTCCTTTAAATTGGTATCAGAGCTAGGTCTCTATTTATTAGGTTTAACGACCTAGAGAGTAAGGATGTCGACTAGGGGTTTAGGATTCACTGACACTCTTAGTTTCGATGGCACAAATTTTGATGTTTGGGTAATTCGCATGCTTAATCACTTTAGGGTCATGGACCCAAATTTAGAGCGAATTGTAGATATGGGTTTTTCTCCTCCAAAGGATTCTCAAAATATATCTTCTGAGGATGAGAAAAACTCTTATCTCGATGCTCAAGCTTCCAATGTGCTTTTTGATGCTTTGAGCAATGTAGTTATATTTCAACTCTTGCCATTCCGGGATGCTCATGAGTTGTGGACAAAGCTTCAAGATAAATATGGTATGTCCAAGATTTGTCGGAATGATTGTTCTCCCTCCACCTCCGGTCGTGTGGTCTTCTCAACTTCATCTACTTCACCTACATATGGATTTCCACAAGGTAATGATATGATGAGTAGTGGAGATCATTGCAATGATGATAGTGGGCTTATTGTTGATGATCCTTCATCACTATATTATTGCAATGCTTCATCTTTGGGCATTAACACTTTGAGCACTCTAAATGTTTTACATGCTTGTGTTGATAGTCCTTGCATATCATGTAAAAACTGCTTGACTAAATCTCATGATGATATGCTTCCTATATCTTTTGCCATGATAAAAATGTATATATTTCCTCGAGTCGTTGTGCTAACAATGTAGAGGAAATTCATCACTCCATGGAACAAGATGTGGCCTTAAATGATGCTTCAAGGGATCCTACATCATCATCTATTGTGACTCAGTTTTTCCTTATGGCTAAGGCTTCAAAGGTATCTCCTACTTTGAATCCCAATATATCTCATGATGATGATGTTGATGATAATGGGGATGAGGATAATGATGAAGAGAGTGATAATATTGCATCCTTAAAAATTAAGGGTGAAATCATTTTTAAATCTCTTTATATGAATAAACTTGCTTGTTCCAACTTCTTGGAAATCATGTCTATTGCCACTGAGGGCAAGAAATACATTGAGGAGTTGGAAGCTCATCTTGAGGAGCATGAGGCCACCATTGAGACAATGGAAGGTCATGAGCGTGATTACGCTAATGAGATCACAGAGCTATCTCAAGCTCTTGAAAATGAACAAACCACCAAGGAATCTCTTGAGGAAACGTTTGCTCTAGAATTATCTAGATTAAAGGGATCCCATGATAGAGTTGTCGAGGTGGCTAATGATTTTATAACTAAAAATGATAAGCTTGGAGTTGCACATGCTAAACTCCTTGAGGACTATGAGCACCTCAAAAATGGCTCAAGGGCTATTAAGAGTTCGCTCATCGAACTCATCGAGTCTCATGCTCAACTTGAAGCTTCATATGCTAAAGAGCTTTCCAAGGTGCCTTCTCCTCTTATTGCTAATGATGATGCTTGTGCTACTACCTCTACTTCTTGTGAAGCATCCATTTTAAAGGAGAATGTTGAGATAAGGGCTCAACTTGAGTTGCTAACTAGCAATTATGGGAAATTGGAAGAAAGTCATGTAATGCTCACAAGCTCTCATGATGATCTTCTAGCATCCCATAATGCGCTAAAATTAGCTCATGAGGCTATTACTGCCAAGGTAACATTAAGTGAGCCTCATGTGGACAATGGCACTACTTCTAATCAAAGTACTATATTTCCATGTGCTAGTCCTCGTAATTCGTCTACTCATAATGTTGCTACCTCGTGTGATGAATTACTTTCCTTGCCTTGTTTCTCTAACAATGAAGCTTATACTTCCTCTAGTACTTGTGTTGATACTAACCATGTAGGGGAAATCGAAGAGCTCAAGGCCCAAGTCACTTCTTTGAAGAAAGACTTGGAAAAGAGTCATGAAGGGATGTCCACACTCAACAATGTCTTGTGTGGGCAAAAATCCCTGAATGGCAAAGATGGGCTTGGATTCAACTTGAACAAGAAGAAGAAGTCCAAAAACTTAAAGAAGGGCCAAGAACAAGTCAAGAATTCGACCAAGATTATTTGCTTCAAGTGCAAAATTGAAGGGCACCATATTAGATCTTGCCCACTAAAGAAGAAGCCCCAAAGTCACAAGCAACAAGGGAAGCGGCCACAAGTTCAATCACATACTCAACTACAAGTTGAAGAAAGGCCCCTTCCCAAGAAGACCCAAGCCAACACTCCTCATGTTGAGAAATCAATAGGGAAGAAATTAAAGGGTAGATGTTGCTACTTATGTCGTGAGAAGGGTCACTTCGCTTCTTCTTGCACGAGAGGTAATTTATCCAACCCAATCATTATTGATGATATCTATTCTCTTGGGAAGTATAAGGTTGGCAATGTGTTTGCCAAGTTTGTTGGTACTCAAAGTGGTGTCAAGAAAAGTACCATTTGGGTTGCCAAGCCTATTGTGACTAACCTCTTAGGACCCAACGTGGTTGGGGACCAACAAGCTCAAACTTGATCAATAGGTGAATGTGGAGGACATTAGAGACTTGGATACATAATGAAGAATTAAGGGGTCTTAATAATTCATATTATCTCAAGCCAAGTCATTTGGATTATTGAGTTTCTATCTTATATCCAATGTGTCTCCTTACGGCAACTTGTACTTAAATTGTTTACATTGTTAGTTGCTTGCCCCTTTGCATGTTGTGGTTTTGTACCTTGCATGTGTTTGTATATGTTGTGCTTCCAACTTGCTTATCTTGAGTAATCGAGTATGTGTATGTTGGTTTGCATATCATGTACATGTGAGTCTTGTATTGAGCCTTTTTGCATCTTATTTGTATCTTTGTTGGCTCTTGTGAGAGATTAATGGATTATCCCATTGTGGGGGAGTGATGTGCTTTGCACACCTCACAATCCTATAAATGTGTATACATGGGGAATACCACTTAGTATTGTTATTTCAAGATTATCTAGTTTCTATGTGGTATGTCTTACTCATGAGAAATTCAAATTCTATATGGTCCATTAATTATATCTTGTTGGTATTAATTTGCCACTTGTTAATATTGTTGGTTTATCACATTATGGGGGAGTAATATGCTATGTGCATATTACAAACCTAGAAAATATGTACATTTGTGGTGTCGCCACTTAGTGTTGATATTTTAAATTATCTTGTTCCTAGGTGGCATGTTAGCTCTACAAGTGTCATTTGCTTGCGTCTTATGGGTAAAGATGATCTTGTATATATTTGCGATCTACCAATGAGTATCATTTCCAAAATACGTCTTGTCCTTGATAATTGGTATTCCCATCATGTGGTAGGAATTTCTAATCGTCTTTACATTGGATTTTGTGTTTCGTTTGTCTTCCTTGCCTCTTGTGGATCTATTTTAACATGTCTAGTGTTTTTATAGATATAGAGAAAGTGATGATCCCATCTTGTGCATTTTGTATTTAAGTGCAAATTCTATATAATGCACGTCCCTTGGGGGAGCTATCATATTTTCTTTAGAACACCCTCTTTATTCACCCATCATAAAATCTTTTGATACCCATCAAGTGTGTGTTGATGGGAGGCAAGTCTTGCTCTTTATGATGCTTTGTGCCATCATAAAAATTTGTCGAGGGTTTGGTTTGTTGGAACCTAGCTCTCTTTTGGAAATTAGATACCTCGTGTTTGTTTTCCTTCAATTGGTATCTTGTTTCCTTTTATTTGGCATGTGTCAATGGATATCTCATTCCTTGAGGTATCTTTTAATTGATATACTTCAAGTGATAGTTTTTTTGTTTGAGATCTTATTATCACTTGATACCTTTGTTGGAATTATGCCCTAGAGGCAATAATAAATATAGTTATTATTATAATTCCTGTATCAAGATAATAGTTTATTATCCATGCTATAATTGTATTGGATGAAGACTCATTTACATGTGTGGATACATAGACAAAACACCGTCCCTAGCATGCCTCTAGTTGGCTAGCCAGTTGATCGATGATAGTCAATGTCTTCTGATTATGAACAAGGTGTTGTTGCTTGATAACTGGATCACGTCATTGGGTGAATCACGTGATGGACTAGACCCAAACTAATAGACGTAGCATGTTGATCGTGTCATTTTGTTGCTACTGTTTTCTGCGTGTCAAGTATTTATTCCTATGACCATGAGATCATATAACTCACTGACACCGGAGGAATGCTTTGTGTGTATCAAACGTCGCAACGTAACTGGGTGACTATAAAGATGCTCTACAGGTATCTCCGAAGGTGTTAGTTGAGTTAGTATGGATCAAGACTGGGATTTGTCACTCCGTGTGACGGAGAGGTATCTCGGGGCCCACTCGGTAATACAACATCACACACAAGCCTTGCAAGCAATGTAACTTAGTGTAAGTTGCGGGATCTTGTATTACGGAACGTGTAAAGAGACTTGCCGGTAAACGAGATTGAAATAGGTATGCGGATACTGACGATCGAATCTCGGGCAAGTAACATACCGAAGGACAAAGGGAATGACATACGGGATTATACGAATCCTTGGCACTGAGGTTCAAACGATAAGATCTTCGTAGAATATGTAGGATCCAATATGGGCATCCAGGTCCCGCTATTGGATATTGACCGAGGAGTCTCTCGGGTCATGTCTACATAGTTCTCGAACCCGCAGGGTCTGCACACTTAAGGTTCGACGTTGTTTTATGTGTATTTGAGTTATATGGTTGGTTACCGAATGTTGTTCGGAGTCCCGGATGAGATCACGGACGTCACGAGGGTTTCCGAAATGGTCCGGAAACGAAGATTGATATATAGGATGACCTCATTTGATTACCGGAAGGTTTTCGGAGTTACCGGGAATGTACCGGGAATGACGAATGGGTTCCGGGAGTTCACCGGGGGGGGGGGGGGGGGCAACCCACCCCGGGGAAGCCCATAGGCCTTGGGGGAGACACACCAGCCCTTAGTGGGCTGGTGGGACAGCCCACAAGTGCCCTATGCGCCAAGGAGAAGAAAATCAAGAGAGAAAGAAAAAAAAAGGAGGAGGTGGGAAGGAAGGGGGACTCCCTCCCACCAAACCTAGTCTAACTCGGTTTGGGGGGGGGAGAGTCCTCCCCCTTGGACTCGGCCGACCCCCTTGGGGCTCCTTGAGCCCCAAGGCAAGGCCCCCTCCCTCCCACCTATATATACGGAGGTTTTAGGGCTGATTTGAGACGACTTTTCCACGGCAGCCCGATCACATACCTCCACGGTTTTTCCTCTAGATCGCGTTTCTGCGGAGCTCGGGCGGAGCCCTGCTGAGACAAGGTCATCACCAACCTCCGGAGCGCCGTCACGCTGCCGGAGAAATCTTCTACCTCTCCGTCTCTCTTGCTGGATCAAGAAGGCCGAGATCATCGTCAAGCTGTACGTGTGCTGAACGCGGAGGTGCCGTCCGTTCGGTACTAGATCGTGGGACTGATCGCGGGATTGTTCGCGTGGCGGATCGAGGGACGTGAGGACGTTCCACTACATCAACCGCGTTCTCTAACGCTTCTGCTGTACGGTCTACAAGGGTACGTAGATCACTCATCCCCTCTCGTAGATGGACATCAGCATGATAGGTCTTCGTGCGCGTAGGAAATTTTTTGTTTCCCATGCGACGTTCCCCAACAGTGGCATCATGAGATAGGTTCATGCGTAGATGTCTTCTCGAGTAGAACACAAAAGTTTTTGTGGGCGGTGATGTGCGTTTTTCTGCCCTCCTTAGTCTTTTCTTGATTCCGCGGTATTGTTGGATTGAAGCGGCTTGGACCGACATTACTTGTACGCTTACGAGAGACTGGTTTCATCGTTACGAGTAACCCCCTTTGCTCAAAGATGACTGGCAAGTGTTGGTTTCTCCAACTTTAGTTGAATCGGATTTGACCGAGGAGGTCCTTGGATGAGGTTAAATAGCAACTCATATATCTCCGTTGTGGTGTTTGCGTAAGTAAGATGCGATCCTACTAGATACCCATGGTCACCACGTAAAACATGCAACAACAAAATTAGAGGACGTCTAACTTGTTTTTGCAGGGTATGATTGTGATGTGATATGGCCAACGATGTGATGTGATATATTGGATGTATGAGATGATCATGTTGTAATAGAAATATCGACTTGCACGTCGATGGTACGGCAACCGGCAGGAGCCATAGGGTTGTCTTTATACGAACGTTTGTGCTTGCAGATGCGTTTACTATTTTGCTAGGATGTAGCTTTAGTAGTAATAGCATGAGTAGCACGACAACCCCGATGGCAACACGTTGATGGATGATCATGGTGTGGCGCCGGTGACAAGAAGATCCTGCCGGTGCTTTGGTGATGGAGATCAAGAAGCACGTGATGATGGCCATATCATGTCACTTATGAATTGCATGTGATGTTAATCCTTTTATGCACCTTATTTTGCTTAGAACGACGGTAGCATTATGAGATGATCTCTCACTAAAATTTCAAGACGAAATTGTGTTCTCCCCGACTGTGCACCGTTGCTACAGTTCGTCGTTTCGAGACACCACGTGATGATCGGGTGTGATAGACTCAACGTTCACATACAACGGGTGCAAAACAGTTGCGCACGCGGAACACTCGGGTTAAGCTTGACGAGCCTAGCATGTGCAGACATGGCCTCGAAACAAATGAGACCGAAAGGTCGATCATGAATCATATAGATGATATGATTAGCATAGGGATGCTTACCACTGAAACTATACTCAACTCACGTGATGATCGGACTTGGGATAGTGTAAGTGGATCATGCACCACTCAAATGACTAGAGAGATGTACTTTTTGAGTGGGAGTTTAGCATATAATTTGATTAAGTTAAACTCTAATTATCTTGAACATAGTCTAAGTCCACTTTGAATATATTTGTGTTGTAGATCATGGCTCACGCGACAGTCATCCTGAATTTTAATACGTTCCTAGAGAAAGCTAAGTTGAAAGATGATGGAAGCAACTTTGTAGACTGGGCTCGTAATCTTAAGCTAATCTTACAAGCTGGGAAGAAGGATTATGTCCTTAGTGCTGCGCTAAGAGATGAACCACCCGCTACGGCTGATCAGGATGTTAAGAACGCTTGGTTAGCACGTAAGGAGGACTACTCAATAGTTCAATGTGCAGTCTTGTATGGCTTAGAACCGGGACTTCAACGTCGCTTTGAGCGTCATGGAGCATTTGAGATGTTCCATGAGTTGGAGTTTATCTTTCAGAAGAACGCCCGGATCGAGAGGTATGAGACCTCCGATAAATTCTATGCTTGCAAGATGGAGGAAAACTCGTCTGTCAGTGAACATGTGCTCAAAATGTCTGGGTACTCAAACCGTCTAGCTGAGCTGGGGATTGAACTCCTGCAAGAAGCTATCACTGACAGAATCCTTCAATCACTGCTGCCAAGCTACAAAGGCTTTGTGTTGAACTACAACATGCAAGGGATGAACAAGTCTCCCGGCGAGTTGTTTGCGATGTTGAAAGTCGCAGAGTCTGAACTCCGTAAAGAGCATCAAGTGTTGATGGTGAATAAGACCACTAGTTTCAAGAGAAACAGCAAAGGCAAGAAGGGCAATTCGAAGAAGAGAGGCAAGCCTGTTGCCAATCCGCCGAAGAAACCCAAGGCTGGACCTAAGCCTGAAACGGAGTGCTACTATTGCAAGGGTATGGGTCACTGGAAGCGCAATTGCCCCAAGTATCTGGCAGATAAGAAGGCGGGCAAAGAAAAATCAGGTATATTTGATATACATGTTATTGATGTGTACTTAACCGACTCTCGTAGTAGTGCCTGGGTATTCGATACCGGTTCTATTGCTCATATTTGCAACTCGAAACAGGAACTGCGGAATAGACGAAGGCTGGCGAAAGATGAAGTGACGATGCGCGTAGGAAATGGTTCCAAGGTTGATGCAATCGCCGTCGGCACAGTGTCACTTCAGCTACCGTCGGGATTAGTGATGGACTTAAATCATTGTTATTTAGTGCCTGCGTTGAGCATGAACATTATATCTGGATCTTGTTTATTGCGAGACGGTTACTCTTTAAGTCAGAGAATAATGGTTGTTCTATTTCTATGAGTAACATCTTTTATGGTCATGCACCGAATGTGAGAGGATTGTTCATATTGAATCTTGATAGCGATACGCATATACATAACATTGAGACCAAAAGAGTTAGAGTAAACAATGATAGCACCATATTTTTGTGGCACTGCCGCTTGGGTCATATTGGTGTAAAGTGCATGAAGAAACTCCATGCTGATGGACTTTTGGAGTCACTTGACATTGATTCACTTGACACGTGCTTACCATGCCTCATGGGCAAGATGACTAAGACTCCGTTCTCCGGAACAATGGAGAGTGCAAGTGACTTATTGGAAATCATACATACCGATGTGTGTGGTCCAATGAGCGTGGAGGCACGCGGCGGATATCGTTATTTTCTCACCTTCACTGACGATTTGAGCAGGTATGGTTATGTCTACTTGATGAAGCACAAGTCTGAAACATTTGAAAAGTTCAAGCAATTTCAGAGTGAAGTGGAAAATCATCGTAACAAGAAGATCAAGTTCCTACGGTCTGATCGTGGGGGTGAATATCTGAGTTTCGAGTTTGGTGATCACTTAAGAAATTGTGGAATTGTTTCACAGTTGACACCGCCTGGAACACCACAGCGTAATGGTGTGTCCGAACGTCGTAATCGTACTTTGTTAGAGATGGTGCGATCTATGATGTATCTTACTGATTTGCCGTTATCATTCTGGGGTTATGCATTAGAAACAGCTGCATTCACTTTAAATAGGGCACCATCAAAATCCGTTGAGACGACACTATACGAACTATGGTATGGCAAAAGGCCAAAGTTGTCGTTTCTTAAAGTTTGGGGATGTGATGCTTATGTCAAAAAGCTTCAGCCTGAAAAGCTGGAACCCAAAGCGGAAAAGTGCGTCTTCATAGGTTACACAAAAGAGACAGTTGGGTACACCTTCTATCTCAAATCCGAGGGCAAAGTGTTTATTGCTAAGAACGAAGCTTTTCTCGAGAAGGAGTTTCTCTCGAGAGAATTGAGTGGGAGGAAGATAGAACTTGACGAGGTTGTCAAACCTATCATCCCTCTGGATGGTGGCGCAGGGCAAGGGGAAACCTCTGTCGTTGCGACGCCGGTTGAGGAGGAAGTTAATGATGATGATCATGAAACTCCAGTTCAAGTTTCTGTTGAAACACGCAGGTCGACGAGATCACGCGCTGCTCCAGAGTGGTACGGTAATCCCGTCTTATCAATCATGTTGTTAGACAACAATGAACCTGCAAATTATGAAGAAGCAATGGTGGGCCCAGATTCCAACAAATGGCTAGAAGCCATGAAGTCCGAGATAGGATCCATGTATGAGAACAAAGTGTGGACTTTGGAGATACTGTAACATCCCAATTTTCGTAAATTCGGATGTTAATAGATCATTCATTTGCATTCCATATTTTATGCATCATTGCGTTCTTCTGAAAAAAATTTATCGTTATGTGACTGCGGGCAATTTATCGGAGTGGAGATAATATGACTTTTCCCCTGTGAGTTAAAGTCACCATTTTGGTTTTGCAAATTTTCTAAACTCCGAAGTATTTTTTTTGTTGAGTTTTTCGATTGAGTTGTGTGACCTATTGCATAAAACTTTTTTTTTAAAGTTGCATTAGGTGGAACTAGGATTCCTATATATATATTATATATATATTAGTTGTATATGTTATTTTGTTTTCTCCTAAGTTCTAGTGCATATATGTATATTAGTTCCTACTTTTTGTTAGCTAGGAATATATATATATATATATATTTACTGTTTTGGTTTTCTTTCTTTTCTTTTTTGCTGCTGTTAGTTTGTTTAAAAAAAAATAGAATTGCCAGGCCGAGCCACAAGGGCTCAGCCCAGCCCCCATGCATGCACGCATGCAATTTCCATGCATGCACTCCCTCCCCACGTGAGTCCTCCCTCCCCTTTCCTTATTTCTCTCCTTCCTTCTTTCTCTCCCTCCTTTTCCTTTTACTCCCCACGTTCACCTCTCCCTCTCTTTCCTATTTTCTCTCCCATGATATCCTTCCCAAAGTTCTCCCTCTCCTTCCTTCTACTCCCCTCCCCTAAGCCTATATAACCCCCCTCCCCCCACCGTCACCTCTCCCCAACCCTAGCCGCCGTCTCTCCACCGCCGCCTCCACAAGCCGTCGCCGGCGCCTCACCCCACCGCCGCCCTAGCCGCCGCCGCGAGCAGCGGCAGCAGCCCGAAAGCTGCCGCACCTCGGCCTCGCCGCGGAGGAGGAGCCCTCCCCGAACTCTCTCTCCACCGCCGCCTCTTCCCCGCGGAGGAGGAACCTCACCGCCGCCGCCCGACGCCCCACCGCCCGGAGCTAATCCCTCCTTCCTCGCCGGCCATCTCCTTTCTTGCCGGTGCAACACCTCCAGCAGCAGGTAGCAACCTCTCTCTCTCTATTACATGCACTCCATCTCAGCCATTAGAAGCTTGCCACGTGTGCCTCTCATTAGCACTAGCAGTTTCGTAATTTCTGTCCAGATTTCGAAAACAGAAACTTTCAATCTTGTTTTGATCACAACTTTTTATCCCTAAGTCCAATGACATTGATTCTTTTTCCAGTAGCTCACAAATTTCCTGTAGTGTTTAAAAATATATAATGTGTCTGTGTTTGGAATTTGTAAATATAAGTTAGAGCAGATTTAGTTTAAACACTGTTTTGCCTATTCCAGGAGTTTGAAAAATGATATTGAGTTGATTCTTTTTGATACTGTTTTCTAGTGATAAAATATTACTGTGGTAGAATTTTCAGAATTTTTAAAGTATTTTTACTGGTGTTTTCAACAGAAACAAGTTTCTGCCTTACCGGCGCGCGATAAATTCTTTTGCGTAGTCTTTTGCAAATCATTGCATGTAATGTTATTTTTACTCGTGTCATGATTGAATTGCTTATGGTGTGCTTTGTGTTTGTATCGGTAGATCATCCGGAGTGCGAAGCGTGTTACTTAGAGACGCTCGAGCAGGACAACTATCATCAAGGCAAGTCATCTTTGATCATGTTATTTTACCTATGTTTTCAATGCATAGTAGATCACCTTCTTTGCCCTATTTGCATTCTTCCTAGGTACTTGGAAACTTTAGTCATAGGTGTAGTATCATGTGGTAGGAACACCAACACCCCGATACTTGGCCCTGGGACGACAAAGTTATACATGCTATGCTCTAGTAGACGGGTTATCGGTTGAGTGTATTCCACGAGAGATGCGAGATTGATATAATAACCAAGACCGGACTAAGACAAGATTTTCAAGACCTCGGACGCAATGCAACACTGGGTGAAGGACGGTTGATCGGCTCCCTGGAAAACCCAGCGGATGCCCGGGATGCTGGAGAGGCCATGTCATCCTGCGGAAAGCTTCACCCAGGCTCAAAGGGACGGACGGAGACTTCAAGACTCAAGGCTTACCTGCACAGCCACAAGTCATTATGGGCTCTGGCTTGGTTGGACAACGCGGCGACTCTGGACAGGCGGTGCTAGCAGATGTAGACGAACGGTAGGAATGGATGGGCACCGACAGGGATTCAGAGGGACCCGTTGAAAGACCATGTTTTGATCATCCGGTCTTCAAACACCCTGAAGTGCGAGGACAAACCCGGAGGCGATCAAATCTTGTGGGGAACGTGTGCAAAACTCTGCAGAGTACTCAACCTAATCGATTAGCCGTGTCCACGGTCATGGACAACTTGAGCCGAAGGCATTGAATTTCCCCTGAACTCTCGACACAACTTAATAATGATGTGGGTGTTAACAACTATTCGGGTACGAGAACTGGTTGGCGGAACCATCTCGTTAACAACAAACTATGTAGTAATATTTTGCTTTCAAACCCTTTTGTTGTAGGATAAAACTAGCTTTATGCAAAAACTTAGCTCCACCGGCCAAATATGCATGTAGAGATAGTGATTACTTTACTCCCTCTCTTGATGATTTGCCAGCATATTCAATATGCTGACCTACACGGCTGCAACGTATCATGTTGCAGAGTACTTTTCCGACCAGGAGTGAGGCTACGGTTCTACGCTCAGCGACATGCCCTTGGAGTTGGATGGACTCGTCTACCTGATGCTTCCGCTTAGTCTTCGTTAGATAATCTCATGAGTTGGCCTTCAGCCACTTTATTGTACTCCTTTATTGTAATAAAGTACTCTTTATGAGATTTCGATTAATAAAGCTGTGTGATTGCACTCTTGAATATATACATTATGTACTGTGTGTGTACCAACATGATCTTGGGATGGTACAGAAACACCAGAGGCTTGACTCGTTGAGTCGGGTCGCTAGAGAAATGGTATCAGAGCACACGCTGACCTTAGGACGTAACCTCTAGGATTGGAAAAGCCTTAGGAAGAAAACTATTTTCTCTTATATCTTCTATTTCCCCCTCTGATCATTTCTGACTTCTCTCCGATTTTCCAATGTTTAGATGGCCACCTTCGTCCCTGTTAAGTTCACGGAGTTTTGCCAGCCCGACACCACTATGCCGTTCGGAAAAGAGCTGGTGCAGATCACCAAAGACTTGAGGATTGCTGTGCCGACTATCACAGGGAAGCCAACTTCATCTTACCCGGAGGATTCACGCTACAGGATCGAGGTGCATATTCCCGGAAGGACATTCGAGCCGCGCACTGAGCCGATGGATTTCAAGTTCATCGCACCCAACTGGATTCTCGGAAGGGACATGGCGATTCATTGTGCACTCGGACGTATCAAGGATGAATACAAAGGCTGCCCTATGTCTCCAGACCTATTCGTTCTATCCCGGAGAAATGAAGACGGAGACATCATCTCAAGCACGACCAATGACGCTCTCTTATCTTATGCCCAGACCTTGGAGAAGCACAGCGTAACTTTGGAGTATCACGCGATCAAGGATGCCAGGAAGATCAAGCAACTGTCACTCCGCGAGCTTGAGCTTGAAGATGCAGCCCAGGAAGCCCACTATGAGCATGAGCTGGAAGTGAAGGATTTTCTGGAGCGGATCGAGAAGCTGAAGACTCGAGTTGCATACCTGGAGGAGGAACTGGACATGGGCGAGAACCTTCATCCCGAAGGAGACGTAGCCCCCGTGATCAGCAACGACGAGGACTATGAAGAAAGCTCCACCGAAGGACCCGACACTATGCTATTTTGAGGAGGACACTTAGACTAGACCACCAATTTTACTTTATCGTTTTACGTTTTAGGCCGATGTTTAGGATTATCGATTTTGTATCCCCGTGTGAACCTTGTGATGATTGAATAAAATGTGTGGTGTGATATTTGTGTGTTGCATTCATATGGGTAGTGTAATTCCTCTTAGACCATTGTTCTATGCTAATCTCACCCCTCTACAAACATCAGATGCCTCCAAGACGCGCCCCTGAGTCCAACTTTCCGCCGGAACTCACCCAGTTGATCCAGCAACAAAACACCCTGATGCAGCTGATCATCCAGAACCAGAACAACAACAACCATCATCCACCCCAGGCCGACAACCTTACCCGTTTTCTGAGGTTGAACCCTCCAACTTTCTCCAGCAGCATTGAGCCCATTGTGGCAGATGATTGGCTTCGCAAGATGGAGCGTGAGCTCATCACCGCAGGTTGTTCTGAAGCTGAGAAGGTGCGTTTTGCCGCGCATCAACTTGAAGGCCCTGTAGCTGCTTGGTGGGAGAACTACACCACCACTTATCCCATTGCTGGAGTCACTTGGGAGCAATTCAAGCAAGCCTTCCGCACCGCACATGTCTCAGCTGGTGCAATGAGTCTGAAGAAGCGTGAGTTTCGCAACTTACGCCAGGGGAATCGCACTGTGGCCCAGTACGTTGATGATTTCAGCATGCTTGCCCGTTATGCACCTGGAGATGTGGCCGATGATGCGGCAAGCAGGAGAAGTTCTTGGAAGGACTGAATGATGAGCTGAGCATTCAGTTGACGGTAGCCACCTTCAACAACTACCAGGAGCTGGTTGATAAGGCCCTCATCTTGGAGGGGTAACATCAGCAGATGGAGAACCGCAAGCGAAAGTATGGGGTTGGAAAGTTCAACTCCGGCACTCAGCAGAAGCCTCGCTACACCCCCTACTCAGGGAATACCGGGACTGGATCCGGTAAGTTTGGTGGACATGTTCAGCATAACCACCCTGTGCACAACCATGGAGGCCACAACCATGGAGGAAATGGGAATCACCGCAACAACAGCAACTTCAAGAATGGCGGTACTGGCACTCAGCAGAATTCAGCTCCAGCTCAGAAGGATCTGACCCACATCACTTGCTTCAAGTGTCAGAAGAAGGGACACTATGCCACTGATTGTCCCCAGAACAAGCAGGGAAATGGAAACAGCAACGGCAACGACAACGGAAACGTCAACTCTGCATCAAAGAAGCCCAATCCTTTTCCTCGAGCTCAGGTGAACCACATTGATGTGGAAGAGGTCTATGATCACCCCGATACTGTGGTTGGTAAGTTTTTGCTAAATTCACATCCAGTATTGGTACTTTTTGATTCTGGTGCAACGCATTCATTCATATCAAGGGTAGTTCTGGAAAAGTATAGTTTGCCAACTAGAACCCTCAGCCAACCTATTAAGGTCAGTTCCCCCGGAGGCATGATGACAGCCGGGATAGGATGCCATGCTTTGAGTCTCAACATCGGGAACCATAATTTCCCCACCGACCTCATCGTATTAGAGTCCCTAGGATTGGATGTAATTCTAGGCATGGATTGGATGGCCAAGTATGAAGGTAATATTGACTATGCCCTTAAGTCTATTTTGCTCACCACCCCCGAGCAGAAGCGGATTAAGTACGTGACTCAGCGCCCGACACGGAGTAAGCGAGTAAACTCTCTCACGGGAGTAGTCCAGGAGGAGGTACCGATCGTGCAGGAGTATCCAGATGTATTTCCGGAGGAATTGCCGGGCATGCCACCCGATAGAGAGATTGAGTTCGTGATTGAGCTATTACTCGGAACAGCCCCGATATCCAAGAGACCCTATCGGATGCCCGCAAATGACTTGATAGAAATCAAGAAGCAAATTAAGGAGTTATTGGACAAAGGGTATATTCGCCCAAGTTCTTCACCTTGGGGAGCCCCAGTGCTCTTGGTTGAAAAGAAGGACAAGTCCCTGAGAATGGTTGTCGATTATCGTGCATTGAACGATGTGACCATCAAGAACAAGTACCCCTTGCCGATGATCAATGATCTGTTTGATCAGTTAGTTGGAGCTCGCATATTCTCAAAGATCGATCTTCGATCCGGGTATCATCAGTTGAAGATTCGTGAACAGGATATACCCAAGACAGCCTTTACCACTCGGTACGGCTTGTATGAGTACACGGTCATGTCATTTGGACTGACTAATGCTCCGGCATATTTTATGAATCTGATGAACAAGGTATTTATGGAGTACTTGGACAAGTTTGTCGTGGTGTTCATCGATGACATACTGATATTCTCCAAGAACGAAGACGAACACAAGGAACATCTGCGTTTAGTTCTGGAGAAGCTTCGAGAGCATAAGTTATATGCAAAGTTCAGCAAATGTGAGTTTTGGTTGAAGGAAGTCGGATTTCTCGGACACGTCATCTCAGGAGAAGGAATAGCAGTGGACCCTGCCAAGGTCGCAGCAGTCACCGAATGGGTAGCACCCACTTCAGTCAAGGAGATCCGCAGTTTCCTCGGACTTGCCGGATATTACCGGAGGTTCATTGAGAATTTCTCAAAGATTGCCAAGCCCATGACAGAGTTATTGAAGAAGGAATCCAAGTATGTTTGGACTGAGGAATGTGAAACCAGTTTTCAAGAGTTGAAGAAACGTCTTGTTACAGCCCCAGTGCTGATATTGCCGAACATTCGGAAGGATTTCCAGGTTTACTGTGACGCTTCTCGTCAAGGACTTGGAGGAGTGCTCATGCAAGAAGGCAAAGTTGTAGCCTATGCATCCAGACAACTCAGACCTCATGAGTTGAATTATGCCACACATGACTTGGAACTAGCAGCCGTAGTGCACGCTCTCAAGACCTGGAGACATTTCCTAATCGGAAATAGTTGTGATGTTTACACTGATCACAAGGGCCTGAAATATATCTTCACGCAGAAGGAGTTGAACCTCAGAAAGAGGCGATGGCTAGAGTTGATCAAGGACTACGACATGAGATTGCATTATCACCCAGGCAAGGCAAATGTTGTAGCCGATGCGTTGAGCCGCAAGAGTTATGTGAACACGCTCACAGCGGGAGGATTACCCCAGGAGTTAGTCGATGATCTCCGAGATCTCAAATTGGAGATAGTTCCAAGAGGATTTGTTGCCACACTGGAAATTCAGTCTACTTTGACGGGAAAGATCCGTGAAGCACAAAAGGCTGACAAAGAGATAGCTGAGATTAAGCAGAAAATGGAAGACGGGAAAGCTAAAGGTTTTCGTGAGGATGAACACGGAACTTTATGGTTTGAGGATCGCATCTATGTGCCCAATGATCCCGAACTCAGGAAGTTGATACTTCAGGAAGCTCATGATTCCCCGTACTCGATACACCCCGGTAACACCAAGATGTATCTGGATCTGAAAGAAAGTTTCTGGTGGACAGGATTGAAGAAAGACATTGCCGAGTTCGTAGCTATATGCGATGTTTGTCAGCGAGTAAAAGCTGAGCATCAGAAGCCAGCAGGTTTGCTCCAACCTCTGCCGATACCCGAATGGAAATGGGAAAAGCTTGGTATGGACTTCATCACAGGATTACCTCAGACCCGTTCTGGCTATGATTCTATTTGGGTTGTGGTCGATCGGTTGACCAACGTAGCTCACTTCATTCCGGTGAAGACTACCTACACGAGTGCCAAGCTGGCCAAGATTTATATGACGAGGATCGTATGTCTGCACGGAGTACCAAAGAGCATTGTGTCTGATAGAGGGACTCAGTTCACATCAAAATTTTGGCACCAACTGCATGAAACCTTGGGAACGAGATTGGAGTTCAGCACAACATTTCACCCGCAGACAGATGGACAGACCTAGAGAGTTAATCAGATTCTGGAGGACATGTTGAGAGCTTGCGCACTAGACTATGGGTCTAGTTGGGATGACAATTTACCGTATGCCGAGTTCTCATACAACAACAGCTACCAGACCAGTCTGAAGATGGCCCCTTTCGAAGCTCTACACGGAAGGAGGTGCAGAACACCGTTGATGTGGGATGGAGTTGGAGACCGGCAACTTTTTGGTCCCGACCTCATCCGAGATTCGGAAGAGAAGGTCAAGCTTATTCGTGACCGACTCAAGATAGCTCAGTCCAGGCAGAAGAGTTATGCCGACAGAAAATGCAAGGAAGTAACGTACGAAGTGGGAGACCGAGCATATCTTCGGGTGTCTCCACTTCGAGGAATCAAGAGATTCGGTGTGAAAGGAAAACTAGCACGACGTTTCATTGGCCCCTACAAAATTCTTGAACGTAGAGGCGAAGTTGCATACAAACTGGAACTACCGGAAGGATTGTCCGGAGTTCATGATGTCTTCCATGTTTCCCAGTTGAAGAAATGCCACGCTGAGATGGCCGATGTTCCGTTGAGAGATACAGTGCCCCTAGAGGCCATACAGCTTGAAAGTGATCTGACGTATGAGGAGAAACCCGTCCGGATTCTCGAGACCGCCAACAGAGTTACCCGCAGCAAGATCATCAAGTTCTGCAAGGTGTTGTGGAGCCACCACACCGAGGAAGAAGCCACCTGGGAACGAGAAGAGGATCTTCGTCGAGACCACCCGCACCTATTTTCTAGCCAACCCGAATCTCGAGGGCGAGATTCATCTTAAGGTGGGTAGGTTTGTAACATCCCAATTTTCGTAAATTCGGATGTTAATAGATCATTCATTTGCATTCCATATTTTATGCATCATTGCGTTCTTCTGAAAAAAATTATCGTTATGTGACTGCGGGCAATTTATCGGAGTGGAGATAATATGACTTCTCCCCTGTGAGTTAAAGTCACCATTTTGGTTTTGCAAATTTTCTAAACTCCGAAGTATTTTTTTTGTTGAGTTTTTCGATTGAGTTGTGTGACCTATTGCATAAAACTTTTTTTTTAAAAGTTGCATTAGGTGGAACTAGGATTCCTATATATATATTATATATATATTAGTTGTATATGTTATTTTGTTTTCTCCTAAGTTCTAGTGCATATATGTATATTAGTTCCTACTTTTTGTTAGCTAGGAATATATATATATATATATATATATATTTTTTATTGTTTTGGTTTTCTTTCTTTTCTTTTTTGCTGCTGTTAGTTTGTTTAAAAAAAAAATAGAACTGCCAGGCCGAGCCACAAGGGCTCAGCCCAGCCCCCATGCATGCACGCATGCAATTTCCAAGCATGCACTCCCTCCCCACGTGAGTCCTCCCTCCCCTTTCCTTATTTCTCTCCTTCCTTCTTTCTCTCGCTCCTTTTCCTTTTACTCCCTACGTTCACCTCTCCCTCTCTTTCCTATTTTCTCTCCCATGATCTCCTTCCCGAAGTTCTCCCTCTCCTTACTTCTACTCCCCTCCCCTAAGCCTATATAACCCCCCCCCCCACCGTCACCTCTCCCCAACCCTAGCCGCCGTCTCTCCACCGCCGCCTCCACAAGCCGCCGCCGGCGCCTCACCCCACCGCCGCCCTAGCCGCCGCCGCGAGCAGCGGCAGCAGCCCGAAATCTGCTGCACCTCGGCCTCGCCGCGGAGGAGGAGCCCTCCCCGAACTCTCTCTCCACCGCCGCCTCTTCCCCGCGGAGGAGGAACCTCACCGCCGCCGCCCGACGCCCCACCGCCCGGAGCTAATCCCTCCTTCCTCGCCGGCCATCTCCTTTCTTGCCGGTGCAACACCTCCAGCAGCAGGTAGCAACCTCTCTCTCTCTATTACATGCACTCCATCTCAGCCATTAGAAGCTTGCCACGTGTGCCTTTCATTAGCACTAGCAGTTTCGTAATTTCTGTCCAGATTTCGAAAACAGAAACTTTCAATCTTGTTTTGACCACAACTTTTTATCCCTACGTCCAATGACATTGATTATTTTTCCAGTAGCTCAAAAAGTTCCTGTAGTTTTTAAAAATATATAATTTTTCTGTGTTTGGAATTTGTAAATATAAGTTAGAGCAGATTTAGTTTAAACACTGTTTTGCCTATTCCAGGAGTTTGAAAAATGATATTGAGTTGATTCTTTTTGCTACTGTTTTATAGTTATAAAATCTTACTGTGTTAGAATTTTCAGAATTTTTAAAGTATTTTTACTGGTGTTTTCAACAGAAACAAGTTTCTGCCTTACCGGCGCGCGATAAATTCTTGTGCGTAGTCTTTTGCAAATCATTGCATGTAATGTTATTTTTACTCGTGGCATGATTGAATTTCTTATGGTGTGCTTTGTGTTTGTATCGGTAGATCATCCGGAGTGCGAAGCGTGTTACTTAGAGACGCTCGAGCAGGACAACTATCATCAAGGCAAGTCATCTTTGATCATGTTATTTTACCTATGTTTTCAATGCATAGTAGATCACCTTCTTTGCCCTATTTGCATTCTGCCTAGGTACTTGGAAACTTTATTCATAGGTGTAGTATCATGTGGTAGGAACACCAACACCCCGATACTTGGCCCCGGGACGACAAAGTTATACATGCTATGCTCTAGTAGACGGGTTATCGGTTGAGTGTATTCCACGAGAGATGCGAGATTGATATAATAACCAAGACCGGACTAAGACAAGATTTTCAAGACCTCGGACGCAATGCAACACTGGGTGAAGGATGGTTGATCGGCTCCCTGGAAAACCCAGCGGATGCCCGGGATGCTGGAGAGGCCATGTCATCCTGCGGAAAGCTTCACCCAGGCTCAAAGGGACGGACGGAGACTTCAAGACTCAAGGCTTACCTGCACAGCCACAAGTCATTATGGGCTCTGGCTTGGTTGGACAACGCGGCGACTCTGGACAGGCGGTGCTAGCAGATGTAGACGAACGGTAGGAATGGATGGGCACCGACAGGGATTCAGAGGGACCTGTTGAAAGACCATGTTTTGATCATCCGGTCTTCAAACACCCTGAAGTGCGAGGACAAACCCGGAGGCGATCAAATCTTGTGGGGAACGTGTGCAAAACTCTGCAGAGTACTCAACCTAATCGATTAGCCGTGTCCATGGTCATGGACAACTTGAGCCGAAGGCATTGAATTTCCCCTGAACTCTCGACACAACTAAATAATGATCTGGGTGTTAACAACTATTCGGGTACGAGAACTGGTTGGCGGAACCATCTCGTTAAGAACAAACTATGTAGTAATATTTTGCTTTCAAACCCTTTTGTTGTAGGATAAAACTAGCTTTATGCAAAAACTTAGCTCCACCGGCCAAATATGCATGTAGAGATAGTGATTATTTTACTCCCTCTCTTGATGATTTGCCAGCATATTCAATATGCTGACCTACACGGCTGCAACGTATCATGTTGCAGAGTACTTTTCTGACCAGGAGTGAGGCTACGGTTCTACGCTCAGCGACATGCCCTTGGAGTCGGATGGACTCGTCTACCTGATGCTTCCGCTTAGTCTTCGTTACATAATCTCATGAGTTGGCCTTCAGCCACTTTATTGTACTCCTTTATTGTAATAAAGTACTCTTTATGAGATTTCGATTAATAAAGCTGTGTGATTGCACTCTTGAATATATACATTATGTAATGTGTGTGTACCAGCATGATCTTGGGATGGTACAGAAACACCAGAGGCTTGACTCGTTGAACCGGGTCGCTACAGATACTACCTGAGGGCTGCAAGGCTATTCAGAACAAATGGATCTTTAAGAAGAAGACGGACGCTGACGGTAATGTGACCGTTTATAAAGCTCGACTTGTGGCAAAGGGTTTTTCACAAGTTCCAGGAGTTGACTACGATGAGACTTTCTCACCCGTAGCGATGCTTAAGTCCGTCAGAATCATGTTAGCAATAGCTGCATTTTTCGATTATGAAATCTGGCAGATGGATGTCAAAACGGAGTTCCTTAACGGTTTCCTTAAGGAAGAGTTGTATATGATGCAACCCGAAGGTTTTTTCGATCCTAAGAGTGCTAACAAGGTGTGCAAGCTCCAGCGATCCATTTATGGACTGGTGCAAGCATCTCGGAGTTGGAACAAACGCTTTGATGAGGGGATCAAAGCATTTGGGTTTATACAAGTGGTTGGAGAATCTTGTATTTACAAGGAAGTGAGTGGGAGCTCTGTGGCGTTTCTAATATTATATGTGGATGACATATTACTGATTGGAAACAACGTAGAGCTTTTGGAGAGCATAAAAGGTTACTTGAATAAAAGTTTCTCTATGAAGGACCTAGGAGAAGCTGCTTACATTCTAGGCATTAAGATCTATAGGGATAGATCAAAACGCCTGATAGGACTTTCACAAAGCACATACCTTGATAAAGTTTTGAAGAGGTTCAAAATGGAACAGTCCAAGAAAGGGTTCTTGCCAGTTTTACAAGGTACGAGATTGAGTAAGACTCAGTGCCTAGCAACTGATGAAGATAGAGAGCATATGCGCTCCGTCCCCTATGCTTCAGCCATAGGTTCTATCATGTATGCAATGCTGTGCACTAGACCGGATGTTAGCCTGGCCATAAGTATGGCAGGTAGATTCCAGAGTAATCCAGGAGTGGATCACTGGACAGCGGTCAAGAATATCCTGAAGTACCTGAAAAGGACTAAGGAGATGTTTCTCGTGTATGGAGGTGACTAAGAGCTCGCCGTAAAAGGTTACGTCGATGCAAGCTTTGACACAGATCCGGACGACTCTAAGTCGCAAACCGGATACGTATTTATTCTTAATGGGGGTGCAGTAAGCTGGTGCAGTTCCAAGCAAAGCATCGTAGCAGATTCTACATGTGAAGCGGAGTACATGGCTGCCTCGGAGGCGGCTAAGGAGGGTGTCTGGATGAAGCAGTTCATGACGGATCTTGGAGTGGTGCCAAGTGCACTGAATCCAATAACCTTGTTCTGTGACAACACTGGTGCCATTGCCTTAGCAAAGGAACCACGGTTTCACAAGAAGACCAGACACATCAAACGACGCTTCAACCTCATCCGCGACTACGTCGAGGAAGAGGACGTAAATATATGCAAAGTGCACACGGATCTGAATGTAGCAGACCCGCTGACTAAACCTCTTCCACGGCCAAAACATGATCGACACCAGAACTGTATGGGTGTTAGATTTATTACAATGTAATTCACATGGTGATGTGAGGGCTAGATTATTGACTCTAGTGCAAGTGGGAGACTGTTGGAATTATGCCCTAGAGGCAATAATAAATATAGTTATTACTATAATTCCTGTATCAAGATAATAGTTTATTATCCATGCTATAATTGTATTGGATGAAGACTCATTTACATGTGTGGATACATAGACAAAACACCGTCCCTAGCATGCCTCTAGTTGGCTAGCCAGTTGATCGATGATAGTCAATGTCTTCTGATTATGAACAAGGTGTTGTTGCTTGATAACTGGATCACGTCATTGGGTGAATCACGTGATGGACTAGACCCAAACTAATAGACGTAGCATGTTGATCGTGTCATTTTGTTGCTACTGTTTTCTGCGTGTCAAGTATTTATTCCTATGACCATGAGATCATATAACTCACTGACACCGGAGGAATGCTTTGTGTGTATCAAACGTCGCAACGTAACTGGGTGACTATAAAGATGCTCTACAGGTATCTCCGAAGGTGTTAGTTGAGTTAGTATGGATCAAGACTGGGATTTGTCACTCCGTGTGACGGAGAGGTATCCCGGGGCCCACTCGGTAATACAACATCACACACAAGCCTTGCAAGCAATGTAACTTAGTGTAAGTTGCGGGATCTTGTATTACGGAACGAGTAAAGAGACTTGCCGGTAAACGAGATTGAAATAGGTATGCGGATACTGACGATCGAATCTCGGGCAAGTAACATACCGAAGGACAAAGGGAATGACATACGGGATTGTACGAATCCTTGGCACTGAGGTTCAAACGATAAGATCTTCGTAGAATATGTAGGATCCAATATGGGCATCCAGGTCCCGCTATTGGATATTGACCGAGGAGTCTCTCGGGTCATGTCTACATAGTTCTCGAACCCGCAGGGTCTGCACACTTAAGGTTCGACGTTGTTTTATGTGTATTTGAGTTATATGGTTGGTTACCGAATGTTGTTCGGAGTCCCGGATGAGATCACGGACGTCACGAGGGTTTCCGGAATGGTCCGGAAACGAAGATTGATATATAGGATGACCTCATTTGATTCCGGAAGGTTTTCGGAGTTACCGGGAATGTACCGGGGATGACGAATGGGTTCCGGGAGTTCACCGGGGGGGGGGGGCAACCCACTCCGGGGAAGCCCATAGGCCTTGGGGGAGACACACCAGCCCTTAGTGGGCTGGTGGGACAGCCCACAAGTGCCCTATGCGCCAAGGAGAAGAAAATCAAGAGAGAAAGAAAAAAAAGGAGGAGGTGGGAAGGAAGGGGGACTCCCTCCCACCAAACCTAGTCCAACTCGGTTTGGGGGGGGAGAGTCCTCCCCCTTGGACTCGGCCGACCCCCTTGGGGCTCCTTGAGCCCCAAGGCAAGGCCCCCTCCCTCCCACCTATATATACGGAGGTTTTAGGGCTGATTTGAGACGACTTTTCCACGGCAGCCCGATCACATACCTCCACGGTTTTTCCTCTAGATCGCGTTTCTGCGGAGCTCGGGCGGAGCCCTGCTGAGACAAGGTCATCACCAACCTCCGGAGCGCCGTCACGCTGTCGGAGAACTCTTCTACCTCTCCGTCTCTCTTGCTGGATCAAGAAGGCCGAGATCATCGTCAAGCTGTACGTGTGCTGAACGCGGAGGTGCCGTCCGTTCGGTACTAGATCGTGGGACTGATCGCGGGATTGTTCGCGGGGCGGATCGAGGGACGTGAGGATGTTCCACTAGATCAACCGCGTTCTCTAACGCTTCTACTGTACAGTCTACAAGGGTACGTAGATCACTCATCCCCTCTCGTAGATGGACATCACCATGATAGGTCTTCGTGCGCGTAGGAAATTTTTTGTTTCCCATGCGATGTTCCCCAACAACCTTGTCTTTTGGTGACTTATCAACTTTGTGTTGAGTTGATTCTTGAGAGTCTTGAGCATGCATATCTACTATATACAACTTCTTTTGCTTGCATGCTTTATTTGACCCAATATATAGGGGAAACTCCACCTTGTCATAAATTGGCTAAAGTGTGCATGAAATTCAAATTCATATCTATATGCACATATGTATGTGGAGTTTGTCCTATGTATTGTTGGTTTTCTAACTCTTTGGTCCCAATGAGTTTGGGCACCATTTTGTTTGTTTTGCTGTTCCAGGAACAACTGGAGAAGCATTGGATGCTCGGCTCACCTATAAGGAAGGTGTTGAGACCATGTGATTATTGGAGCCAAGTTAGGATGATCAAAGAACAACTATCTACTACATCAATCCAATGTTGTCTCGGTAACAAGTATCCACTTCATGCATTCTTTTCTTGCAAAGGCCCCAACCTGTCTTTTCTTTTCTAGGTTGCATCATGGCATGAATCTCTTGATTCGTTCTTGTAGTACTTGTTTCCTTTCTCAAAGCGTCCGAACAATGA
This sequence comes from Hordeum vulgare subsp. vulgare, assembly GCF_904849725.1. Taxonomy (NCBI): domain Eukaryota; kingdom Viridiplantae; phylum Streptophyta; class Magnoliopsida; order Poales; family Poaceae; genus Hordeum; species Hordeum vulgare. The sequence goes on along the minus strand of NC_058520.1, from coordinate 328,907,312 downwards.
TGTCTTACTACTAGTTGGGATGTCTTTGATGTTCGTATGTTGGAAGTTCATACTGTACAATAAGAAAATATTAGGCCATGTGCTATGCTTCCAAGCAGAAGATCTTATTGATATATTTATGACTTCCTTTTGGATATCTAGTTTGTTCCTTCTTGTAACCATTTCGTGTGTACATCCTTCTTTGTGGATATATATCATCATGATTGTCTTATACTTAGAATCTTTTACACATGAGAGAAGTTACATCTCTTATTGATATCCTATTTTCTTTCACGTCCACCGTTGCATTTCCTTTTTCAGTTTTTGGTGGCTTCGTGAAAGGATTTGTCTTGAGTGCGTATCTTATTTTCCTACATCTTGATGCACTATTTGGCCGTGAAGATTATTTTTCCTCGTGCTTGTCGTGATGAGGGTTTTGCCATTTCGATTGGTATCCCTCCTCTTGACAAGGTTCTTACTTCCTATCTTCACCATGGGTTGTCACAAGCGTTGGTTCTTATTTTGTTTATTAGTAAGCTTGTGAACCCATTTTCTAGTATGTGTGTGTGGGAATGATATGTCTTACACTTTGTGTCTCATTTCATCAAGACTATGTTGATGAGTAATGCTCATCCTTATCTTAGTCTTCTCAAGTGCTTTGCCATGACTCACACACATTATTTTGGTTGAGCCTATTCTTAAGTTGCTTCTTTTACATGTTGCTCAACCATTTGTTTTGTGCAATTGATATGCTTATTGTCTCATCTATGTTCTTGCACTCATTGTGTGTTTTTATTAATTTTGGGGGAGCAACGATCCTATTTTGTGCACTTGTATGAAATACAAAAATCTCGTATTGGTGCACAAATCATGGGGAGCTTCTCTAGTTTTGATAAAACACTCTGTTGCCTTTATCATAATATCTTTTATTCATGTGGTTCGAAGGACCATATGATTGTTTGTTCCATATGAAAGTGCAGTCATGCCCTTAATCGTGTTTTGGTGTTGCTGACAACACACATATAGATAACTAATCACTAATCCCCTTTTAAGCTATTGTTAATGATCATGTGTTGATAAGGACAAGCTCATGTGCTAACAAGGACAAGATCAAGATAAGCATTCCTGAGCACTACATGCTTGATTCTTGTGTATGTTCACATGGTGGACAAATGAAGATGAATACATAATCTAGGCTTTCCACATTGTGTATGGGAGAGCTACTTGAAGACTTCATCATGTCTTGCTTTCAACTTGAGCCAAGAAGGAACAACAACATCAAGCTCAAGTGAAAGGGCTAACTCAAAGGTATCAGTTCCTTTGACGTTAGTGGTGCGAAGTGATGATCAGCGAATAAAAGTATACACTCAAGTATGGATCATCAGTACCCTTTTATGATTCTTGAGTCTTTAGGGATCCCGCACTATTAAGAGGGGATCACAGGTTTTGCAATGAACTTGCTCAAACTACATCTCTACTTTTGTGCTCATACCACATGTCCACTGCTCTGCTGTTATCTGAAAAAAGAACCAATGCCTCGGACATCCGGCTTCCTCCAGACGTCCGAGGGACAGACGCCCGACCACTTCGGAAATCCGGAACCTTACACCAGAGAAATTCAGAGCCATATAAGTCGGACTTCCGGCTCTCTCTAGACGTCCGAGGGCCGAACGCCCGACCTCCTTCGGAAATCCGGAACCTTGCACCAGAGAAATTTGAGTCAAATAACTCGAACTTCCGGCCTCCTCCTGTCGTCCGAGGGCCGGACGTCCGACCTCCTTCGGAAATCCGGAACCTTGCACCAGAGAAATTTGAGTCAAATAACTCGGACTTCCGGCCTCCTCCTGTCGTCCGAGGGCTAGACGTCCGACCTCCTTCGGAAATCCGGAACCTTGCACCAGAGAAATATGAGTCAAATAACTCGGACTTCCGGCTTCCTCCGGACGTCCGGTCCCTGTTCGACTACACAGTGGTTCCTGATATATATACATCCCTCGGACGACCGACCCCTGTCGGACGTCCGACCCCTTGTGGGAGTCCGAACATCCGAGAACTGCCGGATGTCCGACCACTGTCAGACTTAAGTGACCCCAACGGTCACTTTCCCTTCTCCACTATAAATACCCCCTCCCACTTTGTGAGAGCGTGCCCAACACAGCCATATCCTCATAAGAACACATTTCTACCCCCACACACATTTGCTCACACCAAATCTTAGATCCCAAGAGCATTTGTGAGCCCCTTTGAGAGTTGTTCCAATCAAAAGATAGATCGTCTCCCTCTCCTTCTCTCAACCCAAGCTACTTGAGATTTGAGCAAGTTTTGAGCAATCCCCGTGATCTTGTTACTCTTGGAGGTTGGAGACTCCTAGGCGGTAGGAGTCTTCGGAGAGGAATCAATCCGTGTGATTACCCCCCCGAAAAGTTTGTGAGGGTTTGGAAGCCACCTCAAAGGCTTACCACTAGTGGTTGAGAAACGCCTTCGTGGTGTTATCTCAAAGGGAGAATAGGGTGAGCCTTTGTGGCATTGGTGTGCCTTCGTGGTAACATCCACCTATCTAACGGTGACTAGCTTCCCACCAAGGAAGTGAACATCGGGATACATCTTCGTCTCAGTGACCTTGGTTATCCTTAACCCTAACTCCTTACTTGTGGTTTACTTGTGTTACTTGAGCATACATACATTGCATATTGTTTGTGCTCATTATATTGTGTTGGCTATTTCTTTGTACAAGATTAATCGTTGAAGCATACCCTCTATATCCACACGTTCACACTTGCAGCTTTTGATATACCGTGTGCTATAGTGTGATCTAGTATCTTGTGTCGTTCACCTACTTGTCGTGTGATATAGCTCAAGTAAGTTTGTGTAACTTGCTTGTGCTTAGTAACTGTAGTGTGTCCATCTTGGTAGATCGTGTTGTTGATACACGTTGCGGTGCCTATTGCATTTAGGATTTGTGCTTGAAAAGTATCCTCTTAGTTTATTCCCGCATTAGGTTTAAGCCAAATCCGAAGAAGTTTTTAAATAGCCTATTCACCCCCCCTCGAGGCGTCATCATGGTCTTTTCAATTGGTATCAGAGCGAGGTCTCTCTTTAATTAGGTTTCACGACCTAGAGAGTATCGATGTCGACTATTGGATTAGTGCACAATGACACTTTTGACTTTGATGGCACAAATTATTCCCTGTGGAGAATTCGTATGCTCCATCACTTTCGGTCCATGGGCCCAAATACTTTACGAATTGTTCTTGTAGGTATTGCCGACAAAAAGGATGATGCATCTTCATCTACTAATGAAATGTATCTTGATTGTGAGGCTTTTCTTGCCATTCATCGAACCATAAGTCCTGAGGTGTTTAAGTCTATCTCGACTTGCAAGTCAGCTCATGAAGTTTGGACTAAACTTGAAGATTTATATGGTGGGTCCAATCTTGATGAAGACGATATTATGATGAAGGAGTTGGTGCATGAGCTCTTCACTCTTTTCGATCATAAAGAATTCACCACTACTTCCATATCCGATTGCTTGCACACCTCAGCATCTTCAATCTCACAAGGTAATGACATGGTGAGTGAAGAAATATATGTTGATGAAAATGTCATAGCCTCTATGGGCACGAGCATATCTAGCACCACACATAGTGTAAATTATTGTGCTGATAGGTCATGCATTTCACCTAAAGATCCCTCGACAAATGTCTGTGGTGATATGCCTCCTTTCCCGTGTCCTCTTGATCAAAATATCTTGTTTCTCCCTAGTTGCTCTATGACTAATCATTTAGGGGAAATCAAGAAATATGAAGTACTTTTGACTAATGAAGAATCTGATTCACCAAAAGAATCATCATCAACTCCTCTAGTTCACATGTGCCTCATGGCAAGAGGTAATAATGAGGTATCATATTCCCTGTGCAATAACGATTATATTTGCGATAAGGATGATGATGATGACTTGACTGAAAATATCTATGTGATCAGTAAAATTCTTCATAAAGCTAAAAATAACGCTCTTCAAAGATTCCAAGATGTTTTTGCTTACTTTGAAAATTGTAAGGATTCACTTAATCATGAACAAGCTAAAAGTGAACAACTTGAACATGAACTTGAGAAGAGTCATCAAGCATGTAGAGACTTAAGATCTTCAAAAGAAGAGATTGAAGTTGCTCATGATAAACTTAAAAAGGATTTTGAGGTCCTTCTCCTTGAATGCAATAGTGTCAAGGGAGAGCTCATCAAAACCTCTAAGATCTATGAGAAGCTTCAATCTACTCATGATAAGTCTCAAATTGCTACTTACTCCTCTCATATTGTTGATGATACTTGTACATCTAACTCTGTCTCATTTGAAGTATCAACATTGAAGGAGAATGTTGAGCTACGTGCTCAACTTGATTTACTAACTAGCAATTATGGGAAGTTGGAAGAAAACCATGTAATGCTCACAAGCTCCCATGCCGATCTTCTAACATCCCATAATGTGCAAATGTTAGCTCATGAGGCTATCATCACCAAGGTAACATCAAGTCAGCCTCATGTGGACAATGGCACTACTTCTAATCAAAGTACTATATTTCCATGTGCTAGTCCTCATAATTCGTCTACTCATAATGTAGCTACCTCGTGTGATGAATTACTTTCCTTGCCTTGTTGCTCTAACATTGAAGCTTACACTTCCTCTAGTACTTGTGTTGATACTAACTGTGCAGAGGAAATCGAAGAGCTCAAGGCCCAAGTCACTTCTTTGAAGAAAGACTTGGAACAGTGTCATGAAGGGATGTCCACACCCAACAACGTCCTGTGTGAGCAAACATCTCCGAATGAAAAAAATGATGTTGGAGTAAACTCAAACGAGAACAAGAGTGGCCTAGAACAAGTTAAGAATTCGGCCAAAATCATTTGCTTCAAGTGCAAAGTTAAAGGTCACCATGTTAGATCTTGCCCTCTGAAGACGAAGTCTCAAAGTCACAAGCAACAAGGGAAGCGGCCACAAACTCAATCACACACTCAGCTACAAGTTGAAGGAATGCCTCTTCCCAATAAGACCCAAGCCAACACTCCCCGAGGTGAGAAATCAACTGGGAAGAAAACAAAGGGTAGATGTTGCTAATTATGTCGTGAGAAGGGTCACGTCACTTCGTCTTGCACGAGAGGTAACTTATCCAACCCAATCACTATTGATGATAGCTATTCCCTTGGGAAGGATAAGGTTGGCAATGTGTTTGCCAATTTTGTTGGTACTCAAAATGGTGTCAAGGAAAGAACCATTTGGGTTGCCAAGCCTATTGACTAACCTCTTAGGACCCAACGTAGTTGGGGACCAAAAATCTCAAACTTGATCAATAGGTGACTTTGGAGGACATTGGAGACTTGGATACACAATGAAGATTTGAGGACCCTTCATCATTCGTATTATCTCAAGCCAAGTCATTTGGATTATCGAGCCCATATCCCATATCCAATGTGCCTCTTTGCGATAACTTGTACTTAAATTGTTTACATTGAAAGTTGCCTGCCCCACTCCTTCTCATGTCTAGGTTTGGTACCTAGCATGTACTTTGACATGTTGCGCCTACTAGTATGATTGTTATGTGTTATCTATCATGTGTAGGTCGTTATGTATGTCATATAGTTGTGTGTAGTCCTGATCATTACTTGCATCCTAGTTGCACCGTTGTGTGGGTCTTTCGAGACGTTAATAGCTCATCACATTAAGGGGGAGTGTTCTACTCTACGCACATCACTAACCCAAAATGCGTAAATATGTATTGGACTCCATCTAGTATTCACGGTGCAAGATTATCCAATCAATTCGTTTGATGTCAAAGCCATCCGAAGTTCAAATTGGCATCCACTTATCAACATAGTTGGATGATTGATTGCCTTGTATGATAAAAACATGGATTATCACATTATGGGAGTGTGATATGCTTTGTGCACGTCACATCCCCTGGTAAGATAAAACATCCGATGTATGCCACTCAGAATCTACCACATAGGGTTATTCTATAACTGTGTGGCGTGTCATGCTCCACATGTCTTAATTCGCATAATAACCCTGTTGGTGTCTAAATCCCTTCGATGTGCGTAAGTATGACGTCCTACTACACCAATACTCATGGCTTAGCCGCTAGATCGTACCTAAATGAAGGGCATAGTTGATGCATGCCTTTCGAATTATTTCTCTACACTATGATCTAATTAATTGGGATGTTAACGTATGGCATCCAAACGTTATGCTTATGGTTGAACTCCCGTATCACACTTGTGTGAGTATAAAACGATCTCTGTGCTCGTTTGGCATCTACCATCACTGATAATTCTAAATACCATTGTGTTCTCTCACACATGGTATCTCTGGCATGGTAGTGTTTTTCATGGTCATTTTATTTCGGCTTTGTCTTCATTTGACCTACATAACTTGCCAAGAAATTCATGTGTCTCCCGGTAATCTCCCATGCATGTCTTTGAGCTCGTACTATTTATTTCATAATGTTGTGGGAGTTATAATCATATTACCTACACTTATACATCTACTGGGGTGAGACATGCATGTAAGGTTGTGCAAAATGCATACCTTACATGCTTTTATGCCTTGACCGGTTCATGTGTTGAACTTGGGGTGCGATCATATGTTGATTTGTCACCCTGATCCATTTTGGACGACATGAATGTTCTGTAATTGACAATTATGTGTTCATTTGTCCAAATTGTATAATAATTAAAAATGCTATTTGGAATAGTTTTGCTTCTGTTAAATTGATTTAAAAAATAGTCCTTTCACTAAAACCAGAGACAAATATTTTTTGAAATAATAATATGGATTTATCAGAATTAAACAACATTTTTAAAGTGATTTTGTGATCTGTTTTTGAGGGAGCTACTTATTGCTTCTTATTTATTACGACGATAGAAACCACGTTTGACGAAGGAGTTGGACTTGAATACCCCGAAGACCCCGGATACTTAGCTGATCAAGGCAAGCAACCCTTTGACCATATTTGAGCATATGTTATATTGCATGCTAGTGTAGCAAATATTTTTGTTGCATACGATCATAAGTGCCAGTAAATCATTGAAGTGATGTTATCAGTGGCTCCTCCGGAGCACTTGCATATTGAGCATGATCCTACCATCTATGAGGGTCACGCTAATACCATATTGACAAGTAGAGCTAAGCACAGTAGAAGCATGAGCATGATGATGGTATAAGTCAAAGGTTTATGAAAACCCCGTCGGTGCCACTAATGCCCGAGGGTGATGATGAGTTAGGTGGCCACTTTTGATGAAGTGGTGCACCGGGTATTTTGGTGTGAGTGGTTTCGGAAATGGGAATAGATTTATGATGTGTCGACCGTCCCAACCTTACATGTACGACCACATTACCCCTTTATGGGACGGGGCTTTGTTGATTACTCTCGTCAGTGCTAGCAAAGAGCCACATTATTAGTGGCGGGAGTGATGTGTGGTCACTCACGTGACGGGGTCGCGCCAGGTAGGACGACTATGCTGTTTTTACATGTTCCGGGCACACCATTGGTCCCCGCATGGATGATACTGTCCAGAGTCGGTGCTCGTAAGACGTACATCATGTGGGCTGGGTACCAATCGAATGGACATCTTTGTCTAGTATCGTCAGGGGAAAGGCATTGATCGGGTACTTACCTCGGGTATGTTATATACCGCGAGTCGTGGATGACACGAAAGTTTCCCGGATCTCATGGGTACAACATACAACCTCTGCAGAGTGTAAAACTATTCGAATAGTCGTGTCCACGGTCAAGGACAGATGGGTAATCATGCTTAAACTACGTCCGGTCATTTCCGCATAAACCAAGTGTGTGTGTGTGTTTAATGGTGTATTCTGAGAAAGAGTGATATGACCAAGTTTCGTGACTTGGCGTATCGGGTGAACCCGGAGTGTTCAGCCATAATAGATATATTGATATCTATAACCTCTTCTTCTAAATACCATCTAGCTTATGTTGCATATCCATGAACATGTTTATTTAGAGTTAAGCTGCTATCCACCAAAACTACATAGTACTTGTTAATCTACCAATTGCATTGTTCATATCATGGGTTGTTTGCGAGTATATTCAAAGTACTAATTGGCTTGCCACTGGTTATATTATTGACCAGACATGGAAGGACCGGAGTTTGGAGAAGAGTGCATCTTCGAAGACAGCCCTGCGAACTAGGACGCTTCCCAGTCAGAATGCGTGTTGGTGTAGGCTGTTGGCATGGGCACCCGCTTAGCCCTAAGATTTCCACTACTAATTCTATCAGTGTGATTTGGCCTTATATGCCCTACCTTGTGAACTTGACCATTCGGTCACGTGATGTAATAATTCGGTATTTGGATGTAGGACTCTTAATATTCAGTATGTGTGTGTTCAGTGAGCATTGATCTCTGGGATCACTGAGCACGTTCATTCAGAGATCTTGACTTGTAAGTCGGGGTCCCCACAGAGCTGGTATCAGAGCCATCTTGACTATAGGAAGCCTTAGGTAGCATGGATGATAGCCAAGACGATTAGTGCACCTAGACCTTAACCTGAGATTCTGCACCCACTAAAAACTTTCTAACCTTCTCCCCTACATCTTGTAGATGGCCGCTGTACCTGAGATACTTCTAGAGACGGGCTTTCCCCTACTTTTGGGTGATAGCCTCGAGAAGTGCCAAGTACGCCGCACACCCATCTTCCTCTACCACGAGCACTGGGTCAACGCCGACACCAAGGAATATCACGTGGATGTGATAGTGAAGGATAATGACTCCCCGACTAGTTGGTTCTTCGAAGGACCACAGATGGAAGATCTAATGCTGGCAGTGGAGACAGCCGCACGAGAGGCGCTCGTGCGTATCCACGATATCCTTCCCGAGATGGCTAACGAGCCAGCTACTCGCCACCTACCTTTTATTAAGGATGGGATAGACGGGAGTTGGACGCTCAACCCATCTTCAGAGGACGGGACGCCACTAAGGTTCCAGACCTACTTCAGCCTCTCCTCCGACACTTCGACGCACCTTTTGATCAAGGAGTCAACAAAGATTCGCCAAGAACTGCATCAAGTCAAGGATCTGCTCCGCATGGAGAAGATGAAGACCCACAAGGTGAAGAAGGAAGGAGCACCCGAAGGACGATCAGGCGTTGCTTTCCGAGGAGGAGTACCACCGCTGCAGGCCACTCCTATTCAGAGTCGCCGCCTCACCGCGGAAGAGTACACGAAACTCTTCGCTGCCTAGCTAACCAAGAGACGCCAAGACGGACCACTTCCTTCTCCCACTCCTCTAAAGGAGTAAAGTACAGATGGAGATGAAGACAAAGACCCGACAGAACCCACCTATGAGACCGAGCAGTTCGCCGCTTAGGACCACGACGTAGGCAATTAGGAGTTTCCCCAAGCATAGGAAATTCATGTATCGGTTCATGTGAACCATGAGTGTTGTGTAAGCATGTTAGGATGCAAGCTGCATTTCTGCCCTAGGCATATTGTAAGAGACTACATCACTTGTTTTAATCTAATGCATTAGCTTTTCCAAAAATCTTTGGCTTAAAAATCTCACTCTAGCACAACACCATACCCCCTTTTACTAGAACATCATCCCTTATGATTCCGGCGAGTTCGGCAAATTGACCTATTTACTCCCCTGACAGGATGGTGATTGCAACTCGCACCAGCACCTTCAGTAACCTCGGCTCTGCCTCTTCAGGTCAGCAGCAGGGAACCGGAGGGGATGCTCAAGATGGAGATCACCACGAGCAGCAGCAAGACGATGTTTGACCGCCACCGCCTCCTCCTGAAAGCTTGACTATGGCTTAGTTCCTTCAAGCTCTTCGTGAGGAACGTCAAGCCAATAATGCCGCTATTCAGCAGCTGGCTCAAGTCTTGGTGAACAACCCGCCACAGAACGGGAATGGAAATGGTCGCTCTACGCTCTCTGAGTTCATGCGAACTACGCCACCCATATTCACGGAGACGACTGAACCATTAGATGCCGATGACGGGATCCATACTATCGAAGACCTCCTCGCGCTGGTCAAATGCATTGATGATCATGAGAAATTCCTCTATGCTTCTCACTGTCTCGGGGGCACAGCCAGAGCTTGGTGGGATGGATTTCAGATCATGCGAGCAGGACAAGTCATCGCTTGGGCAATGTTCAAGGAAGGATTCCGCGCTGCTCACATTCCTCCCAAAATGATGACCATTAAGAAGCGTGAATTCCGAGACTTAAGGCAAGGCGGTGGATCCGTCAATGAGTATTTGCAGAAGTTCAACCTCTTGACAAGATATGCACCAGAGGAAGTCAACACTGAGGCCGCTAAAGTCGAACGCTTTATGGAAGGACTGCATCAGTCACTCCAATATCAACTGGTTGTTTGTGAATGCTGGACCTTCAGCGATTTGGTTAATAAGGCCCTTATGTTGGAGGATAAGCGTCGTGCAATGGACGACACCCGTAAGCGCAAGCTGATGGGTAGTGGAGGACCTAGTAATCCGAAGCCACGCCCATGGCAGTCAGCTCCAGCAAGACCCAGTTATCAACAGCAGCAGTACAAGTCTCCAACATTTCGTCAGAACTTTGAGCCTCAGCGGCAAGTCAACACCAAGCCAACAATCAACCCACTGAACAATAGTGGAGTCAAGACCAACCTTCCAACACAAGTTACCTGTTTTGGATGTGGACAAATAGGGAAATATTCTAGGCAGTGTCCCAACAAGAAGCCCGACGCACCGCGCCCCAATGTGCCAAACCAAGGCCAAGGAGCACCAGGCAGGAACCAAGCTCCCTGCAACCAGAAGTATCACATCAGGGGGCGGATCAGTCATATCCCCGCAGAAGTGGCACAGGAAGACCCGGACTGCATTCTGGGTACGTTCCTCGTCAACTCCACCCCACCAACAATATTGTTTGATTGTGGTGCTTCACATTTTTTTTGTTACACAAAGATTTGTGGAAAAATGTGGTTTGAAGCCTACTCTACTTAACGGGCAAATGGCAATACAAACCCCGGGAGCAGTGTTGAGGACCAACCTAGGGTGTAGGAAAGTCGGGATTGTTATCAATGGGATAAGCTTCTCAACAGACCTCATTGTCATTAAGTCGCAAGGCCTAGAAGTAATTCTCGACATGGATTGGTTGGCCAAACACCAGAGCAGCTTGGACTGCGCCAACAGGGCTATTACCATAAAAAGCGACCAAGGGGTCAAAGTCAAGTATGTCTCTGAGCTAGTAACCACTCGAGTACCGCAGGTTAACAACCTATCAGGAGAAGAGATGGACCGAGTGCCGATAGTCTGTGAGTACCTGGACGTCTTTCCTGATGAGCTACCAGGGATGCCTCCTGATCGAGACATCGAGTTCATAATTGAGCTCATGCCCGGATCAAGGCCTATCTATAAGAAGCCTTATAGGAAGGGATCCGAAGAGCTGGTAGAGCTGAAGAAGCAGCTGGATGAGCAACTCAGGAAAGGGCTCATTCGTCCGAGTGCGTCACCTTGGGGATCACCTGTTCTGTTCGTGTCTAAGAAGGATGGAACTATCGGACTCTGCGTCGATTACCGTTCTCTCAATGAAGTCATGATCAAGAACAAGTATCCACTCCCCAAGATTGAAGACTTGTTTGACCAGTTAAATGGAGCTAAGGTATTCTCCAAGATCGATCTCCGATCTGGATATTATCAATTGAAGATCCGACCTGAGGACATACCCAAGACTGCGTTCGTGACCCGGTACGGTTTATATGAATGCACTGTCATGTCTTTCGTGCTGACTAATGCCCTAGCTTACTTCATGTACCTCATGAACAAGGTCTTCATGGAATACCTGGATAAGTTTGTCATCGTATTTATTGATGACATATTAATCTTTTCCAAGTCCGAAGAAGAGAATGAGCAACACTTGAGGTTAGTGTTGGAAAAGCTTCGAGAGCACAAAATTTATGCCAAATTAAGCAAATGCCAATTCTAGCTAAACGAAGTTGGATTCTTGGGTCATACCATGACAACAAGTGGATTGGCAGTTGATCCCTCCAAGATTACTATGTAACCAACTGGGAGTCGACAATCGATGTGAAGGAAGTCAAGAGCTTCCTCGGGCTCGCGGGATACTACCGCAAGTTCGTAGAAGGATTCTCCCGCATCGCTCGACCCATGACTCAGCTCTTGAAGAAAGGCAAGAAGTCCGAATGGACGCTGGAGTGTGAAGCAAGCTTCCAGGAGTTGAAGAAGAGATTAACTACCGTCCCGGTATTGGCTACTCCGGATATCAGCAAGGAGTTTGTGATATATTGTGATGCTTCCAGAACCGGGCTCAGTGGAGTCCTAATGCAAGACGACAGAGTCGTGGCGTATTTGTCACGGCAACTGCGACCGCATGTGGAGAATTATGCCACCCATGATCTCGAGTTGGCAGTAGTAGTGCATGCTCTAAAGACATGGCGACATTACCTTCTGGGGAAGCGATGTGAAATATACACCGACCACAAAAGTCTGAAGTATATCTTCACTCAAAGGGAATTGAATATGAGGCAACGAAGATGGTTGGAGTTAATCAAAGATTACGACCTCATCATTCAATATCACCCTGACAAGGCCAATGTAGTGGCGGATGCCTTAAGCACGAAGACCAACACCTTGAACGTCATGCTCAAGGAAAGGCTACCCGCCTTATATGAAGAAATGGATAACTTCAGGTTGGAGCTAGTGGAATCAGGATTCCTAGCTAACCTCAAAGTCAAACCAATGCTGGCTAATGATATCAAGGAATCCCAGAAGGGGCACAAGAGCATTGAAGGCATCAAGAAGAAGATCCAAGAAGGCAAGGCCCCAGAATTCTGAGTGGATGAACAAGGAGTAATGTGGTTTGGGAAACGTTTATGCGTACGCAACAAGGTAGAACTCAAGGATTTGATCCTGCAGGAAGCACATGATACACCCTACTCTATTCACCCCGGTCGTACCAAGATGTATCAAGATCTCCGAGAAAAATTCCTGTGGCATGGCATGAAGAGGGAAATAGCGTCTTACGTTGCCAAGTGCGATGTGTGCTAGCGGGTCAAGGCTAAGCATCAGCGACCTGCTGGACTCCTACAAGCTCTCTAGGTGCCAGAATGGAAGTGGGACAAAGTAGGCATGAACTTCGTTACCGGCTTACCAAGATCTAGCAGAGGCCATGACTCTATATGGGTCATCGTCGACCATCTGAACAAGGTGTCTCACTTCATCCCGGCCAGCACCAGCTATGGGGGCGACAAATTGGCTAGCCTCTATATTGAGCGTATTGTGAGCCTTCATGGAGTTCCAAAGGAGATTGTATCTGATCGAGGCACGTAGTTCATCTCAAGATTCTGGAAGAAGTTCCAAGAACCTATCGGAACCAAACTCTCTTTCAGCACCGCTTTCCACCCGCAAACGGGCGGACAAACGGAGAGAGTAAACCACATACTCGAAGATATGCTCCGCGCTTGTGTCTTGGCACATGGTGCCAAATGGGAAGACTGTCTGCCGTTCGCTGAGTTCTCATACAACAACAGCTACCAGTCCAGTCTACAGATGGCCCCATTTGAAGTGATGTACAGACGAAAGTGCCGCACCCCGCTCAACTGGTCCTAAACCGGTGAAGGGTTAATTTTTGGGCCGGAAGTTCTGCAAGAAGCAGAAGATAAAGTGCAGCTTGTTCGAGAAAACCTTACAGCAGCCAAGTCGCGACAAAAGAGCTATGCGGATTCTCACCGTAGGGATGTGGAGTTCATTCCCGGAGACCAGGTGTACCTCCATGTCACACCTCTCAAGGGAACCAAGCGTTTCCATGTTAAAGGGAAACTTGCTCCAAGGTTCATTGGACCTTTTAAGATCACGACAAGGCATGGATAAGTTGCTTACCAGTTGGAGCTACCTCCGGAACTTTCGGGTGTGCACAACATCTTCCACGTGTCACAACTTCAGAAGTGTCTTCAAGCGCCAAACCGTTCCGATCTTTACAAGGACATTGACCATCAGGCCATCGACCTTCAGCCAGACCTCACCTACCGCGAGAAGACGATCCGCATCCTAGATGAAGCAGAGCGTTGCACGAGAAGCCACACCATCAAGTATTTCAAGGTTCAGTGGAGCAACCACATGAAGCAGAAGCAACATGGGAATGTGAAGACTATCTTCGATCTGAGTTTCCGTACCATTTTAGCACCTACCGTGGGAATCTCGAGGACGAGATTCTTGTAAGGGGGATAGGTCTGTCACACCCTGTTTTCACTACCACTTTTTCTGTAATTCAAAAATCTGAGTTTATTAAAACTTTTTCAAACTAATGTTGTGAGTGCCATGAATGTCATTATATGCTTGTATGCTTGATCATGTGATATCACAAACCACATTTCTCATGACTTCATTATTTTCAAAACCTTTTATTATTTCTGGTTAAAGTAAAACCCTGCTTTGGGATTGCACTACAAGTCCTTGATGACAAGAAGTGTTCTTACCCAAAGTTGGTGATCTGGTTCTAGCACTATTTTAGTGCACCAAAACCACAAAATCATTATTTTATGAATTGTTTTCTTAATTTATTTGCATGTCCATTTCTGAGGCCAGAAATGGTATTCCTATATGAAAAACACTTTTTGCCTTAGAAAAATCTGTGAAAATTTGGAGATGATCAGAAGGACATATATTTTCCATACATAAGATTTTCAACCCCTGTTTATATTATTATTATTTGAGTAAAACCCTGAAAACCCTTTCTGTCTGTTTTGACCTTTTGAAATAATTCCAAAGGAAATATTCTCAATAAATTCCTAAATAATTCCAGTAGTATCCCTAAGCCATATTTGGTGCCCATATAAAATGTCATCTGGATCCAAGGTGGTTAAGGACACCAAATAGTTGCAAAACCCCTTTTGTCCAGATTGAAGTTAGAGCAACTCTACATAGCAAAGTTTGTCCAATGGAGTTAAAACTTTGCAGGAGTGCCTAATACCTCAAATGAGGGCTCCATACCAAAAATGGGATTTTTGGGACTTAATTTGCCCACACTCTCCTTGGAAGGAACAAATATGGTCATTTGGTGAAGTTTTCAAGTTTACATAGCTAAACTTGTCCAATGGAGCTCAAACTTGGTGAAGCCCTTTTTTAGCACCAAACCCAATTCTGTTAAGTTGCAGAGCCAGTGGTGGGGTGCAACCACCCCAAACCAGTGTCAAGCACCCGCTGACAGATGGGTAAAACCCCTCCTAACCTTAGTTAAACCCCAACCCTTTCTCCCAAACTCTTAGATTAGGTGGCCAGCATCAATGCCAAGCCCGAGTCAACTGGCCCCTCTCTGGTTCAAAGTAGAAATGACAAAATACCTAATCTAATCTTCAGCTCAAGGCTGACAGCACCTATTTTTCTTGTCCCCCTTGACCAGCCGAAGCTCCCACGGGTCTTCAACGGCTAGCCACATCCCAGCAAGTGCCCAGGACATGCTAGACACGTCCAAGGAACCCCAGGGCGCGCCAGCATGCCGTGGCATGCCAAAGCTGCGCTCTGGGCGCGCTACAGGAAGCCACCGAGGTGGGGGCGACGCTCTCGTCCAGTTCCAGCCTCCCCCAAAGTATCAAACCTCCTCCCCGACAGCCCCTCTACATCAGGCAACCATCAGGGCCCCTCATCTCCTGTGCTAAGAGCTGGTGCGACACATGCCCGCGCTCACCAGAACCGGCCAGAGATGCGCGGCCACGGATGCTCGTCTCTCCTCTCTCTCCCTTCCTCGCAGTGAGTCCTGGCAGTCCAAAACCACGTCCTCAGACCGTGGTTTCGACCCCAACTCCTCTCTATAGCCCCCATGCGCGCCATGGTGAATCACCGACGCTCCCGAGTCGGCTCACCGTCACGGGCCTATTTATAGCCTCCCCCTTGCTCCAACACCCCTCAAACCTCATCGCAGCAACCTCTAGCACCTACCTAGCCACCCAAGTAAGCCAGCAGAGCCCCGGTGCTCAAGATCGACCAAGGCCCCTCCGCCTCGGAGCTCCGGTTGATCTCTGGCTACACGTCGGCTCCTGCGTCCCTCTGCCCACCAAAACACTCCCCGTGGCACCATGAATCTTTCCCCCCTCTTTCCCGAGCAAATATGTGCCCCTAGCTACCACCTCCACCTTCGCCCGAAACCCCTCCGCCGCGGCTGCCTCGTTGCCGGTGAACCTGAGCCTCTCTGCCGTTGTCTCGACCACCATCAGGTAGGCGACGACGAGCCGGACACATTATCGTCATCGTCAGGGCCCGAGAACGTCGGTAGCCACGCTGGAGTGTTCCTCCTCCTCTCTGGCCAGAGGTAGGAGACGACCCCGACAGGTGTGCCCCACCTGTCAGTGGCCCATTTCTCTCTCCCTCGCTGCCCGCAGCCACTGACCGCAGGGGCCCGCGCGTCAGGTTCAAACCTGACGACGCGCGCGCCTCGGTAGGCTAGTTGGCTGGCCTTTGGGCCGGCCCAGTCCCAGGGCAAGCCAGGCCAGGGGCTGTAGCCTTTTTATGTTATTTTTTAAACTTTATTTCTAAATGATTTTTATAAAAAGATTTAACCAGTGTAAAAATATGATTTTCCATTGTTATTTTTCTAAAAACATGTAGTATTTATCAAAACACTTAAAGTAATTTTTGCAACAACTATTCTATTTTACAATAATAAAAAGGATTAAATTGGAATAGTTTTGCTTCTGATAAGTTGATTTTAAAAATATTCTTTCATTAAAACTAGAAGCAAATATTTTTAAAATAACAACCTGGATTTATCAGAAATAACCAACATTTTTAAAATGACTTTGTGATCTGTTTGAGAGTGAGCTACCTATTATTTTATCTTTATACGTTGATAGATAACCCCTGTGATGAAGGAGTCGGAGCGGAAGACCTCGAAGACCCCGGATACCTAGCTGACCAAGGCAAGCAGCCCTTTGACCACGACTGAGCATATGTTATGATGCATGCTAGCGTAGCAAATATTTTTGTTGCATATGATCATAAGTACCGATAAATAATTGAACTGATGTTACCGATGGCTCCTCCGGAGCACATGCATTGAGCTTAATCCTACCACATATGAGGGTCATGCTAATATCATGTTGACAAGTAAAGTTAGAATAGTATTAGCATGAGCATGATGATGACATAAATCAAAGGTTTATGAAACCCCGTCGGGTGCCATTAATGCCCGAGGGTGATGATGAGTTAGGTGGCTACTTTTCGGAGAAGTGGTGCACTGGGTATTTTGAGTGAGTATGGTTTCGGAAATGGGATTAGATTTATGATGTGTCGACCGTACCAAGCTTACATGTACGACCACGTTACCCCTTTATGGGACGGGGCTATGTTGATTACTCTGGTCGGTGCTAGCAAAGAGCCACAATACTAGTGGCGGGAGTGATGGGTGGTCACTCTCGTGATGGGGTCGTGCCAGGTAGGGCGACTATGCCGTTTTTACGTGTTCCATGCACACCGTTGGTCTCCGCATGGTTGGTACTGTCCAGAGTCGGTGCTCGTAGTGTTCAGCCCTTGACAGATGTATTGATATCTGTAACCTGTTCTTCAAAGTAACATTTAGCTTATGTTGCACATCCATGATCATGTTTATTACAACAAGTTCTTGTCCTCCAAAGATGCATACTATTGTTATCCTTCACTTGCATTGTTCATATCATGGGTTGTTTGCGAGTACATTCAAAAGTACTCATTGGCTTGCCATTGGTTATATTATTGACCAGACATGGAAGGACCGGAATTTGGAGATGAGTATGTCTTCAGAGACGCCCCTGCGAACTAGGACGCGTCCCAGTCAGAATGCCTGTTGGTGTAGGCTGATGGCATGGGCACCCGCTTAGCCCTAAGATTTCTGCTACTAGTTGTATCACTTTGATTTGGCCTTATAGGCCCTACCTTGTGAACGTGACCATTCGGTCACGTGATATAATAATTCGGTATTTTGATGTAAGACTCTTAATATTTAGTATTTGTGTGTTCGGTGAGCATTGATCTCTGGGATCACTGAGCACGTTCATTCGGCGATCTCGACTCGTAAGTCGGGGTCCCCACAGGTACTCAATCAGAGGGAGGTAGAATGCAAGGCATCAGATTATAGAACGTTTGAAAATTATCGATACTTAAATACCAAAGGAATTTATGATCTCCAGGTTGGTGTATCAGTTTCAGATGCTCCGATCAAATACAAGTAACCTGAATGGACTTAGATGGACAATCAATCAAGGTTGATTTGTCGAGAACGAGCTCCTGTCTCGAACGACTTTGAGACGGACATATAATTTGGGAGCATCAACTGATGATTGCATGCATACACACACAGGTTGAGTCAATAAAATGAAAAGACAATCACAAAGGAATCCAATGATGGTTGCTAGACATATGGAATTAACCATAATGCAAGGAGGTGAGAAAGGTTATGAACAATAGGCTACAGAGGATTACAGAAGATCGAATAGTAATTCGAGGGACTTGTGAAATCTAGGACAACTGAAGACGAACAAATCCCCATAAGATAATTTGTTGTGCCTTGTATAACAAGAGCAACTTGAAGAAAAATATTAACGACATTTGTATGTAGTCATCCATAGGGGTTGACGGAGGAAGGGAAATCGCAAAAGCGATGAGCACAAGTTCTCGAGAGAACATGGAGAGTATCTTCGTATTCTTCTAATGAATTGAGTCATCATCTGGGCTGAGAGGATCTGCGGAAGGAAATTAGTTACAAGAACCTAGAGTTAGAGTTAGCAAAATCTTTAACCTGAAAGAGAAGAGAGAGTAGAACCCATAGTATAGAAAAGGAGTAAAAGATACTAATACCACCCGATTGAGATGTGGGCCCGTAAGCCACATCATCAAAGTTAGTAAGTTTTTGAAGTACTAGACTCAACTTTGGCCAAGGAGTTGGAAAGGGGCTACCTACAGGCAGTAGGATCTGATACCAACTTGTGACGCCCTTGATTTATTCGTACGCTAATCATACATGCAAATGCGTATGATAAAGCTCAAGGACCCATGGGAAGATATTGTTGGAAATATGACCTAGATGCAATAATAAATTTGTTATTATTATATTTCCTAGTTCATGATAATTTTCTATTATTCATGCTATAATTGTATTAACTAGAAACCGTAATACATGTGTGAATATATAGATCACAATGTGTCCCTAGTAAGCCTCTAGTTGGCTAGCTCGTTGATCAATAGATGATCATGGTTTCTTGATCATGGACATTGGATGTCGTTGATAACGGGATCACATCATTGGGGAATGATGCGATGGACAAGAACCAATCCTAAGCATAGCACTAGAATGTGTTGTTCGTACGCTAAAGCTTTTCTAATGTCAAGTGTCTTTTCCTTAGACCGTAAGATTGTGCAACTCCTGGATACCATAGGAGTCCTTTGGGTGTACCAAATGTCACAACGTAACCAGGTGATTATAAAGGTGCACTACGGGTATCTCCGAAAGTGTCTGTTGATTTGTACGAATCGAGACCGGGATTTGTCACTCCATGTGACCGAGAGGTATCTCTGGGCCCACTCGGTAATCCATCATCATATTGAGCTCAGTGTGACTAAGGGGTTAGCTGCTACTTCTCGAGCTTGTGTTGGTTTTTCCCTTGAAGAGGAATGGGTGATGCAACACACTAGCGATAAGTAAATTCCTCAGTTTGAGAACCAAGGTATCAATCCAGTAGGAGTATCAAGATGAGGTACCAATGTACGTGCGCAAAAACAAACAAACTTGCACCCAATGCTATAAAGGGGTTATCAATCCCTTCACGATTATTTGCAAGGTGAGATCTGAAGGTGAAAAGTGCAACAAAGTAATCTTCTAGATCTGAAAATATGATGCGAAGTAGACCCAAGGGCCATAGTTTTCACTAGTGGCTTCTCTCATGATAGCAAGTATTACGGTGGGTGAACGAATTACTGTCGAGCAATTGATAGAATCGCGCAAAGTCATGATGATATCTAAGGCAATGATCACACATATAGGCATCACGTCCGAGATAAGTAGACTGATACTGTCTGCATCTACTACTATTTCTCCACACATCGACCGATATCCAGCATGCATCTAGTGTATTGAGTTCATAACAAACAGAGTAACGCCTTAAGCAAGATGACATGATGTAGAGGGATAAATTCATGCAATATGATATAAACCCCATTTTTTTACCCTTGATGGCAACAACACGATGCGTGCCTCGCTACCCCTTCTGTCACTAGGTGAGGACACCTCATGGTATGAACCCAAAACCAAGCACTTCTCGCATTGCAAGAATTA
Source organism: Hordeum vulgare subsp. vulgare (assembly GCF_904849725.1). Classification (NCBI taxonomy): domain Eukaryota; kingdom Viridiplantae; phylum Streptophyta; class Magnoliopsida; order Poales; family Poaceae; genus Hordeum; species Hordeum vulgare. The sequence continues at coordinate 328,887,022 of NC_058520.1, read as the reverse complement.
TAGATCAAGTTGGCCAAACGGAACCCACAACTCGAAGAGAATTACAAGGATACGAACTCATGCATATAAGACATCATAGGAGACTCAAATAATATTCATAGATAATCTGATCATAAATACACAATTCATCGGATCTTGACAAACACACCGCAAAAGAAGATCACATCGGATAGATCTCCATGAAGATCATGGAGAAGTTTGCATTGAAGATCCAAGAGAGAGAAGAAGCCATCTAGCTACTAGCTATGAACCCGAAGGTCTGTGATAAACTACTCACGCTTCATCGGAGAGGCAATGGTGTTGATGAAGAAGCCCTCCGTGTCCAGAACGGTCCCGAGATGGGATCTTGCGGAGAGAGAAGCTTGCGGCGGCGGAAAAGTATTTTCATGCCTCTCTTCCGTAGTTTTGGATTTTTAGAGAATTTATAGGCGAAAGAAGTAGGGCAGAGGAGCCACAGGGGGCCCACAAGCCTGCTAGGCGCTCCCCCAGGCTGCGGCTAGGGGCTTGTGACCTCCCCCAAGGTCCCCTCCCTTGGTTCTCAAGTCTCCTGCGTATCTTCTGTTATGGAAAAAAAATCATTCTGCAGGTTTTATTCCGTTTGGACTCTATTTAAAATTCTCCCCTGAAAAAGGTCAAAAACACGGAAAAAATAGAAACTGGCGCTTGGCATTGAGTTAATAGGTTAGTCCCAAAAAGATATAAAATAGCATATTCATGCATACAAAACATCCAAAGTTGACAAGATAATAACATGGAACCATCAAAAATTATAGATACGTTGGAGACGTATCAAGCATCCCCAAGCTTAACTCGTGCTCGTCCTCGAGTAGGGAAGTGATAAAGACTGAATTTTTGATGTGGAATGCTTCCTATCATATTTTTCCTTTGTAACTTCTTTCTTGTGGCATGAATGTTCAGATCCGTAAGATTCAAAACAATAGTTTACTATTGACATGAAAACTATAATACTTCAAGCAAACTAGCAAAGTAATCATGAAATTTTGAAACAACAAGGCCAAAGAAAGTTATCCCTACAAAATCATATAACCTGGCTATGCTCCATCATCCCCACACAATGAATTTAAATCATGCGCAACCCCGGTATTGGCCAAGTAATTGTTTTCGCACTCTTACTTTCTCAAAAAATTTCAAGTCTCACGCAATACATGAGCGTGCCATGGATATAGCACTATAGGTGGAAAGACTGTGGTGAAGGCTGTGAGGCCAAAAGGAGGAGATGGTCACATTGACTTGGCATATTAATGGGCTATGGAGATGCCCATCAATATATATCAATGTGAAAGAGTAGGGATTGCCATGCAATGGATGCACTAGAGCTAGAAGTGAGTGAAATCTCAAAAGGAAAACTAGTGGGTGTGCACCCAACTTGCTTGCTCACGAAGACCTAGGGCAATTTTGAGGAAGCCCATCATTGGAATATACAAGCCAAGTTATATAATGAAAATTCCCACTAGTATATGGAAGTGTCAAAACAAGAGACTCTCTATCATGAAGAACATGGTGCTACTTTGAATCACAAGTGTGGAAAAAGATAGTAGCATTGTCCCTTCTCTCCTTTTCTCTCATTTTTTTTGCTTGGGCTCTTTGGCCTCTGTTCTTTTCATTTTTTTGGTGGGCATCTTTGGCCTTTTTTTTATTTCCTCACATGGGACAATGCTCTAATAATGATGATCATCACACTTTTATTTACTCACAACTCAATACTTAGAACAATGATGACTCTATAGGAAATGCCTCCGGCAGCGTACCGGGATGTGCAACGATCTAGCTCAGCGTATGACATTTGAAACATCTCGCTAGATATCTTACGATCATGCAATGGCAATATGAAAGTGACGGCACATGTCATGAGATGGAACGGTGGGAGTTGCATGGCAATATATCTCGGAATGGCTATGAAAATGCCATAATAGGTAGGTACGGTGGCTGTTTTGAGGAAGGTATATGGTGGGGTTTTGCACCGGCGAAAGTTGCGCGACACTAGAGAGGCTAGCAATGGTGTAAGGTTAAAGTGCATCTATACCATGGACTCACATTAGTCATGAAGAACTCATATACTTATTGCGAAATCTTTATTAGTAATCGAAACAAAGTGCTAATGCATACTCCTAGGGGAAGGGTTGGTAGGTGTTAACCATCGCGCGATCCCGACCGCCACACAAAGGATGACAATCAATAAATCAATTATGCTCCGACTTCCTAACATAGCGGTTCACCATACGTGCATGCTACGAGAATCACTAACTTCAACACAAGTATTTCTAGATTCACAACACCCTACTAACATAACTCTAATATTACCAAATCCATATCTCGAAACTAATTGTGAGGAATCAAACTTCTCTTACTAATCAATGCACTTGAATATGGATGTTTTTATTATATCCTCTTTGGATGCCTATCATCTTTAGGAGTACTTTCATAGCACACGCCAATTACCAACTTGCTTAGAGAGAGCACTCTCAAAACGATATAAGTGAAGATCTAGAGTTTTTATTTCTACAAAATATGACACCTCCGTGCTCTACAAATATTTAAGTGAAGCACTAGAGAAAAATTGCGTAACTCAAAAGATATAAGTGAAGCTCAATGAGTATTCTAGCAAATTCACGACGAGTGCATGACCCTCTCAAAAAGGTGTGCAGGAAGGATGATTGTGACAAAACAAAAAGAAAAGACTCCTATAACACACGACGCTCCAAGCAAAACACATATCATGTGGTGAATAAAATTATAGCTCCAAGTAACATTACTGATGGATTGAAGACGAAAGAGGGGATGCCTTCCCGGGGCGTCCCCAAGCTTAGGCTTTTTGGTGTCCTTGAATTTGGCTTGGGATGCCTTGGGCATCCCCAAGCTTAAGCTCTTTCCACTCTTTATCCCATTGTCCATGAGAACATCACCCAAAACTTGAAAACTTCACAACACAAAACTTAAACAGAAACTCGCGATATCATTAGCATAAGAAAACAAACTACCATCTCTTTAGGTACTGTAGTAAACTTGATTTGTATTTAGATTGATGTTAGATTACTGTATTCTCACTTTTCCATGGCTAGTACCCCCCGATACTAACCATAGTTTCATCAAAATAAGCAATCAACACAACAAAAACAGAATCTGTCAAAAACACACCAGTCTGTAGCAATCTGTATACTTCGTATACTTTGGTATCCCAAAAATTCGGAAAAATTATGAAAATTAGGGAAATTTGCATATCAACGAGAAGAAAAAAGAGTCAACTCCAAATCTCTTTTTGGATAGGAATTAAAAATAATTTTGTGAGCACAAAGTTTCTGTCTTTTTCAGCATGATCAAACAACCATCGTCAAAACTAATCGTAAAGGTTTTACTTGGCACAAACACTAAAATAAACATAAAAAACAAAATAATAACAGAATTATGATGGTGTGGACACAACAAAACAGAAAGAAAAAAAGCAAAGATAAATTCACTGGGTTTCCTCCCAACAAGCGCTATTGTTTAACGCCCTTAGCTAGGCATAAGGCGATAGAATCAAGTATCGTCGTGTTTGGTGCTCAAACCATAAGTATCCCTCATCATGGATTCATAAGGCAATCTTATTTTCTTTCTAGGAAAGTGTTCCATGCCCTTCTTTAATTTAAATTTAAATCTAATATTCCCTTCCTTCATATCGATGACAGCACCAATAGTTCTAAGGAAAGGTCTACCAAGAATGATGGGACACGTCAGATTGCAATCAATATCAGGCACAATGAAATCTATGGGCACATAGTTCCTATTTTCAATAATAAGAACATCATTGATCATTCCCATAGGTTTCTTAACAGTAGAATCTGCAAGATGCAAATTAAGAGAGCACTCATCAATCTCATTGAAGCCTAGAACATCACATAAAGACTTTGGAATAGTGGAAACACTAGCACCCAAATCACACAAAGCATTGCATTCATAGTTTTTAATCTTGATTTTGATAGTAGGTTCCCAGTCATCATGAAGTTTTCTAGGAATAGATATGTCCAACTCAAGTTTCTCTTCAAGAGATTTCATCATAGCATCAACATATGATCGGTAAAGGCCTTATTTTGTCTATAAGCATGTGGAGAGTTTAGCATGGATTGCATCAAGGAAATACATTCAATCAAAGAGCAACTATCATAATTGAATTCCTTGAAATCCAAAGTAGTAATTTCATTACTACTCAAAGTTTTGATATCCTCTACTCCACTTTCAGTGCTTTTAGCGTCAAGATAAATAGACTCCGAATCATTGGGGCGTTTCTCAACCAAAGTGGATTCGTATCCAGCCCCATCATCATTAGGATTGACATTAGAAAACAAGGAGTCAATAGGAGTCACACCAAGCACTTTAAGATCTTCGTGATTCTCATCACGAGAACACGTCTTTTTAAGACATTCATGTCTAGCACGAATTTGGGCGGTTCTTTCCTTACTCTCATTCATGGAAACACACATAGCTTTCAAGGTTTCATCCTTGTTAATCTTGGGAGGAGCACATCTCAATTTCAAAGCATCAATTTCAAGAGACATTCTATCAACGGTCCTAGCCAAGTCATCAATTTTGAGCAGTTTTTCTTCTATGGACGCATTGAAAATCTTTTGCGAGTTGATAAACTCTTTAATATTACTCTCAAGATCAGAGGGTAATTTATTGTAATTTCCATGAGCATTGTTGTAGGAATTGCCAAAGTTATTAGAGGGATTACGAGTAAAATGCCTAGGAATAAAGTTACCTCTATAAGCATTGTTGTTGCCAAAATTATTCCTACCAACAAAATTCACATCCAAGCTTTCATTGCTATTCTCAATAAAGGAAGACAAAGGCATATCATTTGGATCTAGAGGAGCACCTTTACTAGCAAACAATTTCATTAACTCATCCATCTTAGCACTCAAAGAGTTAATTTCTTCTATAGCATGCACTTTTTTACTAGTAGGTGACCTTTCAGTGTGCCATTGAGAATAGTTTGTCATGATATTATCTAGGAGTTTTGTGGCTTCTCCTAGTGTGATTTCCATGAAAGTTCCAACGAAGGCGGAATCCAAGATATTTCTAGAAGCAAAATTCAAACCAACATAGAAGATTTGTATAATCATCCAAAGACTCAAACCATGAGCGGGACAATTTCTAATCATCAGTTTCATTCTCTCCCAAGATTGTGCAACATGTTCATGATCTAGTTGCTTAAAAATCATGATATCATTACGGAGAGACATAATATTAGCTGGTGGAAAATACTTGGACATATAAGCATCTTTTCACTTGTTCCAAGAATCAATACTATTTTTGGGTAAAGATGAAAACCAAGTTTTTGCTCGACCTCGTAATGAGAACGGTAATAACTTCAATTTAATCACATAATTATCCACATCTTTCTTTTTTTGCATATCGCATAACTCAATGAAGGTATTAAGATGGGATGCGACATCTTCACTAGGAAGGCCGGAAAATTGCTCTTTCATAACAAGATTGAGCAAGGCAGCATTGATTTCATATGATTCCGCACTAGTGGCAGGAGCAATCAGAGTACTAATAAAATCATTATTATTAGAATTCGAGAAGTCACACAATTTGGTGTTTTCAGTCATGGTGACTCACCATGCAGACAAGCACACAAGCGAACAGAAAGCAAGCGAAAGAAAGGTCGGACGAAAAAGGCAAAAAAAATTGTATTTTTTTTCAGAAGTGTGGGAGAGGAAAACGAGAGGCAAAAGGAAAATAATGCAAATGCAAGAGATGAGTTTGCGATAGTTACTTGGATATGCTTCACTTGAATACTCCCCGGCAACGGCGCCAGAAATCCTTCTTGCTACTTCTCGAGCTTGCATTGGTTTTTCCCTTGAAAAGGAAAGGGTGATGCAGCACAGTAACGATAAGTATTTCCCTCAGTTTGAGAACCAAGGTATCAATCCACTAGGAGTATCAAGATGAGGCACCAATGTACATGCGCAAAAACAAACAAATTTGCACCCAACGCTATAAAGGGGCTGTCAATCCCTTCACGATTATTTGCAAGGTGAGATCTGAAGGTGAAAAGTGCAACAAAGTAATTTTGTAGATCTGAAAATATGATGTGAAGTAGACCCGGGGGCCATAGTGTTCACTAGAGGCTTCTCTCATGATAGGAAGTATTACGGTGGGTGAACGAATTACTGTCGAGCAATTGATAGAATCGCGCAAAGTCATGATGATATCTAAGGCAATGATCATACATATAGGCATCACGTCCGAGACTACTAGACCGATACTGTGTGCATCTACTACTATTACTCCACACACCGACGACTATCCAGCATGCATCTAGTGTATTGAGTTCATAACAAACAGATTAATGCCTTAAGCAAGATGACATGATGTAGAGGGATAAATTCATGCAATATGATATAAACCCCATCTTTTTACCCTTGATGGCAACAACATGATGTGTTCCCGCTACCCCTTCTGTCACTAGGTGAGGACACCGCTCGGTATGAAACGAAAACCAAGCACTTCTCCCATTGCAAGAATTATAGATCAAGTTGGCCAAACGAAACCCACAACTCGAAGAGAATTACAAGGATACAAAATCATGCATATAAGAGATCAGAGGAGACTCAAATAATATTCATAGATAATCTGATCATAAATCCACAATTCATCGGATCTCGACAAACACACCGCAAAAGAAGATTACATCGGATAGATCTCCATGAAGATCATGGAGAACTTTGTATTGAAGATCCAACAAAGAGCCATCTAGCTACTAGCTATGGACCCGAAGGTCTATGGTGAACTACTCACGCATCATCGGAGAGGTAATGGTGTTGATGAAGAAGCCCTCCGTGTCCGAATCCCCCTCCGGCAGGGCACCAAAACGGTCCCCAGATGGGATCTTGCGTAGACAGAAGCTTGCGGCGGCGGAATAGTATTTTGTGGCTCTCTTCCGTGGTTTTGGTTTTTTAGAGAATTTATAGGCGAAAGAAGTAGGGCAGAGGAGCCACAGGGGGGCCCATAAGCCTGCTAGGCGCCCCCAGGCCGCGGCTAGTGGGCTATTGACCTCCCCCGAGGTCCCATGCCTTGGTTCTCAAGTCTCGTGCGTACCTTCTGCTATGGAAAAAATCATTCCACAGGTTTTATTCTGTTTGGACTCCGTTTAAAATTCTCCTCTGAAAAAGGTAAAGAACACGGAAAAACAGAAACTGGCACTTGGCACTGAGTTAATAGGTTAGTCCCAAAAAAGATATAAAATAGCATATTCATGCATACAAAACATCCAAAGTTGACAAGATAATAGCATGGAACCATAAAAAATTATAGATACGTTGGAGACATATCATTAGGCACGGGATGATGTGTTACGGAACGAGTAAAGAGACTTGCCGAGTAATGAGATTGAACAAGGTACAGGGATACCGACGATCGAATCTCGGGCAAGTATCATACCGATAGACAAAGGGGATTGCATACGGGATTGATTTAATCCTTGTCATCGTGGTTCATCCGATGAGATCATCGTGGAACATGTGAGAACCAACATGGATATCCACACCCCGCTGTTGGTTATTGTCCAGAGAGATGTCTCGGTCATGTCTGCACGTCTCCCGAACCCGTAGGGTCTACACATTTAAGGTTTGATGACAACAGGGTTATAGGGAAATAGTGTATGTGGTTACCGAAGATTGTTCGGAGTCCCGGATGAGATCCCGGATGTCACGAGGAGCTCCGTAATGGTCCAGAGGTAAAGATTGATATATAGGATGAGGGGTTTTGGACACCGGGAATGTTTCGGGCGTCACCGGTAACGTACTGGGACCACCGGAACGGTTCCGGGGGTCCACCGGGAGGGGCCACCATCCCCAAAGGTTGGCATGGGACAAAAGGTGGAAGGAAACCAGCCTAGAGTTGGCTGGTGCGCCTCCCTCCTAGGCCCAAGGTGCAGCAAGAGAGGGAAGGGGGGGGACCCTAGTGCAGATGGGCCTAAGACCCATCTGGGGTGCGCCACCCCCCTCTCCCTTGCCTTGGCCGCCACCTCCCACACCAGATGGGGCTGTCGCACCCCTTGGGGGTGGGAACCCTAAGGGGTGCGCCCCCTCCCTCTTCCCCTATATACAGTGGAGCTTTTGGCTGATTTGAGACACACGAAATATCTCTCTCGTTGCAGCCCTGCTCCTCCTCTTCCCCCTCTTCCGCGGTGCTTGGCAAAGCCCTGTCGGAATACCTCGTAGCTCCACCGCCACCGCGTCGTCGCGCTGTCGGAGCTCTCCCTTGACCTCTCCCTCCTCCTTGCTGGATGAAGGCGTGTGAGACGTCACTGGGCTGCATGGTGTGTTGAACGCGGAGTTGCTGTGATTCAGCACATAGATCGGAACCGACCGCGATCTGAATCGCTACGAGTACTACTCTATCGACCATGTTCTAGTAACGCTTCCTCTTAGCGGTCTTCAAAGGTATGAAGATGATCTACAACCTATCTCTTTGTTGGTTTCTCCATACACTACTGGAATCCAGTTCTTTGCCGTCAGCCATGTCTTTGCCGTCTGCTGGCTGATGGCAAAGAAGTTCTTTGCTGTCAGTTGGCACAACGCGGACGACAAAGGGCTGACTGATGGCAAAAATACTATTTGCCATGTGTCGGGACTTTGTCGTCTGCCAGCGGACGGCAAAGGGACCAAGGGCAGACGGCAAAGAGCACGGGTGGGTCCCATGCCTGACGTGTCCGATGGAAGGCTAACTTTGCCATGGGTCAGCCTTTGCCGTTTGCCGTGGGGCACTTTGCCGTCGGGGGGCGGACGGCAAAGGGGCTGACTGTGTAACGGTCGTCTTCTCCCCCTCGCGCTCACTGTCTGTCTCTCCCCCCGACCCCACAGTACTGTCTCTCTCTCCCCCTCGCGCTCACTGTCACTCGCTGCCACCGCCGCTCCGCCTCGCTCCCACCGGCGACACCCTCCCCGCGACGCTCCCCTCCCCGCGGTGACCCCCTCCCCGCGGCCACCCCCTCCCCGCGGCGACCCCTCCCTGCGGCCACCCCCTCCCCGCGGCCACACCCCTCCCGGCGACCCCTCCCTGCGGCCACCCCCTCCCCACAGCCACACCCCTCCCTGCGGCCACCCCCTCCCCGCGGCCACACCCCTCCTGCGGCAACTTCCCTGGTGAGTTCATTTTCTTTCTTTTTTTTCTTTTTTTCATTTCAGTGCATCTGTTAGTTTAGGTTACTCTAAGTGTTAATTAGGTTAATGTTAGTTTAGGTTAATTAGGTTACTATTAGTTTAATGTTAATTAGGTTATTGTTAGTTGAGGTTAATTAGGTTACTATTAGTTTAGTGTTAATTAGGTTACTGTTAGAAGAGGAGGAGGAGGAGAAAGAAGAAGAAGAAGAAGAAGAAGAAGAAGAGGACGAGGAAGAGGAGAGAAAAGAAGAAGAAGAAGAAGAGGAAGAGGAAGAGGAGAGAAAAGAAGAAGAAGAAGAAGAAGAACAGGAAGAAGAAGAAGAGGAGGAGGAGGAGAAAGAAGAAGAAGAAGAAGAAGAAGAAGAAAAAGAGGAGAGATGAGAAGAAGAAAGAAAAGGACCCCGACCCCCGACCCCCCGCCCATGACCCCAGACGCCCGACGCCACCAACCCCGGACCCTCGACCCCCGACCCCCGACGCCACTTACACCCGACTCCCGACCCCGACACCCGACACCACTGACCCCCGACACCTGACTCCCGACCCCCAACGCCCGACGCCACCAACCCTCGACGCCCGACGCCACCAACCCCCGACCCTCGACCCCCGACCCCCGACGCTACTGACACCCGACTCCCGACGCCCGACACCACTGACCCCCGACCCCCAACTCCCGACGCCCGACACCACTGACCCCCGACCCCCAACTCCCGACGCCCGACACCACTGACCCCCGACCCCCGACCCCCGACTCCCGACCCCCGACGCCCGACACCACTGACCCCCGACCCCCGACCCCCGACGCCACTGACCCTCGACCACCGACCCCCGACCCCCTACTCGACCCCCGACGCCACTAACCCCCAACCCCGGGCCCCCGACACCTCTTTGGCCTCTTGTTGATCGAAAAGACCCCAACCCCCGACGCTAGTGACCCTCGACCCCCGACGACACTAACCCTCGACCATCGACGCATTTAACCCGACTCCCGACCACCGACACCTCTTCTGCCTTCTTTTGAACGAGAAGGTGATTTTCGGCCTTCCAGAGGCCCACGAGGTCATAGTTTTGTAAATTATGAGTTAGGTCACATATTTTCCGATTATGTTAATTATAAAAACATCGTATTTGTGTTGATCGTGTGAATTTCAATGTGCAGTTGTTCGACGACCTCCACGTGAGTTGGACGAGCTCCGCCCTTGCGTTTGTTGGTGAGCACAAATGACTTCTCCTCCTACCCCCTTAATTTGCTCTGTCCCGGTCTTCGTGCCGATGAAACTTGCTAGCTATACGTTTCTTCAATCATGAGTGTGCGTGACCAGTATGCGTCTCCCGTTCGAAAGGGCGACATCTATAAATATGCATTTCTTTGCATATTCATAACCGCCATCCTTTCGAATTGTCCAACATTATCCATGGACAGCCCGAGTATGTGTAGATTGGGTTTGTTTTCCCGTATGCTGTGCTCCGGATGCGATGCAGAATTTCGTCAGTGCCTCCCCTGTTGTTCTCCGGGTATACATCCTCTCTGCTTATTGCCGAGACGTGTATCAGGAGAACAACAGGGAGGTGCTGCCGAATTTCTGCGTCGCATCTGGAGCAGAGCATGGGAAAACGAACCCAGTCTACACATACTCGGGTGGGATTAGGACCTATCTTTACCTATTAGCGTGTAGGTTGCATGGACGTAATAAAACTGACAAACTTGATTAGCGTATGAATATAGATGATGAATTATATATTTATTTCTTGTGCCCCCATATGTAGCTAGGCAACATGAGTGATCGTGCTTGGATGTACACTGGTCACCCTAGTCAGAAAGACATGACCCATGAATGGTTAACAAAAACCAGGGGGTTTGTGAGAGCCGTATTTGCAAATGGCTAGCAAAAAACATGGTGCCCCTGTCCCAACTGCGACAACTGGAAAAATCAGACAGAGTTTGAAATGGGTAAACACCTACAGAAGTGGGGTTTTACGCCTAATTATACGGTGTGGACTTTTCATGGTGAGTCTGACCAATGTGCCAGAGCTGAGGTGATTCGTCGTCGCACCGACGAGCATGGTACCAGGATTGAAGACATGGTGCGAGACTTTGATGATGCTCGGGACTCGGACGATGAGATGGAGGAATCTGCAAAGGCCTTCTATGAAATGTTGGAGTCTTCAAAACGTCCTCTCCACGAGCAGACTGAGCTTTGTCAGCTGGATGCCATCGCGCAAGTAATGGCTCTGAAGGCTCAATTCAACCTAGGCAGAGAATGCTACGACGTGATGATGACGATATTTGGACGCTTTCTACCCAAAGGCCATGTACTGCCTGCAAACTTGTACCAGTCAGAGAAAATCCTCCGTGTACTTAAGATGCCCTATGAGAAGATACATGCCTGTGAGAATGGATGTGCCTTATTTAGGCTTGAGTATGCGGCCTTGAACTATTGCCCCATTTGCAATTCTTCCAGGTATATTGTGGTAGACAACGGCATGGGTGAGAAGAATCAGACCAAAATCCCCATTAGTGTTCTTCGGTATCTGCCAATCGTACCAAGACTTCAACATATTTTCATGGTCCAAGAGACGGTCAGACAGATGACATGGCACAAATTGGGCAAAAGAACCGAACTAGATGCGGATGGGAACAAGATGCTGGTACACACTTCAGATGGTTTTGCGTGGAGGCACTTCGATGCATTACATAAGGATAAATTGGAAGATCCATGGCAACCTAGAGTTGCCATCAGCATGGATGGGTTCAATGTGTATGGTATGACGGCAGCACAATACAGTTGTTGGCCTGTATTTGTCATTCCACTAAATTTGCCACCCGGAGAGATTATGAAAAGAAAGAACATTTTCCTGACATTGATAATTCCAGGGCCCAACTATCCGAGGAAGAATATGAATGTGTACATGCAGCGGCTTAAGGATGAGTTGCAAGAAGCCTGGAATAATGGGATCAAGACCTACGACGCGGCTACCAAAACAAATTTCAAAATGCATGTGTGGTACATGTACTCGACGCATGATTATCCACCATTTGCGCTATTCGCTGGCTCGTGTGTGCATGGAAGGTTCCCGTGCACCACACGCAAGGCAGCTCTTCAGTTCCATTGGCTGCAGGCTGGTCGCAAGTATTCTTGCTTCGACATGCATAGACAATTCCTGGATCCTGACCATAAGTTCAGAAAAGACAAGAAGAATTTCATCAAATGTAGAGTTGTCAAAAACACTGCACCAGCTGCGTTGATAGGCCAACAGACCCTTGATCAGTTAAACGCTCTCGAGCCTAATCCTTTGCGTCCAAGATACTTCAAAGGGTATAATACGGAACACGCCTGGACTCACAAGTCATGCTTATGGGATCTACCTTACTTCAAAGACCTCCTTTGCCCACACAACATTGACGTGATGCACACTGAAAAGAACATTGCGGAGGCCATTTTTGGTACATTGTTCGAAATAGAGGGGAAGTCAAAAGATAATCCTAAGGCTAGAATCGACCTGGAGGCTCTATGTGATAGACCGTTGCAAAACTTGCGACAACGGAAAGGAAAGCAAAGCATACGAAGCCAAAGGCATGGTTCAATCTTGAAAGGCCAGCTATGAGGGAAATGCTATTGTGGGTGAAAATGTGATTGATGTTCCCCGATGGGTATGCTGCGAATCTAAAGAGGGCAGTGAGTCTTGAGAAATTGAAAATATTTGGGCTCAAGAGTCATGATTGGCACATATGGATTGAGCGGGTAATGCCGGTGATGTTGCGTGGCTTTATCCCTGAGGATGAATGGCTAGTACTGGCAGAGCTGAGCTATTTCTTCTGTTCTCTTTGTGCGAAAGAACTATCGCCTGGCGTGCTAGATGAAATGGAAGAGTTGGCGCCGGAGTTGATGTGCAAATTAGAAAAGATCTTTCCATCGGGCTTCTTTAATCCAATGCAACATTTGATTTTTCATCTCCCGACCGAGGCAACAATGGGGGGCCGTTCAAAATCGATGGTGCTACTCAACTGAGAGGATGCAGAAGACGCTTCGAGCTAAGTGTAAAAATAAACGTAGAATTGAAGCATCGATGGTTGAGGCATTCATTACTGAGGAGGCGGCAAACTTCGTGATAGCACACTACGAAGCCAAAAATCATCATTTGCATAACCCGAAGCCTCGGTACAATGATGGCGATCGAAAAAAAGTTCGATCCAACCTCAGCCTATTCAAAGGTAAGCTCGCACCATCCGGTGCTTCGAAAGGGAAATCGTTGGATGTCGAAGAATGGCGGACCATTTCATTGTATATCTTCACCAACCTAACAGAAGTGAGGCCGTACATCGAGTAAGTTCTCGGTAATTTATTGTTCCGCAACTTCTAATTGCTTTGAACTACTCTTATTCCTGGATATTTGATATAGTCGATACGTCGCCGAATTCTCGGATGGAGCGGTCATCGAAAAGGATTCCGTCGAAGAGTATGAGCTTCTCGCAAAGCATGGAGGCGACTGTCCCGGTTTCATCTCTTGGTTCAAACAAAGGGTAATTAATTACCATTAAGGGCCCATTTGATTTCTTGGTCTAATTTGCGGCTAATGCATCCATTCTTTCGAATTAAACTTGTAGGCTGATGCAGAGTCTATGGACGCCGAGTTGAGACAAGTCGCTAATGGTTTTGACTATAAGGTCCGTTCATTTGACAAATACAACATAAACGGGTATCACTTTCGTACCTTTGGCAAAGAGCTATCTATGCCCGACCTAAAGTCTACAAATTGTTCTGTCTCTGCTATCGGCGAAGGAGACACCGAGTATTATGGAAGAGTTGAAGCAATTTATGAACTTCTATTCTATGGTGAAAACCCACCGACCGTCGTAGTCTTCAAATGTTATTGGTTTGAGCCGAGGGAGACTAGAAGGACTCATGAACATATAGGACTAGTCGAAATCAACCAAAACACCCACTTAGATGTTCCCGATGTCTATATTACGGCTCAACAGGCGACACAAGTTTTCTATCTACCGTGGGCCTGCCAAACTGATCCAAATCTCAAAGGTTGGGATGTCGTTTATGAAGTGCCACCACATTTTAGACCATCTACCCTCAATGAAGAGGATTACGAACCTCACATTAACCCAGACACATATGAAGGAGAATTCTTCCAAGAAACACGTATGTCCAAGAAACGTTTCAAGAACCGCTCTACTTCACCCCAAAACATTGAAGTAGATAGTGACAGTGAATCCGTCTCAAGCCCTGAGCCCGAACAGGAAGAGCTGGAAGAAGAAGAGGTTACTGCTGCGGATGACCTGTCACTTCTTGACCGATTACATAATGGTGGCCTTCCACATGTTCTTCGTGATAGTGATGATGATGATGCATTTATTGATGATAGTGATGATCATGATGCATTTATTGACCCCGAAGCATATATAGACGAGCACGATTGTTATTAGTTCATGTCAGGTATTCAACTATTATACTATATATAAATTTTGAGTTCATGTTAGGTATTCAATTTTTATTAGTCATGTTGGTATTTATGACGATGATACACTTAAATTATATACATTTTATTAGTCCTGTTGGTATTTATGTTGTACTAATTTCATTTACTCTTTGTCATGACAGGTGTTGAAAGATGGTGGGAAAGGGTCGAAAGCACTCCGCGGCTCCTTCTTCATCGGCGGGTGATGGGATGGGTACTTCCATTCCTGCCTCGCCTCTTCGGGGAGTGTTGCTCTCTACTATGCAAGGAGCGCCCCCCGTGAGAGGAGGTCGACCCCCCGCGAAGCCGAGAGGCACTAAAGGTACACGTTGTATTCATGTTGGTATTTATGTTGTACTCATGTTGTATGCATATTGGTATTTATATACATTTTATTACTCATGTTGGTATTTATGTTGTACTAAAGGTACACGTGGCCGCGGGAGAGGTAGGGCGGTGGCTGCCACGCCTTCTGAGGTGGAGGCTACACGGTCTCCGCCACCACCCCAAGCTGATTCACCTGAGCACATGACTTCTAGGGTGGATTCGTCTGAGGTGGAGGCTACACGGTCTCCGGTTCACAAGCCTCGGGTCGACGAGCCTTCGACCCACGAGACTCGTGTCCCAGAGGCTTCCTTCCACGTGACTCCGGAGCAAAGCAGGGATGAGGGTACGTCCCAAGAGACCCGGTGGGATGCTGGTAGCGACGAGGAGCTCGGTGAGGGGGCTACCGTCTACTAGCGTGGTAGTTCGGGGCTCCCGCTCGTGCCAGCGACCCCCGAGCAGAGGTGGTCGATTAGGCCAAATGGGGACAAGTAAGTTAATTTAATCTTATTTAACCTTTTGCCTTCGCGTTTTCTCAAATATCTAATGTTTTGGATTTAATTTTTCATACTGTAGGGGTTGGATTGTTGCCAAGGGTGTTCGCAAGCCCAACAGCGTCCTTGGTGTTCTTTGCCGTAAAAACTTCCCAGGGTTTCTTACGTTGCCCGGTCAGGAGCGAGAGGTAGGAATGACCTGGGAGCACTACTTGGGTGCCCCGGCCCCGTCGGAGGTGGAGATCGACGGTGTTTTGTGCGACACGAGGGCGGACATGGTGATCCAAAAGTTCTGGGTAATTTCTCCTTCACACAATTATAAATCAACCATAGATATTTATTGTACTAATTGGTGTTGTCTCGTTTGCAGACCTACTACAGGTGTGAGGAGGGATACGAGGAGGACGCGGCAACGGTTATCGAAACCGAATGTCGCCGCCTACTTCAAAACTTTCGGCACGAGGCTCGGGTGCAGGCTGTTCGAGACTACTATGCCACGCGGCGTATTAGGCTTGACAAGGCGAAGTGCCGTGATGCTAAGATGGAGAAGGAGCATTACATGAAGGTAATTACATATTATTAAGGCTTTGTAGTTAGTTTCCTTGATTTGGTTCTTACGCCCTCAAATTTCTCTTTATTAACTTAGGTGCCCCCGAGATGGTGTGTGGATAAGATGGATTGTTGGGAGGCCTTGGTGGATCAGTGGTGCTCCGAAACGTGGGAGGCCAGCCACAACAACGCCAAGGAGAGGCGTGGCAAAATGGTTGGCGTGCCACACCATCAAGGGAGCGTCAACTCTATCCAATTTGGCGAGAACTGGGTATGTGGTTTGCTTCATGCCTCATGCAATTCATTCTTAATGCTATATTGAGCCCTTTACTAATACAATTTTCCTCTCTCTCTCTCTTAGGCGCGTCACAATAAGACGGAGGCGCCATAGATGTACGACATGTATGCGATGGCCCATACTGCCTCGTACAAGAAGGTCAAGGCATTCTCTGAGTCTGACCTTGAGCATCCAGAAAACTTCACCAACATCTCCTCCCACCACAAGCTCGTGAAGTACAGAGATCACGGGAAGGCGAGGAAACGGGATGACTTTAACCCGAGCGAGGGGCCTATTGATCCAGAGCTGGTGATGATAGCTCGCAACGGGAGGCCCCATGGCTCGATCGCCATTGGAGACGGCCTTATACGTTGTCCTAGCACTCTCCGGCAGATAAAGGCACGCCAAACGAGCTCTTGTCTGGAGATAACACGTCGTCCACGGCCAGTCGAGCTCGCCACCGAGGTTAGTTTAATGGACTCAACTATCTTTCCGCATTATGTTGTGCGTTGGAACCAATATGATTACTTTGCTAACAATGTTGTGTTGCAGGCTGCTATTCAGAAAGAGAGAGAGGCAATGCAGGCGGCTATGGTGGAGAAGGATAAGGAAATTAGGGAGCTGGAGGAGAGGACGACTGCATTGGTGCAGGCGGAGAGGGCACGGAATGATGCGTCTAACAGGGCCATATACGAGCTCTTCGTGGTAAGTTTCTTCTTCATGTTATTTCAAATCTTGCATTTGAATGTTCGTTTCATTAATAAATAAAATGTTTGACTTGTCGAAACCAAATGTACAGTCTATGTGCGAGAAGAACGGCCAAGTCCCTCCGCCGATGCCAGTCATTAACGTGGCAGGGACGATGAGTTTCATTTCAGTGCAGTGATCTTAAGAGTGCCCTCATACTAACTACACATTGCAAACGATGTTTGGTGCAGAATATCTCCCGAAACGCATCGCACGACCCTTCTACAGTCGAGCCTTCTTCAGGGCAGCCTTCTCCAGGTGAAACAAGCCAGAGCCACCGTGCTTCACCGCTCTGATGATGATAATGGTATGTTATTTCTAGTGTTTTAATAAAAAATAGCTAGACTTCCATCTAAATGACATAATTAGCTTAGTTAGCTCCAAGAAAGGCTAAATTGGCTAGTTATCCTACGTAGGTGCAAGATGACCTATTCCCCCTAACTTAGGTATTAAATGGCCTATAATTAGCCTACCTAGATCCAAAATGGCTTAATAAGCATAGTTTGCTCCGGAATGACCTATTTTACCCAAGTTAGCTCCGAAACGATGTATAGTTAGCTAGGGTTCCACCTAAATGACATAATTAGCTTAGTTAGCTCCTAAATGGTCTATTTAGTAAAACATGACCTATACTTAGCTAATTATCCTCGAAATGACATAATTAGCTCCAAAAAGGCATTCTAAGCCAATTTAGCCCGAAGAAGGGGACAAGAGGAGAAGAAAGAGGAAAAATGAAAGGAAGGAAGAAGAAGAAGAGGAGAAGAAGAAGAGGAGAAGAAGAAGAAGGAGAGGGAGGAGGATAAGAAGAAGGAGAAGAAGGAGGAGAAGAAGGAGAAGGAGCTCCTCCTTCTCCTTCTTCTTCCTCCTTCTTCCTCCTTCTCCTTCTCCTTCTTCTTTTCTTCTTCTTCTCCTCCTCCTCCTCCTCCTCCTTCTTTTACTTCTTCTTCTCTTTCTCTTCTTCTATGTAGCTTAGAATCATCCAAGAAAGGCTAAATTGGCTAATTATCCTACGAAATGACATAATTAGCTTAGTTAGCTCCAAAATGACCTATTTAATAAAAAATGACCTACAGTTAGCTAAGTTCTCTCCTAAATGACATAATAAGGCTTACGTAGCTGCAAGATGACCTATTTCCCCTAACTTAGGTATTAAATGGCCTATAATTAGCCTAGCTAGATCCAAAATGGCTTAATAAGCATAGTTTGCTCCGGAATGGCCTATTTTACCCAAGTTAGCTCCGAAACGACCTATAGTTAGCCAGGGTTCCACCTAAATGACATAATTAGCTTAGTTAGCTCCTAAATGGTCTATTTAATAAAACATGACCTATACTTAGCTAATTATCCTTGAAATGACATAATTAGCTCCAAAAAGGCATTCTTAGCCAATTTAGCCCGAAGAAGGGGACAAGAGGAGAAGAAAGAGGAAAAATGAAAGGAAAGAAGAAGAAGAAGAAGAGAAGAAGAAGAAGGAGAAGGAGGAGGATACGAAGAAGGAGAAGAAGGAGGAGAAGAAGGAGAAGGAGCTCCTCCTTCTCCTTCTTCTTCCTCCTTCTCCTTCTCCTTCTTCTTTTCTTCTTCTTCTCCTCTTCCTTCTCCTTCTCCTCCTCCTCCTCCTCCTTCTTTTACTTCTTCTTCTCTTTCTCTTCTTCTACGTAGCTTAGACTCATCCAAGAAAGGCTAAATCGGCTAATTATCCTACGAAATGACATAATTAGCTTAGTTAGCTCCAAAATGACCTATTTAATAAAAAATGACCTACAGTTAGCTAAGTTCTCTCCTAAATGACATAATAAGGCTTACGTAGCTGCAAGATGACCTATTCCCCCTAACTTAGGTATTAAATGGCCTATAATTAGCCTAGCTAGATCCAAAATGGCTTAATAAGCATAGTTTGCTCCGGAATGACCTATTTTACCCAAGTTAGCTCCGAAACGACCTATAGTTAGCGAGGGTTCCACCTAAATGACATAATTAGCTTAGTTAGCTCCTAAATGGTCTATACTTAGCTAATTTCTCTCCGAAATAACCTATATATACACTTCTTCATCTAGTATTATTCTTCTAACTTTCTTATTTGTCATTTTGCAGATTACCTTCACTTCACGGGAAGCTTGGATTATATTGATGGAATGCTTGAAGATGATTTCTTGTACCATGGCTTGTATTGAAACTATTGTAGTATATGGATATATATGAAACTTTGTATGCATGTGGATGAAACTGGTGTAATATCTGGTTTGGTACGGATGCAACTTGCATAATATGTATGCACTATGGATGAGAGTTATTTTAATATGGTTATGAGTACATAAAGAAATTTATTTATGTCAAATATATGTATATATATCCTGATTATTGTTAAAAATGCTGGATATAATAAAAAATAAATTAAAATGGGGCAGATTCCCCTCTTTGTCGTCTGCCCCCACATGGCAAAGGGGGGAATCTGCCCCCTCTCTCTCCCCTTTGTGCCATCTGCCCCCACATGGCAAAGGGGGGTGGGCAGACGGCAATGGGGTGAATCAGCCCCCTCTCTCTCCCCTCTTTGCCGTCTGCCCCCATATGGCAAAGGGGGTGGGCAGACGGCAAAGGGGTGAATCAGCCCCCTCTCTCTCCCCTCTTTGCCGTCTGCCCCCACATGGCAAAGGGGGGACGGCAGACGGCAAAGAGAGGACGCCTGCCATTAACACTTAACGGGGCCGTTGCAGTATATGTCGTCCCAGTTAATTTGCCGTCTGCCTCCTCATGGCAAAGATTCTTTGTCGTTCGCTTTACAAAAGCAGACGGCAAAGAACCTCTTCACCGGATTTTTTTTACCGTCTAGTTTGCCGTCTGCTGACCGACGGCAAAGCCTTTGCCGTCCGTGGTTCCAACCTTTGCCGTACGCCGTGGCAGACGGCAAATTTCTGAATTTCAGTAGTGATAGAAAGATCCTTGTATGGCGTAGGAAAATTTTGAATTTACTACGTTTTCCAACAGTGGCATCCGAGCCAAGGTTCTATGCGTAGATTCTATGCACGAGTAGAACACAAAAGTTGTCGGTGCTGATTTTGTCAATTGCTTGTCGTTACTAGTCTTATCTTGATTCTGCGGCATCGTGGGATGAAGCGCCCCGGACCGACCTTACACGTACTCTTACGTGAGAATGGTTCCACCGACAGACATGCACTAGTTGCATAAGGTGGCTAGCGGGTGTGTGTCTCTCCCACTTTAGTCGGATCGGATTCGATGAAGAGGGTCCTTATGAAGGATAAATAGCAATGACATATCAATATTGTGGCTGTCACATAGGTAAGAAACGTTCTTACTAGAAACCCAAATCAGCCACGTAAAACTTTAAACAACAATTAGAGGACGTCTAACTAGTTTTTTGCAGGGTATGCTATGTGATGTGATATGGCCAAAAGGATGTGATGTTGCATATGTGATGTATGAGATTGATCATGTTCTTGTAATAGGATTCACGACTTGCATGTCGATGAGTATGACAACTGGCAGGAACCATAGGATTTGTCTTAATTTATTGTATGAGATGCAATGCCATGTTGATTACTTTACTTTATTGCTAATGGTTAGCTATAGTAGTAGAAGTAATAGTTGGCGTGACGACTCCACGGAGACACAATAATGGAGATAATGGTGTCATGCCAGTGATGATGATGATCATGGTGCCCCGAAGATGGAGATCCAAGGAGCAAGATGATAATGGCCATATCATGTCACTATATGATTGCATGTGATGTTTATCATGTTATACATCTTATTGCTTGGAACGACGGTAGCAAAGATCAGATGATCCCTCATTAAAATTTCAAGATATGTAGTCCCCTAAGTGTGCACCGTTGCGAAGGATCGTTGTCTCGAAGCACCACGTGATGATCGGGTGTGATAGATTCTAACGTTCGCATATAATGGGTGTAAGCTAGTTTACACACGCAAAACACTTAGGTTGACTCAACGAGCCTAGCATGTACAAACATGGCCTTGAATACGGGTGAAAGGACGTGGATGTCGCCTAGAGAGAGGTGAATAGGTGCTTTAAAATAATTACGGTTTAGGCTTGAACAAATGTGGAATAAAACTAACGTTTAATTTGTCAAGCACAAAACCTAAAACAACTAGGCTCAACTATGTGCACCAACAACTTATGCTAAGCAAGATAAACAACTAAGTGATAGCAAGATATATGACAAGAAACAATATGGCTATCACAAAGTAAAGTGCATAAGTAAAGGGTTCGGGTAAGAGATAACCGAGGCACGCATAGACGATGATGTATCCCGGAGTTCACACCCTTGCGGATGCTAATCTCCGTTGGAGCGGTGTGGAGGCACAATGCTCCCCAAGATGACACTAAGGCCACCGTAATCTCCTCACGCCCTCGCATAATGCAAGATGCCGTGATTCCACTAAGGGACCCTTGAGGGCGGTCACCAAACCCATACAAACAAGGTTGGGGCAATCTCCACAACTTAATTGGAGGCTCCCAACAACACCACGAAGCTTCACCACAATGGCATATGGCTTCGAGGTGACCACAAATGCTTGCGGAAATCTCCACAACTTAATTGGAGACCCCGACGCTTGCCCGGAGCTTTACACCACAATGATTGAGCTCCGAGGCACCACCAAGCTTCTAGGGGTACCAAGTACCCAAGGGTAATAAGCTTCTCAACTTATCATTTCCACGTATTACCATGGAGAACTCAAACCGATGCACCAAATGCAATGGCAAGGGCACACGGAGTGCTCAAGTCCTTCTCTCCCAAATCCCACCAAAGCAACTAATGTTAGGGAGGAAAATGAGAGGAAGAATGAAGAATAACACGAAGAACTCCAAGATCTAGACCCAAGGGGTTCTCCTCACTTAGAGGAGAAAGTGATTGGTGGAAATGTGGATCTAGATCTCCTCTTTTTTCCCTCAAGAACTAGCAAGAATCATTGGAGGGATTGAGAGTTAGCAAGCTCGAAGAAGGTCAACAATGGGGGGAAGAACACGAGCTAAAGAGATAGATTAGTCCCAAGGTGAAGAAGACCCCCTTTATATAGTGGGGGAAGGAATCAGACTGTTACCCTACTTACACCCCGCGCACAGCGGTACTACCGCTGGCGAGGCGTGGTACTACCACTGCCTGTAGTGGTACTACCACTGGCAAGGAGCGGTACTACCGCTGGCGAGGAGCGGTACTACCGCTGGCGAGGAGCGGTAACCGCTAGGCCACGGTAGTAAATATATTACTGTCGGGCCTACCACCGCTTGGAAAAGTATTCGCAAAAAGCCCGACGAAGTACAACTTCTCAGAGAGAGGTACTACCGTCCCGAAGCGGTACTACCGCCCACCCGGAGCGGTACTATCGCTGGGGAGTGGTACTACCGCCCACTTGGAGCGGTACTACCGATCGCCAGTGAAACAGCCATAACTTTCGCATACGAGCTCCGAATCAAGCAAACCCAAGCTTGTTGGATTTAGGACGACAAGAGCCATCTTAAGACCATGCAGATATGAAAATGCAAATGATATAGAGATGTGATACCTCTATGAATGAAGAACCGGCAAAAACTCCAACATCGAAAACATCATAGTAGATGCATATGGACTTCGTTTTCGATGAACTCGAGCTTGTCATGAAGATGACGATAAGCTCTAAAACTCACAAAGAGAAACACCAAACAAGAACCAAGAAGTATGATGCAAGGATGCAAATGGTTTGAGCTCTCAACGAATGATATGATTGAGCTACTCACTTGAGAGTCCCCCTTGACAGTACGACAATCTATCCTAAAACAGAAAACCTATCAAGGGCAAACCTATACCTTGCACCTCGTCCTCTTGAGCTAGATGACGATGATCTTGGCTTCCTCAAGATGGACCACCTTCTTGATTGTGTTGGCTTGATGAAGACTAGTTGATTGCTCCCCCATACACAACATGGGTGAGCCTCTCTTCAGCATATCTTCAAAAGTCCATTGCCACCACAATGGACGGCAAGCGTCAAGCATGATATCTTCGTGCTGATCCACATGAACTTGCACACCGCAATCTTGATGACGATCACCACTTGACGTCATCCTTCATGGGTTGTATGAGATCTTCCTCTAGACGCAAGCCCATGGAAACACACCTAACCCCACATAGAACTCTCACGAAGACCATGGGTTAGTACACAAACACGTAATGGACAATGCTTACCATACCATGGGATCACTTGATCCCTCTCGGTACATCTTGTACGCTTTGTGTGTTGATCATCTTGATTTACTCTTTGTTTGACGATCTTGATCAACCTTGTGTCTCTATGACCATTCTTTGGATAATACCTTGAATACCATAACCATTAGTCCATAGGAATTTTCATCAATTACCAAAACCACATATGGAGAAATATGCTCTAACAATAGGAGACTGAAAGGCCGAGCATGAGTCGTATGGTTGATACGATCGGCATGGAGATGCTCACCATTGATGACTAGTCCGTCTCACGTGATGATTGGACACGGGCTAGTCGACGTGGATCATGTAACACTTGGATGACTAGAGGGATGTCGATCTAAGTGTGAGTTCATCAGATGAACTTAATTATCATGAACATAGTCAAATAGGTCTTTGCGAATTATATTGTAACTTACGCTATAGCTCTACGGTATTTGATACGTTCCTAGAGAATATATGGTTGAAAGATAGAAGTAGCAATTATACGGACTCGGTCCGTTAACTGAGGATTGTCCTCATTGCTAAGCAGAAGGCTTATGTCCTTAATGCACCTCTCGGTGTGCTGAACCCCAAGCGTGATCTTTGGATGTTGCGAACATATGACATACAAGTTTTTGATAACTACATGATAGTTCAGTGCACATTGCTTAAACGGATTAGAATTAAGGCGCTAAAGATGCTCCAAACGTCGCGGGACATACGAGATGTTCCAAGAGATGAAATTGGGATTTCATTCTCGTGCCCTTGTTGACAGGTATGAGACCTCCGACAAGATTCTTTGTTTGCAAAGTGAAGGAGAAGATCTCAATCGTTGAGCATGTGCCCAGATTGTCTGAGTACTACAATCGCTTGAATCGAGTGGGAGTTGATCTTCCAGATGAGATAGTGATAGTTCTCCAAAGTCACTAACACCAAGCTACTAGAGCTTCGTGATGAACTATAACATATCAAGGATGGATATGATGATCCTTGAGACATTCGCGATGTTTGACACCGTGAAAGTAGAAATCTAAAAGGAGCGTCAATTGTTGATGGGCTTAAAACCGCTAGTTTCAAGAAGGGAAAGGGCGTGAAGGGATACTTCATTAAACGACAAACCAATTGCTACTCTAGTGAAGAGACCCAAGGTTGAACCCAAACCTGAGACTAAGTGCTTCTGTAATGTGGGGAACAGTCACTGAAGGGGAACTACCCTAGATGCTTGGTAGATGAGAAGGCTGGTAAAGTTGAAAAAAGTATATTGGATATACATGATATTGATTTGTACTTTACTAGTAATCCTAGTAGCACCAGGGTATTAGATACCGGTTCGATTGCTAAGTGTTAGTAACTCGAAATGAAAGCTATGGAATAAACGGAGACTAGCTAAAGGCGAGGAGATGATGTGTGATGGAAGTGTTTCCAAGGTTGATATGATCAAACATCGCACGCTCCCTCTACCATCGAGATTAGTGTTAAACCTAAATAATAATTATTTGGTGTTTGCGTTGAGCATAGACATGATTGGATTATGTTAGTGGCAATACGATTATTCATCTAAAGAGAATAATGGTTATTCTGTTTACTTGAATGATACCTTCAATGGTCTTGCACCTAGAATGAATGGTTTCTTGAATCTCGATTGTAGTGATACACATGTTCATAATATTGTTGCCAAAAGATACAAAGTAGTAATGATAGTACCACTTATTTGTGGCACTGCTGCTTGAGTCATATTGGTATAAAATGCATGAAGAAGCTCCATGCGGATGGAACTTTGTACTCACTCATTTTTGAAACGTTTCAAACATGCAAACCATGCGTGTTGGTATAAATGCATGAAGAAACTCCAGGCGGATGGATCGTTTGACTCACTTGATTTTTGAATCACTTGAGACATGCAAATCATACCACATGGGCAAGATGACTGAAGACCTCTTTTTCTGGTGAGATGGAACAAGAATGTAACTTGTTGGAACTAATACATTTGATGTGTGCAGTCTGCTATCCCATAGACAACAGCGCCAGAAATTGACATGTTGACAGAGGCTGGGCTTGCGTTTGTTTTTCCCTTGAAGAGGAAAGGGTGATGCAGCACAGGAGCAGTAAGTATTTCGCACAATTTGAGAACCAAGGTATCGATCCAGAAGGAGGGTCTCGTCAAGTCCAGAGTACCTGCGCAAACACAAACAAGCTTGCACCCAACACTTCAAAGGGGTTGTCAATCCCTTCAAGATTGTTTGCAAAGTGAGATCTGAAGGCGGAAAGTGCAACAAAGTAAAAGGTGTAAGGCTCAAAATATGTTGTGGAGTAGACCCTCGGGGCCATAGTGTTCACTAGAGGCTTCTCTCAAAATAGCAAGTATCACGGTGGGTGAACAAATTACTCTCGAGCAATTGATAGAACCGCGCAAAGTCATGACGATATCTAAGGCAATGATCATACATATAGGCATCACGTCCGAGACAAGTAGACCGATACTTTCTGCATCTACTACTATTACTCCACACATCGACCGCTATCCAGCATGCATCTAGTGTATTGAGTTCATGATGAACAGAGTAACGCCTTAAGCAAGATGACATGATGTAGAGGGATAATCTCAAACCAATGATGAAACCCCCATCTTTTTACCCTTGATGGCAACCACACGATGCGTGCCTCGCTACCCTTTCTATCACTGGGTGAGGTCACTGTACGGTATGAACCCAAAACCAAGCACTTCTCCCATTGCAAGAATCATAGATCTAGTTGGCCAGACAAAACCCACAACTCGAAGAGAATTACAAGGATATGAAATCATCCATAAGAGAGATCAGAAGAAACTCAAATAAGATTCATAGATAATATGATCATAAATCCACAATTCATCGGATCTCGACAAACACACCGCAAAAGAAGATTACATCGGATAGATCTCCATGAAGATCATGGACAACTTTGTATTGAAGATCCAAGAGAGAGAAGAAGCCATCTAGTTACTAGCTATGGACCCGTAGGTCTATGGTGAACTACTCACGCATCATCGGAGAGGTCATGGTGTTGATGTAGAAGCCCTCCGTGTCTAAATCCCCCCTCCGACAGGGCACCAGGACGTGCCCCAGATGGGATCTTGCGGAGACAGAAGCTTGCGGCTGCGGAAAAGTGATTGCGATGATCTCTTGATTTTTTCTGGAATTTATGGGAATATATAGGCGAAAGACCTAGGGAAAATGGCGTCCAAGGGGCCCACAAGCCTGGATGGCGCCCCCCTGGACGCAGGGTGGAGGCTTGTGGGGCCCGTGGGGCTCCCCTGCCTTGGCTCCCAAGCTCCCCGATCTTCTTCCATGCCAAAAAAAATCTTTTCGGGGATTTTCTCCCGTTTGGACTCCGTTTCAAAATCTCCTCTGAAAGGGGTCAAAACATGGAAAAAACAGGAACTAGCACTTGGCACTGAGTTAATAAGTTAGTCCCAAAAAATATATAAGGCATGCAAAACATCCAAAGTTTGACAAGATAATAGCATGAAACCATCAAAAATTATAGATACGTTGGAGACGTATCAAGCATCCCCAAGCTTAACTCCTGCTCGTCCTCGAGTAGGGAAGTGATAAAGAATGAATTTTTTATGTGGAATGCTACCTAGCATAGTTGTCCTTTGCAACTACTTTCACGTGACATGAATGTTCAGATCCGTAAGATTCAAAACAATAGTTTGCTATTGACATGAGAATAGTAATACTTCAAGCAAACTAGCAAAGTAATCATGAACTTTCAAAATAACAAGGCCAAAGAAAGTTATCCCTACAAAATCATATTGTCTCGCTATGCTCCATCATCCTCACACAACTAATGTAAATCATGCACAACCCCGGAATTGGCCAAATAATTGTTTTTGCACTCTTACTTTCTCAAACTTTTTATAACTATCACGCAATATAGCGCGAGCCATGGATATAGCACTATAGGTGGAATAGAGTGTGGTGGTGGTTGTGAGACAAAAAGGAGGAGATGGCCACACTGACTCGGCGTATCAATAGGCTATGGAGATTCCCATTAATAGATATCAATGTGAATGAGTAGGTATTTCCATACAAGAGATGCACTAGAGCTATAAGTATGTGAAAGCTCAAAAGGAAAACTAGTGGGTGTGCATCCAACTTGCTTGCTCACGAAGACCTACGGCAATTTTGAGGAAGCCCATCATTGGAATATACAAGCCAAGTTATATAATGAAGATTCCCACTAGCATATGGTAGTGACAAAGCAAGAAGCTCTCAATCATGAAGAACATGGTGCTAACATGAAGCACAAGTGTGGAAAAAGATAGTAGCATTGTCCCTTCTCTCTTTTTCTCTCCTTTTTTCATTTGGGCTCTTAGGTCTCTTTTTTTCTTTTCTTTTCTTTTCTCTCTCTCTCTTTTTGTTTTTGGGCTCTTTGGCCTTTTTTTATTTCCTCACATGGGACAATGCTCTAATAATGATGATCATCACACTTTTATTTACTCAAAGCTCAAAGATCACAATGATGATGACTCCATAGGAAATGCCTCCGGCAGTGTACCGGGTTGTGCAACGATCTAGCTTGGTGTATGACGTTGAAACATCTCGCTAGCTATCTTACGATCATGCAATGGCAATATGAGAGTGACGACACAAGTCATGAGACGGAACGGTGGGAGTTGCATGGAAATATATCTCGGAATGGCTATGAAAATGCCATAGTAGGTAGGTATGGTGGCTGTTTTGAGGAAGGAATTTGGTGGATTTGTGCACCGACGAGAATTGCGCGGCACTAGAGAGGCTAGAAATGGTGGAAGGTGAAAGTGCATATATACCATGGGCTCACATTAGTCATTAAGAACTCACATACTTATTGCGAAAGTTTTTATTACTAATGGAAACAAAGCGCTAAACGCATACTCCGAGGGGAAGGGTTGGTATGTGTAAACCATCGCGCGATCCCGACCTCAACACAAAGGATGACAATCAATAGATCAATTATGCTCCTACTTCCTAACATAGCGGTTCACCATACGTGCATGCTACGGGAATCACTAACTTCAACACAAGTATTTCTAGATTCATAACACCCTGCTAACATAACTCTTAATATTACCGAATCCACGTCCCAAAACTAATTGAGAGGAATCGAAACTTCTCTTTCTACTCAATGCACATGAAGATGGAGGTTTTTGCATCCTCTTTGGGTACCTAGCACGTTTGGGACTACTTTCATAGCATAAGCCAACTACCAAATCACGCACTACCGTGCTCTAAAGATATAAGTGAAGCACAAGAGCAAAAGTATCTAGCTCAAAAGATATAAGTGAAGCACTATGAGCATTCTAGCAAAATCACGATGAGTGCATGACTCTCTCTCTCAAAAAGGTGTGCAGCAAGGATGATTGTGACACAACAAAAAGAAAAGACTCCTAAGATACAAGACGCTCCAAGCAAAACACATATCATGTGGTGAATAAAAATATAGCTCCAAGTAATGTTACCGCTGGATTGAAGACGAAAGAGGGGATGCCTTCCCGGGGCATCCCCAAGCTTAGGCTTTTTGGTGTCCTTGAATTTGGCTTGGGATGCCTTGGGCATCCCCAAGCTCGAGCTCTTTCCACTCCTTATCTCATCGTCCATGAGAACATCACCCAAAACTTGAAAACTTCACAACACAAAACTTAAACAGAAACTCGTGATAACATTAGCACAAGAAAACAAACTACCACTTCTTTTGGTAGTGTAGCAAACTTGAATTCCATCTACATTAGTGTTGGGATACTGTATTCTCACATTTCCATGGCTAGTACCCCCGATACTAACCATAATTTCCTCAAAACAAGCAACCAACTCAACAAAAAACAGAATATGTCAAAAACAGACCAGTCTGTAGAAATCTGTATACTGTGTATACTTCCGGTACCTCAAAAAATCTGAGAACTTACGAAGGCATGGTAAATAAGCATATCATCCAGAAGCAAAAAGAATCAACTCAAAATATCTTTCTCAGTAAAAATGAAAAATCATCTCGTGAGCGAAAAGTTTCTGTGTTTTTTGAGCAGGATCAAACAACCATTACCAAGACTAGTCATAAAGGTTTTGCTTGGCTCAAACACAAAAAGAAACACAAAAAACACAATCACAACAGAATTGTGAAAGTGTGGACGCAACAAATCAGAAAGAAAAGGATAAATTCATTGGGTTGCCTCCCAACAAGCGCTATTGTTTAACGCCCTTAGCTAGTCATTAGGATTTTAATGATGCTCGCACAAAAGAAAAGAATTGAAGCACAACGAGAGCATCATAAAGCATGTGAAAATCACATCTAAGTCTAACATACTTCCAATGCATAGGCGTTTTATAGGAAAACATATTGTCAAGACAACCAATAGTTTTCATATGCAAGGAAGAAGAAAGAGACAATAGCAATCTCCACATAACGAGAGGTAATTTGGTAACATGAAAGTTTCTACCATAATATTTTCCTCTCTCATAGCAATTACATGTGGGACCATAATCAAATTTAACAATGTAACTATCACATAGGATATTCTTTTCATGATCCACATGCATGCAAAGTTGACGCTCTTCAAAAATAGTGGGATTATCATCAACTAAAGTCATGACTTCTCCAAACCCACTTTCAATATTATTGCAAATATCATTGCAACAAGTAGTGGACAAAGCAAAACTAGCATCCCCAAGCTTAGGGTTTTGCATATTTTTAGCATGATTGTCACTAATAAGATTTAGTGAAACCATTGCAATCATGCTTTTCATTCAGGGAGCCCTCGTGAATCACTTCATAAATTTCTTCCTCACAATTTTCAAATTCACGCATCTCAAGCAAAACTCCATAAAGATAGTCAAGTGCACTCAACTCACTAGCAATTGGATCAACATAATTGGATCTCTTGAAGAGATTAGCAAGTGGATGAGGATCCATATCACTAGATTTTCAGCAAGCGAAGATGCAAGCATATTGAAGGCACATGGCAACACAAGCAAACAGAAAGCAAGCGAAAGAAAAGGGGGAACGAAAAGGCAAACGGAAAAGGCAAATGAAAAAGGCAAAATGTGAAGTGGGGGAGAGGAAAACGAGAGGCAACTAACAAACAAAGTAAATGCAAGAGATGAGTTTGCGACACCTACTTGGATGAGTTCTTGACTTGATCTTCCTCCCCGACAACGGCGCCAGAAATTGTTCTGCTATCCCACAGACAACAGCGCCAGAAATTGACACGTTGATAGAGGCTAGGCTTGCGTTGGTTTTTCCCTTGAAGAGGAAAGGGTGATGCAGCACAGGAGCAGTAAGTATTTCCCTCAGTTTGAGAACCAAGGTATCGATCCAGAAGGAGGGTCTCGTCAAGTCCAGAGTACCTGCGCAAACACAAACAAGCTTGCACCCAACGCTTCAAAGGGGTTGTCAATCCCTTCAAGATTGTTTGCAAAGTGAGATCTGAAGGCAAAAAGTGCAATGAAGTAAAAAGTGTAAGGCTGAAAATATGGTGTGGAGTAGACCCTGGGGGCCATAGTGTTCACTAGAGGCTTATCTCAAAATAGCAAGTATCACGGTGGGTGAACAAATTACCGTCGAGCAATTGATAGAACCGCGCAAAGTCATGACGATATCTAAGGAAATGATCATACATATAGGCATCACGTCCGAGACAAGTAGACCAATACTTTCTGCATCTACTACTATTACTCCACACATCGACCGCTATCCAGCATGCATCTAGTGTATTGAGTTCATGACGAACAGAGTAACGCCTTAAGCAAGATGACATGATGTAGAGGGATAATCTCAAACCAATGATGAAAACCCCATCTTTTTACCCTTGATGGCGACAACATGATGTGTGCCTCGCTATCCCTTCTGTCACTGGGTGAGGTCACCGCACGGTATGAACCCAAAACCAAGCACTTCTCCCATTGCAAGAATCATAGATCTAGTTGGCCACACAAAACCCACAACTCGAAGAGAATTACAAGGATATTAAATCATGCATAAGAGAGATCAAAAGAAACTCAAATAAGATTCATAGATAATCTGATCATAAATCCACAATTCATCGAATCTCGACAAACACACCGCAAAAGAAGATTACATCGGATAGATCTCCATGAAGATCGTGGAGAACTTTGTATTGAAGATCCAAGAGAGAGAAGAAGCCATCAAGTTACTAGCTATGGACCCGTAGGTCTATGGTGAACTACTCACGCATCATTGGAGAGGTCATGGTGTTGATGAAGAAGCCCTCCGTGTCCAAATCCCCCTCCGGCAGGGCACCAGGACGTGCCCTAGATGGGATCTTGCGGAGATAGAAGCTTGCGGCGGCGGAAAAGTGATTGTGATGATCTCTTGATTTTTTATGGAATTTATGGGAATATATAGGCGAAAGACCTAGGGAGAAGGGCGTCGAGGGGGCCCACAAGACTGGATGGAGCCCCCCTGGCCGCGGGGTGGAGGCTTGTGGGGCCCCTGGGGCTCCCCTGCCTTGGCTCCCAAGCTCCCCGATCTTCTTCCGTTCCAAAAAAATCTTTTCGCAGATTTTTTTCCGTTTGGACTCCGTTTCAAAATCTCCTCTGAAAGGGGTCAAAAACATGGAAAAAACAGGAACTGGCACTTGGCACTGAGTTAATAAGTTAGTCCCAAAAAATATATTAAAGGCATTCAAAACATCCAAAGTTTGACAAGATAATAGCATGAAACCATAAAAAATTATAGATATGTTGGAGACCTATCACAGTCCGATGAGTACTGAGGCACGTAGTGGATATCATTATGCTCATACTTCACAAATGATTTGAGTAGATACTAGTGTATTTACTTGATGAAACACATGTCTGAATTATTGAAAAAGGTTCAAGTAATTTGGAGTGAAGTTGAAGATCATCGTGACAACAGGATAATATGTCTACGATGTGATCGTGGAGGTAAACATATATATATATATATATATATATATATATATATATATATATATGAGTTGTGAGTTTGGTAAACGTTTAAGACAAGGTAAAAATTGTTTCACGTGAAAAATGTTTCACAACTCATGTCACCTGGAACACCATGGTCTGATGGTATGTCCGTATGTCATAGTCGTGCCCTATTAGATATAGTGCATACTATGATATTTCTTATCAAATTACCACTATCGTTTATGGGTTAGGCATTAGAGACAACCGCACTCACTTTAAAAAGGGACACGTGATTCCTTTGAGATGACACCGTATGAACTATGGTTTAGAGAAACATAAGCTGTCATTTCTTAAAAGTTTGGGGTTGTGATGCTTATGTGAAAGAGTTTCAGCTTGATAAGCTCGAACCCAAAGCGGATAAATGCATCTTCATAGGACACCCAAAACAGTTGCGTATACCTCCTATATCAGATCCGGAAGCAAAAGTGTTTATTTCTAGAAACGGGTCCTTTCTCGAGGAAAGATTTCTCTCGAAAGAGTTGAGTGGGAGTATGGTGGATACTTGATGAGGTTATTGAACCATCACTTCAACCAGTGTATGGCAGGGCGCAGGAAGTTGTTCATGTGGCGCCTACACCAATTGAAGTGGAAGCTTATGATAGTGATCATGCAGTTTCGGATCAAGTCACTGCCAAAACCTCGTAGGTGGACAAGGATGCGTACTACTACAGAGTGGTAAGGTAATCCCGTCTTAGAGGTCATGTTGTTGGACACAATGAACCTACGAGACATGGAGAAGCGATGGTGGGCCTGGATTCCGACAAATGGCTGGAGGCCATGAAATCCGAGAGAGGATCCATGTATGAAAACAAAGTATAGACTTTGGAAGAACCACCTGATGGTCATAAGACTATTAACTATGAATGGACCTTTAAAAGTAAGACAGACGATGATGGTGAAAAGTCACCATCAAGAAAGGTCGACTTGTCGCAAAGGTGTTTCCGACAAAGTTCAAAGACTTGACTATGATGAAACTTTCTCACTCGTAGCGATGCTGAAAGTCTGTTGGAATTATGTTAGCAGTTGCTGCATCATTTATGAAATCTTGCAGATAGGATGTCAAAAAATATTGTTTCCTCGACGGTTTCCTTGAGGAAAGGTTGTATGTGATACGACCAGAAGATTTTGTCGATCCTAAAGGGTGCTAACAAGTATCCAAAGCTTCATCGATCCTTCTATGGACTGGAGCAAGCATCTCGGAGTTGGAATATACACTTTGATGAGATGATCAAAGTTTTTGGTTTTATACAAGGTTTATGAGAAACTTGTATTTCCAAAGAAGTGAGTGGGAGCACTATAGAATTTCTAATGAATATATTGTTGACATATTGTTGATCGGAAATAATGTAGAAATACTGGAAAGCATAAAGGGTTCTTTGAAAGGAGTTTTTCAAAGGAAAGCCTGGGTGAGCTAACTGAACCTTGAGCATCAAGATCTATGGAGATAGATCAAAGTGCTTAATTGAACTTTCAACAAAATGCATGCCTTGACAATTTTTTTGAAAGTGTTCAAAATAGATCGGCAAAAGAAGGAGTTCTTGGCTGTGTTATAAGGTGTGAATTTTTTAGTAAGACTCAAAAGCCCAACCTCGGCATAAGAAAGAGAAAGGACGAAGGTCGTCCCCTATGCATCAGCCGTAGGCTCTATAAGTATGATATGCTGTGTACCGCACCTAAAGTGTGCCTTGCCATGAGTCAGTCAAGGGGTACAAGGGTGATCCAGGAAAGGATCACTGGATAGAGGTCAAAGATATCATTAGTAACTAGTGGACTAAGGATTTTTTTTCTCGATTATGGAGTTGATTAAAGAGTTCATCGTAAAGGGTTTACGTCGATGCAAGCTTTGTCACTAATCCAAATGACTATGAGTAGTAAACCGGATTCGTATAGTGGAGCAGTCATTTGGAATAGTTCCAAATGGTGCATGGTAGCAGTATCTATATGAAGACACAGAGATTTGTAAAGCACACACGGATCTGAAAGGTTCAGACCCATTGACTAATAAACCTCTCTCACAAGCAAGACATGATCGAACCCCAGAACTATATGGGTGTTGGATTCATTGCAATCACATAGTGATGTGAACTAGATTATTGACACTAGTGCAAGTGGGAGACTGTTGGAAAATATGCCCTAGAGGGAATAATAAATTGGTTATTATTATATTTCCTAGTTCATGATAGTTTCCTATTATTCAAACTATAATTGTATTAACCAGAAACCGTAATACATGTGTGAATATATAGATCACAATGTGTCCCTAGTAAGCCTCTAGTTGGCTAGCTGGTTGATCAATAGATGATCATGGACATTGGATGTCGTTGATAACGGGATCACATCATTGGGGAACGATGTGATGGACAATACCCAATCCTAAGCATAGCACTAGATCGTGTTGTTCGTATGCTAAAGCTTTTCTAATGTCAAGTGTCTTTTCCTTCGACCGTAAGATTGTGCAACACCTGGAAACCGTAGGAGTGCTTTGGGTGTACCAAACGTCACAATGTAACTGGGTGATTATAAAGGTGCACTACGGGTATCTCCGAAAGTGTCTGTTGAGTTGTACCAATCGAGACGGGGATTTGTCACTCGGTGTGACAGAGAGGTATCTCTGGGCCCACTCGGTAATCCATCATCATATTGAGCTCAGTGTGACTGGTTAGCCACGGGATGATGTGTTACGGAACGAGTAAAGAGACTTGCCGGGTAACGAGACTGAACAAGGTATAGGGATACCGACAATCAAATCTCGGGCAAGTATCATACCGATAAACAAAGGGAATTGCATACGGGATTGATTGAATCCTTGACATCGTGATTCATCTGATGAGATCATCGTGGAACATGTGGGAACCAACATGGATATCCAGACCCCGTTGTTGGTTATTGGCCGGAGAGATGTCTCGGTCATGTCTGCACGTCTCCCCAACCCGTAGGGTCTACACACTTAATGTTTGATGACGTCGGGGTTATAGGGAAATCGTGTACGTGGTTACCGAAGGTTGTTAGGAGTCCCGGATGAGATCCCGGACGTCACAAGAAGCTCCCGAATGGTCCGGAGGTAAAGATTGATATATAGGATGAGAGTTTTTGGACACCGGAAATGTTTCGAGCGTCACCGGTAACGTACCGGGACCACTGGAAGGGTTCCAGGGGTCCACTAGGAGGGGCCACCAGCCCCAAAGGCTGG
Source organism: Hordeum vulgare subsp. vulgare (assembly GCF_904849725.1). Taxonomy (NCBI): domain Eukaryota; kingdom Viridiplantae; phylum Streptophyta; class Magnoliopsida; order Poales; family Poaceae; genus Hordeum; species Hordeum vulgare. The sequence continues at coordinate 328,851,639 of NC_058520.1, read as the reverse complement.
CATGGGCCAAAAGGTGGAAGGCAACCAGCCGAGAGTGGGCTGGTGCGCCTCCCACCTAGGACGAAAGCGCAGCAAGAGAGGGAAGGGGGGAAACCCTAGTGCAGATTGGCCTAAGGCCCATCTGGGGTGCGCCATCCCCCTCTCCCTTGCCCTGGCTGCCACCTCCCACGCCAGATGGGGCTGCCGCATGTTGGGGAACGATGCATGGGAAACAAAAAAAATCCTACACACACGAAGACCTATCATGGTGATGTCCATCTACGAGAGGATATTTGGATCTACGTAACCTTGTAGATCGCACAACAAGAAGCATTAAGAAACGCGGTTGATGTAGCGGAACGTCCTCATGTCCCTCGATCAGCCCCACGAACCATCCCACGAACCGTCCCGCGATCTGTTACGATCTAGTGCCGAACGTACGGCACCTCCGCATTCAGCACACGTACAGCTCGATGATGATCTCGGCCTTCTTGATCCAGCAAGCAAGACGGAGAAGTATATGAGTTCTCCGGCAGCATGACGGCACTCTGGTGGTGGTGAGGATCTACTCCTGCAGGGCTCCGCCCGAGCTCCGGAGAAATACGACCTAGAGGTAAAACTATGGTGTCTAGATCTGAGTTGCACGTGGCAAAAGTTGTCTCAAATCATCCCTAAATCACCACTATGTATAGGAGGGAGGGGGAGGAGGCTTGCCTTGAGGGCCAATCCCTCAAGGGTGCGCCGGCTAGGAGGAGGAGGAGGAATCGTACTCCAATTAGGATTGGAAAGTGGAGTCCTTCTCTTCCTTCCCACCTCCCCTTTTTTTTGGTTTTCATCTTATGGCACCAAGGCCCTCTTGGGCTGTCCCACCAGCCCACTAAGGGCTGGTGCACCACCCCTAAGGCCATTGGGCTTCCTCCGGGTGGGTTGCCTCCCTCCCGGTGAACTTCCGGAACCCATTCGTGACTCCCAGTACAATCCCGGTAATGTGTGAAAACCTTCCGGTAACCAAATGAAGCCATCCTATATATCAATCTTTGTTTCCGAACCATTCCGGAAACGCTCGTGACGTCCGTGATCTCATCCGGGACTCCAAACAACATTCGGTAACCACACATATAACTCAACTATACTAAAACATCATCGAACCTTAAGTGTGCAGACCCTGCGGGTTCGAGACCTATGTAGACATGCCCCGAGGTACTCCTCGGTCAATATCCAATAGCGGGACCTGGATGCCCATATTGGATCCTACATATTCTCCGAAGATCTTATCGGTTGAACCTCAGTGTCAAGGATTCATATAATCCCGTATGTCATTCCCTTTGTCCTTCGGTATGTTACTTGCCCGAGATTTGATCGTCGGTATCCGCTTACCTATTTCAATCTCGTTACCAGCAAGTCTCTTTACTCGTTCCGCAATACAAGATACCGTGAATTACACTTAGTCACATTGCTTGCAAGGCTTGTGTGTGATGTTGTATTACCGAGTGGGCCCCGAGATACCTCTCCGTCACACAGAGTGACAAATCCCAGTCTTGATCCATACTAACTCAATGGACACCTTCAGAGATACCTGTAGAGCACCTTTATAGTCACCCAGTTACGTTGTGACGTTTGATGCACACAAGGTATTCCTCCGGTGCCAGTGAGTTATATGATATCATGGTCATAGGAACAAATACTTGACACGGAGAAAACAATAGCAATAAAACGACACGATCAATATGCTGCGTTCATAGTTTGGGTCTAGTCCATCACATGATTCTCCTAATGATGTGATCTAGTTATCAAGTGACAACACTTGCACATAGTCAGAAAACCTTGATTATCATTGATCAAGTGCCTAGCCAACTAGAGGCTTGCTAGGGACATTGTTTTGTCTATGTATCCACACATGTATCTATGTTTTCATTCAATACAAATATAGCATGGATAATAAACGATTATCTTTAAACAGGAAATATAATAATAACTATTTATCATTGCCTCTACGGCATATTTCCAACAGTCTCCCACTTGCACTAGAGTCAATAATCTAGTCCTCACATCGCCATGCAATTTACATTGTAATAAATCGAACACCCATACAGTTCTGGTGTTGATCATGTTTTGCCTGTGGAAGAGGTTTAGTCAGCAGGTCTTCTACATTCAGATATGTGTGCACTTTGTAAATATTCACGTCCTCTCCTTCGACATAGTCGCGGATGAGGTTGAAGCGCCGTTTGACGTGGTTGGTCTTCTTGTGAAACCTTGGTTCCTTTGCTAAGGCAATGGCACGAGTGTTGTCACATAACAGAGTTAATGGATCTAGTGCGCTCGGCACAACTCCAAGATCTGTCATGAACTACTTCATCCACACACCCTCCTTTGCTGCCTCCGAGGCAGCTATGTACTCCGCTTCACAAGTAGAATCTGCTACGACGCTCTGCTTGGAACTCCACCAGCTTACCGCACCGCCATTAAGAATAAATACGTACCCGGCTTGCCAATTAGAGTCATCCGGATCGGTGTCAAAACTTGCGTCGACGTAACCTTTTACGACGAGCTCTTTGTCACCTCCATAAACGAGAAACATTTCCTTAGTCCTTTTCAGGTACTTCAGAATATTCTTAACCGTCGTCCAGTGATCCACTCCTGGATTACTCTGAAACCTGCCTGCCATACTTATGGCCAAGCTGACGTCTGGTCTAGTGCAGAACATTGCATACATGATAGAACCTACGGCCGAAGCGTAGGGGACGGAACTCATTTGTTCTCTATCTTCCGCAGTTGTTGGGCACCGAGTCTTACTCAATTTTATACCTTGTAATACTGGCAAGAACCCTTTCTTGGACTGATCCATGTTGAACTTCTTCAAAATTTATCAAGGTATGTACTTTGTGAAAGTCCTATCAGGCGTTTCGATCTATCCCTATAGATCTTAATGCCTAGAATGTAAGCAGCTTCTCCTAGATCCTTCATAGAGAAACTTTTATTCAAGTAATCCTTTATGCTCTCCAAAAGCTCCACGTTGTTTCCAATCAGCAATATGTCATCCACATATAATATTAGAAACACCACAGAGCTCCCACTCACTTTCTTGTAAATACAAGATTCTCCAACCACTTGTATAAACCCAAATGCTTTGATCACCTCATCAAAGCGCTTATTCCAACTCCAAGATGCTTGCACCAGTCCATAAATGGATCGCTGGAGCTTGAATACTTTGTTAGCATTCTTTGGATCGACAAAACCTTCGGGTTGCATCATATACAACTCTTCCTTAAGAAAACCGTTAAGGAACACCGTTTTGACATCCATCTGCCAGATTTCATAATTGTAAAAGGAAGCTATTGCTAACATGATTCGGACGGACTTAAGCATTGATACCGGTGAGAAAGTATCATCGTAGTCCAATCCTTGAACTTGTGAAAAACCCTTTGCCACAAGTCGAGCTTCATAAACGGTCACATTACCGTCTGCGTCCGTCTTCTTCTTATAGATCCATTTGTTCTGAATAGCCTTGCGGCCTTCAGGTAGTACTTCCAAAGTCCACACTTTGATTTCGTACATGGATCATATCTCAGACTTCATGGCCTCCAACCATTTGTTGGAATCCGGGCCCACTATTGCTTCTTCGTAATTCGCAGGTTCATTGTTGTCCAACAACATAATTGATAAGACAGGATTACCGTACCACTCAGGAGTAATACGTGATCTTGTCGACCTGTGAGGTCCGATAGGAACTTGATCCGAAGTTTCATGATGATCATCATCAACTTGCTCCTCAACCGGCGCCGCAGCAACAGGGGTTTCCCCTTGCCCTGCGCCACCATCTAGAGGGATTAGAGGTTCGACAACCTCATCAAGTTCTATCTTCCTCCCACTCAATTCTTTCGAGAGAAACTCCTTCTCAAGAAAAGCTCTGTTTTTAGCAACAAACACTTTGCCCTCGGATTTGAGATAGAAGGTATACCCAACTGTCTCTTTTGGGTAACCTATGAAGACGCACTTTTCCGCTTTGGGTTCCAGCTTTTCAGGTTGAAGCTTCTTGACATAAGCATCACATCCCCAAACTTTAAGAAACAACAACTTTGGTCTTTTGCCATACCACAATTCGTATGGTGTCGTCTCAACGGATTTTGATGGTGCCCTATTTAAAGTGAATGCAGCTGTCTCTAATGCATAACCCCAAAACGATAACGGCAAATCGGTAAGATCCATCATAGATCGCACCATCTCTAATAAAGTACGATTACGACGTTCAGACACACCATTATGCTGTGGTGTTCCAGGCGGTGTCAACTGTGAAACAATTCCACATTGTATTAAGTGAGAACAAAACTCGAAACTCAGATATTCACCCCCACGATCAGACCGTAGGAACTTGATCTTCTTGTTATGATGATTTTCAACTTCACTCTGAAATTGCTTGAACTTCTCAAACGTTTCAGACTTGTGCTTCATCAAGTAGACATAACCATATCTACTCAAATCGTCAGTGAAGGTGAGAAAATAACGATATCCGCCGCGCGCATCCACACTCATCGGACCGCATACATCGGTATGTATGATTTCCAACAAGTCACTTGCACGCTCCATTGTTCCGGAGAACGGAGTCTTAGTCATCTTGCCCATGAGGCATGGTTCGCACGTGTCAAGTGAATCAAAGTCAAGTGACTCGAAAAGTCCATCGGTATGGAGTTTCTTCATGCGCTTTACACAAATATGACCTAAGCGGCAGTGCCATAAAAACATGGCGCTATCATTGTTAACTCTAACTCTTTTGGTCTCAATGTTATGTATATGTGTATTATCGTTATCAAGATTCAATATGAACAATCCTCTCACATTGGGTGCAAGACCATAAAAGATATTACTCATAGAAATAGAACAACCATTATTCTCTGACTTAAACGAGTAACCATCTCGCAATAAACAAGATCCATATATAATGTTCATGCTTAACGCAGGCACTAAATAACAATTATTTAAGTTCAGAAGTAATCTTGATGGTAACTGAAGTGAAACTGTGCCGACGGTGATTGCATCAACCTTGGAACCATTTCCCATGCGCATCGTCACTTCATCCTTCGCCAGCCTTCACTTATTCTGTAGTTCTTGTTTTGAGTTGCAAATATGAGCAACAGAACCGGTATCGAATACCCAGGCACTACTACGAGAGCTGGTTAAGTACACATCAATAACATGTATATCGAATATACCTGATTTTTCCTTGGTCGCCTTCTTACCAGCCAAATACTTGGGGCAGTTGCGCTTCTAGTGACCCATACCCTTGCAATAATAACACTCTGTTTTAGGCTTAGGTCCAGCCTTGGGTTTCTTCGTCGGATTGGCAACAGGCTTGCCGCTCTTCTTGGAATTACCCTTCTTTCCTTTGTCGTTTCTCTTGAAACTAGTGGTCTTATTCACCATCATCACTTGATGCTCTTTACGGAGTTCTGACTCTGCGACTTTCAGCATCGCGAATAACTCGTCGGGTGACTTGTTCATCCCTTGCATGTTATAGTTCAACACAAAGCTCTTGTAGCTTGGTGGCAGTGATTGAAGAATTCTGTCAGTGATAGCCTCTTGCGGGAGTTCAATCCCCAGCTCAGCTAGACGGTTTGAGTACCCACACATTTTGAGAACATGTTAACTGACAGACGAATTCTCCTTCATCTTGCAAGCATAGAATTTATCGGAGGTCTCATATCTCTCGATCTGGGCGTTCTTCTAAAAGATAAACTTCAACTCCTGGAACATCTCAAATGTTCCATGATGCTCAAAGCGACGTTGAAGTCCTGGCTCTAAGCCATACAAGACTGCACACTGAACTACTAAGTAGTCCTCCTTGCGTGCTAACCAAGCGTTCTTAACATCTTGGTCAGCCATGGCGGGTGGTTCATCTCCTAGCGTAGCATTAAGGACATAATCCTTCTTCCGAGCTTGCAAGAGCAACTTAAGATTACGAGGCCAGTCTACAAAGTTGCTTCCATCATCTTTCAACTTAGCTTTCTCTAGGAACATATTAAAATTCAGGGTGACTCTCGCGTGAGCCATTGATCTACAACACAAATATTTTCAAAGTGGACTTAGACTATGTTCAAGATAATTAAAGTTCAGCTAATCAAATTACTTGCTAAACTCCCACTCAAAAAGTACATCTCTCTAGTCATTTGAGTGGTACATGATCCAAATTCACTAACTCAAGTCGGATCATCACGTGAGTTGAGAATAGTTTCAGTGGTAAGCATCTCTATGCTAATCATATCAACTACACGATTCATGCTCGACCTTTCGGTCTCATGTGTTCCAAGGCCATGTCTGCACATGCTAGGCTCGTCAAGCTTAACCCGAGTGTTCCGCGTGTGCAACTGTTTTGCACCCGTTGTATGTGAACATTGAGTCTATCACACCCAATCATCACGTGGTGTCTCGAAACGACGAACTGTAGCAACATTGCACAGTCGAGGAGAACACAATTTCGTCTTGAAATTTTAGTGAGAGATCAGCTCATAATGCTACCGTCGTTCTAAACAAAATAAGGTGCATAAAAGGATTAACATCACATGCAATTCATAAGTAACATGATATGGCCATTGTCGTGTGCTTCTTGATCTCCATCACCAAAGCACCGACACGATCTTGTTGTCACCGGCGCCACACCATGATCTCCATCATCATGATCTCCATCAACGTGTTGCCATCGGGGCTGTCGTGCTACTTATGCTATTACTACTAAAGCTACGTCCTAGCAATATAGTAACACATCTGCAAACACAAACGTTAGTTTAAAGACAACCCTATAGCTCCTGTCGGTTGCCGTACCATCGACGTGCAAGTCGATATTAACTATTACAACATGATCATATCATACATACAATATATCACATCACGTCATTGGCCATATCATATCACAAGCATACCCTGCAAAAACAAGTTAGACGTCCTCTAATTTGTTGTTGTGTGTTTTACGTGGCTGCTATGGGTATCTAGTATGATCGCATCTTACTTACGCAAAAACCACAGGGAGATGTGCAAATTGCTATTTAACCTCTCCAAGGACCGCCTTGGTCAAAACAAATTCAACTAAAGTTGAAGAAACCGACATCCGCGAGTCATCTTTATGCAACGACGTTGCATGTCAATCGATGAAACCAGTCTTTCGTAAGCGTACGAATAATGTCGGTCCGGGCCGCTTCAATCCAACAATACCGTCAAATAAAGAAAAGACTAAGGAAGGCAGCAGATCGAACATCACCGTCCACAAAACCCTTTGTGTTCTACTCGAGATAACATCTACGCATGAACCTAGCTCATGATGCCACTGTTGGGGAACGTTGCATGGGAAACAAAAAAAATCCTACGCACACGAAGACCTATCATGGTGATGTCCATCTACGAGAGGAGATTTAGATCTACGCACCCTTGTAGATCGCACAGCAGGAAGCGTTAAGAAACGCGGTTGATGTAGTGGAACGTCTTCACGTCCCTCGATCAGCCCCACGAACCGTCCTGCGATCCGTCCTGCGATCTGTTTCGATCTAGTGCCGAACGGACGGCACCTCCACGTTCAGCACACGTACAGCTCGACGATGATCTCGGCCTTCTTGATCCAGCAATCAAGACGGATAAGTAGATGAGTTATACAGCAGCATGATGGCGCTCCGGTGGTGGTGAGGATCTACTCCCGCACGGCTTCGCCCGAGCTCCGCGGTAATACGATCTAGAGGTAAAACTATGTTGTCTAGATCTGAGTTGCACGTGGTAAAAGTTGTCTCAAATCAGCTCTAAATCACCACTATATATAGGAGGGAGGGGAAGGAGGCTTGCCTTGAGGGCCAAGCCCTCAAGGGTGCACCGGCTAGGAGGAGGAGGAGGAATCCTACTCAATTAGGATTGGAAAGTGGAGTCCTTCCTTCCTTCCCACCTCCCCCTTTTTTACTTTGGTTTTCTTCTTATGGCGCCAAGGCCCTCTTGGGCTGTCCCACCAGCCCACTAAGGGATGGTGTGCCACACCTAAGGTCATTGGGCTTCCCCCGGGTGGGTTGGGCCCCTCCTGGTGAACTTCCGGAACCCATTTGTCACTCCCGGTACAATCCCGGTAATGCCCGAAAACCTTCCGGTAACCAAATGAAGTGATCCTATATATCAATCTTCGTTTCCGGACCATTCCGGAAACCCTCATGACGTCCGTGATCTCATCCGGGACTCCGAACAACATTCGGTAACCACACATATAACTCAACTATACTAAAACATCATCGAACCTTAAGTGTGCAGACCCTGCGGGTTCGAGAACTATGTAGACATGCCCCGAGGTACTCCTTGGTCAATATCCAATAGCGGGACCTAGATGCACATATTGGATCCTACATATTATCCGAGTATCTTATCGGTTGAACCTCAGTGTCAAGGATTCATATAATCCTGTATGTCATTCCCTTTGTCCTTTGGTATGTTACTTGCGTGATATTTGATCGTCGGTATCCGCATACCTATTTCAATCTCATTACCAGCAAGTCTCTTTACTCGTTCCGTAATACACGTGTGATGTTGTATTACCGAGTGGGCCCCGAGATACCTCTCCGTCACAAGGAGTGACAAATCCCAGTCTTGATCCATACTAACTCAACGGACACCTTCGGAGATACGTCTAGAGCACCTTTATAGTCACCCAGTTACGTTGTGATGTTTGATGCACACAAGCTATTCCTCCGGTGCCAGTGAGTTAGATGATCTCATGGTCATAGGAACAAATACTTGACACGCAAAAAACAATAGCAATAAAACGACACGATCAATATGCTACGTTCATAGTTTGGGTCTAGTCCATCACATGATTCCCCTAATGATGTGATCCAGTTATCAAGTGACAACACTTGCACATAGTGAGAAAACCTTGACTATCATTGATCAAGTGGCTAGCCAACTAGAGGCTTGCTAGGGACATTGTTTTGTCTATGTATCCACACATGTATCTATGTTTTCATTCAATACAATTATAGCATGGATAATAAACGATTACCATTAAAGAGGAAATATAATAATAACTATTTATCATTGCCTCTAGGGCATATTTCCAACAGTCTCCCACTAGCACAAGAGTCAATAATCTAGTCCTCACATCGCCATGCGATTTACATTGTAATAAATCAAACACCCATACAGTTCTGGTGTTGATCATGTTTTGCCCGTGGAAGAAGTTTAGTCAGCGGGTCTGCTACATTCAGATCCGTGTGCACTTTGCAAATATTCACGTCCTCTCCTTCGACATAGTCGTGGATGAGGTTAAAGCGTGGTTTGATGTGTCTAGTCTTCTTGTGAAACCTTGGTTCTTTTGCTAAGGCAATGGCACCAGTGTTCTCTCGGCGTAGCCCTGCTCCTCCTCTTCCTCCTCTTCCGTGGTGCTTGGCGAAGCCCTGCCGGAATATCTCGTAGCTCCACCGCCACCGCACCGTCGCGCTGCCGGAGCTCTCCCTCAACCTATCCCTCCTCCTTGCTGGATCAAGGCGTGGGAGACGTCACCGGGCTGCACGTGTGTTGAACGCGGATGTGCCGTGTTCCGGCACATAGATCGGAACCGACCGCGATCTGAATCGGTGCTAGTACGACTCCATCGACCGCGTTCTAGTAACGCTTCCTCTTAGCGATCTTCAAATATATGAAGATGCTCTACAACCTCTCTCGTTGCTGGTTTCTCCATAGATAGGTCCTTGTATGGCATAGGAAATTTTTGAATTTACTACGTTTTCCAACAAATAGCACAACACAACTCTAGACACAAATAAACCATACAAGATTTTACAAGCGAGGGGCCTGGAGGACTAGAATACATAAGCTCGCTAAACACACGAGTCAGCGGAAGCAACAAATTGTTGGAAATATGCCCTAGAGGCAATAATAAAATGGTTATTATCATATTTCCTTGTTCATGATAATCGTCTATTGTTCATGCTATAATTGTATTAACAGGAAACAGTAATACATGTGTGAATAAATAGATCACAATGTGTCCCTAGCAAGCCTCTAGTTGGCTAGCTCGTTAGTTAATAGATGATCATGGTTTCCTGGTCATGGGCATTACATGTCATTGATAATGGGATCACATCATTGGGAGAATGATGTGATGGACAAGACCCAATCCTAAGCGTAGCACTAGATCGCATTGTTCGTATGCTAAAGATTTTCTAATGTCAAGTGTCTTTCCTTCGACCGTGAGATTGTGCAACTCCCGGATACCGTAGGAGTTCTCTGGGTGTATCAAATGTCACAATGTAACTGGGTGACTATAAAGGTGCACTATGGGTACCTCTGAAAGTGTCTGTTGGGTTGGTACGAATCGAGATCGGGATTTGTCACTCCGTGTGACGGAGAGGTATCTCTGGGCCCACTCGGTAGAACATCATCATGAGCTCAATGTGACTAAGGAGTTAGTCACACGATGACCTACTACGGAACGAGTAAAGAGACTTACAGGTAACGAGATTGAACAAGGTATAGGTATACCGACGATCGAATCTCGGGCAAGTTCTATACCGACAGACAAAGGGAATTGTATACAGGATTGATTGAATCCTTGACATCGTGGTTCATCCGATGAGATCATCATGGAGAAAGTGGGAGCCACCATGGGTATCCAGACCCCGCTGATGGTTATTGGCCGGAGAGGTGTCTCGGTCATGTCTACCTGTCTCCCGAACCCGTAGGGTCTACACACTTAAGGTTCGATGACGCTAGGGTCATAGGGAATTGTTATACGAGGTTATCGAAAGTTGTTCGGAGTCCCGGATGAGATCCCGGACGTCACGAGGAGCTCCAGAATGGTCCGAAGGTAAAGATTGATATATAGGACGAATGGTTTCGTACACCGAAAGTGTTTCGGGCGTCACCAGTAACGTACCGGGACCACCGGGACCACCGGAAGGGTGCAACGACCCCGGGAGGCTAGATGGGCTAAGTGCGGGAGGAAACCAGCCCCTAGGTGGGCTGGTGCGCCCCCCACACTCAGCCCAAGGCACAGGAGGTGGAGAGGGGGAGGGAAACCCTAGGCGCTGGTGGGCCTAAGGCCCACCTAGGGGTGCGCCACCCCTCCCCCCTGCCCTTGCCGCCACACCACCCATCTGGGGGGGCTGCCGCACCACCTAGGGTGGGAACCCTAGGGGTGGCACCCCCCTCCTCCTCCTATATATAGTGGGAACTTTCAGGCTTTTGGAGACATAGTTTTCCCTCTCCCTCGGCGCAGCCCTGCTCTTCTTTCTCCTCCTCTCTGCCGGTGCTTGGCGAAGCCCTGCCGGGAGATGTCGTCCCTCCATCGACACCACGCCGTCGTGCTGCCGGAGATCTTCCCCAACCTCTCCCTCCTTCTTGCTGGATCAAGGTGCGGGAGACGTCACCGAACTGCACGTGTGTTGAATGCGGAGGTGCCGTGGTTCGGCACTAGATCGGAATCACACCGTGATCTGAATCGCCGTGAGTACGACTCCATCAACCGTGTTCTAGCAACGCTTCCGCTTAGCAATCTTAAAAGGTATGAAGATGCACTCACCCCTCTCTCGTTGCTGGGCTCTCCATAGGAAGATCTGAATGTGCGTAGGAAATGTTTTGAATTTATGCTACGTACCCAACAGTGGCATCCGAGCCAGGTTTTCTATGCGTAGATTCTATGCACGAGTAGAACACAAAAGGTTGTGGGCGATGATTTGTAAATTTCTTGCCGCTACTAGTCTTATTCTTTTCCGGCGGTATTGTGGGATGAAGCGGCCCGGACCGACCTTACACGTACGCTTACGTGAGACTGGTTCCACCACATGCACAACGTGCATAAAGGTGGCTAGCGGGTGTCTGTCTCTCCCACTCTAGTCGGATTGGATTTGATGAAAAGGGTCCTTACGAAGGGCAAATAGCTTTGGCATATCATCGTTGTGGCTGTCACGTAGGTAAGAAGGCGTTTTTGCTAGAAACCCAAATTAGCCACGTAAAACTTGCAAAAACAATTAGAGGACGTCTAACTTGTTTTTGCAGGGTTTGACATGTGATGTGATATGGCCAAAGTTGTGATGTTGCATGTATGATGTATGAGATGATCATGCTATTGTAATAGGTTTCACGACTTGCATGTCGATGAGTATGACAACCGGCAGGAGCCATAGGAGTTGTCTTAATTTATTGTATGAGATGCAACGCCATGTGCTTACTACTTTTACTTCATTGCTAACGGTTAGCTATAGTAGTAGTGATAGTAGTAGTTGGCGCGACGACTTCACGGAGACACGACGATGGAGATCATGATGATGGAGATCATGATGTCACGCCGGTGACAATGATGATCATGCGATGTCTGAAGATGGAGATCGAAAGAGCAAAGATGATAATGGCCATATCATGTCACTATATGATTGCATTGTGATGTTTATCATGTTTTTCATCTTATTGCTTAGAACGACGGTAGCATAATAAGATGATCCCTCTTAAAATTTCGAGAACGTATTCCCCTAAGTGTGCATCGTTGCGAAGTATCGTTGTCTCGAAGCACCACGTGATGATCGGGTGTGATAGATTCTAACGTTCGCATACAACGGGTGTAAGCCAGATTTACACACGCGAAACACCTAGGTTGACTCGACGAGTTTAGCATGTACAGACATGACCTCGAATACAAGAGACCGAAAGGTCGAACATGAGTCGTATGGTTGAATACGATCAACATGAAGTTGCTCACCATGGTGACTAGTCCGTCTCACGTGATGATCGGACATGGGTTGGTCAACATGGATCATGTATCACTTAGATGACTAGAGGGATGTCAATTTAAGTGGGAGTTCATACTTAATTTGATTAAATGAACTTAATTGTCATGAACTTAGTCTAAAAGTTGTCTTTATAAATATTGTAGATGGCCAACGTCAACCTCAATTTCAACGCAATCCTAGAGAAAAACAAGCTGAAAGATGATGGTAGCAACTATGCGGACTGGGTTCGCAACTTGAAGCTCATCCTTGAAGCAGCTAAAAAGGCTTATGTCCTTGATGTGCCGCTAGGTGACCCTCCCGCTCCCGCAGCAGCCCAGGACATTCTGAACGTCTGGCAAACGCGGAGTGATGACTACTCTCTGGTTAGGTGTGGCATGTTATACAGTTTAGAAACGGGGCTCCAAAGGCGTTTTGAGCAACACGGTGCATATGATATGTTCCAAGCGCTGAAACTAGTTTTTCAAGCTCATGCCCGTGTTGAGAGATATGAAGTCTCCGACAAGTTCTTTAGCTGTAAGATGGAGGAGAATAGTTCTGTCAGTGAGCACATACTCAAAATGTCTGGGTTCACGGTCGTCTGACTTCACTTGGAGTCGAACTTCCGGATGATGCTATAATTGACAGAATCCTCCAGTCTCTCCCACCAAGCTACAAAGGTTTTGTGCTGAACTACAACATGCAAGGGATGGAGAAGACCATTCCCGAGTTGTACTCGATGCTCAAGTCTGCAGAAGTAGAAATCAAGAAAGAGCATCAAGTGTTGATGGTCAACAAGACCACTAGTTTCAAGAAGGGCAAGGGTAAGAAGAACTTCAAGAAAGACAGCAAAGCCGTTGCCGCATCCGGTAAGCCAGATACCGGGAAGAAGAAAAAGAATGGACCCAAGCCTGAGACTGAGTGCTTCAATTGCAAGGGAAAGGGTCACTGGAAGCGGAAGTGCCCCAAATACTTAGCGGACAAGAAGGACGGCAACGTAAAAGGTATATGTGATATACATGTTATTGATGTGTACCTTACCAGCGCTCGTAGTAGCTCCTCAGTATTTGATACCGGTGTTGTTGCTCACATTTGCAACTCAAAGCAGGAACTGCGGAATAAGCGGAGACTGGCCAAGGACGAGGTGACGATGCGCGTCGGGAATGGCTCCAAGGTTGATGTGATCGCCGTAGGCACGCTACCTCTACATCTACCGTCGAGATTAGTTTTAAACCTTAATAATTGTTATTTAGTACTAGCTTTGAGCATGAATATTGTATCAGGGTCTTGCTTAATGCGAGACGACTACTCATTTAAGTAAGAGAATAATGGTTGTTCTATTTATATGAGTGGTATGTTTTATGGTCATGCTCCGCTGGTGAATGGTTTATTCTTGATGAATCTCGATCGTGATGTTACGCATATTCATAGTGTGAGTACCAAAAGATGTGAAGTTGATAATGATAGTCCCACATACTTGTGGCACTGCCGCCTTGGTCATATCGGTGTTAAGCGCATGAATAAGCTCCATACTGATGGACTATTAGAGTCTCTTGACTTCGAATCATTTGACACATGCGAACCGTGCCTCATGGGCAAGATGACTAAGACTCCATTCTCAGGAATAATGGAGAGAGAAACCAACTTATTGGAAATAATACATACTGATGTGTGTGGTCCAATGAACGTTGAAGCTCGCGGTGGCTATCGTTATGTTCTCACTCTCACCGATGATTTGAGTAGGTATGGGTATATCTACTTGATGAAGCACAAATCTGAGACGTTTGAAAAGTTCAAGGAATTTCAGAGTGAGGTCGAGAATCAACGTGACAGAAAAATTAAGTGTCTACGATCTGATCGTGGAGGAGAATATTTGAGTCACGAGTTTGGCACACACCTAAGGAAGTGTGGAATCGTTTCACAACTGACACCGCCTGGCACACCGCAACGCAACGAAGTGTCTGAACGTCGTAATCGCACTTTATTAGATATGGTACGATATATGATGTCTCTTACCAACTTACCGCTATCATTTTGGGGATACGCATTAGAAACTGCAGCATTCACTTTAAATAGGGCACCGTCTAAATCCGTTGAGACAACACCGTATGAACTATGGTTTGTGAAGAAACCTAAGTTGTTGTTTCTTAAAGTTTGGGGCTGCGATGCTTATGTGAAGAAACTTCAACCAGAAAAGCTCGAACCCAAAGCGGAGAAATGCGTATTCATAGGATACCCTAAGGAAACTATTGGGTATACCTTCTATCTTAGATCCTAAGGTAAAACCTTTGTTGCCAAGAACGGATCCTTTCTAGAGAAAGAGTTTCTCTCGAAAGAAGTAAGTGGGAGGAAGGTAGAACTTGATGAGGTAATTACACCCCCTCTCAAATAGGATAGTAGCACAGCGCGGGAAGTTGTTCCTGTTGCGCCTACACCAACTGAAGAGGAAGTTAATGATAATGATCATGAAGCTTCAGATCAAGTTACTGCTGAGCCGCGAAGGTCCACAAGGGTACGCTCCGCACCAGAGTGGTACGGCAACCCTATAATGGAAATCTTGTTCTTAGACAACGGTGAACCTTCGAACTATAAAGAAGCGATGGCGGGCCCGGATTCCAACAAATGGCTTGAAGCTATGAAATCCGAGATAGGATCCATGTATGAGAACAAAGTATGGACTTTGGTGGACTTGCCCGATGACCGGCGAGCCATAGAAAATAAATGGATCTTCAAGAAGAAGACTGATGCAAATGGTAATGTAACCGTTTATAAAGCTCGACTTGTCGCAAAAGGTTTTTGAAAAATTCAAGGAATTGACTACGAGGAGACTTTCTCTCCCGTAGCGAAGCTGAAATCAGTCCGAATCATGTTAGCAATTGTCGCCTTTTATGATTATGAAATTTGGCAAATGGACGTCAAAATAACTTTCCTTAACGGGAATCTTAAGGAAGAGTTGTATATGATGCAACCAGAAGGTTTTGTCGACCCTAAGGGTGCTAACAAAGTGTGCAAGCTCCAGCGCTCCATCTATGGGCTGGTGCAAGCATCTCGGAGTTGGAACATTCGCTTTAATGAGGTAATTAAAGCGTTTGGGTTCATACAGGTTTATGGAGAAGCCTGTCTGTACAAGAAAGTGAGTGGGAGCTCTGTAGCTTTCCTCATACTGTACGTGGATGACATATTACTGATGGGGAATGATATAGAGATGTTGGAGAGCATAAAGGCCTATTTGAACAAGAGTTTTTCAATGAAGGACCTTGGAGAAGCTGCATACATATTAGGCATCAAGATCTATAGAGATAGATCGAGACGCCTCATAGGTCTTTCACAAAGTATATACCTTGACAAGATATTGAAGAAGTTCAATATGGAAAACTCAAAGAAAGGGTTCTTACCAGTTTTGCAAGGTATGAGATTGAGTAAGACTCAGTCGCCGACCACGGCAGCAGATAGAGAGAAGATGAGTATTGTCCCCTACGCTTCAGCCGTAGGCTCTCTTATGTATGCCATGATTTGTACCAGACCTGATATAAACCTTGACATAAGTTTGGTAGGGAGGTACCAAAGTGATCCCGGTATGGAACACTGGACAGCGGTCAAGAATATCCTTAAGTACCTGAAGACGACTAAGGAAATGTTTCTCGTTTATGGAGGTGACGAAGAGCTCGTCGTAAAGGGTTATGTCGACGCTAGCTTCGACACAGATCCGGATGACTCTAAGTCACAGACCGGATACGTATATGTTTTGAATGGTGGGGCAGTGAGCTGGTGCAGCAGCAAGCAAGAAGTCGTGGCAGCATCTACATGTGAAGCGGAGTACATAGCTGCTTCAGAAGCGGCTCATGAAGGAATTTGGATGAAAGAGCTCATCACCGACCTTGGAGTGGTTCCAAGCGCGTCGGGTCCAATGACACTCTTCTGTGATAACACTGGGGCCATTGCCATAGCCAAGGAGCCCAGGTTCCACCGGAAGACGAAGCACATCAAACGCCGCTACAACTCCATCCAGGACCATGTCCAGAGTGGAGTAATACAGATTTGTAAAGTACACACGGATCTTAATGTTGCAGACCCATTGACTAAACCTCTTCCACGAGCAAAACATGATCAACACCATAATGCTATGGGTGTTCGATACATCACAATGTAACTAGATTATTGACTCTAGTGCAAGTGGGAGACTGTTGGAAATATGCCCTAGAGGCAATAATAAAATGGTTATTATCATATTTCCTTGTTCATGATAATCGTCTATTGTTCATGCTATAATTGTATTAACAGGAAACAGTAATACATGTGTGAATAAATAGATCACAATGTGTCCCTAGATAGCCTCTAGTTGGCTAGCTCGTTAGTCAATAGATGATCATGGTTTCCTGGTCATGGGCATTAGATGTCATTAATAACGGGATCACATCATTGGGACAATGATGTGATGGACAAGACCCAATCCTAAGCGTAGCACTAGATCGTATTGTTCGTATGCTAAAGCTTCTCTAATGTCAAGTGTCTTTTCCTTCGACCGTGAGATTGTGCAACTCCCGGATACCGTAGGAGTGCTTTAGGTGTATCAAACGTCACAACGTAACTGGGTGACTATAAAGGTGCACTACGGGTACCTCTGAAAGTGTCTGTTGGGTTGGTACGAATCGAGATCGGGATTTGTCACTCCGTGTGAGGGAGAGGTATCTCTGGGCCCACTCGGTAGAACATCATCATGAGCTCAATGTGACTAAGGAGTTAGTCACACGATGACGTACTACGAAACGAGTAAAGAGACTTACCGGTAACGAGATTGAACAAAGTATAGGTATACCGACGATCGAATCTCGGGCAAGTTCTATACCGACAGACAAAGGGAATTGTATACGGGATTGATTGAATCCTTGACATCGTGGTTCATCCGATGAGATCACCATGGAGCAAGTGGGAGCCACCATGGGTATCCAGACCCCGTTGATGGTTATTGGCCGGAGAGGTGTCTCGGTCATGTCTACCTTTCTCCCGAACCCGTAGGGTCTACACACTTAAGGTTCGATGACGCTAGGGTCATAGGGAATTGTTATACGATGTTATAGAAAGTTGTTCGGAGTCCCGGATGAGATCCCGGACGTCACGAGGAGCTCCGGAATGGTCCGGAGGTAAAGACTGATATATAGGACGAATGGTTTCGGACACCGGAAGTGTTTCGGGCGTCACCGGTAACGTATCGGGACCACCGGAGGTGGCCCCGGGGGTCCACCGGAAGGGGACAACGACCCCGGGAGGCTAGATGGGCTAAGTGCAGGAGGGAACCAGCCCCTAGGTGGGCTGGTGCGCCCCCCACACTCAGCCCAAGGCGCAGGAGGTGGAGAGGGGGGAAACCCTAGGCGTTGGTGGGCCTAAGGCCCACCTAGGGGTGCGCCACCCCTCCCCCCTGCCCTGGCCGCCGCACCTCCCATATGGGGGGGTTGCCGCACCACCTAGGGTGGGAACCCTAGGGGTGGCACCCCCCCTCCTCCCCTCCTCCTATATATAGTGGGCACTTTTGGGCTTTTGGAGACATAGTTTTCCCTCTCCCTCGGCGGAGCCCTGCTCGTCTTTCTCCTCTCTGCCGGTGCTTGGTGAAGCCCTGTCGGGAGATCTCGTCTCTCCATCGACACCACGCCGTCGTGCTGCCGGAGATCTTCCCCAACCTCTCCCTCCTCCTTGCTGGATCAAGGTGCGGGAGACATCACCGAACTACACGTGTGTTGAACGCGGAGGTGTCGTGGTTCGGCACTAGATCGGAATCACACCGCGATCTGAATCGCCGCGAGTACGACTCCATCAACCGCGTTCTAGCAACGCTTCCGCTTAGCGATCTTCAAAGGTATGAAGATGCACTCACCCCTCTCTCGTTGCTGGGCTCTCCATAGGAAGATCTGAATATGCGTAGGAATTTTTTTGAATTTATGCTACGTTACCCAACACAAATATCTGAGTACAGACATGAAACATGAGGTGCCTTAGAGATGGCTAGCACAAAGATACAACGATCGAACGAGGCGAGGCCTCCCGCCCGGGAACGTCCTAACTACTCCTGGTCGTCAGCGACCTCCACGTAGAAGAAGGCACCGTCGGGGTAGCAATCGTCGTCGGCGGGATACACCATCTCCTGGGTTCCATCATCTGGTCGGAGCAACGGGTCAAAGGGGGAAGTGGGGAGCTAAGCAACGGTGAGTACTCATCCAAAGTACTCGGAAGCCTGACATCAGAATTATGCTAAGTATGCATCAGTATCAAAGGAAGGGGTTATATGTGGACTGACTGCAACAATGCAAGAATAGAGAGAGAAGGCCTAGTCCTATCGAAGACTAGCATCTTCAGGGGTCTTGCAGCAATAGACGAGAGTAGAACAGGTAACACAATAAATAGTCATATTGTTGCAACAAAATTAATTAAAGTCACGCCGAGAGATTCTTCCTTGACTCCCTCCAAGGAAGCAATCCCGGAGCAACATTCCAGTTAAGTAACAGTTATAGTTGTATAAGATCAGGGCACAACTCAAGTCGTCCTATAACTGTGGACACGGCTATTCGAATAGTTAATTTTCATCCTTGCAGGGGTGCACCAAGTTTCCCATCACACTCGATAAACTCTGACCGGACACACTTCCCTGGGTCATGCCCGGCCTCGGAACATCGACACGTTGCAGCCCCACCTAGACTCAACAGAGAGGCTAGCCCGCCGGTCTAAATCCTAAGCACGCAGATGTCATGGGCCCATCACCCTTTTCACTCTTGCACGATGCATGGGCGGCCGAGGTTAGTCATACCATCCCTTATTACATGCGCGATGCCTATACGGACCACTCGGGCGCGCGCCACTCCATTGCTGATGTCTGAAGAGATTCACTGATACCACGACGTCGAGTACCCATAACTTCTCCTGCGTAGCCGGTTAGTGCGAAAAGGTCTCCGGCCAACCCAGATCAAATACCCAAATCCATTAACATTTTAATTAACTCATCGACACATCCACGCGGGAATCCACCTGCCTAACAATTATTCATCAATGTTCCCAGTAACACGGTCAAGTAACTATGTGGTTGTAACATCAGGGGGATCCGAGGTATCACCCTCGTTGGATTCCGAACGATGTAACCATCAAGGTGGACTTAGAGGAATCACCCTCGAGGGTCTCACCCTTGAGGGGTTGCACGACAGAGTCATCGTCAGGGAGTGGTGGAGGAGGAATCACCCTCGATAACCATGACCGACTAGCTGCATTACAGAGATAGCATCATGAGTACTTTGCGAGGTGTCACCCTCGATACCCGATAGTAGCTCTACAGCGTCGTACAACTAAGGGGGGTGTGAGTGTTGTGTCGGGTCTTGGCTCGTGATCAGGGATCGAGATTTGACGATAAAGCGGGGGCAACTTGTGACAGCCCGAGACCGACGCCCCAAAAGATTCCCCTCTTTTCCGTTGTCATCGTGTTATTATTTTTGTTTGCCGCATTCATCATCGCATCATTTGCATCATCCGCATTGCATCGGCACCTCGTTGCTGCGAGTTTTCAGAACTTGCATCCGTTATTAGTGGCCGGTTCTCTCCGTTCTCGTCGTTGCCCGTGTTGAGCCCGACCACACTCGCACGCGCCCGCGGCATCGTCAAAATCTTGTTTTTAAAAGTGTGTATAAAACTTTCTTGGATTAGGATGAAACTTGGTGTGCGGTCTTATTTTAATATAGGTAGGCCGCGTGCTAATTTTCATCGCAATCGGAGTTCGTCTCCTACCCGAACGGTCGACCGTAGCAGCACCGTCTTCGATTATTTGTCGGACGTGTTTTGGTGTTTTAAATCGCGTTGCCACGCCGCGCTATTTCCCTCGCATCTCCGCCTAAGCCACTCTACACGGCCTAACCGAACCTTAGGGCATTTCCGGAGCGTCCGACCGACATCGGAGGGTCCGAAAACACCCCATTTGGCAAACCCTAGCTACCCCGACTACAAAAGGAAGGGTCTCACCTTCCATTTTTGCCTCTCTCTCTCTCTTCCTCGAAATCCACGCCGCCCACCTAACACTAGCCGCCACCCAACCTCCACCTCCCTGTCTCCTTCCTCCAGCCACCGGGCCCGCCCGAGCCTGGGTCAGGCCCGCCGAGGCCATCTGGGCCCGAGGCCACTGCCTCCCGCGAGCCTGCTGCAGCCTAGCAGCGGCCTGCGCCTCGCCTGGTCGCCGCCGCGCCGCCTCATGCCTCGTCGCCGCTAGCCACCTTGCCCTGCCGCCTCTCTGGCCCCGAGCCCCACGCCCTGGCCAAACCTCGCTGCTCCCTCGCTAGAACACCGACGGTCGGTGTCGCATGTTCGCTCGAAGGAAGCAGCCAACCCCGAGCTGCCGGCCTCCTCCCTATGCGCAAGGCCGTAGCTCCTCCGTCCCACCGCCCTGGGCAGCCAGAGCGAGCCGCCACCGGAGATGTCCGCTTTCGGAGATGCGCCGCCGCCGCTCCCCCTCGATCCCGATCTAGATCGAGAGGACCAGTTGCTCGATCAGCACGTGCTACCTCTCCGTCGGCTGGGCCATGCCAGGCCAGGCCTCCCTCGGTCCAGCGACCAGCTCCGCCCCGCGGACCGTCAGAGCCCCCGGCCCAGCCTCCACGCCTCCCCGAGCCCATCATCAGGCCGGCCCAAGAGGCCACGAGGTGAGATTCCCCCGATCCCATTATTCTGCGCCCTATGCACTTGGTTGCTATCCAGCGCCAACTCTATTTCGGCCCATATGCTAGATTCGACCCGTGGCGTTCTTTTACTATTAGTCTGTGATTTAATCTTTTCCAGGAAATGCTAGATTTTCAAACGCTCGTAGATAATAAACCGTGCATCGAATCAAGGCGAATTATATATGTAACTCATGTAGAATTTCGCATAGATTATGATTTTACAACTTGAATGCATGTTTGAAGTGGTTTGACCCCCCATATGCCTAGATTTGCATGATGTCCTAATAGTGAACTAGGAGGTAGTGCGCGGCGGCACGCCGCGCCACGTGGACTGGTAAGAAATTTAGTTTTTTTAAAATATTTGGTAAGTCATTCCAAGATTCGATTCGTGACAGAGTAGTTCATACAAGAAAGGGCACATCTATTTGGTACCTACATAGATAATCTACAACATGTAGTGTTAGTGGGTATTGGATGTAGAAGAAGCCATTGCTCTCTTCTTATACCTATGATGTTGATCCTCGACCGGGTTTGTCTCTCTGATGTAATAGACATATCATCACCAACCAACCTATTCAAGCCGATCCACCCAAACATGCCTCTTCCTGTTTGCTAGGTGTGTAATCGAAAGAATGGCAATACATACAACATTGTAATTCAATAGAAATCAACTTAAGGAGCAATATATTCATTCCAAATCAGCAAACTGTACACTTGAAATATCAATAAAACACACATGTGCAATACTATGGAACAATCTCATGTTACCCGAGAGCCCGAGAGCGTTTGAAATTATCTGTTTCTTATATGACATTCTAACATCATTTTCTCGAACAACCTTTCTACTTGTCCCAGCCATATCATACATGCAAAAAACATACTTTGGTGCATAGGCTGCTATAGCCAAATATGGACACCACGTGTCCAATAATCAGGACCATATCATCTTGACAGAGAAGAAATATAACATGGACCTAGTCAATATGATCATCTCAATCCTTTCAAAAAAAATGATTATCTCAATCTGAGACGAATGCTCTCTCTATCTCTCTCTCTCTCTTTATATGAACCGAATGTGGTTAGTACTAAAAACGGAGACCAATCTCTAGCATAAATCATATATTTAACAAAACATGCAGGTGAATAAAATCCAAGTTGCTTCATGGAAATGAGCGGCCAATTAATGCATAAGTGGAACTTGAATTTTTCGTTAAAAATGAAATGAGTGAACTCAAAAATTTGGAATAAACCATTGAGACTCAAGTGAATGATCTCACTTGAAGCCTGGGCTTTGGTAATTCAACATGAACATGTCTTTTCTGCTTACCAAGAAACTGCAATGTTTCAATCAACTTCTTGTCGGCTACAAATTCACTGAAAACATAGAAGGAATGACACAAACATAGCAAGTATAAAAAGGATATACATTTGTTGAAAGGGAAGCAAGGCAATGACATCTACTATGGCCCAGTTTTGGAGACCATTAATGAGTTTAGCAAATAGAAAAATATTGACATAATGTATATAGTAACAGGAGAACAGTATATTATTCATCAAAAGATCACTTATGCAAGCACAAGAGCGACTCATATTTCCCAAGGAGCTCAAAAATAACTTCTATCAAGGTGAACAATTGTTCTGTTCATTATGTGCAAGGTAGTACAACTCCTATGCTCCAATTATAATATGGATATACTGCATAACAGAGGAAACCTTATTTAGAGCTATATCTAGGAATTTAGAACTCCAGTTGACCACCAAACCTTACAACATAAGCGTTTAAGTATAGGGAGACACATATAAACCTGGATCTGTTACAAAGATGGTTCTTGTACGATTAGCTGAATATATATATAGTACTATAAATGCTAAGTGCAGCTGTGCGGGCTTTTATCTACCAATCACAAAAATACGAATGGCAAAACTAAATTATATTAAGAAAAAAATGAAGTGCTCATGAAGGGGAGAAGTAGGAAACTTGTTTGGTCTGAAATTTCAACATATCTAGTACTCCTACATGACAGTGCAAACTTTACAATGTTCATTTGAATGAAATCTGGCCCAACCTTATCCAAAATATAATAGGTCAAGAGGACCATTTACTGTAGGAACGGGAGGGAGAGAGGAGTACGGGAGGGAGAGAGGAGTACCTCCAGCACGAGTGTTTTGTGTTTGGCGGCTGTCTCAGGAACGGGAGATGGCTGGGAGCCTCCTTTTAGGTTAGTCCCACTACATGGGCCTCGGCCCTAAGAGATAACTTGTATGGGCTGGGCCATACCGGTTCAACACTCCCCCTCAAGATGGGTGGTAGATATCTATCATTCCCATCTTGTCACATGCCAAGTTACAATCCTTTGTTCCCAAACCCTTTGTCAAACAATCTGCAAACTGCTGCCCAGAACTGACATGAGTAAGGCTGATGACCCGGCATCAAGCTTCTCCTTAATGAAGAACCGATCAATTTCCACATGCTTTGTCCTATCATGTTGAACTGGGTTACTAGCGATGGCTATAGCTGACTAATTGTCACACCACACCTTCAAGGGCCCCTTCCTCAGAAGTTTCAACTCGCTCAGTAGGTACTTCACCCAGAGTATCTCACACAACCATTGAGATAATGCTCTATACTCAGCTTCTGCTGTTGATCTAGACACAACCGGCCGTTT
Source organism: Hordeum vulgare subsp. vulgare (assembly GCF_904849725.1). Lineage (NCBI taxonomy): Eukaryota > Viridiplantae > Streptophyta > Magnoliopsida > Poales > Poaceae > Hordeum > Hordeum vulgare. The sequence continues at coordinate 328,827,597 of NC_058520.1, read as the reverse complement.
CTTGCTTCTCCATGATACCAAATTTTCTCCCACAAACACGCAGTAACCAGAAGTTGATCTTCTATCATCTTGACAACTGGACCAGTCAGAGTCACTATAGCCATCCACCTCAAGATGTCCACTCTTCCCAAACCACAACCCTTTACCCGGAGTCCCCTTCAAGTATCTCAGGATTCTGTGCACAATATCAAGATGCCCACTCCTTGGTTCATGCATGTACCTGCTCACCACCCCCGTAGCATACGTAATGTCAGGCCTGGTATGACACAAGTACAACAACATTCCAACCAGTTTTTGATACTCTTCCTTATTCACTAGCTCTCCTGATTGTGTTGTCACTTGGTGATTTTGTTCAATCGGAGTAGGGGCAGTACGACATCCCATCATGCCCACGTCACTCAAGAGACCCAAGGTGTATTTTCATTGGCACAAAGAGATTCCCTTCTCTGTCCGAGCCACTTCAATGCCAAGAAAGTATTTTAAGTTACCCAAAGCCTTTACCTCAAACTCCTTGCTCAAATAACCCTTCAATCTCTCTATTTCCTCCTCATCATCTCCAGTGATGATAATGTCATCCACATAAACAGCAAGAATGGTGATCTTCCGATCAGAGTGCTTGTAGAACATCGTGTGGTCACCGTTACACTGACCATACCCCATACCACGGACAGCACGTCTGAACCTATCAAACCAGGCCCTTGGTGTTTGCTTCAGTCCATACAAGGATTTCTTCAGCCTGCATACCTTCCCCGTAGTCTCTGAAGTACCAAAACCTGGTGGTATTTCCATGTACACTTCTTCTTGCAACTCACCATGCAAGAAGGCATTCTTGACATCTAATTGATGCAACTTCCACCCAAAGTTTGCAGCACAGGAGACCAATATCCTTACTGTGTTCATCTTTGCCACGGGAGCAAACGTCTCATCATAGTCAATTCGATAAGTTTGACTATATCCTGTGGCGACCAATCTGGCCTTATACCGTTCCACCTTCCCTTCAGGATTCTGCTTCACTCTATAGATCCACTTACAACTCACTCCTTTCTTTTCTGCCGGCAATGTGGTTAGCACCCATCTCTTGTTTTTCCTTAGTGCTTCCAACTCTTCTATCATTGCTTCACGCCACCTCGGATCTTGCTTTGCAGCCTTCAAATCCTTTGGAATTGACACAGTTTGAAGGGAGGCAACAAACGCCTTATATGTGGGTGACAAAGCCTTATAAGACACAAAATTGCCAATATCAAGATCATCACAAGCATCATCCTTCGGTAGAGCCTTCCTTGCTACTTCACCCTTTCTTGCCGCTTCACGTGTAGCCTTTCGCAATGCAATGGGCAGCTCCACTGTGTCAGATGAGCTCGTCTCACTATCTTGCTGCTCCCCCTGCACTCTTGCCTCACTACCTTGCTGCTCCCCCTGCACTCTTGCCTCACTACCTTGCTGCTCCCCTTGCACATGTGGTTGCCGTCGAGAGTACACTAGGGTGTTCGTCTGCCATCGATCCCGAACAGGAACCCGAAGAGCACCAATATTAAGTGTCTCGACGGTTGGCTCGACAGGAACATGCACATCATCATCAGTGAGAGTACTAACCGGAATTGTTCCCACTATTGGTTGGACCTGAACTTGCACATCATTAGCAGTGTTATTGCCAACACCCTGAGTATGAGACATATCCTTCTCCCCCTCTTGACCATCGTGCACATGATGTAGGTGGTCAAGCTCTGCAAATAGCAGAACGAGATCAGTCGGCGTACCATAGAATGGCTCGGACTCCCTGAAGGTAACATCCATACTCACGAACCTGCGTTTTTCAGAGGGATACCAACATTTATACCCCTGCTGACTAGAAGAGTATCATAGGAAGACAAACTTCACTGCCCGAGGATCAAGCTTTCCAACAGATGGTCGGTGATCACGAACAAAGCAAGTACTGCCAAACAACTTTGGGGAAACAACAAACTTATTATCTCCAATGAGCAACTCAGACGGAGATTTCATACCTAATATCCTGGAAGGTGTCCGGTTGATCAGGTACGTGGCTGTCATAACTACTTCATCCCATAAGAACTTAGGCACATTCATGGTAAACATTAATGACCGAGCAACCTCAAGAATATGATGATTCTTCCTTTCTGCCACTCCATTCTGAGGTGGGGTGTCCGGACATGAAGTTTGATGAAGAATCCCTTAGTTAGCCATGAAATCCCCAAAAATATTGTTCACATACTCTGTACCATTGTCAGTCCTGAGCACGTTGACCTGCACCTGAAACTGGTTCTTTACAAGAGCATGGAAGTTCTGAAAACAGCTAAACACCTCATCCTTGTGACGCATCAAGTAAATACAGGTCATACGAGAATAGCAGTCAATAAAGGTAACAAAATACTTCTTTCCATTCATTGACACTACTGGGCTAGTCCATACATCCGAATGAATGAGCATAAAAGGAGATATGCTCCTAAGCCCCTTACTCACATATGAGGCTCGTGTGTGTTTTGCATATTCGCAAGCATCACATGTCAACTTGCCCTTGCCTATTCCACACATAACATCCGGAAAGATTCTACTCATCTTATCAAAAGATACATGACCCATTCTACAATGATGGATCATCGCCTGCTTCTCCTTGTCCTCCATGGCCGCAGCACACACCAAGTCCGGTTGCACCTCTTGGTCCATGTACCAGAGCCCCCTACGCCTAGTGCCAGTCCCAACCGTCTGGCTCGTCTATCGCTCCTGAATCAAGCAACCAAACTTGTCAAGGATCACATGACAGTCTATTTGATCAATGAGAGCACTGAAAGAGACCAAATTGACAGGAAAAGCTGACACATGCAAAACTGACGATAAGGAGATGGCTGAAGCGCATTTGACTGTGCCAACCCCTACGACAGGCTGATTGGTACCATCGACAGTTTGTATAGTGCCCTTGTGAGTAGGAGCATGCTTATGTTAAGACTAAAACACACAGGAATTACCCGCAACATGCTTAGATGCTCCAGAGTCTAAGACCCACTTTGAAGCACTCTCATTAGGAGGAAGAAATGCCTTCATCGAATTACCTTCATCAGTGGAGGCCCAGTGAGCAAAGTCTCCATAGGCAGCCTAATCAACTCCCTTGCCCTGTGACGTCCCAGTGTCCTCTTCAACTACCATATGTGCCCTGCCCCCTGAGTTTCCTGAATAGCCACCTCTGCCCCTAGAAAGTTGACCCCCTGAGTTCCATGGGTATCCACCTCTGCCTCGAGCATACCTGCCTCTGCCAGTGCCCCCTCTGTTGTATCCCCTGCCTCTACCACGAGTTGGACATTCCCTCTTCCAATGACCTACCTCCCCACAAATATGACATTTGTTGGGATCTCCCCACTCCATGCGCTCAGTGACTGCAAATGTCAAAGCCGACACAAACTTCACGTTTGCATGCTCAAGAGATAGCCTCACCTCCTCTTGAGACATTGCTGCAATAGTCTCCTCAATAGTTGGCAAGAGAGGTTGGTGCAACAGGGAAGCCCCCTGCCATGAAAGCAACCTCTGAGGCCTTCCAACAGTTTCAGCATGCGCCTGCGTGCAATCCACTTGCGCCCTGACTCGATGCACGCCGCATCATAGAGTTCCAGAGGATCACAGTTATCCTGCTCTGCCCACAAAGCCTGTAGCTCTACTATATATGCCATCACTGACATGTCATCGCCTTGGCGCAGCCGACTGATCTTCCCCTCAATCTGAGCAATTAGCATGAAATTACCCTTGCCTGAGTATTGGGTGGATAGAGTCTTCCATGAGTTTTTCTAGTGATCTATAGCTCTTTTGAGGTTGGTTCAATGTAGTTAGTTGTAGTCCTTAAGATTCTATAGCATGCTGTCAATTTTCATGTCATTTGGTGCCTTGTAGCATATAGTTTTGCTGCTGTCAATATGCCTTCAGATCAAAAACTGCAGTGTCAAAAACTGATATTTTCACTAAGTCTGAAATTGTGTGTGAGATGCCATTTTGTGAGTTCATTTACTAGTGATCCATGCTGCCATGGTAGATGTTATTAGTAGGGTGTTGAATTGCATCTTGTCCTCTACTGTCTCATGTCTTGTCTGAGCATTTCGATTTATGTAGCTTGTTGTTTTGGGGTGTAGAAAATGTCATGTTGTTGTTTTTGGCAGATTATGACTTTCTTGTCTAGCTTGTATTTGTTGAACCGTTGCTCCGTTTTGATCGTGTCCTATATGAAACTTGCTTAGAATCTCGTGTGGTTTCGTATTATGTCGCTGCCTTCTTGGTTTTGAATGCTTGTGGCTGGCATTCGCATACATATTGCATTCATGACATCATATCTTGCGATGAGCATATCTTTTGAACCGTAGCTCCGTTGGAGATGTTCTCTATGTGTAAGTAGATTGGAACGACGCGTAGAATCACGTGAACCACTTTATTTTGATGTTTAACAAATATTAAAACATGTTTGTTCAGATCTGGACATAATTCTAATTTAACGTGTGGGGTCATCTCGGAGATGCTATATGTCGTTTGTGACCTCACTTAAAATGCCTAGATAGGTAGCTTAATTACGCTTCATGTATTGCCATGTTTAACCAACATTTAATATTGCCGCGTACCTAATCGGGATGGAACTAAATAATTCGTATGTGGAGTTTCGTCAATATGCAACTCCTTGCATATTGAACTTCACATAATATGTAGTGTTTGATTGGAGTGAATTGTCATGTCATGCCTTGCATTAGGTCGATCATGCATCATACATGTTGAGCATTATGTTGTGCATGTGTCGTGGTGAATATCGTGTGTTGATTCTTGTTTCCGATTTGCTTCCTCTCGATAGAGCTCCGCAAGCGTGTCGGAAAGTGAGGACCCGTTCGAGTACATCGGTTTGTCTGCTTCACGGAGTCATTCTTCTTCCAAGCGGGATCTCAGGCAAGATGACCATTTCCCCATATACCATTACTATCATTGTCATGCTGGTTTTATCATTTCTATCGCTATGTCTCGCTGCCTATCACCTGTTAAATATCAGCCTCTCAACATTGCCATGAAATCCCTTAACCTGTTCACAACCTAGCAAACCACTGATTGGCTATGTTACCGCTTGCTTAACCATGTGTTAGCGTTGCTAGTTGCAGGTGCATTTGCTTCCATGTGTTAACATGGGTTCCTTGTTATATCACCATATAATTGCTATTTAATTTAATGCACCTATATACTTGGTAAAAGGTGGAAGACTCGGCCTTTCTAGCCTGGTGTTTTGTGTTAGAAATATGCCCTAGAGGCAATAATAAATAGTTATTATTATATTTCCTTGTTCATAATAATCGTTTATTATCCATGCTAGAATTGTATTGATTGGAAACTCAAATACATGTGTGGATGCATAGATGCGTTTACTATATTGCTAGGAAGTAGCTTTAGTAGTAATAGCATAAGTAGCACGACAACCCCGATGGCGACACGTTGATGGAGATCATGATGATGGAGATCATGGTGTGGCGCCGGTGACAAGAAGATCGTGCCGGTGCTTTGGTGATGGAGATCAAGAAGCACATGATGATGGCCATATCATGTCACTTGTGAATTGCATGTGATGTTAATCCTTTTATGCACCTTATTTTGCTTAGACCGACGGTAGCATCATGAGGTGATCTCTCACTAAAATTTCAAGACGAAATTGTGTTCTCCCCGACTGTGCACCGTTGCGACAGTTCATCGTTTTGAGACACCATGTGATGATCGGGTGTGATAGACTCAACGTTCACATACAACGGGTGCAAAACAGTTGCACACGGGGAACACTCGGGTTAAGCTTGACGAGCCTAGCATGTGCAGACATGGCCTCGGAACACATGAGATCCAAAGGTCGAGCATGAATCATATAGTTGATATGATTAGCATAGAGATGCTTACCACTGAAACTATTCTCGACTCACGTGATGATCGGACTTGAGATAGTGGATTTGGATCATGTACCACTCAAATGACTAGAGAGATGTACTTTTTGAGTGGGAGTTCTTAAGTAATATGATTAATTGAACTAATTATCATGAACATAGTCTAATGATCTTTGCGAATTACGATGTAGCTTGCGCTATAGCTCTACTGTTTTTATATGTTCCTAGAGAAAATTTAGTTGAAAGTTGATAGTAGCAACTTTGCGGACTCAGTCCGTAAAACTAAGGATTGTCCTCATTGCTACGCAGAAGGCTTATGTCCTTAATGCACCACTCGGTGTGCTGCACCTCGAGCGTCGTCTGTGGATGTTGCGAACATCTGACATACACGTTTTTTATGACTACCTGATAGTTCAGTGCGCAATACTAAATGGTTTAGAAGCAAGGCACCGAAGATGTTTTGAAAACGTTGCGGAACATAAGAGATGTTCTAAGAGATGAAATTGAGGTTTCAGGCTCGTGCCCTTGTTGAGAGGTATAAGACCTCCGACAAGATTCTTTGCCTACAAAGTAAAGGAGAAAAGCTCAAATCGTTGAGCATGTTCTGAGATTGTGTGAGTACAACAATCGCTTGAATCAAGTGGGAGTTAATCTTCCAGATGAGATAGTGATGGTTCTCCAAAGTCACTGCCACTAAGCTGCTAGAGCTTAGTGATGAACTATAAACAAATCAAGGATAGATATGATGATCCTTGAGTGATTCGCAATGTTTGACACTGCAAAAGTAGAAACCAAGAAGGAGCATCAATTGTTGATGGTTAGTAAAACCACTAGTTTCAAGAAGGGCAAGGGCTAGAAGGGATACTTCATGAAACGGCAAACCAGTTGCTGCTCTAATGAAGAAACCCAAAATTGAACCCAAACCCGAGACTAAGTGCTTCTGTTATGAGGGGAACGGTCACTGAGGCGGAGCTACCCTAGATACTTGGTAGATAAGAAGGCTGGCAAAGTCGACAGAAGTATATTTGATATACATGATATTAATGTGTACTTTACTAGTACTCCTAGTAGCACGAGGGTATTGGATACCGGTTCGGTTGCTAAGTGATTAGTAACTCGAAATGAAAGATACGGTATAAACGGATACTAGCTAAAGGTGAGGTGACGATACGTGTTGGAAGTGTTTCCAAGGTTGATGTGATCAAACATCGCACGCTCCCTCTATCATCGGGATTGGTGGTAAAACCTAAATAATTGTTATTTGGTGTTTGCGTTGAGCATGAACATGATTGGATCGTGTTTATTGCAATACGATTATTCATTTAAAGAGAATAATAGTTATTCTATTTGCTTGAATAATTACCCTCAATGGTTTATTGAATATCGATCGTAGTGTTACACATGTTCATAATATTGGTGCCAAAAGATACAAAGTAATAATGATAGTACCACTTAGTTGTGGCACTACCAGTTGAGTCATGTTGGTATAAAATGCATGAAGAAGCTCCATCCTGATGGATCTTTGTACTCACTCATTTTTGAAACATTTGAGACATGCAAACCATACCTGTTGGTATAAATACATGAAGAAACTCCATAGAGATAGATCGTTTGGACTCACTTGATTTTGAATCACTTGAGACATGCAAAACATGCCACATGAAACAAGAGAGTAACTTGTTGGGAGTAATGCATTTTTGATGTGTGCAGTCCAATGAGTGCTAAGGCACGCAGTGGATATCGTTATGTTCTTACTTCACTGACGATTTGAGTAGATACAGGAGTATTTACTTGATGAATCACAGGTCTAAAATATTGAAAAGTTCAAAGCAATTTAAGAGTGAAGATCGTCGTGACAAGAGGATAAACTGTCTACGATATGATCATAGAGATGAATATCTGAGTTACGAGTTTTTGGTACGCAGTTAGGACAAAGTGAAAATTGTTTCTCAGTTCATGCCACGTGGAACACCATAGTGTGATGATGTGTCTGAATGTCATAGCCACGCCCTATTTGATATGGTGCATACTATGATGTCTCTTATCGAATTACCACTATCGTTTATGGTTTATACATTAGAGACAACCGCATTCATTTTAAATAGGGCACCGCGTATTTCCGTTGAGATGACACAGTATAGACTATGGTTTGGAGAAACCTAAGATGTTGTTTCTTAAAAGTTTGGGGCTGCGATGCTTATGTGAAAAAGTTTCAGTCTGATAAGGTCGAACCCAAAACGGATAAAAGCATCTTCATAGGATATCCAAAACAGTTGGGTGCATCTCCTATCTCAGATCCGGAAGCGAAGTGTTTGTTTCTAGAAATGGGTCCTTTCTCGAGGAAAGGTTTCTCTCGAAAGAATTGAGTGGGAGGGTGGCGGAACTTGATGAGGGTAGTGAACTGTCACTTCAACCAGTGTGTAGCAGGGCACAGGAAGATGTTCTTGTGGCGCCTACACCAATTGAAGTGGAAACTGATGATGCTGATCATTGAGCTTCACATCAAGTTACTACAAACCTCATAGGTCGACAAGGTCGCGTACTGCTGCAGAGTGGTACAGTAACCCTGTCTTAGAGGTCATGTTGTTGAGCAACAATAAACCTACGAGCTATGGAGAAGCAATGGTGGGCCCGGATTCTTACAAATGGCTGGAGGCCATGAAATCCGAGAGAGGATCCATGTATGAAAACAAAGTGTAGACTTTGGAAGAAATACTTGATGGTAGTAAGACTATTAAGTAAAGATGGATCTTTAACAGGAAGACAGACGATGATGGTGATAAGTCACTATTAAGAAAGGCTTGACTTGTCGCAAAGATGTTTTCGACAAAATCAAAGAGTTGACTATGATGTGACTTTCTCACTCGTAGTGATGCTAAAAGTCTGTCGGAATTATGTTAGTAGTTGCTGCATTATTTGTGAAATATTGCACATATAGGAGGTCAAAACATTGTTTCCTCGACGGTTTCCTTGAGGAAAGATTGTATGTGATACAATCAAGGTTTTGTCGATCCTAAAGATACTAACAAGTATGCAAGTTCCAACGATCCTTTTATGGACTGGTGCAAGCATCTCGAAGTTGGAATATACCCTTTGATGTGATGATCAAAGCTTTTGGGTTTGTGCAAGGTTTATGAGAAACTTGTATTTCCAAAGAAGTGAGTGGGAGCACTATAGAATTTCTGATAAGTATATGTTGTTGACATATTGTTGATCAGAAGTAATGTGGAATTTGTGTGAAGCATAAAAGGTTGTTTGAAAGGAGTTTTTCAAAGGAAGACCTGGATAGAGCTATTTTAACATTCAACATCAAGATCTATAGAGATAGATCAATACGCTTAATAGAACTTTCAAATGAAATGCATGCCTTGACAAGTTTTTGAAGGAGTTCAAAATAGATCGGCAAAGAAGGAGTTCTTGGTTGTGTTGTAAGGTGTGAATTTGAGTAAGACTCAAAAGCCCGACCACTACAGAAGAAAGAGAAAGGACGAAGGTCGTCCCCTATGCCTTAGCCGTAGACTCCACAGTATGCCATACTGTGTACCACACCTGATGTGTGCCTTGCCACAAGTCTGTTAAGAGGTACAGAGAGTGATCCAGGATTGAATCACTAAACAGCGGTCAAAGTTATCCTTAGTAACTAATGGACTAAGCAATTTTTCTCGATTATGGAGGTGGTTAAAGAGTTCATCGTAAAGGGTTACGTTGATGCAAGCTTTGACACTAATCCGAATAACTATGAATAGTAAAACAGATTCGTATGGTAGAGTATATATTTGGAGTATTTTCGAATAGCACGTAGTAGCAACATCTATAAGATGACATAAAGATTTGTAAAGCACACACGGATCTGAAAGATTCAGAACCGTTGACTAAAACCTCTCTCACGAGCAAGACGTGATCAGACCCAATAACTATATGGGTGTTGGATTCGTTAAAATCACATGGTGATGTGAACTAGATTATTGACTCTAGTGCAAGTGGGAGACTGTTGGAAATATGCCCTAGAGGCAATAATAAATTAGCTATTATTATATTTCCTTGTTCATAATAATCGTTTATTATCCATGCTATAATTGTATTGATTGGAAACTCAAATACATGTGTGGATACATAGACAACACACTGTCCCTAGTGAGCCTCTAGTTGACTAGTTTGTTGATCAAAGATGGTCAAGGTTTCCTGGCCATAGGCAAGTGTTGTCACTTGATAACGGGATCACATCATTAGGAGAATCATGTGATGGACAAGACCCAAACTATGAACGTAACATATTGATCGTGTCGTTTTATTGCTATTGTTTTCTTTGTGTCAAGTATTTGTTCCTATGACCATGAGATCATATAACTCACTGGCACCGGAGGAATACCTTGTGTGCATCAAACGTCGCAACGTAACTGGGTGACTATAAAAGTGCTCTACATGTATCTCCGAAGTTGTCCGTTGAGTTAGTATGGATCAAGACTGGGATTTGTCACTCCGTGTGACGGAGAGGTATCTCGGGGCCCACTTGGTAATACAACATCACACACAAGCCTTGCAAGCAATGTGACTAACTGTAAGTCACGGGATCTTGTATTACGGAACGAGTAAAGAGACTTTCCGGTAACGAGATTGACATAGGTATGCGGATACCGACGATCAAATCTCGGGCAAGTAACATACCGAAGGACAAAGGGAATGACATACGGGATTATATGAATCCTTGACACTGAGGTTCAACCGATAAGATCTTCAGAGAATATGTAGGATCCAATATGGGCATCCAGGTCCCGTTATAGGATATTGATCGAGGAGTGTCTCGGGTCATGTCTACATAGTTCTCGAACCCGCAAGGTCTGCACACTTAAGGTTCGGTGACGTTTCGGTATAGTTTTGTTATAGGTGTTGGTAACCGAAAGTTGTTCGGAGTCCCAGATGAGATCCAGGACGTCACGAGGAGCTCCAAAATGGTCCGGAGGTAAAGATTGATATATAGGAAGTCCTATTTTGGTCACCGGAAAAGTTTCAGGCTCATCGGTAGTGTGCCGGGAGTGTCGGGAGGGGTGCCGGGGACCATCGGGAGGGGTGTCACGCCCCAAGGGGTCTCATGGGCTATGGGAAGAGATAAACCAGCCCCTAGTAGGCTGGAATAAGTTCCCACTAAGGCCCATAAGGTTTGAGAAGGAAAAAACATAAGGTGGAAAGAGTTTCCAAGTGGGAAGGTGGAATCCTACTCCAAGTAGGATTGGAGTAGGACTCCTCCACCTCCAATTTCGGCCAAACCTTGAGGGTTTGAGGCTGCCTCCTCCCCTCCCTCCCTCCTATATATACTAGAGGTATTGAGGGTTTTTGAGACACAACTTTTCCACGTGTTGCTCGACCCTATACCACGCAGTTTTTCCTCTAGATCGTAATTCTGTGGAGCTCGGGCGGAGCCCTACAGGATTAGATCGTCACCACCACCGGAGCGCCGTCACGCTGCCGGAGCACTCTTCTATCTCTCCGCCCCCTCTTTCTGGATCAAGAAGGTGGAGATCGTCATCGAGTTGTACGTGTGTTGAACGCGGAGGTGTCGTCCGTTCGGCACTAGATCGGAAAGGATCGTAGATGGATCGCAAGACGGTTCGTGCAACGGATCGCGAGACGGTTCATGGGATGGATTGTGGGACAGATCGCGGGACAGTTCGTGGGGCGGTTCGTGGGGCGGTTCGAGGGACGTGAAGACGTTCCACTACATCAACTGCGTTTCTTAACGCTTCCTGCTGTGCGATCTACAAGGGTACATAGATCCAATTCTCCTCTCGTAGATGGACATCACCATGATAGGTCTTCGTGTGCGTAGGAAATTTTTTGTTTCACATGCAACGTTCCCCAACATTTTGTTCCACCTTTGCCCCCTTAGTTTCGGCTACAAGTGTTATGTTCCATAAATGAGCGCTCCTAACATGCTTGGGGTTGTTATGGGGACCCCCTAGATTCTTGTTTTAGGATAAAGCTCGTCTGGCAAGGACCAACATTGGTACTAAATTTTCCCAATATGATAATTTTGTTAATACTAAAAAGCATAGGGAGTTAGCGCTACCCGAGGAGTAATTGAACATAATACAGGGGGCCGGTGCTGATGGTGTAGGTCCCAAACAGAGCGGCTTATTAACGCTACCCGGGGCAACTCGGCGTTTGGCGTGGTAACCATCGCTCATCCGGAGTGCCTTAGAACGAGATACGCGGCTCCTATCGGCATTGTCAGCACGTCGGGCGGCCTTGCTGGACTTGTTTTACCTTCATCGAGCGTCTTGAGGTTTTCCAATAGGGATCCGAGGAGATCATGGGTTTCCTTGATCGAGGTCATTCCGTCGCAGTGTGTGGTAGTTTGTGATGGACTAGTTGGAGCACCCCTGCAGGGTTAAATCTTTCAGAAAGCCGTGCCCGCGGTTATGTGGCAACGTGGAAACTTTGTTTAACATCCGGTTCTAGATAAGTCGAAGTAAGCTTAACTAAAACTTGCCAACTGAGTGCGTAACCGTGACTGTCTCTTTCGTGAGCTCCTTCCCCGATCGAGGACACGGTAGGGTTTGATGACCCACAAGTATAGGGGATCAATCGTAGTCCTTTCGATAAGTAAGAGTGTCGAACCCAACGAGGAGCAGAACGATCTCACAAGTGGTTTTCAGCAAGGAAAAATCTGCAAGCACTCAAATTGTCGGTAACAAGTGATTGTGTGGTGAGATGATTCGTAGCAAGCAACAAGTAACAAAAGTAGCAACGGTGCAGCAAAGTGGCCCAATCCCTGTTGTAGCAAGGGACAAGCCTGAACAAAGTCTAATAAGAGGAAAAACGCTCCCGAGGACTGATACATCTCAAACGTATCTATAATTTTTGATGGTTTCATGCTGTTATCTTGTCATCTTTGGATGTTTTATGTACCTTTTATATCTTTTTTGGGACTAACTTATTAATTCAGTGCGAAGTGCCAGTTCCTGCTTTTTCTGTGTTTTTGGCTCGTTTCAGATCTAATTTTGGAACGGAGTCCAAACGGAATAAAATCCCTGAAATGATTTTTTCCCGAACGGAAGAAAATTAGGGGGCCTATGGGCCAAGCCAGTGGGGCTCCTGGGAGCCCACAAGCCCCCACTCCGCCACCAGGGGAGGCGGCGGTGGCAGGGCTTGTGGCCTCCCTGGCCGCCCCCTGACCTAGATCCTTGGCCTATATATTCCCTAAAATACAACAAAAAATCAGGGGAACCTCGAAAATACTTTTCCGCCGCCGCAAGCTTCTGTTTCCGCGAGATCTCATTTGGAGACCCTTCCTGGCGCCCTGCCGGAGGGGACTTTGGAGTTGGAGGGCTTCTTCATCATCATCGCCCCTCCAATGACTCGTGAGTAGTTCACTTCAGACCTACGGGTCCATAGTTAGTAGCTAGATGGCTTCTTCTCTCTCTTGGATCTTCAATACAAAGTTCTCCATGATCTTCATGGAGATCTATCCGATGTAATCTTCTTTGGCGATGTGTTTGTCGAGATCCGATGAATTGTGGATTTGTGATCAGATTAACTATGTTATATATTTGAGTCTTTGCTGATTTCTTATATGCATGATTTGATATCCTTGTAAGTCTCTCCGAGTCTTGGGTTTTGTTTGGCCAACTAGATCTATGATTCTTGCAATGGGAGAAGTGCTTGGTTTTGGGTTCTACCATGTGGTGACCTTTCCCAGTGACAGTAGGGACCGCAAGGCACACATTAAGTAGTTGCCATCAAGGGTAAAAAGATGGGCTCTGTCGTTGATATGAGATTGTCCATCTACATCATGTCATCTTGCTTAAGGCGTTACTCTTTTCCACTGGACTTAATACACTACATGCATGCTGGATAGCGGTCGACGTGTGGAGTAATAGTAGTAGATGCAGAAAGTATCAGTCTACTTGTTTTGGACGTGATGCCTATAGATATAATCATTGCCATAGATATCGTCACGACTTTGCGCGGTTCTATCAATTGCTCGATAGTAATTTGTTCACCCACCGTCTACTTGCTTTCATGAGAGAAGCCGCTAGTAAACACTACGGCCCCCGGGTCTATTCACATCTATTGTTTACACCTCTGCTTTTACTTTGCTTTGTTACTTTGTTGCTTTCAGTTCTCACTTGGCAAACAATCTATAAGGGATTGACAACCCCTTCATAGCGTTGGGAGCAAGCTTTTGTGTTTGTGCAGGATCTTGTGGTACTCCTCCACTAGATTGATACCTTGGTTCTCAAACTGAGGGAAATACTTACCACCGATGTGCTACATCACCCTTTCCGCTTCGAGGGAACACCAACGCAAGGCTCCATAGCCGTAGCAGAAGGATTCCTGGTGCCGTCGACACGACTATTCCTGTCGCCGTTGCCGGGGAAGCACAGCTGACTTCAGAAGTATTTCTGGCGCCGTTGTCGGGGGAGTAGAGATCAAGATCTATCCAAGTAGGTCTCACAAACTCATCTCTTGCATTTACTCTTGTTGCGAGTTGCCTCTCGTTTTCCTCTCCCCCACGTCACATTTGCAGTTTTCATTTGCCTTTCTCCTTTGCCATTTTCTTTTTCCTTTTGTCGTTCCCTTTCGCCAGCCTGCTCTTAGGTTTGTTCGTGAGAGAGCTTTCCTCATGGCCAAACCAAACTATTTCAGAAAATTGGAGGAGATTGAAACTAATGTCAAAGGTTTCATGTCTTCTCAGTTTGACCAAAATAGTTACTACCATAGGGAATTAAAAGAGCAAAATTCCTTGTTGGTCTGTTTGAATAAAGAGGTTGATGATATGGCCAATGATTTCCTTGCACTTAATTCTCAGCTCGCTCACCTTGAAAAATTGGTGGGCCAAATTTGTGACAAGCAGGCTACCTTAGTCAATAAGATGGCAGCTAAACCTGAAATTTGTGATGCAAATCACGAAGATCTTAAAGTGCTTGGTGTGTCTCCTCTTGAATCTTTGTTTCCGCGTGTCAAACCTATTTATGGAGGGGCTGGATATGAATCCACTTTGGTTGAAAAACGCCCCAATGATTCGGAGTCCACCTATCTTGATGATAAAGGTGTGGAGAGTGGAGTAGAAGAAGTCAAAAAATTTGGTAGTAATGAAACTCCCACTTTGGATTTCAAGGAATTCAATTATGATAATTGCTACTTGTTTGAACGCATTTCTTTGATGCAATCCATTGCAAACTCTCCACATGCTTATAGCCAAAGCAAAGCCTTTACCGCACATATCGTAGATGCTATGATGAAATCTCTTGAAGAGAAGATCGAACTAGAAGTCTCTATACCTAGAAGACTTCATGATGAGTGGGAACCTACTATCAAAATCAAGATCAAAAACTATGAGTGCAATGCTTTGTGTGATTTGGGTGCTAGTGTTTCCGCGATTCCAAAGTCTTTATGTGATATTCTTGGTTTTCATGAGATTGAAGAGTGTTCTCTTAATTTGCATCTTGTGGATTCTACTGTCAAGAAACCCATGGGAAGGATCGATGATGTTCTTATTGTTGCAAATAAGAACTATGTACCCGTGGATTTCATTGTACTTGACATAGATTGCAATCCTTCATGTCCCATTATTCTTGGTAGAGCTTTCCTAAGGACTATTGGTGTTATCATCGATATGAAGGAAGGGAATATTATATTTCAATTTCCTTTGAAGAAAGGCATGGAGCACTTTCCTAGAAATAAAATAAGATTGCCTTATGAATCTATGATGAGGGCTACTTATGGTTTGAGCACCAAAGATGACTATACGTGATTCCATCACCTTTTGCCTAGCTAAGGGCGTTAAACAAAAGCGCTTGTTGGGAGGCAACCCAACGAATCTATCCTTTTTCTTTCTGTTTTGTGTTTTCCACACTTTCATAATTCTGTTATGATTGTGTTTTTTGTGTTTCTTTTTGCGTTTGTGCCAAGCAAAACCGTTATGATTAGTCTTGGGGATGATCGTTTGGTCATGCTGGAAAAGACAGAAACTTTCTGCTCACGAAAAGAATTTTCATGTTTTTTCTGTAAGAGCTTTTGAGTTGATTATTTTTTCTTCTGATTTATACGCAAATTCTTCAGACTGTCGTAATATTTCAGAATGTTTGAAGTACCAGAGGTATACGAAATATACAGATTGCTACAGACTGGTCTGCTGTTAACAGATTTTGTTTTTTGTTGTGTTGGTTGCTTATTTTGATGAAACTATGGATAGTATCGGGGGGTGTTAGCCATGGAAGATTGAAAATACAGTAACCCAACATCAGCACAAGTAGAATTTAAGTTTGCTACAGTACCTAAGGAAGTGGTGGTTTGCTTTCTCATATTAATGTTATCACGAGTTTATGTTTAAGTTTCGTGTTGTGAAGTTTTCAAGTTTTGGGTGAAGTTCTTATGGACAAATGGATAAAGAGTGGCAAGATCTCAAGCTTGGGGATGCCCAAGGCACCCCAAGAGATTCAAGGATGCCGTAAAAGCCTAAGCTTGGGGATGCCCCGGGAAGGCATCCCCTCTCTCGTCTTCAATCCATCGGTAACGTTACTTGGGGCTATATTTTTATTCACCACATGTCATGTGTTTTTGCTTGGAGCGTCTTGTATCGTAGGAGTATTTTTTGTCACAATCATCCTTGCTTCACACCTAGAGAGAGAGACATGCACACACCATGATTTTGTCGAGCTTCACTTATATCTTTTGGTAGACAATTCAGCTCACATGTGCTTCACTTATATCTTTTGAGCTAGATACTTTTGCTCTATGTGCTTCACTTATATCTTTTAGAGCGCAGCGGTGCGTGGCTTGGTAGTTGATCTATGCTTTGAAAGTAGTCTCAAAAGGGCTAGTTATCCAAAGGGATATGAAAACTTCCACCTTCATGTGCATTGAATAGTTAGAGAAGTTTGATTTATCTCAATTAGTTTTGAGTTGTGGTTATGGTAATATTGAAGTCATGCTAGTAAGGTGTTGTGGATCTAGAAATACTTGTGTTTAAGTTAGTGATTCCCATAGCATGCACGTATGGTGAACCGCTATGTGATGAAATCTGAGCATGATTAGTATATTGATTGTCATCCTTTGCGTGGCGGTCGGGATCGCGCGATGGTTTATACCTACCAACCCTTCCCCTAGGAGTATGCGTTGAATGCTTTGTTTCGATTACTAATAAAACTTTTGCAACAAGTATATGAGTTCTTCATGACTAATGTTGAGTCCATGGTTTAGATTCACTTTCACCTTCTACCATCACTATCTTTTTAGTGCCGTGCAACTTTCGTCGGTACACAAAACCCACCATTAGCCTCCCTCAAAACAGCCACCATACCTACCTACTATGGCTTTTTCAAAGTCATTCCGAGATATATTGCCATGCAACTACCACCATGACATGTGCCACCACGTCTACATTACCATTGCATGATCGTAAGATAGCTACCATGATGTTTCCATTAATGTCTATGCCATGCTAGATCATTGCCACGGTACACTACCGAAGGCATTCCATATAGTGTCATTGTTGCTCTAAGTTTTGAGTTGAAAGTGTGGTGATCATCATTAATGGAGCATTGTCCCATGTGAGTAAATAAAAGAGGCCAAAGAAGCCCACCAAAAAAAGAGGCCAAAGATCCCACCAAAAAAAAGAGAAAAAGAGAGAAGGGACAATGCTACCACTTTTTCCACACTTGTGCATATTAAGCACCATGATCTTCATGATGGAGAGTCTCTCGTTTTGTAACCACCATATAGCTAGTGGGAAATCTTCGTTATATAACTTGGCTTGTATATTCCAATGATAGGCTTCCTCAAAATTGCCTTAGGTCTTCATGAGCAAGCAAGTTGGATGCACACCCACTAGTTTTCTTTAAGAGCTTTCACATACTCTTAGCTCTAGTGCATCATTTTTATGGAAATCCCTACTCATTCACATTGATATCTATTGATGAGCATCTCCACAGCTCATTGATATACCTAGTTAATGTGACTATCTTCTCCTTTTTGTCTTGCAACCTCCACCACATTCCACACCATTTATAGTGCTATAACCATGGCTCACGCTCATGTATTGCGTGAGAGTTGAAAAGGTTTGAGAAAGTAAAGGTGTGAAACAATTACTTGGCCAATACCGGGGTTGTGCATGATTTAAATTTGTTGTGCAATGATGATAGAGCATAGCCAGACTATATGCTTTTGTAGGGATAACTTTCTTTTGGCCTTGTTATTTTGAAAGTTCATGATTACCTTGCTAGTTTGCTTGAATTATTATTGTTTCCACGTCAATGGCAAACTATTGTTTTGAATCTAATGGATCTGAACATTCACATCACATAAGAGGAGTTACAAAGGACATCTATGCTAGGTAGCATGAAAGCATCAAAAATTCATTCTTTATCACTTCCCTACTCGAGGACGAGCAGGAGTTAAGCTTGGGGATGCTTGATACGTCTCAAACGTATCTATAATTTTTGATGGTTTCATGTTGTTATCTTGTCATCTTTGGATGTTTTATGTACCTTTTATATCTTTTTTGGGACTAACTTATTAATTCAGTGCCAAGTGCCAGTTCCTGTTTTTTCTGTGTTTTTGGCTCTTTTCAGATCTAATTTTGGAACGGAGTCCAAACGGAATAAAATCCCCGAAATGTTTTTTTCCCGAACGGAAGAAGATCACGGGGCCTCTGGGCCAAGCCAGGGGGGCTACTGGGAGCCCACAAGCCGCCACTCCGCCACCAGGGGGAGGCGGCGGTGGCAGGGCTTGTGGCCTCCCTGGCCGCCCCCTGACCTAGATCCTTGGCCTATATATTCCCTAAAATACAGCAAAAAAATCAGGGGAGCCTCGAAAATACTTTTCCGCCGCCGCAAGCTTCCATTTTCGCGAGATCTCATCTGGAGACCCTTCCCGGCGCCCTGCCGGAGGGGACTTTGGAGTTGGAGGGCTTCTTCATCATCATCATCGCCCCTCCAATGACTCATGAGTAGTTCACTTCAGACCTACGGGTCCGTAGTTAGTAGCTAGATGGCTTCTTCTCTCTCTTGGATCTTCAATACAAAGTTCTCCATGATCTTAATGGAGATCTATCCGATGTAATCTTCTTTGGCGGTGTGTTTGTCGAGATCGGATGAATTGTGGATTTGTGATCAGATTATCTATGTTATATATTTGAGTATTTTTTGATTTCTTATATGCATGATTTGATATCCTTGTAAGTCTCTCCGAGTCTTGGGTTTTCTTTGGCCAACTAGGTCTATGATTCTTGCAATTGGAGAAGTGCTTGGTTTTGGGTTCTACCATGTGGTGACCTTTCCCAGTGACAGTAGGGGCAGCAAGGCACACATTAAGTAGTTGCCATCAAGGATAACAAGATGGGCTCTGTCGTTGAGATGATATTGTCTATCTACATCATGTCATCTTGCTTAAGGCGTTACTCTATTCTTTTGGACTTAATACACTAGATGCATGCTGGATAGCGTCGACGTGCGGAGTAATGGTAGTAGATGCAGAAAGTATCGGTCTACTTGTTTTGGACGTGATGCCTATAGATATAATCATTGCCATAGATATCGTCACGACTTTGTGTGGTTCTATCAATTGCTCGACAGTAATTTGTTCACCCACCGTCTACTTGCTTTCATGAGAGAAGCCACTAGTAAACACTACGGCCCCCGGGTCTATTCACATCTATCGTTTACACCTCCGCTTTTACTTTGCTTTGTTACTTTGTTGCTTTCAGTTCTCACGTGGCAAACAATCTATAAGGTATTGACAACCCCTTAATAGCGTTGGGAGCAAGCTTTTGTGTTTGTGCAGGATCTTGTGATACTCCTCCACTGGATTGATACCTTGGTTCTCAAACTGAGGGAAATACTTACCACCGCTGTGCTACATCACCCTTTCCGCTTCGAGGGAACACCAACGCAAGGCCCCATAGCCGTAGCAGAAGGATTCCTCGTGCCATCGACACGACTATTCCTGTCGTCGTTGCCGGGGAAGCACAACTGACATCAAGGACACACGGGAATTTCTGTCATGCTAGTTTCATCATGTTCATATGATTCGCGTTCGTTACTTTGATAGTTTGATATGTGGCTGGACCAGCGCTTGGGTACTGCCCTTACTTGGACAAGCATCCCACTTATGATTAACCCCTCTCGCAAGCATCCGCAACTACGAAAGAAGAATTAAGACAAAGTCTAACCATAGCATTAAACTAGTGGATCCAAATCAGCCCCTTACGAAGTAACGCATAAACTAGGGTTTAAGCTTCTGTCACTCTAGCAACCCATCATCTACTTACTGCTTCCCAATGCCTTCCTCTAGGCCCAAATAATGGTGAAGTGTTATGTAGTCGACGTTCACAAAACACCACTAGAGGAAAAACAACATTCAACATATCAAAATACCGAACGAATACCAAATTCACATGACTATTATTAGCATGACTTATCCCATGTCCTCGGGAACAAAAGTAACTACTCACAAAACATAATCATAATCATGATCAGAGGTGTAATGAGTAGCATCAAGGATCTGAACATAAACTCTTCCACCAAGTAATCCAACTAGCATCAACTACAAAGAGTAATCAACACTACTAGCAACCTTACAAGTACCAACCGGAGTCGCGAGACGGAGATTGGTCACAAGAGATGAACTAGGGTTTGGAGATGAGATGGTGCTGATGAAGATGTTGATGTTGATGAGTCCCCTCTGACGAGAGGAGTGTTGGTGATGACGATGGCGACGATTTCCCCCTCCGGGAGGGAAGTTTCCCCGGCAGGATCGTCGTGCCGGAGCTCTAGATTGGTTCTGCTCAAGTTCTGCCTCGTGGCGGCGGCGAAACCACGAAAAATCTCCCTTCTTGATTTTTTTCTCGACAAAACCCTCCATATAGCAAAAGAGGGGGCAAGTGGGCCAACAGGGTGCCCACACGCCCCCATGGCGCAGTCTGAGGGGGTGGCCGTGCCGTGCAAGCTTGTGGCCACCCCCTGGCCCTCCTCCGGTACTTCTTCGGCCCAGTATTTTTTATATATTGGGAAAAAAATCTCCGTTGATTTTCAAGGCATTTGGAGTTGCGCAAAATAGGTATCTCAACTTTGCTCCACTTTCAGGCCAGAATTCCAGTTGCCGGTATTCTCCCTCTTCATGTAAACCTTGAAAAATAAGAGAAAAAGGCATAAGAATAGTACCATGAAGAGAAATAACAGCCAAGGAAGCGATAAATATCAACGTGAAAACATGATGCAAAATAGACGTACCAACTCCCCCAAGCTTAGACCTCGCTTGTCCTCAAGCGAAAGCCGAGCTCAATAAATATGTCCACATGTTTAGGGAGAGAGGTGTCGACAAAACAAGATACGAACATGCATGCATCATGATCATGATCAGAACAGCATACCAACATATGATCTCTCATGCTAAAGTGATAATTCCTTCACAAAGTAAAGCATGGATCAAGAACCTTACCGAGAAGTAACAACCGATAGTCTTTAGTCATTGCAGCAATTGCAATTTATCACAACATCAAAAAGAGTCAAATAAGAGCTTGTAAAGCAAATCCACATACTCAATCATTCTTTCGTTCTCTACAATTGCTACAACTCACGTGATACTCATGAGATCAAAGTTTCAGCTGAACACAGAGAAAGATAGGGGCTTATAGTATTGCCTCCCAACTGCTTACCTCAAGGGTAATGTGAACAATAATAATTCATGAATGCCTACCTCTAAGTTGACATATGAATATAGATCTTTCCCAAGCATATGACGGTAGCCAAGACAAAGGCAAAATAGGGAATTGGTGAAGATCACCATGACTCTTTCAGGGGTATAAAGTAAAGGTACAAGATAGGCCCTTCGCAGAGGGAAGCAGAGGTTGGCATGCACTTTTGAGGTTTGGATGTGTGTCCTCTTAGTGCGGAGGAACGTCACTTTATATTGCCCCCTGTGATAAAGAACTTTATTATGCAGTCTATCGCTTTTATGTCTTCCTCATCACAGGTTCGTATAAAGCTTATTTTCCTCACACTAATAGATCATGCATATTAGAGAGCAATTTTTATTGCTTGCACCGATGACAACTTACTTGAGGGGTCTTATTCAATCCATAGGTAGGTATGGTGGACACTCAAGGCAAAACTGGTTTGAAGGTTTATGGATGCACAAGTAGTATCTCTACTTGGTGCGGGAGTTTTGGCTAATATGAGGTGGAAGCAATCGTCACATGTTAAGGGATCTCTAATCATATAACATTGTTCAGAGCCAAGCAAACACAATTCATTATGTTGTCTTCCTTGTCCAACATCTACTTCTAGGCATGCAATAGTTTGGTGATTGTTCACAATCATAGATGGTGTCAGAGATGATATATTTATATGTGAACCTCTCCTTCTTTATCACTTCCTATTAATTGCAACAATGACCAAGGTCTACGTTTGCCTACACTCAACAAGTTTCAATCCTCATTCTTTTTATATGTGAAGCCATCACTTCCCATAAGATCATTACATGATCTTTCATACTTTTGTTCTATTCTCACTCTTTTGATCATGGCAAGAGGCAAAGCCCTTCAACTAAGACACTCTTTATTATATGGCTCACGAGCAAGAATACATCAGGGGTGACACAAAGCAAAACTCAATACTAAAACACTAAGACTTTAAACTACTAGAGAAAGAGAAAACTGAAAAGGAAAACTAAAACAAAGGTAAAAGCAAAAGATGTGATGGTGATACGATACCGGGGCAACTCCCCCAAGCTTGGCAAAAGCCAAGGGGATTGCCCATACCAATGCTCAGTTGTCTTCCTTTGGTGGTGATGGTGGAGTTGTTGCAACCTTTGATTCCAAGAGGGCCATCAGTCTTCGATTTATACTTTGGAGATTTGTGATATGTTTCTCCAGCAAAACAATTTTACGAGTGAGACAAGTATTGCGAGCACGAGTTGTTTCACAAAACATCAATAGTTCAATCAAAGATGGAGATGGTAGGTGGAGGTAGGGTTGGAGGAAATCCACTTCTTCAACTTCTTCCTTATTAAGCATAGATTGCACTTCGTCCCATGCCTGATCCTTCTCCTTAGCCTTGCCCTTGGTTTCTTTGGGTGGCCTCTCCTTAGCCTCCATGACCTCCATCCTTTTCAGATCAGCATGAACTTCTCCATAGAATTGATGGAGGTTGTTCTCCCCCACAGACTCTTGAGAAGACATCTTGACCTAGATCTGCGGCAGAAAACAGGCTCGAAACGAAAAACAGAGGAAATCTGAGTGATGCAGGGGTCAGACCAAACGGAGGTATATATAATGATTTTTTCCAGACCAGAAGGAGTCCCCTGGATGAAAACAGAGTCCGGGAGGTGCACGAGGTGGCCACAAGCCCTCACGACGCGGCCAGGAGGTGGGCCCGCGCCGTGCAGGCTTGTCGCCTCCTCGCGCACTTTCCGGACTACTTCCATATTTTGTATTTTTTCAAATATTCCAAAACGGAGAAAATTTCCTACTGGAAAAGTTTTGGACTCTATTTTCTTACCGAATCTCATACCTCTTCGTTTTCGGAGTATGAAACAGGCTGATAAATGTCCCTAAGGTATTCTTCTGGAGTTATGGTATTGATGATATTGCTTTCAACATTTATGGGAGTACCTGAGATATAATGCTTGATTCTCTGCCCATTTACCACTCTCGGACAATTACCTTCCGTGTTGTTGATCTTGATAGCACCGGAACGATATACTTCCTCAACAACATAGGGACCTTCCCATTTAGAGAGAAGCTTGCCTGCAAAGAATCTTAGACGAGAATTATATAGCAAGACATAATCACCTACATTGAACTCACGCTTTTGTATCCTCTTATCATGCCATCTCTTAACCTTCTCTTTGAAGAGCTTGCCATTATCATATGCGTGAGTTCTCCACTCATCAAGCGAGCTAATGTCAAATAACCTCTTCTCACCGGCAAGTTTGAAATCAAAGTTGAGCTCTTTGATTGCCCAATAAGCTTTATGCTCTAGCTCAAGAGGTAAGTGACATGCTTTCCCATACACCATTTTGTACGGAGACATGCCCATGGGATTCTTATAGGCAGTTTTATAAGCCCACAGTCCATCATCGAGCTTCTTAGACCAATTCTTTCTAGACCTGTTGACAGTCTTTTGCAAAATCAGTTTAATCTCTCTATTACTTAGCTCTACTGGACCACTGGACTGAGGGTGATAGGGATACACAATTCTATGGTTGACATCGTACTTAGCAAACGTTTTACGGAAAGCACCATGAATGAAGTGTGAACCACCGTCGGTCATCAGATATCTAGGGACTCCAAACCTAGGGAAGATAACTTCTTTCAGCATCTTGATAGAAGTGTTGTGATCAACACTACTAGTGGGGATAGCTTCTACCCACTTAGTGGCGTAATCAACAGCAACTAAGATGTGAGTATACCCATTGGATTTTGGAAAAGGTCCCATATAATCAAAGCCCCAGACGTCAAATGGTTCAATGACAAGTGAATAGTTCATAGGCATTTCTTGACATTTGCTAATATTACCTATTCTTTGACATTCGTCACAAGACAAGACAAACTTACGGGCATCCTTGAAGAGAGTGGGCCAATAGAAACCTGATTGCAATACCTTGTGTGCAGTTCTATCTCCCGCATGGTGTCCTCCGTAGGCCTCGGAGTGACACTTCTGTAGGATATGTCCATGTTCATGTTCAGGTACACAAAGTATAATAACACCATCTACTCCTTCCTTATAAAGGTGAGGGTCATCCCAAAAGTAGTGTCTCAAGTCAAAGAAGAACTTCTTCTTTTGCTCGTACGTGAAACTAGGTGGTATGTATTTGGCAACGATATAGTTTGCATAATCAGCATACCACGGTGCACTACGTGAAGCATTGATGACATTCAATTGCTCATCGGGAAAGCTATCATCAATAGGTTGTGGGTCATCAAGAACGTTCTCCAACCTAGACAAGTTATCTCCTACTGGGTTATCAGCACCCTTCCTGTCAACAACGTGCAAATCAAATTCTTGTAGCAAGAGAACCCATCTGATAAGTCTATGTTTAGCGTCCTTCTTCTCCATGAGGTACTTAATAGCAGCGTGATCAGTGTGAATAATGACTTTGGAATCAACAATGTAAGACCTGAACTTTTCACACGCAAACACGACTGCTAAAAATTCCTTCTCTGTAGTAGCAAAGTTTCTTTGGGCACTGTCTAGAGTTTTACTAGCATAGTGAATAACATTCAACTTATTATCAACTCTTTGCCCTAGAACAACACCAACAGCATAATCACTAGCGTCACACATGATCTCAAAAGGCAAGTTCCAATCAGGTGGTTGAACAATAGGTGCAGTTATCAAAGCCCTCTTAAGTATTTCGAAGGCTTCCTCACAATCATCGCCAAAAACAAAAGGAATATACTTTTGCAAGAGATTGGTAAGAGGCCTAGAAATCTTAGAGAAGTCTTTGATGAACCTTCTATAGAAACCAGCATGACCAAGGAAACTTCTTATCCCTCTGATATCTGTGGGGTATGGAATTTTCTCAATCGCATCAACCTTAGCCTTGTCGACTTCAATACCTCTTTCAGAAATTTTATGCCCTAAAACGATGCCTTCATTAACCATAAAGTGGCACTTCTCCCAATTGAAGACAAGATTGGTGTCTTTACATCTCTGCAAGACCCGATCAAGGTTGCTGAGGCAATCATCAAAGGAAGACCTGTAAACGGAGAAGTCATCCATGAAAACCTCAACAATCTTTTCACAAAAGTCAGAGAATATAGCCATCATACATCTTTGAAAGGTGGCAGGTGCATTACATAAGCCAAAAGGCATACGTCTATAAGCAAAGGTACCGAAAGGGTAGGTGAAAGTGGTTTTCTCCTGATCAGATTGTGCAACTGGTATTTGGGAGAAACCAGAATAACCGTCTAGAAAGCAGAAGTGTGTGTGTTTGGATAGTCTTTCTAGCATTTGGTCGATAAAAGGCAAAGGGTAATGATCTTTCCTAGTGGCTTTATTCAACTTCCTAAAATCAATCACCATCCTATAGCCAGTAATAATCCTCTGTGGGATCAACTCATCCTTATCATTAGGGACAATGGTAATGCCTCCTTTCTTAGGAACGCAATGCACCGGACTCACCCAATCTCTATGAGCAACATGATAGATAATACCTGCTTCTAGGAGCTTTAGTATTTCTTTTCTCACTACTTCTTTCATCTTAGGATTCAATCTCCTTTGATGATCAGCAACTGGTTTGAATTCAGGATCAGTTTTGATCTTGTGCTGGCATAGAGTGGGACTAATGCCCTTAAGATCATCAAGAGTATATCCTATAGCAGCACGGTGCTTCCTCAGAGTTTTTAGCAACTTCTTTTCTTCCTGCTCTGAGAGGCTAGCACTAATTATAACAGGATATATCTCTTTCATCAAGATAGGCATACTTAAGAGTATCAAGCAACTGTTTAAGCTCGAACACAGGATCACCCTTTGGTGGGGGTGGATCCCCAAGCAGTTCAACATGAAGATTATTCTTAAGGATAGGATATTGTTCTAAGACAACTCTATCTATTTCATCCCTTTCATCCATATGCATATCATTTTCATGCTCAAGCAAGTATTGCTCTAAGGGATCAGTAGGAGGCACGACAATAGAAGCTAAGGCAATGGTTTCATCCCTACTAGGAAACTCCTTTTCATGAGGTTGTCTACCAAACTTAGAGAAATTGAACTCATGTGACACACCTTCAAAGCCAACAGTGACAGTTTGCTTCTCACAGTCAATATGAGCATTGACGGTATTGAGGAAGGGTCTGCCAAATATAATGGGACAAAAGCTATCTTGAGCGGTAGCAAGAACGAGGAAATCACCAGGATATTTCATTTTACCACACAAGACTTCAACATCCCTAACAATTCCCACAGGGCAGATAGTATCTCTATTGGAAAGCTGAATAATGACATCTGTAGGTTCTATCTCAATAGGTGCAATCTCATCTTTGACTTCATCGTATAAGGATTGAGGTATTGCACTAACACTAGCACCCAAGTCACATAAACTATGATAACAATGATCTCCTATCTTAACAGAAACCACAGGCATGCCAACAACATGCCTATGTTTGTCTCTAACGTGGGGTTTAGCAATTCTAGCAGCATCTTCACAAAAGTGAATATTATGTCCCTCAACTTCTTCAGACAGAAGATCTTTGATAATAGCAATGCTAGGTTCAACTCTAATTTGCTCAGGGGGTGTAGGTGTTCTAGTATAGCCTCTACGTATCACAGTTGAAGCTTTAGGATGATCTTTTATCCTAACAAGGAAAGGTGGTTTCTCAATGTAAGCATTGGGTACCACAGGATCATTATAAGCAATGACTCTCTCTTCAACTGGAGTGGGTTTCGCTACGTTGACTTCTAAAGGAGGATGAAATTTAAACCACTTCTCTTTGGGGAGATCAATATGAGCAGCAAAAGATTCACACAATGAAGCTACTATCTCAGAGTCAAGTCCATACTTAGCGCTAAAGTCACAAAAAGAATTTGTCTCAACAAAGGATTTAACGCAATCAAAAGTGAATTTCTTACCCGACTCCTTACCTTCTTCAAGCTCCCAATCTTCAGAGTTGCATTTAATTCTCTCCAATAAATTCCATTTGAAGTCAATATCTCTCTTCATAAAAGAACCGGTACAAGAAGTGTCAAGCATGGTGCGATCATCATGAGAAAGCCGAGCATAGAAGTTCTGAATGATAATTTCTCTCGAGAGCTCGTGATTGGGGCATGAATATAGCATTGATTTAAGCCTCCCCCAAGCTTGAGCGATGCTTTCTCTGTCATGAGGCCAAAAATTGTAAATATAATTCCGATCATGATGTACTAAATGCATAGGATAAAACTTTTGATGAAATTCCAATTTCAACCGATTGTAGTCCCATGATCCAGTATCATCACATAGCCTATACCATGTCAACGCCTTATCCTTCAAAGATAAAGGAAAGACCTTCTTCTTGACTTCATCCTCGGGCACACCTGAAAGCTTAAATAAACCACAAACTTCATCTACATAGATCAGATGCAAGTGTGGATGTGATGTTCCATCTCCTGTAAAAGGATTAGCCAGCTGTTTCTCAAGCATACCCGAAGGAAATTCAAAGCAAATATTTTCAGTAGGTGCAGAAACTTGAGGAGCAACTCTTTGTGCTTCCGTTCGAGGTGAAGATACCCCGAACAAGCCCCTCAAAGGATTAGTATCCATAATGACAAGTGACAAGAAATTTCAGCACACTATATGAATGTTTCCTTACCAAGTTCCACTTACCAAAGGCGCTTAACTCCCCGGCAACGGCGCCAGAAAAGAGTCTTGATGACCCACAAGTATAGGGGATCAATCGTAGTCCTTTCGATAAGTAAGAGTGTTGAACCCAACGAGGAGCAGAAGGATCTGACAAGTGATTTTTAGCAAGGAAAAATCTGCAAGCACTGAAATTGTCGGTAACAAGTGATTGTGTGGTGAGATGATTCGTAGCAAGCAACAAGTAACAAAAGTAGCAACGATGCAGCAAAGTGGCCCAATCCCTTTTGTAGCAAGGGACAAGCCTGAACAAAGTCTTATAAGAGGAAAAACGCTCCTGAGGACACACGGGAATTTCTGTCATGCTAGTTTCATCATGTTCATATGATTCGCGTTCGTCACTTTGATAGTTTGATATGTGGGTGGACCAGCGCTTGGGTACTTCCCTTACTTGTACAAGCATCCCACTTATGATTAACCCCTCTCGCAAGCATCCGCAACCACGAAAGAATAATTAAGACAAAGTCTAACCATAGCATTAAACTAGTGGATCCAAATCAGCCCCTTACGAAGTAACGCATAAACTAGGGTTTAAGCTTCTGTCACTCTAGCAACCCATCATCTACTTACTACTTCCCAATGCCTTCCTCTAGGCCCAAATAATGGTGAAGTGTTATGTAGTCGACGTTCACATAACACCACTAGAGGAAAAACAACATACAACATATCAAAATACCGAACGAATACCAAATTCACATGACTATTATTAGCATGACTTATCCCATGTCCTCAGGAACAAAAGTAACTACTCACAAAGCATAATCATAATCATGATCAGAGGTGTAATGAGTAGCATCAAGGATCTGAACATAAACTCTTCCACCAAGTAATCCAACTAACATCAACTACAAAGAGTAATCAACACTACTAGCAACCTTACAAGTACCAATCGGAGTCGCAAGACGGAGATTGGTTACAAGAGATGAACTAGGGTTTGGAGATGAGATGGTGCTGATGAAGATGTCGATGGTGATGAGTCCCCTCTGACGAGACGAGTGTTGGTGATGACGATGGCAACAATTTCCCTCTCCGGGAGGGAAGTTTCCCCGGCAGGATCGTCCTGCCGGAGCTCTAGATTGGTTCTGCTCAAGTTCCGCCTCGTGGCAGCGGCGAAACCACGAAAAAGCTCCCTTCTTGATTTTTTTCTGGACGAAACCCTCCATATAGCAAAAGAGGGGGTCAAGTGGGCCAACAGGGTGCCCACAAGCCCCCATGGCGCGACCTGGGGGGGGGGGTGGTCGCGCCGTGCAGGCTTGTGGCCACCCCCTGGCCCTCCTCCGGTACTTCTTCGGCCCAATATTTTTTATATATTGGGAAAAAATCTCCATTGATTTTCACGGCGTTTGGAGTTGTGCAGAATAGGTATCTCAACTTTGCTCCACTTTCAGGCCAGAATTCCAGTTGCCGGTATTCTCCCTCTTCATGTAAACCTTGCAAAATAAGAGAGAAAAGGCATAAGAATAGTACCGTGAAGTGAAATAACAGCCAAGGAAGCGATAAATATCAATGTGAAAACATGATGCAAAATGGACGTATCAGGGTTATGTCTGACGTAAGTAGGTGTTCAAGATCATTCATTTGATCATCAGTAGTTTCCCATCCGCTATGCGTAGATCTTCCCCCTCTTTATTCTTGTATTCGTAAGTTAGCCACTAAATAAATGCTTAGTCGCTTGCTGCAGCCTCACCACTTAACCATACCTCACCCATTTAGCTTTGCTAGTCTTGATACCTTTGGAAATGAGATTGCTGAGTCCCCTGTGCCTCACAGATTACTACAACGCCAGTTGCACGTACAGGTAAAGGCTTATTTGACGTGAGCGCGTTGATTGTTCATTTGGAGTTTCTTCTTCTTCTTCTTCTTCGATCTAGGATGGGTTCCAGGCCGGCAGCCTGGGATAGCAAGGATGGACGTCATTCTTTTCTCGTTTGTTTTTGTCCGTAGTCAGACCCTGCTCTTCTTCGTGATATTTATGTATTGTACTGAGGTGACTATGATGTAGCTTGTTGCGAGTGTAAGCCAATTCCATATACTCTTCTCTTTAGTACATGTACTTGTAACGATATCCATTTTTGCGAAACGACGAGATGTGCTTCTATCCCTCTCGAGGCCCTCGCGCCAAAATAAGGATAGGATTGCATCTTGGGCGTTACACAACTGGACTAAGGGTTAGAGGGGATGACTGAGCCACCTTTACTAAGCAGTGTAAAGTGTGGTACTCGAAAGTAGCAGTTCATCAAAATTAGGTAATCATTCAAGCATACCCTCTATATCCACACGTTCATACTTGCAGCCCTTGATATATTGTGTTGATATAGTGTGATCTAGTATCTTGCGTTGTTCACCTACTTGTCGAGTGATATAGCTCAAGTAAGTTTGTGTAACTTACTTGTGCTTGTTAGTAACTGTATTGTGTCCATCTTGGTAGATCGTGTTGTTGATACACGTTGCAGTGCCTAGTGCATTTAGGATTTGTGCTTGACAAGTACCCTTTTAGTTTATTTCCGCATTAGGTTCAAGCCAAATCCGAAGAAGTTTTTAAATAGCCTATTCACCCCCCCTCTAGGCGTCATCGAGGTCTTTTCAGGAGATACCTGTAGAGCACCTTTATAGTCACCCAGTTACGTTGCGAGGTTGATACACACAAGGCATTCCTCCCGTGTGAGTGAGTTACATGATCGCATGGTCATAGGAACGTATACTTGACATGCATAAAACAATTGTAATAAAATTACACGATCACATGCTATGTTTATAGTTGGGTCTTGTCCATCACATCATTCTCCTAATGATGTGACCCCGTTATCAACTTGACAACACTTGTCTATGGCTAGAAACATTAACCATCTTTGATCAACGAGCTAGTCAACTAGAGGCTCACTACGGACATTGTTTTGTCTATATATCCACACATGTATTTGTGTTTCGATTCAATACAAATATAGCATGGATAATAAACGATTATCTTGAGACATGAAATATAATAATAACTATTTTATTATTGCCTCTAGGGCATATTTCCAACAACATCAAAACATTCACTTATTTTTCTATCTTAAATACTCATGCCAGCAAATTCATTCACGCAGTCCAATACAAGCATCATATTAATTTTCTAGATCTAGCTCATTCTTTAGAGCAAACAAACATCTTCTTTGACTTTTATAAAGATATGATATTACGATGTGTGCATGCTCCATGCTTGTAAATAAATATATCTTGTCTGATATTGGCAGGCCTTTTGCATCGCTAGTCTTTTGCAAATAGAAAATTGCTGACGAAACAAACACTCTCTCTTTTGGATTGTTATAAGTATTTTTATTTATTTATATTTAGATGCATTGCTGCCTCTTTGATCTAAAGAGGCTTATTCTTCAAATTTCCAACACAACATAACAAAGAAAGGAATACCAGACGTTGATGCAATACATGTTGGTTATGTGATGCCACAATATACCAGATGCCACAACCGACCAGATAAAAACACATACGGATTTTTAGAAAGATTGGTCTAAAGCAGAACATGTCAATTAAACAATTTTTCCTTGACAAGACACGACATCAGCGTACAACATTCAGTGCAGATTGCAAGAGAAAGCCCATAGAAGAAAAAAATGTTGCACTGGAACTAGTTGTTGAAGCAATTTTTCTTAAAAAATTTGTAGTTTTCATGAGGTAGTAAAGGTACACATGACATGCTTAGAGCGTTTGATCAATACTTCTCGTGTCTCATTAACTCCTATTCCTACATTAGAGGTACACATGACAGGCTTTGAATTTGCCATGAAAGAAATCTGGATTAGGTGTTAACCAATAGTGGATTGGACATGTTTAGATAAAGAGGAAACATGTTGTTGGGGAGGAGGGGGGTTAATACCTACGGAGCGCCGTCATCGCTTAATCTTTACGCGCGCATCATCGCAGATCGTCAATTAGAGCCATCACACACGCGGGGATAGGCGGGCAACGCCGTAGCACAGTGAATCGGTCGTGGGCGTCGGTGAAGCAGCCTACACAGACGATGGCAGACGGTCGCATGATCTTGACGGCCAGGGCAAGGAGAAGGGCGGCATGAGGAGGAGTAGAAGGAAGGCGCAACCGCGTCGCACATGAGGAAAGGGCGGAGATCGTGGTGAGGGTGCGCAGAGCAATTTTTTTTAAGAAGGAAAGGACGCGGACTATGACGGAGTTTAATTCCATGGCTTACTGTGCTAAACATGGATATATTTAAACCCTTAAATATTGTAAATAAACGGTTCTGCTTATTTGGATCTGCCTCTTTCGATTTTTTTTAGGGGAGTGATCTGCGTCGACGCGCCGGTCAAACTTTTGGCCGGTCGCGCGCGGGCCACACGATCCACCAACCCCGCGTTGGTTCTTCATGCAACATTTTTTCTCCCGATGCAGCAAAATTTGTCGCGATGCAGCAATTTTTTCAACGGTTGCAACAAAAAAAAAATTGTAGCAAAAAAAATATCTACGTGATCGTAGGAAAAAACCGAATCTGATGGTGCGTGGTAGCAAAAGTCAAACGCCGGTTGTAACAAATATCTACGTGAACGTGTATGCAACTTTTTTAGTGAACGGTTGCAGCAAAAAATGATGTCGGTTGTAGCAAAAATTAACACGGTTGTAGCAAAAGTAAAAACATTGATTGTAACGAAAAATCCGACGAACTGAAGTTGCAACCAAACGTATATGCAACTTTTTTTTACTGAACAAAATGTAGTAAAAAACGCTTGCAGCAAATATAACGTTGGTTGAAACAAATTTAGACGAAAAATGTTACATCCACTGACCAGCGAGCGAAAAATGTTGCATGGGCCCACGCGCGCGAGGAAGCGACCGACGCGTCGGTTCGGCGGCGGCCGTATGGAAACGATTCTTTTTTTTATAATAGATAGATAGATAGATAGATACATCGATAGATATGCTCAGTGAGGTCCAACTTGCAAATGGGAAAAAAATGCAGGTAACCAAAAGCACATAAAGCCCTGCGAAGACGAGAGAAGGGTAAAAGCATTCACGCAGTCGTCTCGGTCTCGCCGCCGCCAACACCCTTGCCGTCGCCCCGGACACCGCGCTATATCCGTGACCTCGTCGTGATGACCACTCCCGGCAAGCCCGACCCGGCCGCTGTGCCACCGAAAGCGCCGCAGCCGCAGCCAGCGGTGAAGGGGGCCTTCATGCGCCGCGTCTTCCCCTTCCTCCTCGCCACCAACATCTTCATCGGAGGTGAGAGAGGCGCCCCCCCTACTCGATCTCTTTCATGTCCAGTCTTGTATCTCTACATTTGCGCCACATTGTGTTGTTGACCTCGCTATGGTTCGTTCGGTCCTATTTGCTACTCTGCTAGTATCTCTGCTTAGGGTTCTTGGTGCTGGTAGATTGGGTCGAGGAAGACTAAATCTTGATAGGTCGCAGCGAATTCTACTTGCTAGCTACTAGAAACGACAAAGTGCGGTCTGTGCCTGTGAAGTAGCTCTATCTCTCTTGCGTGTCCTTAATGATTGTGCATCTGGGCCACCCCAGTTTGCTTACACAGATGAAGTTTTATGCCTACTATTTATTTAGAATCTAGGTGTGATAATCATGTGGAATTTCGTACTCCATAAGTACGGAATTACGACAAGATGTGCCCACTCTATTGTTTGGTAGGAAACTAATAGGTGAGAATGAGATGAACTCCATTTACAGAATGGTGAGACTCCAGGGATCTGATCCACCTAACATTTATTTTATAAAGATAAATCCCATAATTGTATCACGGACTTTGCTTTTTTCATGAGTGGCAGGACATATAGATTTCTCTTAAATGTAAGGAGCACATGTTCAGATTTGACAATTATGTGGTAAGAAAGTACAGAACAATTGGTAGGAGTTTTCAGGGCTTTTCTCCTCTGTCTGGGAAATAGAAACCCGTATCATTGCAAGGATTACTTGGTTGCAGCCATAGTTAAAAAAGGCACGCCTAAGCGAGCGCTTAAGTGCGCTTAGGCTCTAGGCGATAACAAAACGCCTAGCGCATAACCGCGCTTAGGCTCTAGGTGATAACAAAACGCCTAGCGCATAACTGCGCTTAGTCTGCGCATAAGCATGTGCTTTGGTCAAAAAAGTGCAAGGCGGTGGCAAAACGCACAATTAACGCCTAGCGCTTTTTTGAACTATGGTTGCAGCATAGAAACATAGTACGCTGATAGGCTGCAGTTTCTTAGGGGGAAGAGAGAAAAGATGTGGTACAAGATAGGCATTTTTTTTTTGAGTTTTGCTTAAATTTGTTGAAAATTTGCAAATTTCCAGTTTATGGTAGCTACAACATTGCCACTACTATATCAATTTAGAGCTATTGTACCTTTTTCACCTGTGGCAGGATATATTTCTCTTGAAGTAAGCAAGGTACTGTGGTGTACATGGTCATGATTTCTGAAATGCTGCATCATTCCATGTATACAAGGTCTAGTAATATTGTTATAAGTTTGACCTAGTTTATGGAAAAAGAATCAACATCTAAAATACTCAATAAATACTCTGGAAACATATTTCATGATAGATCAAATGATATTGATTTTATATTGTAGATGTTGATATTTATTTCTATAAGCTTGGTCAAACTTGAAATGTTTGACTTAAGACAGGATTAAGAGGTATAGATGGAAGGAGGGAGTGTGTGGTAAGAAAGCGCAAAACAATCGGTAGCAACCTTCAGGGCTTTTCCCCCTTGTTTTGGATAACTAATCCATAGAATTGCAAGGATTACTGTGGTTGCGGCAGAGAAACATAATGCGCTGATAGACTGCAGTTTGTTGGGGGGCAAGAGAGAAAATATGTGGTACAAGATAGGCAATTACTCCCTCCATCCCAAAATAAGTGGCCTGGTTCAGTTTAAATTTGA
Source organism: Hordeum vulgare subsp. vulgare (assembly GCF_904849725.1). Classification (NCBI taxonomy): domain Eukaryota; kingdom Viridiplantae; phylum Streptophyta; class Magnoliopsida; order Poales; family Poaceae; genus Hordeum; species Hordeum vulgare. Next base: position 328,792,473 of record NC_058520.1, on the reverse strand, counting down.
ACTAAAACCACATCACTTATTTTGGGATGGAGGGAGGTTTCTGTAGTTTTTGTTAAATCTACCGAGAATTTGCAAATTTCCAATTTATGCCAGCTACAACATTGCCACTGAGCACAGTACTGTTGTTACCTTTTTCAGCTGCGGCAGGATATATTTTCTCTTAAAAGTAAGGAACATACTATAGCATACATGATCACGATTTGAAAAATACTCCCTTCTTCCATCTATACAATGTCTATTTCTATTGTCTTAAAAAATTATCTACATCTACAGTACACAATAAATACATTATGGAAACATATTTCGTCATAGATGTAGTTATATTGATTTTGTATTTCAGATATTGATATGTATTTGTTTCTATAAACTTGGTCAAACTTAAAAATGATTGATTTAAGACAAGATTAAATGAAAGGATGTAGTATGTGGTAAGAAAGTGCAAAACAAATTATTATTTTTGTCTCGATCAAAATGAAAAATAATTGGCAGCAACCTTGAGGTGTTTCCCCTTCTGTTTTGGAAACAGAAACCCATAGCTTTGCAAAGATTACTGTGGTTGCAGCACAGAAACATAATACGTTTGTAGGCTGCAGTTTGCTTGGGTGACGAGAGAAAATATGTGGTGAAGGAGGCAAAAGTGAAATTGAGTCTTGGCTAACTCTCTTGAGAACTTGCACATTTCCAGTTTATGGCTGCTGCTACAACATTGCCACTACCATTTGAGTTGTTACTGTTGAGTTGACTCATGCCTGTGATTCTGTGAAGGCCCACTGATAGCCAAATACCGCTCGGCAAGTATTAGTTGAGCTTGCTATGTGATACATACTAATTTTCTGATGAAGGCATTTTTGTCATTGCACTCCGTCATTTCCTCTTTTATGCGCCTTGGTCACGATTTCACTTAATAATTCAAGGACCTAGTTTATACCGAGGCGCAACGAACTTACCGTAGTTAGTCCATGTAGGTATGCCTTCCGTGTCGTGATTGAATTGATGCACGTTATGGTTTACTATTGTTTTATCTGATGTTTACCCACATCTTTCAATAAGTTGACATCCTCGTAACATGCAGTTTATGTATTTGCAAAGACCTACAAACGAGACCAGGACAAGAAAAATGCTGAGGCTGCAGCAGCTGCTGCTGCTGCAGCAGCATTGTTAGCCCCACCTGCTGCAGTTGCTAAGCCTGCTCCTCCGCCGAAAAGAGTACTCCCACCTTTATCTGAAGATGAGCAGCGCCAGGTCTACAAGTGGATGCTGGAGGAGAAGAGGAAGAGCAAACCACGTGACGCTGCTGAGAAGAACAAAATCAATGAGGAGAAGGCTCTTCTTAAGGAGATCATCAGGGCAGAGTCTCTCCCTCGTTTGTGGTGATTTCATCAGTTCTCCTGCTCGCCTTGGATGATTTTTGTCCCCCTGCAATTCCAGTAAGGGTATATTTTATTACCAATCTAGTGTTCTTAGCTGTCACAAACAGTATGGCTTTGCGTGCTGATACGTTTCATAGCCAAAAAAATTGAGTAACTCCAGTCTCCAGGAAACGGTTTCCTTTTAGATGCACAATTATGATGATGGAGTCTATTCTGGAGATATTCTTCCGCACAGTAAATGATTGCTCCGAAACCAAGGGGCTGTTTGGTTCGGGTAGCCTGGCTGGAGATGTGCGCAGTGTGGTGTTTTGTTGTTATTTGAGACTACGTCTCACCTTTAGCCTTCAGACCTCTGGATTTTGTTAATAATGAACGTTTATAGTATGGTCTCCACCCGTTGAGCATGCATTGATCTCCTTTTACAGTTACGGACTTTTTCTAACGGTGTCTTTACTTTTAGCATGTCATTTAATAACCTCTAGTCCATTAAGGCTGGTTGTATTGGGTAGTATCATATACTAGTATCATGCATATGATACTAGTGTATGATACCACATCCATAATACATAGTATCATATGTTAGTATCATATGATAGTTCATTTATTACCATGCAAGATACATAGTAGCACATCATTTAATATGATACGGTATCATGATATGATACTCAATCCTTTCTTTCTTCATTTAATTCTATGTCACCTCATTAAAATTGCCTAGTTGGCATGCATGATACTACCATTACGGACAACCTAATAGAAGTAACCTGGTCTTTTAGCATGCCATTTAATAACTTCTAGTCCATTTTAATCATTGGAACCAAACATGTGGGATTAGGGACTTTTTAATTGGGACTAAAAGTCTTAGAGCTTTTTATACAAACATGGCCTTATTCCTTCATTGAACATAGGAATTTGCATTGGGTGGTGTGTCCCCGACAAATCATCCCTTTGAGGGGAGACCTTTAGAGCATCTCTAGCATAACCCGTGAAAAACGAGGTGTTTATAGTTTCAGTCGAAAAGACGTCATGAGCATACCTCGTAAAACTTGTTCGACCCTTAAACTTTTTAGGGGGCACGATAAATCCATCCGCGAAAACCTTATATGTATGGTTTTGAAAGCAATATACAGTTTAACCCGTAAACCGGTCATACCTCGTCGGAGCAGACGTGTCGCAGTGGAACTGACAGGAATGTATGTGGAACTCATCGGAATCTGTCCTCGCACGTCGGAAGAAGCCGCTGCACGCCGAAAATTGCCGCCACCGGTCCGAATTGCGGCCGGTTCGACCTCCACTGCATGCATGTGTGGCCCGAAACGTGCGGCGTCAGGATGAGGCGGGGGCGAGGCGGGCGACGTCGGGGCGAGCTGGGGCGTGAGGGCGAGGCACGCCGTGGCCGAAGACGGCTCGCTGGGACGGGAGGAAAAAAGAAAAAATGAGCTATAATGGAATACAATTCCATTTACGAGGTCTGCTTTGTCTGGGGTAATTTCACACAATAAAAATGGTTTACAGTGCCCCATATATTTGTTTCTAAGGGTTGACTTTTATGAGATCTGCTAGCGATGCTCTTAGTTAGCGGCATCCTTCTTGGCTTAGCATAAGGGTTTTTGGGCATGTCCTATGGTAGGGTGCCGCCTAATTGCGGCAGGCTAGCGACATACTTCTTGGCTTAGCATAAGGGGTTTTGGGACGCCCTATTGTAGGATGTCGCTTAATTGTGACGGAGATCTAGATTATGATGCTGATATGAGATATATTGTTGTGAATGGCCTTTGAATGGACTGTTAGGACTAGCACATATGCCCGTCTGTTGCAACGGAGGATGAAAATGATGTGCTCCGTTGCGATGTAAAAGTCGATTGTCATTAAGTAGTTTGCTGGTTTGAGGATAGTTTGATGATGACATAAATGATGAATCAATTGACAACCTGATCATTTCTAATTATTTGTTTATATATTGGGCATGCATTCGTACCCCTTAATTGCTCTCATAAATTTTAATAAGTATATGAAAAAGCAATCTGGCAAGGACTACATCAAACAACATGATTATTAATCTTTTTTGAACGTGACAGCTATATCAGAAAAATCTCATAGACGGTTGCTACAACAAGAACTTGTTTTCTTAATAATCTGGTATAATAAAAGAAATGCTATGGTACAATCAACAACACATGCTTATTAGTCAACGTGCAACCTAGTGGTTAACAGCCGATAGAAAAGGAGGTAGGAGAACATACATTAGAGAGTGAATTAACTTGTGGCTCACTAATACAGATACTTAAGATGTGGCTAGCAAAATGACATGAAAAGATTGCATGGGCACATTATTCCCATGACTGCATTGAGGTGATGCCGGAGTTGCAACATCCGATTCATGTTGATGACACAGCTCATGGTGCACGCAACTAATGACAATTATAGGACGATAGACAGTGTCTATATGATTGGCAACATCTACATGAATTGATGGGTGCAACATCTAGATGAATTGATGGGTGTGGGTAATTAAAAAAAATTCTCACTGTTGATAAAGTAGGCTTGCGACATTCCGAGTAGATTGAACGGCAAAATTCGTCGTCCATGATATATGGTTGAAGCTCTTTTTGATCTGAACAGATTCTTCTCGTCGATGCGGTCCTGGTGGTATGAGGGTTCGACCAACGTCCAGTGGCCATGTAAGGTAAAAGCTTATGGCATGAGATATGTGCGCGGATGGAATAACTTTTTAAGTATGGAGGGTTGACGTGCATCATCTTAGATGGTTGGAGAAAGATGGTATTGTGTGTTGATGTGTGAACCTAAGATAAGAAGAGGCCCAACATGACCCAACATGGTTATGACGTATGAAACGGACGATAGGACCAAAAAATTAAAGAAATAATCCTCATTTAGTCCGTGTGTTGCAAGGGGAAAGCAGAACACTTGTCCCTCACAGGATTAAGCACAATGTTTGTGCTTCAGCACTTGTTCCTGACACGATAAGCACAATGTGTGTGCTTTGTTATGGATAAAAAAACAGTTCTCATGAATCAAGGCTGCCTCGGTTAAGGAATTGTGTCGCATGACAATGGTCGTCGATGGCAAAAAAAAAATACGACGTGTCGATTGATGGCAAGATTCTCGAGGATGATGGGTCAAGACAGAAGACACGTCACACTGGTGTGTGATCAGATGGGCAGGATCAAGGCTAGGATGGTAGCGCACTATGTGCCGCACATCTCATTGATTTTGTTGGCTCGATTCCCACAAGCTTACCTTCACCCTCTCCTCCCCAATCATACCATCCTCATCGCCTTCTTTCCTCGATCACGGCCTCCAGTAGCCCCATCTCCTGCTCCTTACGCTGGAGCTCTTGCCCTTGGCGCAAAATGTCTGCAACCGTGGTCCGCAGCTACATATAGGGAGGGGTTTTGAACAAAGGATTCATACATGATGGAGGTTTCTGAACCGTAAATGAATTACACGTGTGGTGATACGGTCTAAGCTCCCTCTCTTTCTACGGGATCCTTGGTTAGATGATCTGGTTCGTGAGTCCTCGCAACCATGGTTTGAATCCCTCTACGCTCACTATTTCTTTTCTTGAGGGACCAGTAATGAACGTATCAAACGAAGCAAAAACTACATGAGGCGAGTAACGAATGGACGAAACGGAATAAAAAGGATGTACCTGAGACGGTCTAAGCTCCCTCTCTTTCTGTAGGATCCTTGGTTATATTAGTTGGTTCGTGAGTCCTCGCAACCATGGTTTGAATCCCTCTACGCTTGTTATTTCTTTTTTTGAGGGACCGGTAATGAGCATACCAAACCAAACAAAGCAAAAGCTACATGAGGCCAATAACGATGTACCAAAGAAAAGCGATGACAAAAAATGCAGAGCAACAATCCTCCACCCTACACGTGAAAATCATAACCAATCTTTTTTCGAACTGTATTAGGAAGCCATTGGATCAAAGACTGTTTGGCTTGAATAGACCGGATATACATGTTGCTTGAGTAGGGCACATTAGTCGATGACGCGTGGAGTATGGTGGCCGATTGATCTTTCAGTCGCTGACGCATTTATGACAACCGTGGCTGTGCTCGTCCAAAGCAGATATGAGTGTGCGTTTTTTTAACCGCGAGTAGATGCGCACATGTTTTTAGTTGGGGCTTTTTTAAGCTTTAGCCTTTAGTTTAGGCTGATTGATTACACGATATGGGCGCATCTAGTTGCGTATGCGTTTTTTTCAGACTGGTAGACAACAACGTACATATCGCTACGTGCACGCCTGTTAAACATGACCACGTGTTCAGTCTAGTGGCTAGCGTTGGTTCATCATCTCTTGATGGGCTAGTTTTGTGCGTCGAACGAACGAAAAATGTCTTTATGACATTCCTGAATTAAGCTACGATAATCCCTGTAGTTATGCTACAGTAACCCCCCTAATGTGCCATGTCATCAAGTTAACTAGGCCAAGTTGCCACTTAATAAAAATCAAAGCCATTTTCAAATTTAAAAATGAAGTCAAATTATTATTACTTCAAACATAAAAAAATGTTCGTAATATTGTAAATAAACCATAGTTAATTATTGTGGAGTAAGCAACATTTTATAAAGTATTTTTGTGCCTCTAAAACAATAATAACAAAGGCCAAAACAATTGTTTAAATTGCTTTTTAATTGTAGAAATCCCGAAACAATTTTAAATGACCACAAATCTTTTGGGGCACTGACTAATGTTGCTTTTGTAATAAAGAGCCAAACTCCATATTTTTCAAAAATAAACTGCTATTTTTTTAAATTAAACTGAAAGCAACTATTCTAAAACCAAAAAGGAAACAAAATAAAAAAGGGAAAAGAAATAATACCCCCTTCCCCTGGGCCACGACCCATGTGCCCCCTCGAGTTGGCCCATCTGGCTCCCCCCTCTCGGCCTATATAACGGACAGGCTCCCTCCCTGCCCTAATTTTCCTCCACCCCGCGCTCCCTTCCCATACCCCGCGACCCTCTCCCAGTGGCAACGCGTGGCCCTCCCCGTCGCACTATCGCCCGCACAGAGAGCGCGTTCTCGCTCGCCCGACCCCCCGGTGATATTTCCTCTCCCCGCTGGCGTGGATGGATAAGGAGGCCACCCCGCTACCCCGTGGACCCGTCTGTTCCTCCCCTCTCCCTCTCCCTCGCTCACCCTCTTCCTTGCCGAGCGCAACCATCACAATGGCCGGCTCGTAGGAGCGGCCATCGTGCTCCCCTTGCCACACCACCGTGCAAGGAAGCCTCACCGGCCCTTCCTCCCTCGACTACGCCCGTTCATTCAAGCTCATCACCGCTGCATCGTCCCGTGCGCCATCATCTTCCTCCTCGGATCGAGGACCTCGCTGTCGTCGATTCATCGCCGCCGCTGCTCCGTCACTGCATCGGGCCTTCCCATCACCGCTAGTGAGCTCCCCCACGACCTCCTCTTCCTCTGCTAGCTCCCGTAGCCCCCTGTAGCCCCTCGCCGTAATCGAGCTCCGTCGCCCGCCATTGCTGATGTGCTCATGACGTGCATGCGTTTGAGCACCCGTGCGTGCCACCGGCATGCTCTTGGTGCTCCCCGCATCGATCCCATGCGCTAGGCATGACCTCCGCGCGCTGCAGCTGCTGTTTTGCCGTCCACTTGAACCGGCTTCCTCCACGACGTGTGGCCAGCAATGCACAAGCCCCCATTGCTCGAACCGAAGCTTGGAACGGATCGGTGATGATCTCAGCTCGCGATAGGAACAAATGGCACTCGATTTGGTGCACCACACGTGTTTTCTGAGCTCGGCCGAGCTCGCCGCCGCGCTCGGGCTCACCGGAGCGCGTCTCCGGCGCCGTCCGCTGACATAGCCGACTGGGCCCCGCCCCTGTGTCACTGACCCTGGGTCCCCACGGGCCCAGTTGACCCAATCAACGCTGACTGGGCTGGCCCAGTCAAGGACATGTGGGGCCACCCCCTCTAATTAACCCGATGATTAATTAAGTTAATTTAATTAAATTGTTAACTAAACACCCTATGACAGGTGCCCCCCTCTGTTTAATTAGTTTAGTTTAAATTTAAACACTGGTTAGCCCGTGAGTCTATGACAGTAGATCCCACCCTTAATTAATCCTAATTAGTTAAATCTAACTCTGCTTAATACTAACACATGCTGACATGTGGGTCCGAGTGACCCCACAGGTCAGGTTTGGCTCTGGTCACCCAGAGTTGACCTGCTGACATCATGGTTATGTCATGATGATGTCATCATTTACTATTCTGGATAATTCTAATTTAAATCAATAGTTAAATTCTAGAAATTCTGTAAAACTTTAAAAATTAATATTAATTAATCCGTAAGTCAGATGAAAATAATTTGAACATGAAAGTTGATCAGCAAATCAAGACGAACCCGGATACGCTACCCGTTCGTCTGTCACGCGTCCCTAGCATAGCGAATGTAGAACTTTTCCATCCGTTTCGCCTGTTCGGTAGTAGCGAGAGACCCGGGAAATATCATCCGATATTTTCCCGATCCTTCTATGACGGACGATACTGCGTTAGTTCATGCCTAGACCTATATATTGCTTTGTCATGCTTAGTGATTGCATCTGTGTTTATATTTATTGTTTCTCCTCCCTCTTCTTACCGGTAGACCCCGAGACTGACGCTGCTGCCGGGTACGACTACCCTCCTGACGACGAGTCTTTGCCACAGAGCAACAAGGCAAGCAAACCCCCTTGATCATTTCTATATCGCCCATTTCTTTCTGCCTCACGCTTGCATTAGAATTTAGCTACTGTTTTAGTTAGCTCCTATATCTGTTGCATAGCAATCTTGTACAAGAAATAGCCAACACAATATAATGAGCACAAACAATATGCAATGTATGTATGCTCAAGTAACATAAGTAAACCACAAGTAAGGAGTTAGGGTTAAGGATAACCAAGGTCACTGAGACGAAGATGTATCCCGATGTTCACTTCCTTGGAGGGAAGCTAGTCACCGTTAGAGAGGTGGATGTTACCACGAAGGCACACCAACGCCACGAAGGCTCACCCTATTCTCCCTTTGAGATAACACCACGAAGGCGTTTCTCAACCACTAGTGGTAAGCCTTTGAGGTGGCTTCCAAACCCTCACAAACTTTTCCGGGGGGTAATCGCATGGATTGATTCCTCTCCGAAAAACTCCTACCGCCTAGGAGTCTCCAACCTCCAAGAGTAACAAGATCACGGGGAATGCTCAAAATTTGCTCAAATCACAAATATCTTGGGTTGAGAGAAGGAGAGGGAGACGATCTATCTTTTGATTGGAACAACTCTCAAAGGGGCTCACAAATGCTCTTGGGATCTAAGATTTGGAGTGAGAAAATGTGTGTGAGGTGGAAATGTGTTCTTATGAGGATAAGGCTGTGTTGGGCTACCCTCTCACGAAGTGGGAGGGGGGTATTTATAGTGGGGAGAGAAAAAGAGCCGTTGGGGACACTTTAAGTCACACAGGGTCCGGACGTCCGACAGTTGTCGGAAGTCCGGGCGTCCGCGAGGGGTCGGATGTCCGACAGGGGTCGGTCGTCCGAGGCCTGTAGATACGACTGAAACTATTTTGAATTAAACAGCGACCGGACGTCCGACAGGGGTCGGTCGTCTGAGGCCTGTAGATACGACTGAACCTATGTTGAATTTATCAGCCACCGGACGTCCGGAGAGGACCGGAAATCTGAGTTATACAGCTCAACTTCTACTGGTGGTAGGCTCCGGATTTCCGACTGGTGTCGGACGTTCGGCGCTCGGACGTCCGAAGGGAGCCGGATTTCCGAGATATAGAACTCAACTTCTACTGGTGCAGGCTTCCGGATTTCCGGGACTTGGCCGGACATCCGGGCCTCGGACGTCCGGAGGGAGCCGGAAGTCCGAGGTATATGGCTCTGATTTCTCTAGTATAGGATTCCAGATTTCTGAACTAGTTGGTCGTACGGTCCTCGGACGTCCGGAGAAAGCCGGATGTCCGAGGCACTGGTTCTGTTTTCAGATAACAACAAAACAGTGGAGATGTGGTCTGAGGAGAAAGTGATGATGTAGTTTGAGCAAGTTCATCGCAAAACCTGTGATCCCCTCTTAATAGTGCGGGATCCCTAAGGACTCAAGAATCATAAAAGAGTACTGATGATCCATACTTGAGTGTATACTTTTATTCGCTGATCATCACTCCGCACAACTAACGGCAAAGGAACTGGTACCTTTGAGTTAGCCCTTTCACCTGAGCTTGATGTTGTTGTTCCTTCTTGGCTCAAGTTGAAAGCAAGACATGATGAAGTCTTCAAGTAGCTTTCCCACACACAATGCGGAAAGCCTAGCTTATGTATTCATCTTCATTTGTCCATCATGTGAACATCCACAAGAATCAAGCATGTAGTGCTCAGGAATGCTTATCTCGATCTTATCCTTGTTAGCACATGAGGTTGTCCTTATCAGCACATGATCATTGACAATAGTTTCAATGATATATTCGTGCTGATCCACTTGAACTTGCACACCACAATCTTGATGACGATCACCACTTGACGTCATCCTTCATGGGTTGTATGGGATCTTCCTTTTGACGCAAGCCCAATGGAAGCACACCTAACCCCCACACAGGAGTCTCACAAAGACCATAGGTTAGTACACAAACACGTAATGGACAATGCTTACCATACCATGGGATCACTTGATCCCTCTCGGTACATCTTATACGCTTTGTGTGTTGATCATCTTGATTTACTCTTTGTCTGAGATCTTGATCAACCTAGTGTTTCTACGACCATTCTTTGGATAATACCTTGAATAACATCTTGGTCATCATATAAACTCCTTGAACCCGACAGATGGACTTCAAGAAGTGCCTATGGACAAATCCTATAAATATAACTTAAGGCAACCATTAGTCCATAGGAATTGTCATCAATTACCAAAACCACATATGGAGATATATGCTCTAACAATCTCCCCCATTTTGGTAATTGAAGACAACCTCTTCAAGAGAGTTTATATAAGGAAATAAGCATAACCAAGCGCACACATACAAGGTAATAATGCATGTGTGCAAGATGTAAATGCTTACGCAATAAAAGCAAAACCCTCTAAACATATCCAAAGTAAACTCTCTAAACTTCTCCCCCATTGGCATCGATTGCCAAAATGGACGACAAGTTTAGAAAGCCAAAATAGTAGGTGGTCCTCCAAAAAGTATGTACTTCTCAGCAAATGAGTGCAGAGAAATACACAAATACAATGATAAGTAGTTGGAGGAAAACAAACTACATTGAGGACCCAAAGATTGCAGATAAAAGGATCATATGCCACAAAGACATACAAAGATAGAGGCAAGCAATCAAAGAATTCCATATGGAACAAACAATCATATGGTCCTTCGAACCACATGAATAAAAGATATTATGATAGAGGCAACATAGTGCTTTATCAAAAACTAGAGAAGCTCCCCATAATTTGTGCACTAATATGAGATTTTTGTATTTGACACAGGTGCACAAAATAGGATCGTTGCTCCCCCAGAATTAATAGAAACACACAACGAGTGCAAGAAGATAGATGAGACAATAAGCATATAAATTGCACAAAACTAATGGTTGAGCAACATGTAAAGGAAGCAACTTAAGAATAAGCTCAACCAAAGTAATGTGTGTGAGTCATGGCAAAGCACTTGAGAAGACTTAAGATAAGGATGAGCATTACTCATCAACATAGTCTTGATGAATATGAGATACAAAGTGCAAGACATATCATTCCCACACACACATACTAGAAAATGGGTTCACAAGCTTACTAATAAATAAAATAAGAACCAACGCTTGTGACAACCCACTGTGAAGATAGGAAGTAGGAACCTTGTCAATAGGAGGGATACTAGTTGAAATGGCAAAACCCTCATCAAGACAAGCATGAGGAAAAATAATCTTCACTGCCAAAGAGTGCATCAAGATGTAGAAATAAGATGCGCACTCAAAACAAATCCTTTCACGAAGCCATAAAAAAAACTTGAAAGAGGAAATGCAACGATGGACGTGAAAGAAAAGAGGATATCAATTAGAGATGTAACTTCTCTCATGTGTAAAAGATTCTAAGTAGAAGACAATCATGATGATTATATCCACAAAGAAGGATGTACACACGAAATGGTTACAAGAAGGAACAAACTAGATATCCAAAAAGGAAGTCATAAATATATCAATGAGATCTTTTGCTTGGAAGCATAGCACATGGCCTAATATTTTCTTATTGTACAATATGAACTTCCAACATACGAACATCAAAGACATCCCAACTAATAGTAAGACATCATCGTTCGGATGCTTTGAGAAAGAAAACAAGTACTACGAGAACAAATCAAGATATTCATGCCATGATGCAACCTGAAAAGGAAAGACAGGTTGGGTCCTTTGCAAGAAAAGAATGCATTAAGTGGATATTTGTTACCGAGACAACATTGGATTGATGTAGTAGATAGTTGTTCTTTGATCATCCTAACTTGGCTCCAATAATCACATGGTCTTAACATCTTCCTTATAGGTGAGCCGAGCATCCAATCCATTTCCAGTTGTTCCTGGAACAACAAAACAAACAAAATGGTGCCCAAACTCATTGGGACCAAAGTGTTAGAAAACCAGCAATGCATAGGACAACCTCCACACACATATGTGCATATAGATATGAATTTGAATTTCATGCACACTTTTAGCCAATTTATGACAAGGTGGGGTTTCCCCTATATATTGGGTCAAAGAAGGAAAGCAAGCAAAAGAAGTTGTATATTGTAGCTAGATACGCATGCTCAAGACTCTTAAGAATCAACTCAACACAAAGTTGATAAGTCACCAAAAGACAAGGTATCAAGTGATAATAAGATCCTAAAACAAAAGAGCTATCACTTGAAGGATATCAATTAAAAGATACCTCAAGGAATGAGATATCCATTGACACATGCCAAATAGAAGGCAACAAGAAACCCATTGAAGGAAAACAAACACGAGGTTTCTAGTTTCCAAAAGAGAGCTAGGTTCCAACAAACCAAGCCCTCGACAAATTTTCATGATGGCACAAAGCATCATAAATAGCAAGACTTGCCTCCCATCAACACACACTTGATGGGGATCAAAAGATTTTATGATGAGTGAATAAAGAGAGTGTTCTAAAGAAAATAGGATAGCTCCCCCAAGGGACGTGCATTATATAGAATTTGCATTTAAATACAAAACGCACACGATGGGATCATCACTTTCTCTATATCTATAAAAGCACTAGACAGGTTAAAATAGATCCATAAGAGGCAAGGAAGACAAACGAAACACAAAATCCAATGTAAAGTTGATTAGCAATTCCAATCACATGATGGGAATACCAATTGTCAAGGACAAGAAGTATTTTCGAAATGATACTCATTGGTAGATCACAAATATATCCAAGATCATTTTTACCCATAAAACGCAAGCAAATGACACTTGTAGAGATAACATGCCACCTAGGAACAGGATAATTTACAATATCAACACTAAGTGGCAACACCTCAAATGTACACATTTTCTAGGTTTGTAATATGCCCATAGCATATTACTCCCCCATAATGTGATAAACCAATAACATTAACAAGTGGCAAATTAAAACCAACAAGAGATACTTAATGGACCATATAGAATTTGAATTTGGCATGAGTAAGACATACCACATAGACACTAGATAATCTTGAAGCATCAAAACTAAGTGGTATTCCCCATGTATACACATTTATAGGATTGTGAGGTGTGCAAAGCACATCACTCCCCCACAATGGGATAGTCCATTAATCTCTCACAAGAGCCAACAAAAATACAGACAAGATGCAAATAGGCTCAATACAAGACTCACATGTACATGATGTGCAAACCAACATACACATACTCGATTACTCAAGATAAGCAAGTTGGAAGCACAACATATACAAACGCATGCAAGGTACAAAACCACAACATGCAAAGGGGCAAGCACCTAACAATGTAAACAGTTTAAGTATAAGTTACCGCAAGGAGGCACATTGGATATAAGATAGAAACTCGATAATCCAAATGACTTGGCTTGAGATAATATGAATGATGAAGACCCCTTAATTCTTCATTATGTATCCAAGTCTCTAATGTCCTCCAAAGTCACCTATTGATCAAGTTTGAGCTTGTTGGTCCCCAACTACGTTGGGTCCTAAGAGGTTAATCACAATAGGCTTGGCAACCCAAATGGTTCTTTTTCTTGACACCATTTTGAGTACCAACAAACTTGGCAAACACATTGCCAACCTTATCCTTCCCAAGGGAATAGGTATCATCAATAGTGATTGGGGTTGGATAAGTTACCTCTTGTGCAAGACGAAGCGACGTGACCCTTCTCACGACATAAGTAGCAGCATCTACCCTTTGCTTTCTTCCCAGTTGATTTCTCACCTCGGGGAGTGTTGGCTTGGGTCTTATTGGGAAGAGGCCTTCCTTCAACTTGTAGTTGAATATGTGATTGAGTTTGTGGCCGCTTCCCTTGTTGCTTGTGACTTTGAGACTTCGTCTTCAGAGGGAAAGATCTAACATGGTGCCCTTTAACTTTGCACTTGAAGCAAATGATTTTGGCCGAATTCTTGACTTGTTCTAAGCCCCTCTTGTTCTTGTTTGAGTTTACTCCAAACTCATTTTTGTCATTCGGAGATGTTTGCTCACACAGGACGTTGTTGAGTGTGGGCATCCCTTCATGACACTGTTCCAAGTCTTTCTTCAAAGAAGTGACTTGGGCCTTGAGCTCTTTGATTTCCTCTGCACGGTTAGTATCAATGCAAGTACTAGAGGAAGTGTAAGCTTCAATGTTAGAGCAACAAGGCAAGGAAAGTAATTCATCACACGAGGTAGCAACATTATGAGTAGACGAATTACGAGGACTAGCACATGGAAATATAGTACTTTGACTAGAAGTAGTGCCATTGTCCACATGAGGCTTGCTTGATGTTACCTTGGTGATGATAGCCTCATGAGCTAACTTTTGCACATTATGGGATGTTAGAAGATCGGCATGAGAGCTTGTGAGCATTACATGGTTTTCTTCCAACTTCCCATAATTGCTAGTTAGTAAATCAAGCTGAGCACGTAGCTCAACATTCTCCTTCAATGTTGATACTTCAAATGAGGTAGAGTTAGATGTACAAGTATCATCAACAATATGAGAGGAGTAAGTAGCAAATAGAGACTTCTCATGAGTAGATTGAAGCTCCTCATAGATCTTAGAGGTTTTGATGAGCTCTCCCTTGACATTATTGCATTCAAGGAGAAGGACCTCAAAATCCTTTTTAAGTTTATCATGAGCAACTTCAATCTCTCCTTTTGAAGATCTTAAGTCTCTACATGCTTGATGACTCTTCTCAAGTTCATGTTCAAGTTGTTCACTTTTAGCTTGTTCATGATTAAGTGAATCATTACAATTTTCAAAGTAAGCAAGAACATCTTGGAATCTTTGAAGAGCGTTATTTTTAGCTTTATGAAGAATTTTACTGATCACATAGATATTTTCAGTCAAGTCATCATCATCATCCTCATCGCAAATATCATCGTTATTGCACACGGAAGATGATACCTCATTATTACCTCTTGCCATGAGGCACATGTGAACTGGAGGAGTTGATGATGATTCTTTTGGTGAATCAGATTCTTCATTAGTCAAAAGTACTTCATATTTCTTGATATCCCCTAAATGATTAGTCATAGAGCAACTAGGGAGAAACAAGATATTTTGATCAAGAGGACACGAGGAAGCAGGCATATCACCACAGACATTTGTCAAGGAATCTTTAGGTGAAATGCATGACCTATCAGCACAATAATTTACACTATGTGTGGTGCTAGATATGCTCGTGTCCATAGAGGCTATGACATTTTCATCAACATATATTTCTTCACTCACCATGTCATTACCTTGTGAGATTGAAGATGCTGAGGTGTGCAAGCAATCGGATATGGAAGTAGTGGTGGACTCTTTAAGATCGAAAAGAGTGAAGAGTTCATGCACCAACTCCTTCATCATAATACCGTCTTCATCAAGATTGGACCCACCATATATATCTTCAAGTTTAGTCCAAACTTCATGAGCTGACTTGCAAGTCGAGATAGACTTAAACACTTCAGGACTTATGGTTCGATGAATGGCAAGAAAGGCCTCACAATCAAGATACATTTCATTAGTAGATGAAGATGCATCATCCTTTTTGTCGGCAATCCCTACAAGAACAATTCGTAAAGTATTTGGGCCCATGGCCCGAAAGTGATGAAGCATACTAATTCTCCATAGGGTATAATTTGTGCCATCAAGGTCAAAGATGCCATTGTGCACTAATCCAATAGTTGACATCGATACTCTCTAGGTCGTGAAACCTAATTAAAGAGAGACCTAGCTCTGATACCAATTGAAAAGACCTCGATGACGCCTAGAGGGGGGGGTGAATAGGCCATTTAAATACTTCTTTGGATTTGGCTTGAACCTAATGCGGAAATAAACTAAGAGGGTACTTGTCAAGCACAAATCCTAAATGCACTAGGCACTGCAACGTGTATCAACAACACGATCTACCAAGATGGACACAATACAGTTACTAAAAGCACAAGTAAGTTACACAAACTTACTTGAGCTATATCACTTGACAAGTAGGTGAACAACGCAAGATACTAGATCACACTATATCAACACAATATATCAAGGGCTGCAAGTATGAACATGTGGATATAGAGGGTATGCTTGAATGATTAATCTTGTACAAGAAATAGCCAACACAATATAATGAGCACAAACAATATCCAATGTATGTATGCTCAAGGAACATAAGTAAACCACAAGTAAGGAGTTAGGGTTAAGGATAACCAAGGTCACTGAGAAGAATATGTATCCCGATGTTCACTTCCTTGGAGGGAAGCTAGTCACCGTTAGAGAGGTGGATGTTACCACGAAGGCACACCAACGCCATGAAGGCTCACCCTATTCTCCCTTTGAGATAACACCACGAAGGCGTTTCTCAACCACTAGTGGTAAGCCTTTGAGGTGGCTTCCAAACCCTCACAAACTTTTCCGGGGGGTAATCACACGGATTGATTCCTCCACAAAGAACTCCTACCGCCTAGGAGTCTCCAACCTCCAAGAGTAACAAGATCACGGGGGATGCTCAAAATTTGCTCAAATCACAAATAGCTTGGGTTGAGAGAAGGAGAGGGAGACGATCTATCTTTTGATTGGAACAACTCTCAAAGGGGCTCACAAATGCTCTTGGGATCTAAGATTTGGAGTGAGCAAATGTGTGTGAGGTGGAAATGTGTTCTTATGAGGATAAGGCTGTGTTGGGCTACCCTCTCACGAAGTGGGAGGGGGGTATTTATAGTGGGGAGAGAAAAAGAGCCGTTGGGGACACTTTAAGTCACACAGGGTCCGGACGTCCGACAGTTGTCGGAAGTCCGGGCGTCTGCGAGGGGTCGGACGTCCGAGGCCTGTAGATACGACTGAAACTATTTTGAATTAAACAGCGACCGGACGTCCGACAGGGGTCGGTCGTCCGAGGCCTGTAGATACGACTGAACCTATGTTGAATTTATCAGCCAGCGGACGTCCGGAGAGAACCGGAAATCCGAGTTATACAGCTCAACTTCTACTGGTGGTAGGTTTCGGATTTCCGACGGGTGTCGGGCGTCCGGCGCTCGGACGTCCGGAGGGAGCCGGATTTCCGAGATATAGAACTCAACTTCTACTGGTGCAGGCTTCCAGATTTCCGGGACTTGGCCGGACATCCGGGCCTCGAACGTCCGGAGGGAGTCGGAAGTCCGAGTTATATGGCTCTGATTTCTCTGGTATAGGATTCCGGATTTCCGAACTAGTCGGTCGTCCGGTCCTCGGACGTCCGGAGAAAGCCGGATGTCCGAGGCACTGGTTCTGTTTTTAGATAACAACAAAACAGTGGAGATGTCGTCTGAGCAGAAAGTGATGATGTAGTTTGAGCAAGTTCATCGCAAAACCTTTGATCCCCTCTTAATAGTGCGGGATCCCTAACGACTCAAGAATCATAAAAGAGTACTGATGATCCATACTTGAGTGTATACTTTTATTCGCTGATCATCACTCCGCACAACTAACATCAAAGGAACTGATACCTTTGAGTTAGCCCTTTCACCTGAGCTTGATGTTGTTGTTCCTTCTTGGCTCAAGTTGAAAGCAAGACATGATGAAGTCTTCAAGTAGCTTTCCCATACACAATGCGGAAAGCCTAGCTTATGTATTCATCTTCATTTGTCCATCATGTGAACATCCACAAGAATCAAGCATGTAGTGGTCAGGAATGCTTATCTTGATCTTATCCTTGTTAGCACATGAGGTTGTCCTTATCAGCACATGATCATTGACAATAGTTTCAATGATATATTCGTGCTGATCCACTTGAACTTGCACACCACAATCTTGATGGCGATCACCACTTGACGTCATCCTTCATGGGTTGTATGAGATCTTCCTTTTGACGCAAGCCCAATGGAAGCACACCTAACCCCCACACAGGAGTCTCACAAAGACCATGGGTTAGTACACAAACACGTAATGGACAATGCTTACCATACCATGGGATCACTTGATCCCTCTCGGTACATCTTATACGCTTTGTGTGTTGATCATCTTGATTTACTCTTTGTCTGAGATCTTGATCAACCTAGTGTTTCTATGACCATTCTTTGGATAATACCTTGAATAACATCTTGGTCATCATATAAACTCCTTGAACCCGACAGATGGACTTCAAGAAGTGCCTATGGACAAATCCTATAAATATAACTTAAGGAAACCATTAGTCCATAGAAATTATCATCAATTACCAAAACCACATATGGAGATATATGCTGTAACATCTCCGAAGGTGTACGTTGAGTTAGCATAGATCGAGACTGGGATTTGTCACTCCGTATGATGGAGAGGTATCTCGGGGACCACTCGGTAATACAACATCATAAACAAGCCTTGCAAGCAATGTGACTAAAGAGTTAGCCACAGGATATTGTATTACGGAACGAGTAAAAAGACTTGTCGGTAACGAGATTGAAATAGGTATGGAGATACCGACGATCGAATCTCGGGCAACTAACATACCGAAGGACAAAGGGAATGATATATGGGATTAACTAAACCCTTGACATAGAGGTTCAACCGATAAGATCTTCGTAGAATATGTAGGATACGATATGGGCATCCAGGTCCCGCTATTGGATATTGACCAAAGAGTGTCTCGATCATGTCTACATAGTTCTTGAACCCGCAGGGTCTGCACACTTAAGGTTCGGTGACGTTTCAGTATAGTTGAATTATTGACGTTGGTAACCGATTGTTGTTCGGAGTCCTGGATGAGATCCCAGACGTCACGAGGGTTTCCATAATGGTCCGGAGACGAAGATTGATATATAGGAAGTATCCATTTGGCTTCCGGGAGGTCTTCGGGCATTACCAGTAAAGTACCGGGAGTGACGAATGGGTTCCGGAGTTCCACTGGGAGGGGCCACCCACCCGGGAGAGAACCAAAGAGGCCCAAGGGTGGCACACCAGCCCACTTCGGCCAAAAGAGGGAGAAAGGAAAGGAGAGGAGGCCAAACCAAATTGGGGAAGGAGGACTCCTCCTTCCAAGTTGTGTTGGAGGAGGACTCCTCCTTCTCCTCTTGCGCCGGCCGACCCTAGGGGTTTTTCCCCTAGGGAACCACCCCTCCCTCCCACCTATATATAGTGGAGGTGAGAGAGGCTTTTGGCACCCCAAGCCAAAGTTCAACCCTCTCTCCCTCCACCACTTCGTGACACCCCGTAGCTAGTTCGGTACGGTGCGGCGAAGCCCTACCGGAGTAGCTCCACCATCATCACCGCCACGCCGTCGTGATGCCGAAGAATTTAGCTACCTATGTTGGAAATATTCCCTAGAGGCAATGATAATAGTTATTATTATATTTCCTGTTTAAAGATAATCGTTTATTATCCATGCTATAATTGTATTGAATGAAAACATAGATACATGTGTGGATACATAGACAAAACAATGTCCCTAGCAAGCCTCTAGTTGGCTAGCCAGTGGATCAATGATAGTCAAGGTTTTCTGACTATGTGCAAGTGTTGTCACTTGATAACTGGATCACATCATTAGGAGAATCATGTGATGGACTAGACCCAAACTATGAACGTAACATATTGATCATGTCATTTTATTGCTATTGTTTTCTGCGTGTCAAGTATTTGTTCCTATGACCATGAGATCATATAACTCATTGGCACCGGAGGAATACCTCGTGTGCATCAAACGTCGCAACGTAACTGGGTGACTATAAAGGTGTTCTACAGGTATCTCCGAAGGTGTCCGTTGAGTTAGTAACTTAGTATGGATTAAGACTCGGATTTGTCACTCCGTGTGACGGAGAGGTATCTTGGGGCCCACTCGGTAATACAACATCACACACAAGCCTTGCAAGCATTGTGACTAAGTGTAAGTCACGAGATCTTGTATTACGGAATGAGAAAAGAGACATGCCGGTAACGAGATTGAAATAGGTATGCAGATACCGACGATCAAATCTCGGGCAAGTAACGTACCGAAGGACAAAGGGAATGACATACAGGATTATATGAATCCTTGACACTAAGCTTCAACCGATAAGATCTTCGGAGAATATGTAGGATCCAATATGGGCATCCAGGTCCCGCTATTGGATATTGACCGAGGAGTGCCTCGGGGCATGTCTACATAGTTCTCAAACCCGCAGAGTCTGCACACTTAAGGTTCGATGATGTTTTAGTATGGTTGAGTTATATGTGTAGTTACTGAATGTTGTTCGGAGTCCCGGATGATATCATAGACGTCACGAGGGTTTCCGGAATGGTCGGGAAATGAAGATTGATATATAGGATGACTTCATTTGGTTACCGGAAGGTTTTCGGGCATTACCGGGAATGTACCGGGAGTGACGAATGGGTTCCGGAAGTTTACCGTGAGTGGGGCAACCCACCCGAGGGAAGCCCAAAGGACCTTGGGGTGGCACACCAGCCCTTAGTGGGCTGGTGGGACAGCCCAAGAGGGCCTATGCGCCAAGAAAATAAAACCAAAGAAAAAGAAAAAAAAAAGAGGTGGGAAGGAAGAGAAGGACTCCACTTTCCAATCCTAGTTGGACTAGGATTGGAGTAGGACTCCTCCTCTCCCTTGGCCGGTGCACCCTTGAGGGCTTGGCCCTCAAGGAAAGCCTCCTCCCCCTCCCTCCTATATATAGTGGTGATTTAAGGCTGATTTGAGACAACTTTTGCCACGTGCAACTCAGATCTAGACACCATAGTTTTACCTCTAGATCGTATTTCTGCGGAGCTCGGGCGGAGTCCTGCAGGAGTAGATCCTCACCACCACCGGAGCGTCGTCACGCTGCCGGACAACTCATCTACTTCCCCGTCTTGCTTGCTGGATCAAGAAGGCCGAGATCATCGTCTAGCTGTACGTGTGCTGAACGCGGAGGTGCTGTCCGTTCGGCACTAGATCGGAACATATCGTGGGACGGATCGCGGGACAGTTCGTGGGACGGTTTGCGGGGCTGATCGAGGGACGTGAAGACGTTCCACTACATCAACCATGTTTCTTAACGCTTCCTGCTGTGCGATCTACAAGGGTACGTAGATCTAAATTCCTCTCGTAGATGGACATCACCATGATAGGTCTTCGTGCGCGTAGGAAATTTTTTGTTTCCCATGCGACGTTCCCCAACAGTGGTATCAGAGCTAGGTTCATGCGTAGATATAACCTCGAGTAGAACACAAAGGGTTTTTTGGACGGTGATGTTCGATTTGCTGCCCTCCTTAGTCTTTTCTCGATTCGGCGGTATTGTTGGATTGAAGCGGCCCGGACCGACATTATTCGTACGCTTACGAAAGACTGGTTTCATTGCTTGACATGCAACCTCGTTGCATAAAGATGACTGGCAGGTGTCGGTTTCTTCAACTTTAGTTGAATTGGTTTTGACCGAGGCGGTCCTTGGAGAGGTTAAATAGCAATTTGCACATCTCCGTTGCGGTTTTTGCGTAAGTAAGATGCGATCTACTAGATACCCATAGCAGCCACGTAAAACATGCAACAACAATTAGAGGACGTCTAACTTGTTTTTGCAGGGTATGCTTGTGATATGATATGGCCAATGACGTGATGTGATATATTGGATGTATGAGATTATCATGTTGTAATAGTTAATATCGACTTGCACGTCGATGGTACGGCAACCGACAGGAGCCATAGGGTTGTCTTTAAACTAACATTTGTGTTTGCAGATGTGTTACTATATTGCTAGGACGTAGCTTTAGTAGTAATAGCATAAGTAGCACGACAGCCCCGATGGCAACACGTTGATGGAGATCATGATGATGGAGATCATGGTGTGGCGCCGGTGACAAGAAGATCGTGTCGGTGCTTTGGTGATGGAGATCAAGAAGCACAAGATGATGGCCATATCATGTCACTTATGAATTGCATGTGATGTTAATCCTTTTATGCACCTTATTTTTCTTAGAACGACGGTAGCATTATGAGGTGATCTTTCACTAAAATTTCAAGACGAAATTGTGTTCTCCCCGACTGTGCACCGTTGCTACAGTTCGTCGTTTTGAGACACCACGTGATGATCGGGTGTGATAGACTCGACGTTCACATACAACGGGTGCAAAACAGTTGCACACGCTGAACACTCGGGTTAAGCTTGACGAGCCTAGCATGTGTAGACATGGCCTCGAAACACATGAGACCGAAAGGTCGAGCATGAATCGCATAGTTGATATGATTAGCATAGAGATGCTTACCACTGAAACTATTCTCAACTCACATGATGATCAGACCTGAGTTAGTGAATTTGGATCATGTACCACTCAAATGACTAGAGAGATGTACTTTTTGAGTGGGAGTTTAGCAAGTAATTTGATTAGTTAAACTCTAATTATCTTGAACATAGTCTAAGTCCACTTTGAAAATATTTGTGTTGTAGATCAATGGCTCATGCGACAGTTACCCTGAATTGTAATACGTTCCTAGAGAAAGCTAAGTTTAAAGATGATGGAAGCAACTTTGTAGACTGGGATCATAATCTTAAGTTGCTCCTGCAAGGTGGGAAGAAGGATTATGTCCTTAATGCTGCGCTAGGAGATGAACCACCCGCCACGGCTGACCAAGATGTTAAGAATGCTTGGTTAGCACGCAAGGAGGACTACCGAGTAGTTCAATGTGTAGTCTTGTATGGCCTAGAGCCGGGACTTGAACGTCGCTTTGAGCATCATGGAGCATTTGAGATGTTAGAGGAGTTGAAGTTTATCTTTCAGAAGAACGCCCAGATCGAGTGGTATGAGACCTCCGATAAATTCTATGCTTGCAAGATGGAGGAGAATTCGCCTGTCAGTGAACATGTGCTCAAAATGTCTGGGTACTCAAACCGTCTAGCTGAGATGGGGATTGAACTCCCGCAAGAGGCTATCACTAACATAATTCTTCAATCACTGCCACCAAGCTACAAGAGCTTCGTGTTGAACCATAACATGCAAGGGATGAACAAGTCACCCAACGAGTTATTCGCGATGCTGAAAGTCGTAGAGTGAGAACTCCGTAAAGAGCATCAAGTGTTGATGGTGAATAAGACCACTAGTTTCAAGAGAAACGACAAAGGAAAGAAGGGTATTTCAAAGAAGAGCGGCAAGCCTGTTGCCAATCCGACGAAGAAACCCAAAGCTGGACCTAAGCCTGAAACAGAGTGTTATTATTGCAAGGGTCTGGGTCACTGGAAGCGCAACTGCCCCAAGTATATGGCTGATAAGAAGGCGGCCATGAAAAATCAGGTATATTCGATATACATATTATTTATGTGTACTTAACCAGCTCTCGTAGTAGTGCGTGGGTATTCGATACCGGTTCTGTTGCTCATATTTGCAACTCGAAATAGGAACTGCGGAATAAGCGAAGGCCGGCGAAGGATGAAGTGACGATGCACGTGGGAAATGGTTCCAAGGTTGATGCAATCGCCGTCGGCACAGTTTCACTTCATTTGCCATCAGGATTAGTTATGAACTTAAATAATTGTTATTTAGTGCCTGCGTTAAGCATGAACATTATATCTGGATCTTGTTTATTGCGAGACGGTTACTCGTTTAAGTCACAGAATAATGGTTGTTCTATTTCTATGAGTAATATCTTTTATGGTCATGCACCTAATGTGAGAGGATTGTTCATATTGAATTTTGATAGCGATAATACACATATACTCCCTCCGTTCCTAAATATAAGTCTTTTTAGAGGTTTCACAAGGGGACTACATACAGATGTATATAGACATACTTTAGAATGTATATTCACTTATTTTGCTCCGTATGTAGTCCCTTAGTGAAATCTCTTAAAAGACTTATATTTAGGAACGGAGGGAGTACATAACATTGAGACCAAAAGAGTTAGAGTTAACAATGATAGCGCCATGTTTTTATGGCACTGTCGCTTAGGTCATATTGGTGTAAAGCGCATGAAGAAACTCCATACCGATGGACTTTTGGAGTCACTTGACTTTGATTCACTTGACACGTGCGAACCATGCCTCATGGGCAAGATGACTAAGACTCCGTTCTCCGGAACAATGGAGCGTGCAAGTGACTTGTTGGAAATCATACATACCGATGTATGCGGTCCGATGAGTGCGGAGGCGCGCGGGGATATCGTTATTTTCTCACATTCACTGATGATTTGAGTAGATATGGTTATGTCTATTTGATGAAGCACAAGTCCGAAACTTTGAGAAGTTCAAGCAATTTCAGAGTGAAGTTGAAAATCATCGTAACAAGAAGATCAAGTTCCTACGGTCTGATCGTGGGGGTGAATATCTGAGTTTCAATTTTGGTGCTCACTTAAGACAATGTGGAATTGTTTCACAGTTGACACCGCGTGGAACACCACAGCGTAATGGTCTGTCCGAACGTCGTAATCATACTTTATTAGAGATGGTGCGATCTATGATGTCTCTTACCGATTTGCCGTTATCATTTTGGGGTTATGCATTAGAGACAACTGCATTCACTTTAAATAGGGCACCATCAAAATCCGTTGAGACGACACCATACGAACTGTGGTATGGCAAAAGACCAAAGTTGTCGTTTCTTAAAGTTTGGGGATGTGATGCTTATGTCAAAAATCTTCAGCCATAAAAGCTGGAACCCAAAGCGGAAAAGTGCGTCTTCATAGGTTACCCAAAAGAGACAGTTGGGTATACCTTCTATCTCAAATCCGAGGGCAAAGTGTTTGTTGCTAAAAACGGAGCTATTCTTGAGAAGGAGTTTCTCTCGAAAGAATTGAGTTGGAGGAAGATAGAACTTGATGAGGTTGTCGAACCTCTAATTCCTCTAGATGGTGGCGCAGGGCAAGGGGAATCCCCTGTTGCTGCACACCCACTAGTTTTCTTTAAGAGCTTTCACATACTTGTAGCTCTAGTGCATCATTTGTATGGCAATCCCTACTCATTCACGTTGATATCTATTGATGAGCATCTCCACAACTCATTGATATGCCTAGTTAATGTGACTATCTTCTCCTTTTTGTCTTGCAAACTCCACCACATTCCACACCATCTATAGTGCTATAACCATGGCTCACGCTCATGTATTGCGTGAGAGTTGAAAATGTTTGAGAAAGTAAAGGTGTGAAACAATTACTTGGCCAATACCGGGGTTGTGCATGATTTAAATTCGTTGTGCAATGATGATAGAGCATAGCCAGACTATATGCTTTTGTAGGGATAACTTTCTTTTGGCCTTGTTATTTTGAAAGTTCATGATTACTTTGCTAGTTTGCTTGAATGATTATTGTTTCCACGTCAATAGCAAACTATTGTTTTGAATCTAATGGATCTGAACATTCACGTCACATAAGAGGAATTACAAAGGACACCTACGCTAGGTAGCATGAAAGCATCAAAAAATCATTCTTATCACTTCCCTACTCGAGGACGAGCACGAGTTAAGCTTGGGGATGCTTTATACGTCTCAAACGTATCTATAATTTTTGATGGTTTCACGCTGTTATCTTGTCTTCTTTGTATGTTTTATGTACCTTTTTATATCTTTTCGGGGACTAACTTATTGATTCAGTGCCAAGTGCCAGTTCCTGTTTTTTCGTGTTTTTGACTCTTTTCAGATCTGATTTTGGAACGGAGTCCAAACGGAAGAAAAACCCTGAAATGATTTTTTCCCGAACGGAAGAAGTCCAGGGAGCCTTTGGGCTAGGCCAGGTGGGCCCTAGGGAGCCCACAAGCTCCCACCCCGCCACCAGGGGGAGGCGGCGGTGGGCAAGCTTGTGGCTTCCCTGGCCGCCTCCTGACCTAGGTTTTGCGCCTATATATTCCCAAATATTACGCAAAAAATCAGGGGAGCCTCGAAAATACTTTTCCGCCGCCGCAAGCTTCCGTTTCCGCGAGATTTCATTTGGAGACCCTTCCCGGCACCCTGCCGGAGGGGACTTTGGAGGTGGAGGGCTTCTTCATCATCATCATCGCCCCTCCAATGACTCGTGAGTAGTTCACTTCAGACCTACGGGTCCGTAGTTAGTAGCTAGATGACTTCTTCTCTCTCTTGGATCTTCAATACAAAGTTCTCCATGATCTTCATGGAGATCTATCCGATGTAATCTTCTTTGGCGGTGTGTTTGTCGAGATCCGATGAATTGTGGACTTGTGATTAGATTATCTATGATATATATTTGAGTCTTTGCTGATTTCTTATATGCATGATTTGATATCCTTGTAAGTCTCTCTGAGTCTTGGGTTTTGTTTGGCCAACTAGATCTATGATTCTTGCAATGGGAGAAGTGCTTGGTTTTGGGTTCTGCCATGTGGTGACCTTTCCTAGTGACAGTAGGGGCAGCAAGGCACACATCAAGCAGTTGCCATCAAGGGTAAAAAGATGGGGTTTTTATGATTGGTTTGAGATTATCCCTCTACATCATGTCATCTTTCTTAAGGCGTTACTCTATTCTTATGGACTTAATACACTAGATGCATGCTGGATAGCGGTCGACGTGTGGAGTAATAGTAGTAGATGCAGAAAGTATCGGTCCACTTGTTTCGGACGTGATGCATATAGAAATAATCATTGCATAGATATCGTCACGACTCTGCACAATTCTATCAATTGCTCGACAGTAATTTGTTCATCCACCGTCTACTTTCTTTCACGAGAGGCCACTAGTAAACACTACGGCCCCCGGGTCTATTCACATCCATCGTTTACAACTCCGCTTTTACTTTGCTTTGTTACTTTGTTGCTTTCAGTTCTCACTTGGCAAACAATCTATAAGGGATTGACAACCCCTTCATAGCGTTGGGTGCAAGCTTTAGTGTTTGTGCAGGATCTTGAGTTACTCTTCCGTCGGATTGATACCTTGGTTCTCAAACTGAGGGAAATACTTACCACCGCTACGCTACATCACCCTTTCCGCTTCGAGGGAACACCAACGCAAGGCTCCAAGGCCACGGGGGAAATCCTTTGCATACTTGCCTAGGAAGTCCCTTAAGGCGTAGCCGCAGCTGAAGGATTCCTGGTGCCGTTGCTGAGGAGTATCAAGCAACACTCCTATTTCGGGCGCCGTTGGAAGGTCTTTTGTTGCAGTAGCAGTTGACTACGATGAGACTTTCTCACCGGTAGCGATGCTTAAGTCCGTCCGAATCATGTTAGCAATAGCTGCCTTTTACGATTATGAAATCTGGTAGATGGATGTTAAGGAAGAGTTGTATATGATTCAACCCGAAGGTTTTGTCGATCCAAAGAATGCTAACAAAGTATGCAAGCTCCAGCGATCCATTTATGGACTGGTGCAAGCATCTCGGAGTTGGAATAAGTGCTTTGATGAGGTGATCAAAGCGTTTGGGTTTATACAGGTGGTTGGAGAATCTTGTATTTACAAGAAAGTGAGTGGGAGCTCTGTGGCGTTTCTAATATTATATGTGGACGACATATTGCTGATTGGAAACAACGTGGAGCTTTTGGAGAGCATAAATGATTACTTAAATAAAAGTTTCTCTATGAAGGATCTAGGAGAAGCTACTTACATTCTAGGCATTAAGATCTATAGGGATAGATCGAAACGCTTGATAGGACTTTCACAAAGCACATACCTTGATAAAGTTTTGAAGAAGTTCAAAATGGATCAGTCCAAGAAAGGGTTCTTGCCAGTATTACAAGGTATAAAATTTAGTAAGACTCGGTGCCCAGCAACTGCGGAAGATAGAGAACAGATGAGTTTCGTCCCCTATGCTTCAGCCGTAGGTTCTATCATGTATGCAATGCTGTGCACTAGACCAGATGTCAGCTTGGCCATAAGTATGGCAGGCTAGTTTCAGAGTAATCCAGGAGTGGATCACTGGATGGCGGTCAAGAATATTTTGGAGTACCTAAAAAGGACTAAGGAAATGTTTCTCGTGTATGGAGGTTACAAAGAGCTCGTCGTAAAAGGTTATGTCGACTCAAATTTTGACAACGATCTGGATGACTCTAAGTCACAAACCGGATACGTATTTATTCTTAATGGGGGTGTAGTAAGCTGGTGCAGTTACAAGCAGAGCGTCGTAGCAGATTCTACATGTGAAGC
Source organism: Hordeum vulgare subsp. vulgare (assembly GCF_904849725.1). Taxonomy (NCBI): domain Eukaryota; kingdom Viridiplantae; phylum Streptophyta; class Magnoliopsida; order Poales; family Poaceae; genus Hordeum; species Hordeum vulgare. The sequence goes on along the minus strand of NC_058520.1, from coordinate 328,764,434 downwards.
GGTGTACATGGCTGCCTCGGAGGCAACAAAGGAGGGTGTCTGGATGAATTAGTTCATGACAAATCTTGGAGTTGTGCCGAGCGCACTAGATCCATTAACTCTGTTATGTGACAACACTGGTGCCATTGCCTTAGCAAAGGAACCAAGGTTTCACAAGAAGACCAGACATATCAAACGAGCTTCAACCTCATCCGTGACTACTTCGAAGGAGAGGACGTGAATATTTGCAAAGTGCACACGGATCTGAATGTAGCAGACCCGATGACTAAACCTCTTCCAGGGGCAAAACATGATCAACACCAGAACTGTATGGGTGTTCGATTTATTACAATGTAAATCGCATGGCGATGTGAGGACTAGATTATTGACTCTAGTGCAAGTGGGAGACTCTTGTAAATATGCCCTAGAGGCAATGATAAATAGTTATTATTATATTTCCTGTTTAAAGATACTCGTTTATTATCCATGCTATAATTGTATTGAATGAGAACAAAGATACATGTGTGGATATATAGACAAAACAATGTCCCTAGCAAGCTTCTAGTTGGCTAGCCAGTTGATCAATGATAGTCAAGGTTTTCTGACTATGTGCAAGTGTTGTCACTTGATAACTGGATTACATCATTTTAGGAGAATCATGTGATGGATTAGACCCAAACTATGAACGTAGCATATTGATCATGTCATCTTATTGCTATTGTTTTCTGCATGTCAAGTATTTGTTCCTATGACCATGAGATCATATAACTCATTGGCACCGGAGAATACCTTGTGTGCATCAAACGTCGTAACGTAACTGGGTGACTATAAAGGTGTTCTACAGGTATCTCCGAAGGTGTCCGTTGAGTTAGTATGGATCAAGACTGGGATTTGTCACTCCGTGTGACGGAGAGGTATCTCGGGGCCCACTCGGTAATACAACATCACACACAAGCCTTCCAAGCAATGTGACTAAGTGTAAGTCATGGGATCTTGTATTACAGAACAAGTAAAGAGACTTGCCAGTAACGAGATTGAAATAGGTATGCGGATACCGACGATCAAATCTCGGGCAAGTAACATACCGAAGGACAAATGGAATGACAAACGGGATTATATGAATCCTTGACACTGAGGTTCAACCGATAAGATCTTCGGAGAATATGTAGGATCCTATATGGGCATCGAGGTCCCGTTATTGGATATTGACCGAGGAGTGCCTCGGGGCATGTCTACATAGTTCTCGAACCCGTAGGGTCTGCACACTTCAGGTTGATGATGTTTTAGTATATTTGAGTTATATGTGTGGTTACGAATGTTGTTCGGAGTCCCGGATGAGGTCACGGATGTCAGAGGGCTTCCAGAATGGCTGGGAAACGAATATTGATATATAGGATGACTTCATTTGGTTACCGGAAGGTTTTCGAACATTATCGGGAATGTACCGGGAGTGACCAATGGGTTCCAGAAGTTCGCCGGGAAGGGGGCAACCCACCCGGGGGAAGCCCAAAGGCCCTAGGGGTGGCGCACCAGCCCTTAGTGGACTGGTGGGACAACCCAAGAGGGCCTATGCGCCAAGAAAAGGAAACCAAAGAAAAAGAAAAAAAGAGGTGGGAAGGAAGAGAAGGACTCCAGTTTCCAATCCTGGTTGGACTAGGATTGGAGTAGGACTCCTCCTCTCGCTTGGCTGGCGCACCCTTGAGGGCTTGGCCCTCAAGGCAAGCCTCTTCCCCCTCCCTCCTATATATAGTGGTGATTTAGGGCTGATTTGAGACAACTTTTGCCACGTGCAACTCAGATCTAGACACCATAGTTTTACCTCTAGATCGTATTTCCGCGGAGCTCGGGCGGAGCCCTGCAGGAGTAGATCCTCACCACCACCGGAGCACCGTCACGCTGCCAGAGAAGTCATCTACTTCTCCGTCTTGCTTGCTGGATCAAGAACGCCGAGATCATCGTCGAGGTGTACGTGTGCTGAACGCGGAGGTGTCTTCCGTTCGGCACTAGATCGGAACGGATCGTGGGACGGATCGTGGGACGGTTTGTGGCACGGTTCACGGGGCTGATCGAGGAACGTGAAGACGTTCCACTACATCAACCGCGTTTCTTAATGCTTCCTGCTGTGTGATCTACAAGGGTACGAAGATCCAAATCTCCTCTCGTAGATGGACATCACCATGATAGGTCTTCGAGCGCGTAGGAAATTTTTTGTTTCCCATGCGACGTTCCCCAACAACCTATTCGTCCCTCTCGATGGATCAAGAAGGTGGAAATCGTCATCGAGCTGCACGTGTGCTGAACGTGGAGGTGTCGTCCGTTCGGTACTAGATCGGGACGGAGTTCGTGGGACGCTTGCGATTCGGATTGCGTAGATGTGTAGCGACCCGACTCAACAAGTCAAGCCTCTGGTGTTTCTGTACCATCCCAAGATCATGCTGGTACACACACAGTACATAATGTATATATTCAAAAGTGCAATCACACAGCTTTATTAATCGAAATCTCATAAAGAGTACTTTATTACAATAAAGGAGTACAATAAAGTGGCTGAAGGCCATCTCATGAGATTATCTAACGAAGACTAAGCGGAAGCATCAGGTAGACGAGTCCATCCGACTCCAAGGGCATGTCGCTGAGCGTAGAACCGTAGCCTCACTCCTTGTCGGAAAAGTACTCTGCAACATGATACGTTGCAGCCGTGTAGGTCATCATATTGAATATGCTGGCAAATCATCAAGAGAGGGGGTAAAATAATAATCAACTATCTCTACATGCATATTTGGCCGGTGGAGCCAAGTTTTTGCATAAAGCCAGTTTTATCCTACAACAAAAGGGGTCGAAAGCAAAATATTACTACATAGTTTGTTGTTAACGAGATGGTTCCGCCAACCAGTTCTCGTACCCGAATAGTTGTTAACACCCACATCATTATTAAGTTGTGTCGAGAGTTCAGGGGAAATTCAATGCCTTCGGCTCAAGATGTCCATGACCGTGGACACGGCTAATCGATTAGGTTGGGTACTCTGCAGAGTATTGCACACGTTCCCCACAAGATTTGATCGCCTCCGGGTTTGTCCTCGCACTTCAGGGTGTTTGAAGACCGGATGATCAAAACATGGTCTTTCAACGGGTCCCTCTGAATCCCTGTCGGTGCCCATCCATTCCTACCGTTCGTCTACATCTGCTAGCACCGCCTGTCCAGAGTCGCCGCGTTGTCCAACCAAGCCAGAGCCCATAATGACTTGTGGCTGTGCAGGTAAGCCTTGAGTCTTGAAGTCTCCGTCCGTCCCTTTGAGCCTGGGTGAAGCTTTCCGCAGGATGACATGGCCTCTCCAGCATCCCGGGCATCCACTGGGTTTTCCAGGGAGCCGATCAACCGTCCTTCACCCAGTGTTGCATTGCGTCCGAGGTCTTGAAAATCTTGTCTTAGTCCGGTCTTGATTAGTATATCAATCTCGCATCACTCGTGGTATACACTCAACCGATAACCCGTCTACTTAAGCATAGAGAATATAACATTGTCGTCCCGGGGCCAAGTATCGGGGTGTTGGTGTTCCTACCACATGATACTACAACTATGACTAAAGTTTCCAAGTACCTAGGCAGCATGCAAATAGGGCAAAGAAGGTGATCTACTATGCATTGAAAACATAGGTAAAATAACATGATCAAAGATGACTTGCCTTGATGATAGTTGTCCTGCTCGAGCGTCTCTAAGTAACACGCTTCGCACTCCGGATGATCTACCGATACAAACACAAAGCACACCATAAGCAATCAAATCATGCCACAAGTAAAAATAACATCACATGCGATGATTTGCAAAAGACTACGCAAAAGAATTTTATCGCGCGCCGGTAGGCAGAAACTTGTTTCTGTTGAAAACACCAGTAAAAATACTTTAAAAAATCTGAAACTTCTACCACAGTAAGATTTTATCACTAGAAAACAGTAACAAAAAGAATCAACTCAATATCATTTTTCAAACTCCTGGAATAAGCAAAACAGTGTTTAAACTAAATCTGCTCTAACTTATATTTAAAAATTTCAAACACAGACAAATTATATGTTTTAAAAACTACAGGAAATTTGTGAGCTACTGGAAAAATAATCAATGTCATCGGACGTAGGGATAAAAAGTTGTGACCAAAACAAGATTGAAAGTTTCTGTTTTCGAAATCTGGACAGAAAAATTACTAAACTGCTAGTGCTAATGAGGTTACACGTGGCAAGATGCTACTGGTTGTGGTGGCTGTTTGTTTCGTGACTTCGAGCAAATGGCCTAAGGCTAACAAGGTCGCCGGTTAATGCATAAGTGGCTAAAAGAACCTAATGGTTTTCTGGAATAAACCGAAGGGGTACTAGTGTTCTAATCCTAGGCATTGCATGGGATTGCATGGGATCTAATGGCTAGGAGGGGTTGCATGCAAATAGAGAGAGAGAGGGAGTTAGCTACCTGTTGCTGGAGGGTGTTGCACCGTGGAAGGAGAGTTGGCCGGCGGGGAGGAGGGAGTAGCTCCGGCGGTGGAGACGTCGGGCGGCGGGGGAGTGGTTCCTCCTCCGCGGGGAAGAGGCGGCGGTGAAGAGAGAGCTCGGGGAGGGCTCCTCCTCCTGGCGAGGCCGAGGTGCAACAGCTTTTCGGGCTGCTGCCGCTGCTCGCGGCGGCGGCTAGGGCGGCGGCGGGGTGAGGTGGCGGCGGCGGGGTGAAGTGGCGGCGGCTAGGGTTGAGGAGGGGTGGCGGTGGAGAGGGGTTTATATAGGCCTAGGGGAGGTGGCAGCTATGGAAGGGGAGGGAGAACTTTAGGAAGGAGATCACGGGAGAAGAAAGAGGGCTTGGTTCCTGTAGAGAAGGAAAGAGAGGGAGGAGAAAGAAGGAAGGAGGAGAGTGCACGGGGTGGAAGAAAATCAAGGGAGAAGAGAGGAAGCTGGGAGGAAGCTGCGGTCTTGAAGAAAAAAGGAAAGAGAGGGAGAGACGTGGGGAAGAGAAAGGAAGAGAGAATTAAGGAAGGAGAGAGAGGAGAGAAATACGTGGAGAGAGAGAGAGAATAAGGGAGGCGGTGGTTGCATGCATGCTTGCATGCTGGCATGCGTGCATGCAGGTTTGACGTGGGCAAGGGAGCCCTTGGTGGCGGCTGGGCTGAGCCACTTGGCTCGGCCTGGCAGGTTTTTTTCTTTTTCTTTTTTTTTAAAAAAACAAACAAACAACAGCAACAAAAAGAAAGAAAAAAAACAGAAAAAATATATTTTCCTAGCTAACAAAATACTAGAAAAAAATAGGTACTAATATATATATATATGCACTAAAATACTTAGGAAAACAAAATAACATATACAACTTATATATATATATATATGAACCCTAGTTCCACCTAATGCAACTTTTAAAAAATAGATTTATGCACTAGGTCACACAACGCGATTGAAAAAAAACAACTCAACTAAAATAATTCGGAGTTTAGAAAAATTTGCAAAAACCAAAATGGTGACTTTAACTCACAGGGGAGAAGTCATATTATCTCCACTCCGATAAATTGCCCGCAGCCACATAACGATAAATTTTTTCAGAAGAACGCAATGATGCATAAAATATGAGATGCAAATGAACGATCTTTTAACATCCGAATTTACGAAAATTGGGATGTTACAAACCTACCCACCTTAAGATGAATCTCGCCCTCGAGATTCGGGTTGGCTAGAAAATAGGTGCGAGTGGTCTCGACGAAGATCCTCTTCTCGTTCCCAGGTGGCTTCTTCCTCAGTGTGGTGGCTCCACAACACCTTGCAGAACTTGATGATCTTGCTGCGGGTAACTCTGTTGGCGGTCTCGAGAATCCGGACGGGTTTCTCCTCATACGTCAGATCACTGTCAAGCTGTATGGCCTCTAGGGGCACTGTATCTCTCAACGGAACATCGGCCATCTCAGCATGGCATTTCTTCAACTGGGAAAAATGAAAGACATCATGAACTCCGGACAATCCTTCCAGCAGTTCCAGTTTGTATGCAACTTCGCCTCTACGTTCAAGAATTTTGTAGGGGCCAATGAAACGTGGGGCTAATTTTCCTTTCACACCGAATCTCTTGATTCCTCGAAGTGGAGACACCCAAAGATATGCTCGATCTCCCACTTCGTACGTTACTTCCTTGCGTTTGCTGTCGGCATAACTCTTCTGCCTGGACTGAGCTATCTTGAGTCGGTCACGAATAAGCTTGACCTTCTCTTCAGAATCTCGGATGAGGTCGGGACCAAAAAGTTGTCGGTCTCCAACTCCATCCCACATCAACGGTGTTCTGCACCTCCTTCCGTATAGAGCTTCGAAAGGGGCCATCTTCAGACTGGTCTGGTAACTGTTGTTGTATGAGAACTCGGCATACGGTAAATTGTCATCCCAACTAGACCCATAGTCTAGTGCGCAAGCTCTCAACATGTCTTCCAGAATCTGATTAACTCTCTGGGTCTGTCCATCTGTCTGCGGGTGAAATGTTGTGCTGAACTCCAATCTCGTTCCCAAGGTTTCGTGCAGTTGGTGCCAAAATTTCTATGTGAACCGAGTCCCTCTGTCGGACACAATGCTCTTCGGTACTCCGTACAGACATACGATCCTCGTCATATAAATCTTGGCCAGCTTGGCACTCGTGTAGGTAGTCTTCACCGGAATGAAGTGAGCTACCTTGGTCATACGGTCGACCACAACCCAAATAGAATCATAGCCAGAACGGGTCCGAGGTAATCCTGTGATGAAGTCCATACCAAGCTTTTCCCATTTCCATTCGGGTATCGGCAGAGGTTGGAGCAAACCTGCTGGCTTCTGATGCTCGGCTTTTACTCGCTGACAAACATCGCATATAGCTACAAACTCGGCAATGTCTTTCTTCAATCCTGTCCACCAGAAACTTTCCTTCAGATCCAGATACATCTTGGTGTTACCGGGGTGTATCGAGTACGGGGAATCATGAGCCTCCTGAAGTATCAACTTCTTGAGTTCGGGATCATTGGGCACATAGATGCGATCCTCAAACCATAAAGTCTCGTGTTCATCCTCACGAAAACCTTTAGCTTTCCCGTCTTCCATTTTCTGCTTAATCTCGGCTATCTCTTTGTCAGCTTTCTGTGCTTCACGGATCTTTTCCTACAAAGTAGACTGAATTTCCAAGGTGGCAACAAATCCTCTTGGAACTATCTCCAGTTTGAGTTCTCGGAGATCATCGACTAACTCCTGGGGTAATCCTCCCGCTGTGAGCGTGTTCACATAACTCTTGCGGCTCAACACATCAGCTACAACATTTGCCTTGCCTGGGTGATAATGCAATCTCATGTCATAGTCCTTGATCAACTCTAGCCATCGCCTCTGTCTGAGGTTCAACTCCTTTTGCGTGAAGATATATTTCAGTCTCTTGTGATCAGTGTAAACATCACAACAATTTCCGATTAGGAAATGTCTGCTGGTCTTGAGAGTGTGCACTACGGCTGCTAGTTCCAAGTCATGTGTGGCATAATTCAACTCATGAGGTCTGAGCTGTCTGGATGCATAGGCTACAACTTTGCCTTCTTGCATGAGCACTCCTCCAAGTCCTTGACGAGAAGCGTCACAGTAAACCTGGAAATCCTTCCGAATGTTCGGCAATATCAGCACTGGGACTGTAACAAGACGTTTCTTCAGCTCTTGAAAACTGGTTTCACAATCCTCAGTCCAGATATACTTGGATTCCTTCTTCAACAACTCTGTCATGGGCTTGGCAATCTTTGAGAAATTCTCAATGAACCTCCGGTAATATCCGGCAAGTCCGAGGAAACTGCGGATCTCCTTGACTGAAGTGGGTGCTACCCATTCGGTGACTGCTGCGACCTTGGCAGGGTCCACTGCTATTCCTTCTCCTGAGATGATGTGTCCGAGAAATCCGACTTCCTTCAACCAAAACTCACATTTGCTGAACTTTGCATATAGCTTATGCTCTCGAAGCTTCTCCAGAACTAGACGCAGATGTTCCTTCTATTCCTCTTCGTTCTTGGAGAATATCAGTATGTTATCGACGAACACCACGACAAACTTGTCCAAGTACTCCATAAATACCTTGTTCATCAGATTCATAAAATATGCCGGAGCATTAGTCAGTCCAAATGACATGACCGTGTACTCGTACAAGCCGTACCGAGTGGTAAAGGCTGTCTTGGGTATATCCTGTTCACGAATCTTCAACTGATGATACCCGGATCGAAGATCGATCTTTGAGAATATGCGAGCTCCAACTAACTGATCAAACAGATCATTGATCATCGGCAAGGGGTACTTGTTCTTGATGGTCACATCGTTCAATGCACGATAATCGACAACCATTCTCAGGGACTTGTCCTTCTTTTCAACCAAGAGCACTAGGGCTCCCCAAGGTGAAGAACTTGGGCGAATATACCCTTTGTCCAACAACTCCTTAATTTGCTTCTTGATTTCTATCAAGTCATTTGCGGGCATCCGATAAGGTCTCTTGGATATCGGGGCTGTTCCGGGTAATAGCTCAATCAAGAACTCAATCTCTCTATCGGGTGGCATGCCCGGCAATTCCTCCAGAAATACATCTGGATACTCCTATATGATCGGTACCTCCTCCTGGACTACTCCCGTGAGAGAGTTTACTCGCTTACTCCGTGTCGGGCGCTGAGACACGTACTTAATCCGCTTCTGCTCGGGGGTGGTGAGCAAAATAGACTTAAGGGCACAATCGATATTCACTTCATACTTGGCCAACCAATCCATGACTAGAATTACATCCAATCCTAGGGATTCTAATACGACGAGGTCGGTGGGAAAATTATGGTTCCCGATGTTGAGACTCAAAGCATGGCATCCTATCCCGGCTGTCATCATGCCTCCTGGGGAACTGACCTTAATAGGTTGGCTGAGGGTTCTAGTTGGCAAACTATACTTTTCCACAACTACCCTTGATATGAATGAATGCGTTGCACCAGAATCAAAAAGTACCAATACTGGATGTGAATTTAGCAAAAACTTACCAACCACAGTATCGGGGTGATCATAGACTTCTTCCACATCAATGTGGTTCACCTGAGCTCGAGGAAAAGGATTGGGCTTCTTAGCTGCAGAGTTGCCGTTGCCGTTGCCGTTGCCGTTTCCATTTCCCTGCTTGTTCTGGGGACAATCAGTGGCATAGTGTCCCTTCTTCTAACACTTGAAGCAAGTGATGTGAGTCAGATCCTTCTGAGCTGGAGCTGACTGCTGCTGAGTGCCAGTACCGCCATTCTTGAAGTTGTTGTTGTTGCGGTGATTCCCATTTCCTCCATGGTTGTGGCCTCCATGGTTGTGCACTGGGTGGTTATGCTGAACGTGTCCACCAAACTTACCGGATCCAGTCCCGGTATTCCCTGGATAAGGGGTGTAGCGAGGCTTCTGCTGAGTGCCGGAGTTGAACTTTCCAACCCCATACTTTCGCTTGCGGTTCTCCATCTGCTGATGTTTCTCCTCCAAGATGAGGGCCTTATCAACCAGCTCCTGGTAGTTGTTGAAAGTCGCTACCGTCAACTGAATGCTCAGCTCATCATTCAGTCCTTCCAAGAACTTCTCCTGCTTGGCCGCATCATCGGCCACATCTCCAGGTGCATAACGGGCAAGCATGCTGAAATCATTAACGTACTGGGCCACAGTGCGATTCCCCTGGCGTAAGTTGCGAAACTCACGCTTCTTCAGACTCATTGCACCAGCTAAGACATGCGCGGTGCGGAAGGCTTGCTTGAATTGCTCCCAAGTGACTCCAGCAATGGGATAAGTGGTGGTGTAGTTTTCCCACCAAGCAGCTGCAGGGCCTTCAAGTTGATGCGCGGCAAAATGCACCTTCTCAGCTTCAGTACAACCAGCAGTGATAAGTTCACGCTCCATCTTGCGAAGCCAATCATCTGCCACAATGGGCTCAATGCTGCTGGAGAAAGTTGGAGGGTTCAACCTCAGAAAACGGGTAAGGTTGTCTGCCTGGGGTGGGGGACGGTTGTTGTTGTTCTGGTTCTGGATGATCAGCTGCATCAGGGTGTTTCGTTGCTGGATCAACTGGGTGAGTTCCGGCGGAAAGTTGGACTCAGGGGCGCGTCTCGGAGGCATCTGATGTTTGTAGAGGGGTGAGATTAGCATAGAACAATGGTCTAAGAGGAATTACACTACCCATATGAATGCAACACACAAATATCACACCACACATTTATTCAATCATCACAAAGGTTCATACGAGGATACAAAATTCGATAATCCTAAACATCGGCCTAACACGTAAAACGATAAAGTAAATTTGGTGGTCTAGTCTAAGTGTCCTCCTCAGAATAGCATGGTGTCGGGTCCTTCGGTGGAGCTTTCTTCATAGTCTTCGTCGTTGCTGATCAAGGGGGCTACGTCTCCTTCGGGATGAAGGTTCTCACCCATGTCCAGTTCCTCCTCCAGGTATGCAACTCGAGTCTTCAGCTTCTCGATCCGCTCCAGAAAGTCCTTCACCTCCAGTTCATGTTCATAGTGGGCTTCCCGGGCTGCATCTTCAAGTTCAAGCTCGCGGAGTGACAGTTGCTTGATCTTCCTGGCGTCCTTGATCGCGTGATACTCCAGAGTTCCGCTGTGCTTCTCCAAGGTCTGGGCATAAGACAAGAGAGCGTCGTTGGTCTTGCTTGAGATGATGTCTCCGTCTTCATTTCTCCGGGATACAGCGAATAGGTCTGGAGAAATAGGGCAGCCTTTGTATTCATCCTTGATACGTCCGAGTGCACAATGAACCGCCATGTCTCTTCCGAGAATCCAGTTGGGTGCGATGAACTTGAAATCCATCGGCTCAATGCGCGGCTCGAATGTCCTTCCGGGAATATGCACCTCGATCCTGTAGCGTGAATCCTCCGGGTAAGACGAAGTTGGCTTCCCTGTGATAGTCGGCAGAGGAATCCTCAAATCCTTGGTGATCTGCACCAGCTCTTTTCCGAATGGCATAGTGGTGTCGGGCTGGCAAAACTCCGTGAACTTAACAGGGACGAAGGTGGCCATCTGAACATTGGAAAATCGGAGAGAAGTCATAAATGATCAGAAGAGGAAATAGAAGATTAAGAGAAAATAGTTTTCTTCCTAAGGCTTTTCCATTCCTAGAGGTTACGTCCTAAGGTCAGCGTGTGCTCTGAATACCATTTCTGTAGCGACCCGACTCAACGAGTCAAGCCTCTGGTGTTTCTGTACCATCCCAAGATCATGCTGGTACACACACAGTACATAATGTATATATTCAAGAGTGCAATCACACAGCTTTATTAATCGAAATCTCATAAAGAGTACTTTATTACAATAAAGGAGTAGAATAAAGTGGCTGAAGGCCATCTCATGAGATTATCTAACGAAGACTAAGCGGAAGCATCAGGTAGACGAGTCCATCCGACTCCAAGGGCATGTCGCTGAGCGTAGAACCGTAGCCTCACTCCTGGTCGGAAAAGTACTCTGCAACATGATACGTTGCAGCCGTGTAGGTTAGCATATTGAATATGCTGGCAAATCATCAAGAGAGGGGGTAAAATAATAATCAACTATCTCTACATGCATATTTGGCCGGTGGAGCTAAGTTTTTGCATATAGCCAGTTTTATCCTACAACAAAAGGGGTCGAAAGCAAAATATTACTACATAGTTTGTTGTTAACGAGATGGTTCCGCCAACCAGTTCTCGTACGTGAATAGTTGTTAACACCCACATCATTATTAAGTTGTGTCGAGAGTTCAGGGGAAATTCAATGCCTTCGGCTCAAGTTGTCCATGACCGTGGACACGGCTAATCGATTAGGTTGGGTACTCTGCAGAGTTTTGCACACGTTCCCCACAAGATTTGATCGCCTCCGGGTTTGTCCTCGCACTTCAGGGTGTTTGAAGACCGGATGATCAAAACATGGTCTTTCAACGGGTCCCTCTGAATCCCTGTCGGTGCCCATCCATTCCTACCGTTTGTCTACATCTGCTAGCACCGCCTGTCCAGAGTCGCCGGGTTGTCCAACCAAGCCAGAGCCCATAATGACTTGTGGCTGTTCAGGTAATCCTTGAGTCTTGAAGTCTCCGTCCGTCCCTTTGAGCCTGGGTGAAGCTTTCCGCAGGATGACATGGCCTCTCCAGCATCCCGGGCATGCACTGGGTTTTCCAGGGAGCCGATCAACCGTCCTTCACCCAGTGTTGCATTGCGTCCGAGGTCTTGAAAATCTTGTCTTAGTCCGGTCTTGATTAGTATATCAATCTCGCATCACTCGTGGTATACACTCAACCGATAACCCGTCTACTTAAGCATAGAGAATATAACATTGTCGTCCCGGGGCCAAGTATCGGGGTGTTGGTGTTCCTACCACATGATACTACAACTATGACTAAAGTTTCCAAGTACCTAGGCAGCATGCAAATAGGGCAAAGAAGGTGATCTACTATGCATTGAAAACATAGGTAAAATAACATGATCAAAGATGACTTGCCTTGATGATAGTTGTCCTGCTCGAGCGTCTCTAAGTAACACGCTTCGCACTCCGGATGATCTACCGATACATACACAAAGCACACCATAAGCAATCCAATCATGCCACAAGTAAAAATAACATCACATGCGATGATTTGCAAAAGACTACGCAAAAGAATTTTATCGCGCGCCGGTAGGCAGAAACTTGTTTCTGTTGAAAACACCAGTAAAAATACTTTAAAAAATCTGAAACTTCTACCACAGTAAGATTTTATCACTAGAAAACAGTAGCAAAAAGAATCAACTCAATATCATTTTTCAAACTCCTGGAATAAGCAAAACAGTGTTTAAACTAAATCTGCTCTAACTTATATTTAAAAATTTCAAACACAGACAAATTATATGTTTTTAAAAACTACAGATAATTTGTGAGCTACTGGAAAAAGAATCAATGTCATTGGACGTAGGGATAAAAAGTTGTGATCAAAACAAGATTGAAAGTTTCTGTTTTCGAAATCTGGACAGAAAAATTACTAAACTGCTAGTGCTAATGAGGTTACACGTGGCAAGATGCTACTGGTTGTGGTGGCTGTTTGTTTCGTGACTTCGAGCAAATGGCCTAAGGCTAACAAGGTCGCCGGTTAATGCATAAGTGGCTAAAAGAACCTAATGGTTTTCTGGAATAAACCGAAGGGGTACTAGTGTTCTAATCCTAGGCATTGCATGGGATTGCATGGGATCTAATGGCTAGGAGGGGTTGCATGCAAATAGAGAGAGAGAGGGAGTTAGCTACCTGTTGCTGGAGGGTGTTGCACCGTGGAAGGAGAGTTGGCCGGCGGGGAGGAGGGAGTAGCTCCGGCGGTGGAGACGTCGGGCGGCGGGGGAGTGGTTCCTCCTCCGCGGGGAAGAGGCGGCGGTGAAGAGAGAGCTCGGGGAGGGCTCCTCCTCCTGGCGAGGCCGAGGTGCAGCAGCTTTTCGGGCTGCTGCCGCTGCTCGCGGCGGCGGCTAGGGCGGCGGCGGGGTGAGGTGGCGGCGGCGGGGTGAAGTGTCGGCGGCTAGGGTTGGGGAGGGGTGGCGGTGGAGAGGGGTTTATATAGGCCTAGGGGAGGTGGCAGCTATGGAAGGGGAGGGAGAACTTTGGGAAGGAGATCACGGGAGAAGAAAGAGGGCTTGGTTCCTGTAGAGAAGGAAAGAGAGGGAGGAGAAAGAAGGAAGGAGGAGAGTGCACGGGGTGGAAGAAAATCAAGGGAGAAGAGAGGAAGCTGGGAGGAAGCTGCGGTCTTGAAGAAAAAAGAAAGAGAGGGAGAGACGTGGGGAAGAGAAAGGAAGAGAGAATTAAGGAAGGAGAGAGAGGAGAGAAATACGTGGAGAGAGAGAGAGAATAAGGGAGGTGGTGGTTGCATGCAAGCTTGCATGCGTGCATGCAGGTTTGACGTGGGCAAGGGAGCCCTTGGTGGCGGCTGGGCTGAGCCACTTGGCTCGGCCTGGCAGGTTTTTTCTTTTTCTTTTTTTTTTAAAAACAAACAAACAACAGCAACAAAAAGAAAGAAAAAAAAACAGAAAAAATATATTTTCCTAGCTAACAAAATACTAGAAAAAAAAGGTACTAATATACATATATGCACTAAAATACTTAGGAAAACAAAATAACATATACAACTAATATATATATATAATATATATATATATATGAACCCTAGTTCCACCTAATGCAACTTTTAAAAAATAGTTTTATGCACTAGGTCACACAACGCGATTGAAAAAAAACAACTCAACTAAAATAATTCGGAGTTTAGAAAAATTTGCAAAAACCAAAATGGTGACTTTAACTCACAAGGGAGAAGTCATATTATCTCCACTCCGATAAATTGCCCGCAGCCACATAACGATAAATTTTTTCAGAAGAACGCAATGATGCATAAAATATGAGATGCAAATGAATGATCTATTAACATCCGAATTTACGAAAATTGGGATGTTACAATGTTTGACTACATCAACCGCGTTTCTTAACGCTTCCCGCTTAGCGATCTACAAGGGTATGTGGATCCGATCTCCCCTCGTGTAGATGATCATCACCATGATAGGTCTTGCGTGTGTGTAGGAAAATTTTGTTTCCCATGCGACGTTCCCCAACAGTGGCATCATGAGCTAGGTTCATGCATAGATGATATCTCGAGTAGAACACAAAAGAGTTTGTGGGCGTTGATGTTCAATTTGCTGCCCTTCAGAGTCTTTTCTTGATTCGGCGGTATTGTTGGATTGAAGCAGCCTGGACCAACATTACTCGTATGCTTACGGTAGACCGGTTTCATCAACTAACATGCAACTTGTTGCATAAAGGTGACTGGCGGGTGTCTGTTTCTTCAACTTTAGTTGAATCGGATTTGACCGAGGCGGCCCTTTGAGAAGGTTAAATAGCAATTTGTATAATCACCGTTGTGGCTTTGCGTAAGTAAGATGCGATCATACTAGATACCATAGCAGCCACGTAAAATTTGCAACAACAAATTAGAGGACGTCTAACTTGTTTTTGCAGGGTATGCATGTGATGTGATATGGCCAATGACATGATATGATATATTGGATGTATGAGATGATCATATTGTAGTAGTTAAATATCGACTTGCACGTCAATGCTACGGCAACCGACAGGAGCCATAGGGATGTCTTTAATTATTTTGCGCTTGGAGATGCTTTGCTTTATCTCTAGTAGTAGCTTTAGTAGCAACGCCATAGTTAGCGCAACAACCTCAATGGTAGCACGATGATGGAGATCATGATGATGGAGATCATGGTGTGGCGCCGATGATGGAGATCAAGAAGCACAAGTTCATGGTCATATCATGTCACTTATGATTTGCATGTGATGTTAATCCTTTTATGCACCTTATTTTTCTTTGGACGACGGTAGCATTATAAGGTGATCCCTCGCTAAAATTTCAAGATAAAATTGTGTTCTCCCCGACTGTGCACCGTTGCAACAGTTCATCGTTTCGAGACACCACGTGATAATCGGGTGTGATAGACTCTACGTTCACATACAACTGGTGCAAAACAGTTGCACACGCGGAACAATCAGGTGTGATAGACTCTACGTTCACCATTTAAAGTATACTCAACTCACCTGATGATCAGACTTGAGTTAGTGAATTTGGATCATGTGACACTGGAATGACTAGAGGGATGTCAATTTGAGTGGGATTTTATTAGTAATATGATTAGCTAAACTCAATTATCTTGAACATAGTCTAAGTAATCTTTGCAAAATTTTATGTTGTAGATCAATGGCTCGCGCAGTAGCAACCCTGAATTTTAATGCGATCCTAGAGAAAGCTAAGTTGAAAGATGATGGAAAAAACTTTGTTGACTGGGCCCATAATCTTAGGCTTATCCTCACGGCTGCCCAAAAGCAATATGTCCTTGTTGTAGCGCTAGGTGATGCACCACCCAATACAGCGACCCAAGACGTTATGAACGCTTGACAGTCGCGTAAGGATGACTACTCATTAGTTGAATGTGTAGTTTTGTATGGCTTAGAATTGAGACTTCAAAGACGTTTTGAATGTCATGGAGCATATGAGATGTTCTAGAGTTGAAGTTTTTCTTTGAGAAGAATGCCCGGATCGAGAGGTATGAAACCTCCGGTAAGTTCTACGCTTGCAAAATGGAGGAGAGCGGGCCTGTCAGTGAACACGTACTCAGAATGTCTGGGTACTCTAACCGTCTAGCTGAGGTGGGGATTGCTCTCCCGCAAGAGGCTATCACTGACAGAGTTCTTCAATCACTGCCACCTTGCTATAAGATCTTTATGTTGAATTATAACATGCAAGGTATGAATAAGTCACTCGCCGAGCTGTTTACAATGTTGAAAGTTGCAGAGTCAGAAATCCAGAAAGAGCACCAAGTGTTGATGGTCAATAAGACCACCTGTTCTAAGAAAAACGACAAGGGAAAGAAGGGTAACTCCAAGAAGAGTGCAAAGTCGTTGCCCCTCCGAAAGAAGGGTAACTCCAAGAAGAGTGCAAAGTCGTTGCCCCTCCGATAAAGAAACCCATTGTAACGCCCAAGATGCGATCCTATCCTTATTTTGGCATGAAGGCCTCGACAGGGATAGAAGCGCATCTCGTCATTTCGCAAGAATGGATATCATTACAAGTACATGTACTGAAGAGAAGAGTGTATGGAATTGGCTTACACTCACCACAAGCTACATCAGAGTCACATCAGTACAATACATAAATATCACGAAGAAGAGCAGGGTACGACTACGAACGAAACCAAACGAGAAAAGAACGACATCCATCCTTGCTATCCCAGGAAGACGGCCTGGAACACATCCTAGATCGACGAAGTGGAAGAAGAAGAAACTCCAAATGAACAATCATCGTGCTCACGTCTTAAATCACTTTACATGCACCTGCAACTGGTGTTGTAGTAATCTGTGAGCCATAGGGGACTCAGCAATCTCATTTCCAAAGGTATCAAGACCAGCAAAGCTTAATGGGTGAGGTATGGTTAAGTGGTGAGGCTACAGCAAGCGACTAAGCATTTATTTAGTGGCTAACTTACGAGTACAAGAATAAAGAGAGGGATGATCTACGCATAGTGGACGTGATCTGATGATGATCAACTGAATGATCCTGAACACCTACCTACGTCAAACATAACCCCACCGTGTCCTCGATCGGAGAATGAACTCACGAAAGAGACAATCACGGTTACGCACTGAGTTGATAAGTTTTAATTAAGTTAACTTCAAGTTATCTAGAACCGGATGTTAAACAAAGTTTCCATGTTGCCACATAACCGCGGGCATGACTTTCTGAAAGATTTAACCCTGCAGGGGTGATCCAACTAGTCCATCACAAATTACCACATGCCGCATAGAAATCCTCAATCACGAAACTCGCGATCTCGTCATACTCCTGAGTGGAAAACCTCAACTATGAGATTACCCAAAGCATCACCAGAATCCCGATGCACAAGACATTCATCAAAAGTAAAACAAATCCAGGAAGGCCGCCCGACGTGTCAACGAACCCGATAGGAGCCGCGTATCTTGTTCTCAGGATACAACCGGATGGGAAAGCCTACGGGAACCAAACCTCGAGTTGCCCCGTGGTGGCCCCGCAGTCTGCCCTTTTTGGACCAACACTCATGAAGAGCACTAGCCCGAGGGTTGATTAATTACTCCGCGGGTGCCGGCGGGTCCCTATGCATTTTTATTAGTTATAAGGCAAATGTAGTACCAAAGTTGGGCCTTGCCAGACCAGTTTTAATCTAAGAGGAATTATCAAGGGGATCCCCATTACAACCCCGATTGTGTTAGGAGCGCTCAATTATGGAATATAACACCGGTAGCCGAAACTAAGGGGGCAAAGGTGGAACAAAACACCAGGCTAGAAAGCTCGAGCCTTCCACCTTTTACCAAGTATATATGTGCATTAAATTAAATAGCATTAGTAGGGTGATATCACAAGGAACCCATGTTATCACATGGAAGAAACTGCACCTGCAACTAGCAATGCTAACACATGGTTAAGCAAGCGGTAACATAGCCAATCAGTGGTTGCTAGGTTGTGAACATGTTGAAGGTTTTCATGGCAATGTTGAGAGGCTCACATTTAACAGGTGGTAGGCAGCGAGACATAGCGAAAGAAACAAAATAACTAGCACGACAATGATAGTAATGGTATCTAGGGAAATGGTCATCTTGCATGAGATCCCGCTTGGAAGAAGAACGACTCCGTGAAGCAGACGAACCGATGTAGTCGAACGGGTCCTCACTTTCCGACATGCTTGTGGAACTCTATCGAGACGAAGCAAACCAGAAACAAGAAGCAACACGGATATTCACCACGCAATGCACAACACAAATGATGCATGCGCGGTCTAATGCACGACATGACATGTCAATTCACTCCAATCAAACACTACATATTAAGTGAAGTTCAATAAGCAACGTGTTGCATATTGACGAAACTCCACATACAAATTATTTAGTTCTATCTCGATTAGGTACACGAGAAATTAAATGTGGTTAAACATGGCAAGAGGTGAAGCGTAATTAATCTACTTATCTAGGCATTTTAAATGAGGCCGGAAATGACTTATAGCATCTCCGAACTAACCTCATACGTTAATTTATAATTCTGCCCAGATCTGAACTAACATGTTTTATTATTTGTTAAGCAGCAAAATAAATAGGTTCACGTGATTCTACGCGTCGGTCCAATCAATTTACACATAGAGAACATCTGCAACGGAGCTACGGTTCAAAAGATATGATCACCGCAAGATATGATGCTATGAATACAATATGTATGCAATGACAGTCACAAGCATCCCAAAACATCCAAACAGAAAGATATTATTAACCTACACGAGATTCTAAGCAAGTTTCATATAGGGCACGATCAAAATGGAGCAACGGTTCAACAAATACAAGCTACACAAGAAATAGCAACAATCTGCTCAAAACAGCAACATGGCATTTTCTACACCCCAAAACAACAAGCTACATAAATCTAAAATGCTCAAACAAGGCATGAGACAACAGTAGTCAAGATGCACCATAACACCCAACTAATAACATCTAGCATGGCAGCATGGATCACTAGGGAAAGAACTCACAAAATGGCATCTCACACACAATTTCAGACTTAGTGAAAATATCAGTTTTGACAGTGCAGTTTTCGATCTGAAGGCATATTGACAGCAGCAAAACTATATGCTACAGGGCACCAAATGACATGAAGATTTATAGCATGCTAGAGAATCTTAAGGACTACAACTAACTCCATTGCACCAATCCCAAAGGAGCTATAGATCACTAGCAAAACTCATGGCAAGACAGCAACAAGATATAACAGATTTAAGACTTAGAAATATTTCAGCATCTCCAAATCAGCACTATTTTCTAGCATGTTGGCGACAAGAAAACAACACCTAAACATGGATTTCTATTGCAACCAAAATTATCAGAGGCTAGCATGCATATCCAAGGGCATATGTCTAGTTCGCAAGTCATGCATATCACGCATGGATCAAATCCCACAAAATAGACAAGAGGCGACATGGCAGAAATATCATGCACTCTAACTTACTCGAAAGGCAAAACTAAATGCACAGTTAAATTCTATGGATTTGACTACCCCGAAAACGTATATAATATGTGGGGTTCAAAAAATAAACTAGCGCCACACATATATGCGAGAATATGTCCTAAACACATCATAGCAAACTAGCGAGGGAACCTACATGCAAAAATGCAAAAAACTACTCTAAAATACATGGCAAAGGGTCCCGAACAACATGAACATTTTATCTATGAGATTTGAACAAACCGGACACGCGCAAAAATAGCTACGGAACAACTAACATATTAGGACAACACGCAAAACTAGGCGAACAACAGGTCAAACCACTCCAAACATTCATGCAAGTTGCAAAATATTATTCTACGCGAAAAACTACACGAGTTACATATTTAAATCATTGCGATCTGACGCACGGTTAATAATCTACGGGCTTTTGAAAATCAGCTATTCTGAAAATACTAAATCCCTAGTTAAAAGAAAGAAAGAAAAAATAATAATAATCGGCCCGGATTCCTAATCTGGGCCGAAAACGGCAGCGAGCGTTATCTAGCTAAAACACGCCACAGGTGCTTAATAGAGGCTGGGGGGGGGGGCTCACCTCACCTTGGGCCTGAAGGAGGCTGGCTGGAGCGGATCTGGGCCGACGGGGCTGGCATGCTGGCTCGGGGCTGCGAGCTGGGCCGGGGAGGCCTCGGCTCGCCAACTGGGCCTCACAGGAGGAGGGGGCCCAGACCGGGCGCGACGGCGGTCAACGCGTGGGAGCGAGGCGAGGCCGAGCCTCGATCCGATCTGGGTCGATGTGGCGGCGGCGGGCAGACGGTGAGGCGGCGCGGCGGCTTCTGGCAGGGGCTCCGGCCGGCGAAGGATGGCGGCATGGCGGCGAGGCACCGGCCTGCGGCGCTAGGGCGACGGGGAACGGCGCGATCCGGTGAGGGGAAGTGGCGGCACGACGCCAGGGGAGCAGGGCGCTGCAACAGGAGGACTGGTACATGGAGCGGCTCCGGCCGGTGCAGGAGGCACACCAGCGAGGCTAGGGTGGTGCGGGGCGATGGCAGGCTGGCGGTGGATGGCGCACGCGGTGGGGTAGCAGGGGTGAGCAACGGCAGGCAACGCTGAAGGCTGCTGAGACGACGGCGGCGAAGCGATCGGGGCCCGGACGGGACGGACTGGGCTTCGGCGGGCCCACGGCGGCTGAGGAGAGAGAGGATGGAGGTGGCGTCTAGGGTTTGGTAGGCACGGAAACCGAGGTGGGAGAAGGGTTTGGCTGTCCAAAAATGGCATGTGAGGCCTATTTATAACAATGGGGGGGGGCTAGGTTCAACAGTTTTTCGCCCCGGTTTCAACCGTGCGATCTAAATTGGACGGTCTCGAACGCGGGGACGGGCTAAGTGGCTGTGTAGAGTAGGCTAGCTGGAGATGGTAGGGAAAACGGGCACCCGGCAACGTGATTTACATACACCAAAAAACGTCTGACGAATAACCGAAGACGGTGCTGCTACGGTCGACCGTTCGGGTACCAGACGGACTCCGATTGCGACGAAAATTGGCAGGCGGCCTACCTATATAAAATATAAGACCGCACGCCAAGTTTCAACCCTATCCGAGAATATTTTATACACTGTTTTAAAAACAAGGTTTTGACGATGCCGTTGGTTCGGGTTCAACACGGTCAACGACGAACACGGAGAGAACCGACAACTAATAACAGATGCAAATTTTGAAAACTGGCAGCAACAGGATGCCGATGCAATGCGCATGATGAGATGATGAGTGCGATAGACAAATAAGCCACATGACGAAAACAAAATAAAAGGGGAATCTTCTAGGGCGTCGGTCTCGGGCTGTCACAACTCTCCTACACTACAAGAGGATCTCGACCCGAGATCCAATAATGAAAGGGGAAGAGGATGAGAAAGCAAGAGGTAAAACTTAGTTGCTCCTTTGATAAACGAGTGAAAGCAATGAATCATGATGGTTACAAGGAGATGAAGAATGATATGAGAAACAAGCAAGAATTCACAGAAAATTTCGACATCACTTCGGTTGGAAAAGAGGACAAAATTTGATACAATGGAAAGATCTTGAGAAGGTTCACAACAAATTAACTAAATTGAAAAACAAGGGAAGAACATGATCTTGATAGAACAAGATGATAGATTGAAGAGAGCAACATCACAAAGCCTCCGTTACAAAGAATAGAAACTAGCTCTTGGCAAGAAAAGAACAAACAAGAAAATGAGAACTACTACCACAGGAATCTTGAAGAACACCTTGAGAATGAAGAGATCTTGAGCCGCCTAACAGAAAACTTGAATGAGGCACCGGAATAACTGAAAGACGAACGAAGAGACAACAATTGAGAAGAATTTGAAAATGAAAGCGGAAAGCTGAGAACGAAGAAATCTTCTGAAATGATGGCCTTCGGAGGATCAAGAATGAAACAAATCTGAAATGCACCGGATAGCAAGAAAGAGATTCTCATGACTGGGAACAATTGAGAAGATAGCACGAGGCTTGATGACAATCTGCAAACAATGGACAAGATTTGACAGAAGCACTCCTCGGTCTTCCAAGCTAAAAATGATGAGGGGAACACCACCAAGTATAACTGAGACACTCAGGAATAATGAAGAATGAAAGGTTGAGCCAAATATGAGAATTAATTCGAATAGATCTTGGAGAAAGGATATGACTGATGGAAATCAGTCTTACATCATAGTTGAAAAGAATTAGAGGACTCCGGAAAGATTACAAGAGCCAGAAAAGATCGTGGGAAGAAGTTGTGGGTTATGGGCCCACTCAAAGAAACCACAGTTGAAAAGATTGCTCAGAAAGAGAGATATTGCACCGGTACAAATGAAAACTAGATGAGGTGAGACCCTCGAAATAATTGAAAGGATTGGAAACAAGAACCTCTGAGACATCTTCAACACTCTAGATAGAAAAGAGAGGAATGAATAAACAAGATAGGCTGATAAGAATTTCCAACATAGGAAAGAATTTAAAGGATGAAAAGGATATGATGAACACGGATAACTGAATTGAATTCACCGGAAAAGACAACAAGAATGAATAAAGATGAACACGAAGCTCCTGAGAATCTTCCCAAGGAATCACCGGGTAAGAGAGAAAAGAACAAATAGCGGAAGCAACAATGAAATGATTGCACTAGGATGAATCCAATCACTGAAGAAAAAGGGTGGGAGGGCGGGGAAAACAAAGACAACTTGGGACAGATGAGATGAACTGTGGAAGGCAATGAGAGAATGATCTTGCAAAATTGGAGAGGATTGAATTTACTTGAAGAGAAGCACACCGGATGGAAAAGAATTGATATGACGACTCCGGTTGACAAGAATTGAAAACACAACTTGATTGAGCAAAAGAATTTGCATTCCCACAAAATATGAGAACACCTCTTGGAAAAGATATGAAATCACCATTTGACATCAAAGCAACTCGAATTACCATACTCCAACAAAACAAAGGGTTGAGGCTTATGAAACAAGCCAGAACAAATTCATGAGAGAGATTTTGTCCGATTTTTTTGTGGATGAGGCTCGCACGGGCTCTATCCTACAATAGCCATCATGTACAAGGCAGTGCACACGACATACGAAGCGTCTCCAAGTCGTAGCAAGCTACAAGTACTCTTTAAGACACAATGAGAACCACTGTAAAACGACCGTGAACAAACGAATCCACTAGATGTCGAACCCCAACCTAACATCATGCATCTGTTGGAAGATTGTCCTATAAGCAACTACTTGAATTCCCACTTAAGAACTCCCAAAATTTCTGGTCATGCAATCTGGTCTACGGATACAAGGAGTAATATATCACTCAACTCCTATACTAACCTGTCTAGTGTATCACATCCGTCAACACACAACCAGAATCTCGAAACTTCATCTATCTCACACACTCGTAATCACACCGATATTAAGTATGGCGATACATCCGAATCTATCTCCACGAGTACTGGGGAAGCCGGACTCCTGTCGCCACTACTAGTATTGAAGCAATTGCGAACATCCTTCGTCCTGAGATACTAAGAAATCTGAATGACAACGATGTGCTCAAGAATCCCCTGGAGCTCAACTCCCCAGAAGAAATCAAGTCACACAGGAGGCACCAAGACAGAACTCCGTCACATCGACCTCATATAGATTCCAAAAATATCCGTGTGATCCTAAATTTTTTTGAGTGAGAAGAGGAGTAGAATTAAAATTATTACATCAAGATTCCTCACCAGAGCATAGAAGAGGAGAAAAAAGAATCCCACTCTCCGATATATAACTAGACTCAAAGTAGATTTTCACTAGACTCGACTCAGCCAAGTTCGTTCAATCAAGGGGGCTCCTAGGTCGGTACTGCTCTGATACCAACTTATAACGCCCGAGATGCGATCCTATCCTTATTTTGGCACAAAGGCCTCGACAGGGATACAAGCGCATCGCGTCATTTTGCAAGAATGGATATTGTTACAAGTACATGTACTGAAGAGAAGAGTATATGGAATTGGCTTACACTCGCCACAAGCTACATCAGAGTCACATCAGTACAATACATAAATATCATGAAGAAGAGCAGGGTCCGACTATGGATGAAAACAAACGAGAAAAGAACAACGTCCATCCTTGCTATCCTTGGCTGCTGGCCTGGAACCCTTCCTAGATCGACGAAGAGGAAGAAGAAGAAACTCCAAATGAACAATCATCGCGCTCACGTCTTAAATCACTTTACCAGTACCCGCAACTGGTGTTGTAGTAATCTGTGAGCCACAGGGGACTCATCAATCTCATTTCCAAAGGTATCAAGACTAGGAAAGCTTAATGGGTGAGGTATGGTTAAGTGGTGAGGCTGCAGCAAGCGACTAAGCATTTATTTAGTGGCTAACTTACGAGTACAAGAATAAAGAGGGGGATGATCTACGCATAGCGGACGTGATCTGATGATGATCAAATGAATGATCCTGAACACCTACCTACGTCAAACATAACCCCACCATGTCCTCGATCGGAGAAGGAACTCACGAAGGAGACAGTCACGTTTACGCACTCAGTTGATAAGTTTTAATTAAGTTAACTTCAGGTTATCTAGAACCGGATGTTAAACAAAGTTTCCATGTTGCCATATAACCGCGGGCATGACTTTCCGAAAGATTTAACCCTGTAGGGGTGCTCCAACTAGTCCATCACAAATTACCACAGGCCGCATAGAAATCCTCGATCACGAAACTCGCGATCTCATCGGACTCCTTAGTGGAAAACCTCAACTCTGAGATTACCCAAAGCATCACCGGAATCCTGATGCACAAGACATTCTTCAAAGGTAAATCTAATCTAGCAAGGCCGCCCGACATGTCGATGAACCCGATAGGATCCGCGTATCTCGTTCTCAGGACACGACCGGATGGGAAAGCCTACGGGAACCAAACCTCGAGTTGCCCCGTGGTGGCCCCGCAGTCTGCCCTTTTTGGACCAATACTCATGAGGAGCACTGGCCCGAGGGTTGATTAATTACTCCACGGGTGCCGGCGGGTCCCTATGCATTTTTATTAGTTATAAGGCAAATATAGTACCAAAGTTGGGCCTTGCCAGGCCAGTTTTAATCTAAGACGAATTATCAAGGGGGTCCCCATAACAACTCCCGATCGTCTTAGGAGCGCTCAATTATGGAATATAACACCGGTAGCCGAAACTAAGGGGGCAAAGGTGGAACAAAACACCAGGCTAGAAAGGCCGAGCCTTCCACCTTTAACCAAGTATATAGTTGCATTAAATTAAGTAGCATTAGTAGGGTGATATAACAAGGAACCCATGTTATCACATGGAAGCAACTACACCTGCAACTAGCAACGCTAACACATGGTTAAGCAAGCGGTAACATAGCCAATCAGTGGTTGCTAGGTTGTGAACATGTTGAAGGTTTTCATGGCAATGTTGAGAGGCTGACATTTAATAGGTGGTAGGCAGCGAGACATAGCGAAAGAAACGAAATAACTAGCATGGCAATGATAGTAATGGTATCTAGGGAAATGGTCATCTTGCCTGAGATCCCACTTGGAAGAAGAACGACTCTGTGAAGCAGACGAACCGATGTAGTCGAACGGGTCCTCACTTTCCGACACGCTTGCGGAACTGTATCGAGACGAGGTAAACCAGAAACAAGAATCAACATAGATATACACCACACGATGCACAACAGAAATGATGCATGAGCGGTCTAGTGCACTTAATGACATGGCAATTCACTCTAATCAAACACCACATATTAAGTGAAGTTCAATATTCAACGAGTTGCATATTGACGAAACTCCACATACAAATTATTTAGTTATATGCCGATTAGGTACACAACAATATTAAATGTGGTTAAACATGGCAAGAGGTGAAGTGTAATTAATCTACCTATCTAGGCATTTTAAATGAGGCCGGAAACGACTTATAGCATCTCCGAACTGACCTCATACGTTAATTTATAATTCTGTCCAGATCTGAATTAACATGTTTTAATATTTGTTAAACAGCAAAATAAATAGGTTCACGTGATTCTACGCGTTGTTCCAATCAATTTGCACATAGAGAACATCTCCAACGGAGCTACGGTTCAAAAGATATGATCACCGCAAGATATGATGCCATGAATGCAATATATATGCAATGACATTCACAAGCATCCCAAAACATCCAATCAACAAGATATTATTAATCTACATGAGATTCTAAGCAAGTTTCATATAGGACATGATCAAAACGGAGCAACGGTTCAACAAATACAAGCTACACAAGAAATAGCTACAATCTGCTCAAAACATCAACATGGCATTTTCTACACCCAAAATAAACAAGCTACATAAATCTAAAATTGTCAAACAAGGCATGAGACAATAGTAGTAAAGATGCACCATAACACCCTACTAATAACATCTAGCATGGCAGCATGGATCACTAGGGAAAGAACTCACAAAATGGCATCTCACACATAGTTTCAGACTTAGTGAAAATGTGAGTTTTGACAGTGCAGTTTTCGATCTGAAGGCATATTGACAGCAGCAAAACTATATGCTACATGGCACCAAATGACATGAAGATTTATAGCATGCTAGAGAATCTTAAGGACTACAACTAACTCCATTGCACCAATCCCAAAGGAGCTATAGATCACTAGCAAAACTCATGGCAAGACAGCAACAAAATACAACATATTTCAGACTTAGAAATATTTCAGCATCTCCAAATCAGCACTATTTTCTAGCATGTTGGCGACAAGCAAACAACACCCAAACATGGATTTCTATTGCAACCAAAATTACCAGAGGCTAGCATGCATATCCAAGGGCATATCTCTAGTTCACTACTCATGCATATCACGCATGGAATAAATCCCACAAAATCGACAAGAGGCAACATGGCAGAAATATCATGCACGCTAACTTACTCGAAAGACAAAACTAAACGCACAGTTAAATTTTATGGATTTTTCTACCGCAAAAACATATATAATATGTGAGGTTCAAAAAATAAACTAGCGCCACACATATATGCGAGAATATGTCCTAAACACGTCATAACAAACTAGCGAGGGAACCTACATGCAAAAATGCAAACAACTACTCTAAAATACATGGCAAAGGGTCCCGAACAACATGAAAATTTTATCTATGAGATTTGAACAAACCGGACACGTGCAAAAATAGCTACGGAACAACTAACATATTGGGACAACATGCAAAACTAGGAGAACAGCGGGTCAAACCACTCCAAACATGCATGCAAGTTGCAAAATATTATTCTGCGCGAAAAACTACACGAGTTACATATTTAAATCATTGCAATCCGACGCACATTTAATAATCTACGGGCGTTTGAAAATCAGCTATTGTGAAAATACTAAATCCCTGGTTAAAAGAAAGAAAGAAAAACAAAATACTCGAGCCAAATTCCTAATCTGGGCCGAAAACGGCAGCGAGCGTTATCTAGCTAAAATGCGCCACGGGTGCTTAATAAAGGCTGGGGGGGCTCAGCTCACCTTGGGCCTGAAGGAGGCCGATTGGAGCGGATCTAGGCCGACGGGGCTGGAAGGCCGGCTCGGGGCTGCGAGCTGGGTCGGGGAGGCTTCGGCTGGCCAGCTGGGGCTCACAAGGGGAGGCGGCCGAGGCCGGGCGCGGCGGCGGTCAATGCCTGGGAGCAAGGCGAGGCCGAGCCTCGATCCGATCTGGATCGATGTGGCGGCGGTGGGCATATGGCGAGGCGGCGCGAGGGCTTTCGGCATGGGCTCCGGCCGACGAAGGATGGTGGTATGGCAGCGAGGCACCGGCCTGCGGCGCTAGGGCGACGGGGAATGGCGCGATCGGGCGAGGGGAAGTGGCAGCGCGACGCCAGGGGAGCTTGAACGGGAGGACTGGTGCATGGAGTGGCTCCGGCGGGTGTAGGAGGCACACCAGCGACGCTAGGGCGGTGCGGTGCGATGGCAGGCTGGCGGCGGCTGGCGCAGGCGTCGGGGTAGCAGGGGCGAGCAACGGCAGACAACCTTGAAGGTTGCTGCGACGGCGGCGGCGGGGCGATCCGGGCCCAGGCGGGCCGGATCTGGGCTTCGGCGGGCCCACGACGGCTGAGGAGAGAGAGGTGGAAGGTGGTGGCTAGGGTTTGAGTACGCGCGGAAACCGAGGTGGGAGAAGGGTTTGACTGTCCAAAAATGGCATGGGAGGCCTATTAATAACAATGGGGGGGGGGTAGGTTCAACAGTTTTTCGCCCCGGTTTCAACCGTGCAATCTAAATCGGACGGTCTCGAATGCGGGGACGGGCTAAGTGGCTATGTAGAGTAGGCTAGCCGGAGATGAGAGGGAAAACGGGCACCCGGCAACGTGATTTACAAACACCAAAAAACGTCTGACGAATAACCGAAGACGGTGCCGCTACGGTCGACCGTTCGGGTACCAGACGGACTCTGATTGTGACGGAAATTGGCACGCGACCTACCTATATAAAAAACAAGACCGCACGCCAAGTTTCAAACCAATCCAAGAATATTTTATACACAGTTTTAAAAAGAAGGTTTTGACGATGCCGCGAGCGCTTGCAAGGGTGGTCGGGCTCAACACGGTCAACGACGAACACGGAGAGAACCGACAACTACTAATGGATGCAAGTTTTGAAAACTGGCGGCAACGGGATGCCGATGCAATGCAGATGATGCACATGATGCGACGATGAGTGCGACACACAAATAAGCCACATGACGAAAACAGAATAAAAGGGGAATCTTCTGGGGCGTCGGTCTCGGGCTGTCACAGCGATGCCTGGACCTAAGACACAAAATAAGTGTCATTATTGGAAGGGGACTGGTCACTTGAAGTGAAACTGCCCCAAGTATCTGGCCGATAAGAAGGCGGCCAACGCCAAACAAGGTATATTTGATATACATGTTATTGATGTGTACCTCACCAACTCTCGTAGTAGTGCCTGGGTATTTGATACCGGTTCTGTTGCTCAAATTTGGAACTCGAAACAGGAACTGCGGAATAAACGAAGGCTAGAGAAGGATGAAGTGATGATGCACATGGGAAATGGTTCCAAGGTTAATGCGATCGCCATGGGCACGATCTCACTTCAGTTACCATCGGGATTAGAGATGAATCTAAATAGATGTTATTTAGTGCCTACATTAAGCATGAACATTATATATGGATCTTGTTTATTGTGAGATTGAAAGTGTGTTATATCGACTAGAGGGGGGGGGGGTGAATAGGAGATTTTTAGAATTTCATCACTGAGGAAATTCCTTTTGAGGAAATTCCTCACTGATGACTAACTTACAGTGGAAACAGTTAAGGATCAGTTGTGCAATCGTTCACAACAGCAGTATTACAGAGTGAAGATTATGAAAACAGATTGCACAACAAGCAGGCACGCAGAATACAGATGATGATTTACTCAAGTGAAGAATTTGGGGTTGAGGAAATTCAGAGAAAGTCTTCAGCAAATTCTTCAAACAGTCACAGTGAAAGTCATCAACACATAATACAGAGAATGTAAAGAGTTGAGGAATTAGAACCCGATTCTTGATGAAGACTGTTGTTGATGACCCAGTTCCAACTGCTGTGACAGTTGTACATCTGGTTTGGAGCGGCTTGGTATTTAAACCAAAGGACACCTAGTCCCGGGACACACAGTCCCTACCGTATTCTCCTTGAGCTAAGGACACACAGTCCTCGCCCAACACTCGTGGTAAGTCTTCAGGGCAGACTTCCAAACCCTCACAAACTCGGTCACCCGGCGATCCACAATTGACTGCTGGATTGCTCTAGACCATGACGCCTAACCGTCTGGAGGATGCACAGTCCTCAAAGGTAAAAGGCTTCAGTCCCACACAGGAACAACTTCTTCAGTGATGCTCAATCACTAGGTTTGGTTTGTGGTTTCGGTGGGTGGTGTATTTCCTCACTGATGATTTTCTCTCGAAGGCTCTGAGGAATTGGGTTGCTCTTATGACAAGTGTCAGTTTCTAAGGAGCAGCCAACCAGCTAGTGGTTGTGGGGGGGCGGCTATTTATAGCCTGGGAGCATCCCGACATGATTTGACATTAATGCCCTTAAATAATATGACTGTTGGAGTGGATAAGATCAGCGACTTGGCGTGGCTTATCGAAACGGTCGGGACCCTCAACTGTGAGAGTCCTCATGTCACTCATATTCCTCACTTGAGGCTTTTGGTAGAATTTGGCTTGGGTTGAGCATCATGAGAAAATCCATTCCATAGTGTTACTATGACCCCCTTTAACAGTACGATGTTCCTATTCATCAAATGCGAAGAAAGTAAAACAGAAAGCGAAAATCTTCACGCTTCAATTTCTTCAGAACGATTTTCTTCAGGAACCACCGATCTTCTCAATATCAATATCTTCATGAGGAATATCAATTTCATCGCAAATTCTTCGCGATTCGTTTCTTCAGCTTCAGACCAATTTCTTCAACTGAAGACATATATTTTTAGGGGACGATATTCTTCAAATATCTCAAACTCCTCAATGACTTATAGATCCTGTGTACACTTAAAAACACATTAGATACTTAACCTATAAGTCTTCAAACCACCAAAATCACTAAGGGGCACTAGATGCACTTACAATCTCCCCCTTTTTGGTGGTTGATGACAATTAGGTTAAGTCTTCAACAGGGATCAAAAAAATATGAAGTGTAAATACTCATTTGAGGAATTTGAAAACAAGATTCACAGAGACTCCCCCTGAAGATGTGCATACCTTGAGGATTTTGCTTTTATAGTATATGCACATTGATGATTTTTATCATGGAGATCTCCACCTGAATCTTGTAAATCATGCATACATATAACATATCATATGAAGAAAATGAAGATGCATGATGGCAAATGGTATCTGACGAATTTCAGCATGCATGCATTAAAACTTGAGGAATAAGCATGCGAAGAAAAACATTCAAAAGCGTTAGAGTACCATCGGGCTTAAGTTACAACTCATTACATAAAAACTTCAGAAGAGCCAAGAGTTTGTAACTTAAATATAGTTCATAAGCCCAAAAATAAATCCCGTTTGAAGACTAACTCTCAAGTTTCTCCCCCTTTGTCATCAAGTGACAAAAAGGGACAAACTGAGGACTAACGCCCGTGAAGACTTCATTTCTTGGCGGTTGATGAAGATCCTTGGCGCTTCTTGGGTGTAGTCTTCTTCCTTGGGCGTGTTGCGGTGTCGAGTTGTTCCTCATCAGATTCGGTGGTGCGGAAGGACGAGAAGGAGCTGTCTTCAAGATCTGGCACTGGAATGGGCCTGAACTTCTTCTTGGGAGGCCACGACCAGTCAAAGTTCTGCTCAAAGTTCAATTCTTCAAGCTCAGTCTGGGTCTTCAGATGTGCAAGGGTAGCCCAGGTGCGATCAAAAACCTCATGCAGATAGTGATGATTAAGCTTCACACTGTTCTGTGTCTCAGTGAGGGTTTTCACAATGGCACCAAACTGGCGTTTGACCCATTTGTGGTTGTGATCCACCTTCTGATGAAGACTGAGAAGAAGCTCTCTGGTGTTTAGCACGCGAGGAGGAACTGGGCTTGGTGGACGAGTCTCAGTATCGTCCCATGAGGAATATGCATCTGGCTCTTTAAATTGACCATCAAGAGGCCTGCTTCCTTCATCAATTACAGACTTTCCTTTTCCCTCAATAGGCTCGAAAGTCTTCTTGTTGACCCGGATAGGAGGCATATAACCAACATGGTTCTGGAAATCTGCGTGAAAGTTGATGCCTGTCCTTGTCCTGAGGAATCTCATGATCCATGGTGCATAAATTTTGTGATCATATGGGCACATTGCATTGTTAGCCAAAGTCCTCAAGAAGAAATCATGGATATTCATGGGGATACCGTGAATGATGTTGAAGAGGATATTCTTCATGAGGCCGACGACATCTTCGTCATCATCATGGCCTTTGATTGGCGCTAGCACACTGCAGAGAATGCGGTAGACAGACCGGGGTGTGTACTTGAGCTCATGGACGAGGAATGTGGTTCTTGAGGGTTTTCCTGCAGCCAAAGGCTTCATGAGGACTTCCATCATTCCATTTGGCAGCTCACGCTCACCATAAAGCTTCACTGCCCCTTCTGAAGGAATTGGTACGGGAAGTTCTCTGAGGAGTTCAGACGCTGGAGCCTTGTAGTGAGTATTTTGGGTCATCCAGTCGAACACCCAAGTGTTGATGTCATCAGCATTGCCCGAGATGTGCAGAGTTGAATAGAACTGAAGAATTAGCTCACTATTCCAATCTGATATGTCGGAGCACATAGGGAGCAAACCTGCATCATGTAGTACACTTAGAACTGGTTCCATGCAGGGAATCTCTTCAAGTTCAGCATGAGGAATGTGCCTGTGCTGGAATATCTTGTTGCGGCCACAGAGCACAGAAGCATAGTAGTTCATCTGCGTCCTTGTCCAAAACTTCACATGCCTCATTTGAGGCTTGTCATAAGGATTCTCTCCGATGAAATACATGCGTTCCTCAAAGAAATTCTCTTTCTGAAACTTTGGCCTCTTCGAGAATGGCAGGCGCTGAACTGGATTGAGATTGTGCTGAGGAATGGGAGGGGAAACAACCATAGCACATTCTGGGTTGAGGACAATGAATTCATTGTCAGGGGCGGGAACATTTTCTTCAGCAGTTTCCTCAGGGTGAGGAATTTCTTGCTCTGGCTGAGCATCAGGCTGAGGAATTTCTTCTTCCTTCTCAGCTTGAGGAGTTTGGTCAGCCTGTTCAGTGGGAGGAGCCTGCTCAGACTGGACATTTTCTTCAGCTTGATTTTCATCAGCTGACTTTGTGGCAGAAGCAGATTCATCAGCTGCTGCAGCTGAGGCTTCAGTAGTCTCTTTCTGAGGAATATGAGGTTGAGGACTGTCATCAATTTGTATTTCCTCATCAGTATGCTCCTCAGAGGCAGCATCCTTCATTTCCTCATCTGCCCTCGTAGTGTGGTCACCAACAACGACCATTTCAAATGAGGGTGCAACATTAAGAGGCACCGGGTCCAGTGGGGCAGATTCTTCAGTTTCCTTGAGGCGTTTTGCCTCAATCTTTTCTTCTGCTGAGGAAGCTTTTCTCTTCTTCGCTTCCTTCTCAGCAGCCCTTGTCTTTTTCGCGTCTGATGCAGACGGGATTAACTTCTTCACCTTTGAAGTTTTTGGTGAAGGTGTTTTCTTAACAGATTCTTCAGCTGGCAGTGAGGAACCAGCTGGAACATAGTCATCAGCCTGCTTTGGTGAAGCAGCTGGATCAGTAGCAGTTTCATCAGGGTTTGCAGTTTCATCAGGAGCGGTCTCAGTGATGATTTCTTCAATGGCCGGCTCATCAGCACGGCGCTCTTGGTGTTGTTCCTCAGCTTGAGGAATTTCCTCCTCAACAGGAGATGCATCTTTTGGCTGTTCAACCAGGGGCTGAGGAGTTGGTGCTGGTGGGGGGTGACGTCTGTTGTAGTCATCAACAGCACTAGTGGCTAGCTTGATGAAATTGCTTTTTATGCTTGTGCAATCTGATAATTTCTCACACTTGTCAGTCAAGACTTGCAGCTCTGCCTGGGTGGACACCAATGCTTCAGGCGTCAGCTTGAGAACATTTTGCCTGAGGAATTTCTCCTTTCTGGCCTTTGCAATCTTTG
The DNA here is from genome assembly GCF_904849725.1 of Hordeum vulgare subsp. vulgare. Classification (NCBI taxonomy): domain Eukaryota; kingdom Viridiplantae; phylum Streptophyta; class Magnoliopsida; order Poales; family Poaceae; genus Hordeum; species Hordeum vulgare. The sequence continues at coordinate 328,730,726 of NC_058520.1, read as the reverse complement.
CCTGTTTGGCCTTCTGTTCCTTCCACTTGGCTTCGTTTATGAAAGTAGCCACCATGTGGCTGACACCAGGAGGAAGTTTCAAATCATCAATGGGTGTGTTTGGGTCTTCATACCACACATTGATGAAATCGAGGAGGACCTTGGGGTCCATCGCCAGAGGAATAGCACTGCCTGATGCTTGTGCTACCCTTTCTTGCTTGTTCCTGATGATGGCTTCCAGAGTTTCATCATCATATTCTTCACTTCCCTCTGATGTAGACGGGACTGTGATGATTTTGCTGGGGCTGGGCAGAGGTGCAAGTTTAGTTGTTGTCAAAGTCTTCAAAAGAGGTGTTGAAGACTTTGTCTCCGAGATAGTTGCAGCTGGGAGTGAGGAGCTGGAGCTGGCAGTCGTAGTCTTCACGACTTTCTTCTGTACTGGCTTTGGAGGTGGAGCTGAGGACTTTGGTGTAGATGCGATTGGTGCTAAAGGTTTTGGTGCTGATGGTTTTGGTGTTGACGGTTTTGGAACCGAGGGTTTTGGAGCTGAGGGTTTGGTGACAGAAGTCTGTGCAAACTTTTCTTGAGGTTTTGAAGCTTTTGGCTTTGTTGGCACAGACTTTGCTTGAGGAATCTCGGAGCGTGAGGTTTCTGCTGCTGAGGAATGAGCAGCACCGGAGGCAGCAGCTGAGGATTCATGAAATTTCTTCACTGCTGTTTCTGCTTGCTTCTTGAGCTTGGCCAGATGCCTTTCTTTTTCCTCTGGGTAGTCATCAAGTGTCATAAGACTTGAGGGATGAGCTACTTGATGATCCTCAAGCGGGGCCCTTCTGCCAGGAGGCTTCAAAGCGAATTTCTTCGCATATTTTGGAGTCACAAACCTGTACTCCTTCCACTCCTTTGCCCATCTGCGTTCAATTTTCTGCAGCCTAATCTTTCTTTTAGGCATAGTCTCAGGTTCATCATCAGGCGTGCAGTAGTCCAGGTATATGTCATCAGGAATATCAACAGCTGTGTTCTGCTCCAGTTTCTTTCCTCCCCTTTGTTTCCTTTCTTCCTCCATTTTCTTCAGACGAGGAACTTTCTGAGGATTTTGAACTCTTGAGGATTCTGATGAGGCTTGAAGAGTTTCTTCCAGAAACGCTGCAAATGAGTTAATGTGATGAGAACCGAGAGATTCATCAGCTGACATGTGTGTACCTGTGAACAGAGTATAGTTGCGAGGAATTTGGAGAGGTCATATGCGTTCTCAGATTTGAAGAAAATGGAAAAGTTTGACAGTTTGAGGAATATAACCAGTGGTTGAGGAATTTTGCTTAAGCATTCTGTTCTTGGGTTCCAGAGTTGTACAGATCCGAAAATTCGCACAATTGAGGAATCTCGTGAAAATCTTAGATGCTTAGCTAGTTCATCAATGATTGGGGTGATGGATAGTGTTTGAGGAATCATGTGCGCATCGTATCTTGAGGAAAAACAGATTTCACAAGGGAGAGGTAAAATTTTAGATCTAATCTGTTGTAAAAATGGGATATAATTACCCTGGAAGGTGCGAACAAAGAACACAAAAAGGTGGTGTTGGAGAGGCTCTTCGGTCAAGTGTCCAATGCACCCTAACTTGGCAGCAGAGGACGTCTACGGCGGCGGCGGACGTAGATGTTCCGACTCCGGCGTGATCCTGGCGGCGAGAAGGTTGAGGCAGTGAAGCTCTTCCTTGCCGGCGACAAGACTACCAGCGGTGGCGCTAGGGTTCGGTGTGCTGTGGCAGGAGAGCGATGAGGCAAAGAAGATGATACCGAGGAGGTTAAGGACATATTTATAGCCCGAAAGTTACTGTTTGGCGCGAAAGTTTCGGACCGAATAGCCCTTGCCTCTACGTCTCCGCAGGACACGTGTAGCTCCCGTACGATGCGGTGGATATAGTGGAGATCGTGGCTATCCAATCGTGGGAAGTGGGGGTTCAGTTACTGTTCCTTTGAAGAAAATAATTTTTCGAAGATTTGAGGATTTTCGTTACAAAATCATCAGCTGACAAGGATGCAGTGAGGATTTTGAACAAAGTTTCAAGTAGAACGCATATGATGAATTGAATAGACTGGATAAGTATAGCATAGAGGGATAATAGGGTCCGATCACATTCACCTAGCAGAAACATCAACTTGAAGAAATAGCAATAAGTGAATGCTGTTGAGGACTTAGAAATCACAGTCTACCTAGGCAAATGAAAGTCATCAAGTGTTTTTGAAGATTTTGCAATAGATCATCATAATGAAGAACAGCTGTCTTGAAGAAAATGCATTGTGAGGAATTTGATCATTTGAAGAAAATCAACTTGAGGAATTTCACATTGGGCGGTGGCGTTACCCACCATATAAGAATGTTGATTACAGACGTCGCGTACAATTGTCGTAGGGCCCTGAGCATCAATTTCTTCGTTAATTTCTTCACATTCAGAGTGACTTTCTTCATTGGTTGAAGAAAATCGTTTCATCATGTGTTGCACATCTAAGTCATCAACTTTGCATAAGTGTTAGGATGTGTGCATGTTTTTACAAAATTTTTTAAGATTCTAAGATATTTAGCTCACACCGCAACTTGCAAAACCTTTTCTCATCCAAGGGCTTAGTGAAGATATCAGCCAGTTGATCATCAGTCTTCACATGATCGATGAGGATATTGCCCTTGAGGACATGGTCCCGAAGAAAATGATGACGAATCTGGATGTGCTTGGTCTTCGAGTGCTGTACTGGTTATAGGCAATCTTGATAGCACTCTCATTGTCACAGTAGAGAAGCACATTCTTCATGTTGATGCTGTAGTCCTTGAGGGTTTGCTTCATCCATAGTAATTGAGCACAGCAAGAACCAGCAGCAATGTACTCAACTTCGGCAGTTGAGAGTGATACGCAGTTCTGCTTCTTTGAGGACCAGCAAACCAGTGATCTTCCGAGGAAATGGCATGTGCCAGAAGTTGACTTGCGATCCACACGGTCACCAGCATAGTCTGAATCAGAATACCCTACCAGATGAAGATTGGAGCCCTTGGGATACCATAATCCTAGTGTTGGTGTGTGAGCTAAGTACCGAAGAATATGTTTCACAGCCTTATGGTGTGATTCCTTCGGTTTTGCTTGAAAACGTGCACACATGCAAACACTAAGCATTATGTCTGGCCTAGATGCACATAGATACAATAAAGAACCAATCATAGAGCGGTATACCTGCTGATCGAAATCTTTACCATTTTCATCAGTGCCGAGGTGACCGTTGGTAGGCATTGGAGTCTTGGCACCTTTGCATTCATGCATGTCGAATTTCCTCAGAACATCCTTGAGGTATTTCTCCTGTGATATGAAGATTCCATTGCTTTGTTGACGAATTTGAAGACCTAAGAAGAATTTTAGCTCCCCCATCATAGACATCTGATATTCTTCACTCATCATATAGGCAAATTCATCACTGTATCTTTTGTCAGTACAGCCAAATATGATATCATCAACATATATTTGACATACAAACAGTTCATTATCATAAGATTTTGTGAAAAGAGTTGGATCGAGTGAACCAGGTTTGAAGCCTTTCTTCATGAGGAATTCCGTCAATGTATCATACCATGCCCGAGGGGCTTGCTTGAGGCCATACAGAGCCTTTTTGAGTCTGAAGACTTTGTGTGGATTCTTTGGATCCTCAAAACCTGGGGGCTGAGCAACATATACTTCTTCCTCAAGCTTACCATTGAGGAATGCACTTTTCACATCCATTTGATATAAGATGATGTTGTGATGATTAGCATAAGCAAGTAGGATTCGAATAGCTTCAAGTCTAGCAATAGGTGCAAAAGTTTCATCGAAATCTATTCCTTCAACCTGGGTGTAGCCTTGGGCTACAAGTCGTGCCTTGTTCCTCACCACTTGACCGTCCTCATCTTGCTTGTTTCGGAAAATCCACTTGGTGCCGATGATGTTATGCTTGCGAGGATCTGGTCGTTTGACGAGCTCCCATACGTCATTCAGCTTGAATTGAAGAAGTTCGTCTTGCATGGCTTGGATCCACTCCGGTTCCAGAAAAGCCTCAACTACTTTTGAGGGTTATGTGATAGATACAAAAGAAAAATGCCCACAAAAGTTAACTAAGTGTGAAGCTTTTGAGCGAGTGAGAGGACCTGGTGCGTTGATGTCGTTGAGGATTTTGTCAAGTTCTACTTCATTTGCAATCCTCGGATGAGCTGGTTGAGGATTTTTTCTGGGCTGAGGAAGTGGTGCTGTTGCAATTTCCTCAGGAGCATCTTCTTGACTTTCATCAGCGATGGGAATTGTTTCTTCACCAATTTCCTCAGTGGGAACAATGTCTTCAGTAGGCTTAAGCTTTATTGCTTCCTCAGGAGACAGCTTATCTGGATCAGAAGGCAATTTCTCTCTTTGCGAGCCATTAGTTTCATCGAACCGCACATCTACAGTCTCAACAACTTTGTTGTGATAGTTGTTGAAGACTCTGTAGGTGTGCGAGTCCTTTCCATAACCGAGCATAAAACCTTCATGTGCCTTAGGTGCAAATTTTGAGCTATGACGAGGATCTCTAATCCAGCATTTTGCACCGAAGACTTTGAAATGACTTACATTGGGTTTCTTGTCAGTGAGGAGTTCATATGAGGTTTTCTTGAGGAATTTGTGAAGATATACCCTGTTGATGATATGACATGCAGTGTTGATTGCTTCAGGCCAGAAGCGACGAGGAGTCTGATATTCTTCAAGCATAGTTCTTGCCATTTCAACCAGAGTCCTGTTCTTTCTTTCGACGACACCATTCTGCTGAGGAGTATAAGGAGCAGACAATTCGTGAGTAATGCCAAGTTCATCAAGATAATCATCAAGACCAGTGTTTTTGAACTCGGTTCCATTGTCACTCCTAATATGTTTGATCTTGATGCCGAAGTTCGTCGAGGCCCTTCAAGAAAATCGTTTGAAGATTTCCTGCACTTCAGTTTTATACACTATGATATGCACCCAAGTGTATCTGGAATAATCATCAACTATGACAAAGCCATATAGAGATGCTGCATTGGTTAGTGTTGCATAAGTGAGTAGGTCCAAACAAATCCATATGAAGCAATTCAAATGGACGGGTAGTGGTCATGATGGTTTTGGAGGGATGCTTGGATCTGGTCATTTTCCCAGATTCACAAGCACCACATAGATGATCCTTGAGGAATTTGACAGATTCGATGCCAATGACATGCTTCTTCTTTGCAAGTGTGTGCAAATTCCTCATGCCTGCATGACCTAGTCTTCTGTGCCACAGCCATCCTTCTGAGGTTTTTGCTAGTAAGCAAGTGGCTGGTTGAGGACCTGTAGAGAAGTCAACAATGTACAAATCGCCTCTTCTTACACCTTTGAAGACTTTGGATCTGTCAGATTCCATGATGACTACACATCTATATCTACCAAAGATAACAATCATATCAAGATCACAAAGCATCAAGACTGACATGAGGTTAAAACCAAGGGATTCAACAAGCATCACTTTGTCCATATGCCTATCCTTGGAAATAGCTACTTTGCCAAGTCCCAATACCTTGCTTTTACCTTTATCAGCATATGTGATTTGCTTCAGAGGTGATGGAGTTAGTGGCATATTCATCAGTAGGCTTTTATCACTAGTCATGTGATGTGTGCAGCCACTATCGAGAACCCACTCAGTATTTTTGGGTTTGTCATCCTGCAGATGAATTAGTACAGCTTACCATCTCATATGCTTCAAATTTGAAGAATATGATACTAATTTCATCATAACAGAAATGTAAGGACGTGTGAAATATTTCTATTTTATCAATCATTAGCTTGCGTCCTATCAAGCATTTCCTCAGGTCTCCAGCAAATTCTTCAGATGATGATTTTCATCTGGAGACCTGACCTGCAGAGGTGATTAGTTTGATTTCTTCACCACCCACATCTGAAGGGGTCGCAAAGCGTTCATCATCCTGCGAGCACCAAATGAGAAAGGTGGCATTGAAGCTAATGCACTTCTCTTAACAGTAGGGGGGTTAAAGTACTCATATGAGTATGCAGAGAACTGGTTTGAGGATTTATGAACATAATGATTTGAAGAATAGCGCTCATTATCATATTCCTTGTAGTTTCCCTGCATGTTAGACGCATAAGCACGGGTATGAGCATAGTTTTGACCAGTTGAGGATTTTGATCCTCTTGAAGACTTTGGTCCTCCTGAGGAATTTGATCTGGGGTTCAGATTCTTTAGAGGTGATGTCATGAGGACATTTACTTGAAGATTTTCAAGACAATTTTTGGGAACCCAGATTTTCCTCAGAGGAGGGCCATTCCTGCAGTTAGTTCCAACATATCGAGCAAATACTTTACCAGATTGATCTTTGAACAGTTTATAGTTGGAATCAAATGACTCATCAGAGGAATAGGATAATTCACATGAGAAACCAGTTAAATTAGATGGATCAAAAGGAGGCCCAGTAGCAGCAACCCATGAGGTTTTGGGATACTGCTCAGGTTTCCAATAAGATCCATCAGCATTCAATTTCCTCTCAAAGGCAATTCCTTCTTTCCTCGGGTTCCTGTTCAAGATCTGCTTTTTGAGCACATCACAAAGGATTTGATGTCCTTTGAGGCTTTTGTACATGCCTGTCAAGTACAATTCCTTCAGCCCTGCATTTTCATCAGTGACGTTTGTGTTTTCCTCAAGTGAGGAAATAGACACAACAGGTGCAGTTGAAGAATTTGTAGCAGTGGTAGCATTTGAAGATTCTGGTGAAGAATTAGCAGTTTCACGATCAATGCATTTAAGACATGGAGGAATAAATTCAACTTGATTAGCGCTGATCTGTTGAGCTAGTAATGAATCATTTTCCGTACGAAGATCATCATAAGACATCCTCAGCTTCTCAAGATCAAGCTTCCTTTGAAGAAATTCGTAGGAAAGCTTCTCATGATCAGTGAGGAGTGTATTATAACGATCCTGAAGAATATCAAATCTACTGAAGATTTTTCATGTCATCAGCGAGGATTTGATTAAGATTCATTTCATCATTCAACAGATCATCACTTTTGTCTAGCAGTTTTTGAAGCTTTTCCAGAGCAGTTTGTTGTTTAGTGGCAATGTTGGCAAGTTTACTGTAACTGGTTTTTTGTAATCATCATGTTCACAGTCACTTGAATCAGATGAGGAGGCATTATGTGATACCTTTGAACCTTTTGCCATGAAGCAATAGGTTGGAGCGAAGTCATCAGCATAGTCATCAGTATGGATGGTGCACTCATTTTCTTCAAGATTGAAGATTGACTTGCTAACGAAATCGGTTGCTAGTGCAATACTAGCCTGTCCGGATTCTGAATCTTCTCCAGAGCCTTCTTCATCATCACATTCTTCTGATTCTGCCTCGGAATCCATTTCCTTGCCAATAAGTGCCCGAGCCTTTCTGAAGCTAGTCTTCTTGTGTGAGGAGGACTTTGAAGATGAGGATTTTGAAGATTTCTTCTTCTTCTTTGAGTCATCAGAACTGTCATCCTTGTATTTCTTCTTCTTTGATTCCTTATCCCAGCGAGGACAATCAGCAATGTAATGACCTGATTTCTTGCACTTGTGACACGTCCGTTTCTTGTAGTCCTCAGATGCAGATTCTGATTTCCTCATGTCTCTTCTTGATGATTTACCGAACTGGCCTCGTCGTGTAAATCTCTGGAATTTCCTCACAAGCATTGCAAGTTCCTGACCAAATTCTTCAGGGTCACAACTGCTGTCATCTGTGTCTTCTTCTTCAGATGAGGAAATTGCTCTTGCCTTTAGTGCACGTGGTCTGGAATAGCTTTGTCCATATAGATCTATCTTTTCTTCTAGCTGGAATTCATGAGTATTTAGCCTTTCAAGGATATCAGCAGGATCTAGCATCTTGTAGTCTGGTCTTTCTTGGATCATCAGAACTAAAGTGTCAAATGAAGAATCCAAAGATCTCAGCAGTTTCTTCACAACTTCGTGATCAGTGATGTCTCGAGCTCCCAGTGCTTGCAGTTCATTTGATATGTCAGTGAGGCGATCAAAGGTGTCTTGGCAGCTTTCATTGGCATGTCTCTTGAAGCGATTGAAGAGATTGCGAAGAATATCAACACGAGAGTCGCGTTGGGTTGATACTCCTTCATTTACCTTGCACAGTCTTTCCGAGATCAGTGTTGCAGAGCCTAAGGCACTTACTCTTCCAAATTGGCCAGGGCTCAGATGACCACAGATGACGTTCTTCGCTTGAGAATCGAGTTGCTTGAATTTCTTCACATCAGCTGCAGCGACACTAGCAGAAATGATGGGGACACTATTTTCCACAATATACCAGAGATCATTGTCTATAGCTTGTAGATGCATTTGCATTTTGTTCTTCCAGAAGGGAAAATTCTTTCCCTCATAGGTAGGACATGCTGCAGTCACCTTAAACATGCCTGCAGTCGACATAACTAAAACTCCAGGTGGTTAAACCAAAATCACACAGAACAAGGGAGTACCTTGCTCTGATACCAATTGAAAGTGCGTTATATCGACTAGAGGGGGGGTGAATAGGAGATTTTTAGAATTTCATCACTGAGGAAATTCCTTTTGAGGAAATTCCTCACTGATGACAAACTTACAGCGGAAACACTTAAGGATCAGTTGTGCAATCGTTCACAACAGCAGTATTACAGAGTGAAGATTATGAAAATAGATTGCACAGCAAGCAGGCACGCAGAATACAGATGATGATTTACTCAAGTGAAGAATTTGGGGTTGAGGAAATTCACAGAAAGTCTTCAGCAAATTCTTCAAACAGTCACAGTGAAAGTCATCAACACATAATACAGAGAATGTAAAGAGTTGAGGAATTAGAACCCGATTCTTGATGAAGACTGTTGTTGATGACCCAGTTCCAACTGCTGTGACAGTTGTACATCTGGTTTGGAGCGGCTTGGTATTTAAACCAAAGGACACCTAGTCCCGGGGCACACAGTCCCTACCGTATTCTCCTTGAGCTAAGGACACACGGTCCTCGCCCAACACTCGTGGTAAGTCTTCAGGGCAGACTTCCAAACCCTCACAAACTTGGTCACCCGACGATCCACAATTGACTGCTGGATTGCTCTAGACCATGACGCCTAACCGTCTGGAGGATGCACAGTCCTCAAAGGTAAAAGGCTTCAGTCCCACACAGGAACAACTTCTTCAGTGATGCTCAATCACTAGGTTTGGTTTGTGGTTTCGGTGGGTGGTGTATTTCCTCACTGATGATTTTCTCTCGAAGGCTCTGAGGAATTGGGTTGCTCTTATGACAAGTGTCAGTTTCTAACAGAGCAACCAACCAGCTAGTGGTTGTGGGGGGCGGCTATTTATAGCCTGGGAGCATCCCGACATGATTTGACATTAATGCCCTTAAATAATATGACCGTTGGAGTGGATAAGATCAGTGACTTGGCGTGGCTTATCGAAACGGTCGGGGCCCTCAACTGTGAGAGTCCTCATGTCACTCATATTCCTCACTTGAGGCTTTTGGTAGGATTTGGCTTGGGTTGAGCATCATGAGGAAATCCATTCCATAGTGTTACTATGACCCCCTTTAACAGTACGGTGTTCCTATTCATCAAATGCGAAGAAAGTAAAACAGAAAGCGAAAATCTTCACGCTTCAATTTCTTCAGAACGATTTTCTTCAGGAACCACCGATCTTCTCAATATCAATATCTTCATGAGGAATATCAATTTCATCGCAAATTCTTCGCGATTCATTTCTTCAGCTTCAGACCAATTTCTTCAACTGAAGACATATATTTTTAGGGGTCGATATTCTTCAAATATCTCAAACTCCTCAATGACTTATAGATCCTGTGTATACTTAAAAACACATTAGATACTTAACCTATAAGTCTTCAAACCACCAAAATCACTAAGGGGCACTAGATGCACTTACAGAGATGGTTACTCATTTAAGTCATAGAATAATGGTTTTTCTATTTATATAAGTAATATCTTTTATGTCATGCACCAAATGTGAGGGGTTTATTCATGTTGAATCTCGATAGTGATGATACACATATACATAACATTGAGACCAAAAGATGTAGAGTTGATAATAATAGTGCCACTTTCTTGTGGCACTGCTGCTTAGGTCATATTGGTGTAAAACGCATGAAGAAACTCCATGCTGATGGACTTTTGGAGTCACTTGACACATGCGAACCATGTCTCATGGGCAAGATGACTAAGACTCCGTTCTCCGAAACAATGGAGCATGCAAGTGACTTGTTGGATATCATACATACTGATGTGTGCGGACCGATGAGCATAGAGGCGCGCAGTGGATATCGTCATTTTCTCACCTTCACTGATGATTTGAATAGATATGGTTATATTTACTTAATGAAGCACAAGTCAGAAACATTTGAAAAGTTCAAGAAATTTCAGAGTGAAGTTAAAAATCATCATAACAAGAAGATCAAATTCCTACGATCTGATCGAGGAGGTGAATATCTGAGTTACGAGTTTGGTGCTCACTTAAGACAATGTGGAATTGCTTCAGAGTTGACATCGCCTGGAACACCACAGCGTAATGGTGTGTCCGAACGTCGTAATCGTACTTTATTAGGTATGGTGCGTTCTATGATGTCTCTTACCGATTTGTCGTTATCGTTTTCGGGCTATGCATTGGAGACAGCTGCATTCACTTTAAATAGGGAACCATCAAAATCCATTGAGACGACACCATATGAACTGTGGTATGGCGAGAGGCCAAAGTTGTCGTGTCTTAAAGTTTGGTGATGTGATGCTTATGTAAAAAAGCTTCAGCCTGAAAAGTTGGAACCCAAAGCGGAAAAGTGCGTCTTCATAGGTTACCCAAAAGAGACAGTTGGGTATACCTTCTATCTCATATCCGAGGGAAAAGTGTTTTTCACTAAGAACGAAGCTTTTCTTGAGAAAGAGTTTCTATCAAAAGAAATGAGTGGGAGGAAGATAGAACTTGATGAGGTTGTAGAACCTTTGCTTCAACAAGATAGTGGCGCATGACAGAAAGAAGTTTCTGTCGAAACTACACCAGTTGAAGAGGAAGCTAATGATGATGATCATGAAACTTCATGATAAGTTACTATGGACCTCATAGGTCAACAAGGGCATGTACTGATCCAGAGTGGTACGGGAATCATGTCTTGTCGATCTTGTTGTTAGACAACAATGAGCCTACGAGCTATGGAGAAGCAATGGTGGGCCCTGATTCCAACAAATGGTTAGAGGCCATGGAGTCCGAGATAGGATCTATGTATGAAAACAAAGTATGGACTTTGTAAGTATTACATGAAGGCCGACAGGCCATTCAGAACAAATGGATCTTTAAGAAGAAGACAAACACCGACGATAACGTCACCGTCTATAAAGCTCGACTTATGGCAAAGGGTTTTTCACAAGTTCAAGGAGTTGACTACGATGAGACTTTCTCACCCATAGTGATGCTTAGGTCCGTCAGAATCATGTTAGCAATAGCTGCATTTTTTATTATGAAATTTGGCAGATGGATGTCAAAACAACGTTCCTTAACGGGTTTCTTAAGGAAGAGTTGTATATGATGCAATTGGAAGGTTTTGTCGATCCATAGAATGCTGACAAAGTGTGCAAGCTCCAGTGATCCATTTATGGACTGGTGCAAGCATCTCGGAGTTGGAATCAACGCTTTGATGCGGTGATCAAGGCGTTCGGGTTTAAACAAATTTTTGGAGAAGCTTGTATTTACAAGAATGTGAGTGGGAGCTCTATAGAGTTTCTAATATTACATGTGGATGCCATATTGCTGATTGGAAATAATGTAGAACTTTTGGAAAGCGTAAAGGATTACTTGAATAAAAAAGTTAATGAAGTACCTGGGAGAAGCTGCTTACATATTAGGCATTAAGATCTATAGAGATAGATCAAGACACCTAATAGGACTTTCACAAAGCACATACCTTGATAAGATTTTGAAGAAGTTTAAAATGGAACAATCGAAGAAGGGGATCTTGCTTGTGTTACAAGGTATAAGGTTTAGTAAGACTCAATGCCTAGTGACTGCTGAAGATAGAGAGACGATGAATGTCATCCCCTATGCTTCAGCCATAGGGTCTATCATGTATGCAATGTTGTGCACTAGGCCGGATGTCAGCCTTGCCATAAGTATGGCAGACAAGTTTCAAAGTAATATAGGAATGGAGCACTAGACAGCGGTCAAGAATATTCTGAAGTATGTGAAAAGGACTAAGGAAATGTTTCTCGTTTATGGAGGTGACAAAGAGCTCGTTGTAAAGGCTTACGTCGATGCAAGCTTTGACACTGATCCGGATGACTCTAACTCACAAACTAGATACATATTTATTCTTAATGGGGGTGCGATAAGCTGGTGCAGTTCCAAGAAAAGCACCGTAGCTGATTCTACATGCGAAGCGAAGTACATAGTTGCCTCGGAGGCGGCTAAAGAAGGTGTCTCGATGAAGCAATTCATGACAGATCTTGGAGTTGTGACAAGTGCATTGGATCCAATAAATCTATTCTGTGACAACACTGGTGCCATTGCTCTAGCCAAGGAACCAAGGTTTCACAAGAGAACCAGACACATAAAGCGACGCTTCAATGCCATCCGCGATTACATCAAGGAGGAGGACATAAATATTTGCAAAGTGCACACAGATCTGAATGTTGTAGATCTACTGACTAAGCCTCTTCCACGAGCAATACATGATCAACACCATAACTCTATGAGTGTTAGATTCATTACGTTGTAAATCACATAGAAATGTGAAGCTAGATTATTGACTCTAGTGCAAGTGGGAGACTGTTGGAAATATGCCCTAGAGGCAATAATAAATATTATTATTATATTTCCGGTTTCATGATAATTGTTTATTATCCATGCTATAATTGTATTAAATGGAAACGCAAATACATGTGTGGATATATAGACAAAACAATGTCCCTAGTGAGCCTCTAGTTGACTAGCTCGTTGATCAAAGATGGTTAAGGTTTCCTAGACATAGACAAGTGTTCTCAAGTTGATAACGGGATCACATCATTAGGAGAATGATGTGATGGACAAGACCCAAACTATAAACATAGCATGTGATCATGTCATTTTGTTGCTATTGTTTTATGCATGTCAAGTATACGTTCCTATGCCCATGAGATCATGTAACTCACTGACATGGGAGGAATCCCTTGCATGTATCAAACGTCGCAACATAACTGGGTGACTATAAAGGTGCTCTACAAGCATCTTCGAAGGTGTCAGTTGAGTTAGCATGGATCGAGACTGGGATTTGTCACTCCGTATGAAGGAGAGGTATCTCGGGGCACACTCGGTAATACAACATCATAAACAAGCCTTGCAAGCAATCTGAGTAAAGAGTTATCCATGGGAACTTGTATTACAGAACCGGTAAATAGACTTGCTGTTAATGAGATTGAAATAGGTATGGAGATACCGACGATCGAATCTCGGGCAATACAAATCGGGGCATACTGAAGGACAAAGGGAATGATATACGGGATTAACTGAATCCTTGACATAGAGGTTCAACCGATAAGATCTTCATTGAATATGTAGGATTCAATGTGGGCATCCAGGTCCCGCTATTGGATATTAACCAGAGAGTGTCTCGGTCATGTCTACATAGTTCTCGAACTCGCAGGGTGTGCACACTTAAGATTTAGTGACGTTTCGGCATAGTTGAATTATTGATGTTGGTAATAGAATGTTGTTCGAAGTCTCGGATGAGATCTCGGATGTCAAAAGGGTTTCCGGAATGGTCCGGAGACGAAGATTGATATGTAGGAAGTATCCATTTGGTTTCCGGAAGGTTTTCCGGTATTATCGGTAAATTACTTGGAGTGACAAATGGGTTCCGGAGTTCCACCGGGAGGGGCCACCCACCGGGGAGAGAACCAAAGAGGCCCAAGGGTGGCGCACCAGCCCTTAGTGGGTTGGCGGCCAGCCCAAGAAGGCCACTTCGGCCGAAAGAGGGGGAAAGGAAAGGAGAGGAGGCCAAACCGAATTGGGGAAGTAGGACTCCTCCTTCTAAGTTGTGTTGGAGGAGGACTCCTCCCTCTCCTCACGTGCCGGCTGACCCTATAGGTTTTTCCCTAGGGCGCCACCCCTCCCTCCCACCTATATATAGTGGAGGTGAGAGAGGCTTTTGGCACCCCAAGACAAAGTGCAACCCTCTCTCCTTCCACCACTTAGTGACACCCCGTAGCTAGTTCGGTACGGCACGACGAAGCCCTGCCGAGGTAGCTCCACCATCATCAACGCCATGCCATCGTGCTGCCGGAGATTTCAGCTACCTCTTCATCTCTCTTGCTAGATCAAGAAGGCGGAGATCATCATCGAGTTGTACGTGTGCTTAATACGGAGGTGCCGTCCGTTCGGTACTAGATCGAGACGGAGTTCGTGGGACGCTCGACTACATCAACCACGTTTCTTAACGCTTCTCGCTTAGCGATCTACTAGGGTATGTGGATCCGATCTCCCCTCTCATAGATGATTATCACCATGATAGTTCTTGCCTGTTTGTAGGAAAGTTTTTGTTTCCCATGCGACGTTCCCCAATAGTTGTCCCCTCGACAATAGTATGGAATTCAGATATGATCTTGTTATCTTTGCCCACTAGCATTTTTAGACTAATAATGGGAGTGCATATTTTAGTTAGAGCTTGTAGAGTTATAGAATACGATGACCAAATTGTTTCTTGAAAACCTAGTTTGCAAATACTACGATCTTGGTACTAGCTTCTATGAGTGTGGCGGGGCTGAATCCTTCCAATTTGCTCACAGGTGAGGACTCTTATCAAAATAATAAATTGGTATTTCACTATATAGTATAGCACTTACGCTGATTGGACCATGTACTTCAACAGGTCCAAAAATCTCGCTGGACTAGGGGCTGGTGTGATCCTCACATCCCCTATCGGGGATAATGTCCAATACATGCTATAGATCATGTATGCCGATTCGAATAAAGCGGCAGAATATGAGGCACTACTACACGGTCTTCGAATGGTAACCTCAATGGGGATACAATGACTCGAGGTATAGTGGGATTCCAACCTTGCCATCTCACAAATCAACGGAGAATTCGATGCAAAAGTCCAAAATTGGCAGCATATAGAAATGTCGTCCTCAAGATATCATCACAGTTCGAGGTATTGGAATTCCATCACGTCTCGAGAGACAACAACCAAGCCGTGGACATCCTCGCCCACTTAGGTGCAAAGCGTGACCCCGTCCCGAGTAACACATTCCTAGAGAGGCTTTTCAAGCCATCCGTCGTATGTAAAGACGAGGTTAGTAGCACATGAGCTGATGGTGTAGAACAGGTTGTACCCCCCATAGCCGAGCCGGACGATCAAATCATGGGCTGATCTATAATCGAAGAAACACCTTCGACTCACGAGGTCATGGCAGTGACCGCGTCATGGACCAAACCCTTCCTTCCTTACCTTATGTGCAAAGAGCTCCCCAACGACCAGACCAAGGTGCTACGTATCATCCGCTAATCAAAGGATTACAAGGTCCATGAGGGTGAGATATATAAGAAAAGCACCACAGGAGTCTTCCAGTGGTGCATCTCCGAAAAAGAAGGAAGGCAACTTTTGGTCGAAGTGCACGTAGGTATGGGCGGCCACCATGCAGCGGCATGGACCCTGGTCAGCAAGGCTTTCTGAGTTGGTTTCTTTTGGCCCACATGTCACATCCCTGACACCTTAAGCAAGTTAGCTTGTGCTCATGTTTTTCTTTGCATTGCATCTAGGAAATTCTCAATAAGAACAAAGCAAATGATGAAGGAAAATGCTAAAACCCTAGCCACTTCTCAAAATGAGGGAAAATTCAAACTAGTAAAAATCAATGAACCCAAAATGGCCTCAAGAAAAGTTCAATCTTTCTGATAAATCATGAAAGTAAATGAGCAATGAAGAAAACCATTTTCTTGACACTTTAAGCATTTTAAATAAATGCAAAAAGCTACTGGTTTCAAGTTCCAAATTTGAAATCAGAAACTTTAAATTTTCAAAAATATTGAAAACTTTGGGAATGGTTGGAAATATTCCAACAATTATTCTGGTGTGTTTAAAATAATTTTTACAAACTAGTTGGGAGCTGAAATAATTAGCAAGTTATTGAAATGACCAAAACAGAAACAAATCAAAAAAAAAATGGGAAAACCCTTACCTGACGCTCACCTGGCCCGGCCCATCTGCTCCTGTCGTCTTCCTCCTCGCCAGTAGGAGCAGGAGGTGGCCGCCGTGTCGCCGCGCGCCTCCACGCAGCTCCCTGGCTTCCTGGCCGCCGCTTTGCGCTGGCAAGCACGGGGATAACCTCCCCGAGCTCGTCCCTATCCATCCCCGTGCTCATTCTCCCCCTCTGCCCCGTTTCTTGCTGCTGCCATTGGAGCCCGAGCAGAGCTCGAGCTCGCCGTCGTTCTAACCGACCCTTCTCCCTCCTGAGCCACGCAGTAGGACCACCGCATCTCCCTGAAGCTTCCTAGCCCCGAGCCCGACGCCGAGACGCAGTGAAACGATGGGACGCAATCGTCTTCTTCCTCGGGTCACCAAAGATCGTCGCCGGCGTTCTTCCTCTCCAGGCCGTCCCCGAGCAAGCTAGCGCCACCACTGCACTCCTCGTGAGCTTGCGCGTCTTTTCCCTAAGATCTCTCCGTCGATCCCCTCCTCTAGGCCTAGTTCCATCGGAGCCCGACGAGATCCGCCGCTGCAGCTCGTCGCCGGTAGCCCTCCGGTGACGAGCTCGTCCTTCTGAGGCCACCAGTAGCTTCAGGCCGTCGCATAGGTGCTGTAGGAGCTGAGTCCCGTGCGTAGTCCCCTCTGTAGCAAAGATCTCAATGACGCCCGAACCTTGGCCGCCGCCAAGCTCGTCGCCGGCGCCATCTCCGGCCAGATCAGCCCCAGCCAAGTGCAAATATGAGCCCGTGGGAGAAGTGTCGTTCCTCTAGTGCTCTCCGCGCCGAGTTTGGCCCCCTGTGCGCCGTTTCTGAGCCCCCCCGACGTTCTGATGGTCGCCGGAGGCTCCCCGCCGGCGAGGACGACCTCGCCGCCGGTGGAACTCAGCTGGCCTGAGCCACTGACGTGTGAAGCCAGCCTCTGGATAGTTTAGAAATAATAAAAATAAATCAGATAAATTAATAAGACACTGACATGTGGGTCCAGTAAGATTAATCAGCTAATTAAGTTTAATTTTAATCTAAGAATGACCAGCGACACTAACCAGTGGGTCCCACTGGTCAGGTTTGACTTTGAACGGCCAGTTGGACCTGCTGATGTCATGCTGCTGCAGTAAAGGGATTTTCCAGTATAAGAATAATTCTAGAAATGTTTAAAACTTCAAAAATTCATAGAAATTAATCTGTAACTCCAATGAAAATAATTTATATATGAAAAAGTATCAGAAAAATTCAAGGAATCTGAATATGCTATTTTCAATCATGTTTTAAAAAGTTACAGAACCAAAACATGTAGATTAATGAATAAATCAATTCTTATAAATGTTTTATAAATGGAACATGGAAAATAATTAATTTTCTTTATGAATGACATGATCACACACTGTTCTAATTACAAACCAGCAACTTAACATGTCATCCCATGCATGTTAACATCAAGTTGATCTGAGCATCAGGTCGAATCAATTAAAACGGTATCCGAGAATACCTTGTTTGAAGTGATATTTGAATTTGATTCAAATCAACTTCAAACCTAATACATGTTAGTTATAATAGTATATCACCTTGCATGCTCATGCCATGCTCATGCATCATCTTGATTGCATATGTTTGTTATTGATTGTTGTCATTCCTTTCGGTAGGCTCCGCTCCCCCGGATACCACCGAATATCCGTCTGACGGATATTGTCACTCCTTTGAGCAACAAGGCAAGCAACTATTTTTGATCATCCCGATAAATCCCATGTTCTTGCTCCTGCACTTATTTATTGCATTAGGATCAAATGCTTCAACTGCTTTTGCCACGTTAGTTGAACCCACTTCCTTTGCATGGCCTATCCTTGTCACAGTAAATAGCCGAACCTTGCAACCTAGCATACCTGGTAGTTGCTTGAGCCATGATGTGTCTTATCCTGCTATGCGTGCTATGCTTAGAGTTGTGTATGGTCTGTCATCTGGGAGATGAACAGAATTGTGAGAATGTGTTCGGTAAGCAAAGGTTGTGTGTTGAACCTGATTTGGTAAAGGTACCGGTGAAAGGCTGTGTAGGAGTACATGGCGGGTTGTTTCATTGGAACCGTCCTCAGGACTGAGTTCCATGTATGTAATCCAAGACTAGATACTACCACATGCTGGACCCTGAAATATGACCCCGCTCGACATATTAATCGCTTAGTACTCGGTCCAGGAGTTGCAAGTAGTTTCTGGTGTTTATAGTCATGCTGGAGGCCGTGCATAGCGTTGACCTGAGAGGTGGGCTGTGATGCGGTAGGCAGTGGCACGGCGTACCAAGTGGCACCCGGATGGTGGGCTTGGGAACCCTGCGCACATCGTTTGAGGCCGTGGCGGAAACCTCGGCCGGACTTCCGTACGGGTTACTCTCAGATAGGCGATAAACCTGGACTAGGTACTAGTGTGGTTAACGGTCGTGGTCGACTCCCTCGCTGGGCTTCCGCTTGAAGGTTGCTGAGGTGCATGACGTGCACATGGCGATAAGTTGCGAGAGCGTGTGTGACGAAGTACAACCTTGTAGGGTTATGATCTATTCGAATAGCCGCGTCCGCGGATATGGACTACTTGGAGACATATGTTGTTCATAGATAACTTCAATGGCTACTCATAAAATTGTCAAGATAAGCGTGAGTGTCGTGGACGACAATTCCGTATGGACACGGAATGATTCCACGATGGTGTATTGTTGTGGTGTTAGTGGACTCGTGTGCGAGAAATCAAGTTGTCAAAATTATTTAAAAATGCAAGTTGTCTAGCCACGAGTCAACAGCTGGCTTTCCGCATGAAACCCCACAATACCTTTTGATACATTGCATGCGTAGTTAGTTATCCTAAAGTCTTGCCGAGTACCTCCGTACTCATGTTTGCTTAATAAATGTTGCAGAGGTTGCTAATGACCCTAATGGAGGGTTTTTCGTAGACATCGACGACGACGAGTAGATGGTGTCCCAACTACAATCTGGCCCTACGTTGGGTTTGTAGTATAGTCAGGCCATGTGCCCTTTTAGTTGCACCTGTCTGTACTCAGACAGTTTTAAACTTTTCCACTGGCTTGTAACTGAAAGACTGCTATTATGGGTCGTGAGACCCTTAATGTGTAATATTATGTGTGTGGCTCTTCCGAGCCTCTTAAATAAAGCTTGGATGTTTATGGTTATGTTGTGATGCCATCGATGTATCTATACATATCGGTATGCCATGCATAAGTGTGTCGTACTTGATATGTATGGGGTTCGATTACCTAGTCGTGAACTTTAGTAGCACTCCTTACAAGGAAATGCCCCTTTGTGATCCAACGAGCCCTGGTAGTTCGCTACTGCTCCGGACACATTGGTTGACCGACATGTGTCCTTCTTAGCTGCTGTGTCTGTCCCCTTTGGGGAAATGTCACGCAATGTAATGGAGTCCTTGTAGCTTGCTACGACTCGTCTACACTTGCTGGTGACCAACACCTGCTTTGTTGGGTCATGTATGCCTGTCCTTGTGCGGTACTGCCACTTTGGTTTGTGACTAGACTTGTCGATCCGGGTTCTTTGACATTGGAATGCTAGCGACACTATTGCATACGTGAGTAAAAAGACGCAAACGGTCCCGGCTAAGGTAAGGCTACAGCCGTGGAGTTAACCATGCGTGAGACCACAAAGAGATGCGATGTGTTACAGGCTGGATTCCTATGACTTAGGATCGGGGTCCCGACACCACAGCCCGAGCGGACGGCCACACACTCATTCAGCACCATGTGGGGTGTCAACTTTTTGCCAATCAAAGCCAGAGGCCCCCAACGGCTCTTCGAACAATTCCGATCTACTGGCCCTTTGTGGTCTGGGGGCTGGACATGGTCGGACCACTTAAAGGGGGGGACCAAGAAAAAGAAATACCTCCTGGTTATGGTTGACAAGTTCACCAAATGGATCGAAGCAAAGCCTATAAGCTCCGCCAAAGCCAGTCCGGTCATCGACTTCATATTTGGTGTCGCACACCATTATGGTGTCCAGCACAGCATAATAAAGGATAATGGATCCTATTTTACCAGCCAGGAGGTCAAAGATTGGTGCACACACTTGGGCATTAAGCTCGACCATGCCTCGGTATATCAACCCCAGACCAATGGACAAGTCGAACGAGCCAATGTGCTCATCATGAGTGGTATCAAACCTTGACTGGTGTGATCTCTCAAAGAATTCTACTGCCACTGGGTGGAGGAGATCGACTCCATACTATGGGGCCTACGTACCACCACGAATCGTTCAACACGGTACACACCGTTTTTCATGGTGTGCATGGCCGAAGCGGTGCTCCCTTGCGATATCATCCATGACGCTCCTTGGGTGCTCATGTACGAGGAAAGAGAGGCCGAGTTAGATCGGCAAGACAACTTAGATGCATTGGAAGGCGAGCGCGATATAGCTCGGGCCTGGTCTGCCTCTTATCAATAGCAGGCTCGACGCTATCATAGGAGAGAAGTTCAAGCAAAGGCATATAACATGGGCAAACTCATTCTACGCCTCCCGGAGAAGCAGGGGCATAAAATTAACCCCAAATGGGAGGGCCCTTTTATAATTGATGAAGTCTTGACAGGAGGAGCTTATCGCATGCACAACCGAGAGGTCAACCGCCTCGAGCCAAACCCATGGAACGCAGCTCGCCTTCGGCGTTTCTACGGCTAGACTGATATCACTACCTTCTTCATACCCTTACATTTTTTCTTTTTTCAAGTTATTCTTGTTTACTTTTGTAGGACCTCTTAAATTTCCCCAAGAAATTTTCGGATCAATCGAACTGCTTCAAGCATTTATTGGAACACATTCATGAAAAATAGTGTCTAAACCAGATATCACCTCGGGGCTTCTATAGGGAAGCCTTTCAATGTATTTATTTCTCCTACATCTTTATGTCGTATATGCCTTGACTGAACATCGATTTATGCCACTATATGTATCAATTGGACTCAAGATTCTTGCAATGCTGGGTTGCCTTGCTCCTGTGCTTATCCCCTACGTTCCCGAATGTTTGGCTAGGGGGTAAAGGGAGCACCTTTGCGATTGTTATGACCGGTTCATCCGGATATGTACCTCACACACGTGAATCCAAAAGTTAGCGTTTCTTACGATATAACTTGGTCGACTGCGAATGAGGTTCATATAATTGGCAATCTTCACCACAAAAGGGAATCATTCATCCCAAAATAGAAGCTATCCACACAGCAAGGATACATAGCTATAACATCTACCTTTTATGTAGTATCCTGAAGAAAGGAACCCATCAAGGAATTATTTTCTTTGGAAGATATTTCTTACATCTGATCATAATATAACATAATCCTATAGTGAGCTCTCTGTTTTTTCGCACGACATGCCCGGATTGCCTGGTTCTCAGAAATTAGCTCGTGTTACCACAGAATACACAATACGGAACAATGACCGGTTATTAAGAGGTGAGGTAAAATCCAATGTACGGTTAAAGACAGAGTCTTCAAACACGAAAGGAAGTGTCTAGATACACGAATACAAAATTACATATTATCACATGCTAGGCGATTGGTCAAGATGATCTATTATGACATCTAAGGTACAGTCTTCTTGTGAAAGGTTGGCGGCGGGAATCACTTGGTCATAAACTAGGTGAAGAGGAATCTCTTTGCCATCCGGCCCTGCCGTCCTAACCCGGGCCATGTGCTCTAGATTTAGCTGAGTAAAACGGGTCTTCACCATAGCCCACGCCTCCCGAGCTCCTTGCGGTAGGTCAAAGTCTTCCATAGCTTGAAGCGACTCTGGGCTCCTTTGAACCGCTCGACAAGCTCGGCCATTCCTTGAGGAGGATTTTCATTTGGCCATGACACTTTAATCATGCTCCTCGTGCGCAATGGATAACTCCTTCCACAGCCCCCCAGAAAGAGCTATCTCCTTCCTCGGGACGTCCAGTCAAGAGACCTAATCAAAGGGATTTGCCCTTTTTATGATCAACGCAATAAAAAGTGATTTATCACATTCCAGGTTGGGATATTGCTTACAGAATATGCCGCCCTTTAATTTTTGATTCTCTTCATGGGTTTGCACCAATTGAGCTGTCAAATTCTCATTTTCTCCGGCTTGTCGTTTATTCTCCTCCTTGAGTTGGTTATTTTCCTCACGACATCGCTTTAATAAGCAATGACCAGCTTCAAGCTGGGATTCGGCATACCTGTGAGAATCTTGGGATGCATCTAAATCTTTTTGCAATTGACCTATATATTTGCCTGCTATGACAAAGTTCTTTGTTATAAAGGATATCCCATTAAAATTCACCACATTTCAAATATTTTTACTCAGTGTGTGCTTCTCCAGTGAATTTCTTCACCTCCTCTAGTTCAGCCCAGCTGGCTTGCAATTCAGCCTAGCTTAACTCGAAATCTTTCGCTAGTTTTTCATTCTCCTGCTTTAGAGCCTGCATAGTGGAAAATTATTATCTCAACCCTTACTCAGTCGTCCCGACCAAATTAAAGCTCGGGGCTACTGGGTCCAAACTTATGTTTGGTTACCAAAAACCAATCACTTACCTACAGATGGGAAGACATCATCTTGGCTGCCTCCTCGAGTCCGGCTCTCACAGCCCGAAGCCATGCATTTGTTGAGCTGAGAGTTTTAAGCTCTTGTTTAGAAAAAAACAGGGTGACGCAAGGACTCTTTTCACTGCCGATGATTCGTCAATCTTTTGGCTTAGGAATTAGTTGCTGAAAACTCCTCGGGGTCGTGAGGGAGTTGGTCCATATTTGGAACTCTCACGTTAGCCGAAGAGCTCGGGTTTTCATGACTGCCGGACACTTCGGCAACGTATTCAGATGAAGAAGGTTGCACACGTCTCCTCAATATTTTGGCTAAGGTCATGAACATTCAAGACAATCATTAATGTAAAAGGGGAGTGATTGATATGTATACCTCTTGGTAGAAGGGGCGATCGACATATTTTTCGCAATTGCCCCTTGTCCGGGAATCCTGTTCCTGTTCGACGCAACCCTAGACGGTATAGATTGGTACGGAGTTCGGCACCTGGACTGACGACCCTTGGGGTTGGAGACAAGAACATTTGGGACGATGGGAGGTATGGCCCCTCTTTGAGTGTTGGTTTTCGTTTTGTTCGCTGCAGAAGATGGGAGAGGCCCAGGGTTGTCGGCCTGAAGTGCCACCTTAAGTTCATCGATGCTTTCTTGATAGAATACTCCATCCTCAAAGCCGATTGAAACCTCCGAATCCTCATGTAATCTGGGGTCATCATCATGGGAGTAATTCTTGTGCTGAGGGGCGGGACAGTGGACCGTCTCAATCCAACACCTCCAAGACTGTTAAGGAGAACAAGGGGTTATTGATCTTTACAATCAAGCATAAGCATTCGGACTATGAGAACATGATGACACTTACCCGTTCGATGGGATTATATGCCGAGAAGCCGCCCTGATTGTGAGGCGGGCAAAATCTTCTTTTCCCCCTTGAAGAGGTCGGCCAAAATAACTGCTAAATCTTTTTGATTATCTTGTCCCTGTCGTGTGGAACAGGTAGTGTCGCGTGTCCCATTATATCCCACAAGAGGTACCTGCCCTGTTGGAGTGGTTGGACGCACCGGGTAATTACTGCAGCCATCACCTCAATGATGGTCAACCCGCTGTGAGCAAGTAACCTCACATTGGTGGCTAGGCGTTTTACTTTGGAGCCCTCTTCTTGGGAGGAATTCACGGACCACCAACTGATTAGCTTCTTTAAGGGGACCTGAGAATAGTTGGGAAGACTCCTCCGAACTGGGTCGAATAAGGGAATGTCCTCATTATAAAACTATTCTGAATACCACTCGTTGGTTTCCTTCTTTGGAGTCCCGACCGGGTATTCGGTACCGGCTATACGCCACACTTCGGCTCCACCTACTTCCCGAATTGACGTTCCCCTAGTTCGGAGAATGAGACAAAAATATTTTCTCCATAGGTCGGAGTGAGGCTCGCAGCCCAAGAACATCTCACACAGGGCTATAAAGCCTGAGATGTGAAGGATTGAGCCAGGGGTGAGGTTATGAAGCTATATCCCATAGAATTCTAGTAAGCACCTCAGGAAGGGGTGGACCAGAAAGCCCAGACCTTGCAACTGGAAAGAGATGAAGTAGATCCGTTCACCCTTTTGCGGGGTAGGGAAATTCTCTGCGAAGGCCTCGCCATTTATGGAGGTCAATCCAGCGTGAGTGGGCGCAAGATCAGACATGGGAAGATACCCTTGTACTTCGAAGTTGCGCAACTGGAGCGGGGAAACAGAGCAGCTTGCCCAGTCTCCTGGGAGGGGGCCAAAGGGTCACGAGGAGGAATCCACCATGGCTCTCGGTGTTGTAGCTTTAGGATTTCTTTGCGGTGCTTGAAGGGTGATTGTCACCCAAGGGGATTTGATCTGCTTATAAAGAGTGTTTTCTCCCTCGGTTACAAGAAGTGGTTCCGTAAGGGAATGCTAGATTGCTTGTCTTTATTAATGTGGACATGAATCGAGTGTTGCTATCAATCTTCAAGCAGAAAGGCTATCGAGAACTGGTCAATGACTAGATCGCCATTCTACAAATTAGAAGGGATAGAGGAACTCGCCTCATAAGCCGATTACTCTGGATATAAGGAGTTGCCGAAGACCCTGTATATCGGTGTTGGATGCTAGTTCGAGGGCTACTGAGGGTGTCCTAGACTAAGGGGTCCTAGGATGGTCGGCCCATCTCTTAGAGGCCGACCTAATGGACCGTACTATTGAATATCAGACGACATGATGACCTCGTGTTAAAGAAGGAAAGCCCTGAATACTGGCGTGTCATCCAAGTTGAGTAGGCCAGATCAGCACATCTGTCCTCGACTAGAGGTCGGTTGTATGCAACCCTAGGAACCACTGGTGCCTATATAAACTAGAGGGTTTCATACGCATAGACAAGTTGACTCATCTAGGGTTCTAGCTCATACGATATCGAGGTAGATCAACTCTGTAATCCTCATACACATCAATATAATCAAGCAGGACGTAAGGTTTTACCTCCTCAAGAGGGCTCGAATCTGGGTAAACAGTGTCTCCTTCGTCCCTTGTAACTCGGGACCCCCTACCCGAGATCCGCTGGTTTAGACACCGACACCAATCCCTCCAACTTCCTAGAGCCGTCATAATATATTGTCCGGTATGTGTTATCTGGCTTCTCATCTGGGACTTGTAATTTCGTCCAGTCATTAATGAAGTCCACCAATGCCTGAGATTTGATGGCTGTCCGAGGCACATACTTCATGTGGCGTGGTCCAAGCTCGATCACCCTTTTAGCAATCCGGCAGGTAGCCTCTCTATTCTGTATGATATCTCCAAGAGGAGCTAAACCGACCATGAAGATTGCATGTTCCTGGAAATAATGTTTGAGCTTACGACTAGCCATGAAGACACCAAAGACCATCTTCTGTCAATGCGGGTATTGCTATTTTTATAAAGTCAAAACTACTTCGCTAACATAATAGACATGTCGTTGCACTAGATACTCCTTCCCTGCCTCCTTGCGCTCAACAACAACTGCTACACACACCGCCTTGTTTATTGCAGCCATGTATAGGAGCATGGCCTCTTTGTCAATCGGGGGGCTAAAACGAGCGGTTCGACTAGCTGCTTCTTGAGGGCTTGAAAAGCCTCATTGGCAGCATGAGTCCAAACAAAATTATGAGTCCTTTTCAACAATTGATATAGAGTAATCACCTTCTCGTTGAGGTGGTTTATAAACTGGCTTAAAGCGGCGATGCGATCCACCGTGCGCTAGACATCGTTGATATTAGATGGCTTAGTCAGTGAGGTTACTGCTTTGATTTTATCTGGGTTGGCCTCAGTGCCACACTCTGATAACAAGAAACCCAGTAACTTGCATGCAGGAACACCAAAATCACACTTGGTCGGGTTAAGCTTCATACTATATACACGAAGGTTGTCAGATGTTTCCTTGAGGTCATTGTAACGCCCAAGATGCAAACCTATCCTTATTTTGGCTCGAGGGCCTCGACAGGGATAGAAGCGCTTCTCGTCGTTTCACAAGAATGGATATCGTTACAAGTACTGAAAAGATGAGTATAAGGAGTTAGGTTACATCGCCACAAGCTACATCAAGATCACATCAATACAACAACATATTCAATCATCATGAAGAAGAGCAGGGTCCGGCTATGGTCGAAAACAAACGATAAAATAACGACGTCCATCCTTGCTATGCTAGGCTTCCCGCCTGGAACCCATCCTAGATCGATGATGATGAATAAGAAGAAACTCCAAATAGAACAATCATCGCGCTCACATCAAAGTAACTCTTTACCTGTACCTGCAACTGTTGTTGTAGTAATCTGTGAGCCACACGGACTGAGCAGTCTCATTTCCAAAGGTATCAAGACTAGCAAAGCTTAATGAGTGAGGTATGGTTAAGTGGTGAGGCTGCAACAAGAGACTAAGCATTTATTTGACGTGGATAACTTACGAGTACAAGAATAAAAGAGGGGGATGATCTACGCATAGCGGACGTGAACTAGTGATGATAAAATGAATGATCCAGAACACCTACTTACGTCAGACATAACCCCACCGTGTCCTTGATCGGATAAGGAGATCACGAAAGAGACAGTCATGGTTACACACTCATTTGGCAAGTTTTAATTAATTTTACTTCATGTTATCTAGAACTGGATGTTAAAAAAAGTTTCCAAGTTGCCACATAACTGCGAGCATGGCTTTCCAAAAGATTTAACCTTGCAGGGGTGCTCCAACTAGTCCATCACAAACTACCAACGTTGCGCCGGAATGACCACAATCAGGGAAAACCCGTGATCTCCTCAGGTTCCTATTGGAAAACCTCAACCTCGAGAAGTATCCTCGGAATCCCATGCACGAGACGCTCGAGAAAGGTAAAAAAATTCCAGCAAGGCCGTCCGGTGTGTCGAGCCGCGTATCTTGTTCTCAGGACACGACGGATGATCGACGTGTACAGTGGCTTGATAGGAATATCCCGAGTTGCCCTGGGGTGGCCCCGCATAGTGCTCTACTTAGGACCAACACCATCAGCACTGGCTCTCACTGTATTATGTTGAATTACTCCTCGGGTAGTGCTAACTCCCTATGCGTCAATCGGTTATCAGTATTATTATGTTATGCAAATATAGTACCAATGTTGGGCCTTACCAGAAGAGTTTTATCCGAAAACAAAAGTCAAGGGGGTCCCCATAACAACCCCAAGCATGTTAGGAGCGCTCATTTATGGAACATAACACCGGTAGCCGAAACTAAGGCGACAAAGGTGGCACAAAACACCGGGCTAGAAGGCCAAGCTTTCCACCTTTTACCAATTATATAGGTGCATTAAAATTAATTAGTATTTATATGGTGATATAACAAGGAACCCATGTTGGTACATGGAAGCAACTACACGTGCAACTAGCAACATATAAGAAGGCCGATCAAGCGGTAACATAGCCAAACAGTGGTTTCCTGGGTTGTGGAAAGATTAGAGGTTTTCACGACAATGTTGGGAGGCATATTAAACAGGTGGTAGGTAGCAAGACATAGCGAAAGAAATGAGACAACTAGCATGACAATGATAGTAATGGTATCTAGGGAAATGATCATCTTGCCCGTGATCCCGCTTGGAAGAAGAACGAATCCGAGAAGCAGGCGAACCAACGTAGTCGAACGGATCCTCACATTCCAACACACTTGTGGAACTCTATCGAGAAGAAGCAAACCGGAAACAAGAATCAAGAGACGATATTCGTCACGGCACATGCACGATATGATGCACAACCTAATATGATTCATGTTCGGTTTAATTATGCAAGGCATGGCATGGCAATTGACAACAATCAAACACTACACATTAAGTGAAGCTCAATATGCACCGAGTTGCATATTGACGAAACTGCACATTCGAATTATTTAGTTCACTCCCATTTAAGTACATGTCAATATTAAATGTTGTTTAAACATGGAAAGAGGTGAAGCACAAATAAACTACATATCTAAGCATTTTAAATGGGGTCGGAAACAACGTATAACATTTCCGAAACGACCCCACACATTAACTTTGAAATCTGTCCAGATCTGTCCTAAACATATTTTATGTTTGTTAAACGACAAAATTAAGTGGTTCACATAAAACTATGCGCCATTCTAGCGGGTTGATATATATAGCTCATCTCCAACGGAGCTACGGCTAATTCGCTATGAATTAAACCGTTTTAGCATGGCATCACGCAAAACGAGGTAAACAACAAGGTTAACAGTTTTAAATATGCATGCAAGTTGGAAAATAATAATCTACACAAATATGTACACATTTTACATATCTAACTTGCTTCGACCCGACTCATAGTTTAAAAGATACATGCATTTTAAAATAGGCATCTAATGAAAATTGCAGTTACTTAGACAAAAGAAAAACTACGAGCGATAGACACAGGCTGGGCTAGCCATAACCAATGACAGTGGGGCCACACGGGTGGTCAACTGATCATCTCGAGATCATTCAACAGGGTGCTGGGGCCCGGGTGTCATTATCTCACGAAAACACAAAAAAGATAAATGGCCGAGCAACAAAATTGCCCAGCCAGGGATTCGAACCCTGGTCTACGGGGTGAGACAAAGCATGGCAAACCATATGGGCTAGCTACTAGGATCTGGCATGGTGTGCCCTTGAAATAACAAGAGCTGGCACGAAGATGGAGGCTCACCTAGGCCAGATCGGGCCGACTAGAGGAGGGCTTGGGCATGCGCAGTCCATACGGGCGCTGGAGCCGCGTGCGTGGCTGAGTGAGCGCTTGGGTGCAACCACCATCCCATGCAGGTGAGAAGGTGTCGGGACCCCGATCCTAAGTCATAAGAACCCATCCTATAACACATCACATCACTTTGCGGCTTCAAACTCCACGGCTGCCACCTTACCTTGGCCGGGACCGTTTGCGTCTTTTGGCTCACGTATATGAATATGTTGCTAGCGTTCAAACGACAAAGAACCCGGGTCGACATGACTAGTTATAAACCCAAGCGGTACATCCGTACGGGGACAGACATACATAACCCAGCAAGGCAGGTGTCGATCAACAACGTGTGTAGACGAGTCGTAGCAAGCTACAAGGACTCCATTACACCGCGTGACATTTCCCCGAGGGGACAGACACAGCAGCAAAGAAGGATACACGCCGGTCAATCAATGTGTCTAGAGCAGTAGCAAGCTACCAAGGCTCGATAGAAGCACAAAGAGGCATTTCCCTGTAAAGAGTACTACTAAAGGCACACAACTAGGTGTCGAATCCCACACATATAATGCATTTCATAACATACACACAATATGCACGATATGTGTAGATACAACATGGCATCACAACATAACTCTATGACTCAAGCTTTTATTAAGGACTCATAAGAATCAACATAGTGTGTTATTACAAACAGGGGTCCCGTGACTCGACACTCAAGTCATACAAACAACAAGCGGAAGCAAAACATGTCTCGGTACAGACATCTACTAAAAGTGGCTGGAAGAGCCTGAAAAGCTACTACGACCCTACCAAAGGAGCCAGACCTCTGTCTGGGATTCCCAAGCTATTCCGGTCAACATCGAACACATCGCGTAGAACCTTTAAAGAGACTAAATCTTCTCTGCAAAACATAAATAAAGCAACCGTGAGTACAAAGGTACTCAGCAAGACTTACATCAGAACTATCTACATATGCATTATGTATCAACGAAAGGATTGTGGGGTTTGATTGCAGCAAGCCAGCTTTGACTCTTGGCTAACCTGTACTACGACTATAAGTTCTTTCTTTGAGGTGGGATAGCGCACACGAGTCCACATATTCACCAATGCAATACACCACTATCGATATACTCTCGTCACCCTACGAGAAAGCCTTCCATAGCGCTCACACTTATCTTGCATGTTTTAGAGTATCCATTTAAGTTGTCTATGTACCACGTAATGCTTCCAAGTAGTCCATATCCGAGGACGCGGCTATTCGAACAGATTGATTCACCCTGCAGGGGTATTCTTCTTCACACATTCTCTCACCACTTAACACCATATGCACATCATGCATCTCGACAACCTTCAAGCGGAAGCACTGGCGTGGGTGTCGGCCACGACCGTTAACCAGCCAAGATCCTAGTCCAGGTTTATCGCCTATTTGAGACTGAACCCGCGAGGAAGTCCGGCCGAGGTTTCCCCTACGTCCCCAAACGATGTGCGCAGGGTTCCCAAGCCCACCATCCGGGTGCCACCTGGTACACCGTGCCACTATGTATCTACCGCAGAGAAGCCTACCCCGTCGGGCAGAGCTAAACACGGCCGCCAACACTTTTCCTACAAACACCAGAAACTAATTGCAACTCCTGGATAGGGATCTAGGCAATTAATAAGCCGAGCGGGGTCATATTTCAGGGCCCAATGCATGGTAGTATCTTGTCTTGGATAACATACACATAACTCAGTTCTTAAGGACGGTCCCAATGAGACAAACCACCATGTACTCCTACATGGCCTCTCATCGCTACCTTTACCAAATCGAATTCACAATTTTACTCTCACACTGTAGGACATGAACACAACCATTTTGATTCATCATCCAGATGGATCAGACCCGACACGAATCTAAGCATAGCAGGCATTGTAAGCAAGCATGGATAAGTAAGCACAACAAGGCCCAAGCAGTTGGTACTGATGCTCAGTGGTTTCAACTATTTAGTGTGAAAAAATCTGGTCATGTAGAGGAATGGGTTCAACTACCGATAACATGTACAGTTGAATCGTGTTTGTTCTAATGCAGTAAAAGAGAGCAGGAGCGAGAGAGTGGGTTTATATCAATATGCTCAAGGGGGTTTGCTTGCGTGACACGTCTGAAGATAGCAATGACTCTTCATCAATGTCAATGATCACATCGTCGGAACCATCGTCTACCGAGAGGGAACAGTATCGGTAAACAGGAAAGAACAATAGTTACTTCACAGAAATGCAACACTATGATGCATGATCAAGAAATGGATATGAAATGTGGCAGGGCCAATATAGCTACCATTTCTTAGGTTGAAGCTGGATTTGAATCAGGATTCAAACATCACTTCAACAAGGTATTTTCCGGATACCCTTTTAATTGATTCGACCTGAAGCTCAAGTATAACTTGTTTTTTAACATGCATGAAGATGACAATTTGAGGTACTGGTTTTGCTAGCTCAATGTTTGAGCATAGCAATTTAAGTGGAATTCAAATAGGAATCAAATTCCAACTCCAAGCTATTTATTACATTTACCCTATTCACCATTTGGCCTATTTGGTGATGTTAACTTTTCCAAACATGCATGAAAATGCCATAATCAGATTCTTTGGATTTTTCTGATCATTTTTCATATATAAATTATTTTCATCCGAGTTATATTTTAATTTCTATGATTTTTACAAGTTTTAACAATTTCCTGGATTTATTTTATAATAGAAAATCAATTACTGCGTCACTGTGATGTCATCACTGCATCAGCAGTCAACAGCGCCTGGGCCAGGTCAAACCTGACCAGTGGGGTCCACCGGTCAGTGACCCAGGTGCTACTCCCGTGGTGACCCGCACTAAGTGAGGTTTGACTCACCAGTGGGGCCCTCTGGCAGTGACTGGGGGGGGGCTAATTAGGCGTTAATCACGAGGCCACGTCGACGCTCACCGGAATGTGGCCGACGGCGACCAAAACCGCGGCGGAGGGTCGCCGGAGACGACCTAAACGGCGCTACAGAGGGCCATTTGCCGCACGGTTTGCGTCTACGGGTTGCTGGGGAAGTGGCCGATCTGGCAGGGGTGACAGGAGAGAATGGAGTTGCCGGAGAAGGTGTCGGCGACAGCTCTAGCGGCGGTGGGGTTTGGCCGACGCGGGGAGCGGGCTACGGGGCACGGTAGAGCATGGGAGGAGAGGGGAAAGAGTCAGCGGCTCACGGGGGATCCATTTTTGGAATCGGGGAGGTCGGAGAGGCCCGGTGGCAGTAGATCGACTGAGGCGGATCTCGGTGACCGGAGGTGAAGACGACGACCGTGGCAGCGCCAGGGGGGCTCCGGCTTCGATTCCTGAGGCGTGGAGGACCGGAACGTCGCGGGTGATCTCCTGAGCTTCTTGGAGAGGCGAGGGGAGGTCGGGGCTGCGCGGACGGCGACGACCTGCTCAAGCCGAGCTCAACCATGGCGAGGGGAGGGCAAGAGAGAGAAGGAGGGGAGCCTGAGAGGGGTGGAGCAGACAGAGGGGGCTGTGGGGCATCTCTAGGCGAGGGGATAAGCGCGGGGACGAGCAGGAGGTGGCAAGCAGGAGGTGGAGGCCGGCGCACGCGCTGCTGCCAAGCAGCTGCTCGGGGAAGACGACAAGCAGGGGGTGGCCCTGGTGGGCTGGGCCGATCAGGAGCGTCAGGTAGGTCTCTCTCTCTCTTTTCCTTTTTCTGTTTTATTTGGTTTCTGACATTTAAGTTTAGGGTTAAAACAAAATGTTTAGATATTTTATAAAACCCTAAAAATCAATGTGGGGTATATTTGGAATATTTCCAATCCCATATATAGTTTTCAACATTTTATAAAACTAAGAAATATTTGAAATCAATTATTTAATTGTTTTTAGTGGCTTTTGAGTTTAAAATAAATGCCAAAAGTATTTTTAAAAAGAAAACCAACCCTGAATTGTGTTTTCCAAGATTTATGAAAAATGATGGACTTTTATGAAGGCCATTTTGGTTCATTGAGTTGTCACAAGTTTGAATTGTTTTTTTTATTATAGAGTTGTTGGGGTTTTGCTTTGACTTCACTTCTTCCTTGAGTTCAATTCATTTTCTTAGAATGCAAAGAACGAAAACATGAGCTCGAACTTGCTATGTTCTACTAGAGATTCCAGGGATGTGACAACTCACCCCCACTAAACAAGAATCTCGTCCCGAGATTCAAGCATAGTCGGGAAGAGGAAGAGGGGACACTAAACTATCACAATCTTCACGATCCATTTGCTTCTCTCGAGGATGTTGATTCATCGTACCATGTTGATCTTGACATCTTTGTCTTCGAGGTCTTCATCTAACACAACAACAAAGGAACAGGTAGACTCTACAAGACTTGATCTTCTCGAAGATCGGGCAACTCATGATCAACTCATAGAATGAGATATAGAGACATCCCAGGAGCTGAAACACAATACTCATGATGGAAATAAGGAAGTGATGCATAAGAAAAAGGTTCAATTGGTAGGCAACAAATCCACGCTTAAGACAGATGGTGACGAGTTTTTTTTAATTAGCGAGGATTAAATTGCCCTTCATACCATAACGGGACATTATAGGAGGGTGACTCGTAGAGGTATTCCTTTAAGTGGCAAAAGAATTACTTTTGATCCAAAGATCATTGAAACTCTTCATACCAGAGTAAGACAATTCACAAATGATTGTTGAAGGAATTTCAAAGAATGGCATACTCAGTTGGAAAGAAACTAGAGTTATAGAACAACTCGGCGAACGGAAGGCACATTCCAAGTATTACCGAGGATATAACCTAGTGTCTGAGCATGCTCTCAAGAACTTGAGCATTTCCATATTCATCAAGGTTTACTAACATCCGTGCCAAGGATCCTGGTGACACAACATACTACCATGATGAACAGTGATGGAGGATGCAGATGCAAAGGAAGACAACACTTCCTCAGATTTCACCTTAGCTATGCCAAGGGAACGAAATCTGGTTGATCGACTGAGAGACATTTAACACTCCGCTTCTAATGTTCTCCTTGATGTACTAGCACAACCCAATTATAGATCATGCTTGATATCTAGCACATCAAGTATAGGTCGGAATTCGGGGCATCAAAGGGAGTCCATGAGGATCAACTTCCAAAATAAGTCATACAAAACCTCACGGGGAGATGGCTAAGATTGTTGATACAAGATATTATAATATCAAGTCTTCCGAATAGGTGTGTTAGCCATTACATCACTTTACCGGGTTACATTGAGAATAATATTTTAATTCTCGTGGAAAGTTCCAACCATTATAACTGCCTGAGATTCAGCTCCGGTTGGTGACACGATGCTTCAGACTCAGCATGTCCGAAAATAAAGTTTGCAACACAAATTGACGAGATAACGTTGCCTGATTCTCAGGAAATGAACTACGGAGGACAACTCCAAAACATGAGCTGGATTGCAAGACCCACGTGAACACACTGCCCAAGACAATGATGAACACATGAAAAGTCTTACAACAAACACTATCGTTCTGGTTTGGGAACCATCATTGCGGATGACGAAGCCATGTGCAAGTCCGTCTGGTACCTTCGGGAATGGCACTTAACTTCTTTTCCTTGAACAAATCAATCAGTGGCTTGGTGTGCTAGGAGATACATATGGAATGGAGGTAGCTAATCTCTCAGACCATAGAATACTTCGCACATGCATGTCTGACTTGAGATGATTCCGAAGATAACAAATTAACTTTTCTCGGATTCACGGCGACAACTTGCATCAGATGCACATGAATTAGAGGAAGTCACTTCTTACACCGAACATGAATTAGAGGAAGTCACTTCTTACACGGCGACAATGTCTACAAAGTTTCCAGCACTAGCTTAATGTCCAACATAGATCATGGAACAAATGAGAATGTTGCCGATGGGCTCAACAACAATTCATCAAGATACCCATGTAAATGGATTTCCACAACTATGTGAGCAAGATAATAGCATTGGTCAGATCAAAGAATACAATAGTCTAGGCTCAAGGAAAACCCTGAGTAAAACACCGTTACGAAAATCTTTGGTTCTGAGTTTGATTTGACAATAGCCCATACTCAAATCGAGATTGGACAAGATAATATATGCAACAATTGATCACACGTATCAGCCAATGACAATATCATCTTCTTCAGACTCACACAACAGGAAACATATCCCTTTAAATCGAACTAAGTTTAGGCGAAGCTTTTATCTTCCAACTCTCCAAGTTGTTGTTTAGCTTAACCAACTAGCTCGGGGTATTCAATACAGATTCTTGGAGAAGATGTCTTATAGAGAAACCAACTTGATCACGAGCTCTATCATAACAGTCAGGAAACAACCTGGTAATACTTCCGAGAAGATATTCGGAAAATCACGAACCACCGATATATTATTAAGCTCGGGAACAATCTTGCTTTTCAGGGCAAGATGATGTGATCAAAGAGCGAAGGATTGACACAATCTAACCCATTGATAGAAAAGTGCACCATGAAACATGGACTAGGTAGCACGGTCAATCTTAGGATGACGATTCAATCATCATCACCATAAGAGTGAATTTGTTGTCCACTAACTACTAAACAATGGCATTGCTAGGAGTATTGATTTCACACATCATGGTTCACTTGTCGATATTTCGGTTACAACCAACACGAAAACCGAGGGATGAACAATGATAGCGAGAAGTATCACTACATCAAGAGTTCCTAAGAGATGGTGCAATTCTCACAACACTCTTGAGAAAAAGAGGGTAATACTCCAAGATAGAACAGAACAAAAGCAGGGTTGGCATTTTGATCTGCAGAGTATAACTACTTTGACCCAATCCAAGAAATGGACGAGGTACTGGAGTTTACTTCTCCCAGTCAATTGGAAATAGCACAACTTGACAAACCACAGGAATAGAAGACATTGATAACAAGAATGCACAACTACTCTTGACTAACGTCTCAATGATGAAGGTCAAAATACAACTAGATAGGGACAACTCAAGAGCACATGATTTCTTGAGTTATGGATGCATGGATTAGAATGTCGAACGAGTTCAACATAATTCTTCCAGATAACACATGCAGAAGAGCGGAGTAGGCAGAATCACAATATGGAGTAGAGAACTCATCACGAGCACTATTGTTATGATCTTTAATTCACGGAGAACTTATGCCAAAGATGATTCATGGTGTTGGAAGAATGATATACCATGAACCTTGGGAACTACAACAGGGTTACTAATCATTCTAAAGGAACTAGCAACACTATCAACAGAGATGAGCAGAATGATCCTTGGATTCAAAGACCCAGAAATAGAATACCTAAAAACTAAATAACATCACGAGATTATTATCTACAATGATGGCCAGAATTATCGCATTGGAAGACATAGCACACATCTAGACTATCGGGTTGTTTTCGGAGTAACATGTTTTCCTAATACTTCAACAAAACGTCGAGGTAATAGAGTACCTCAACACAATTATTAGTGTGCTTTGTCCGGCCAAAAGACATTGGGAAAATAGGAAGGAATTTGCAATCGCATCAAACTCGGACAACATAATGGCTGTACGGGCATGAAATATGAGGCAACCTGCAAGAAAACTAACAACATAACAATTGAATTCTTATGGAGACACTGATCCAGGAAGACAACAACTTTTCTATAAGTCTCCAGCATAGTAACTCGTCATCCTAATGAATATATGAGAAAGCCTAATTCTTAAATCCCGTAGAATAAAGAAGAGGGTGACTCAGAATAAGAATGACACAAGGAAAGGAGTAAAAAGAGCCTTACGTTCCCTTCCACAAACAATTCCCTTATATAACTAAAGAGTTGCTAGACTCAACATCGACCAGTTTTGCTTGGTTATCCTACAGGCAGTCAAGCTCTGATACCAAAGCTGTCGGGACCCCGATCCTAAGTCATAAGAACCCAGCCTGTAACACATCACATCACTTTGCGGCCTCACGCATGGTAAACTCCGCGGCTGCCACCTTACCTTGGTCGGGAACGTTTGCGTCTTTTGGCTCACGTATATGAATATGTTGCTAGCGTTTAAACAACAAAGAACCTGGGTCGACATGACTAGTTATAAACCCAAGCGGTACAGCCGTAGAGGGACAGGCATACATAACCCAGCAAGGCAGGTGTCGATCAACAGCGTGTGTAGACGAGTCGTAGCAAGCTGCAAGGACTCCATTACACCGCGTGACATTTCCCCGAGGGGACAGACACAGCAGCAAAGAAGGATACACGCCGGTCAATCAATGTGTCTAGAGCAGTAGCAAGCTACCAAGGCTCGATAGAAGCACAAAGAGGAATTTCCCTGTAAAGAGTACTACTAAAGGCACACAACTAGGTGTCGAATCCCACACATATAATGCATTTCATAACATACACACAATATGCATGATATGTGTAGATACAACATGGCATCACAACATAACTCTATGACTCAAGCTTTTATTAAGGACTCATAAGAATCAACATAGTGTGTTATTACAAATAGGGGTCCCGTGACCCAACACTCAAGTCATACAAACAACAAGCGGAAGCAAAACATGTCTGGGTCTAGACATCTACTAAAAGTGGCTGAAAGAGCCTGAAAAGCTACTACGACCCTACCAAAGGACCCAGACCTCTGTCTGGGATTCCCAGGCTATTTCGATCAACATCGAACACATCACGTAGAACCTTTAAAGAGACTAAATCTTCTCTGCAAAACATAAATAAAGCAACCGTGAGTATAAAGGTACTCAGCAAGACTTACATCAGAACTATCTACATATGCATTATGTATCAACGAAAGGATTGTGGGGTTTGATTGCAGCAAGCCAGCTTTGACTCTTAGCTAACCTGTACTACGACTATAAGTTCTTTCTTTGAGGTGGGATAGCGCACACGAGTCCACATATTCACCAGTGCAATACACCACTATCGATACACTCTCGTCACCCTACGAGAAAGCCTTCCATAGCGTCACTCTCCTTGACTTCACTTCTTTCTTGAGTTCAATTCATTTTCTTAGAATGCAAAGAAAGAAAACATGAGCAAGAACCTTCTAGGCTCTACTAGAGATTCCAGGGATGTGACAGAAGGCCACGAGGCCCACGCGCTCAACGCACGGAGAGGAAGGCACTAGCATCATCTACAGCTTGGCGGTGTAGGTTGGTAAACAGGGAGGCGCAGGAGCTCGGCGATGCTAAGACCCTCTCGACCTGGAGCCGATCGGCAATGGGGAAGGTCCCAACACATCGGATCCGGGTCTGGGCTCCATTCCCAACGGCGGTGGTGTCTGGCACCGAGAGGCCGGTCGGCGGCGAGGTTCGGACATGGATCCCGGGGAAGGAAAAGAGAAAAGAGCTCAACATTGTCGGTGTTCTGGGAATGGAGGTACCTAGACCCGCCTGCCTGCGGCCCAGGGCTGGCCTACTTCATCAACCAAGCATCAGCAGGCTCGACGTCACTCAAGGCAAGACTCTTGTGAGGGGCCAAGCCTCACGAGGAGGAACGGCATCAAGACCTGTAGGGGGCCTCCTGAGGACCCCTCCGGAGGGGCAGACATTCCAAGGGAAGGTCTGGGCTCTGGAATCAAGGATGACGGAAAGGAAGGACATGCGAATCACAGATGACAGGGCCGTGCAGCTTCCCCGTTGGTGCAAAGGAGGCAAGGACGTACGTGGGACCCGAAAGCATCTTCCAAATGTTTCCACTTCGGTGTAATCAAGCCACCGCCGCCCGCCAGTAGGGCGGACATCACCCTGCAGCGCGGGCAGCCACTTTGCAGGCGAAGACCACCTTTAGGCAGGGGAGCACGTTCCCTATCCCCCTTTAAAATTGGCCACTGTGGGATCCCTTCCCGCCGAAATGATAAGGGAAGTGGATCAAGCCCGCCACTATAAATAGGGGATAGGTCGCTTCCTAGAGGGGGGTCCAACCCTGAACCATTTCACTCACCCACCATCGCACCGCTGAGGCCACCTAGCCTCAGGAGGCCAAATAACGTTGTACTAGTTCATATCTCAACCTCTACGAGAGGCAATCCACAAAAGCAGGAGTAGGTTTTATGTTTCCCAGCGGCCCGAACCTGGGTAAACTGTTGTGTCCTGTGTCTTCCTCGCCATCGAGTGAGTTCTTCGTCGTTCCCATCGAATAGAGAGCCGGGCGAGGTTAGGCCATGTGAGATCTTCATACACGCCCCCGAGTTCGAATCCTCAGGGTTTTGTAGAGTCCGAAATCCAACATTTGGCGCATTAGGTAAGGGGCGTGTTAAGGTCATCTCCGAGCTTCACCTTCCCAAGGCCCGTTGCTCCGATGGCGGGCGACCAACCGGCTTCTTCGAGCCTCATTGAGTTGGCCGCCAACCACTACGTCATGGCGGCCGGAAGCGCACACTCCGGCGTTGTGGTACCGGGCGGCTCGTACCAGATCGTCAACGTCGTCTCCACCGTCACAACCACCCACGCCACCCAGGCGCCTAGCGGTTGGGTGGTGCCCCCGGCACCCACGACGCGTCGCATCTGCTTGGGGGACCTCAACGCACATGACGCATTGCAGATGGCGAGCGAGATTCTCCGTCAATGACCGATGCAGGGGGGCTCTGACGCCTGGGCAGACCACATCATGGAGCTGATCGCCATCGCCCATAAGGCCGTCCAATCCTGCTCTTCTTCAAGGTCGCCAGTGTCGGGCGCCGGCGGCTCGCACCTCATGCCGGTCGCCGGGGCTGCGAGCAACGGGGCCCCTCCTATGCTGGGCAGGGCCGAGAGAGACCCGCCCCGTGGAGCCCTCCTCCTCCTCGAGGTTCCGGCGGCCGCCCCGAGGCGCATCACGCCGACAACCGCGAGGGGCACGAAGAGAGCGGCAGTACAACCGATGCACACACCGGTGCACATCACCAAGACCAGGTCAAACCCCGACAGCCCGAGGCGGCCAGAGAGGAGCGCTGCCTCCGACACAACCAACAGAGGGCGGAGGCGTCGGCGCGGGCGAACTACGACAACGGAGACATGCCAGGGCACCAAGGAGGGAATCAGCACCGGGCGGCGCCGGGACCAGCCAACGGCAGCAACAAGAACAAGCGAGTTCGTGCGGAGGCTTATCGCATGAAGATCTCTGAGCAGTACGGCCGGGGGGATCCCCCTCCACCATCGAGAGGGACCGCCACCGTCGCACTGCGGAGGAGCCACAAAGGACGATCGAATGCCTACATGGAGCCGTACGTGCCGGAGTATGTGGCATCACCTGACCCTCCCGACGAGGAAGAGTTTCAGGCGTCCCCCCAGGCACCTATCCTCCTCAATGAGGGACGCTTTGGGGCCCCTCCTTGAGCCGGGCCCAAGAGGTGCAGGCAGGGAGGCGCCCTCAAGCCATGGGGCATGGCGCCAGCCGCCTTCCCTGCGGGAGAACTACGTAAGGCCAAACCCCCGGGCCTCAGGAGGATGAGTCGAGTGCAGTGACGAGACGCAAGCGGCACGGGTCACCCGCGGCAACCACGATGCAAGCATGGGTGCCTAGGGCCAGCCCTCGTGAGGCGCTCCTCAGGCACAAGGGAGCTATTTGAGGTAATTTATC